>NC_090943.1:144266763-145758638 GCF_040807025.1 Struthio camelus
GGAGGGTGACAGATCAACAGACTGGATTCATAGAGGAGCTGGCGGTCGCCTTGAGATGCAAAGTCAAATGGCAGAAAAACAGGGAGAGGGGAAAGAGTGTGTGCGTGTGTGTGTGTGTGTGTGACAGAGGAAGAAGGGAAGAGAAACAGGGAGATCGGGGCGGGTGAGACAGAGCGAGAATGAAGGGGAGAGAGAGAAACGGAAAGAACGGAGGGAGGGAGCAGGGGAGGGAGCAGGGGAGGGAGGGGAGAGCCGGCTCTTCGCTCGCTCGCTCTCTCCCTCTCTCGCTCGCTCTCTGCCGCTGCCGTGCCGCCTCCGCTCCCCGCGCCCCGCCGCGCCGCGCCGCGCTCCGCTCCGCCTGACAGGCGGCGGGAGGTGCCGGCGAGGGAGGGGCTTTCCGGCACCGGGGAGGGGGGCGGAAAGAGGGGGGCGTTCGTCCGTCAGGCTTGACGGGCAGTGGCTGCTGCCAGAGACAAGTCCGCATGCAAATTGCCTCCTGCCCCTGGGGCGCGGGGTGCTGAGGCGGGAGGCTTCAATTGTCCCGGCTCTGTCAGGGCTTCGGGTGGCGGAGAGAGCTGCAACTTTCCTAAAGGAGGCAAAGCAAGAGAACGGGCGAGGCAACTCCGTAGGAGTGAAACAGTAGGCGCGAGTCCTTCCGCCCCGCACGGGGAACCCGCCGGGGTGTCCTGGCAGGGCCGGCCGCCCGCACGCTCCGCGGCGCAGTCTCGGCCTCAGCGCTGCCTCTCGCAAGGGCGAACACTTCCTCCTGCTCCGGCCCCCTAGGCTGGGGCTGCGGAGACGGGGAGACTCCGAAGAGGTCGGCGGCTGGGCGGAGAGGGCAGAGTTTCCCTCAGCCGTGCCTGAGCGCGGCCTCAAGGGGTTGCTACCGCCGGGCGGCGGGTTCCCGACCTCGCCTCACAGGTGCCGCCAGGGGCGGGCGCTGAGGCGGGCTCGTGCCGCGCCGGACGTTAACGGTCCCGCAGGGCGCGCGAGAGCCGCCCGGCTCCGCTGGCAGCTGGGGGAGCGCACGTCCACGGCAAATTAATTACGTTTGGAGGAAACTACATAACCAGTCGGACCCACTTCAGTGTTCTCGAGTGGTCGGGTTGTTCCTTTCCTTCTTAACAAGTCCGCCCATTATTCTCGGTTGTCTAACCGTTCGCACAAACCCGTGGTAGGTTCTCTGGTCCCTGGGAGTATTTGCTCTGTGGTAATCACTGTTTGCATGTGTGATTGATCGGTTTTTTGACCCTTAGATAAAGAAAAGACAAAGACAGACCAGCTAAATACCTTGTCTTTAATTAGATTTGCCCTTCTGAATGGTCATATTATAGAAAATATTTCATTCTTGCACAGCAAAAACCAACATGTGACAGTTCTATCACTGACATGAAGTGTAAGTATTCAGACAAAGCCAAACCCTTAGCAATCCGTGGTTTACAGTCTCTGTCTTTAATAGGACAAAAATTCTCTTAAACATGCTGTTTTAATGGCCATCTCATTTACTTATGCAGTTGTAAATGACCTACTGTTATGAGAAGACCATGGTTTCTATACTTTATTGTATTGCTTAGTATTACACACACATTACCAGATTCCCAGTGTTGTCCAGCATTAACTTTGCAAAAATCTTGGAAAAAAAACAGCCAGACTTCACTTTTGCCAAGTAAGAACACTTGATACTGAAACATCCTCATTACCCTGTTTCCAAAAACTTAAAATCTGACACATGAATATACTACACAGTTAGGTGTTCTTACAACTGCACTAGCAGGAATTAAACGCTTTAAATTGAGGTAAACTGTTAAACACTTGTTTTACTTTTGTAACTGTGGTCCAGATAAAAAGGTTTTAGCCTGACCTCTCAAAACCTTCTGTGATTATTTGTTTGACTAACATTGCAAAAATCTTCATATAAGGAGCAAAAATTCTAGTAGGGTAATATGTTAACAGTTTCCCTCACATTTGCTGGAAAATAATATTTGTAAGTTATAAGTGAACAGTAAAAAGACACCTTTTTATTAAAGAAGAGAACATGATTGAAACTATGTACTGTATTCAAATATCTGTTGCTCAGATCTGAGCAACTACCAAATGTTCTGAGTAACTACTAAATTTTTTTCATTTAGTTAAATGATTGTGGTGTGCCAAATTTGTATTTCAATTTCTTTTCCTGAGATGTAAACTCATGATTAAATAACAATGTAATAATGATAGTGTTCTTCAGACAATAAGGCAAGCTATGTTACCAGACAAGCATGGTAACTTTGACTGTCCACCGAATAAAAAGCTCTATAATGGCTTTGTTGCAGAATTAGGCTGGAAAGGAGGCTTGAACAGCATTCCATCTTTCAAATTAAAGTTAATATTTGATCTTTAACCATTCTTGGCATTATATTATATCTCAGTCCAGTTCCCTAATCCGAATTAGCAATGTCTTTTCCCTCAAATGGACTATTTTTTTCCTGATTCTATTTTGCTGCCTGTCTTCTGTCCAGTGTTTTCAGACTGATTGGGTCATTTGACAGGTATCGCCTTTAAACCTACTTCTGTTTAAATGTAAAAGAACAGGGCTGAGTAACCTGTTTCCGACATTTGGGTGATATGCAAACTGCAACTTTTAAAACATTATTCAGCCACCATAACTTAAAAATTAACGTACTTTACATGGTATAAAACAGTTATAAATAAGTGATAAACAGCTGTGCAAAATCACAGAATCACAGAATGGTTGATGTTGGAAGGGTCCTCTGGAGATCATCTAGTCCAACCTCCCTGCTCAAGCAGGGTCCTCTAGAGCATATTGCCCAGGATCACATCCAGACGGGTTTTGAATATGTCCAGCGAAGGAGACTCCACTACCTCTCTGGGCAACCTGTTCCAATGCTCTGTCACCCTCACAGTGAAGAAGTTTTTTCTCAGGTTCAGAATGAAAAATGAAGCGGTGCTAGAGCCTGAATCACAAATAAGTGTTTATTCTTATATACTATTTAGAGTAAATTGCATAAGAGCATCATTATTATGCTGACTCTTGCTTTCTTAAATGTTTAAGCAGCAATGTAAGTTAAGTTACATATTTTGTGTATTCTGAGTCATTAAGGCCATATTCTACTTTGTCAGTTCAAGACAGGACATATAAGGATGTATTATTTCTTTGACTATGTTCAGAGAGATTTGTTTGATCACTTAAAGGACTACTATATTTAGTCATTTTAGTGTATTTTGGACCTGTTTTACTAAGAGTTAAAAAGTTGTTTGCAAAATTCCTAAAAGGAACACACATGTACCTATTGATTTAAAATGTATTTACAGTTGTAAATTAATGAACTATTTTCCCTAATTTACTGAGAAACTTCCATTTAGTACATTTCAGTACTGCATCAAAATTACTCGTTCTCTTTAGCGGGATGGGTATCACATAACATATCCCACGCGAAATAGAGATTTAATAGGCCATATCTAGTAAATGGGAAAGGGCCAGAGCACAGCCCAACCACTGCACACGATCATTTATACTGGTTATTTGTTAACCCACTGTCCAGGAACTGTTTCCAATAAGTGTTATGGGTAACTCCACTCTTTTCTGGTAGGGAAAAGACTTCAGTCACATGGATAGAAGTCACGTGGTGTAGCTTTCCATCAGGGTTGGAGAATAGGCCTTGGCATATTTTATTAACCTGTACAGAGAGTCATTTAAACCAGATTTTTCAAGTCTTAGGGATAACCCTGTCCCTCCTCCGCAAAAAATTTTATCAGTTAGCTAAATTGCTCTAGCTATAGCTGTAGCTTTATGTCCACACCAAGGTTGTAGTGTCTATGCCATTCATTGCCCCTTTACATTCAGCTGTTTGATATTGCCTGTTGTAACTAGATAGAGCTCACAAAGTTCCTTTGCCAGGAATTACAACATCTGAGCATGGGCAGGGGAAATAATATCTCCAGCTGTTGCTGTACTGAGGAAATAGTGGATGCCTGTCCATAAACTGAAGGTATGAACAGATGATTACAAATGTAGTGCTCTTTCAACCAAAATAATAATTGGATGTGAGCACTGGTGGTATAAGTCCATTTCAGTAGTATATGCTCTTAGTCACTTACAATATCTCAATAAGAAAATAACCTCCACAAAAGGCTACTCTTAAGCATCTCTAATCGCTTCCAAATGTCTGAATATACCCTACTAAGATTCTACTGTGATTTAAAAAACCCTCTAGTTGAATAGTTATTATAGTTCAAAACTCAAATTCTTGAAATGCCATTACTCTGGCAAAGAAACTAGGAGAATTGCAGCTCAAATTTCTGTGATTTTCAAGTGTCAGCAATTAGCTTACATGCAGATAACATGCATGCTTTTTAAAACAATGTCTTTCTTTGAAGACCTACAAAAGAACACTTAGTGATTTTCAAAACAACCTTTCCAATCCATCACTGAGAAGGGGAAGTACTAAAATACTAGAATGTGCCCCTTACAGTAGAATATAGATTTCCTATTTTTTGAGAGAAAGAGTACACTTAGCAAAATGGCTTCAGAATTTTCAAATAAATCTGGATACAGTCTATTTGATGAAAAGATACTGATTATAATGAAGATATTCCAACGTTTAGGCAGCAGTTGAATTAGGAAGAAAATATGCTTGATTTCTGGGATCTACATGCAATCATGTTCTGACCATTTAAATGCCCAATAAGAATATATGAAATTTAATTGTGTTTGTTCTGTTGGGCTCTTGGGTTTGGATTTCCTTTGTAAGGACTTGGATTCTTCCATGACCTTAATCATTTAGTTTTTTTAGCTCAGATCAAAAAAAAGTAAGTGCTGGTATTTTCCCAAGTATCACCCAATGACAAAGTTACAAAAAAAAATGTAGAGCCTAGCCTTTTTGTAACATTCATCTCCTTTCCTTAATCAGGACTGCGGTAGTTAACTAGGCTGACCATGAAATTATCATTATTAAGGCTCAGAATTAATATTCCTAAAACACGAATACAGGTCAATATGAACCTCTCCCCATTGTTTGAAAAGTTTACAATCAGTTTAATTCTGACTTCATAATTTGGAGATTTTCTTTGCAGTCATGACAGACATGCTAATAAGAAAAAGGAGAGAAAGCTTAGATTCTAAGATAAGAAAACAGACTTCAAAATATCACTGAGCAGCTGAAAGATGGTCACACTGAGACTTGAACTTAGAAGTAAAGTTTCCTCTGACTTTTAAAATGAAGAAGAAAAACCTCTACCAGTTCACTGCTAGATGACACAAAGGAAAAATGCTGCAAGGCAGATTCCTCACATGTGCTGGAACCTATAGAAAATCTGAGGATATCCAAAGAGAGTGGGTGAGATCATAGATATGTATTGCCCTTTCAACCAGTCCTGTAAACAAAGTACAACTGAATCACTATTACAATTTTTGTGAATGTTTTACTCCTTAGGAGTGATCAAAACCCTACAGTGTAGTTCCTGGCCACAGGACTTCAATGGACAGAGCAATGTAGGAAGCCAGACGCATACAGGGCTGGAATCAGTGCTGAGTCAGACTTCATGTTGATAGTCCAGACCTTTGCATCCATTCTGGGAGATCTGCCAGTGTTTAGAGGCCAAAACCCATGTCCATTCCATATGGAGAAGGAAGGAAAGCATAGAAATAAATGGTGACCTCAGAAAGTTTCTGATTTCCTAAGCAGGCTTTTCCTAAAAAGGGTATGCTCTGGATATTAGTTAATTTTGGGTTGGTGCAAAGCTTACTGGTTTTTTGGTGTCAGTTTCCTGTCTCTTTCCACATATTTACTTAGAGCAGAAATGAATGTACTCTTTCAGTACCTCAGTTACGCAAGATACTTTTCCTCTTGCATTAAAATTTATATCTTATTTGTTATCCAGAAATAGTGGCAAAGATTATTCTTCATTTCCTGACTGGATGCTGTCTGATACTGCTCAGATAATCTTATGGATGAACAAGCTGTTAGTTAACCCAACTGCTTAGAGACTTTTCTAGGAGACTTTAAAATAAATCAGAATCACAGAATAGCCATCATAATTATCTTCATAATAATGTGAAAGATTCTTTTTCCCTGAATAGGATTGCAGTAATACTTTGGAAGAATTTACATTCGCTTCTGAAAAATTATATATACACAACGACTCCTGATTTTGGCATTCATATTTCCCTTTATAGAAAAAATATACCTCAAGATCAGCAAAATTGTACTGCAAAAATGATATGCACAAGCTAACATGTAGTATGTCATGCCTTCAGGTGAAAAACAAAATTCACTAGCTGGAGCACTGCTAGAGAAAGCTTCTTCATTGAATAAAGCTGAAAACATGGATGCATGTTCAGAATGAGGTATTGAATCACACATATGGCAGCATCTGGAGTGTGGGGTGGAAGGAACAGTGTCCTATGAGGCAACGTTTTTGGATGCCTCAGTTGTCTGAAACACAGCCCATACACCCCCACTGTTTGCAGATGGCCACTGAAAACTTAGAAATCTACTGAAATATTTATGTAATCCCACACCACATTGCAAATTTCTGCCAGTAGCAAGGCTGTGCAGCCCACAGCAGCAGTAACTTACTGTTTTTGGCATATGCATGGGCTTCAGAGCCAGTTTTGTAGTAAGTCACAGGCTTTTTTTATTTTGTGACCTCATCCCCCCCAAGATCACACTACCCTTAGCACAGTCCTACCGATGGTGCTTTACAGTCTGAGCTGCTAAGTAAGACACCACTGTAAATGCTAACAGTAATGTAACATAAATTTTCTTTCCGCTTCTAAGCATGGAGTGGGAGGAGTTCAGAAGAAAATACAACAAAAAGGAAGGAAAGGACAAGGAATAATAGAATAGCAGCAACAGAAGGAAAAAGGGACAATAGCTGTAGTGGTCTAAAATCTTTATTTCTATCTATGCTGCTTTTTTTTTTTTTAAATAAGCCAATAGCAATATTTCATGTAGAAATAGAATAAAACTGAAGAGATAATGTTAATATAGTCAAATTACTGCTTATGACTTCTGACTGTAGCACTAATAAAGTAGTGACGTGAGTATAAAGTGTAATAAAAATCAGAGCTTAAACTCAAATAACGTTTTCTCGTTGTCTTCCATTCTACCATAACTGTTGTGTAGCTTCCCTTTTGGGAGCAATGGGCAGTGTCTGCATCATTTCAAATAGCCACATTAAATATTATGGACACTTCAGTTTGCCCAGTTTTGGTGAAGGAGGTTGCATTTACACTGGCCTCTCAGCAGTGTACACATAAACATGATGAAGAGTTTAAAAAACATTAGAAACCTGGAAACTTATATGATGAGTCCTCTGTAGGCACACTGGTACCTGTAGTGGGTCTACCAGTTTGCTAGTATAGCTTTATAATCAGATTAATTAGCTTTATAAACTCAGTTTTTCTTCTACTATGCATCTATTAAATGGATGTTCCTGAACAAATGCATAACAATTGCTGGTAGATTCTAGGGAATGATCCGTATTTGTGTCCTATCTGTTCCGTCACATCGTGTAAATCAGCCCACCGCCCCACGCAAGGCAGCGGCATAGTCTACCCCGCATGTATCAGAAATGGCATTGCTTACCAAAGGAACATATGAAACTATGCATCATCATCATCACCCATGGGAATAAATAATGAAGAAATCTATTATAAAACCCTGAAAGTCTATGCCAGCATAACATCTTTGATTCAAGTTCCTCTCAATGACATGAATGTATTTTGGTATATTAAGAGAGTATTCATAATATATACAACTCTTCAGTTTATGCCATTATATTATAAACAGAATAGACTACATTGGAAAGGAAATCTTACCATGCAAACATCAGTCTTTCAAAAGTGGGACCCCCTTAAGTTTTTCTACCATGAGAACAAGATGATTTCTTTGCACAACAGACATCGTAATAACTGAAAGACATCGTGGTCCAGTGAACTGAAGAACAAAGAGAAAATACAGTTCAGCATTACTTGGCAATTTTTAACCCCATGTTATTTACAGAAAATTTAAAAGATATTTAATATTATACCTTACACCACAACAAAGCTAAATTATTCTTAAAATTAGTTGACTTAAATGTCATTTATTTTGTTGATATTTACAATATATATAATGTTAAACTCCTTCATTCTGTGTCTGCTAACAACAAAATTTAATTCAAATTCCCATCTTCTTCTGAAATTCACAAGTAACATCCAAAACTTCACATAACATTTTACAAGGTAAAACTATGGTTACAGTTCTCTGAAGTGTCTCAGTAACTTAGAATCTTTTCTTAGTCTTCTGTTTTAATCCCTCTTGAAAATGAAATTTAAATTTTGAATCATTGAGCTGTTTCCAAAAATGTTACTCTAGAGACAGTCCTTTGACTAATACAGATAGTTAAGAATTAAAATAGCATAATAAGGAGGAAATCTCAGTTCTTGATTGTTTCCCAGTTTTACCCATTTAAAAGGGATTAGATAGAAACTCTCTAAATAAAAATCCTGAAAAAGAACCACTCCCTAGCCATTTCCCATCTGGCACCCAAGGGGCTAAGTTGCCCTCAATTTCATAAGATCATTTTCATCAGTACAATTAAGTGTAAAATATTTTCACAGTGTTTTTCAATCATAAGAGTAAATTACTTTGCATTAGCTTCACATTGATGTAAGTGACTGAATAAACTGTACAATCTGACCTTTGATTTTTGTATATTGGTGCAAAAGAAGAAATACTGGTGTCATTCTTATAGAATGCTGAGTAATTAATAGCTATCATTAAAACATCTTTATAGCATATTACAGATAGTATCCATCTCATCTTAAATTACCTAAAAATCTAGCTAGTGTTCTAGATTCTCTCTACAGCAGAGAGAGTAAGCATTTCTACATAGGAAAATTAATCTCCTCTTCAAATAGATGCCTGATTTTTAGATTACTAAAGGTGAGTTATACTGATTCCAGCCAAAACTGTATTTTACTGACACCTTGGAAAACTCGATACACCGACCCTATTTTATACATGAGTGTGGGAAGATTGAAGCTGTGGTGTTGGATCAGAACAGAGGTCTATCAGTGTAAAAGCCTGTGAGAATGAGCAGTAAGAAATGAACAGAACTGGATTTAGGAAAGAGCAACCAGCACGGTGAGGTGAGGCCTCATGACGCAAAAGGGAGAAGGCACTTCCCCAGGGCAGTTCTGCCAGCCATACAACATGATGCTTGCACAGTGTGAGCGAAGCGAAAGAGCCATGCCTTGGTCTCACTCCAGTGTTGCCTCTCTCAGAGGAAAACTGACGACCCCAAAAGTAGGCCATGGCTCTATGTTTGCTCCAGTCCATATCACTAATAAGAAGAGACTCTTTAAATCCTGGAATATGACATTTGGCTGTTGCTGTAATTACTTTTGTTTCAATTCCTATATGAGAAATTTAACCTAACCCATTAGCTATGTTTCTAGTACTGTCCTACTAATCAAACACAGTAGGCCAGATTTACCCTCAATGAATTCCACTGACTTCAGTCATTCAGTAAGTGTAACAAAAACATAAATAAGAAGTTTACTATGTTTACTTTTTAAAATTTCTTGTGTATCAGATAGTTTTCATGGATCCATCAGCTGGATGCCTAACTTTGAGAGTTCTGAGCATGATATGGCCACAGATTTATCGGTTTACTCCTGAGTCCAGAACACTAACTTCTTTATTACCACTAGTAAACAAAATGTATCTTACAAGGACCCAGTCTTCCGGAGGTTTATTTCATTCTCGGCAAATTTCGTTTAACAACATTTGGATGAGTTTTTTGTTTCCATAACTTTTTTCAAATTATTTCAATACACATTAATCTAACTGGAGCAACAGTACAACAGTGAGGACTCCACTGGTGGCTCCAGATGTTATATTTTTCACATGATGTGTCTGTGCGTACAGCTAATATGTTGGCTTGTTTTATTAAAACTATCAGTCCTTTAATGTGGTAAATAGTTCAGTAACTGTGACCAAATAAACTAATTTATGGATCCCACATTCCTACTAATAGGAATAGATGCATGTCCTGCTTTTTGGCCAACAAAATCCTAGAGGGATTTCTAAAATGAGATGCTTTCCCTGGAGGTTGTTGCCATGGCCACTCTCTGGCCATGAAATGGTAGATTTCATGACTCAAATAGCCACAGACAAGCATATTTATTCAATGAGCTTTTACACTTACATCTGGTTTCATTCCCTTTCACTCCCTCTGCAAAACTGTTATAAATAAAAAAGGCAAAATTTTATGTGGGAAGATGTTTCTCCTTAGGCACTGATTCCATGAGTTACAGGCAGGAATTATTAGTGAAGAACTATTGTCTTATTTTAATATCAAATGTCTCATTATTATTTTTATTACTTCATTAGCTATATTACTTCCTTTGCCTTCCTACTATTTTGCTCCTAAGTACCGTATATTCCTTAATGTATCACTTTATTCTGTATATCAACTGTATGAGATTACATGTTGTTTCTAGATTGAATTTTTTAGGATGTCAGAACGGTGCATTTACTTCTCTGAAGCTAATAAGTAATTTGGACTATTTCTCTTCAGTTTTTGTCTTCTTGTTATTATACTTCAATATTGCTTCATGGTGTGTTTGGTACTCCATGAGGTTTGTAGTACTTGGACACCTGGTTTGTACTCTCCATTTTTTCTTCTTCTCAGGATGCATATGTTTGTGATGATAAAACAAGCTTATTACCATTCTCAAGGGTTAGTAACCTTTTACTTTGTCCTGTAAAGTGAAAAATATTGCCTAAGATATTGAAAAGTACAGGTAAACTCACTACTGAAATCATTTGTAATGCAATATCCCAATATCCTCTTTTTCTAATGTCTTTCATGAATACAGAATTTAAAATTTCTTCCAGATTAGAGACTGATTAATGATTTTAGGTAGACATGCATCTAAATATAATTTTTGACTTCACTACATTTTCAAACAATGCCTAAAATAGAAGTGGCTATGGATTTCATGTTATTACATAGATCAGCTGAAAAAGTTATAATATGGAATATCAGCTTTGCAATTATTTTTCTAAGATATTCTCAGTTTATATCTACAAAATTTATAGCATAAATTAATTTATCCAGGTAGCACTAGGACACATTGTGGCTTTAGGACTACTCATGGTGTTGAGCATTTTAAGTCATAGAAAATGCCCACACAAGTAAGTGTAAAAATGAGATTAATAGTGGAGCTCAGCTGTAAGTATTTGCAGGAAAGAGCTTTCATTTTGTTCACTGCTTCATATGTTGCTGAAACTAAAAACATATCTCCCTTTAACTTCAGTAATGGTGGTAGAAGGTGCTGAAAATCAGTTCACTATGTTAAAATTGTACAAAATTGTGAACTGGTAATCAACACATATCTTAGTTCCAAATCAGTTCATGACATCAGGGTATCCCGGTAGCAATAGTGTTAAACTGTTACCGGAGATTTCAGTATCACTGAAACAAAGCACAACTGCTTTACATTATCACTTACTGGTATTAAAATAGCTCATGCTAGAATAGTATGTCCAAAACCTTCCTTAAATCTGACATAAAGCTAAATGGCTGTAAGCAATATATTTCACTTTATGCAGATGATGTATTGCTTTTTTGTTAGCTTTCCTTACTTGAGATGACTTCTCTGTCTTATAACCATGACTAAATCTCTAGCTGCAAAATGAATTTGATTAAATCCAAGTACTTGACCTTGTCAACTAATGTCCCCAGACGCCTCTTTACTAACTACCATGTTCTATGGGCTTCTAAGCAGTGGAGCTGGAATATTTATGGCCCATCCTAGGTTCTCTGCCCTCAATAACTACATTTTTTTCCTCAAATCATTATTAAAATTAAAAATGATTTAGAAAGATGGGCCTTCATCTCTTTCAGGCTGAGTTATATTACTTAAAATGAATTCCCTTCTCAAAAAATTAAATCTCATTCAGATGTTACCTCGTCACACACGTCTCTAAAGCATCTATTCAGGACCTATGCTAATCTGTCTTCAAATAAGTTTGGAATCAAAAATAGGTTTGGGTGAAGATTACATTGCCTTAAGACGTTCAAATTATTATTTTAGATTGAATTTAGTAGTCACTAATCAAATGTTTTTAAACAATGGCTTTATGATCCAATGTCATTATTTGGTAAAATTAGAAACTTCATTTATTCCAACAATGTATCTAAACTGCCTTTAATTTCAGCTAAAACAATCCATAATCCCATTCTTCAACACTTGATTGACTTAAATATCAAACCTCAATGCTAGCTTCAGAATCAATGTAAAATCCCAAGGGATGCCACTTTTTCATTTAGGTCAGTGTTTAACTACATTGTCTTATTCTGACAGATACAAAGAATTGTAGCACCAGTAAAGAACTGTAGCATGCAAGTAACTGAAGCCTGTAATAGTTATATGACCTACCTTCTCTGAATTAGAAAACTTTCTACTATTGTTATGTTCTATAAAGCATTGTTTTACGCAGAGCTGTGCTGCTCACTTGTGAGGTGTATGCACACACCTGACTTAGTATGGTCAGACAAAGGCAAGCCAAGTAAAGGAGCACCAAAATAGATGTCATATATAAATTATGAGGCAAAAAATAAATGAGACTAAGCTAGGCATAAGTAAAATTGATTGAGATTAAAATAAATTTTCTAATCATCAGAGCCATAAGGTTTTCGAAGAGTTTCCAGTGGGAGAAGTGAATAAAGATAATGTAACTCAGGTTCAGATGGAACAAGCCGTTTCGGAGCAGGATCATATTGTATAGTACTTGTGATTTTTATTCAGTTTAGTGATGTGCAAAAAGGATGTCATTATATATATCAAACAAAAGATTATTATTGCATTTCAACAGACTAAATTACTGCATCTAATTCAACAGCAAAAAAGGTAGGAGGAAATCATTTCTTCTGCAGCAAAAAAGTCTAGTACATGTTAGGCAACGTAAAATGCCAATATCTTGAGGGGCACAAACTGACAAACTTTACTACCTCATTTTACCTGATGTAGTCATATTATATGGGGTTCATTCCTCAGCTTTACTGAAGTAAAGAGGGGACATAAAGATTCTTTTATGCCTCTACCAGTATAGCACCATCACAGAGATAAGAACCCAAGTCAGCCTTCAGCACAAAGCTAGAGAAATCACAGGAGTGCTCTAACTTCTGACAACTAGGACAAAACACTCAGTACCCTCTGTCAGCTGGAGCCAGGAGCATTCTATGCTACACCCTTTCCTGCTACTCTTTGCCTCCTGGCATCACAGACTGTGTGATTGTAAGTAAATATATCCATCCTTGAAGCTGACAGAAGATGAAGCTTTCCATAAAGTTTGTCCTGATTCTATGAAAAGGAAACTTAAAGGTCATTTTACTTCACTCCAGAAATGGAAAATGGCCATTCCAGGACTTTACAACTGGTCGATTTTTTTTTCCTGCAGCCCACTGTTTTCTGTGTGTTACAAGCAGACACACAAATCCAAACACACGTTAGGTGTGTGTGGATGTATATATTTACATGCACACATACACATACACACGCATACATAATTTTAAAAAGAAATCCAGAAACTCATTAAAGGATGGTAAGTCAACCGTAAAAAAACAGTGCTCATTATAATCTCCTCACATTATTTCCTTATTAAAACCTCTTCTCTTTGATTTTACAATGTCAGATTTGATCTAGCACAGCTTAGGTGCAGTATGTTGCCTCTTTCTGTGAACTATCCTCCTATCTATTTCCTAAGCTGTTATTCCACACTTGTAATCATGTTATTTGAGTGCCTCATGTATTCTAAAAATAACCATAACAGAAGTTGCATGTAAGTGCAAGGTGAGAAGTGATGAACAGGACAGCGACACAGCACAACCAATCATACTGAATGTAAATGGGAGACCAGACCACACTGCACAGCAATAAATGATTATTATTATTACCATTTATAAAGAACCCCAAGGTGTCAGAGGCACTTCAAAGTATACACAGCAAGACATATTCCCTCCCCTAAAGAGCTTATAATCTAGAAATATTGCCAGGCTGTTTCTTTTTGTCTCACAGGAGTAAAACCAAAATAGAGAATGATGAGTTAAGCACTGCATTAGATTGGATGTACTTAAGCCTGAATTGCATCAGCTAAGTTTATTCCATTTGCTCCTACTTTATACTGTATTTTTGTCACTAAAGAGGGAGCCATACCAACAGTTTGAGACTTGTTGAAACTCAGTAGGCAAGATAATGTCTGTGATTAAACTCACTTGCTTAGCCACAACTAGCAAATGCACTTGAATGAACATAAACCTATTTTGCATGCTCATCACAACTTGAAGTCAAACTTTCACTTCCTGGAGTCATCTTTTCCAAGTGAGACCTCTAGCAAAACTTTCAGCTGGCTGACAGCCAATTATCTGCACTTGGTCTACAAGTGTCTCCTGCACTACAGACCCTTGAACAATGGAGGTTTAGAAGTTTCCGCAAACAAAACTGATCCATCATTTCCACTGCAATAGTAAGTGCCCTCCATAAAAGAGAACAGTAAACAATTCCTGAAGAGGAGTATTCCCTTCCGCAGAATTAGTTCATCAGTTCCTTTCCAAAACACATATATCCCTAACCAAATCCTCCCTTGCAATGCTGACCTTAACATAAAACAGTATCACAGCTGCTAACAAGGTAAATGTAAGCAGGTGAGTTACACCTTACAACTGTTTGGAAATGGATATAGAGATACCATACATGTGAAGGACAATAAAGGTGAATACAGTGACAAGAATCTGGTGCATGATAACAGTTAGCTACAAGAATCTGTACTATGTGATTTAAATCCTTTATATGGTATTTGTACTTTCTTACACTGCTAGGTAGAAGCCAGGACAGATTCTAGCAGTCAAAGGACACCAGGGATTAAATCTGGCTCCTCTGAAGTTAGCGGAATCTCTGCCATTTACTTCAGGGGGATCAGGGTCTCACCTTGAACATTAATGATATAAAATTATTTCAGTGGGATTGCTCAAGAGTTATAGTTCTATTTCAGTATGAATAAGTAAAGCTAAATCTCACTCTTAATGAGAATGAGTTGTCTTCCTACCAAATACCATCTATATTAAATTCCAATAATCTAATATTTTATTTTTCCAGAGATTGATTTGTAGTCTGATTTTTGCTCATCTACATTTTTCCCTTTCATATCCTCTGCAAACTATGAGAAAAAGGTGAAAAGACAAGCTATTGACATACAGTGTTGGAAAGGTAAAAGAATTTCAGAAGCACATTTCCACCTTGAAATTGCAAGTAACCTTTAAAAACAATATAACTCAATGAGATTTAAAAAAAAACCAAAAATATTTGTCTCCTTTTGGTAATTTATTTCATGCATATAATGAGCTTGGTTTGTATTTGGTCAGTGTTACTGTCTCAGAGAAAATGAACTTTATTCTTCCAGGCTTATAATATAGAGTGAAAGTGTCACTCTCAGGAACTGCTCTGGCAGAAGTTCTTGTGCATGTTTATCCCTAGACAGAGGAAGAAAATGATTATAACCTATTTCAGCACATCCCTGACACTAGGAGACAGCAGGTGAGTATGTGAAACAGAGTGGAAGAGCCCAGGTCATTTGACTTCAGCTATGTGTGGTAAACTCTGATTTTCTGTGCAGATTCCTTTTTTTCCATTTCTTCTCACTTTCAGCAGAAACTTGGAATTTCTCTTCAAAACCTAAGTAGTCCATTTCAAGAGTGGGAAGGGAAAGGTGGCTCACCCAGGCTCTGCCTCCTCCTGGCTCTACAGCAGAGAAACTGGAAACTCTTAAATTCTCAGTCTGAGCCAGATCTTACAGGTAGCTAATACAGCAGTGACAGACCAAAATGTTAGAGATAAGACCCTCTAGCTCTAATTCAGAGAACACGCCCCCAGGTCCTCATGTTCTCACATGGTGGGACCTTCCCAGGCCTCAACGTGCAGGACACTGGGCAAAGTCCCCATGGCAGCGCGTCCATCTGCAGGTTCCAGCTGTTCCCAATTCTAGGAGACTTTCACAGAAAGAGTATTTTAACACAGAAAGACCAGGAAGCCTGAGCCCACCAGCAGACAGCAAAGTAAGATGTTACGTGGGCTGCCAGAAGTCTCTTCTTGGTTTCACTGGAAGTTTGATAAAACTGGGAAGTCGTG
The DNA here is from genome assembly GCF_040807025.1 of Struthio camelus. Taxonomy (NCBI): domain Eukaryota; kingdom Metazoa; phylum Chordata; class Aves; order Struthioniformes; family Struthionidae; genus Struthio; species Struthio camelus. The sequence goes on from NC_090943.1 coordinate 144,282,944, forward strand.
AAAAATATTTCAGTTTCACAAAGCTGACATTTTCTGTGAAAAACCTACATTTTTAAAGAACCTTAGCCAGTTCTCAGAGGCATGAGAGGAAAAAAATCAGTTCAAGAACTGGGTTTTGCACTATATATGCATACGCAATCATAGAAAGCTGCAGTATGTATGCCTTTAGTGTGTATGGTGACTGAGCTCATTTATCTTAACAAAAACAGCTCAGCAATGTCAGAATGTTCTTCATAGTTTTCAGATAATTATTATTTACAGGTAATGAATGTCAGCAAGATGCTGTCAATTCACCTTGTTTACAAAGGGGGCAGTGATGATAACTAAAAAAATCTGTATGCTGAAAACAACCACTAGAGGGGACTTACAGTCAAATAGGTGAAGCTGATCACAGGTTGGTTTGGTTTTATTTTCTCCAAGTGTCATTCTGCAGTAATTAGTGGCAAATTCAGTATTTATTTGTATAACATGTGTCAATAGACTTCGTATGCCAAAAAAAGAGAGTATATATTATTGCCTTTGGTTATGATAATAAGACGACCTTCATCTACTTTCCTTCCAAAATTTCCCAAGTGGAAATTCACTTCTTGTTCAGTCTAGCAGTAATGCAATACAGGATTTTATTAAAGAATCGAATGTGACTGTCAACTGACAGAGCAGCAGTATTGGATATCTTGTGCTGGAAAGTAGAAATAATGCTGCATGGGAAACATCAATGTGGATTAATCTATGGGCCATGGATTTGACCGTTTATTAAATTGGTTTTAGTTGTATAATGTATATTAAAGTGAGATAAATTCACAATTCACATTTCATTGATTTAGCTAAGTTCAATTGAGAATTTCTGTTGTTGTTTTGTGTGTTTATATTCCACTGTTTCTTCCTAGAAGCTTAATCAGTGTAAGCTTACATAGCCAATACAACCTGCTGTGAAAGCTTGGATCTTTAATACTGTACCATAAGCCATGCTACTGAGGTAGAAAATTTACTGCTGGCCAGAAAAATAAAAATACCCTCCCTTCAAGATTACCGGCTATATTTCAAAAAGATCTCCAGCTGGTCTTCCAGCTAGTTGGTTTCAGAGAGGGTATCTTATACATACAAAACCATAATTGTCCACACAGAAAATTGCATTCATATAAAAGATAAAACACAAAAATCAGAAACCATAATGCTTTTCAGTTTTCAGATGCATATATTAAATACAGTGGCTCTCATCATCTACATACTGTCCAGGTGTGTAAAACGTACAAGTGTGCACGCATTTCAAGGAAGTCTTTGACTTGACTTTGTAGAAAGCATTTAAAAAATGATTATTTTTAATTACCTTTTACTGTTGAATACTTATTTTAAAATTCATGGGCTAAAGGATTTTTTATTGTGTATCTTACAATAAGTATACCGGTTTATGACAAAATTCTGAATTATTATGTATAACAATGACGTATTAAAAGTCATGAATGTTCACATCTTCTTTTAAAACATATGGTTTGTTTTCACTGTTTCATATTTATCAATAATCATTGTAATACTGAACAACTACAATATGTAGTACCTTTATAGAAATGACTTCTCATCAGTCAACTTTGAAACAGTATTGTAGAAATAATACAATGGAGAAATAGACAAAGGAGAGTTCACAGAATCACAGAATCACAGAATCGTTTAGGTTGGAAGGGACCTCTGGAGATCATCTAGTCCAACCTCCCTGCTCAAGCAGGGACCTCTAGAGCATATTGCCCAGGATCACATCCAGACGGGTTTTGAATATCTCCAGCGAAGGAGACTCCACCACCTCTCTGGGCAACCTGTTCCAATGCTCTGTCACCCTCACAGTGAAGAAGTTTTTTCTCAGGTTCAGATGGAACTTCCTGTGGTTCAGTTTCTGCCTGTTGCCTCTTGTTCTGTTGCTGGGCACCATGGAGAAGAGACTGGCCTCATCCTCTTGACACTCCCCCTTCAGATACTTGTACACGTTGATGAGATCCCCTCTCAGTCTTCTCTTCTCCAGGCTGAACAGGCCCAGCTCTTGCAGCCTTTCTTCATAGGAGAGATGCTCCAGGCCCCTCATCATCTCTGTAGCCCTCCGCTGGACTCTCTCCAGGAGTGCCATGTCTCTCTTGTACTGGGGAGCCCAGAACTGGACACAGTACTCCAGGTGAGGCCTCACCAAGGGCTGAGTAGAGGGGCAGGATCACCTCCCTCCACCTGCTGGCAACACTCTGCCTAATGCACCCCAGGAGACCATTGGCCTTCTTGGCCACAAGGGCACACTGCTAGCTGATGGTCAACTTGTTGTCCACCAGCACTCCCAGGTCCTTCTCTGCAGAGCTACTTTCCAGCAGGTCAACCCCCAGCCTGGGGTTATTTCTCCCTAGGTGCAGGACCCTGCACTTGCCTTTGTTGAACTTCATGAGGTTCCTCTCCGCCCACCTCTCCAGCCTGTCCAGGTCCCTCTGAAGGGCAGCACAGTCTTCTGGTGGGTCAGCCACTCCTTCCAGTTTTCGATCATCAGCAAGCTTGCTGAGGGTGCACTCTGTCCCTTCCTCCAGGTCATTGATGAATACACTGAACAAGACTGGACCCAGGACTGACCCCTGGGGGACACCACTAGCTACAGGCCTCCAACTTGACTCTGCACCATTCACCAAGTTGTACAAATCCAGACTAACAAGATCATGTTTTGAGAAAGGAAAAAATATAGCTACTCTAGTCAGCTAACCTTGTGTTTACACACTAATGGGGCTACTTGCCAGTGAAAAAAAGGATGGTTCTTACAGCTGTGCTATCATAAATAGGGATTTCATTGTAAGTAGGCTTTGTAGTTTAACTGTAAATTTATATTATTTTATGGAAATCAGCTTTGCATTACTACTCGTAGGTGGCAGCAAGGCTGTGCAAAGAAGTAACAACAGAATAATCTTTTGGCCAAATTAAAGGGAGGTTCTTTACCTACCCAGCTTGATGGCATTTCGTTGTCTAATTCCAATAATAAATGCAAGAACTGGAATTCTATATTTAGTCAGTCTCTGCAAATCAATGGTAAAACTCAATTACTTTTCTTAATAGATGGGAGCGGAAAATTAGAAATACATGGAACTCCTCTTTTCTCAGTTACCACATTCAGAACCTAAAAGCATTTCTTTAGCAGCCAGTAGACTGTCTAGAAGAACACTAGATACTCATCTCTTTCCAGCTTTTTAAAAAACAGAAATCACTGAAGAAATTGTTTCCAAGATACAGAAAATGGATTTAAGAATGGTGAATGGGAATAGGATGGTAAGAGAACTTCTAGCATGAAGGTAAGAGAGTAGAGCATTCCAGTATGGGAGAAAAGGAGGAGCAGGAATGTATGCTAGATACTCCAGAACGAAATAAGGAACTGAAGGAAATGCAAAGAGTTTGCAGAATACAGGAAAGTGGGGAAGTTGGTAGCCAGTGCACTGAGAGAGGAGAACAAAGGCACCCCAGGGTGCACAGTAGGCTTGACCTATGCAAGTAATGCACTATGTGACCCTGTTGTTGATGAAACAACAACAGCAGTAATAAAGGATTATTTTCTCTGGTACTCAGAAGTATGCCAGATAGTACAGCCTTTGATTGATAGTAAAATTAAATTACTATGAAATAATCTTGGTATTATAAAGCTTTCCAAAAGGGCCTTTGATTCTATACATGACTCAAGTAAACATAATTTTAAAGTATATTTGTAAAACTGAATTTAAATGGAGTAAGTTTGAAAATCCACCTAAGTGTAACCACTGCCTCTTTGTAATAAATGCTTCCTAATGTCACCTGATCTTCACATAATGGCATTAAATACATGTTTAAAACAATTAAAATTTGCAGATAAATTTGACTTGCTTAAATTTCTACTTTTTGCCCCATTTTTTGAGATAAAGTTTTGTCTGGACTGACAAAAAGCTTTATTTGTGTGTTTCTGGGATTTATTCATAATGATAATGATGATCATAATGACATCTCTTTCTTTCCTAGCCTTCCCTTTCTAATCTCTCCCTTCTAAAATCATGCATAAATGGATCTTGAGAACAGTAGAACTGAAAAATGCTCTGAGCCCCCAACCCCGCAACATGACTGGCCTGTTTATGACCTATATATCCTTCTCATTGCCCTACCGCTTCTCTCAAGTGGGAGATGGAATATGTTGTTTTTCCTAGGAATGGATTCTTTTCATTCTTTTTTTTTTTCCTTGTATTTTCTTTCTTTTCTTTTCTTTTTTTTTTCTCTTTTGTTTCTTCCATTACATTTTAGTTTTCCTCCAGGGTTCTTGCCAATGGCCTTCTAGAGATCTAAGAAAAAACCTTTTCTTCTATGCAGTCATGCAGTAAGATGCCATTTGTGCCTTCCTCTGAGCACAGGGGAGATTTTCTGAGAAGGGTCATATCTATGGCTCAAGTTTTGCAAGTGCTAAGTCAATTTACCAGAGGTAACTAGATCCTGCTCCATTGTCCTACACGGTGCCATGTTTTGACAAATCATCCAGCACAAGCAAATCTTTCCTAAATGATGTCCATGCCTGTTAGTACAAGCGTGGTGGAATATGCACAATAGCACAACACTTGGCTATGTTATTGCTTGTTTCTGACTTCATGCTCTTTCTTCTTTTTTCTCAACTGATCTGACTTGCAGTAATGTATAAATATTAGCAGCTTTCAGGGCCCATTTCATCTCAAGCCTACTTGGCATTACAGGGAATTTTCAGGGTTTACCAAGCAAGTCTAGAGGGATTTGATTCCCTTAGTTTAAATATCTAGCAAACAGCTTGTTGCGATTCTATTTCAAACTCAGTGTTCAAGAATTGCTGACTTACTAAGTAAAACATGTATGACTTTCGTAACACTCAATGTTTTTGTGTCTCCAACTTCAATGTCCATTAGTCAAATGCACCAGAACACTATTCTTGGCATTTATTTGTTCTTACACATGCAACTTATATGCATAGTTTAGTGGATAAAAACTATGAGCTCTTAAAAAACATATTTTTACCACCTTTTCAGGCTGCTGGCATTTAAGATATGAATTCATTTTGCCATCATACAATATCACATATGAAAGGCATACGAATTCAAGTTGTTGTTTTTTTAATTGTAATAATTATCTGTTACATTTATTATGCTTATTTATATAATGTCACATATGACCATGGCATCTACCGAAATAAAAGAAAAGGAAGAAAAAAAAGACCTCAGAGTAAGTTTTGCCTTAATCTTGCACCTTACATTATTTTATGTATATTTCTAAAAAAAGATGAGAAATGATGAAATAAAGCCATTCATCCAATTCATAAAAATCCAAACAAGATGGAAGATGCAACAAATAAATATTTTCCGCATTACAGTAATACCTCTAATATTAGCACTTAAGGGCAGAGCCTGAAAAGAGGTATTTTAGAGTAAATTCTTAAGTCCTAGCTGATGTGTCTAAATAATGTCATGTTCATAGTCCAAAGAAAATGACATTTATTTAATTTGATGGTTTAGCAAATTTTGAGAAATTAAGCTACTTAGGCTGATATATACATAAATGTTAGAAAGTCATTTAACCTCATCTCTTATCATCAGCAGTACGTAGCCGTTTCTTATTTTGAACAGAGAAAGGCAACATAACAGCACTGCACAGGAATCTACTGTACATTTCACAAGCCAGAAAACTATGTACATATGTCTAGTCGCAAATTAGCAAGATATCTTCCGCTTGGCCCAAAGGACAAATGATTTTAAGAAGGATTGTCAATAAAGCCACTATATCCAACTTTAAGATTCACTATGTCCACTTGACATCTTAAACTTATATAGATAGTACCCAAATATCCAATAGGAGCACTCTGCTTTGCTATATGTGTTGGAAACTTTCATTATGCATAGCATGGGAGATACAGAGCTCAGTCTGCTTTCCAAAAACATAAATAAATTGTCTATGTATGTGCTCATGTAGCTTCTACTGAATACGGCAAACCTAAGTCCTCACTCATGAAGCAAGGACTTGCTTAATGTTTAAGCCTTCCTTGAACAAAAGCAGGGCAAAGGGATTTAGAAAGTACCTGATCCACTGACTCCCAAACTGATTAGACTGTATTACAGCCCTCCTGAAGAAACATTTCAATGTAGTAGGCAAGGATAGCATTAAGTATTCACAAATATCTTAAGGAAAGGGTTTGGAACGTGGATGAAAAGTAGCAGGCATCATCACCCCCACAATTTAAGCTGCACATACAGTGGGTAAATCTGTTAGGGTAGGCTAACTGCTTGTCACTTACATTCCTGAACATAAAAATTATGGTTTGGAGGCTTTCAATATGCAGAAGAATGTGTCCAGAAGTTTCCTCCACAGCATCTCTCTGTGTTACTTTGCACAGATATCACTCTAAATCCTTTTTTTTTTCCTGTCAGGATTGGAAATTTTGGCATATGTATTTTTGAAAAATCTGTCAATATTGTGATGTACTGATACCGGGACAGATAAAAGGATTGACTTTGATGAGAAGGGATAACTAGATCTTCTTATTTGCTCAATTGTTTTTCTCTTTACTGAGACATTTAACAAAATTATCAAACAACTGGCAGTGTTAACTGTGTGTGCAATGTCTTGGTAACTATACTAATCACAACTTGAAGTTTAAAACGATCATCTGCCCTAATCTACATTGTATCTATGCCTTTTGCCTATTTCATTCAGGTGTTCTAAACAGCAGAATGGGATAACACCGGGACACAAATGCCACAGAATAGATTTCTTCAGGCTGTTGATTTCATAAGTTATTTTCATATTTTGTTCCTATGCCCCACAGAAAAATTCATCCAGCCATAATAGTGAATATGCAGGCAATTCTACAAACACTGCATGAAAGAAAATTTAGTACATTTACAGTGGAGCTCCCTTTTTAGAAGAAGAAATGAAGAAGAAATGAACTAGTAAGCAGTCTTAACCTTTGCTTGGTAGCTAAATGCAGTAATGTCCCATTTCTAATGTTTATGTTATCTAAGGAAAAAATGGAGAGGAGTTATTTAGAAAGCCTCATTAGAAGTGATTTATTTACCAACCCACAAGTGTATAAATACCTTAAGTCTCAGCTCTACAAAGACTATTAGCTAAAAATGTGTGCTGAGATGTAACATAAGTTTTAAAAAAGCTGCCTTCTTGAATATACTATTTACATATATGTGGTCCTATTTACAAAACAACAAAGTGTAGCTCATGATTCTTGGGCATTTAGTTTAGATAATAAGTCAGAAACATCGCGTCTGACAAAATATGCATTCTTCACTGAAGTATTTCCACTTGGAGAAAAGAAAGAAGAAAATACTCCCTTATTCTTGGAAAGTCATTTCAAATACATTGATGGGTTCCTATAAAAATATAAGTGTTCTACCAGCAGTCTTTCAAGAATCACAGAAAAGTATAGACTTAAGGTCAAGACTGAAATAAATGTCATAGCAAACTCTTTAACAAAAGTTAATTTTCAATATCAGCTATAGAATTGAACAGGAGATAGTTTTGTCTATATGTGTGGTTATACATTGGGCAGTTGAAAACCAAGATTAATTAAAGCCTTTCCTTCTCAGTCTTAAATATGAAGTCAGCACATACGATGTATTTCAATATATACACTATAAAAGTTTTATGGAAGTATGCCATATAGAGTCATTGCATCAATTTTCAATGTACTCTAAATATTTAGTTTTCTTTCACAAAGTAGCTGCAAAGAAAGGGATCTCAGAAGCTTATGTTTCAGGGACGAAGCCTTACTGCCTGTATCTCTACTGCTGCCTCTGAATAGTGGAGCTGGCTTTTGTATGACCTACTGATACCCGACTAATTCTTAGAAAATGCTGAAATGAGGCTCAGTGTGGTTCAAAGTACCACACAGACTGAAAATATTTGAAGCATAACCTAACACTGCTTCTCCCTCCGCTTATACAGATGATGTCAAAGCAACTAAGAATCTGGCTTATAATGAGATGCTTCTTTTGCTTAACTGCAGAGCTAGGTATCAGCTGCAGGCCTTTACTGACGCTAAGTTCAAACTTCTTTGCAGTTGAACCAATCTATTAAGGTTCATCTATTAGAAGTCAACATTACTGTCATTCTATATTGTATTTACAATATTTTACAATTTTTAGTGCAAATTAAATACCATACTGGCAGGTTGTCTGTATAAAATTTAAAAATTTAGGCATTTTGCTGTTCAATAATAATTCAAAAAGTGCATATCTTCTGCAACTGGTCATTTTCTAAAGGTTTCAGTTGCCATAGTCAGAGTCATTAATATTTCAGGCTGACAAGCTAGAGCATGAGCAGAATTTGTTCATCTTCCATTTTCTATTTAGTATATACTTCTTATTTATTGTTTTTCTATTTGAAAGATGTTAAACTTAGGACTTTAATAAAATTTGGATGTAACATTCATGTTTCTAAAATTGCTTGTCCTGAGGACTGAAATATGGTATAACAGAGGATGAATCCTATTCAGCAGAACTACCTGGATGAGCAAGACAGTTGAGATCTGGTTCTCACTATATAAAGTGTCTTTCATTCAAACCTTCTCTTGATCAACTATGGAATATGACCATTGAGGAAGAGTCAAAAAGGTGAGGGAGAAATTATACTAAAGACTGAAAAGCAAACTCTAAGAGCTGATTCACTGAAAAACTATTGAATGGCTATCTCAATGGAGATAAAATGTTTTATTCCAGAAGTGTTGTAGTGGAGGGCCTAAGATTTTGGATCTGCCTAGTCAAGAAAGGTGGAGAAGATAATCAGGAGGAGAAGTCATTGGAAAGTAAAAGAAAAGACAAACAATTAAGCATCACCATTTGAAAAAAATAATTGCTCAATTAGGGGGAAGGAACAACCAGACAAAAAAGAGAAAGGAGAAGGAATTATTTGAGGGGGGAAATGCATTGAAGAGAGAACTCAGGAGAACTGAAAAACCTCAAAAGAAAAGCCTTGTCACATAGCAGAAGCCACCACTAAAAAGTGAAAAATGCGTTATATAGGCAGGAGTAAAACTGCCTATAATAATATGTCGGAATGAGATAAGAGGAAATTAAATATATAGAGCCATAGAAATGATCCACATATATGAGAAATCTACAGTTGTCAGAAGAGCCACTCAGGTCAAAGAGACTGAGAAGAAATAATGAAGTGCAGCCAGCAAAAAGAGGGAGTCACTTAGTCACTAAGAGCAAGAAGTGATTTCTACATAATGGCCAGATTGCAGTCTAGACTGACATTGGGAAGGGTAGTATTGAATGACACAAGCCTGGGAAAATTAGAGGATGAGGTTTTTCTTTAAGGAGAAAAAGGTAAAAGTCTGCAATATTTCTAAAGGGATTCCTTTTAATTAACAAATTTAGGAAGATCACAGAAGCATGAAAAAAAAGAAGAGATGAGAGATGGAAGTATGGAAGTAGGTATCAGCCTGGAGTCATGTTCACAACTGAAAAAACTGTTAGATGGTAAAGGAGAAATAAATCTTTTCAACCACCCTTGGAAAACACTGCGAGGAGAAAATAGTCAGGCTGCTTAGAGAAGAGAATTACTGATATGGAAATGGAGCAATGGCCACAAGCATACATCAAAATGAGGAAGAAGAAGAAATTAGACTGAATTTGCAATGCTTAGGCATCCCTACGGAGTATCTGATGAGATTTGGAGCTACGCTAGCAGACCAAGATGGCCCTGGCAAGGAGATGAATACCTGGCTGGATTCAGTTTGTACAGAAAACCACTGAGAAGCAGTGGCTACAGGATCCCTGAGACAGTATTTGGGATGTCACAATTGAATATCATTATTTGCCAAGTAGCAGTATTTCACAGTTCAAAAGTGCAAAGTCCTCCTTTTTAACTTTGTTTTGGATGCTGAACATTAAACAGAGTTATAGTTCTGTCTGAGAGCTTTCCTTGGCTTGTGACTCCAGGCCAGGAAAAGCCAAGCGCAAAGTATACAAAGCCATAGTCTCTTGCAGCAAAGTGTTGTCCGGGTACTCCCCGGTACTCTGATTTGGAAAAGTGTGCAAAAAATGAGCCACCTAAAGGAATAGTAAAACCCTCTGCAGAGAGCAGGGAGCATCGTGTCTTTGGAAGAGCCTCCCAGGCACAGGCACGCACAGATCACAGCACTAGGGAACAACGTGCATCTCAAAGAAGGCCTTGATTCAGGCAAACTGATTGCCTAGAGGCTGGGAGAATTCACGCTGCCCTTCAGTAGGTGAGCCGATGCCTGTAAATAACTAGTTAATTTTTACTGTGGCAAATATATGCTCTGGGCAGTTCCTAAACCTTCTGGAGTCTCATTACTGTCTCCTCTCCTGTAAATTCTTGCAAACAGTATTATCCGTGATACATACGAAAAAGTATATCAGCAAGTGAAAATTCTTGGTAAAAAATCCCATAAATTCTCATTAGCACCAAAAGAGTATGCATGCAAAAATAAAAGCACCATTCTGGGTCATAGCCTACTACTGGGGATTTTTAAGGCTCTGACATGTATATTTGGAGCTCATGAATGCCAAAGAGGGCTTGAAGTACTGAAAAATTCATATAGATTTTATGGGAAAGTTGCAAATCGATAGACAAGCACAATATATATGAATGAAAAAAAATCTGCTAATGAGCACATGTTTAAATATAATCAGAATTTGGTGACAGTGAGTTACTGTCAGTTTACAGTGAGTAAGTCAGTGAGTGTCAGCTACAGTGAGTTTACTGAAAGCCTAGATAATGTTTGTGTTAGAAAGAATTAAAGAATAAACACAATGTACAGACAGAAGAATGTTGCACATTGGTAATGCGGGCATGGGCAGAAGTAGGAGACTTTGGAAATATGGAAGCCCTGTTTAAGACTTTTCAAATGATGAGCTCAACAGGAGAATTTTAATCCTGTCCTCATGAAGATGGTAATACCCCTTATTGGCTTCTCCAGAATTTTCCAAGGAGGCAATATGTTGCTAGGTGTAATTTTGATTTAGCCAATATACTTTTAAACTAAACAAAGCATTGACCAGACTTAGCACTTGGATGTATAGAAATAACATTTTTTCAATCATACTTAGAGCGAAACAAACTCTACTAAACTCACACTTCTTTTTTATTGGCATGATGAGACATGGTAGAAAATTCAACCAGTTTCCAGCATACCAGATGTACCTTAGCATAGTTTGGCATACACCAAAAAAATTTGTTCTCACACTATCCACCAAGCGGATTTCATATTTGTGTTGTGAGGATTACATATTTGGAATAGTTTTAATTTCAAAAATAAAGAAACTCATAACAACTCCTACAAGATGAACATCAGTCTTTTGCAGGTAACAAACATGCAAACAATCATTTTTATGGAAACGCAGGTAGGTAAATATATAAATGTGTATGTAAATATATGTGTAACTATTCCTGCACAATCACTTATTTGATGAATGAACTTGATCTATGCTGTATCTACTAGTAATTTTCATTATATTTAATTTTAATTCATTTATTCATGGTTTTAACCTTTGTAAGAACATCAGTTATTTAAATGAGTAGAAGGTAAACCACGTCAACAAAACTGCAGCATTTAATGTTGAAGATAACTGACATGCATGAAGTCATTGTATTAAAATATTGTTTTTCCTATTGTTTAGCACAGATGGTGCTGGTAATTAATATTGTGTTATTTTTTCATCAGGGGATTCCCTGATTACAAAATTCATGCAGTATGTAATAAACTGCTACATTACACTGTATGAATAAATGATTTATGATTTATATATTTATTAATGAAAATCCATTATCTAAGGCACAAATTATGTAATGTTTCAGAACTTCTTAAGCGATGTTGTTTAAAAAATCATTTATTTTTTAAAAGTCAGTAACTATTTGCTTCTATCTTTTCTAAAGGCCTTATATAAATGTTCATTATCAGAAACAGGCCCAGATCCTCCTCAGAGAATGCATACAGCCAATCAAAATGTCTGCGATGCTGTTCTGATACTGCAGAGAACGTTACGAGTGCAGAGTTAAGAATAAATTTCTCTAGCTTTACCATATGAAGGTAAACATTATATCCTCTGTGCCACCAAAAGCCATCTATGTTCCCCAGGTTCATTTAAATGCCACTGTACTTTTAAAATACTCTTTAAAGTCAAAGTATATACTATCGGAACTTGTTTCCAAACAGGATTGCTTCCAACTACACACATGTAGTGATCCACCTAAAATTACTCCATCTTTATTTAGTGGCGTACTTTTTTAAATTGTAGAGCATTTTGCCCTGGCACAGAAATGTCTACGGTTAATATGACCAACTGCCAAAAAAGTCAATTTCTCCCATGATAGGGCCTGATTTGACCAATCTCCAGTCTGTGGGATGCTGAGCATTTTGTCCTGATCCAGGCAATTGCTTAAGGACATGCATTCCTTTCCCAAACAGCAAAGCACGTGAGTAACGCTAGCAAAATCATCCCAGGCCACCCCCAAACCAGCACAGCTTCTCTCCATACAGGCACCATACATACCCTGGCACTGTAAGCTGGGGTGGCTGGAGCTCACTGTCCAGGTTAGAGGAGCTCCTGCGTCTCCAACACATGGCGAACCGGCAAGGCTATGCAAGATGCACAAGCTACATGGCATATACTTTAATCAGCCTGGAAATTACCCATCCATGGAGATTTACCAACGATAAGCGGTACAAAACGAATCCTCGCACTGGTTCTGTATCTATTCTACTCAATAGGCGGTTTTTATCCTGTAAACTATGTCTGGCGCAACTTATGCATGCTCGGGAGAGGTAAAGGGAGAGACGACCTCTTCCTCGTGCCCGTCAGGAGGTGCCCCAGCCTTTGCACTTCCCCCAGCTTCATCATCGGACTGAAGAGTATCTTCAACTCTGTTTTCCTCTGAATGAGGAGAGTTTTGAGACTTTCCTCCCACTAAGTTACATCTTGACTTTGATTTCCTGATGTAATATGGGGAAAGTGAATGCCCTGTCTCTGCTAGTCAGTTTGGGTCAGTTTGGATGCCTGAAGCAAATCAAAGCGTTCTACAAGAATTGCCGATGTGGGAAGGTTAATCTGGGTGCGGCTGGGACTTTAAGCTGGAGGGACAAGACACATATGGCTTCTTCACATACAGGCTGTATCTGAGCCCTGCTGGGTGTCCTGCTCTGCCAGGTGATGGCCCCATGCTTTCTCAAGCTCTGAAAGAGGCAGACTTTTAATCAGCTCTTTTCCCCCCAGTCCAGCAAAGTTTCCCTATTTTGAGATTGAGCGGGCTGTGCTTCATCTTGTTCACATGCAGTTCAGGGCTCACATTTTGAGGCAAAAGAATCTAGGCACTCAACACGACATGTGAGTAAAGCAGAAAATGGAATTAAAATTTCCTTATCAAAGAAAAAAGACATTTTTGTGTCTTGTGAGTCAGGATGCATAAGTCATAAGCAGCAGCAACTAGTTAGTACTTGATACTACCAGCTTCAGAAATCTTACTTCTTACTTACAACAGTCAATTTTTTTTCTGAGAAAATCCTAATTACATTTACTGCAAAATTAAGTCATATTTCCTGTATTCACTGAATTACACAAGTATTCATTTAAAAATATATTTCAAAAGCATGTTTCTATCTATAGTTTCTATCTCCAGTTTTAATTCTCTGATATTAATATACTTCTTTTTGAAGATAGGTGTAGATAGCTATAAAATAGATGAATACCATAATTAATGATCACACTTAATCATTAATAGTAATGCAATAGATAATTTGAGTGTACATCTACACCATAGCACATGTTGTCACCTTTAAAGAATAAATTAATTTAAAAAATCAATACCTTTTAGCTATTGTAACTTTTATAATCACTTTAAACTAAATTGAGTAGTGCTGGATATTTACATTTGCATCAGGCATTTTGCAGATTTCTTCAAGGTTTCTATATTGGTATGCATCACAGTAACAGGGATGACAAAATGATGTAATTATAATGTAATTTGTAAGTAAACGTATGTTCACTTTAGAAAGGTGAAATTATTTTCCCTTTTAAATTAATATATCTATCCTATGTTATGTTTTACAATCTACACATTATGACAGCATTGGGTCCCAAGAGCATCTTTGTTTTTTAATTTCACAAAAACTGAATATACAGTTGTGTGGGTTCTTTAAAGTTCCCTGATTTGTTAAGCTAGTATGGTGTGAATTTGAACATTAGAATGCAGACTGTGTTTCTACACCATAAACTTTTGGGGAGAAAAGCAGTATTTCAAAACAGACTAATACTGATACAGTGTGTAATATTTATGTTTTGCTGCATGGAAAACAACAAGTTTTAAAAAGAAACATTTATCATGGAGCAATTAATCCAGCCTGCTAACTTTTTAATGGAAAGATGTTACAGGAAGTGTAATAGTAGCTTCGCTTGTAAACTATCTTGCAGTTCTCAGTTCTCTATTAAATACTACTGTAATGTAAAATATCGTACGTTTCAGATTTGCAGCAGAACAATTTAAGAAAGAGCTAATAATTCCTGGAAATAAAGTAATAATACAGCTCATACTGATCACTGAGGCTCTTCTCCTAAAGTGGAAAATGAATTGCTTAGGATTTGAGCTTTCCACAGGATTTTTCTTTACTGTTTTCTGCATAAAAATATGTAATGAATATGGGAGGTGAACGTGTAAATATTCAGCTTTAAGCTAGTATAATAATCTTTCTTTCAAAGTCATATTTCCCAAATACAATGTTGACTAGTTGCATAAAGAATATTGGTCCAAATCATAGAAAATTTGTTCTTAAATCAAAGTATTTGAATTACATACTATCTAGTGCTTAATGTATTTGTATACAAAGCACTTTTTATTTTCCAATAATAGTGGCAGAATTTAAAATATATAAAACAGAAAGCTTTCTACTGCAATATTTTTTACTTTATGAGTTTCTGCTGCTTTATTTCTGCTTTATTTCTTCATTGTTTATATTTCTTTCATTTAAATCTTTTATTTAAATTTAAATGTGTATTGTTTGCATGAATAATAATTAAAGAAGATATACGTCATCGTGAAATCAAATTTAGATAAAAGTTGCTCAGTATTTTGCGGTCTTGACACTACAGTCCTTTCTCACACAGAACTTCTACTATAAGTCCCTTCAGCGGCCACAGCTTTAAACAAGTGGGGATCACAGCTGTGTCCAGAAGGACCATGTGGCTTAAGCCACTTAGTGAAACCTTGGATATATATTCATTAACAAATACAACTGTAAAGCTGAGTTATTTTAAAATGAAACGCTTTTGCAAATATTCAGGTATGCATATGCTGAATTTTGAGTGATAGCATGATAACCTGCCATTCATGCCTGTCATACCATTTTACCCTGTCAGAGCAAACTAGCTGTTCCATTGAAGACATATATTTCTTTTTCTTTATTTTCTCAGTTACAAGAAAATACTATCGAATATCTGGTGTAGTTGAACAAATGTACACTTTTAAACACAGATGGTCTTTATTTGGAAAATACCTGGTAAAGAATACAACTCAAATAAATTAAAAATTGATATTTTATCTACAACCAAGTGGAAACCTGGAGCTAAAGGTAAAAGACTTTTTGTACTTAAGGGAATAATAATTCTAGCAATATTATTATCCTTGGAATTGCACCATTAAAACTTACTACATCGTGTTTGATTTTTAGGATCAATAAGCAGAGCATAACCTTCATTTATTTCATTAAACAATTAAAAATGTGACAGATGAAAAATATGGCACTTGGATGAAGTAACATTCTAAATCTCTACATGAAACCTCCTTATTAAAGAAATAGCACTGGAGTTATTGGCCACTCCTGTTCCAAACAAAGGGTTGAGCGTAAAACAGCTATAATTCAGAGTGATTTTCTATGTTGCTGTCTACATCTGTCATCTTTACTTTTACTGATAGATTGCAGATATTAATTATTCTCTTTAAAGTATCAACAAAAATACAGATACACTGTATATCTGTAAATGCACTATATACATACACTATATACATACACTATATATATGTAAACGTACAGATATACACCATATTTTAATCTATATGCTGAACTTTTTACCCAGTGCTTCAGTGTTTGACAGTAGCGGGAGCTGCGCATCCGAATCTAGGATAGCATATGGCCTGAGGTCCAGCTGGATGTCTGAGTATGTCATTCCAGACGCAGGTTTGGATTGCTCAGTAATTAGCAACTGACTGTTTAATATTGTTAACTCATTTTTTCTTTGCAATTCATGTCCTGCTTTTCAAAATTCTAAAAGCACAAATTGTGTGAGTGCCAGCAAAAAAATAATAGTAATGAGCTCATTTCTATAGCATTGGACCCATTTGCATGCTGACTGATGATGGTTTCCAAAATGGAGTTTTACTGGCAAACAGGGTCTTGTTAGCATTGTCCTTCCAAATGCCTGAAGGAAATAATCCCAGGTTTCAAATGGAAAAATAAAAAATATGCTCAGTTCTGAGTAGGTTTTAGCTTTACTTTTGTTTTGAGTTGCAATAGCCCATAGGAAATGTAGCTTTGGAAAAAATGGATTTTTCTTTGTTAACAGTTTGAAGTCATTTTGTTCCTGCTCATTAGATGCCACAGATTCAGACAGTTGGGCTCCCCTTGCTCTCTCTTACTGAGGCAAAGAGACTTACTGTGATTTGTCAAATGTTGGCAACCCTGTAGCTTTGCCTTTTGTCTTCCCAGGCTACAATCTGCCTCAGAACAAATTTGCAGTGGAAAGTTTTTCCTCTAGTGGTTGTGCTTTATTACTAAGGAATAACTGTAAACAAGCAACAGCAAAGCAGTACAGATGTAACATCTACAGGGAAATAGTCTACAGCTGCTTCTTGGGTTTCACCTGAGCACAAAACCCAATTGCTTAAGGAAGAGCCATCTTCCTTTCCAATAGACTGGAAACCCTTCATTATTTCTGGATTTGCCATTTTCATGCCTGCATCCATTCACCCTTTTAATTTTGGAACAGTTGCCCTCCTATTTGCCAAAGGCAATCTTCCATCTTCAAATCCTATCTTGGTACTGTTCTGGAAAGCCTATCTGAATGCAGCAGGATTTCAGCACTGCTTCATTTATATATCATTGACCTGGGAACGCTAGAAAGCACTCTTTCTGTATCTGCTTTACTCCACTTCTGCGTCTGAATTAAACTGCCCTGGAGCCGGAGAGGTTTGATGAATCTGATTCTGATTCTGTTCAGCTCTCAACAAATAAAAAACTATCAAGGTGCTCACATGAAGCACACAATGGCATTGCTGGTTCCAGAAAACATGATTTTTTTTCTCTGTCATCAACATCAGCCAAACGTCGAGTGTATTTATGGGCTTTCCATGCAAATATCCCTTTGTGAATATACTGTACTGTGAAAAGTTGCATTTTCATGTGTAAGTTTTTCCAGTATCCTCCAGTATCCAGCCTTTTTTCTGGCACGATAGTAAAAATTCTTACATTGTGCCTACACAGTAACTTCCATCCTTGCAAACTCTGGCTTATATTTTTTCTAACATCGACAACACCTTTTTAGTTCTGTGCCAGGAATAGTGTCCAAAAAATAGGCTGTACCTTGCAAGTCAACTCAACATTTCCCTATAAACTTCTTTTCTTTAAGAGAGGTTCTGACATTTCACTGAAAGTTATCTGTAGTCCATCACACCATTTAGTTTTCATAGAACTAAGGAGTTTGAGATTATATGTGCTTTATCCTCTCCACAGTTTCAGAAGAAAACAAATGGGAGAGGAAAAAGAATGGGAGAAAGCTTCATGGGTCTATCACTGTGAATTTCATTGATACTTTGTTGACCGTGTTGCAGTATCTGAATATCTCAAATATTCTACACACAGGGAAATTTTATATTCCCTCAGACTTTAAACAGTTATTTTAGATAGAAGAGTTATCAATGTGTCATAACACCTGGCAAGTTATTTCTTCACGAGTGTTGATATGAGTTATCCTGAAAGTTAGAGCTGAAGGGTACATTTCTGTATAGGATATAAAAAGAAAATACAAATGCATTGATATTAAAAAGAAGTATGACATATATCCAGCTGGACTTCTTATTCCATGATATTGAGGTAATTGTTCTCTTCAGGGCTGCCTAGAAAGCCCCTACTGCAACATATCCATAGCACAAGATTACGTGTGCAAGTAGTGTGACTAACTAAGGCCAAAGATCATCTGGGGACATCCAGTAAGGCTCCGTTCCAAAGATAGGCTCCCATTGCGTTTACCCATTCATTCTTATGGGAGGGTAGTTGTTTGGTTAGATATGTGGATTGAATTAAGATTTTGTGTTATTCTTTCCTTTCCTTTCCATATAATTTGTTAAACTGCAATTATAATCTAACAAAACACTTGACAAATTCTTATAATGGAACCTACGCAAGGATGTTTTTGGGCAAAACATCAGAGCCGTTTAGTCTTAAATAGCTTTGTGTTTGTCTACAGGATTTTGTTTCCTTGCTTTCTAAGGGTCTTTCATGGGGTGGATATTGCAACTGGTTTCTCTAGGCCTCCTTGCTGAAGTTAACACATTGAACACCTCATAACTTGACCCCTCTCTTTGCCAGACTTCCAGTAGAATCAAGACTTTGGGTTTACCCTTCATGTCTTTAGGCAGACAGGAATGGATAGACACAAAGGCTTCCCAAAGAGTCCAAGTATCAGCCAGTCTTTACATTGTAGATGGCACCTACAAATCTAGATAAACAACAAAACTCTTATATTTAGAATGCAGGCTAACAAATTCCTATGGCCTTGCATAGGGTCCTAGTCCAACAGTTGACCAGCTCAGATGTTTCTTCAAATCCATAGATTATGCTGTAGTTTATATCACATGGCCCAATATGGAGAGGGCACACAGCCTGAAAAGGCACCCAGTATGAGAACGTGGAAGCGTTCCCATCCTCTTTGGCAGAGAATTGCTATGTGACTGCCTAGATGACCCTCAAAATGTTAAAGAGAATGTATATACTGCGCAAAGAGAGAATCCCTAATCAAACAGTAGGTATTTTTGGAAGGAGCAAGAAAACTATTTTAAGTAAAATTTACAAATCAATTTGTTATACATTTAGACTTATTTTCCATGTATAAAAGTGAACATAGATTAACTCTGAGCAGTGCAATGCTTGAAATTACAAACATTCAGTCTGCACTGAATCTAGGCTTCTAAACTAGGGTAACACATGATTACCAGTGATCTCAGTTTCCTGGCTACATGTTGGTTTTCTATCAAGCCAATTCAACGCAGAGATTGATGAGAAGGAGCCTGAGAAATCTTCCACTTATCATTTGAAAAAAATTGTGATACAGAAATTACTGAGAGATCATTGTGTGCTGCAACTGCCCTTTTTCTCCTCCGTGCTGTACAATAAAGCAGTGGCCTCTTGTATTCTTTTCAGGTGCAAGAAGTATTCACCTTACACAACCATGCCAAAAAACCCTCCAAAGCATTAGTGGAGGAATATGGGTACCTAAATCAATAAGAAAAATATTTTATCTTTTTTGTGTAAAAAATCATGTATGTGCTTAGTGTAATGCAACCTTCAATGCAATGTACCTACATATATAAAATGCCAGTGTAAAAGATTATCACTATCATTCATAGTTACTTGCAACGTAATTATGTATAATACTCATTTAAGGGTACAACAGGATGAGAATACAAAAGTAGGATTTCACTGTAAAATTACATATAATACACATATTTTGAATTCATAGCTATGATTTATTTACAGCTTAAATAAGTTTAGGATGTTTAAAATATTTTATGTATGCATATAATGATTTAAATGTTCAAAGTTTGTGATACACATGCTTATAAGAAGAACCTTTTCACTGACTTTAGTGCAAGCTTAATTAAATCTTATTTTACTTATAAAATTGTACTGAAATGCAGGTGTTACTGAAGGCAATAAGTATTTTGCAGTTGACTTCAAGAGTCAGGATTGCACTGTAACAGACTGAGGAAGTTCTGTGGTAATATGCAGTTCATGTAATCTGTGTACTATTTTTTTTCTTTCAAATCATGTACAAAATAAATAGTTATTTTCATTAATTTAGAAATTCATGTCTCAAGCACTTTAACTATTTGGCTACTAACTTACTCTTTTACTCTACAGACACGTGCAGAAAGGGCACAGAGATTTCTTTCTTTAGAACATAAATGTTTATTTGCCAAATATAAAATTTCAGAGACAATTTTTAAAAGTTGGCACTCTTAAATGTGGTTTCAAATATTTGTCTAATTATCTAATAGAGTCGAATGAGAGCATGAAAGAGTTTTCTCTAATAAGCATCTTTAAACATTTTGATTTTGCAAAAACTGCGCTAGTGAAATTGTAATATGCCACAAACATCCTCAAGTTCGGTAGAGCCTTAGAAGCGTCAATCATTCTGAAGCAATTGGAAAACCTTCTTTGTTCTCTTTCTGCTATGTAAAAACATATCCTAACATGACCAGGAGACATTCTTATACGGTGCAGTTTATTGCCTGAAAATCCAAACTGGGACACTGACATTGTATTTACTTACTAGTGACACGTATTTCATAACAAGCACTAATAATATATGGTAAGATGGCCCACCATGTATTAAGATCATTGTTGTGTAACTGAAGCAGATGTCGCCACAAACATCATCATTGTTTTGCTGTACATCTCTTTTTTTGCTCCGATGTGTGCCTGCCAGTCACTCTAATTTTCTTTTCTTGTCTTTCCTATGCATGTTTAAAATGAAAGTGATCTGTTTAATAATGACAAAGATTTCCTAACAGCAAAATCTCCATTTGCAGGCAGTGTAGCAACTTTTCCCCTCTCTGTTAACTGTGAGCGTCAACATTACCTTCTACAACAGCATAAATTGCTGTTTTCTAGCATATGGACATGGAATGCCAGATATTGTGTGGCTTAGCTCAGGTATTAAAGAAATCTCTCAGTGTTGCTGAACGCTGCTGCTTTCTAGGGTCAAGGAAATGAAGGATGTGAATTTCGTGTTAGTAAAACAAAAGGAGAAGAATATTTGGATGTTGGTAATATCTGAGGAAAAAAAGGAGGAGAAGAGGCAAAGTCTTAGCTCTCCACTAGCTCTCGTTATTCCAAGTGCAATATCAGTCTCCTAAGGAAAACAGCAGAGTCCTTTCAAAATGTAAGTACAATCCACAAGAGCTGCATCAAAATAACAAAACACATTACATGTCGTAAATGGGGTGAACGCATGTAAAAAGGATGCTAGGAAATTTAAGTTAACTTTGTGAAAGACGGAAAAAGATAAACTGTTTTTTTGGATTGTGTACTGGCACTTAAAAAAAACCCCTTCATTGCGGACAAAGTCTAAATATGCCCTCCTAAGTTTGGCTCGTGTAAGTATACTAAATAGGAGCCTATGACACTGAGTACATTGTTTAAAGACTACTTTAGGATGGTTAAGAAGAGGATGATATTATCTAAATATGTGATAAAAAGAGATTACTGGTACATATAATATTCCTCACTGGCAGGCGTTGCTATCATGTCATATCAAAGTCTAGCAAAATGTTGAAAGTTAGAAATGTTATCTAGCATTAGCAGGCATTTAAGGAACGTCTCTTGAATATTTCTAGCATAAAAAAGTATTTCATGTGATGTAAATGAATGGTAATTTTCTGACTTTAAAAGAGAACTGTGCCAGTACATTTCAGCATTCTGGACCCAATTCTGCAAACATGGAGATGCTTTCAATTTGCTCTGCCTGCCTTCCCGCCTTAGATGGCTGCGATTGCAGCGAAATTAATCCATTTAAAAATCTGCGGCTTAAACTTAAGGATTTTCAGTTTTTTTCCCTCTCTCTTTTTTTTCTTAGAATATCAATAAGTTCCAATTGAAGAGCGGATTCTTTTGCAATTCAGGCATGTGCCGGCGATAACGGGCGAGTTGGCATGAAGAGAGGCAGAGATGGATTAATTATGCAGAGAACATGGAAATTCTGCTTATCATCGGCTAGCAAAGGAGCCCAGCTCACATAATCAGCAAACGAAGGGAGAGAAAAAAATAACAATGCAATGGCACCTTCCAGCCCATCATCAGGATTTTTTCTACCCCCTTGTAATTAAAAAATAACATACACTTATAGCCCTATCTCCTGTGCAGGCAAGGAGTGGATGTCCACAAAATAATTGCACTGGGATATTAGAGCTGGGAACAAGGGCTGTCCATTCCTACTATCCTTTCCTCTCTCCCTCCCTTCTCTCTCTTCTGGCCTCTACCAGGCACTTTCTTTCTGTCTGCATTCGGAATCAGATGAATGTCTCAGGTGACATCCTATCTCAGTGTCCATAAGTCCCAAACCTCACCCTTATCATGATTCAAGCAAACATGTATATGATAAATATTTGAAGTGCTGAAGCGATGGGGTTTTATCCTGATCACCTGTGAGCTATCTGTAGAAAATCACTTTGATGAAAACCTTTCCAAATAGTCTTTTTGAGTTACAAAATAGATTGATTTGAAGGGTTTTGTTTTGTTATTTTGCTGTTGCTATTTCACTTTTGCACAGAAGATCATGTTACCTGTAAAGTTCTTTTTTTTACAGCTTATGTCTTTTTGAACACAAGATAAAAAAAAATTAAAAAGTAACAGTTTTATTGATCAGCTGAAATTATGGTTGTTTAATAAGGTTCAGTAGCAATATACTTGAGGTGGACTGTGTAATAAAAAGAAGAAATCTGTTTACTGTAAAAAAAAGATTGATTCTAAATTTGTTATTGTTCACTTTTCTAATGATATTTCTCATAACTGCACATTAAGATGCAAATACTATACTTTACAATTTTGTTCCATAGGCAGACTGTTTTACAAATGTGCTTTGCTGCTTTTATATCCACCTATTTTGTTGCCCATTGCTCTATATAAGTCATGTTTCTAGACTTCATGAGACCCTGTGTCCCTCCCCACAGACTCAGCGGTCAGCAAGGGAAGCTGAAGAGAGAGAATGAAGCCCAGAATGACAAAAATTATGCAAGCAGGGAGGGAGAACAGTAGGCCAGGATTATAAAGCTGGCTGTCTCTAGAAATTTAATTTATTCATAGAGTTCCTCCAAAGCGGGGGACCAGTGTGGGGCGCAGTTTGCACACCAGTAAATGAGCTCCTGGGGACATTGATGATAAATGATTCTTTACTAAGTTTTAAAAAAAAAATTAATTCCCATTTGGAAACAGTGATGAGGCTGGAAAGAGAAATCTGATTCCATTGCAGAGTTATACATGATAAATCAGTAATAAATTGTCATCGATATTCTAAAGAAAAGAAAAGCATTTACAAAAATGGCATCTTAAAGACAAGATACTGTTCCAAACTCTGCTCTGAGGCTCTGCAGTGTAAAACCAGAATAATTCCACTGAGCCCATTACATTATATAATCAAAGCAGTTCTAATGTATACATGCACACATACCCACTCATGGTTTCAGGAAAAGGTTCAACATGGTGAAGCTGATGCTATTTGCTTTTTCAGAACAAGACTCTCTGTCTGAAATCCTTTATTAAAATTACCTTTGTGAGGCTTCTTTGTTTGTTTTAAATGAAATTGGAATAGACCACCAGCTCTTCCCAACTGAGGTCCTTCCTGCACTGAAGAAGTGCAGCAGCTGCTCATGCTCTGCAGGAAGAATCACTGCCAGCAGGAGAAACTCTCCTATCCAGGGCTTGGACTTCCAGCCACTCCTCCCAGGAAAGATCCCAGCTAGGGGCAGTTAGAGTTTAATGTTGCATTCTGGGCATTTTCTGAAGAGCGAAATGGGTTGAGACCTTCAGTTGTGACTACAGTCACAACAGCAGTTTGGGAGCTGCTTGACTCTGGGATTCAGTTCCATATCTCAGTAGTGGTCTCACTATAATAATATAGAGTTATAATATAGAGCTAACTCCAAGCCTGTTGTAACAAAAATCATTCAGACACTTCACTGGCGAAGAATGTAAACAGAAGGAAATAAAGTGAGAAGATATGTCCATGGGCTTGGGAA
This sequence comes from Struthio camelus, assembly GCF_040807025.1. Lineage (NCBI taxonomy): Eukaryota > Metazoa > Chordata > Aves > Struthioniformes > Struthionidae > Struthio > Struthio camelus. The sequence goes on from NC_090943.1 coordinate 144,306,968, forward strand.
AAAATCAGAGGTACAGCCACCATAAGAACTAAGTACTCTGTAGATTATCAATGTTTATTCTATACATTAGATCAATGCTAGTTATCAATAATACTTTTATTGTAGAGACCACAGTTAGGCGTTTTGCTAAGTACTGTTTGTGAATAGAAGAAATCGTGGTCAGAATCTAAAATAGCTTCCAATATATCCCTCAATACTATAAATAGATCTGCATAGCCAGACATATATTCATGCAGAGATTCGGTTACAAGTTAACTTTATGAGTTCCTGGCATTAAGCAGGGTTGTGTTGCTCTGCTGTGATAGCAACTTTGCATAGAGAGCATACTTCTATAATCTTCTACATTTCCTGAAAACAAGTTTCAACATCTTTCACAATAGGAGGTAGATAATAGAATTCTCAGTAACCGTAGCAGTAAATGGATTTGTAATCTACCCATGATTAAAATTATTTTCATCATGAAGCAGAATTCTCATTATTGTTGCCATTTTAATATTATCAACTATAAAGTGTCTTAGTGATTGATATTATAGACAGCAAAACCCTATATTATGGTAATTAAATCTAAAATGAATCAGCCATTCTTATACATCTTAGTATAGCACCTGATTATTTAAAAACAATTAGATTCTGGTGTCACATAACGGCACACTACTTTAAGGGGCACGTGAGTGTAAGAACCATTCAGGTCAAAAAGTTGAACTATAGGCAAAACAAAACAAAACAAAAAAAGAAATCAGCATCATTTAAGAGCTACTAAGAGAAAAGTTCTTAATTTTAAATAAAGGGGATTTAAATTTCTGAAGAATTTCAGAATAATCTTTTCATAAGTTCTAAAATCTTTACAGAAGCCTTACAGGAGAGAAGCAAACAGATATCCAAAATGCAGGCATTTCCTTGTTCACAGGATCTGCATGTATGTGTGTGCTGATGCATGCACATAAGAGAGGAAAAAGTATTTATCTTTAATTTTGTTTACTCGTTCTTTGAAAAATGCCGTGTAATTGAGGACAATACCAAACTGTTCCTTTTTAAAAAAAGGTCGATTTCCCCCCCCCCCACACACACAAGTTTTAGAAATGCAATTTAGTGCTGTGTTAAATTAGAGCTAGCTTGTGGATTAATAGCTCTTCAAAGCAGATGTCAATAGCTGGAAATGTTAAACTTGGCAAAAATATTTTATAAAAATACTGGTTCATATTTTTCATATAAAAAGATTTTATAGGGACAGGAGCTTCTCAACCAGAAGGTATCTTTTATCCCCTTAATCTTCAGCTTCTTTCAGTGCATTTTACCACTGTCTGCTGTTACAAGGTACTTTTTTCATTTTGGTGAAATTTTAGTACAAAAAATTCTTTAGTACCTCCGTTCATTTGCAGATTTCACCAGGCTTGCAAAAGCACACCTGTTGTGCTGTCTGGATTTCCTTTTCTGATCATAGGCTTCTGACAAAGAGGGGGGAAAAGAAAGATTTTTATCAAACACTCTTCACCGGACAATGAATTTTCTTCACCATTTGAATGTATCTGTGGAATGCCTGAGTGATTCATTACAGCAGATTCTGAAGTATGACAATGGGCCGCAGAAATGACTGATGGTATCTTTTTCCTGATTTCATTTCCCTGATCCTCTTCATCCCTTGGCCTGTGTACCTCGATTAATTAGAAACCAGGGATTTTCACTCATCAGCTGATGGGTTTCATGCTCCACTCTGTCACAAATCTGCTGCTTGCACTATCTCTCTTACAGCTGGTGGCTGCTTTAAAAACTTTCTTTTTTCTTTTTTCTTTTTTTTCCCCCTTTTTTGAAGCAGTGCTTTGTGACTACAGGTTTAGGCCTTTTTAAGATTCAGACATATTTTTAAAAAGAGATTAAAAATTAAAGTAAAGAAGATTCAAAATCTCTGATTAAGTTAATCCCTATCCAAATGATACTTGTCCAAAAATGAACTTTTTGAAGAGATAATAATGTAAATGTTTCATAGCTCTCAGCTTTCCAAGTTCTTTTTTCAAGATATAATAATTGAAGTATTATGCAAAGGATGAAAGTATATAAATATGATTTTTGTGAAAAAGGCCCATATGCTCAGTTCACATGCATTTTAGTCCTGCCTATACTATATTGTTAAGCCAATTGCATTTCAGATTTCACTTGTATGAGGCACCTTATAATAGGATCCTGCAATAAATCATTGAACCATTATTGTTTCTGGAGGAAATATTTCATAATTGAAAATATGCTGCCCCTTAGGGTATATACCAAATTAAAATCACATGGTGATATAATCCCTAAGGAAACACACCATAATTAAATAGTATTTAAAATGCAGAATATTTCGCAATAAAAATCCCCCTCAGAAACTTAAAATAATGTGTGAATCACAGACAACAAACATATCAATTATGTCTACCACAGAAAATGTAACCACTGCTAGTTTACTTTCTTATCATTATATATATCCTCCCAGAATTGTTTCCTTTAATTTCTTCATTTAATATTTTGTCAGTATTAAAACAGGAGTCTTCCTCTCCCCCCTTCCCCTCGCTTAATTTTTCCTCTGTGCAAGTAAGGATCAGAAGTGACAGTCTTTCTGCAGTGCCAGACTTCACAGAGGCCATGTGTTACTGAGCGAAAGGCAATGCCATACTATAGCCACCCAGGTCTTTTGTTTCTTTGGAATAAAGTACATCCGTTCTACAAGATGGCTAGATTTAATTATTCTTTGAGCCTCTGTATTACTGACTGATGCCCTAGGTATGTAAGTATACACACAATATCCCATGATGCCGTTTCTGCCAGGCAGGAAATTGCTCAGGTGAAAATACTTTCTGTTTATTCCTTTCCTTTGTTTTCATTTTGTCTCAAAATAAAAGGTGTGGCTGGTGGGTAAGGAAGAAAGGACAAATAGAAAATCAACATTTCTGTGCAATTAAAAATTAACTTAAACGTTAAATGGGTTACCTTAATCCACTGATATATAGGGTTTTTTTGTACACATACTAACTGTAATATTTTGCTCATCAATAAACAGATGACTTCCCGAGCCAGCCTACATAAGCTGGCCTGAGATACGGAGTACCCTCATCAGCCTGCAGCAATTTAAGCCTTGGCAATGTGCAGCTGAGGGTCAGTATATAGCCCCCAGGTGTGCCCTCACTGTGTCCCATGGACACTTCCTACAGTACCTTGAGGAGATGTGCTCAGCTATTATACTCTGAGATTTTGCTTCTTAGTTTAATAATGTATTTATACTAACAACTGAAAAAATAGAAAATTGTAAGGCAGTCAGAAAGCTTCTTTTTGGGATTTTTTTGTTCCTTTGCTGCCATTTGGCATCAGCTAGGGAAGAGAATGACTAACAAGATTCCAAGTATTGCAATTTTTATGGGACCGATTCTGCAGCCAGGCCTTTTTATAGTCCTTTGGCAGCTTAGATTTGGTGTAAACACGTTAGAATTTGCAAATTGTGTTGTGTAGGAATTTGACTATAAACACCTGCTGTTTTTTCTTTATCAAAAAGTAAGGTTAATTTTGTTAGTCTTATATGATTTTACCCCTGAAATCAACAGTCAAACCGTCTGTAAATGTCACCCATGGAATTCTGCTGTCAGTTCCGATTTCTCCCTAAACCATTTGCCTGGATCGTTATTCTGAATTCTTCTACTGGATCCTTTTCCTTGGCCACGTCAAGTTCAAGCTCACCGTTCTTATCTTGGTTCTTACCTCATCCTTCAGAGCTCTGTCACGCACGCTAACCACTAGTTTATTTTGCAGCCTTCTCTGGTGCTGACATTGGTTGGAGGGTCCTCACCATTACTTCGAGGACCCAGCTCCCCAGCATCTCTCTTGCGGTGCAGTCAGTAATGCCATCTTTCTCTGCCTCTCTGTGACCATTTCCCATAAATAATTCCACGTCTAATTCTGTGCTATAACTCTCCCGGTTCATTCACAGAGTCCTTCCAACATCATCTTCTTTCAAATTGCATCTTCAGTTTCAACAAAAGTTGGGAAATCAATAAGAAAGCAGCTGTTTAATAGCAGATGGAAATGGAAGAGGTGAGAGGAGGAGGTGGATTCTCCTTTTCTATTTTTAAAGTGTTAAAAAATGTGATAAATAGGTGCCTTACCTTGTGGACTTTTAGCAGCAGTAGCTTTCCTGTGTTTCAGGGCATAGTGCCCCCAGTCTGCAGCTCTAAAGAAAGCAGGCACTGCCAACAGATGGCCTTGTGGGTCTGAAGGAACGTTTATCTCTGTCCAGATACCCTGTACTGAGTAAATCATTTACATCAGCTTTGCTTTATCAGCTTTAAAGGTCCTTCTTCCAGGATCAGATCTTTGTATATATTTGCCCTGGGAAAAAAGGGTTCAGGTATTTACATAGTCTACTTTGAGGGCTGTAACCATTTAACTAAAGTTACAGGCACCTGTATTTAGGACTCCAGTTTTCCTATATAGTCAATGAAAAAAGGTAGGAACCTTCAGAAGGTGATTTAGAGCTCCAAAGGCATCTATCTGAAGCTACAAAGGGTGAATATTCCTCCCCCTCGCTCCCGGCAATGAGCACAATGAGGTTCTGATCCTGATGGGCCCTTTCTGGCCGTGAGACAATGATAATATGAAAAAATGATAATAATTTTAACTGTCATTTGAGACTTAAATAATTCTGTGTATTACAGAAGAAGACCTTTAAGAAACAATCTGTGAAACTGAACATTTATTTTGTGGAATTGAACCCTGATGAACTGAAATCCCATTATCATTTCATTTGTTCCCTGAGATTCATTTCTCTGCAGATTTCCAAAGAACAGCACTAGATCAGTACATCTCTCAGCCCAAGCTTACCAGTCATCATCAACACTATCTTTGTGTTTGAAAATTAAAAAGTTAATTAAAAGAGCAGGGATGGATAAGAATTTGCATTTCTGATCAACAAAGTTTTCAAAGTTCCACTTGCTATCAGACTTAATATGAAAAAAATATTCTGTCCAGCAATTTTACCTATTTATTAAGAAGCAGAAGGACTTTCTTAGGGCAGGAAACACCAATTTCCTTCTATACAGAGAAATTATTATCTGTATTTTTTTCCCCTTAAATTCAGAAAGACATTAACAACAAGCCCTTTTTCCAGGTTAACTAATTCGGGAGATTACAAGTGAATAAAAACACGAACAAATGAGCTTTTTGTTCTTACACAGCTAGCACTTTGAATGCATCCCCAGAAACGGGGAGAGGTCCTCTGTTAAAGGCTGCAATGAAAGCGCAGGGAGGTGAAGTGACTTGCTGAAGGTAACAGACTAGACTGGGACCGTGGGGTAGAAAGGCATCTTCCTGACTGGCCATTCTGACTTAGTCCTTGATGAAGACACATCCCTTAGAAACAAATGCTATCATAGTATATAGATACTTTCATGCTATTAGCTTGAAAATATACTTGAAAACAATATCCTTCAGAGCAGGGCCAAGAAATAGACAAACATCAAAAAAGAGAACATTTGTATATGCTTCTGTTTTGCTCATCTATTGTGAGGAGGTTGGATTCAGACTGGTTTCCCATCAGCAGGGCCTGATGCTGTTAGACGGAAGGATTGGGCTACACTGCCTTTGTCCATAGCCCATTGCCAAGAGAAAAGTCCCAGTCACTCTTTACCTATTTAGATTCACAGTGGAAGGGAATACCACTTCTAAATCGCTTCTCGCATCAACCTTTCAGTTCAGCAGGGAGTTCAAACTGGTTTGTGTCACCCTGATTCTAAGCAGAACCACAAAAAGAAGCTGTTCAAAATGCCCCTGTGTAAAAGGGGCATTGCTCAGAACTGGAGAGGACGAAGATGCGTAACCATGAGGCCTGTGAAACAGGCACATAATATTTTTGGACAAATTCATATTCACCATGTTTTGATCTTTTTAAAAAAATTGATGAACCACTCATTTTTCATCAGAACAGTGAAATCATAGAAATCTGAAAGATAAGCAATATTTGCCCCAGAGAGAAAAACATCTAGCACAATATTGGTTTTCTTGTTATGGCTGCTAGCAGATGCTTTGAAAAGGGGTGTGAAAACAAGGTAAACCTTCTCTTGCATCCACCAATTTAAGCCTTAAGGACTTCCTGAGCTGGAATATGAATCTACTTCCTTGTGCTTAACCATTCTAGGAGTACTTTTCTTCCACAAACGTGTCTAATTGCTTTTTTCAACCCACTTTGGGCCTCCACAACATCCTGGGATCACTCAGGTTCTACCACTGACTATGAACCATGTGAAAAAGAGCCTCCTCCTTTTTATTTAAAAATTTGCCTGAATTTAAGTGTTCCTGTGTTATGAGAATAGTGAATAAGCATTCCATATTCACTGTCACGATTTTATGGACATTAATTTATGTTTCCCCACAGTCACTACTTTTCCAAGCTGAAAAGCCATTTTCCATTCAGTCTTTACTTATAAAAAGCTGCTGCACACTTTTGTCCCTTCTTTCTAGTTCTACTATATCACTTTTCTGGTTGGAGCACTAGAAGCACATATACTATTTAAGACGTAAGTGCCATCTGTTTATGTAGTGGCATGTCATTTTCTGGTTTGCTCTTTATTCCTTTTCTAATAATTTTTAATGTTTATTTCCCTTTTTGATTGTTGCTAAGCATAGAGCTGAGGTTTTCATATAATTGTTATAACTCCAGGATCTCTTTCCTGAATGGTAATAGCTAGTTTATAGCCTATCACTTCCCTGATATAGTCAGAGATGGCTTTTCTCATTTGCATTACTTTGTGCTCATCAGTATGAATTATTTCATCTGCCATTTTATTTCTCAGTCTCAGTGTTGTGACATCGTCTTCTCAGTTTTAGTTTTTACTAATGTGAATAATTTTATACCTTCAGTTAATTTTGTCTGCTCGCTATTAACCCCCTTCTCCACTTCACTGATGAATTTGTTAAATAACAAAGCCTCTGCACAGTCTCCACTGTTAACTTCTTTGCACTGTAAAAACACACCATTCATTTCTGACAGTTGTTTCCAGGCTTGGAACCTATGATGGCTTAAATTTTTAAAATCCTTTGGTGAAAGTTTTTTATAAAAACTTTGTGGAGATCAAGGTATTCTATATGAATTCGATTATTTTTATCTATTTGTTTACTGACTGCACTAAAGAGCTCTCCTATGGATTAGTGAGATATATCTTCTCTCTACAAATCTCATGTTAAATTTTCCAGATTATATTTAATAATCATAGATTGTCATAATAATTCCTTAATAATGTAGAAGGGTCTTAATCTTAATAATAATGTAACAATACATGTCCATTCTTTACTATGCTTTCCATCAGATTGCTCAGTATGGAAGATAGCCACTTGTTTGCAATTTACCAGAACTTCTTCAAAAGCTTACTTTTCAAATAGGCATCATACCTAATAACTTTTCTCCTCTGATATAAGTGAAAGGCTCCATACAATAGCTAATAACTAATAAGAGGAATAGAATAATAATAAATCTGATATTTGAGACCCTTCAGAACTATTGATTAATACCTTGCTACCATTCATTTTATTGATTTGCGCTAACCTCTTCTATTGACACTTTGATTTTGGCTACTTTTTAACTCTTTCTCAGTATGGCAATCTTTGAAGTTGGACATTTCAATATCCAAATATTATAAATGTAAAGCAGATTTTAAAATATGAAATCTGTCCACTTTTATTGAGAAATATGCTTATTATAAGGAGGAGCTAAGGAGGGAAGTTTAACAAAATAATATAACTCTTCATCAAAAGTCATATTGTCACTCCTTTTATGCAAGAGAAGCTGGGAGTATTAGATGAATTTTTATATTTTTATTGTGTCCCCTGTTACTTGAGACGTTATTTGAGAACAGTTTGCACAGGCTTTTCTCGTACTCTAATATTAAAAATAAATCGTAATTTTTTCTGTGTGGACAGAGATTTTGGGAAGTAGAGCCAGATAACCCCAAAGCATTTCCTGACCTTTTGCTGAAGGCTTTGAATGGCTAAACAGACAATCTAATGGCTCACGGCATGAAGAAAGAATGCTGACTCTCCTGGATAAATAAAAAGTCCAAGTCATAATTATCATTTTCCCTGATGGAACTAGGATGCTGTTGATACAGCATGCACTATTGAGTATATGGATTAGACTGTAGCATTTGCTGTTTACAGTTCATAAAGGCAGGTGAGATCCTAGGTTGCAAATATTTGTGAGGCAGTAAAATGTATTGGTATACAAAGGCATTTAAATTTAGAGACAGGACAAGTTGGTATGAAAAAGAGTGGAAAATTAATTGTGGGAAAATATGACCCCTATTCCTTTACTATTTTTTCTTGTGTGTAGTGTTAACAGTTACAGCCTGATTTTTCTTCTGCTTGCAGAAACTGCCTAATATACTAATTAGTTCATCTTTAGATTTCCCTTTTCCATCTCTTAAGATTAGGTTAAGGTCATATTTAGGCATAAATGTGAATACGGGATTTGAACCCTAACTTATTTTAATTTCATGCTCTAATCCTGTCTTTTATTGCTCTGCTCACATATAGCCAGTAAAAAAGTTTAAAAACAACTTTAGTAAAAAGTTATTTTAGGAGAACTGAAATTAAGGAAGATGATGTTCCTAGAAGAACCAAGATTATTGTAATGTATCTTTCGAAATAACAAAATTAACTAATTATTTCAGCTACACAGCCAACACCAGTTTTCTGCTTTTTATTAGCATTAGCAAGTCAATGTCTTGGATAACATCATCTTTCCCAACAACTTTGGATTGTTGTGATTTATAACGTTAAGTCATAATAGTATCAGGACATGCCCTGGTACGCTGTACTGCAGTAAATATAAAAACTCGACAATATTTGGGGCTTAATTATACTATGCTTACTCTTATTTATGCCAAGCAGTATCCAATTAGTAAGCATCATGCTGAAAGCATTCATAGAATATTTGTATTACCAAGTACCATTACTTGTCTTAATATTACTCCTGCCACTTCTTAATGGGAGAAAATGTGGCAGAAATGGCCCCTAATCAGTCTAGGGCAGACTGATTAAGCCCTAAGCCTGACTAAGCCCCAGAATTGTTATGCAAGGGGAGAAGGGCTGATCATAACTTTCCCCTCATTTGCATGCCTTACAAGAGGAGGAGGCACAATTTCCTTCCAATTTCCTGGGCATGCTGAATAACTTGAAGGGATAGTAAGAGATGCACTGGGTCATAGGACAGCCCTGGCACAGCAGGTAGATGCCAGCTCTATGCCTGCAAAAATGTATACAGGAGCCCCACAAAGCTATACTGGGCTTTTGGTGGGGACAGCGTGAAGTCTTCTAGCCCAGGAGAAAAGCTGGGATTTCAAAGCATACTACCTTAAGTGAGCTTTTAACATATCAGTTTTACACCAGCACACGAAGCTATTTATGTTAAAAGGTTTACAAATGGTTTAGACTGTTGGGAGAACCTATGAGCAGAGTACATCCAGAGACATCTACTGTTTCATATTTACCACTGTCTCATATTTAGTGAAATAACAAGCCCTGTATTCTTGAAAGTAGATGTGCCAGTGTTATAATTTAAAAATTAGTTTATTTCCAGTACCCCTCCTTTTTTTTTTTCCTTAGTGATTTTTGAATCAGTTTTTAGCATCTGGAATGTCTTATATCTGCTTCACCAGTCTAATGGTCTCATTTTCAACAGGAAAGAAATTTCACTGAGATTCACTGGAAGATGATAGATGGATTCTCTCTTACAGCCTGAGACATGAAATTGCAGGTGACACCTGATGCACAATAATAAAAGAGCACCCCTCAAGTAATCAGGCCCTGGCCTTTATTTCGGTGACGTCATGAGAAAGCAGGTGGCTTTCCTCTGAATCCCTGCTCTTGGGAGTAAAATGGTGAGCATTGTTAGGGGCTTGCGGAGAAAACTTTTATCTCCCCATCTGTGTGGTCTCTGTTGTGATAATTTTGGAGTGAAGCCACCTTCATTGCCCGCTTAGCTGAAAGTTAACAGCAATTGTCTGCAGGACTGTTTATCCTGCTCTCTTTATAAAGACCATTGTCAGAGGCTTGGAGTTGTTATTAATACTGGAACAGGTCCTGGGCCACAATTAAGGGAATGTAAGGGGAGAAGATGAATTCTGCCACCCTGTTCAACTCTCAAATTCAGGTCAAGCCAATTTTCAAACTCATGTTTGAGCAGCAGGTCTGAAGGCCACAGAGAGATCCTTTTCCTCCACGCTTCACTATTTGCATAATATTTTGTGGTGCAAATGAGTAGCAGTATGTAATTTCTAATAAGCTGTTAGAGCTATTAGCTGAGCATTTCACACAAAATCTTCCATTGATATTGGCAGACCAGTTATGCCTGTCTTTATGCCAGGAGCTAAGAAGATACTATGGAAGCTAAAAGCAAGAGATGTTGTTTGTGGTTGGCAGCCATCTTTTCAAATGTTCCTGGACAAGCCCATAAGAAATCCCAGATCCTTAATCAAAGAGTCTTACCCTCACAATATGTGGCACCATATTCAACTACATGAGACATCTGACCAAAAATTCAACTATTAATTAAATCACGTGTCACAGGACAGCGCAAAGACATCAAATCCACCGGGGCCCCAAATTTCCAAAGGAGAGCCCCCAAACTGTCCTCTTGCCTCAGAGACCATTTTATGAATAAAGCCCAGTTGAAAAAAAGCAACCCCATTGTCATGAGCGCAGATAAGCTGCTGTGAAGGGATTAGTGGGATTGCTTTGATTACTCAGATTGAGGGAGAGGTGGGACCATGATCAGGATTCCACTATAGTCCATCCTCCACAGCACCTTCAAAGAAATCAGAATAGCGTGTCTTTTACTTAATGCAAACTACACAATACTGTTGTGATGGGCTAAAAGAGGCTGTGTAAATGAGTTTTGCAGCTAGCAGAGGTTCTTCTGATGGGAAACAAGCTCTGCCTTTTATAATGCAATGGCACATAAAGAGCTCACAAAAGCAGTAGCAAACATCTGACAGCTGGGCTGCAGTGGTATAGGCATGGTTGAACAAATCATGCCAAGTGGCCCGAAGGATGACAGTGGCACAGCTTTGTGGCTGTCCCAATAAGAATGTGATCTCCAGCCACCTGGGACTCATACAGTAAGTCATTATTTAATTGTTGGCAATAAGAAGACCTGTATTTCAGGAGCTAGGGAGGAGTCACTTTGGAAAATATACCCAAGGGGATGATGCATCAGCAGTGTCATCAGTCCAAATAAAAGGAAATAGCAGAGCTCCAACTCTATATGCGGGTCAGTCCAGGAGACAGACGTTATTTCTCCGCCCAAAGCACTGGCAGACATTGTTCCTTCCAGAGTCCCAGGAGTCCTTTCCTTTAGGAGTTTCCTAATATCTTCCTTTCTCCACCTTGTTTCATTAACAAGGATTAGCTGTTAGCTCTTCCCTTTAAAACTGATAGATCATACATTTCTGTTAGAGCACGATGTGATTTCTCCTTTGGTCCCTCGTGTTGCTCATTGCTGTGCGTGTAAATTACACCTTTATTTTTTTATATACCTATATATATTCTATTTTGACTTCTGCTAGGCTCAGTTTCAATAAAATGCTGCAAAAAGTCTTTCTCTTCCTTTGTTCTAACACCTTGATGAGCTTCATCAAATCTTTTCACTGCCCTCCTGCCTTTATATCTCATCGACATCAACCTCCTTGTTCTATCTCTCAAAAATACAGTTTTATGTAAACAGATTCCTTTCTCCTACCCACATTCTGGCAAGAGTTGGGCTGAGCAGTTCTCCTATCCACAAAAGTCTTGATATTTAGAGACGTTCTTGTGTTATATCCAAGCCCCCTCAAAGAGACCAGCCAGACAGTGCTTCATCCATCTCAGAAAGGGCAACGGACCAGTGATTCATGAGTTTTTTCCTGTGATCCAGGAGGATAACGTTTGAGCTTCTGCTCTGCTTAAGCCAGACTTGAACTGCTGGCCTTCTGCAGCTGAGGAGGTAGCCTCAGTTACTTGGTGCTTCGCTGCTATGTGAGAAATCCCATTCTTGTCTGGTATGTATGGTTGTGTGAACGCGTTTTTCAAAAATTAACTCTTAATGGAAAAAAGAAAAAAAAATAGAAAAAAAATCCTAAATTGCTAGAATCCTGACTTTATTTTCTATGATCCAAGCACTCCAATTATGGTAGCTGCAGAACTGGATTTGGTCTCCTCCCCTGATAGGCTACCCCATACCCTACTGGTAGCAGTCTACCTTATCTTTCCCCATGCTTTCCCAACATAAACCACTTCTCCTCCCCTTCAGTCTCAGCTTCTTTCACTGAGTTTTTATTTTCTCCATTGTATAACCGTAGAGAGTCACTAAACTCGTCCTTTTGCACAGTGCACAGAAAGCCGGGAGATATGCAGCCTGGTTAGGGAAAGCTGCCCGCTGCCCATACCGTGGAAAGCCAAGGTCCTGCTTTTCTGTTTGTGCCACAGGTAGGTGAAGAAAGAAAGTGGCGGAGCAAATGGGAGCATCTCAGTAGTGACAACCAGCATGCAGAGAGTGAGCTATCCTCTGTCTTGTTATCTTCCTCATTTTGGTGATCTCCCAACTCTAGCTCTATTTTTATGGCTATGGAAGGCATTAGTTCATATTGAGGATGTGTTTGGAGCAATATTTATGGTATATGTTATCAAGAATCAGTCAAAAATCTTCCAAAAGTATGTGGATGACTTTGAAAGCTGTATTTCAGAGGTGTTAAATAAAAGAACGTCACTGCCTTGTTACTGGTGCTATTTTAAATGTTCAGCCTCGTTTCACCTAAGTATGTTTTGGCATGGTTGATTATGTCATAATAATCATGTTTTGACCAATTTCTATCCTCAAACTATTGAAATAGTAATATTTTGACAAAAAATAGATCTAGGGAAGGATTTACTTATGTGTTATTTCTTTGGTTCCCTGAGGAGCAAGGCAAAATATGTTCATGTAAGTTCTAGCCCAATACAGCAAATACTTTTTCCATAAATATTCACATGAAATAAAAAATGATTTAGGGATGTTTTCATAGCTGGGTTTTTCTTCCTGTATACTTTCTTGAAGTGGCTTTTTATTACCATGATCATTTCATAAAGCATATTTTTAGGTTGCATGCTCAACAATTGCAGGTATTTATTTTCCAACAGCTTTCACAACAGAAGCTCTGTATCTACAATTTCACACATCCAACTAGGGAATAGGTAACAATTATGTGAGCCTCCGGTGACCTATCATAGCTAAGCAAAACAACCGAAATAACAAGTGATGGAGAAACAAAAATTCACAAAAATTTCAGTGAATAAATTTGAACACTAACAGGTTTAAGAAAAATTAAGCTGTTCACAGATATTCAACAAACAGATAAACAGGCAACGTTTTCTCACGGAATTATTCATTATTTATTAAGAGATTTTTTAGCATATTTGGAGGAGCTATAGTAGGTATGATTTTCAAGGGGGCATGATTTGGAATGCTTGACCTTGACAACACTAGACAATTAAACGTGCCATATTTCTGAAAGTGCCTTTCTGATTCCTCTTAACACTTAATAAACGTAAATATGTGAGGAGATATCCTGATTTTATGAGTTCTATTAACCTTGATGTGAGTAGATTTTTCACGATGAGGTACACATAATTGGACTCAAACTCAGCTCCTATAAGGTATTTATACGAATAACCCAATGGGATTTCAGCAGAAGTTGATTTCCTCATTATCAGAATCTTAGTAATCATGATGCTCATTTTCACACCTGTTTGCATCTGAAAGAGTAATCTTAATTGTTATATTGTTCGCTTAGAGTTGTAAATAAGCATATATGAGGTCTATACACAAAAGCCTGAGTATGCAAATATTACACTGCACATGCAAATTGAGTGTTTGAAGCAGTTCTGGGGAACTGTTGTTTTATGTACTAATATCTAGAGTCATGTGCCTTTCCAAGTTTTGGATTAAATTCAGCTTTAGACTACAAAGCTGGCAGAGGACTGTATCAAACATTCCCGGTCTTTGCTGTATTGGTACCTAAGCACATGAAAATGTTAGTATATTTATCCCCACAGATCCTTAAGAAAGTAGGAAGGAATCAGTGAAATCTGGAATTCCTCAGCCTCTGTCTAAATCACAAAGCAGTCCGGTTTATGAGATAATTTTTATGATTTCATAGCACAGACCTATTAGAAGGCCATAACTGAGCTTGATCAACAAATTAAATGTTAACTTTTCTGACTAACCTGCCTACACATACCATATATTCAATCCTGCCTGCAGCGTCTTCCGAAGTACTTGATGGACAGGACTGCGCTAGGACAGAGAACTGTCCCTAGGAATCAGTGCAGCTGAGCTGAAAGCTCTTCAGTTTTTAGAGGGTTGTCCTACAGAAGTCTTGCTCCAATCAGTCCGTGTGCTGCCCTTTTATCAGAGGTAGGACTGGTAGCACTGCTTATATTGAATGTTGTCTGACACTTCCCATTTGAAGTTTCTGTTTTCACTCGCTGACCCATTTTCCAGCCTTTAACCTGTGGTTTTGAAATTGCAGTTTTCCAGTTGCGTATCTCTCTCAGCTGAATAAGTTTGGGAACATTCAGTCAAAATGGATTCAGCTATCTCTGAGAATGAACATAGAGAAAAAGCATATAGTCTCTCTCCAGGGGCCCCAAAACCCGATTAAAATGTTGTAGTGAGCTTTGCTTTAAAAGATCTAGTGCCTCCATACTCTGGAACGGGTACTTGAACTGTGTTTTTCTGTGATGCTTGTAAGAATCACCTTCACTTGGATCAGGCACAAGCCATCGAGAGGAGCGGATTTAGGGCTGAAGCCCCATTTACGGCTGCAGCCATGCTGGGACGCGCCAGCCCAGGCCACCTGGGCTGCAGTGCTCAGGAGTCCCCGTCTCCCCTGTGCGCCCTGTGAAAGAGACAGCCAGTGCCTTCATCGTCCTCACTTTCCAGAGGAATCAGGAAAAAAAAGGACAAAAGCTGCAAATAACATCGCAACTGCAAGTAATGGCAGAGCAAGCTGAGCTTTGCACAATTCGGGTTCGCTCTGAGGTGAAGTATGCTGAAAAACAATGCTGGACCAGAAAGTAATGCACATTGTTGTGTTCATTCAAGCTTGCTGTGTCTCAATTCCCTATCTGCAAAATGAGCATAAATAATACTTCCTTCTCTCAAAAGAGTATTGAGAAAACATCACAATGTCATCACCCGTTATGAGACTGTAGTAACGAGCGCCAGAGCAAAGCTTATGAAAAAATATATATTTCTGCCTAAAAACCAGGCCACAGCTCCACCGATGAAAGAACAATAGATCGGGTAGCTGATCATCAGATGTGCAATAGCTAAAGCAGAAGATATTTAATCAAAATGACTGCTCATTAAGGATCTGAATGGTAAAAGAGGTAATGCTAACACCCTACCAATTTGTAGCTACTGAGGGCCTGAGTCTGTGACTTGATTAAAGTTATATTGCTATTTGTGTGTAATTTATATATATGGAAAAATTCCTGTGTACTGCATATAGTTCTATGTTAGTTTTGCTTCATTCTTAACACTGTCTTTACCTGTAAAACAAATACCTATTCATTCCATTATATCATAGCTTTCTTCTTCGGACAGCAACATAAAACATGTTTCTGAGTTCAGTGTTAGCAGATTGTCTACATGACTATGAGTAATTCTGATTCTATAAAAATTATGAAATAGTTTATCTGATGCCATACTCCCACAATAATCAGCTGAAATTCACTCACTGAGGTACATTGTCTACCGAGCCAGCTGGTGTTTTTTCTCCCCATTTTTAAACTGCAAACCAAAGTCCTTTTTCTAGCAAATTCTTGCCTTTTCAAATTACTGGTTAATACTGTAGTAGCAAAGATAAACTTCATAAAATAGATTAAATACTAAAAATGCAATTATATTTTAAATTAAATGTAAATGTTTAAAAATATAAAACTTTGTAAATGTGTTTTTGCATTTTGTACTGAAACCTCCCATATATATGTATAGAGCAATTGACCACACATAAAACTGTCTCACAAATTTCAAAGTAATAGTTTGTGTAATTATATTGAATCAGAGAGGTCCTGTTACTTTGTTCATAGCTGGGGAAAAAAGCTTATGTAATACTGAAATGAAATGTTATTACAGTCTCACTTACTCATTCTTGGAATTGGCTTAGTGATTACTTCAGCATCGACATCAGTGAAAAACATTTGACATCTGGCCTAGAAAATCAGACAGCAGACCACAGAGACTTTGATTAAAAAACTTCATGTAATTTTCTGCAATCAGTAAGCTGGCCTATTCTTTCATTAGAACGAAGGTTTCTCTCAGCACCTGCAAATTTCTAGGAAGACCTCAGAAAAGAAGAAAAAAAGAGTTCTCTCACTTTTATACATAAATTTCTATTCCAACAAGCAATTGCACTGACTAGAGAGGAGTGTCAGTTCTACTGACAAATTGTTTTCTTCTGTTTGTAAAGGGTCAAATATCTGATTTCCGCAAGTGCTTTTTGCTATTTACACCTTTATCAAAGCTTAGTACTTTATCCTTCTCTGTTTAAGGATTTTGCAAGAGTTTTGCAGAAGATACAAGCTCGTTTTACAAAGGAAGACAGCAAAATGTACCAGCTTTTTCCTGCTCTCTGTATGTCACTGAATAATCCGGGCTAGAAATAATATAGACCGCTTATGCTCATGTTCGTATATCCTCCTCTAGAACACAGCCACTCCATCATGAAAAAGAATGAACCATTAGCAGAGTATTACAACATAGCTTCAAAAATGAACTGCACTGCAGTATCACCATGAGTTAGAGGCTCAGGCTGAGACTCCAGTTCATGACATGAGAGCAAGGCATCAATGAACTCATGCAAGAAATACCGCAGAAATGAACCATCATACTGCCTTTCCTCTTTGAAACAAATGCATATGATGAAACTTGAAAATTAACTTATTTTCAACAAACTAATTTTATTGTACCTCTTTTCAGCTCAGAGAAAGTTGCTGAAGCCATTTCAAATACAACAAACCATCTTCCCCTTCTTCGACAAGGACAAAGTCCTTGCTAATATAATGCCACAGTAAATTTGCTTATCTCTTAAGAACAATAAGGTAAGTTGTAAAATATGATAGTGCTATCAAAACATGCATAATCAAATCCTAATAAAATTACAACACTGAAGTAAAAAGAAACTACTGTATCTCCTTAAATTGCACATCACAGTGTAACTCTTATGAAAGCTAATGCTCAAAAAAATCTTGATAGCAGAACTGTAGCAAAGAGAGGGATAACCTAGCTTCTTTTAATAACAAAAGGAATTTCTCTTCCACTGTAAACTACGGACTACATTTAGTAATGTATCTTAAAGGTGCTGACCAGAATTGGTCACAGTCAGTCCCAAATGTTTCACTGTAGATAAAGTTCCCCTTGCTCCTGTTGAGTGTTGTCAGAAGCAACCGTGTTGGTTCCTCCTTATAGTATAACAAACTTACTTATGTTTATGATGGATATAACTAAATCTCATTGAGAAAGATATTGAAGAGCATCTCTTGCCTTGTTATACAAAATCTTGCTACTCTATGTCTTAAATTGTCAAAAGGTTTTATATACATGCTACGCTCCATTCCAAAGCAGACATTTTACTAACAGTTCAAATACTGAAGTCCGTCTACCAGTGGCTGAGTTGGTTATTACTTTTATAATAACCGCAAGACAGAACAAAATCAGAAGGCTGTATCCTTCTCTCTGCGTTTGGGAAAACAGAGAGTGAAGATCATTGAATGTAAGTTTTCTGATGTGGTACAGCGAGAAAGTGGGATACACGTACGGTTAAGATGAGCCTTATGTTGCGTTTGCTTCATTTCACTACATAGCTGCATCCTGCAATAGACTATTGCAGAACTGGACATTAATAACTTTAGTCTCACTAATTGGTTATGGACTTTATAGTACTAATCAATAAACTAATTAAGCTGGGTCAGTTGGTCTCCTGAGCCCTTCTTAAGAACAACAACTAGACAAGAGTCAAAGCTGGTCATGTGCAACACCAGGGGAAGGTGAGTGATGACTGGGGGGTGCAGACTGCATGCCTGGTGGGCTGCCAGCCCCAGAGGGCTATTCGTGCCCTACAGGTGCCCCACGCCAGAAGCATGCAGGCAGAGAGGAGGGCAAGAGATCTCGAGAAATAAGGAAGACACTTGAAGTATCACCATGAGGGAAAAGCAGGAGAAAAGGCTTTTTGAGCAGAGCATTGGCTAGAAAGACCTCAGAAATTGCCTCTCCTTCTTGTGCTCAAAGATTTAAAGTTGATTTTCCAAAACTCTGTAGAACAATATTAAAAACAAATCTGCCTTCATCACTCAATCTGCTTTCCAAACAGAACCTGTAATATTTCAGCAACTGACTAAGGGCTTGGGTAAAAAGCACAACAAAATTGTTTTTCCATGCAGCAGTGTAGTTACGTAAACATGAAACCGTCATTATGCTGTTTTTCTCTTCATTATGTTTTAAAATACTATAAGTAAGGTTGTAACCTACTAAAACCTTATAAGTAGTTGTACTAACATTCCTAGGTAGTACCATTCCTACCAATCTAGAGTGATGGACCCTGTAATGTAAGATGAACACGATGATCTTTTTAATTATCTCTGCTTAATGTAATGAATCTTGTAAAGGGTGGAATAAAAGGAATTATAGGAAGATCATCTGTGATCATAGGGAATTGGAGTAAGTGACCCAGGATCCTCCTTTCAGGCCTATGCCCCTATTGTTCTAATTCAAGATATCTGAATACAACTTAAGTGACACCAAATGTATTTTGTCTTCAAAGTAACATCTGTTTACTGAATTCTACATGGTACTTGCCAAAGATGCAACAATTCTTCCCACATTTGCAATAAATGGTTGGCACGCTTGGTTTCATAACTAAGCAAGTGACATATTAAGACTAGACTAAGGGAGAGCTCTTCTGTTCCATCACTCCACACAGCAGTACATGCTCTCAAGTGACAGGATGTTTCTTTTCTTGCTATAAATCTTTTTAAATAGCTGCATCACTAAGAAGTGATATCTCATCACAAAAAACTCAGATGAATCCTGAAGTATGACTCGCCCGAACATCTGTCATTTTGCACTTTCATGAAAGAAGAAAATCATCTTTTATTTTATGAGTGGCACAAACAGTCAGTTTACTTGGTTTATTAACAAAAAATAGGAATTTAGTTAAGCTTTTCTTTAGCTTCTGCATCACAATAAAATTAACTAGCCTCCATCTTTATTTTGTGTTTCTTTTCACTAGGCCAGTATAACTTTCAATGATCTTTCAGTTCTGGCCAGAAATAAAAGATAATTAAAAATTCATTTTGGATCAACCCGAAATAATTTTTTTTTAATAGTTCAACCATTTTTTTAAATTTATGTCAAGTGAGATAAACTATTTCCTTAACTAATGCTCACAGCATTTTGTTCTGCTTTTGTTTCAAACATATACCCTTGTTATTGATACTAAATTCAAATGTGATAGTTAATTCAAATGTGAAATAAAATTCAATTTTTAAAGTAAAAATAAATTTACAAAACAACAACATTTAATGTAAAATGAATACATTATTTGTTTAATTATCTTCTCAACTCTAGACTTAATCTCTAAACTTTTCTCTTCCTGATCAAATATCTTTTCCGTAGACACTAAATTTCTGGCTTTCAATTTGATAAAGCTAGTGTGCTGAAAGAGAGACAACAGACAAAACCCACAAGGATTTTTCTACCTTTTCTTCATTTTCTTCCATAACATAGAGGGAAATCTATTGTCTGAAGCAGTAGAAATTTATTATGAAAACAAAGTATGTTATAATTTGGAAATGATATGCTGGAATATTTGTTAAAAACGGGCTTGATATATATTTCTAATACTATGGATTGTATTTCATCACCACATGAATCTTCTTGGAGGGGTTTATTTGCAACAATTTCATAATCTGACACTAAGGGGATTGAATATACAAATGCATTAATTCTTTGTTTAAGGATCTCACGACCATCCTAAACATGGAATCCTGCAGAAGAGCTCTGCCTAATCATATATTTACAAAGTTTAGGTTTGTTTGCACACTGTACAGTTGCCAAAATGTCTGGATTCAGAACTATGACCATACAGCTGAAAGAATGGCTGGTTCATTTTCCATGTAGTAAAAATATTATATGGTTGGCTACTCAAAGAACAATTTCTCTCAAACCCATCTTTTTGCAGCATAAACAGCTTCACTACAACCTTCTGTAAGGAAATAAATGTAATTAATGTGTATTAGAAACAATTACAATTAATGCAACAACAGAAATTTTATTTTCAACTCTTATTTCAGTGTAAATTCAATGTAAACTCTTAGCTATATTGCACTGTCTTTAGTAATTCTTTCTTAAAATATTAACATGCAAAATATAACTTCTTCAGCATCCAGTTGGTATGACACAGAAGTTTGAACAAGAACTGAAGTCTTCTAGATCATGTTGCTGAAAGATTTCTTATCAGTTCACTAAATTATAATTTGGAACTTTTATTGTTGCATATTTAGTTGCACTTTCTTTTCTTGTTCATAAAATTAAAGTATTTTTATGTAGTGGATTAGGGGAGTTTCTACCACCGCAAGTGTAAGGAATTTATTTTTAATCATATATCTATGAATTTTTTAACAGACTGCTCAGTCCTCTGCTACCATTCTGAGCCAGTGACTTTGTAGCATGTAGAGGAAAGAATGCCACCTACTGAATTACCAATACTGATTCAGTTAACATCTCATATTTTTCTTATAGGTGTCTTATCTTAATACTGATCTAGCTCAATACAGTATGGCTCTGATATTTGGCAAGACCACAGACCAAATAAATATGACTTCAGGATGTATGTGATGGGTAGCTGAATTGTCAAATTGTCAAACACGAACATAAAAAAAGAAGCCTAAGTACATTTGGCAATACAATGTATTTCCAACAGGAGGGCTTAGAAACTAGAATCTGAACAGTTTTGTGAGATTAAAAACATCGAGAATTAAAGTGACAGCAAGGCAGATTTTTTTAGGTTTAGAAAAGCAGATACTGATGAATCACAGACCACATATACATCTTAAAGCTGCAGAGCAATCAGAACAGCAGAAGACTGTAGAAGGCACTTCTTAGTCCTTTTATCTTTTCATAACTCTATCTAGACATAAATGGTTAGCGATACAGCTATTTTAACCTGTCTTATAACCGTACTCCTCGCAGCTATGAGAAAAGCTACAGTATTCCATGCCTAATGGATAAATTGCTAGCCAGGTCCTATTCTAAAATCTTTATGACTAATGATAATTAAGCCAAGTGGAATGCAGTTTAATCTCGGAAACTTTTGGTAAGTAAAATTTGCTTTGCATTTATCCTGTGAGCTGTGCAGGCTTGATCTTGAAATGACTAGGATTAAATTAGTATGCAATAATATGGGCCAGTCTTCTTTAACCCCACTCAGTTTGACTTTTAAGAAAACGTGTATGCCAGAAGAGAATGTGGTATAAAACATAAAACAGTGTTTTTAAGAAGATTTTTTTCTGACAATAATCACAGTTCTGTTATTATGTTATTCAACACATTCTTATCGAATAGTCATATTACAGCCATTCACATTCATAAGATTTTTAAAAGGTTGTTTTTTATAAGGTCAGGCCAGCATTTTGGGTGTAATACTTCAAATGACCTTTGCTACACTTCATAGCATTTTTGATACAGCAATGACACTCAAAGGAAGAAACAGAGTGGAAATCACTGCCGCTTTCAAATTAAGGAGATAATGGCATTAACATCTGCTGTGTAAAACAAGAAGAACACAACTCCCAGTCTCAATTTTTTTTGAAATTAGGTCACATCATAGGAGAATGGAAATCCCACTCTAAATGATACATCTGAAAGTAACTGTCCTTTCTGAATATTATAGTCGTTCAAGATAATTTAGAATAAGTAGAATTTTATTTGTCATTTAAATACAGATAATATTAGTACTGAATGTCACAAAGAAAATAGCATACACATTCCACTCAAGAGCAGCAATATTATCCTATAATTCATATGGAAATTTGTACCTGAAAAACAACTGCAAGAACCACAGAGCCTAAACTGTTGTTTTGTATAGCCGTGTATTCCACATTAAGGTAAACTTCCATTAGTTCACTTTCGTTTTTCATAAACAACTCAACAGCAGCTATCATTTTAAAAAGAACATATAAAATGTCCAGATACTGTAAATAATGGACAGGGACACAAACAATAATGAGAAAATGCCTTTTTTTTCCTAAACAAAACTGGTATGCTTTTCAGGGTTACTTAGTGCATCACAGGAATGAGAAGATGTGCTCGTCAGGGTGCTAGAGCATCACAGGAGAGGGCACCCATCTGTTAAGCCACACATGATGACGTGTAAACCGGAGAAAAATCAGGCGAGAGCAGCGGAAATGCCACATGGGGCAGGCACGACGCGGGGCAGCGGGACGCTGCTCTGCTGCTCCTCCACCCAGCAGGTGCAAGCCCCTGTTAATCTCGCTCCATGCTAGGTGAGTGTGCAATGACAGCCCAGCACCTTTCAAAGCAGAGGGTACTCAGCAATACACCCAGATAATATTTTAATGACTTAGAATAACTTTGAGAAGCTACCTGGTCTGAAGGAATGAATATGGGCCAGAATTCTGGCAGACAGCAAGTGCCATTAAAATTGAAATTCACGGCCCAAAGTAATAAAAATTACTAGGGAACTTGCATTACTTCCTGTTAGGAGGTGTATAAACACAGCAATAAAATCAGAGTACCATGACAGTTGCTTTTTTTTGCTTTGTGTTAATTCATATCCAATTTTGCTATTGATGCAAAAAATTGTTGTCTGTCCCTCAGTTTTCCACCTATGAAGTGGTGTAAAAATAGCAACGGCTAACTCCCAGGAACATTGTGACTGCAGATGGTTAAATTATTTCTCATGCTTTAACAAAGTAGGCTTTGTTTATCTCCTGGCAAATCATTTGCAAACAGAGTCTGCACTTCACAAGTGCATTCCTTGCTGTAATTGTTTAATGAGCAACATTTACAAACAAAGCCTGGATCTGTTTGTGACTGGTTTACTCTCACCATTCATGGTTTCTACTGGTTTACTGGTCACTTTAGCCACATCATTTTGCTTTGCTCTTTTTAACAACGAAAATAATTTAAAGAGGAAATGACACCTATTAAGTAATGGTAGTGAGTCACAGGTATGTTTTCCTACATGCTAATCTTTTGTGTTCGAATCCCACTGTTATTTTCCAGATCCTCCTGAGAACAGTTCTCAAAGCATCCATCTTGATGTAGCTTGCTGACTAGCAGTTTAGATCATCCTAAAATATCAAAATACCACCCATAAACAGCAGCAAACTAGTAGGGATCTAGTAGAACAGAAGAGCTGCTCAGAATGTAAATAATATCTGTGAGCTTGGTTTTGCAATATTTCCGGAATTCACGCTGCTCCTGTGAGGATTAATAGAGCGTGTTGAAGGTCGTATATTAGCATTATCTTCTTAGTATATCTCATTTTAAAAAAAAAAAACTGATAATACTTGATTTTTTTCCAGAACATATTTGTTATAACCTAAAGAAATAAACTAGAAATGCCTTTAATGATTATTATTGCAGTCTTTCTGAATGTCACTGTGAAACAGTGAGCACTACTGCTTGATGAGAAGATATGATAACTCCTATTATTTATTCAGAATTTAGACACAACTACTATGCTGTGTAGACCAGTCCCTGTCTTTTGGCCTTAATCTTCACCCCAAATGACATGTTAGGAAAGGCAGAAAATGTAACACAACTTTCAAACTTCCATCAAGCAAAAAAGCAACAACCAAAAACCCTTCATCCTTCTCTCGTTATGGTTTGTTGAATCTTCCTTTGTCTTATGGTATAATAGGAATAATGTTCATGGCACTGGAGTATACACACAGTAAATAGCTTCTGTGGTTATCAAACACCTCAGCTTCACTTTAGCATTTAATCACCCACAAAAGCCATTTCTTTGCCTTATATACTTCTCTGCCACAAACATTATCCTGTAGCTAACATACACCCTGGAGTGCCAGACCTTCATTTTGCACTCTGAAAGCTAATTTGGAAGAATGAAAGAACCCAACCTTCACTTTTTAAATAACAGATTAAAAGTTAAAAAGGAGGTCATAGTAATCAAAACCCCAAAATCCCCATTAATGCAGAAAAGTCTAGCGCAACTACAATAAAAAAACCTGATTGTCTTAAATGGACTCCCAAAATTACCTGCTGGAATAACTCCAAAAAAAGTATAGTTATGATAGACATATGCTAGGAGATTATGATAATAACTTAGTTCTGGGAGGAATTAACTTTACTCCCAGGTTAGAAATAACCCTAGCAGAGCCAACAATGCTCTGAATAACCCAACTTAAAGAAGTTATCTTAAAGAATTCATCTTCCCTGGCTTTCCCATGTCCTTCTCTTCATAGCTCCTCAGGTTGCCTGATTAAGCTGTAGGCAGCACTGAAGAGTTCCTGAGATCCTAAAAAGCAGTGGACTGTTATTACTGCTTGCCAGGCTGGTATCACCAAGTGTATCCTCCTGATCAATCCTGCTGTCCTCTTCATTTACACCGTAATCTCATATATCTCTGATCAACAATATTGGCTACTTAAGTTACACCAGTTCTTGGAGGGACATATTTGTGGCTTCTGACATTATCTAAACACTTAAAAGTCAAAAAAGGGAGAGATGAGAGGGAAATGAGTCTGTGGAAAACCTAGACAGAATGAATAAAACTTTTTCCATTAAAGTTGGAAAAGAAATATTCTGGGATAGTAATGAAACAAAGAAAATGTATCTGAAGAGAAAGAAGGAACAACTGAAGGACTGGTGAAAAGGAGACAAAAGGAGAAAGATAATGGATTCTCTGTAGAAAAAAGAAACAAAGTGTTTGGGTGACTAGAGAAAAGAATGGATCAGCAAAAGGAAGGGAGGAAATGCTACAAAGAGAAAAGCAGATTATGACAGAAGAAGGGAAAGCTAAACAAGTTCCACTGCAACTGGAAGTGGAACAGAAGTTTTGCAAGTAGGGAAAGGTATTGTAATACTGGAAAGGGGCACAAAGAACTGGAAATGAGAAAGGAGAGGTCAAAAGAGAAAGAAGAGATGAAAGACAAATACTAGAGGGAAGAACAAAGCAGCTAACTTTAGGCTGGTGGAAGTATTCATCTGAGTTTTGGACACTGTAAAATCATTAAAGTAAAAATCAGGGGACTACTGTATTCTGCAAACTATTGTATAAGCTGTAGTTGGAGGAGAAACATCATGGACATAAAATCAGAGAGTTCTTGTATTGGAACTTACCTCTTTTCCAGTGTCCTTTTGTTTTATCCTGAGTTTGTTAACTTGAGCTAAATGGAAGGTTTATAAGGTGAAACTGTAATAAGAGTGAGTATTTATGGTAAATGAGAGCGAAAAAACCCTGATTCTTCAGGACAAATTTAAAAATAAGATGTGAGGTCTTTTGTCTGCAAAATGAGGGAGGTTGCTCCAGGTCCAAAGTACATAGTAGGAAAGAACTCAGGGGCAGACATTTGCCCCGACTGTTTCTTCTAGAGAATGTCCCATTAACAAGAACAGAGGCTGTTGGAATGTTATTCAAGCAGAGCTTTCCATTTCCATTTCCAGTAACTGTGCTGTCATGTCTTAATGTGAGGCCTGCAGAGAACGTCTCTTTATAAATCTAGTAGGAAGGTTGCATATTTAGTGTGTCAGATGAAGTGGTGCATGCAGCTTTACCAGTCTGTCTTCAGAAGACTACAATAGAGACAGGTGAAGTGAAGTGGAGAATATGCCAATTCAGATATACAACAACAAAGGTTAACTTTAACTAAAAATATCAGCAGGTGGAGGGAAAGATTTCCACCAGGTAGTCACCCTGCCCCCTCTCCTGTGTAGCAAATATCCAGTTACAGGAAACAAGGAAGGAAGTCATCTCAAGGAGGAAGTGAACAGAGAGATTTATTTGCTGCTATGTTGAACTTTGTCATGTTAAAGCATCCTGCCATTTAATGGAGTTCCCAATCCTGATTTGGTTCTCAGGACTCCCCTATGGAATGAATAGGAAGAGGTAGATATTGAGAATTGCATTCATGAAAGCAGAATGCTGACTTATTAAGGACAGGGGTTTATCTGTATTACCTATCCTTTCTCATCCAAGTGTCTTAAAAATCACATTACAGAGGAATTTTCTTGCCTTTATTCATTCACCAGCCCAAATAAATATTTATTTATATCATACAAGTTCAACAGGATAGACAGAGAAGGTTCCACTGTAGATCTCCTGATCTGCTCCAGGCAACTGCAAGGTATGATTTAAGGGCCCAGTAGGAAGGGGAGTTTTAAAGTTGGACTTTTCACAGTCTGAATTAAAAGCTCATTGAGCTGTTAGGTAAAAAGGTGCACACATTCAGCCTTTCCTCCCCCCCCCCATTCTGTGCTGTGTGAGCCTACTTGATCCAGCCCCACCAGAGGCATAACCAGAGGAGTGCTAACCCTGTGACAATTAGTGGCCTTTAAGCATGAATAGTGAGCCCAAGCATCTAGGCTTGTTATGGTTTAGACAGTTCCGTGCTTCACCAAGGTATCAGGAAAGCTTAGATACCCACCGGATTAGACTGGGTGATCCCATGTCATTAGATGTCAGTGATACTAAATGTAGGACCTAGGTGCCTGAGCTAGCATTGAGATGCTTAAGCCTCCCTTTTAAATTGAGCCCAGTACTTCTTCTCCCATAAAAACTTCTCTGTCAGCAACATTATTCCTTTCAGAAACATTCATTTTGAACTTCTTTTTTCACCTTTATATAAATTGCTCTACATTCTTTGTTGCTTCTATAAACTTATAAAATCACCCTATTATAGAGAAATATAAGTCGCTTAAGTCTTCTAATATTAGCTCAATTCAGTACACTCAGGATGGAACAGCTGTATAAGCTTTAACCCTTTGTTCCAATTTCTATTTGTTATCCTTACTCACTTGACACAGGAGCTGAAATAACTTCCCTGTGCTGTGCTATGTGCCTCTGCGCTTCTGATCAAGCTGCTAAATGTTCCGATTGTTCAGCTCTAGCAGCTCACTCTAGTAGCTTTCGTTTTGTATTCATGCTGGCTTTTCAGCACATTATAAGTGGGAATGGAAACACTGCCTCTCACTTAAGGTTGCCAGACACTTTGCTGATTTCAGTTACTTAGAGCTTAGCCAAATTTCATCTGTTCGGGATAAAATAATGTTCCATGCCTTGTGTCTGCCCTAGGCTGAATTTTTGGAGAAAATTTCAGCCAAGATAATTGAGCCACATTCAAGAGCAAGGTTAGGGAAACTATGCTGCTTTGCTCATACTGAAAACAACCGGAATCACTGCTGTGAAGAATTTCACCTCTTCTTTGCACTGGGGCATGGACTATTGCTTTAGACTAAGTGGTCTTTGTGTCTAGCCTACGAGCAAGATAAAACCAGCCTGCATGAGGCTGCCTGTTGTGCCAGCTTGACTTTCTCTTGTAAGTCAGCTCACTTAAGGCTGACTTGTATTTCGTAATCTATGCCTCTACAGGTGGTGCTTGTGATGGGGAAGCAGGCTGTAATCTCCACATTCTTCTGCATCAGCTCCTCCCCTACCGGAGTGCCACACTCACAGGAATAGCAAAGAAGAGCTAACGTGGGGAGTAAAACTCCTCCCCACAGCAGTGCCGCCAGGACAGCTTTGCTCTTCCCTGATGTGTGCTGCAGAGCATGGTTCTGCAGCCCAGGCCTGGGGACAGTGATTCTGGTCCTTCCTAATACGTCCTCATGCTTGCCATGACCTCCCAGCGCTGCTGCTCAGTGAGATGTAGTCTCGAGGGAGCATGTCAGGCAGGTCACAAGAAGGTGCATCCAACCTTTGATATGCTCCAGAGAAACAGGGAGGGACTGGGACTCTGATACGAATCCTAGAATGAGACACTGGGACCAACCGACTCACCAAACTGGGGATGGGGTCATCAGTCTGTGTACTGAACAGATTTGAAATTACATTAAGACTACAAAGCAAAGGGGGCTGCTGTTGGACTCCAGCCAAATGTATTGCATGAAGTAGCAATTGCAAGAGGATTAAAAGAAGTTGGTTAGGGAGTGGGTGGTTCCCCTACAGAAATGGCTTCTGTTCCTGTCTGTGCTGCAAAACTGTCAGGGGATGCTGGGCAACCACTTATACCAGACTTTTCACAAGGGGTTAATAACTATTTTATTCATTTATTGGGTCCTGATTGCAATGTTTGATTTTCAGAAGTGGCAAACACTCATGTCTGACACAGATGAAGTGTGCTTTGCATGTGTGCAGTGATGCAGTGGAGTCTAAGAACTCAAAAAAAAAATTCAAATTCTGCATATATCTAGAGAATCAAAAATTAATGCAAGCTTTTCATTTTCATCAGAAGTTGCTTTGGCTTTAGACTAGGAATAAAACCAGCCACATCACTACCCACTTTAACGAGACTTACTGAGAAAAATATCCACTTATTACTGAAAAAAATCTGGCGAAGTACTCAGGTGCATTAGTGGTAGTGCAGGATCTATAGGAGAAGCCTCTTGGAATGCATTCGGGCGTGCTGTGCACTGGACAGGAGTTGCACAGCTCTTCATGCTGCTGGGACAGCTACTCTGGTAGGCATGAGCACCAGAGACAAGCCCCAAAACAACTGACTTGGCCTGAAGGAAAGGTATGAAAACTGTGCTACAGATACAGTCTCACAGCACACACTGAGAAATTAGGAGACAAGAAAATACTGAAAAATGGCTTGTTAAGTAAGTGAGGGTTGTCCATCAGCCACCATAAATGAGAGAGGGCCTTAGGTAAAACTAGAAATTAACCATATAGTTAAAGGCTTTACCAGAATGCATACCAAAAGAAAAACAAAATAAAACAAAAAAGAGCCAAATCAATGTTGACTGAGCTGTCTTCTCTAACATTTGAGTGGCTGACTGAAAACCTTAATGAAGTTCTTGTAAAGTCTTTCTCTGAGAGTGTGTGTGTGTGTGTGTGTGTGTGTGTATGTGTAACTTAAATTCTTCACTCAGTCATTTTTATAAGTTACTTTTGTTCCTTACTTGTAAAAATGTTCATTAAGCTACATTTCTTATTTAAAATGAAAAAGTGTCCTGCTGTCTGATAATCGTATCTTATCTTGTTATTTATAGTGTCTGCATTCACTGTGGCAGCATCATAATACCGTAATTATTTGATTTAATAAAAGGTATTATTTCTCTGTACAAATCTTACCACAATTGAAGTCACGAATTTGGTTCATTTATTCTCCCTACCAGGAGTATCCATACAGCAATGATTTCCTGTAGACCTAAATCTTAACAGCATATAGTATAAGAAGGCAGAGCTACATTCATTTGCCTTCATCAAAGGCAAAGTATAACACAAAGGATACGTTTGACCTTATTATCTTTAGCTCAGTGTTGAATTAATAACAACATTCATGACAATGTTAAAATACAATGCATGACATCAGACCCAGATTAAAAGCATTAGTGACAAAATCAGCATATTATTGATGTAATCCACAGTAATGTAAAAGACTTCAATCTGTTGCAGAAAGCTTGCAAAACCAGCCTAGAACTAGACAAGAAATTTTAAAGAACATACAGAAAAAGAACTGAGTGTTAGTAAAAACAAAGCTCTGAAGTAAAGCTAAACTGTGCTCAAGTGAGATCTACTGAAATGCTCTCTTTGGATAAGAAAGATAAGCAAGATTTGGTGCTTCTGTTTATTGGGATTGTGTTGATTAATGCAAGAGGCATTTTGGAAAAAAACGTGTAAGATACTACATTTAAACAGGAAACAGATGGCCCTTAACTGGGTATGCAGGTGAGGAAACAGTGGCTTCCTAAATTCACTGAGCCAGCAAAACAAGAAGAATTGTAATGCCTTGTTTGTTCCCTTCAGTCCAGCATGCACTGGATTTGATAATACTTTTTGTCTTCTTTAACATGTTTTAATTTTGTTACGCACACTCACAGTAAGACTACAGTCTGAGCAAGTGCTCATTCCTAATGAGTACCCTTTCCAATCACATTTATTTTCAGAGATGCAAACCATTCCCGCTGAGTTACACATATGATGTATATTAGGGCAAACAACAGAAAGCCATGCCAACTTAACTGTTTGCAAGGCATGATGGGGCCAGGAGAAAACAATAATTTATAGAATGCATTAAAATAGGATTGCAAGGAAATTTATGATAGGCAGCCATACAATAATAAAAAAAACCCAAAGATTAATTAACATAAAAATTCTAGCTGTCATATTTCTGTAAGTAGAAATAATTGCAAAGCAATTTTATTTCCAAATAGGTCCACAGTAAAGTCAGTATAAAAATGAAAGTCACCTTTAGACCAGTAAAAGAATAGACCACAAACTATCTAGGTGCACTTGTAGGATAGTGTATTTACTTTCTAAAATGCACAAGAGACTGTACAAGAGACAGTATGAAATTCAAGGCATAATAACATTTAAAGGAATTTTAAAAATCTGTTGTCCCAACCCCGTTTGAAAATTTTTCATAAATGTAAATCCCACGAAAGGCAGAAGTGAAACAAGATTAAAAGGAGTGAAATAAGGAGAGAAAATTTTCAAGTTATAGTGACTGGGTAATTCTATGTGAAAAGTATTATAGCTCTGATCTGTATGATAGTGTGTATATGTAACTTGATATTATGTTTGCCCCACACAAATATACAATCAAACACAAAATCTTGTAAGAAGCTGCAAAATGGAATGATGCCAATTTTCCAACAAAAGTAGAACTTTTCCCAGAGTTTGGAGTTTGCTTTCTTTTGCACAACTATAAATCAGGAGGTACTCCACTGAAGTCTGCTAATTTGCACTTCTAAGACTGGCTAAGGTGAAAGACGAACATATTCCTCTGGCTGACTTGGAAAATAAAAGCCAAATAATTTCTTTTAGTCGTTGAACATCTGTAATCCATGACTGTTAGTGCTGTTGTATCAGTTACTGCTTATGGCACGGAAGGGGGAACTGGAGTGTCCTATTGAATTTCACAGAGAAAACTTCTGGTTTTGACCTGTCCTGAATACTTTCGCCGACTGCGACAAAGCACAGTTCCCCCTGGTGTGCAGACATGGGGGAGGCTGACCTGTTTGCCCTGCTTTCATCCTCTCTAATTAAGCTGGAGCAGATACATTCCTTGTCAAAATTGATAGCTGGTGGCAGATCCAAATGAATTTTCACATATTTCTGATGGTTTACAATACAATCCTGTTTATGCAGCATCATGCTGTATGCCAACATGATGCGCCATACCATGTGAGACTCTGGCAAACTTACAAAGGAGAGAGGGAACAATTTTAATAGCTTTCTTTCAGATTGGATGGTAGGTATCTGATCTAAATGTTAGGTGATTTCTCTTGAAGCGCATATCAGTAAAGGTTGATGATTTAAACATCTCCAAATACTTTTAATCTTCAAATATTTTAGTGCCAAGTTCTTTTTAGGGAATATAATGGATTTCAATGTTGAGAACAGCTAAGAGGGTGGGTTTTTTTCATATACATGCAACTAACTGCAAGCATCTTTAATGCCCTTGGAAATGTAGTAGAACAAAGCTGCTTTCTTCTCTGATTTAGCCAAATTGAAGTGAGGGTTTATTTACACTGAGACTCATTCAAAGATGTATTTGTTCCTCTGCATTATATCTGAACAAAATATTATAGTTAGGAGTTCCAGATGCACTTAAAGTCTTCTTTGAACTCATAATATTAACTTTATCATCAATTCCTAGTTTATTATTTTATGATAAATATTATGACTGGATTCCAGTTCCTGAATTTTTCACCTAAATATTTGCTTTCCTATTTATACATTTTTATATTTCCTGTTCTTCATTTATTTAAATTTTGTTAATAGGCTAATATTGTAAATATGTAGAGAAAAGGAGTGTGGCGTTGTGGCTAGACCACAAGGCCAAAAAGGGAAGTGCATATGAGATGTCTCCGGTTTTGTAACTTACAGTTCCCCTTACGTAGCTGTTCCGTTAGCATAGCTTTCCTGTCATATCATGAACCTCCAGTTTCCTTCTTCTGCCTCCTTATCCTGTGAGTTAGGCTTTCTTGGACTTCATTACTGTCACTTAAGCATTTGGACCATCTCATCTGGACTGCAAATCGGGACTCTAAGATATTTAGTCTTCCTCTATCAGTATTGCATTCTTCAATTTTCTAGCCTTTCAGATGAGGATGTTAGTGACTGTCTACTTCCCAAGGCTGCTTTGATAGACAAATCACTCATTTCTGTTTTTAAAGCACATAAGGGAGCACCAACACCCATACACACCTTAATACTTGCACTTTCAGACAGCTGTTGTATTCAAAAAGATCTCTGCTACTTGTATTACCTGAATGCAGCACGGCACTGATCTGTGCGTGAAGCGACGCATTTTCAAAATCAGCTCACCAATCAGCATTTCCTAAAATTTGGCCCCAATTACATGAACTGAGCTCTTTGGAAGGTCTGTCCTGATTTTTTTTGAATGTGCACATTAATCAAATATGGAGAAGGTGGCGTACTGACAATACACGGCTCCATTAAATGTACCTGTGCTGGTAATGCCTGAATTTGTGTTGTTCTGAACCAGGCATGAACATTTCCACCAGTCAGTATGAAGCAGGTGCAGGATGATGCCAAATCAAAACAGTACATATTTTATATCCACTTTCTACCAACAGTAAACCTCTGCAAGGAACAATAAAACATGCGTACTCTAAGTTTTGCACATGGCTACGTGGCTGTGCGTGCTCATTTTGCATTGTGGGAGGCTGCGCACGGCTGTGCTACCACTGCTCACTGCGGAGCTCAGCGACTCAACAGCTGAACAAAGCCAGTCTGTTCTGAAGCAGGGGTAGGAGTGACTACTTAAAACGAAAAAAGATAGATATCATGAACAGGTTACTTAGGGCAAGATCAGGGTAGACTGGAACAGCCACGTAACTTGTAGTAAATAAAGGAAATGTCATTTGTAAGTCTTAAAAATACAATACCATTAATAACTTCAGTAATAAATAAAATGTGCTCTACTATCTTCAGTGATTACACACATTGAGACTATTATTTTTGGTGACTAGTTGTAAAGACTCCAGTGCTTTGTTGACATAACAGTATAAAGGGTCTGAGTGGTGATGAGGCTTTTGCTTCTCCAGGCTTCCTTTCACTGCCTATTGTTCACCAATTTTTATAGACCTTGTAAGAACTGGAATTCCCCATGCTACTAAAAGGACATTAATGTGCAAAATGAGCTGATATGAAATGCAATATTCTTACAAAATTAGCTATATTCCTGTAATCCTCACAACAGCAATATTCCCTGATCATACTCGCTATGTGATTTTACCTTGTCTGACATTATATTTACGATGTGGTAAAATTAATACCTTAAAACAATAGTTTAGCAAAAACTCTCCAAGAGTATGCAGATAGACTCTATTGAAATATAAATATTAGTTCTTGTATAATATTTCAAAATAACAAATATTCGTTTATTTGTTTTCAAAAATTGATTCTAGGCTTTAGTGTCAGAAATAAGGGAATATCATAAATACCAAAAAAAAATCTGAGCATACTGAAAAAGATTCATAGGAAAAGAAACAAATTAAAGCTTGGTAATGATTTGCAAATTGCACTGAGCAATTAAAGAAACATTTAAAATAGAAGCAGCTGTGGTATATGCAGTATTTGAACATCCTATCTTTTGTGACTATGCCGTCAAAGTCCAATACAAACACAATACTCTGCACCTAGAGAATCAGTTGGTGCAAAAACACTACATATTTTACAATCTAGATGTTCAGTTATGATGAATGTCAACAAAAGCAGCCACAAGAATGACCCTCCTGACTGCACTTCAAAATCCTGCCAAGAAATGTATTCCCTATACTGTCATAAACAATCTATTTGCCTTCATTGTCTACTGATAAACATTTCCTATCCATTCTTTTGAAGCACGTAATATTGACACACTCTGAGATAACAATAGGTAGTCTAAAATAAAATCCATTTGGGTTAACTCTTATGTTCAAGGTCTACCTTCCTAAAAAATAATACAATTTTTAATTGTCACAGGCAGTCATCAAATACTGTGAAAAGCTTTGGGTGTCACAACTTTGGAAACACCACCGAGTGTTAGCAGCATTATCATTTTCAAATTGTGACATAGCTTTCTTGTGTAGAGCTGATACTTGTAAATTGGCAGCATAGTCTGAAAAAAACAAGAATACTGTTTCATCAAATAGCAGTCATGATTTTTTTTTTTTAGCTTAACTGTTAGCAATTGAGTCAGAGCATTCTGCCAGTTATCAGTAAACAACTGATCCATAGGCTCTCAGAGACCTGTACCTCTAAACATATTTGTCAATCAATCTGCCTACTTTGTATTAACAGCTATACTGGCCGTGTTTACAATGTCAGGAATGTTTACTGAATTAAGCATAGTTGTCAAGCTGATACTAGTATTAAACCATTGATACTAATATTGACTTACTATAGTTCCAAGCCATGCTTTTAATAAATGATATCTTACCACAGATAAGCAGAAAACACTATAAAGCTATTTTAAATATGGAATAATCATGTTGTGCTATATTACGCTAAAGCGTAAGCACAATTGCTGTTTTAGAGAAGAGGAAGGGAGAGGTACCGCATAAGCTGACTTTTCATCTCAGGTTAGCGATGAGTCAACAGTCACGGAGGGCACTCTAAAAATAATTTCAATGCTGTTTTTCATATTTTGCATTGAAGGCTTTCTGAGCAGTTATCACATCTTACTCAACCAATAGGAGAGATATAGTTGTTACCATATCCTTCTTTCAGCTAGAGAAACTGAGTCACAGAAAGAGTTAAACAAACTGCCATATGTTTATTAGTCACAATTATAAGGGAGGGTGTGTTAGCCAGGCACCTGGACCTCTGTCCATACACTGTGGTCTATCTGCTAGACTACCCACAAGAAGTCTGATAATACATGGACATACAGGCATGTTTATGACAATTTCCAAGGAGGTAGCAATAATGGTGATGAGATTAACATTTTCACAGACACAAAGGGAGAGAAAGAAAGAAGTGAAGAAGGAGAGAAAGAAGGAAAGAAACAAACACAACCTTGTGTATTTTTTATCCTATAAATTAGAAATGAGCACTTCTAAAAACATTCATTTTTCTGATACTGTGTATAGTATTCATTCTAACATACTATATTGCTAAGACATACATCTGAGTCAGTGGTAGGTGAATTATGCAGTATATTCCCAAATAAATACTGAGAGCCGCAGCACCTGCTGCTTGAAGTCTGTAAGGAAATGCATTTTCGAGTAAGGTAAAAACCTCTTAGGAAAACTGGCAATATCCCCCAAGAATCTTCAAGATGTAGGAAAATGTATGTTATTTTCTCACCAATAATCTGCACTTTTATCTTACATGAAACAATTTTTCACAAAAAAATCTGCACTCCTTGTATTTGATAAAGAAAAAGAATTAGAAATAGGTCCAATTTCCTTTTGAAAAGCAGGCATCTTCTGCTTTTGATTGGCCTTTTCTGTGACCCTCCATACTAGAAGACAGATAATAAATATAATGATTTGTACTGAAAAGAAAACCGTAAGGATAATGGCCCAAACAGTGTAGTCTTTTATAATGTTACCATAGTAAATAATAGCAGCGTGGTTCACATGGTTATAGTTACGGTTGTATCAGTGTCTCCATTATAAGTCCTGTTTTTCATAAGTTTATAATTTGATTTTAATAAATTTTCTCTTGGCTGAACTGCAACATAGAAGGTTTCAACAAGGAACAGTTTTCTTTTAATTTAAAAAATAATTGTTGGCTAGTCATGATCCATCTGTTAATCAAAAAGAACAATTTACTTATTTATAACAATTTTTTGCACCATCTAACAGAAAAAAAACAACTTCAAATGAAGTAATGAAACGAGGCAATTGATTAACCTATAGCAAACTGTCATCAGTCTTGACTGTGAAACAAGTTATTTTACTCATCTGCTAAATGTACTTTTTGACTACACATGCTAATACCTCCTCCAAGCCCCCATTCTACAGTTAAGCATATGCTTAAGCGCTCTTTTGAATAGAAATGCTTTCCAGAGCTCAGGCCCTAGAAATATATACATATTTAATTAGACGGTAGTGCTTGAAGATAATTCAATCCTCTCCAAACAGCATGTGGTTTTACTGACTTCTGCATGTCTAACAGCAGTGTATTTTTGCATTTGTGTATTAATGATTAAGTACTACTTTCTTCCCTTGACACTATTCTTTTATCTTGATGGGCATGTTTGTTAATCAAGGAAAGGTGAGAGTACACCTAAATATCTGCTTAATCCTACAGTGCACACACCACTCACTAATTTCACTAAGTAGTTTTATGTTGCACAGCTGGAGAAAAATTGTACCTTGTTTACCGTGCATTTCTTTGATGGGTCTGTGTCATAGCTCTGGAATTACTGAAATGCAGAAATGTGTATTAACGGGAAATATTACTCATTAAACATAAAGGCAGCATACCTATTTTACTATAGAGTAAAATATTATAGTATTTTACAGTACTATACCTATTTTACATTCCTGGTTATATATTAGTGACATAATTTATTACTGACAGTCTACATATAGAAATAATATTTCAATCATTAAATAGCAATAAATTAAACATTAGAGGTGAATGGAAGCTGTAGCATTTTAAACAGCCATGCTTAGGATCAGATTTGTCAGGTTTGGAAAAGATCTCTTCCAAACAATTCCAAAGTCCAATGTGGGCAAGTCACAAGCAATCTGAGGCCCCAGCAACTGCTCAGAACAATACCCTTCAACAACCCAACTTGCTGCTGCTCAGCATAAAGGGAAATACCTGCTGCGTTGCCGAAGGAGAAGGTGAGCACACTGGCTCTCTGTGGCTGGCTAAGACCATGTCCTTTGGCAGAAGAAGGTGGGACGACTCTGTGGTGCTGTCCAGGGGGATCCACCCCGTAACAGCTTTGTGCAAAGCCTCCTCCTGCACGAGCGGATCAAGAGGACGCCGTGTGTGGGTGTGCTTTACATTCAGGGTGCTAAGTGACTTCTGAGCTGAAAACAACCTGAAGCTTTTGTTCCTATGCCCCGAACATCAGCTTCACCCCTGGCCTTGAGCTCATTCTAGAGCATCGGCACTTACTCATATCCCGTAGAGCTGCTGTTTTCCTACCATTCAAGGACACTCCACGCCAGACAAATCTCTTTTATGCCAACAGCCTGTGCCTACAGCAGGGGGCTCTAGGGCGAGAGAAAGAACAATGCTACACTAAAGGATGAGGAATACCAGAGGCACGCCCAGGCCATGGGACTTCCCACTCGTGGCTGTGTCCCTGACCAGATCCTTTTCTCACCCCTTGATGGGGTGTGCAGAGTCCCATGTTTTGAGAATCTAGTAACTAGAGGGAGAGAGCTATATGAGAGACATCATGGCTGAAAGGAGAATACTAATAAAACACAGGATCCTCCACATTATCGCTTGCCTGCATGATGAACAGCTCTACAAATGTTAATTTCTCCAGTGTTACTAGAAGTACAAATAGTACGTATTGCTTGAACGCTGCTGTGCACGGCTTGTGCATTTAGAGGGAATGTGTTTCATTTTTATATTTATTTACTAGGGATACAAATTTTAACAACATGAAATATTTTGCTTGTATGGTATGAACACCAATAGTTTAACATAAACTATGGAAGGAATCCAGGCTGTGTTGACATATTTTATGAATGTTATGGGATGCCAGATTGGAGGTGTACATCTGTGTGGGTTGGCCAGTCATCCCACTGCCGTCTGTGTATCTGTATGCTTAAATGAATTAGCTATTATAAAAACACTGCATAAACAACTTTAATGCTGTACACTTTCCTTTTGCTGATATAAAAGTATCTGAATCACTGTAGAGTAAGCTAACAGTTATATCTAATTACTCTTTCACCACTCAGATGTAAAAAGTTATAAAGCTGCACGTTTCGAACCCCTTTATCTTCAAGGCTAAGGAGCCCCTCTCTCTCCCTTTGACTCCATCTCCCTCCACTGCATTGGCAAGGATCTTCCCACAGCTCCTTATGGCGGGAAGTCCCACTGCATAATCCTGCAGTCTAAATCGTTACCTAGTGGATGCCATCCACAAGGTCACTCCAGGTTTCTAAAACACCTTCCAACCAGCCTGGGCCTGGAGCGACGACTGCCAGAAAGTGGCACCAGATTGCCCCGCTACCAGTGCCAGGATACCAATATAGAAGTCAGGAGCTGTGAGAGCAATACCTTAGGGATTCCTCACGTCTGAGGCCATCCTGCTAGCTATCAAGACAGACGTGGGGCTTTGTAAAGAAACCTTTTTCCTCGCATGGATCTGAAAATGCTACTACAGTAGCTCTTTGTTGCTCCCTTTTTTTACACAGCACATAACAACAAATGGCTTTGGGTTCAGTTGTTGCTACCTTTACATTTATCAAAGGATAAATGGAGAAACCTCTGTGGTCAGTAAAGTTGGTAAAAGCTGGGATGCTCAGCACTGAGAGAAAACAGAGGGGAACGGAAATCAAGCCATTTCTATTTCACTATCTAAATAAAGGTTTGCAAGCTTGGCATTATGCATCCTGGTCTGAATATGCTGGTCAAATGGAATAAAAAAATGGATTAGAAGAAAAGTTTGTGTGTTTACTTACAGAATTTGATTTTTTTGGTTAAATTAGAAACAATGAAACATTCTGAACTTATCTTTTTTTCAGCTAACAGTTTGTGGGCTAATTCTGAATTTGAATTCATTCCAAGCACGAAAGCTTAGATTTGCCCCAGATGGACTTTCAGTTCTGTTCAAATTGCTTGACAGCACCATAACAGCCATTTGTAACTAAGTCTGCAGAAATGGGCTGGCACTTGCAGCATACTAGCATTGCTGATCTTTTTGTATGGGAAAAGCACCCATAAATCACAGTGCATTAAAAAGGCACACACATCCCAACCAAACATGGAGAAGCCATTGTCCTGTAGATAAGTATACAAATAAGCGCAAAGCATCACTTAAGTTTTATATAAGGCAAATATTTTTTGGAAGGCAACCAATGCAGTTTCACATGCTGTACTTTTTCTAATCTGACTGACTCACAGTCTTGTGATAGTGAGATAAGCTAGGTAGGCAAATTTTTACAGAGTTGCAATTACTGAAATTGTCATTACGCTGCTCACTGTAAAATAAATATAGATAGAAGTGAAATTATGCACAGGCTAGAAGTAGAAAGTGTTTTGCTTCTGTTTGCTAAATTAATCTCTTCCTAAATGGCTGCAGGCCAGGTAGGTTAGCATTTGTGGTTTCAAAGGTTTTCAGCGCTTGCAATGAGCCATGAAATTACTGCATGCTGCTGAAAATGGCAGCTGATGAAAGGAAAAGAGTGAATCCCAAAGGCAGAAAGACAGGAGGAAGCAAAATTACAGGCAGAAAGTCTGATTTTTGATGTTGCTCATTGTGAAATGTACACCCAAACTTTTAATAAAACATAAAACATTAATAAACCTGCTAACAATTCCTTACAATTTCTTTTGAAGTCTCAGTATAATTTCTGAATACTTATTAAAACAGGCAATGATTCAATGGTAGCTGAGCAGTTTCTGTCTGTTGGATATGGTATATTGGTATACTAGTGACTTTTGAAATTAGATTTTTATTGATGTTTTTTAATTGAATTATCCAAAGCATTGATGTTTTCTGCTAATAATGTGACCCTAAACTCTTGAATTGTTGATCAAATTTAACTAATCTTAAATTAGGTATTCAATAGTAAAACACACCGTGTGATCAATGCTGCTTTACCCTTCCAAATCGTCTAAACTTCGTTGGAAAAAGAAACCGGGCTTCAGGTAGTTATATTGCAAACAGCTAGTTCGTTATACATGTATATGCCACAGGAATGTCAACATTACTTCTGGGAAAGGATGAAACAATGCTTTTAAGCACTAAGAAAAGGAAGATAGTAGCAGAAGAACCAGGCACAGCAGTAGCTGAGGTACTTTAATACAGGACCATTTTCATTTTAAAGGAACACACAAATGTACCATTCTTTGGGGCTGATATCATACCATCAATTTTTTGGCTGAATTGCATATTGCTTTCAAAGACTCACAATGTGGTAGGATCCTCTGTAATTACTTTATCATTATTAACACACAATTTGTCATACAAGAAACTTGTTGACAAAGAAAAAAATTAATTTTCAAGGACATAACATTAAAAATTGGCTTTCTCTGCACAGAATACCAAATAGATTCATGAATTATCTTTGAATCTGGATATATTCTTGAGGGCTATATGCAGGCAGATATCTTGCTTA
The DNA here is from genome assembly GCF_040807025.1 of Struthio camelus. NCBI lineage: Eukaryota > Metazoa > Chordata > Aves > Struthioniformes > Struthionidae > Struthio > Struthio camelus. Next base: position 144,347,481 of record NC_090943.1, read on the forward strand.
TCATGATTAACCATAATGTAAAAGGAGGTACTTCCTGTTAGAAATAAGGCTGCATAAAATATCATTGGGGACTGAGGAAGCTTGCCTTTTCTATTATGGTTGGTTAAGTAAAATAATGTCTGCTTTTATAGGACCTCTAAAATAGACAGATCTGAATTGAATAAGGCAAGTGGGCAAGAACTGAATTAAATACTGTTCCTAGGAGGAATAAGGCATGGTCTTATGTATGTCACATGTATGGTCACATCTTAAAATTTTTTGGATAAAGGTGACCGGGTTTAAAGGATTCTTAACCTTAATACGGCGCTTCTAACCTGAATCGTCTCCCAAACATATATCAATAAGTACAATGACATAGAAATGGTCTACAGTTAAAGGTAGCCACTAGAAATAGGAGTGTATTGTAGGACTGGGCAGAGGAAGGATATCTTTCACCTAAAGAACCTGGGCAAAACCATTTCTGGAGTGTCACAGGCTCATCAATGCCTGTGTAGGGAAAAGAATACTTTGGCTTTTAAGGTATTGTCCATCTAAGAAAGAAGCACACTGAAAATTGCGAGGAGTACTGTTATTTACCCAGAGAGGTCAGCTGAACTGGGGCAATCGCATTGCAATTTGAATGAAAACTTAGAAAAAAACATAACCTTCTTGAATAGGTCCCCAGCTGCATCTCAAACAGTAGAGCTGCAGTGGAGAATGTCGGGCTGAAGCTCTTTGAGATGGAATAATGCCAAAGCCAGGTAAAACTGCAGGGGTAATGCCACAGGTGAGAAGAAAGTAATTGCTGAATTGGAATCACAAGCATGTGCATATGCAGAAATTGGGGTTTTTTTGTGCAGAAGTTCAGTATGTGGTAATGCATGTGCAAAATGTCATGCCCTTATCTATTCAGTTGCTCATTCATACTGCACTAATCACTGTCTCAGCACCTAATTTTGAAGACTATAAATATTTTATTATCCACACAAAAATCAGAGGTGGTAACTGAGCTCAAGCTGTGCCCTGAGGAAAATAAAGCAAATTGTGCTACATAATAAAAGATAGATATAGAAAACCATTGCATGGACATAATTCATATTCATATTGAGGAGCCCTATATTATATCCAGTGTAATCACATTATTCATGATATAGTGTATGCTATAGAAATAGGAAGTGTGTACTACACATATTGTAGGCTAAGAAACATTTTTAATTACATTTTTATTGAAACTTTTAAAATAAGAAGCAAACATAAAACAAGATTACCTCTCAGTGAGATAGGAAGAATTTATTTCTGCACTACAGGAAGAGATAGCACAGTACATGTCCAACCTTTAAAAGCAAAATCATGTATCCTCAATCTGCAGTCTTCCTTACCAGACTGAAAGAATCAAATAAGCTTGTGACACAAGACAAACAATGCCAGCATAACTAGCTCACACGTACACAGAAATTAGCACTGAGCTTCATGGAAAAACACAATAGTCCCTGTATTCAGGTATTGGAAAGACAGTCCGTTTTGGAGCTGACTTATAAAACCAGAGATATTTCTGCATTTTTTAATCCTAATAGCCTAGCAACCTCCTCACCCTAAATACAAAAAAAAAAAAAACCCAAAAAACAAACCTTAGGAATAAAAGTCCATTTAATAAACATATGAAAAAAATTACTTCAGAACAGCAGAAATAGCTCATGATGTGAAGACACTTGAATTTTGGGCTGAACTCTGCTGAAGTCCTCATTTAAAAGATAAAACCAGTGGCAGAAACAAAGATACAGAAATCTGCAGTTGAAGCAAACTAAATACTAGCAACTTCATTCCTTTACTTCTATTCATGTAATAGGGAAGAATTTTTGGGATGCATACTCCATAAGGAAACAATGCTGTCTGTGATAAGTAAAAATACAGAGTTATGCATGATTTGATGGATTATTTTGTGGTGAATGCATGGGGCATACCTAAGTGAATCTGGGCTGTGAAGCAAATGGATTCCATATGCACTGTGCTATAGATTGCTATACGTAGTGGAAACCTAATGCAAGCAGCTATAGAGAAAGTTGTAATTTACTTGCAGTTTACTATGGAGAAGAGAAAGTGAAGAAGGCTCCTGTATCACTCACTTGGCAGGCTTCTCCCTGAACTAGGCAGAAGGGAATTTCAGCTCTCAAAACTGCCCCGCTTTGCTATTGAGAAGCTATGAGATGATGTCAGCAACCTCATTAGAAAATATATGGGTTAAAATTATGCTTTCAGACCCCTGCGTGAACATGAGTTGCATGTGTGGGTTGGAGAGCAAAACTTACCCTTCAGTGTTTCACTACTGCTAAAGGTTTGAATCTGAAGGTTTGAGCATGCGTTGTTTACTAGCACCAAATATGGAATGAAATACGCTGATAACAGTGTGCACCTCAGTCCTATACAAGAGTTGGTAAGGATTTACACTAATGTAAATCAAAGCAGTCTATGACCCTATCAAAGCGATAGCAGTATTTTTCAATCAGATTGTACCTGTTCTCTGTGGTGCTATGGGCTCACACTCCCTCAGCAAGATTTGTTTTGAAGACGGAGAGGTTTGACTAAGTTGTTTGATTAAAAGGTTTGACTGAAGGTGATTAAAATCAAAGGTACTCCTTCATCTGGATCAGGTGGAGTTTCAAGGCCAAACGGTTTCATAGAATCATGGATTTGTTTCAGTCCATTGTAACTCCTCCCTCTCGTGCAGTGGATTAGAGAAGAAAATAAACCTCCAGACAAGTCCTCAAAGACCTGCCGTGCTCTGCGTGGCTTCCCCTGGCAGTAAGTATACGCAAGCAACCTCTAAGCCTCTCTTCTGCTTTCCCTTAGCTGCTATCCTTGAAAAATGTTCCCTTTCTATTGGAAGTAGATTTTATATATTCCCTTTAGGAACTAACCAACTTTCTTCAACCTTTGTCACTTCCTCACCTCTATTTTTTTTTTTAATTGTAGATATTTTGCAGCAGAAATTATAATTAGAAGTGGTAAGAACCGTGAGTGATATCATATGACTTTTGCCAATCTGAATAAAATTTCAGAAGTTTTTGGCATCACTGAATTCCAATCTGAAACTGAACCACTTTTCTTACTCTGGAGCAAGACTGATAGCATGTGACCACTTCTTTGCCTCTTTATATATGTCAATATTCTTAGAAATAAGGTGGTATAGCCTTAGTGTGACTATTAGTGGAACACTGAACCTTCACAAATTGCAAGGAGTTTGGGAAAGAGCCACAGGAATGACTGAAGATATAGAACTTGCCTTACTGGGAGGGAACAAGAAAGCTTTATTTCTTCAGTTTGTCAAAGAGAATGTGAAAGAAACAACTTGATCAGAGACTACAAATAAGTGCTGAGCCAGAAGATTTCTGCTTGCAGAAGGCTCTTTCAACCTTCAGTCAAAGACTGGACAAAATTCAACAGCTAGCAGGTAAAGCCAGATGAATTCTGAGTAGAAATGATAAAATGTTCTAAACATTGAAAATAATTAACTATAAAAAGTATTTACCCAGGGAGGTGAAAGATATCACCTCGAATTCTGTACCTGATGTCTTTCTAAAGACTATGTTATATCTCAAAGCAGTAGAAGCAGTGGATGATATTATAGGTTCTTTCATGCAGAAAGCCAGGTTAAAGTATCATTGTGTCTCTTCTAGTTTTAAAAAACTTCAGATCTACAGAAAAACAAAAGAACAGGTGGCATTTATAAGAACAGACAAATCAGAGAAAAAAAATTAAGCAAGCCAAGCCAAACCTTTGTGAATTCCTCTTGTTGATTATTCAGGCCACATGTTCTCTTTTCAAAATTTGCCAGATCATTTGTGCTCACGTAGCAGCCCGTTCTACTCAAATAGATAACATTTTTTCCACTCTTGAAATAGTGGCTTTTTGACTATTAAAGTGATTTCTAGTCAAGAGAAACAAAAAAGACAAAATTCCACACTAGACTGAGCAGGGCACCAGGCTAAAGTGGGCAAGGCACACCAGCTTCAGACAGTAGTGGCAGGCAGGGGGGTGATAAGGCTAAAGTGCCTTTGACTCCTCTGCAGCCCAAAGCACCAGGCGCTCCTTTCTTCGGGTGTCAAATGGGGAAAGTTCTCAGTATGCCACAGAAGGAAAACTTCAGCTCACTTCTCTATGTTCCTAGTTATACCCCTTAACTATTTTGTCATCTCAGCCTAAATAGATTGTAGGGGGAAGGAAACCCAAGTCTGCAAGTGTTTCAGGTTGCCATATGATTAAGGAAGGGTGGTTTTCTTCTGTACATGACCACCACCTTGCACGTTATGATTCTGCTCACAGTTAAGGTTCTTACCTGCAAATCCTGCCGCTACTGGTGGTCTGCTTGGCAAAGCTGCCACTCCAGTAAATAGTAGACACACCTGGAAAACCATTGCTCAAAGACAGCGTGACCAAAAGGGTCACCTTCCTCTGTAATACAAACACAAGGACATCCTTAAGATGCAGGAACCCAAAAAATCATAACCTGAACTCATAATGACTCCACTGAACATGCACACATGTGCAGCAATATTATAGCAAATGAAATATATATGTTTCTTTATTGATGCATTTAGCCTGAAACCCACATTTTTGTGTTGTTCTTCCCTTGCAGCAGTGTGCAGGAGCACAAGAGGTTAAACTCTGCCCTGGCTGGCTCTGGCAGGTGAGCAGGTGTTGCGGGAGGGCTCTGCTGCGAGGAGGACTGCTGCGGTGAAGAAGGACAATGCTCGCTCGCTCAGGGCTTTGCTCATACCAGGCAAGGGATGGGTTTGCTGTATTGTTTGATTTGTATTTGCAAAGATTCTCTCCTAGCGAACAGTCCTCACTAGCTAGTGCTGTATTTATTTCTGCTCGGTCATTTTACCGGCTTATATGACTGCACTTGCCTGCGTCACGTCCAGTAAATGAATGAATGAATGGAAAGCGACAGACTGAGGCACACGTTAAAGGTATGGGAAAAAAGAAAAACCCCAAGCACGGGCTCAGAAAAAGGCATATTCAAAAATGCATTCAGAATGCTTGTGCACATGCAAATGCAGAAATCTGCACTTGTTTTTGTCAAACTAAACAAAGAGCTGTATGGTATACATTGTGATCTGCTTTTAGGGCCTGAATCTGATTTCCCTGAAGTACCGTAACTGTAAAAACAGCCAGTCTTTAGAGATATATATAGATCTTCCAAGTGTTCACTTTACATGTTTTGATGTGTCTGGAGCCTGTGGAGTTTGATACCACGTCCAGGTAAATTAGTGGCAAGATATACGTTGTTTGTAATGGTGCAAAATCAATGCTTGCTTGCAGAAGATGTCACTGTATGTGCTGTGAGACTTTGTGTCTTTACCAAATGGTACAATTTAATTGACACTTTTCTCCAAAATGTTCAAATTAAGAAAATATAAGCAATCACATAAAATTAGAAGAACAGAGATCAAAACTCTGGAACAGAGAGAATGTCTCCTTATCAATAGCCTCAGTAGAGATCAGTGTGTCAAAACCAGGAATCCCATTCAAGGTATTTAGAACGACTGTAAAGATGTTTTGTGAAGATGACACAGGGAGAAAAAAATCCCTCCCTCATGAGCAGGGAGTTCAACTTAGAATTTCAAATTAACTTATTGTATGATGCATTATTTAATAAATGTTAGCATTAATTTTTGAAGAGTTCAATCTGCATACTATTATTGGGCCAAATGGCTGATGAGGATCACAATTAAAGAAAGATGCACCATTCATTTGGCTAAAAAAGAAAAATCAAATGAAATCAAACCTTCATCATTACACAGAATAAAGGTGGCCTATAACTGCCAAAACTATAGAGCTCCCTGACAGAAGTATTTAAAGTTTTGCTGATATTTAAATCAACCTTCTTGTAGTCTGACCCTATACAAAAAGCTCAGGATCTTCTCAGAGACTCAGTTAAAGTATTTTAAAAACAAAAGCTTATAGCCTAGGAAAAAAGATCCAGTGAAAGTGAAATAATTTAGAGTTTCTCTTAGGTTAACATCTGAAATAAGTTTTCATCACCATACCTATGACTCATTTTCTGATTTTTAGATGAAAAATAAAAATGAAATGTTTTCCCAAGAGTATTAACATTAACTTACTCTAACAGCTATATATGGTATATCAAAGAATGTTACAGCTACAAATAAACATAAGCATTTACAAGAAATGAACCGTAAAAGATGGTAGCTCTTACAGATTCATGGATTATTATGCTGGGAAAGATGATTGTGACCCTCTAGTCTGACCTCCTGCATAATGCAGGCCACAGGACTTCTCTGAATTAATTCCTGATTGAACTAGGGCATCTCCAATAGACTCAGAGTTCAAAGGCTTCAGTCACCTACCCTGAGCAGCCACCTTTTCCATGGTATGCAGAGTTCCTCCACGAAGATCCTAGTTTACCGCGTCACCTTTGCTTTTGGTTTCAGAGGAAAAAAAAGATTAAATAAAATATTTTTTAAATAGATTTCATACCCTAAAATTAAGAATTTTCAGTCTTTCATCAAAAACTGGAATATGTAATTCAAAATGTATTTTGGGGAAAGGAGGAAGGGAGGACTCGTTGAGTATAATGGTCCAGTGAAAAAATTTAGCTATTCTTCTCTTAACCTGAGCATGATTCCCTGCAGGAACACCAATCAGTTTCATTTTCAGACACACAGTTTCAAAGAGGCCTGAATCCTTCGCTTCCCTGGCCTTACTCTGCCGTGAGGAGCAGAGAGTTCAGCTCCTCATTTGTATTTGTGCCTCTTGAATCCTAAATGCTTTGTCATAGCTATGAAAGGAGACTTCAGGTGCTGTTAAGAGATATCTATGCTTAGTATGATATTAATGTAGCATCTAGCAGTCCTGACTTTGGACCAGGACCGCATTTACTTGGGAATGCACAAAACAGAACGAAAAGAAATTCTTGATACAAAGACAACACACTGAAGACAAGAGGAAGATAAAGTAGTAACTTCAGAGATGTTCGCTGTCATCTTCTGATCATGAAGGGTAGCAGAAAAGAAAGTACAAAAAATGCAAAACTGGTCTACTGGGAGTCAATGTCAAGCTTTAGATAGTGAATAAAGGGCTGCATGGGATCAACACTGGTTGAGCCTTATATGTAAGGGAGGTAGGGATTTTTTTTTGAGGTGAAAAAGAGTAGAGAGTTACTGAAGAAATATAAAGAGAGGGTTCAAAACCCTTCTTTCTTGTGAGGAGCTACAAAATAGTTATTTTACAGGCTGATATTATCTCATTGTTTTCTTGAGCTTCTCTGTTGTCTTTTAGAGACATTGTGCCATAACATGTAAAGCTGAGCCATGATTTGGACATGGAATCTAAAATGAGTAGCAACAGAACAGCAATGCTGTCCATAGCAGTGGAGAAAAGTCTGGGGGCAGAAAACAAAGAAAAGAACTTTGTTTTATTCATGTTGGACTTGAGCTGATAGCTAGACAGCCATGAAGAGATATCACAAAGGTTTAGTTTTCAACACCAAGAACTATTTCTGGACAGAGCACTAGAGACAAATATATATGATTCACCTGCACAGAGATGGCAGTTGAAGTTATTTGATTAAAATGCCCAAATATCAGATGCTAGGGAAGTATTAGAGTGTTAATGTTTTTGAAGAGTGGAGGTGACACACAGAATAACAGTGGGATGCCAGTGCCCATGGAAGATTTATTTGGTATTAAATGGTATGATTCACTTTATCAGAATGGTATGCTACACTATTAGTCCATGCTTTCCCCTGGCTGCCCATTTTTGACCCTGGTCAAAGTGTTGGTTATAATCTTTAAATCCCTGTAAAGTATAGGCTCTACAGTTTAGAGATTGCCTCTCTATTTCATGTTGCTATACAATAGTTAATCCTAGTTATGGCTGTTTCAAATGGAAAAGGAAGCAAAGTACGTGGTTTAATTAAACCACCACTCAGTTTATTTGGGAACCATGAACCAGCTGTACCATGAAGCCATTTATCAACCATTTCCATCTGAAAAAGACTATCACTAACTCCTCACCACTGAGCTACTGGACTCTTTTGCTTATTAGATATTAGAAAGTCAGCCCTATTCCCTTACTTCTTTAACAGATACCTTCTCCTAAAATCACTTCCAATTTGGATTCTCCAGGAAATCGTTGTGACTGTGGAATGAATAACTTCACTAGAGCTATCTTACATAAACTTTGACTAATAGTAGGTAACCTCACGCTTGACTAACCAGCTGGAGGAAAATATATATATATCCTATACTGGACAGTATGATGGTGAGAAAAATAGTAAGTTGAGAGCATCCAATATAATATGAGCAGGATCAGAGTTTTTATCCCTTTCCATATATACATTGAGATCCAATAGCACGGATAAGCCAAAGAGGGGTCGAGGGGGGCTTTAATACCTTCCTCTCCTTCTACCTTAAGACTGCAAAATCCGTGTTTTCTGGGGACTGTTTGTCCCTTACTGGCAACCAGGATCTTTTTATTGGTTCTTGGAGTTTCACTATTCAGGACCAATAACAAAACATCTTCTGAAACATCAACTCCACCCCAATCCAATCCAATGAAACAGATGTGTGATTTTCAAAGGCCAAAAATAAGATTTTACTGTTCCACCTTATTTTCAGTTAAATTCCATAACAGTTGCTATAGTTTCTCAGTTTAAATGAGCGTACTCTGTTGTCCAAGACCACATCATGAAGTTAGCAGCAAATCTATCACTTTGAAATAGTCTTCCTTTTTTTTTTTTTTTTTTGGTCTCATGGTGTGACACTGGCCAGTTACTTGTTTTTTTTTTTTTTAAGGATTTTTCCTATTTATAAAAAATGGATGATGAAACTTTCAGTAATAAAAGCCTCTTACATCTAGCTTGAAAGGCACTATGTTAATGTTAAGAGTTCCTGTTACACTATTTGTATTTTGAAGATACAACCCAAAGCAGCATTAGTGTAGCCCTAATTTTTTGTAGAAGAGTAACTTGTAGTTGCCATATCTGAAAATTTGGTGGCAGTCTCATTGCCAGTAAAGAAAATAGAAAATGCATAGAGAGGTTTAAGAACATTTAAGCAATATGCACCTAAAAGCATATTTTGTAGAGTAACAGCAACTGTTTTATGACAGATTATGCTAAGGAAGAATCGTCATGAATGCACCTGTGTTAAGCACCTTTTTTCAAAGTCAAATATCTTGGCTATTTAAAATATATAAGTATACTGCCATAAACCATATTATGAACTAACCCCTTGCCAAATTTTCCTGCTTGCTCTGCAGCACTTTTCAAGTTACGCAAATACAAAAAAATCTTCAATATAAAAAAACCAAACAGCCAAACCGCTATCTTTGAAAATTTATATTAAAGCCCCACATCACTCCAAGGTAAATCCTTCAAGCTCTGAATGCCAAGTTTCAAACAACAGCATATTTTTTTTATTACTGAGCTTTAAAACTCAGAAATGAAAGTTCATAATGTAAGTGATTTCACAATCTAATTATTGTGGTGCCACTGGGTGCCACTGTAATTTACAATGAATTTTTAGAGCGTGGATACAAAAATAATAACAAATAATAATTATAAAATAAAGAAATATAAAAGGCGAGTAATATTTTAGGGACCATCCATAGTGATAATGGAGCCTGATTCTTATCTGTTGAACTACTAATTTACTGACCCCACATACAACAGTTCTTTCAATAACCCTTATCACTTACTGTAATATTGATTCATTTATTCACATGTCATTGATCAATAAAAATCACTTAAGACACAACAGTTCAATGCCATTTAAGATAATCTTTTTAGAATAGATACTTTTTAAAGTCTGGTTTAAGTTTTTTTCCTCTGTTTAAGTTTTCTGTCTCTAAACTAAAGGGCGTTCTGAAAACTGTTGCTAAACTGTTAAATATCTCACCCTTGATATGATCTGAAGCACAGACCACTTTCTAGAGAAAAATATTATTTTGACTTTCTTCTGTTACGGCAGTGTTAGGTGGCAGAGCCATTAATAAAAGATTCCTGTTGAGAATGAATAATCCAGGTGGGTTGTTATCAGCTGAAAAATGTTGTCCCTCATGAACATGGATTGCATTATCCAATGGTGTTTCCCAGGATTCTGGAATCATCAGTTTTTGGGGACCCAATTATCACAGCTGTTGCTTGAGGGATAAAGGTTATCATCTGTAAGCCAAGTTAAAAATCTTCAGCCCTTAGTAAGGGTTAGTATTTTTATCATCTCAGGTATATTTAGAAGCTTAAATGATCTATGCATAGTATTGATAGCCCAGGTCCTGCTATAGAGTAAAACTCAGCATCTTAACTGACTCAAAGCTATTTAGAGTGTATTTAAGCTCTTTAGGCTGTACAAGTCAACCATTCTGGAACATTTCAGATACCTAAATGTCATGAGAGCTTCCTAGTGGACTTTTTAAAAGCAGCCATATGTTTTAGGAACTTCTTTTTAAATCCTCCCAGAAGCTAGATCTGCAGGATGGGCTTTGCAATAATACTTGTGATTGATTGCAGACAGCTCATGGGTAAGCTGGGAGCTGGTCACTGGAATTCATAACCCTGCGGGAAGTATCCATGTTCCCCATACAATGCAGAGAGAGAAATAAATGTCAAAAAATTGGAAGCCAGAAAGCTGTGTAGAGAACCATAAGAGCAAGCTCTGATAAGCTGAGGAAAGGGACGATCCATGCCCTGTCAATCAAAGGTCTTTAGGGCTAATTCCAGGATGAAGGGAACTACCTACACCTTTTAAGAGCCTCAGCCGTGAGCCTTTCCCTAGATGTCACATCTGAGTCAAGTCAGCCTTTTCTCACCACACCAGAAGAGAAAAAAAGTAAAGGAAAAAAGATGATTGTATCAAGCGCTTAAAGTGCCTGAGAAAAGGAGGCTGGTATCAAAGCCGCAGTTCTTGTTTTGGAGAAGGTATTGAAACACACGGCCATTTCTGCACTGCTGAAGATACACGCTCTGTATCACAGACACCTGGTTTGCTCTCGCTCTAGCTTCCTTCAGAGGTGCTTGGCTGCAGCTCCAGTGCAGGAGGGGTGGCTCAGAGGGCCTCTCACCTCACACAGCTGTGGGGGCTATGACTGGTTTCTTTGCAATGACTTTTCAATTGAAAGTGCATGAAATACTGAGAGAGTTCTGCCACAGCCTGCCCAGGTGGTATTTTAGCAGCACAGCACTGAAAGCATGTCTGCATACCTGGGAGCATGAATGAGATTTGGGGCTAAAGGTAATATGGGCAAGAACTTTCAGGCTACCTGGAACATAAAAGTTTTTTTTTTTTTAACTCTTTGTAATCTAGCCCGTGCTGTTTATCCACATTGTTAGGATTCTGAACTCCCTGGGCAGGACCAAGAGAGAAATACTCCCCCAACTGGGATGAATGACAGCACAGCCATTGACAAGAGCAGGGCCAAGATATTAAACCAGATTTACATTTCTTATGTGAATTACCTTATTCAAAAACTTAATGATCAGGGATAGAAGCTAACTGGCAACTGAGATTTCATTCCAAATATCAGAAATCAAAAGGGCAAAAATACTAAACTTAGGTTGTGTAACTTAAACATGGTGTAAGGTAATACTAAAGATAGTGAAATAGAGAAACAAACAGGTTTGTTCTGCTACTATGCTGGCAGAACCTGACTTAAGGAACAAATCATACATTTTCCAACAGTTTTGGTTCTTTGCCATGGGTAAGCCAGATGATAGCCTTCGAAAATACAAGACATGGATCCTATCTAAGCATTAACATATGCATTAACAAAGCCATATAAATGGCTTTGAATACCCATCTCTTATATTAGCATTCTGCATTACTGGTTTGATTGTATTCCATGATTTGAGTTCTGCCTTCCACTCTGTGCATATCTCAGAAAATCACTGCTGCGCATGTGTATAAGAAAGAACTTTCCACTTCTGTTGAATGGGAGGATAGAGGAGAAAAATCACAACAAATTTGCATAGTAATAGGGTTGCATAAGCAACATCTGATAGATTTTATTGAAGTAACTCCTATTTTAACATAAATCTGATGCAGAGAAAAATATTTATAAACAGTTTTCCAGTATATTTTCTTTCTTTGAATTATTGCTTAATGTATCTTAGTTACTTGCATTAAACGTTAATAATATTTCCTAAGATTCTATAGAAATTAAAAGCAGGGCTTATAAGTGAGATATCAATTAACATAAGAATCAATTTAATGGTAATTTAAATAGCTAACTTATAATTTTTGCATAATGAAGTGGCCTGTGGGCTTGAAGTCCTAATCATGTCTAATTAATTTAAAGGATGTTACTTTTTACTATCATTGAAATGTCTGACAGGTGCTAAAACATTTAGGGTTGCAGTCACAAACTTTTTACATCAGCTATAATATAAGGCGACAGGTTATATAAACCCTTTCTCTGAAAAATGAATACTTAAGGAAAATAGTGTTAAGCGATTTGGACAAAATTCAGCCATGGCAGAAGTGGGTGAGAGTCCCATGGAGAAACTGTCTGCCTGCGTGAGGGCTAAGTTTTATCCTGTGTTTCAGTATGAACTGGATTGTGAAATGTTTGCTTACCTTCCTACACATATACAGTCCTATTGTAATGAATACATCTTTGCACAACAAAGTAACAAAGTAAGTTTTCACAGTCCACTTAGATTTTCTCTTTTTGAATGTGCAGTAAAAGTTAAAAAGTGAGTTAATTAAATCCTAATATGTGGCATCTTTCACAGAAAATAATGAACTGGGGTGAAGAAAACCTGAGTCAGGAGGCTGTGCTTATGGTCTTTGAGAACAGTGAGTAGAGGGCAGCTCTGCCAAGTCTGGATGCCTAGGGAAAGGGAATGAAGCTTTATAGAAAATGGGACTAGTCTAACTCTAGATGCTGGAAGAGCACGGCTGTACCAGACTGTAATGAGGATCTATAGTCTAGGCAACTCAAATAATTAGATAAATCATCAGAAAATTTTCAAGTAAGAATTGTCTGCCACTATGCCCTGTCTGCAGACCACAGGAGCAGCTTCCAGGAGCTACCGCACTGTTTCCCCCTATTCTAAAGAAACCTACGGGTAACCTGCAGGCAGTTTTTCCTCTCTTTGGGAAGAATGAGGCTAAAGAAAGAAAAATATTTGCTGATTTAAGTGAAAATCTGAAACAATCTTAAGGAAAATGGAGGGATGTGGGAGGGAGAGAAGTACCATGAATTAAATTCTTGAAATATGTTACAACAGAAAAATATAGTGGGGCCTGACCTCAGGGGTGATGAACTGCTATTGCTGTTAAATACACACTGCTAGAGCCTTGGGCACTCGGGCTTAGCAGATATTCCAAAGAAACAGAACTGACTATTTTGAATCCAGTGTCCCAGTTAAACCCATGAACACAAGACTGAGGTGCTAAAGGCAACTTCATGTTTCACCATGTTTTGGGAAGGGTAACCAAAATTCATCCCTACATCTTTGAAGTGACTGAAAAGGACAGAAGTTTGATTTTTGCTGGCTTCCATGGGTAAATTCTTCTTTGATAGCTAGACTGTTAGTTAATAAAGAATGTAAAAATTGTTACTTTCATACCAATTTGGAAGATAAATGTGATTAGAAAGAAGACTTTCCAGAAGCATCGATGTCTCCCTTCCTTGGGATATCCTAACTTTAACAATCGACTTCAAAGGTTTGAAAAAAGTTTAACAAGATGAGAGAGTTTTAAACTGAAAAATGATTTTATTTCACAGAAATTCAATAGAAATCATAAGGGGGAAATTAAATAAGCAGGTGAAAAACTGAGAAAAAAATGTTGGGAAAAAAACCATTACAGAAAAAATAAATAAGAGCATAGGAGGCAGGATCAATAATAAAATGAATTTTAAAGTTACTAGGAGTACACAGATGAGGAGAGGACACTTGTGCAGAAATCCATGCAGATGTGATGGAGTGCCTGGAAAGAGATATAAGGGTCAGTAGTAGAAATATAGGGCATTTGTACATCAGAAAAAGGATAAAGAAACTGCCATACAACAATCGTCTATGTATGAGTGGGAGGCAAAACCTATATGCAAATCTTTACATCATGCAGAGAGTCACCTTGTAAATAAACACTTTTACCCCAATGGAATCTGCAAAATAAAATGCCACATATTTGCCCACACTGAAGAGGAAGTATACCAGACTCTTCTGCATTGGCCTCAATGTAGCTAAGACAAGGGAAGAATAATGCAAATGAGGGCGCATTTTGTTTATAGAAACATATGAAGCTAATCGTGTTCAGTTATTATCACAGAAATTACATGTTTTCTGCTTTAGCTATATTCTGCCACAGTTAATAATTAAAACACAGACACAAGAAACTAATTTAATGGCAGACTTCGTAATTGCACAGGTACTGTAAGTGTTTGTTTTGTAAACATATGTGAAATTCTTTTATAGATACTGTAATTAGGAGATCATAAAAATCAAGACTACCTCAAAAGAAAAAACTAACCCACGTTTTTTTCTGAAGCAACTGTAAGTGCATACTAACCCACGTTTTTTTCTGAAGCAACTGTAAGTGCATAACGGCCACCATCAAAACAGTTTTTTCACGAAGCCTTAAAGTAGCTAAGCATGTCAGGTAATCAAGGCCTGTGTATTGTCGGTTGCACAGTTTATTTTTAACAGAAGTTTTGCAGGCATTTCTGTATGTCTTTCAGCAAAACGGCAGCCACTGCTGGGCCTGAGTGGGGCAGGACCCTGCTGTTGGCTCACCCACAGGGGCTGCTGGAGGGACTCTGCGCAGGAGGGGAGGCTCGGGGGGGGCTGGTGAGGCAGGGAGGGCTGCCAAATCTACTCTGAAGCCTGCAGAAAAGTAATGGTGGCTCTGAGGGCAAAGGCCTTAGTTCAAGTCTAGGGAAAGGACTTGGATTTAGATTTGTATCTGTGAACAAGGAAATCTTGGTCTCCAAAGAATTTGTTTGGATTGCACTTTTTTTGGCTGTGCTCCTGGCTAGGTGTCTCTTCTTCTGTGTCTATCTCCTGGTAAAGAGTAATTGGAAATGAAGTCGGACAGATGAAAGATCCAAAAGGAAGTAACTTGCAGAAGGAACAAAACATGCTTCAGAAAGAAACCAGCTGTGCAAGAGGAGAGCCGGACCCAGGCTGAGCACAGCCCTGCGACCAGAAAGGAGAACAATCCATGGCAGGGCACAGAGGCACCGAGAAGGAACTAGGGTTGGAGCAAGAAGAGGAGAAAGGAAAAATACCAGAGAATTTAGGGGAAGTAAGGAAGAGGGAGAAGGTCATCAGCAAGGCAGGAAGCAAATGAGACAGTCAGGTTCCTCCCCAGCCCCTTGCCCTGGATGCTATAATCATCCACCTCGTTTTCACTGCAAAAAGCTGGCAGCTTGTGTGAACAACTAAGCTCCCCTCACACACCCCAGACCCCTTCCTTTCAGGAACTACTTTCATTTTCCCTTTGTCAGACAGGTTTTGTTTGTTTTTATAATGGACCCCTTGTATTTTTGCAGCTGAACTTCTTTATTTTACTTTAAAAGAGGGATGTTGTTTGACAACAGTACTTTTCAAAAGAAAATTTAAAATGTGACTGTGCTTGTAAACAGCTAGAGTGCCAGCCCCTGGATTCAGTATAAATGCTGGTTATTGTCCACAACTTTTCCATTTCTCATCACGCTCAGCATTTCCATCAGAGCAAAAATCTCTGCAAATCACAGAAGCTAGGCTGATTTTTCTCTCTTGCCTATTACAAATCTCCCCAGAGGACATTACTGCCCGCTCGGTTCCCTAGAGGGACTCTCCTCCCTCTAGAAACAGCCTCCCCTGGCTGAAGAAGCAGAATAGCCATGCGGGCTGCCAGAACTCAGCCATCACCAAGCATGCAATTATTTTAAAACATTAGCCTAGTTTTCTGTTCAAAAGGGATAGCGTTTGGAAATTGCTCCAATACATAAGTAGGTATGAGTGAATCAGTTCTTCTTGCTTTTTAATGATTTTTTCTTCAGGTCACACTGCCATCAACTAAAAACATCACCTCCCCTTCAAAGCCTATGTGAAAGCCATCTCTGTCAACACACTTCTCCGAATCAGCATCCAAACAACCAGACAAGAAGCTTCCATTGACTTCTGCTGCTGTTTCAGCACATAAAACATCGTCTTATTTTGTATCCCATCTTCACCTGCTCCTAAAGTCATGTAGCCTCATTTCAATGTTTCCTTTGAAATTCACTCAATCATCAGCAGCTGAAATCTTTTCTCAAATCCATCTGTGCACAGTTCATGTATCCTGGTGAGCCTGCTCATTGATGCTTATCTGAGCACTGCTTTCATTGAACTAGGTTTTTACATTCACACCAAGACTGCTCTGATGGTATACATATGTACACATAAGCAGTCCTAGCAAAGTGAAAAAAATTCAAAAGGAAGTACTCCAAATGCACTCACTCCTGAATCTCTAAGGTCCAGTCACTGCAATAGCGGATATGTGTTCAGATCTTCATAGATACAAGGAAAACGTCAAAAGCAGTTAGATCTCTCTATTGAGATGGAGGGATTGAAACTACACAAAAGGGATGCCTGGATTTACTTAATGGCAGAGTTATATTTTTATTTTTGTGTCTTGGTCCTTCCCTAATAATTCCTGACTTTCCTTTTTTTGTGTATTTGTTTGTTTTTTAACAGCTACTGTGTGTTAGGCTACTGTGTGTTTTCTTAGAATTGCCTACTGTAATGTCGGAATTTCTTTACTGAGTGGTAACAGTTCAAAGCCCAACAAAGCTTGTTTTTCTTCACCTGCATTACTCTGCATTGATCAACCCTGAATTTCCTCTCCCGTTTCACTGCCCCATTACTCAATAGTGTGAGATCCTTCCACAGCTCTTTAGCAACAGTTTCTGTTTTTACTACACGGAGTAATTTAACATCATCAAGCTTTACCAGTCTCTACCACCCTTTCTAGATCCTATATGAATATGCTGAATAAGACAAGCCTTAGCACAGAACTCTTTAGCGTACGCTATTTTCCTCATCTACTGACCACTTCCTCCTACCCCCCCATCTTTTAAGGAGAAATTTATCTGTGAGAGATATTTATCTGTTCTTGCTAAACTCATGTCAAGTTGTCTCTATAAGAAATTTTGGCAAAGAGCCTTTGGAAATCCCAGAAGACTTTATCAGCTGGCTCAACATGCTCAATGACTCCCTCAAATAGGTTTTCTAATAGACTTGTGAGACAAAAGTTCCTTGTACAAAAGCCTTTTCTCTATATTGGTCAATTTTTTTGCTGATTCAGTTCTTCTGTGATAGTTTCTACAAAGCTGCCAACCCTGGATGTCAGACTTACAGAGCTACAGTTCTGTATGCATCCAGGAGCCTGCTTTAAAAATTGGCATTGTATTTGCTCCCTTCTATTCTAGAGGCAAAGAGGAAGCTTTAAGTGATAAATCATATTCCATATGGTCAATAATTTCATGACATAGTTTCATTATAATGTGCACCTGCATGCTACAATCTCTTCTGAATATCTGTTCTTATGTAAAATATTGGTTCATCTAAAACCTCTTTTTCTGACACTTTGGTTTCAGGCAGATTTGCTGCCGCTAGAGGTTCTAGCATGGAAGCCTCCTCCACAGCGAACCTAAATGCAAAGGATTCCTGTAGCTTTTCTGCTGCACCTGGGTTTTCTTTGTGTGTTCCCTGCGCACCTAGATCAACTATTGGTCCTCCAGATTCTCAGAAAAGCTCTTTGCATCTGAAATATTTGAAAAAGTCCTGGCAATTAATTTATAAAACTTTTCCAGGCCTCTTTTACTTGCTGTTTTTTACTGTAACAGCCTTTTCTTGTTCGCTTTAAAGCATTGATATGTGCCGTGAGCCTCAAATGCAGTGTTGGTGTAACTCCTGCAAGCATTTTACCTTCTGGTCACCTATAAAATGTTGTAATTGGAACTAAAGCTTTTGATATATTATTAGGTGCTATCCAGATTAGTTAATGGATTTGTAGATCTCTTCTGGAAGGTTTTAGTGTCAGCTGGGTAAATGAGGCGTATATGCCTGAGTGAGGAAGGTCCTTGATACTCAGCTGATAACCTGCATTCCTGCTTGTCCCCTTTTCTTCCCTAATGTATATCTTCTGCTTATCTTTTACTATCTGGTTTTCCCCTATGCTCTTTTGACAGAAGAACCAATAAAGATAGAGGGGTACATCTGATACAAAGAGAAAAGAAAGTTTTGCTTTTACAGAAATCTGCTACCGACAGTTCATAGCTCAGGCCACTAAGCTGTATGCAATATGCTGCATGCCCAGGGGGCATACAGAAAACTTAGCACTGTGTTTATACCCTCATCTTATATGTCCTCTTCTAAGTTTACACTGTGGGCCTTTGTCAGACCAAGTCCCTTTGGCTAGGCCTTAATGGATCTTTTTACGTTCCTTTCTTTGTGAAAATTCAGTATCACTTAAGTAATGTATCTGAGGAACTCTCTAAAGTCTTCATAGTAGGCACTGTGGATAAACATGCCTTTTCTTGGCCACCATTTCCTGCATGTGTGTTCAAGTACCTGGTAAAATCGGAGGAACTGCTGTATTTAGATTAGAAACAACTAAGCTTCATAATATCTCTTGGTGTACTTTTGTTAGATATACACCGGAGAATCAGGAACGGAAAAAGAGCTGCCAAAAATATTATTAGAAAGGCCTATTTCTTTTCTCTTCAATCCTACCTTTTGCCGTAAAGAACACAGTATAGCCTTGGAAATAAAAAAGGAAAATATAATACGGGTTAGAAATACCTGCCAGCAGGAAAAGAAGGAAGTGAAACAATAACAATTTGCCACCTGCATCTCCTGCCTTTGCCAAGTGGAAAAAGAAAAAAATAAAAAGTCCTCCTCTGCAGGGCATACTAGGTCAAAGAGGCTAGTATAAATTCAACTAGAGGATTAAGCTAGTCAAGAAAAAGACATAAAAATAGAAGGCAGTGTTTGCCTTTTGCATATCTCAACTGTATCACTTGCTTCTTTCACTGGGTCTCCTTACTACTGACTCTTCTCTACAGTTTTTATCCAGCTTCTCTTCCTTCTGCTGTACTTCTCCTGCTCTTCAGTTTCCAGCTTCTCATAGGCTGGACTCACTTCCCAAGTGCCAAGGAGCCAGACACGAGCTTCTCTTTCACTGAGTATTTGCTGTCTCATATCTCAACTCCATCTCTACACAAAATGAGCAATATCCTATGCAATTAAAATATTTCTTTCACTACCGTGTGACTTTTTAATCTGCATTGTATTTGTGATAAATTCAACGGGAAAAAATTAACCGTTAATCTTAAAAGAATACCTTTTAACTGAATATGCCAGGCACCTCTTCAGGGGATTTGTTTAGGAATCAGAGCCTTCTATAGCAGTTCATGTCAGATGATACTCAACTAAGGTGCGCTCACATAAAGCAGGAGTTCAGTTTTTCTATCTTCAGCAACATACATGTTAATTGATAGCTTAGGCAGTTTGTGGACGTAACAGAGCCCCAAGAGTGATTTTAAGCTTGCATTCGCTACGTGGCCATCTGCTGTTATTTCAAAGAGGAGTTTTATTAACTCTTACATTTAACCTTAGCATTTCTACAAAGGTCACAATTAAATATTAACACTTTAACTTGCAAAAAAATCAGTCTTTCCTTTTCTGCTAATAATATTTGGTCTTTACATGCCATCAATGTGATGTTCGGATGTAAGGAAGATTTCATCAGCAGTCAGGTCCGTGAGAAAACTTAGCTTTGTATCATTTTTTTCCTCTCAAGAGAATAATAATTAGGATTTTTTGTGATGAGAATAAAAATCAAGCATATTGTAGTCTTCATGCGACTATTCTTTTTTGCAGATAAAGTGCATGTCTCTTTCTAAGCACGTTATGAACTAGCCTAGAATTATGACGTTGCAAGTGCAAACGTTTATACATCCAGAAATGGTTTTCTTTAAGATGAAATACAAGATAAAATAAACACTTGATGGTTTTGTTTGAATCAGAATTAAAGTAATGTTTGTGTCTGGAGTGCTTATTAGATAGTGTAATTTAAAGTATGTAATATTTACAAATGCAGCGTACCAAATAAGAAACAAGAAATTCCCCCAAAACACTAGTGATTTTGAAGATACCTCCTTAAGTTTGAAGAGGCCTTGTTTAAGTTTTCTTGCACATGATTTAACCTTTCTGAAATGACTGACTACGGAATATTTCATCCTTCAGTTTTAGATGGCAAACATCAAGCCTGTAAACAGATCTGATTTTCAAAAGGTTGAGTTCAGTATATTAAGAAATAATGTCTTTTTATTGTTTCTTGAACTAATATCCCAAACTAGTATCTCTGAAACTATTTTTGACTTGCAAAATGTGGAGTCAGTGACTCCACAAGACAGTGAAGATATTCTAAAAACATGGAGCAAACTATACAGGAAACCAATGGAGAGGATACTCCATGGTATCAGAGGAGAATTTTGTCAGCATAACCACAGAGCTGTAGGAAAAACACGAGTAAAGGGCAGAAACTACAGAAGTCACATCACCGGCAGGGCAGATCTCTTACGCTTAAAGTCAGCTTGCAATATTAGCACACTCTTCAGCACTGAAGACAATAGCAAACCGGCAAAAAGAACCAATAGTCAGTCTACCAAAGGCAAACCAAATGTGAGGAGAAACAAAAGTAATATTGAATTTGAAAGATAAATATTGCAGTGCATCTGATATTCACTACATAATACTTGGGACAGGGAAAAATGTTTGGAGCTGTCTCAATATTATCCTCATTAAAGACAGCTGAGTTAAGCCAGTAAAGACAGTTTTTCTTAAATCTATCTCCACATATCTTATTTTAGCATGTCTTGTTTTTCAAAAGCATCTCCTAACCATCTTTGAAGCATTTAAAAACTGTGGAGCTGGTAATGACAGTTAAACAAAACCAAACAGAGCACTTAGTACAGCATGATGCAAGAGGTATGTTTTATATAGAAGTAAATTCAACAAAAAAACCCATTCATTAAAGTTCATTTGTATATTACATAATACATACCTTGAACTACAGGATGCTGTGACATTCTGCAGAAGCTTAGATCTAGTCTAGCTGCATCCTGAGAAGGACCTGGAAGACACAGAAATGCATTTACCATTGTGGAAGTTCATAAAGACTAATGACCAAAGCAGAATATTTTACCTCCAGTGGAAAATCTACCAAAGTCTTTCCCTGTGGAATGTTCTTTTATCAATTAAATCTTACTTTCTGACAGGAAAATATCTTTTCGGAAAGGTTATGAACAGTCTGAGCTCTGACCATGTAAAGCATTACCCCTTATTGTTTCATAATAATTGGGTCATGCTTCCAAGATTTTACTTTTCCAAAAAGGAAGTGATCTATTTCAACGCTCTGGGGAAAAGAAAAAAAATTCTGGGAAAAGAGTTTGTCCTGCCCTGCTGAAAACACTCTGTAGCTGTAGCTTCTGTTTTCTTTGGCAAGCAAACAGCAAAGCCAGGGCAATAAACCGACTTCCTTAAGCTTAAAGAGACTCTCCACTAGCTGTGAGCTGCAACAAGTTTGTCTAAAGTGCACAATGAAGCGCCAATTGGGGATGCCATGCTAGGCAGCAGTGGTCTTCTTGGGTTGTGGAAGTGCTGTGGCACATGACCTTCTGGGCTAAATCCCTCAGCTGAGTTGATCTGCCATTTAGCCAGGTACAATACTGCCAAAAAACTGTTATTCTGCTTCAAATTCTGCAGTTACTTCATTTGAGGCTGTCTCAGGTGTATCTGTAGATGGGCAAGAGAGGTCTCCTTCGATCTTAAGTTTCAAGGGATAAGAACGATAGAGCACAAATGTGTGTGTGGATGGAGCTAACTACCCTGCTGCAATTACCAGAACACTCAGAAACTTTGTCGTGCTGTGGACTACATCTTCATGGAGAAAATGTTTTGTAAATTCACTCTCCCTGCTACTGGGATGGATAAAAAAATTGCTATAGAAAGATGAGGTTGGGAAAATAATGAGAACTACAAAAATGGGTTTTTAATCACTATCATTGTATGTTCTGTGAGGCCTACAGAAAGGCAAACATGATGGACGTATCCTTGTTGCCAGAGTTCATATTCAACCTATTTAGAATTTCACTGGCGCTGCTCAGACTAGAATCAATCTAGGTTCTTTTTGCAGTCACAGGAGAGATCTAGGCACCAAAGTCCTCAATCGTCCTCTGGAAATATCTCACTCTCACCACTGACCTTACAGAGTGATCAGGGCACCTCTATCCCTAATTTAGACACCACAGTCAGGCACCTAACTTTGCATAACTGAATATGAGTCCATGTTTCAAGCTAGCAAAACATGGCTGAGGTGACTAATGCATATAATAAAGGTCTTGGACAAAATACACAGAGCTTTACCATTAAAATATAAGCAGTAAGAAGACAAACAGTTGGAAATATTTTCTTTCCCTTCCTAACACATATATTCAGTTAATATGAAGACATGCTCTTCATCTCTCCACAACATCTTTAAGTCCCATGTGCTAAAGATCCTGCTGAACTGATTTAATATGTACATCTCAAACATATGTATGTATCACCACTGTTACTACGTGGTCTTCCTGCATCAGTGCCTGTTATTTGGTGTTCCCAGTGTTCAATAGCTCAGGGTAACATCCTTCCTAAACCCAGACACTCTTGGACTGCCTATATTATAAATTATCATTTATTATAGTTAATTGCAGTATGTTATCACATATTAAAAATATCTTGAGGAATCTTCAATAGAAAGCTTCTAATATGTGACTGATCATGACAGAAAGGCTCTAGATTGCAAAACTCAGAGGATGTTTTATAGTCTTATGCTTTTTCAGTTCCTCAGGTTTTCCAGTTAGCTTGGCCCAATGGTTGCCCTCACCTTGACAAATGTCCATTTCCTGTGGATCACCAGTAATCTACCTAAAAGGACATGGCCTTTGGGCTACACAAATGCCGTCTTTGAAATTCTGAGGTTACCCTAGCTTTGGGATTGGGAACATATGGAAATATCTTAAAAGACTATTTTCCTCAGCTTTGCTTATCTCTAGCTGTAGCTTCATAGCTGTTATAGCCTGATGTAAAATCACATCACCACAGAGGTCCCTCCCTCCATCCTTAGCTACTCATTTCTACTAATACCACCATGCTGGCACTAGCATTTGCACTGCTATTCAGAGAGCTGGGTCCTGCTGAGAACTAACCTGAAAACTAACATCATCAGCTCTGAGCCTTGGTTTCCTGACCATCCCTTTCAGATACACATTTATGTCAGATTACAGTGACAACATAACTATAACCTCTGCAAACTTTCACTTCAGCTAAGCTGTACCTTAGTATGGCATTGCACACAGTTCTATGGTTAGAAAATTGTGACAGAACTAAGAAATGAGCATTAACGCTTTAAAAAGAGTCATTTAAAAGTGTCCCTGCCCCTGAACTTTATTCTTTCCATTTAGAAAATAAAAATTGATGCTTTAAAAATAAACTACATAATGTGGATAATGATCTGCAATGGTTTTCAGGCTTATTATACAGACTGATCTGAACTACGAAATAGACTTCAACTGTGGAGTCACAAGCAACTGTCACCAACATATAAATACAGATGCATAAAAGATATAAAGTACCACAGGCGTTTTCTTTTTGTTCATCATTCTAATTCCTGCCTTCACAACACAGGCATACATTTCCTCCTCTGATAGACATGCAGCATTCATTCTACTCCTGAATCAAGGATGTGAATGGTGCAGCCTTCTATAATTGGGATTTCCTTAAAAATATTGAACATTTTTTACTATTAACTGCTATCTTCAAAATCCTAGGGCAACATTCCAAGAGCTTTGATTTGCCCCCAAATGATTTGGTTCCCAGAATGTTTCAATTTCTGGATTTAGCAAGTCTGAGCTGTGGTGCAGAAAAATATATTTTAAAAAATCTTTGAAGCTAAATGCAGAGGAGAGCCCGGTAGCCAGCTAGAAATTGCAGCACGCTTTATTTTATTTTTCCAGCATCAGGATTCCAGCCCAGCAGGCATACAAACATCCAATGTGTGCCAGAAAACACAACGAATGAACTAGATATCAGGATTTAACTTTTTCTAATAATAAAAAGGCAGAGAAAATGTGGCTGCTGATGTTAGTTTGGTAATTATCAGCTTCCCATTATCTGAATTTTTCCACCATTGCTGATGGACACAGCCTGCTGAACTCTGCTTTCAGGTTTATAGCCCTAGCCGTAGGTAAAACTATGCTCATGTTACAAACCTTTAAAGGTAATTTTCTTTCTATCCCCATCTCCTCATCTTCAACAAAGGGAGTAAACCCTTAAACTAACAGTAACTGTATGCCAAGGATCTCAGTTTTCAAGCCCTGTTTTGTTAGTTTATATGCTGGCAAGAAACTCAAGGGGATGGGGGAGATTATACTTAGGCCTGGAGGAATCTGGATGAGTATCCAGGAACTCCCACCAGCTAAGAAAAGAGGTGATGTTGATATTTTCTGAAAGTCTTTCTGGGAAGAGAGAGAGTGACCACATTATAGAAATTGAAAGCACTATCTGGTAGATTTTCTAGGAAGGTATTTTAGGTGCAGTCTTATTTAACATTTTCATTAGTGAGTTGGAAGTGAAAGTAACCAGCCTATAATTGCATTTGCTGATACCAAATTGAAAGGAGCCTCAAACTTCACTGGGGACAGACAAATAATGGCAAAGGACCTATGGTACAGAGATTACATATATGGGCAGGAAAACACAAAATGAGGGGAAGGATGGGAGTGAGGAAAAGAGGAAAGGAAATAGAATATCATTTTAGGGTAATGATTTTTTTTTAATTGATTTGTGTTCCTATCCCTCAGTTTGCTTTGTACCACATTCAGAAAAATACCAGTTCCAGGTATTGAGTGGTCAGTCAAATGCTATAATTAGATATTTGGCAGACATTTAATATGAACATGAAGGAACTAATACAGGGGATCAGGGTCTGTCATGGTGACGACAGTCACAGGTTCAGCGCATCTAGGCTGCAGAGGCCCTTTGCTCTCCATGTGGCTGGTGAAGTCTCAGCTTCAGCCTCTGGAGTGGTTTGGTCAAAGGTATATGGGCTTGTACTGGTAAATTTAGAGACCAGGAAGTGACTGGTGTCTCTTTAAAGGGAGAGGTGAAGCTATCTGGCTGACATGATTCATGCAGGAATCAAAGTATCACAGAATCGCAGAATCACAGAATGGCCAAGGTTGGAAGGGACCTCTGGAGATCATCTAGTCCAGCCTCCCTGCTCAAGCAGGGTCCTCTAGAGCATATTGCCCAGGATCACATCCAGACGGGTTTTGAATATCTCCAGCGAAGGAGACTCCACTACCTCTCTGGGCAACCTATTCCAATGCTCTGTCAGTAGATTTTCTTTAATGTAAAAAAAAAGTAGATTTTCTTTAATGCTCCTTTAGTCTTTTCATAATACGACCTTTGTTCAGTGATGAAATCATGATTTTTTTCACTTATTACTACGGAATCTTTGCTAACTTTAAGCGACAGGAAAAATGTATATCTACATGTGCACATCTGCATATGAAGAAATAAACCAGTTAATGAGAATGGAAAACAAAAAGGAGCCTTTTACTGTTCACTGCAGAAAATCTTCACCATATTCCCAATAAAGGCACAAGATGTCAGAAGGCAGAGCAAGTACAGTATGTTAAAATATTAATGTTAGTAAACATTGATTTGTTTAGATTTAATATAGAGGATTAAGGAATGAGGAATGAAGAACTGGGCATCAGGTAGTGCCCCAAGGTAAAATGCAGCTTCGTAGTTATGAAAATTTAATTTGACTGCATTGGGAATAATTGCTCCTGTTTGGTAGCAGCCTTATGCCAGCAAGATAACAGTCACTCAAATGGACGTCACCCAGCATACAATCTTAAGCAGCTGCATAATATTTTTGATTGGAGAATGTTATTGTATCCAATTGTTATAAGAGACCCACGCAGCTGAATAAGACACTAGTCAGTCTGATGTTTAGTCAGTCTAAATAATACTATAGTGCAATATCTTTCCGTAATGAAGCTTCCCTTTGTTCTCAAAGAAAATTCTGCTTAGAAGCCAGAAACTTTTTCTCTCTAAAAATGGAAAATCTGTTGCACTGTTAAAACAAAAAGCCTTTCGGGTCTTATTCTTACTGACCTGCTTCCTTCTCTCCCCCTCTCTTCCCTGGTATAATACAAAAGATCATTAAAGACATGTTGATTATATCTATATATTGAACAAATAAGTTCTATTTACATTCAGTGTAGGTTATTTTGATATTTCTGGGACAGGATAGAAGGGCCTTAACAGAGTAAAAGAATTAACTCCTTCTGCTTAATCTGACAGATTCTCTTTATTTGTTTTTAAAATTTGCTACTAGCCAGAAAAAAAAAAAGAGCAAAAATATTTCTTTCAGATTGCTCTTAGATCCAATAGTAAATAAGTGAGCAAGGAACTGGCATCCCAGCTGAAGACTCACAGCAGTAAATGCACACATTCACTGTCTGCATTTCCAGTAACACTTTTTTTCATTCATCCTTTTCCTCTTCTCCTGTTTTCCACAACACTTCATGACTGCAGAGGAAACATCATTAATAACTGATACAAAGAATCACGCATGTGCATATAGATAAACTGAGGATGACAAAATATCAACTTGCAGCTGCTCAATTGAAAGCCGTATCTACACAACGGGTAATTACTTTTAATTTAATTAGGACTCCTGCTATTGTTTCTATCTCATAGATTACATTATAACATGTAATGTGTTAAAGCAGGAAGACGAACTGCAAGAAGACACAGAAAATATTACCTGTTTTGTCTAGAAATACCATACTTTAATGCCTCTGTAAACAATTGCTACTCATAGCCAATGAACAGTTCTTGCATGCTGCCCTTTTTAAGCAATTTTGTATATTCGATACACTCAAATTAATGTGACTTGGAAAAGTAACAAAAGTTGATTTATATATATTGGGCAACATTTTCACGGATTTTGTGCTCTAATAATGCCAAATTTTAATCCAAACTTCAGTTACTCAGCTGCAGAGTATAACCATCAAACTCAAAGAACAAAATGTATCATTTACACAAATCAATTTCAAGAATAAAATCATGTTATGTGAAATATCATGGGGTAAACTTACTATAGATATAAACAAACAGGTGCAGTTCCATCATCCTCACTCACTTGTGCCACCAAAGAACATATCAGTTTTTAGGAGAGTAGTGAAATGAAAGACAAAAAGACAGTCCCTAAGCACAAGGCCCAGGGAGACTTCTGAACTATTCATATAACTGGACAAAGTTTTCACTGCTGCAACACTGGCTTTTGCTCTTACATAGCATGATATGTCTTTTGATCTACCATGATTTTTTAGTTGCATTTTATGATTCTGTGCTCAAAGTGGAGGCCTCTCTTTTTAACATAGGACAGAGTCCATAATTTTTTTCCCCTGATTCTCTGGTAGGCAGTCCTTTGCTTTATGTCTATTAGCAAATCCCAGTAGAAATAGCCACCTAGAAATGCAAATATTATTACTTTACTGTCTTATTATATTAGACAAACAAATTCAATGAAATTATTCTTGAAGGTTCCAAGTAGATTGTGACTGCACTCTTCCTCCTCCTCTCCCCATTCCTATCTACCAGGATTTAAGATACTTTTGGACTGTCAATGCAGCAAAAGCAGAAGAGGGCCTCTATGTTCATGGTAGATTACTAACCTAGGTTACTGTCCATCTTGTTGATACCTCTCATTTGTACTCTCCTATGAGTGTCTCATGGAAACACCTTTTCTTTTTCATACCGCTCAATAAATGGTGGCTTCTGCTTCTGAAGTCCCTTTGCCTTTACTTTCAATGTCATAACTACCTTTGGGGCTAATTTTCTCCATATCAAGGCCTGAATTTTCCTCAATCTGCAATCCTTCATTTTTGCAATCAAACAAAAGTTAACCTGATACCAGTGTTCCAGATGTACAACAATTAATAATAATAAAGACCTCTCAGGTAATCTGATAAAATTCTGACCTTTCAACAATTATATTTTATATTAGTTCTACTGAGAATAAGGGTAACTTGCAACTCAGAACCAAAGAACCATTAGACTATTAGAGCTGTACTGCTGGATCTCTCATTAAATTGTTCTCTGTACGGAGCAAGTTATTTAGCTTCGGTTTTCCAAGGTAGAAATATAAATCTAAACCTAAATATAAGCCCTTGCAGCATATATAGGAAACATCAAGTGTAACCTAAATACTAAAAGTATCAAAAGATCTGCCTTTCACAATGAAGTAAGTAACTCTAGATGGAAATAAAACTGTTTTAAACTGCAAGAATAAACAGAACAAAGGTTTTGTTTCAAATCATTCATTTCAAATTGAAAAATGCACAAACTCTTATCCCAGCCACAAAAACCCCTCCATATGAAGCCAAACATCCAAACAAAAAACCCCAGGTGCCTACTGCTGTACTTCATATACTTTCTACTAACCTGATTAATCCTCTGAGAATTGCTCTGTGAATTTGCTCAGAACTTAAATGAATGACTCATGCATCATAGCAATCCTGTGCTGAATCTGAAGTTTGTTGCTAGAATCACTCAAACCACTAGTGACATAATACTTAACCATATTCCTGGTAAAGGAGTAATATTTTTTATGCACTTGTAAAACTACAAGTAATTACTTCTTTTAATTCAGACACTTTAAAAGTCACCAAATAGCAAGAGACTGAGAAGCATGAATTCCAGAGCATCCTGTTGAAGGCTGCTATCCTTCCCTGAGATTAGTGTGTTGGAAGACTGATAAAACACTGCAAGTAAGAGATAGTGATACTAACTGACAAGCTTAGACCTTTCCCAGCTGTGCTGGCATCACAAGGCATCATAATTCCTCAGAGACTAAGACTAATTAACAGAAAGAGATGAAGATCCAGGGCTTGGGTTTAATGGGAAGTTCAGAGTCATCTCATTGAGTTTGAACCCTAATGCCATCAGTAAAAGTCTTAAATAAAAGCTGATTCTGGCAGGAACTATGTCTCACATAATTTTGAAGACACTTTCCGTCTCTTATACTGTAATTCCTTTTTAAATCCTGACCAGCTGAGGTATTCCAGAAGGTAGCAGTAGGACTCTGAATAACCTGACTGTCTTTGCCTACTTGTAAACCAAGGTTAACCTTGAAGGAAAAAAAATGTTGAATTTCAGACTGTTTTGCTTGACAGGGAGGAAAATGAACCAGACTTGAAAGGGCTGATAAGGCTACCTCTTTGTAATTCCCTCAGGGATAAGCAATTAGCTATATGAAGGGAGAACACCATATATGTAGTAACTCTATAAAATTTTGTGTGCTTGCATCTATGGAAATAGACTGACACTATTTACATAGCTAGTAACATTTTGGTAACTTGGTAGAAACTACATATTGTCCTTGTGGGGAGTGGGCCCTCTCTCAGCAGAAGGTGCAACTACTCTCTCAGGTTCTGGTCTGCTGATTGTCCCTACTACATGCACACTGATCTGCTCCTAGGCATTCTTCTAATTATTTCCAAGAGGAAACTCAGATATGGTTTTGAGTGTAGTTTGGTCTAGGACAAAAGGAGACTGCACCACAGTCTACATCTGTAGCTTTTATGCCTTCTAATACCGCTGCTTTCTGTCTTCCTACACCCTGTAGCATGCATCATATATCCTCCGCATCCTGCTATAAACATCATGCCATAAGCCATGACAGAGCTTTCACATCTTAGTCACTTCAAACCAAAAATAATAAAGGTATGTTTTAGGGCATATTTCACAGGAGTTCCTATAGCCTGCAAAGATCTGGACCAAGTGTTGCACATTGTGGCTGTGACCAGTGTTTTCTGGGGGCAGCTGGTGTAGAGCAACGTGGAAGGTATATTATACCATTTGATCTGCAGGCAGATATTGTTCCATAGCACTGTAGGTGTAGCCAGAAATTATGAAACACCAAAATAAATCCATCTTGTCTTTTACTTAATTAGTCCATGCTCCTTATCGTTAATGAAAGTCATTGTCCAGGAGAGTATTATTTTTGTTTCTGTCAGCAGAATCACCAAAGCGATAGACCCGTATAGCAAAAATTTTTTCAGATGCATTGTCTCTGCCGAACGCATTTCATGATGAGCTGGCTGTAGGCTTTCCCATGGACAGCATGTCTATTGCAGCACATTAGGGGTGATCCTGCAAAGCGTCTTCTGGTTAGTTTCCTCCAAAAGAAATCTCATCTACATGCTCTGAGACCACTCCCCAGTACCGCCCAAGGCAGGATCATTGGATTCTCTTCAAAGCAACACTCTGATTAAACAAAAACGCAAACTGAGATGCGTCTGTGGCATGAGCCTCACTGAACTGGTGGGATGATCAAACTCTCAGCCTGTGGGTTATAACCAGCTTCATGTACCTTTTTCAGCCAAAACGGTTCAGATAATGGTATTTTTCTAGGAAAATATCTGAATGAAAATGGCCAAAAAAAAAAAAAAAAAAGGAAATTGCCCAATGCTACATTCAGTAAGATGAAGATACTATTTGGAAGAAGTGGAAAATCACTAAAGAACAAAAAACCAACTTTCCAGTGAGCAAGGTCAATCACAGTCTTGGGATCCCAATAATTTTCATTTTTCAAGCACATCCAAAAATCTTCAGCAACCCAAAACCTTTTATTGTTGCCAAAGCAGAAAAAAGTATTCTCTTTTTGCCTTTATCCAAATTTCTTATACATATACATAGGTTATTGTTTATATTTATCATTTATTCAAAACTGAGCCAGTGAGCTATGCCCTTCTCATCTACAGACTAAAAGATATGAAAAGATACGATATCACAAAAGACACATGCAGACAGTAAAGCTATTGAACTCCACACAGAAGACATTATTAGGAGGAATCTCAGGAAACTTTCCAGAGTCCATAAAGTTCTGCAATAAAATCTGAAACAGCCTTATTCAACAAAAAAGCAACGCCAGGTAGTTTAAAGATGCCGAAACAGATGTATAACAACAAGAAAAACTAAAACTTGCAGCAGAAATGGTCAAGAGATTCCTTAAGAAAAAAAAAAAGGCAGGTCCAGGTGGCATCCGTAGCTTTTGGCTTCGGTACTTTATATCTTTGCAGCCAAGACTAGCACAATATCTCCAGGTGGTTTTCTCAGGAGTAATCATTGACATGCATGTCAGAATAGTGTTAATTATGGAAAATAAAAGCAGGGGTCATCAGGTAGTTCCCAGCTCCTGAACAATCATGTTTCTCAACCATGTACAAACTGCTAACATTGATCATATCAGAGCAAGTCTAGTACAGTGAAGTAAGCTTTGCACATTTCACATGGGAATGACAAGGATGCAAAAGAAATACTAGCAGTTCTGAGGACCAAGGTCTGATTGACGCATTGGTTATGAAGACTGCCAAATCCAGAAATTCTCAGGACAATATGCAAAGACTGTAAGGTCTTTGATTTTATCCCTCATACGTGAATAAAGAAAGCATTAGGAATGTACAGCACTACAATAATATAATTCTTATAGTTTTAAATAAAACCATCTTAAAGATAGACCTCACCCTCCAAGGCTGCAAGTTAAACCTGGTGCATATGCACTGGGGAAATTTCCAGAAGGACTTGTCATCTCCCTGACTTCCATAATTTACTTCTTGCCATTATTCATCTTTTGAAGGAAATTTCAAGTAGAAATTCAATTCATCTTGCAAAATATTGCTAATAGCTACCCTACATATAAATAATCCCAAATGATTATTAAGTCAGGTAAAGTTATCCTAACCTCATCAAGAGCATTAAAGCCTTTCCAAATCATATAGCTCAGATAAATTGCAAGGAATGATTTACATTTAACAGGAGGGAAAGCCACTGACCTGTTATCCCTCAGAGAAAAGTGACTCCTGAAATGCCACATTAGCAGAAACAGCCTTCTCAAGGCAAATAATTCCATGCTCTGTCCTGACTATACATTGCAGGGACTGACTTTAATAGAGCTGAGCCAGTTGGAAAAAAAAGCAAAAAGTGACTTATTGTATAAAGAGCATTACATTCAAAACCAGATACTGAAGTACTAAGCGTACTCAGGAGGAAAGCTGGAAGATGTCTGAAAATCTTGCGTTTAGAGTTATTTCTTAGATAAGCTTTGAAGTTAGAAGGTAAAGGAGTAACTGCAGAAAAAGCGGGAAAGAAATTCAATCATGGGAAGAAGGTCAGTTTTAGAGACAGGAGGCCCTAATACAGCAAATGGGTGAAGAGACATTAAAATGTCAGTAAAAACTCTTCTGGGTGAGACAGCTCATCTAAAATCATTCAGTGCAGTGCTGGCTGCAGCTGTACACTGTGTCTTCACACAGCGGGAGGAGGGATAGCACATATGAAAGACTGTAAAGCATAATACCCTTTTCTCTGACCTTTGTGGCCAATATTCCTTTCCTAGCAATCACAGATAATGAAATCAAAAGCCTAATCATCTAGTGACAGATAGAATAGAAAGGGAAGAACCTTTAGGATCTTGTATCTGGATGTAAAAGTCAGCAAAACAGATTCCAGAGACTTCAAGATCAAGAACACAAAGCATCACCATCATCAACACTGACTGCCCATAGGCTTAACATAAGACAGAAAAGGAAATACAGTTCAACACAATCACCTAAAATGTAAGCTATTAAGAGAGAATTGAAAAGGATATAAAGGATATAAAGGAGGAAGATTAATGGAGTACCGATTTCTACAATTTTTTCTGTGACTCAGCCTAAGACCCCTACACAACCTCTCAATGACCCAAACATTTCCATCAGTAACTGGAAACCTGGCTGTTTCTTTCCCTGACATCTTTCACGTTTTGACCACACCCTGACCCTAAAGATCTGACTGTTTTTTACTGGAGGTGAAACATTGCCAATTTATAAACAATGACAACAATCCATTAGAATGTGATGTGAAAAAATAATAACAAAAAACTTTGGCAAGTTAATTATTCCAAGAAACTAGAGTATAAACAAGAGAATATCACAAGGATAAAACACCCATATGAAATCAGCATAGGAGAATATCAAATAATTGTGAGATCTATAGTACATTGTTCAAAGGTGACATCTTTTTCCTTCCAGAACTGACTGCATAAAATGTTAAAATTTGTTAAAATTGCTATCTGCTCTCTATTAGGAAAATCTACTGCTGCATGGAGATATCTAAGCACCTGAACTACTGTCTATGTGATAAGAAAGTCGTGTAAAGCTAAGTATAACTTCACATAGTACAAGTATAGTTATCATTACATGACGTGGACAATAAGCAGAGGAGGGTGAAGTAAACCGAACGAGATGGGATCAGTTAGTCTGTGTACTAGTGTACTACTCAGAAAAAAATTTATGACTTTGGAACACAATTCAGAAGAAAAAAAATCTTGCCAGCTACAAAAAAAGGGTAACAGAAAGACTGTAAATGGGCAACAGTTGATAGTCCCATTGAGTTGAGTCCCATTATTGAGCTGTTCCCCCTGCTGACATTCCTTCGGAATTGACTGTTGTGTTGTGTTGCTGTCACAGTGGTAAAACTCATTTGCCCACTGGGCATCTGTTGAGATATGTGCTACATTTCTAGTAAACAACCAACAGAAAGCGTTCAAGGAGAATCAAACACGTTCTTTCAGACAGTGGACTAGATGTTGCCTTACAGCCATAAAAACTTCCTTAACTTCAACAAAGCTATTTTGTATTTGCATGAATAAACAGGATCTGGCTCACAGAACTGAGATGCAGAAATGTTGGTGCGGATAAGAATGTTAGTCTACACAAGAAATTAAATATAGTCCCTGTCCTCTGCTCCTGCTTTTCCCAGTTTTGTATCACAGAGGTCGAGTACTTCTGTATGTAACTTCCACAGCTGTTTCAATGCCAGTGCACTTACTAAGTATGTGATTTCCAGAGTGCGTTCTGTTAACATGAGCAGTGAGCTATCCCAACAGTACACAGTATTTGATCAATTGTGGCTACTGTTCTCATTCCTCTTCTCCAGCATCATTATCAGATGGTCCTGTCTCTTACACAACTTGAGAAGAAATTATTTCATCTAGAAGGAAAATGATACAGTAGTTCACGATTCTCAGTGGCTTCCTAAACATTGTTTAGCTAAAGCTGATAGAGTTAAAGCCATAAACATCTACTGATGCATATACGCACTGGTTTAAGGCAGAAAAAGGCACAAAACAGTTCAGCTAGGAGTCTACTTTTTTGAGATACGTGACCCAGTAAAGCAGCACAGTACTGTAGAACTAACAGACTTGTGTCCAACTGTGAAGAATCAATATGGATTCAACACTCACTGAATCGTTATTTTATGACTACCAAAACTTGCACAAAAGAAAGCAGTTAATTTATACTCACTGATAAGTATGACCTGTAATTAGCACACAAACTTTCCATCTTCTTTTTCAATTTAAGAAAGATTTAAAAGTGAAATGCTGCAGCAAAATTTCTTTTTATTAAGACTTCATTATTTCTACAGAACATGGTCTATGAAACATTATAATAATTAAAACGAAACCAGAAGAAAAAACACATTTTGAAATACATCATCATAGGCTTCAAATTGTCTTTTTTTTTCTTTACTTCTTTTTCTTTGCTTTTTTACTCACTTGCAAAATTCAGTGAGTTATAATGAGTCTCCAAGGTGCAGATCATAACATTTCTTCCATATTCTTGGACATTAATTCTCTCTCCTTCTAGCAAATTTCACACAAGATAAATAATGCTTTATAGTTAGTATTGTATATCTCTAAGTGTGAGATTTATGGAATCTAACTTCAGTAGTCTGAAAATTGATGTCTACCTTGGGGACTCCAACAGAGAAGAAAC
The DNA here is from genome assembly GCF_040807025.1 of Struthio camelus. Lineage (NCBI taxonomy): Eukaryota > Metazoa > Chordata > Aves > Struthioniformes > Struthionidae > Struthio > Struthio camelus. Next base: position 144,382,392 of record NC_090943.1, read on the forward strand.
AGTGATTTAAAACTGGATAGCAGAAGCAAAGTCCACTTTGCATCTGTGATGGGTATAGCCAGCCCCAAGGCCAGAACACCTGATCCATGCATGAACCAGCTCCTGTCTATGTCTTAGACAAGGCTGAAAACTGCAGTGATTCAGGAGCCAGTTCATGTGTAGACGATATGTTTCTTCCTTAAGGACAGAAATATTTTACAGAGGTTTGGGCAGATGGCTGGGGGTGGTAACGGACTCAGACACCCAGTTTTAACATTCTACTATATCTTTCCCAAAGCTCATGCTTGTCACCTAGGCTCCCTCTGTAGACAATGAAGTGAGACACTTCACTGCAGAGATATGATGAATCACTATCTCTTAACTGGTAATAGAAGTTTGAATAACAAGTTCTAACTTAGCTAATTTTAAGTGAGATGAAACCCACCTTAGATGCTTTATAGTTGTCATCAGGTTCACCTTTGGCTTAATAATATGATTGTATTTCTTATCCTGATGCTTGATGCTAACCATATTTTAACTTGTAACATTCACCACTTCATAAAATTGCTAAAATTGATTTGAGAAATAGAAAGCTGGTTTCTATTTATTTTAACTGTTTGTATTCATAAAACCCACTAGAAGCCCTGTGCCTTGTTCCAATCAGATTTTCTTGATTTCATTTGAACAAGTTTTAGTTTCACAAAGCTATATTCTTGATCCCAAAGCAGGAAACACATTTATGAAGGAAAACCCTAAAAGCAAGAAAATGAATGCATACACTGGCATACACCTCTTATTCCCATTCAGCCTTCTAAGCGATGTACCACACTGAGCATACTTTTTACTGAGGAGGACCCCATCTTGGATTTGTCTCCTGTTTGGATTTATTGAGTTTCAACTTGTTGCTAAATGTTACTGAAATTTCAGAGTTCTTCTAAAATACCTCATGATTTATTTTTTAATTTGGGAGGCCTTAATTTGAGAAGGATTTTGCCTTTATTTGGCTAGCATTTAAGAGAGTGCTAATGAAATATTCTTAAGATTCTTTAAGACTTAATCTTATTGATAAACAAAGGTTGGCTTTAGATTGATAGTTTCATGCCTGGTTATCTCTTCATTCAGGAAGTAAAACATGTCATAATGCTTTTTAAATAACGGTGCAGAAGCTTGTTGGTGCTCTGTAATGGTCTACTGGTAACTTACCTCTCAGTATATTCTGAAGACTGCATAGGATATACTAAAATATATTTATAGTCTATTGCAGAGATTGCAGGTGACTTCCAGGGCACAGACTGGACTTGTAGAATACTTTAATCAAGTAACTCATCGGTTGCCTTAGGCAGCTTTGAGGCTCTTGCCATCACACTAGGGCTTCCTTTTTTCTTTGTGGAAGACATTCTCACTCTTGGATATTGTCTTTTTAAAATATCATCTCTCTGACAGGCCAACAGAAGCATATGCCATATAAGTGGCCATGATCCACAACCTCCACAACCTCCAGTTCTTTTCTTCTATTTATCAGGTTTTAACAGTTTTGATGCAAGGGAACCGCGTAGCTGCAAACCCTCTCCCTATTCTGGTGATAATTCATGTCACTTTACCACAAGATTCTGGTTAAAGTTCCTTTCAGTGAGATCTTACTAGTTTCAGGCAAAAAAAAAAGGTTGGCTCGTATCTAAAACTCCTAACAAAACACTGTCCTTACTCCTTTTCTCCTCCTTATTCTGTCTGTCTCCTCTCCTCTCTCATCCTCTCTTCTCCTCTCCTCCTCTCCCCTCCCCTCTCCTCTCTTGTCTTTTCTCTTTTCTTTTCTCTTTCCTTTCCTTTTCTGACATTTGACATCAGAACATACAGACATATACACATAAACAGGGGTGCAGTCTCCCTGTAGCTCCTTTTGGGTTTGTTACATTTCTGTCTGCTTGGTGACTCCATCAGTATCACTGTTTCAATCAGACTTGCTCTTCACTGTAATCCTAATGGGCGATTTCAGGCTCATGATGAAGAGTAAGACAAACAGGCAAATGGCTGTAAGCACGCGAGCTTGAAGGGGTTTCATTGCCAGCTCATTATAGCTCCACTAATGAGATTTCCATCCAATTTGTGGGATAGCAGAGCTCAACTCAAGAAAGGGACAGAGCTACCAATACAGTAGGATTAGTATGCCTTATTAAAAAAATAACCTTTGTAAAATCAGGACACAGTGGTTAGGGCAGTGTCCTTATACACTGGCATAATAAAAAACCAATTGCCAGATTATTTACTGTACTTTCATCAGCTCGGCATAATTGTTAAAGTGGTGAAAACTCGTACAATTCACTTACACAATAAAAAATACATACTTCATGTACAATCTTCAATAAAGTACAGTTCATAAGATTTTTGCTGTCAAGTGAAAAGCAATGCTATTTGTGAAAATGCTTTTGGAATGAATCTTGGGATGCGTGAAGTAAACAGGCAAAATAAATGGACATTCTGTGACACTGAAACAAAACCTCTGAGGAAAATATAAAGGCTTTCTCCAATTCTGCAGTTATACATGAGGAACTGAGAAGCTGAAAAGATGAACCGGCTCTAGAAATTTAGCAAATGTTTCTTTTTAATTTTATTCAGGGATCTGCTATCTGCACTCCACATTCACTAATCTCCAAAATCTCAAATAAAGTGGTATTTATCATTTGTGTAACTATTGCTTTCGATTAATCAACTCCCTGTGTGAGCCTTCCTGAAACACGCACTTACCTCTTCAAATTCTGAATTCCTCACTGACAAAAGGTGATCATTTCGTTATTCAAATATACAGTATTATACATTTTAATAGGCCTTTTATAAGCACAGACTTAGCATGTGGCTTAATTACGGTTATACGTTTGTTTTATATCTATGAGAAATATCTTAGTTAGTTCAGTAAACTGTATTGCTTTTGCCTTCCATCACAAAGCATATAGATCTAGTTCTCTGTGTTGTGGAGTGCCTTACTCTCCAGAGCTTCTGGAAGCAACAAGTAACATTCAAACTGAGAAGAACTAACATTTGTCTTCTTAGAACATTGCTCAGTCTCCATGGAGGCAGATATTTCTGTCTAAATCCACGTGATTTTTTTCAACTGCAAAGCACTGTAACAGGATTTTTTTTTCACAGTAACAAAAACTCAGTTCTGTAACCAAATGGAGTCAGCCTGGTTTAATCAAGCTATCAATCACCCTGCAGAAGCTATAGAGGAGACAATTTTTTTTTTCCATCTCCTGCAAAGGCACAGAATATACCATCAAAAATTCTGAGAGTTGCGGTGGATCAAATTTGGCATGGGACTTCCACCAGAAGGTAGAACTATCATGCTCTGTTATTTAACCCATTGCAAGTCTTTTGTAAGCCGTAATGGGAAAAAGGCAAAGCTAAATTTAGGGACTCTTTTAAAAAATGCTGGAGGCTAGAAAAATCATTAGACCGTTCTACCAGATTGCTCATCAATCAGCCTTCAGAGAATATTTTTTGCAACAGGCTGGAATCTCAAAGCCTCTGCCAGCCTTACAAGGCAGACCATCAAAGTGGCAAACACATACCCCAGTATGTTTTTTTTTCCCTCACTGCACACCGGCAAGACCAGCTGCTAACTGAAGTGTATCGGTAAGCACTGGAGTCAGCTAATAAACCTTCGTGCTATGAACACCCTCGTCAACAGGAGAGCTGTGCCGTGCCAGCAACTGAAACCAAACTTCTTGAGCTACATTCCCATAAATTAACCACAGTCTTCTCTGTAATAGATTATAGCATGATCTTAAGGTTGTTTTACAGATTAGCATGCCAAAAAAGAGATCTAATAACCTCTAGAAAAAGCAGAAATGTCAGTGTCCCCAAGTGTTCTAGTGACACAAATTGAAACAATTCTCAATTGGTGTCTAAAATAAAATGGCTTAACTGCAGACAAATCTTGCAGGGCCTGCTTGTTTCATTAACCTTTTCCTCAGGGCAAATCACTATCTGTCTTGTTGTTTGACCCACAGATATGTCAGGAGATCTATTCAATACCATACCTTATTTATTTCAAAGCCTGATTAGTTCTATTTCTACCCTGGCCTGGGGTTTGCCAGTTTGTCGAAGTCAGACATTACTAAGTTCAAAGAAAACTGTCTGGAGGAACGTACCATTTCTTCAGGAGTCCGAAAGGAGCTCTAACGTTTTTGGGAAGATAAATGCAATAGTTTTATAGTTTGATGAGGAAAAAAACCACCACAGTCTGCTTTGGCAGCATGTTTGCTGTGATTTCTGCTATGTGTGAACACAGCAAGGAGAGTGACAGGATTGGGCGGGATTTCTCAGCCAAGCAGCGTAAGTCAAAAATAAGTTCAGCTGTGGTGAAAAAATCTTTTCCTTATCTTTAATCCCCATCTCCATGTGTATTTAAAAAATATACACTGTTAATACATACCCATTTTTTGAAAAATTAGTTCTTTCTCACATGTTTGTTAATTGTTTTTCATCTTGACATGGATGAGGTGAGAACCTTGGCATGTTCCTTGTGGAGTCCAACGAGAAAGAAATGAATTGCAATGGCTTTGTGCGTGCATGGTGCTTTGGAATGCCGGTGTATTAACTAACTCTCATGGTGGAAATATTTGGACATGCAAATCCTCCTGATTCTACAGCATTCCATAATATTTCTCAACAAGTACTTAGGCTAATAGGTACCTCAGGGAATCAGTTGCTTTAATAGACTCAAAACTATTTTGGATCAATGCACATGTCAAATGGCATTACTAATGTGTTACTCAATACTACGTTCCTGAGGGATGCCATAGAAAACCTTATGCATGTAAATGAAGAGGAACTTTGAGGAAATTCATGTTTTCTCAGAGAATTTAGGTAAATCTCCAACTCATTTTCCAGCAAATTAGTTTAATATTTGATTTCATAAATTTCTTGCTTTTCACAGAACCTTATGGTAGCAGAAAGGAGAATGTGAAGTAATTTCAAAATACAAACACAATAACAGAGTCCAAAGAAAGAGAGTCTGTGTCAAGGTCTTTAATGAACCTGTTATAGTTTCTAACACTTTTTCACCTACAGTAATTTGTTCATAACTTTCCCTGGTCTCATACCAGAGCCAGTAAGGAACTTTGTGCACTAATCCTTTTTATTTTATTGCATGAAGTATGATTGTCACATGACTTGTTTCATAGGAATTGTAAATGACAAACATGGAAGCGGAAACTTTTTCTGCCAAGGACTTTCTACTTTATAAGTCATATAATTATTCCTGAAGGAAGGGAATTTACCCAATGAATGAATAAGCAGCGTAGGAATTAGTTTTTTATGCAATTGTCCTCCTGCAAACAAGGACTTTGTTCAGTGACTACAAAATTAGGGACAAAAAAGTTCTTATCAGTTCTAGTCCATGGTCATGCGGTAAAATAAGCCTATGAAATGCTTGTTAACTTGTTAAAAGAGAGGAAAAAAGAACCTTTCGAATAAGCACAGTTCCCTTTTTTCTTTAGACCTGTTTTATGACCTTTTTTTACACTGAGAACTTGCAAACAAAAACTTTACTTTTTTTTATTTTTTTACATTAGCATAGCTTGTGTTATTAGTGATTTTGATTTAACTAGCTGATGGCAAGGCCCCTGTCCCTTTAAACATAACAGTCCTTTAACCCAGGGTCAGAGGTCACTCTCACAGTGTGCAAAGCCTTGGTGCAGAGCCCTGAAAGCATGCTGAGAAGGAGCTGCACAAGGCAGCCCAGGCAACTTGTGGGGCTGGATAGGAAAGGTGCCTGCCTCAGCCTGAGCACGAAGCATGAAGCTGGATGAGTGGTTGGGGAACTGATGTTACAAGCATCATCAGATCTGGGCTCCCAAAAGAGCACATAAAAGTCTGATAGTTTAATTAAACACTGGAATTTGAGACTGAAGGCGTCTGTTCCTTATTCTACCACAGGTTTCCTATTTGGCCATGTCAATAATACTTACTTTTTCCAGGAATGAGAACTGTTTTAAGGGTATGTCATACTACAGACAGCAGTGCATTATTGAGATAACTGAGCTAGCTTTAAACAGGAAGGACAGACTACCCCCTATCATGCTGTGAGCCTATGCACTATCCTATCTACACTGCTTCTGGTAGCCATGCTAGCTCAAATATCTTTGCACTTCCACAGACCACAGTTTACACTGAAGGCCTGTCCTTTGCGTAGTAACATGTGCCACAGATAAATCCAAACTCAAGATGGAGCTTGTAGTTATGACCATTAAGCAACCACTGAAATATACAATGATGAATATTTTTGTGTGGTTCTACTAATTCAGGTAGCATTGCCAATTAGACCAGACAGTGACACCTTTACCTGCAGTAGAGCTACGCTCCTCCTCATGGGTTTCAGTGGTCCCACTTCTTCCAGACCAAGGTGTTGGTCAGCACAGTTATGATGATCACAGTTTGGCTGATTAAGGAAAATAGGCAGAAACTTTTGAAAACATAAAAGACATTTTTAATTTCCCAATTCATTTTCAATTTACTTCATTTGCTGTTGGGACATCTCTTATCTGATTCTAACCAGATTTTTTCAGTGTGCTACAGACTTTCAGAGATATATGCAAAACTGCATTGCAGAAGTTGCATTGGACAGAGAAAGGGAAAGATGAAAGAAGGGATTTGGAGAGCTTTAAGGAACACACGAACACACAAATAAAAAATAGTACAGAGCTAAGGTTATGGAATACACTCTCAGAAATATCCTCCCACATCATGAGCACTTAAATAGTTAACAATTATGGCACTTCTGTGATCATTAAGTTTCACAATGGACAATCCAACTGAATGAACCTGTTCGGTTACATCTGTTACAGATATAATTTCAGGCTCCCTGAAGATTCAGAAAAGAGTATTTTTATCAGCTCATACCTGGTGCACGTTTTAAAAGATCACAGTGATGAAAATATGGTAGCGACTTTCATTTCTTAAAGTTTTTTGATTCAACATCAAGGAGATGATTCTGCAGCCAATGATAATTCTGCAGAGAAAACCCTGGGGTTTTAGTTTTAAGCATAAAACAGTGCAACAATTCTTATACGCTTGGTGACTGCAAAAAATCTATGTTACCCAGACCAACTCATCTCAACCAGTGGGATGACTCCTTTCAAAGGAATGAGATGGACAAAGCTTTACTCTTCTACAAGAAGTTCCCTGAAAAGCATTTTCACTGTAGCTGAATTAGAACTTCAGTTTAGTTGCCTTCATTAGTGACTCCTAGGGAATGAGCAAGTCCAGGAACAGACTTACCTCTTTCTTTTAACTGATGAGACTACTGTTAGTGCTGGAAGTGGTCAGGGAATCCAGAGGCATGGCTGACCATGATGGCACTAAAGGGCTGCTTCTGGTGATTATTTCATATATTGTTGATCTGCCGCAGGTCCTCTCTTTTCTTGACCTTTTTGTGCAGTCATACATGGAGAAGTTAAATCTGGATAGGCTGGAGAAGTCAAGAGGATTTTGGCAAGCCTTCACGTAACTCAGCCAACTGTAACACATGCTTTGTTCTGGCTCTTGTGATCTAACAGCAAATCTGCCCAGTCATAGGGATAGTCCTCCTGGCTCCTTTGAAAATGAAATGATCTTCCTCTTCGGTTCGGCTTCAGCTGCAGTCTCATTTCCCAAGTGTTGCTGCTATTGAAGGGTTTTTGTGTTCAATTTGTAAGGAAGACGGTGTCCCTGGGGAGAGCTCTCAGTGTGGGCCACTTTTGCTTTTCCCTCTCAGCAAGCAATCCTGCTAACTGAGTGCAGCATCCACCCCCTTCACATTGAGGATAAGCTTTCTACACTTAAGAAATGGCCACTAGGCCTTTTTAAATGTAGCACATCGGTTGTAAATCTCACAATATTCTTCTGCTGCTCAAGCATTGCCTTGCAGAAGATGGCAGTTTCAGCCTGTCTACAGAACAAGTATCTGATTTCTCTTCACGTCAAACAGTATCTCAGAGTTTACACAGAACAGATGGTCCATAAGTACACTCTAGTCTTGATGTCTTTGTGGTTTTGATGGTTCATCCCCACTGTGTGCCATATACTTAGGAAGTCAGTGCTATGTTACATTTAGAGGCAACGCCATTTTAGTCCTTCTTGTGCATTCCACCACAAATAATTTTCTAATTCTTATTTGATAGTCTATGAAACTGAACGATGTGTGCTCAGGCTGAAGTTGTTACTTGATATAATAATTTCAGCCTCTAGAGTTCTGGCAGCTAATAGTTTCCAAAATATAATTCTCTATCACATTAAAACAGTATGGTTCTTCCAACATCCCCATACATTTTTAGGAGAATTCACCTGGTCAACACAGCTAAACTCTACATCTCAGCCAATGAGACTATCTTTATAATCAATGGAGAAGAGCAGCCAAATAGTCAATCTCATCTAAAATAGATATCTATAATAGGCTCCCTAAAGAGTCTGTGTTTTTCCCTCTGATTAAAAAGAGATCCAACCGTGACCAGGTCAGATGTAGAGTTACTTTTACTGTGCACCCCTCAATAAGAGTGTTAAGGCAAAAGAAGGACTATGGAGTGACGTTATAAACATTTCCTCTGTGGAACATAAAAATGCAGTGGAAGTTAATGGGTTAGTTTTATGCTGGCAGTGGATTAGGATGGGAGTGCATAAAGATTGTAAACTAGGACTGTTTCTTAATATACATGAATGATGGGCAGAAGGGATGAACAACAATGTGACAAAACGTTCAGATGACACAACATCATTTAGAATAGCCAGCACATACAAAGATAAGAAGTTCAGAGTACCATGCAAGTCTACGTGAATGGGCAGCTAAAGAAAAGTCAGTTCAGTGTCGAAATGGTCAAAGAAGGAAATAAAATATAAGATTGAATAAAGAATGGGATAGACATTTACTCTAACAAGTTATATCAGGTCATTATATAAACAAGAAGTACATCCTCAACTGGAACACTGTGTTCAGCTGTGGTTATCCTATCTTAAAGAGAAGACAGTAGGTAGAGAAGAGGTTTACTGACAGATGATTATGATTATTAGAGTCATGGAACAGCTATCATAAAACTATGCTGAAAAAATGTGCCTGGCCATTCTAGAATAAGCAAAAATGAGGAATAAGTCTTAAAAACAGTGAGTAATAGAGATAGCAGTTTTGGCTATTTTGCTTACATCTGTCTTTATTTATAGTATAAGCTTTTCAAAGTAGGAATTGTTTCCTTCTATATGCGGTTTGCCTACCGGTATAAGTGCCTACTTACTCATGCTTCTAGATAACACAGAAGCACAAAATATTAAGAATCACTTCTATTAGGTTTTTAAGAATTTAAGAATAATTTCTAACATATAACCCAAATCTTCTTTACTGAAAATAGGTCCAACTATTTCTGATCCTACCTATAGTGGACATGAAGAACAAGTGGTTCCAGTCTTCTTTATAACAAACTTTTCCATATTGAAAAGCTGCTACTATGTCTCTCTCTCAGCATGTTTTCTTCTAGACTAAACAAACCAAATTCTTTCAACCTTTCTTCATACTCCATGCTTTTTAAACCTCTAATCACTCTTGTCACTCATTCCTGGACTCCATCCAAGCTCAGTTTTTCTTAAAGCATGGTGCCCAAAACTGGATAAAATATTCCATCAGTGGGGGATAGACTACAATAATTACCTCTCAGATCTCCTATCCAACAAGCCTTTTTCTACATCCCAGATTGAGATTTACTCGTTTTGAAACAACAGCACATTACTGCCCCACATTCAGTCTGCAGTGCTGAAGGTGTTTTCTGCTGTCTTTCCGGTTACTGTCCACTTTGTATTTATGTATTTATTTTCTCCTTTCTGTATCTATCACTTTCTACTTGTTTCTCTGGAGTTTAACTGCAGATTTTTATGCTTTATTTTCTTTGTATTTATGTATGTATTTTCTCCTTTCTGTATCTATCACTTTCTACTTGTTTCCCTGGAGTTTAACTGCAGATTTTTATGCTTTATTTTCTTTTATTGTTCAAAGTATCTGTAATCTTCTCTCTCACTTTTGACATTCACCCATTTTGTAAACACTTTCCAGCCCATAATCCAAGTCATAAAGAAATATTGCGTATGGTTCAGTTTGACTACCATTTTTATTCAGTGCTATCAATATATTCTCTTTGAGTATTGTTTTTAACCAGTTGTTCACCCTCCATGTAATTTTTAAATCTAGTCCATATTCCCCTGGTTTTCTTGTGAGTGTCATATATGGCAGCATAAAAATCTTTACAAATGTCAAGATGAATCATCATTATCTCTTCCAACTTATGCCAATTACTCTATCAAAGAAAGAAAATAGATTGGGTTGAGATCATTTTGTCTGGACAAAGTCATGTTTATCTTCCATGTGCTTACAGATTATTGGCTAGTAATTAGTTCCAATAACAAAGTTAAGTCTACTGTTCCCTGTGTCCTGTTCGTTTATTTGTTTCTTTTTTCAAGTCAAGTACTCTGTTTCACCTTCCTCAACCTTTTGAATCCCCTCCATAGTGTATGCGTTCCTACATATAATCATTTATTGGATTTTGGATTGTTTTCTAAACAGTCCAGAAAAATGTGTCTCCTTTATTAAAATGTTATCTAATCTGATTTTTCTACACTCTGATTTCTATTCTTACACGCTAATATTTGTTAAATCATGTTAAACATTTAGCTCAGGTGCCTCACTTCGCCTTACCTTGCCTCGCCTCGCCTCGCCTCTCCTCCCCTCCCCTCCCCTCCTTCTCTTGCAGAAAACAAACAGCTCTTCACAAAACACTGAGAATTTCTTTCTTTGCTAAGTGACACATTCTTTCCTCAATTTCCAGCAAGCTTTTTTCTCTTTCTTTTACTTACAACCAATTTCTAGGAACGTGTCTTGTAGTCCCTGTATCCCTTGCTACTTGTAACTCGTTTTGCGGTTAACATTTGTGGACCTCCTCTTGGGCTTGTGATACTCATTTGTACTTTTCTTTAGCAATATGTCCTTTTCTTTTTTCATTTTTTATTTTTTGATCCTATTAAAGATTTCCAGATGTAGCAATGTTGGTTTTGCATTGGTTATACTTCAAGATAGTTTACTGCTGTGCCTTTATTCTTATCCCTTTTAGATATTGCCAGCTCTTCTGAACTCCATTTTTTTTCTCAGAATTCTTCCCCAAGAGACCTACCTATCCTTCGTTTGCTGAAGTTTTTCTTTTCAAAGCTTACTGTGATTATTTTGCTCATCTTTTTCCTTTCATTAGAATTATGAACTTTGCCATTTCATGAGCTTTCCATCCTCAGATTCAAAGTCCTTCCTAAGTAAATGAAATTTGTACTGACTGAATCCAATTTCTTTTTCTATCTTCTGAAATAAAAGGTATTATCCTCAAAACATTCCAGAAGAGATGGCATGATACAAAGATGAATAAACTGATCCACTTAACCTTTTCCATAGTACAAAAGAAAGAAAAAAATAGTGATATTGAAATGTAGTAAGTTTAAAGTTAACTTTTTTCCCCACAATAAAGACTTTGTGGAACTCATTGCTGCTAGATATTTTAAAATCAGTAGTCAAGTTCACATGAGGACTGGATTTAAAAAATATTAGTGATATAAAATTTTACGCTTCAGGGAAAAATCCGGACACTGTGATGTCTTAGAATAGGTCCTCTGAAAATACATTCTATTTCTTTTTTTCCTTTTTCTGCACTTTTCTCTGAAATATCTGGGGTTAGCCACCGTCAAGATAAGAAAAGTGGACTCCTAATCTGATTCAGTTCATCTACGTCCATGGACAATCTTGGCATTTAGCTTGTCTGCAAATTCTTTCTAGTCTAAACACCAGGAAGTTCAATGCAAAACCATAAATATAAAACCATTGGCAGGCCAAAAAAGGTTTTGAGGAACTACTTGCTAACGGCATAAAAACTGACAGCAAAGCCATCTTCAGACACATCACGAAACAAGAAGTCTGCCAGGGAGTCTGTAGAACTGATAGATGATGAAGGTGCAAAAGGGGAACTCAGTGAAAATAAAGCCTTAGCAGAGAAAAAACTCAGAGAAGTCTTTGCATTAGTGTTCACTATTGAGAGGCATAGAAAGATTCCCACACTGGAATCTGTCTTTGAAGACAAGAAGCTTGGGGAACTGTCTAAAACTAAAGTGTAAGCTGAAAAGATTTTAGAGCATGCTGATAAAATGAACAGTAACAAATCTCTAGGACCCGATAGTATTCACCCAAGAGCTCTAAAAGTTCTCTATATATTGCTGCACTGTGATCTGGTACTTACTGCTTAAATCTGTTTCAGTTCCAGAGGAATGAAAGGAGGCAAATGTTATGTCAGTTTCTGAAAAGGGCTCCAGGGAAGATTCTTGGCGCTAGGGATCAGTAAGTCTGATGTCTGTACCAGGGAAGCTGGTGCAATCTGAGATAGGTTAATCACTGATTTTAACCTAATCTAGTTTAAAAGAGGGGAAACAAAGAGTATATATATGTACGGCAGACAAAGGTTATGAGAACATATCCAGATGTTTCTGTGCTGATGAAATTTAATGTTGGTAAATGCAAGATAGGGTACACAGGGAAAACAATCCTAAATATAAATAAATTAATAGCAATAGGATATCAATTAATTATTATTCTTCCAGAAGGAGATTTGAGAGACACTGGCTATTTTTCTGCAAACCTCAGATCAATGCTTTACTGTGACCACAAGTACTGACTGAATGTTAAGAAGGGCATTTTAAACATAGAGATGTAAAAGCAGCCTCTGTCTCAGGAAATCCCTAATCTGTGCTGAGAGTGGCAGGATATGTGAGAAGTCCTGTTATATTCTTTTTTGGAGTCTGCTACTGGCAACTGCTAGAGACGGGATAGTGGGCTAGATGGATGTTTCATCGTCTCCAGTGCAAACATGCTAACGTTCACATGAATTATCGCTGGCCTTGCAGGCTAGTCTTGAATTCAAGCTGAAGAAGCAACCACCAAATTCCCCAAATCATATTGTGATGTATTCCCCTCTGGAACCTTTTCTGTTTCTGGTTAAACATTTCTGGAATTACCTGAGAATTTATGGCCAGATTTTTAAAACTGCACACAAACATATTTTTTAATCAGTTAATACAGCAGATAAATCCATGTTTAGGCACCTAAAACTACAGATAAAGATATGCTTAGGTGCCTAAATACCTTTAAAATATGGCCCTACATGTCTTTGATGAGGATGCCAAGACTTCTGTGGACATTGTTAATACAGGGCTGGACTTCAAACATATTTAGCAGGATTCAGATAATGTACAGAACCCAACTTGGCACAAGCTCCTCTGAAAGGTCAAGAACTAAAAAAGGAAATTCTCCTCCAAAGATGGAGCATACAAGGAATCTTTTGGGAAATAGACATTTGGGGCCCCCCTTTATCTTGATGAATAACATAAGAGTAGTGAAAAACAAGGAGCGTCAGATAAGGAAAGAGAGATAAAGACACAGATAAGAAAAAAAAGCCAGATTTTTCAACATTAAATGCCATTAGAAAGCAATATGCCAGCTGGGGAAGTGGAAAGACTATAAGAAGTTTTAAAAATGTCATTTTGGAGGGTTTTTTTCAAAACATGATAGAAGTACCTGAAGAATTCTCATATAACATGTGAAATAGCTTGAACGTGCGCAGGAGAACTCCTACAGAAGAGAACGTAGGTGTCTATCCCTTTCCAGGCAAAAAAAGTCACTGAAGACAAGAAATAAAATGTTATCCCTTGCAGATTTAAATTAGAACCAACTCTGAAAAAAATTTCTGACATGCATAAATTCTGCCCTGTTTGTTTCAAGAGCCATACCTTCCATCCTTGCACATGGTATCAATACTGAGCCGTATTTCAGTTCATTTGTTTGCAATGAATAGTAATTTATGAGAGGAGTAGACCCATTGTCTGACCGGGACCCAGTTGCACTATGCATTATGGAAAGGGATTGTATCTTTTACTGTAGACTATAGTGTTCTGGCACTAATTTCCCTAATTAATCTCTGTTTGGTCTTGAGCCAGAACCATTGGTGTCCAAATCACTTTTAGAAATTCTTCTGCCCTCTACATCTTACTGACAAATTTTTTTGATGGACTTATCGTGGCATGCAAAGAGCTCAATGCCTATGCTTCTAAAATCTGTAGCAAATTTATCTTTTAACATTTCAATAATAGCTTTCTACAGCTATTAACTCCTTTTTCAATGGGCTAAATCTGGGCTGTCTGTTGGCCTGCTTTTTCAATTTCGTCTTGTGCTTTTTGTTGCCATTTATGCCTGTGCAAAGCAAGCGTTCTACAGTACTGAAGTAGAAACATTCCTCACGTAATCTATGGAAGTGTAAGTGAATTCATACAGTCTCCAGGCAATAAAACATTGAGGCTTATGGGTTGTTCAGAAGGATAGCCATTTTTCTTATGTTAACAGTCAGTAAGGGTACTTCTCCAGAGAGCATGCAATTGGTGTAGAATATCGTGATAAAAGGGAACAAAACAACACAAGGAGGAAAGGTCCTACCAAGTCTCTCTAACTTAGATTTTACTGATAAACCAGAAGAGTTTGAAGGATTTGCACAAGTGAAGTCAAAAGGAATCACAATATGCAGTAGTAATTTTATATAGTCATTCATTTCCACAGCTACACCACTGCATACATTTGACTGTTACTAAGTATTTCTCTGTATCCAAGCTGGTTTTTTATTTAGCATTTTATTGCTGTTAAGGAACCTACTTAATTGCACTTAAATAATGATTATCAATTCCATGCCATTACACTAAGCAAAATATATTATGATAATTGTAATGGACTTTTGATGACATTTTGTTTATCAGTTGTGACATTTCAGTAGTTTTCCATGTCTCTAAATATGACACTAGTTATTCTTCTTTGGAAACATTGATTAAAGAGGAAAAGAGAACTTAGAGTAATATATAATGTCTGTAGCATGTGCAGCAGTAAATATATGAACTGTCTTTGTCTCTTTTTTTTTTTAACATATGATGACCTTAGTCATACATTCAAATAAAATTAATGTAGTTCATGTTCATTTTAACTATCTAAGGCTTCTTTCCTTTCTTTCTTTGTCAAAACTTAATTATTATCCTCAATTTTAAAAAATGCCTGTAATTTTGTGTTCGCTATTAAATAGTCAACAGTTATCATAAGATTATGTAAATATGAAAAAAAAAAAACCAGTTTGTCTTATATTCCAAATTGGAAACAAGTGCAATATCTCTGAGCCTACCCATGGTAAATGCTTTCCCTGAGTTCTTCACCTTGGCATTTTTTTCTAATTTTGCTCTATAATTTAATTAAGAGGAGTGCTGGAATTAAAATGTGGTGTTTACTTATAAAGACTGCTCTCAAGAGACTATCTCAACAGATTTGATTCTTTAATACTTGGACTAAATTCTTTCCAAGCTTAACTCTTGGTAGATATAGCCGGGGATGAATTTGGTCCTTTTATTTTGCGGAAATATTTTGCCCTGATTTATCCCTCTTTTCTTCAGTTTGGTGTCTTCTGAGGCTTAGGAAGATGTATGAATATTGTTGACTATGACTTTAAATCCCATCCCACTCAGAAATGCTTTGAGTAAAGTAAGGCAACTAAATTTAAAGTTTAAAATAAGACAATCCTTGCAGTAAAAATCAGTCACTTATCAGTATACTTCCATGCAGCTCATTCGGAATTCAGAATTTGGAACACAAATTTAGAATATTGAACATGGCATTATTCATTACCTGGCACACAGTCATTCAAGGCAGTTAGCCAAACAAGCTATCTCTCTACTTACAGGTGAAACAACGTTTTTGAGAATCTTAAAAATTTGAAAACATTCATAAATCAAAATACGAGGTTTTCTAAGAGGGAAGCTAGCCTTATGCCAATTTTAAGTATACTGGATAGGAAAACAAGTCAGCAGTTTAAAAGGCTTCTCTGACAGGCACTTCCACTTATTCAGACAATATCAATTAGTGTCTGTAAAGCAGACTTACCAAAGATGATATTTCAATCGGTGTAGCTTCCAGATGCAAAGGGACCATATTTTTCCTCTCTTTGTTCTAGACTTCATGAAAAAGAATAATTATTATTGAAGGTTAGGACATGAAGAGGAGTATAGAACGGGTGCTTAAATATAAGTTTGAAAACCTGTCGGGTCCAGAAACTTTTCCACAGTGCTCATTACCACCCCTCGCGATGATTATTCTCTACCCAGAGCTGTTTTTGTGCATGGCCGCAGGCTGAGGAGCAGGGCTGGGGCAGCCGGCCCGTGTAGCTGCCCCTGGGTGGGTGGGAAGTGGCCCAGGAGAAGCTAGAGGAGCAGCCCGAGACCGCAGCCTTCCCCTTGCTGGCCAACCCTCACGCCTACGCCTTCCAGCCCTTTGGCCCTTTTCTCTAACGATGACTACTGGTGGAGAGGGATAAAGCCTGAATGGGTCCCCATGCCACGATTTTGCTGGGCAGGCCAGGGCCACGTGGCCTGACAGGTAGGAGCCCTGTAACCCTTCGTTAAACTCTCTTAAGTGTGTGTGGTGCGATAAACGGGGGCAACGTTAAATTAATGGAGTTGAAGCCTTCTTCCATTACTGTTCCTGTGCTCACTTCCATCTTCTAATCATCAACTTCGTCCTGGCTGCAACTGAAGAGAGGTCGTCCAGGCAGATTACAATTCGGGCAATTACTCTGTTTGGAAGAATTAATAAAAAAGTGCCATCTGACCAGTTTTAAAAAATAAGCTTTTAACTCTGTACAGCTTCTTATTTCTGGCATCATAGTTAATATTGTTCTAGATTATGCTGAAAACTATTACTTCATTTGTGGAAATATTCATGATTCCCAAGACTTTGAGTAATTTCAGCATGAATATTTGTTTCAATATTTATAATTGTGGGGGTTTTTGGCATTCACCTTTCATTCTTCAGTATTCTTTTATTAGGGTACAGGGTTTTAAAAAACTTAAGCCACCCATCAGGAATCCAAAGCAGAGCATAGGGTTTAGACTAACCATCATGCCCTACGGACAACAAATATTAAATATGGTTGGTCTACATGGGTGCTTCAAAAATATACTACTTGCAATAACCTTCTGAGAAACTATAATGAAAGTACTGTGGCCAAGACATACCTACATTAATATTAGGTTCAGTTTAGGATTCAGCAACAGCAACAAGAAGATACAGGAAAAGGTCCTAAGTTCATGGTGAAAATCATTCATAACAAAGAATTCAGTCAATCTGCAAATATTATTCTGTCTGCCTGGAATCCCCTGGAGTTTCAGCTGGATTAATTCTCCTTCACTTCCTGCCCTAAACATTTATTTTATATTTCTGCATCCTGTTAAGCAGAAATTGCTTTTCACCTCAATAGATGCCAGCATTTCAGTGATGCATGAAAAGTTTCATCTATGTATCCTAGACAAAGTTAGACAAAGACATACAGATAGACGAATGGGCAAGTATGTAGTAAATTTATTAATATAAAGAAATTCTACATGTGCTATGCAATGCTTATAACCTAGGCTGGATTCAGAGTAGTAAAAACTGGTGTAGCTGCAATAATTTCAGGAGAGCTAGACCAATGTATACTCATTTTTATATAGGACACAATATTTATGTAGGTCCTTCAATTCAAAGAGATCCTAAAGTGCTTTGTGTTTTAGTAATAATCTCTTATCTATATTATAGCTGGGTAAATAGTACTTAAGGAATACATTATCTGAGAAATTTTACCATTTTTCATCAAATAATGTATTCAACAAATAGTTTTATGAGGTGTTAGAGTAATTCTACATGTCATTGAATACTATACATGTTTGAATAGAGTATTCAATAAAAAATGGTAATATTTGTAAAAGAATATGTTCAATTATTTTATTCCTTTAAAATTGTGACCATCTTCATTTAATTTCTGCACAAAGAAATACTAATACATCGTTAATACTGTAGTAACTGCCTACTTTGCAAACTTTGATAAATTTTTTTCTTCAAGGGATATCTGAATTATTCCCATTTTATAGACAGGAAATAGAGAGATGTAAAATACAGACCTAGGCTCAGATTTTTTTCATGTACATAAAGAATATGTTCTTCATGAGATATTATAGCTACTTATAGTTTATAAGTCAACAGGAGCCACCTTGCAACAAGGCAACAAGAAGTGTCCGTTATAATCAGCAAGAAGTGCTGAAGAAGGGTGGGTTTTTTTCATAACCTCTGGGCCTTTTTTCCTGGCCCTTTTTGTCCCTGACTTAGAGCTGCCTTTGTTGACTGGGGGTGCACAGCCCAGCATTCTTCCTTTCTGCTAGCTCTTCCCACCTTTTCCTTTAAACTACTGTAGCTTCTACTGATCCATCTTGCCTCTTGTAAAATATCCTCGGGATTAGTCCACCAAACAAGAAAATATCAGACTTCCTTCAATGACCAGCTTGCTCTGAAGGATTTTAAGCATATATCCTACTGGCTGGGAGAGTAAATTGATTGGCTTGGGAATGGTAAGGCTGCATTTCGAACACGGTTCAGGAACCATTTCTGTATTTAAAACTGAGCAGTCCATACCATACAACACAGAAATAAAGACCTTGAATCAGGTCTTGGAAATCAGCCCTCCCTATCTGTGCTCTCCCTCTTTCCCTTCTTCCCACCTTCCCTCCCTCCCTCCCTCTTTCTCTCTCTCTCTCTCTCTCTCTCCCCCCCACTGGACAAGCCATATTTTGTTTTATTTTTCTGAACAGTGCTGCTACTTCAATAAAGAGGCTAAGCGGTCAAATCTAGGCCTACAGTTAGCCCACTAATCTCTTCATCAGCCTTCTTTCCCATTTACTGATACAGACAGCATAAATCTAAATAATAATGTACCTTAACATAGACATACATATAGACATAGCAGTAATAATTTAATGAAGAAGCAGGAGCCACAGTTTGTTAATGTCTGGGAAACTGCACAGTGAAAGGTGCCTTATAAGTGATTATTAGGCACCATGATTGCTGCAAAAGCCTTCATAGTGTCTTCCCTTGGACGGATTCCTACCGTCAAGAAGACAAGGACATATTCAGGATTTTAAAAACTGTGATCTGTCATGATCTTACCTAATTTTATCTTTTTGGGACTCTTCTGCATACATTTGAATAATGATCAGATCTTTCTTCATCTTTATCTTTTCACAGTGCTCAAGCAGCTAGAAGGATATCAAGGTATTAAAATTGAATAGTCATTCTTTTTAAAATCTTTTTTTTCTCTGTAAGTGTATGGTTTAATTCCATGTAAATTAATTTCACTCAGGAAAGTATTTTTCACTTCAAGTATCTGTTAAATGTTCCTTTTTACACCCAACCTGCTGGCAAAAAATTAGAAAGCAAACAAATGAGATGATTTGCAGTGAAGAGCTGAGATGCCAAGAGAGCAGAGTATATAATTGGAAGAGCACAGGCAAATGTTTAAAATAAGTTCAAGAACAGCGATAAAGCTAAGGATGATGTTATCTGTTGGACAGAAGAAGCCATTAACATACACCAGAGTGTTTTCAATCACTTAATCAGAAAACCCTTTTCCTGAGCACTGTTTCTTGTCCATGTGCCATGAACAAACATAAATATTTTGGATTTCCTGCATCCTTCACTCTGATAATGGGCTCTTAACTGTAAGCCCTTCCCACCTCAAAGAAAGAGCTAAAAACAAATGATAAAACATGAACGATAGAGATGATTTCTAGACCAGATGAGTTACTGAATTCAACCGCATGTTCAGAATGGCTTTCACACTACAGTGTTAGTCTTAGTTTAATATGAATGTAATTTAAAATGAAAGAGGAGGAGAAAAGGGCTTTGAATGAGGATGAAACTGCTCCCAATGAGCTAAAATGACTAAATTGTCACTGACTGCAACGGTGTGTATTCAGTGACACAGAAAGAAGGGCTTAATTATTCTCTTTTTAGAGAAAAATTCCAAATTTTAATTTTCAGCAAAATCACATTTGATTTCATGTAAGTACATTAGAGAGAGACAATCATGCTTTTTTTTTTTTTTCTCCTCGTACACATTTATGCTCTCTTCTTTGAGAGGTCATGAGGATGCCACTGCCTCTGCTGACAGAGTTTTCTCCATCAGTTCCTTATGATTCAAGCAATAAACTTATGTGACATTAACTCTTCTACAGAAACAATGGCTGGATGATTTCGATAACCATAGATCCCCAGCAGTGCTTCTTGCATACCTGTGCTGTGGGTATCCCTCTTCCTCACTGCAGCTGAATGGTAGTCAAATATCTTGAACCATGCTTGCAGCACTACAATTATGCATCAAAATAGTGCATCAGGAGAGGGCAGGGCAGCATTCACTCTGTAACGGTCACAGTATATTATCAGAAACATCCCAAGTTGTGGCAATAGCAGTGTGGCTTCAGGAGCTGTTTTCAGATAATTTTGACACAGCTGATGTAATGTCTTCCTTGGTCCAAATGAGCTGTATCAGTCATTTGAATAATAATGAACTAGAAACTGCACAGTATGTTACAACAAATAAATCAAAGTGGGATACTTGGCCATCAGGTGAAACTAACCTTAAGTGATCATTACACAGAAAAAAGTAGATCCATTTTAAAATGGTTTTGTGCTGCTTTAAATGACTGGGAGACAAATTTGTTTGTTATGTTACACCGTGCAACCTCTAAAGCAAATCACACACCACCTAGTAGATTGATCACTAGTCAAGACTTAACTTTACAGAAGTTGTATAAAAATAAATGGTGCCAGATAATCAGCTGGTGTAATCACTGCTTTGAACAATATCAATTTGCACCAGGTGACAATCTGGCTGTTGCTCAGTTCAGGAACTTGGAAGTAGTAACTTACCAGTAACACGGCTGTGAAGTATACACTTTGGGACAAAAGTTATTTTAAAAATTGAATGGAAAATGTATATAAATAGAAGAGATATGGAGACTATATAAGGAATTCTAGCACTGAAGCAAAGAACAACACCACAGAAAATAGTTGCTCAGCTCAATTAAAATATTTGGAAATATTGTACCATTGAACTCATATGTAAAATATACCTTTTGCCAGATGGCGTATAAAAGTTATCAGTTTTATACTTGGGTATAACAGGTCATGACTGAGTTTTTTGCCATCACAGAATGTATTTACGAGCTCACACTTGTATTCCAAGTAAAGACAAACAAAACCTTGAATACATGTAGAAAGCAGAACGCAGAATCAATTCCACTAAGTGTTTTTGGTGTATGTTCCTTTTATGTGTGTGTTAGAGCTAGTAACAGGAAAATATATGCAACTTGAAGGTTTATGACATTTTCAACTTGTTTTTCTTACAGGTGAGATGCACTTTTTATAATAAAAAGACAAAAATGCATTTTTTTCCTAGGTAAACTGCTAAGGAAATCTGATGGCTCATTAGGGGGACTGTTTTCTTACCACAAATATTCCCTCTCATTACTGAGAAAACTGCCACTAATCAAATGTATTTCTGAAGCACTAGAAAGGATTTGGCATTAAATTTCAAGATAATGACTGTTAAGTGAGGCGCTTCTCATTCTTAGTCCTTATTTTTAGTCTATTATTGCTTTACTCCTTTCCTATATACTGGAAAACGTTCAGTATTGTTTGTTATAGAATATGAGATATAAATACATATCAAATTTACTTTCACGTGATTTTGATTTGGGGGGGAAATACTTCTGAAGCAATCAGACTTAATAAGTGCTACGGACATGAACAGAATGCAAAGTTGGTTTGGTTTTTTTTCTTTTAAAAAAGATATTGGTTGAATCACATCAAAATCTCAAGACAATTCCAAGATGAACTGACTCTGAGAGTAAATGACCTCTTCATCTCAGTGATAAAGTTCCAGCCAAAATATTCTCTCGGCCTGAGACGTGATTCATTAGAAATATGTGCATGGTGTGGAGCTCTACTCTCTATCTGGCAGAGTCCGGCCTGCAGACTGATAAGAAGCAAATGCAAATGTCCTGATAAGAACTGAATGCAAATATTTATGATATGATATTCCCTGGGAATTATGTGCAGATAAAACAAAGTGTATTATTTTCCCGCTTCTCTTTCAGGTTTGCCAAAATGCCCTTTTTCGCTTTCGGAATTTGCATTTCTTCAAAATTGATTCGGCTTGCGTATTATGTTAAGCTATTTGTTTGCTAAGGATGGTAATTAGTTACTGTAATTACAGCAATGACAGTTGCTAAATTGTTTTTAAAGCATTACAGTGAGCCTGTGCCAGAAGATTGCAGTATTTTTTTGGATTTAAGCAGAGGCTGGAAAAACTCCCACTCTAAGGCCAGCATGGGATTTTCAACTACAAAGCTGCTTTTCCTGATTGAAATATTTTTTTTAAGAAATCATTAATTTGCATTGATTGTAAGTACTAACTTTAAATTTTGGTTTATTCACAGATCACAGAAATATTAGTGATAGTAGGCCCTGTGGGAAAGGAGATACAAGGGGGACTCCCATCGTAAATAAAAGTGAAAGCTGATAGCAGAGGAAAAATGGCATAACTATTACTCTGAGCCTGTTAATTAAACTCTTTAGCCTGTTTTTAGATAAATTAAAAACAATTTAAAAATGCCTGATTGAAAGTCATTCCTGAACTTTTCTGAGGTGCTCAGAGCTAAGTAAGAAACTCAGCAGCAACTATATTCACCAAGTCCTTGCTGTATAGCACTCTCTGAATCAAGAAAGAGCAGAAGAAGTAAAGAAGCAGCTCTTCCAAATAAACTCACGATGTCACTTGCAAGTAAAGGTTGTGCTATGATAGCTTGAAACTATGGCACTGTTTTGCCATTTTTGCTTACAAACTAACACATTGGACACTTGCATCCGGAGTATGTCCAGGGTGACTATTTGGTGATAAACCCAGAAAGCTCCAAGTTTCATCTTTCCCTCTTTGCCCCTGGCATTTCCTCCAAAGGAGGTACTGACACAGCAGGAAGAGTATGCTGCTCAGCAGTAGAAGAGCCTGAGGCATCTTAGCATGAGCGCTTCCTCTTCCAAGACATGTGGTCTCGGGAGATTAGCTGGTGTGTGTGTGGGAACCCTAAGGCTTTCACCCATCTCTTCTTTCTGTTCCTCCACCCCCGTATAATCTCATTCCCCACAGCTTATAGGAATAGACTTAATCACCACACTTTTCTGCCTTCAGAGAAAAGGCAACCTCCTTTAAGGCTACAGTTTTGCTCTGTAACTAGTAAGCAGAACACCTGCAACCCACCTTCCATCACCTTCATCCCTCTCTTGGCTTCCAATTCATCTGCAGCCCTAGCACCTGAAATGCCGGAATTTATCTCGGGATTCTTCCCATTCTCCCAAACAACCTGTCTTGGCTGGCCCTATCTGTCAGACTTACTTCATTTTCTTTCCAGTCCCATTTTACTTCTGGATCACTCCTGCTCCTCTGCTGCTGATGTCCATTGTACAATAAATCATAAGCTGCACACTTTGCTGGGTTTGCACATGTGTGAAATGCACTCGTCTACTAAGTGTGCTGTGATTCTATTTAAATAGGCTACACTGCATGAAAGCAAAATTTGCCACATGGTTTGCAGGTCTATGTTTGCATTTTGACATACAGTCAGTCATTCAAAGTACGTTGTGCTTTTCAGTATCATTTATCTAGTTTCCAGTTAATAGAGAGTGCCAGATGATTAACTAAAAGTTCAGTTCTTGCCCCTGAACACTAGCCTGAATCACCTAGTGTCTTCATGCTTACATAAAACCCCATTATTCTGACGTTTAAAAGTCTTACATTTGTTTTATAAAAAAAAGATTTTGTGCTGTATTGCCTTCATGAAATAACTAAAGGTCCAGAGAAATGTAAATCCTGTGATATCACGAGTTTATTCAACACAGGGAAATCTTGCCATTTCTAATCATGGAGGAATAGCATGCTAACAGTTCATGAGAAACACATGGTGTGACATTCTGAGGTCAATTTTCTGTCCCATATATAAACTTACAATAGTGGATTTTGACTGAGCAGTATTGGATCAAAGAACGACTTCAGGGAACATAAGTTAAGATTCAAATATCAGCTAAGTGATTGCTTAGCTACAGAAAGAAAAACGTCTCTCCTGAAGTGAGAGAGTTTTCTTGTCCTGAGTTTCAAAGGCTTATTCTTTACAAAGTTTATTGGCTTATATTTGGATTAAACTTTTCACTTTGAAACTCCTACCAAGGGTTTACTTCCAAAGCCCTACACTAGTTACATAGGCAGTATATCAGGATCTAACAGGCCCAATTGCCAGTAAGTAAATTTATATCTAATTTATGCTTGAATTTGGGTGACAGTGTTTTTAGAGCAGGATGAGAGAACATCTTTTAGCATTACTTGGGATCAAACTTTATATGGCATTTTCATTGTAAAATGGTAAATAAGTGATCAGCTGATAGCGTAAGCATGAGTGGTATGTCATAGATGATTCTCAGAATGTCTATTGAAGGAGCTGTAAGCAATGAGTATAAAAGCTTCAATTGCACATTAGGCTTTGTAGCAACTCATAACTATGTATATATTGTTTATTAATGCATCTGAGAATAATTTAGTACCATTTTATTGGCCATTTATAAATGAATATATAGTATAAGATCTAATCAATTGAGTGAGAACTGCTCACATACATGAATGGAAACATTATCATGCTTATTGAGGAAAGTGACTTGCTGTCTGTTTTGGATTTCTGACAGCAGCTCGATGGCAGAATATATTTATATTTAACTTATATGATAAGCTAACAAGTATATTTGATTACTGCAAGAGTGAGCATGACTTCAAAATGGCCTTCTAGCTGTATAATGGCATTCTACTTTTAAGATTCCTACCTATATATCTAATGCTATATCATTTGGGTTGTGCATGCGGAGCTTTCAACTGTGCTGCTTACACGTTTGGTAGACATTATAGCTAGATGCATGTGAAAATGTGTTTCACATTATTCACATACAAGGTAAAGCACGGAAAACTGATATACATTTGCAGAAGTAAACAAAAGACAGCCATCTGCTTCTTGAAAAGAGAACCAAAGCTATGAAAACACATATCTGTCCAGTTTAGAGGTTACCACTGCATGTTATAAAGAACATATGCAGATTATAGGTTGCCAGCTTCACTTTCTAGTAAAATTAGTCTTGCAAAACATAGAGGTAAGAGATCAGTGTCCACTCTATTTGTTCCATGTTACAAGAGAGTGAAGGGGTCAGAGGAGAGCCCTGGAGGGAGACAGATATTGCACCCTCCGTTGCAGCAGCTGAGGGCATTCGTTCTCCTAAGGAAGCCACTTCTGAAATCCAGTCTGGAGCAGGAATGAAAAGTGAGGGGAGTCACTGTATAGATTCGGGAGACCGCAGTTCAAGAGAAGCTACTGAGAAGGGCCAGGGGAAAATACATAGCTAGGCTTTTGCGGTGATGGGAAAAAGACCCTAGGGATTAGAGAGGAGTGTACCAAGTTTAGTGCAATCCAGATAGTTTCTGCATTAACTGAAGCAAGCAGGGCAGCAGAGACAGAGCTGAGAGCACTCGGCTGCAGGACGGGGGGTTTTGCCTTGCTTGTGACTTCAGTGCTCTCTGACATGACTACTCTCTTTTTTCCTGTTTAAGAGTCTATTAATTACCCTAGTTTAGAATCCAATAAAACTCAGCACTTCGAATGTAAAAGTTTTTGCATTAGGAGATGTCACTTGCAGTATATAAAATGTAGGCAGATGCATGTCAAAGTCCTGACTGAATCAGAATTCCCACACAGCATTTAACTAACACTGGTGCCCTGGCTACAATGAAAGTTGAACAGATGCAGTGCTTAGAAAACGGTGTTTATGTCCTGGCTGAAAACACATGAAAAGGATTAAGGTAATAAATTATTGTAACCATATTACTTAACCTAGGTCCATAACCCCTGGCTATTGTAACTTCTGCTGCTTTTATTCTAAATCAAATATAGAAAAAGATCATATCAATCCTTAAGTGTGATGGGCTATGATATTCTGGTAAGGCAAAGTATGGATACCTTGACTCTACCTGGGTATTTTGAGTCTGCTACACTTTTGTTAATAACGTCTCTTCTTGTATTGCCTGTATAGTATAGGTTTGCATGAAGTGATGGCCTATCAGAGAGGACTGAAAAAAATGAGTTATGAGATGTGGGTCATCATCAGTGAACAGCTCATCATCAGTCATGTGGTGAGCCTGTGACTGGATGCACCTGTGACAGGGACAGGATGGAGTACAGACTGCACAGACACCATAGGATCATCTCCCCGGTATAGCAGGTGCTGCTAATGAGATTTGAATTGAGAGAGAGGAGTACAGATCCCTTTGCACTTCCTTCTGCAGCCACAGTAAATCTGCCACTGGGCCAGTTATAAGTCACAGCATTGTTATATTCTTGCCTGAGGTATTGTACAAGTCCTTGATTCTTAAAATCTGTCATTTCACTCAGAAAAGCTACTGTTTGCTCTCTGTTTCAGTCTTCTGTAGCAATTTTGAACTACAAACATTAGTTCAGAGGGAATTTCCCATTTCATTTTTTTTCCTACTCAGAGAATCTTCCAGATAATCAGGCTAATCATTTTTCTAACATATACATATACCGTGAGGCCAAATGCATGTCTAATGTATGGTCACATTGAACTGCCACTCTTTCAGTGTGTGATATGGACCAAGCACGCTGCACTGGAAGAGGCTAAGAGGGAATAGCTACAGCCTCTCAAGAACACTTAATATACTTAATGAATACTTAATATATTTTTCTTAAGCTAAATATTTTGCAGAAGTTTACTGACTTTGACAAATTGTCATATATATACAAAAAGGATTTCAATAGACTGAAGTGGGCTGTTAGGACACACTAGCCTGACAGATCTGGTGACTCTGGGGCAGTACTGCCACAGACTACCTTGGCCACATGGACTGGAGAGTTTCCAGGTTCCCTGCCAGCAGACTGGAACTTAGAAATGCCTACACCACCTGTTTATGGTGAAGCTCCTCAGATGTTCTGGATCTCTGTCACAGCCAGAAATCTGGCCACAGTGGATGATCTGCAGGACTCGGTTCGAACTGTGGCTTTCTAGACTTCCAGACTTCTAATTTTGAGATGGGGGACTTTCCTGAATCAAGGGATTTCCCCAGAGTAATGCAGACCCTTCGGATAATTCAGGTTTCCCCAATCAAGTTCCATTAGTCAGAGATAGCTTCTGTATCCTTTGACCGGCAACAGTGTGATGAGTTCCCAGGAGGTGAAATAGCTGCCTGTTCCATTCTCAGAAAAATGTAACAAAACGTAAAAGTTCCTCCAAAAAAACAAACCAAAAAAGGGTCAGATTTAGTGTGAGGTTAAGACTGCAATGTAAGTATCTACACATAAACTGAATCAATGCAGTTCAGCATTGTGCCCTTTGTAGATGTTGACTTTACATGAGCTAACTTATTCTGTAGTCTCTATCAACTAATTCTTCAATGACTATAATGAAAGCTTATAGACTTAGCATCCATGCAGGCATCTGCCTGTAGAGCCCTGAATTTAGGTCTTAATATAGAGCTAACAACACTAAGAATAAGTTATATACGCAGTCTGTAGATATCTGCCAATAATACCTCTTAGTGCAACACGTGTTTCAAATCACATGATGAGGAACTGACAGTGTAACCCATACTTCACAGCTGCATCTAACCATGTCACGTAAAAGAAACTGTCCAGCCTGCTTATTTGGAAGATTTTCAGCTGTTAGCATAGCAACATTATTTGTGTTAGACAGAGAAATATGGGAATGAACTGTCTAGAGAAAATTCATAATAGATTTTTTGAGGACTATATACAGGTATGAGGAATACACTTTTATATTAACTGGCGTCTATAATCTTAGAATATGTCTGTGTTAATGTGCAGTGAAGACTTTTCCTAGTAGGTTGAAACCAACAAGCTCAGGTACAAGTAACAGTTTAGCTATGGAAGAACAGCGGTCAGAATTGTCTAATATATCTTACTCTTCCACAATCTGCTGGGTAGTTACATCTTTGTAGTGTTTACAGTGGTTTATGATTAGGATTGTGCTACAAACAGAGACACACAATTGGTATATGTACAAGACACAACGGAATTTACCAAAGAAGATAACCTTTCCGATCAAGTGACTGACGAATGAGGCTAGCTGAGTCTAACATTGGATGAACTCTGAAATATCTATGGCATATTGAAACAAACTAAGTGCTTGCTGGCACAAATTTGAAGAAGGCTCTGTTGTGTTCCATTAAGAGGATGAATGTGTCCTAATCACAACTCCTAAAATAGTCTCAAATTCCATCAAAAGAAATTCATTCAGACCAGGTGCACCTCTTTTCCAATAAAGTTTTGATGGTAGATGATAGATAGTAAACATAAATTAGCTGTACCGGATCAAAGACCAGCTGTAATGATGAGGGGAGAAGAATGGCTGCATTCATCATTTCATAAAGCAGAAAGATACACAAAATGGTGCTAGTTAAGCTGAGCTGAGAATATGTGAAGGAAAGAGAAAGGAAAGGAGAACTAAGATATAGAAGGGAGACTATGAATCATCAGTACCATCAGTATCCATATCTCACAAAAATGATTACAGCAATGTGAAAAAGCTGTTATTTTCCAAAAAGGCTTTGCAGATCATTTAGGACCATTTCATTATGTTCTTCCTGAAACCTTTAAAAATGTTATAAAAAGATTTTTGCATCATAGTTTGCTTTTGAAATGTTGCATGCTTGAATAATAACATTAATTTTTGTCAAAATATAACATCCAAATACAAGCTATCAATAATCTTAAAATTATTGCTAAAAATTAAATTTGGCCATGAATGGAAGCCAGACAATTTTTACACAATAAGAAAAAACAGGAAAAATGAAAATTTAAATATTTTGGTTTTTTTCCATAAGAAATGGTTTTGATTTGTAAAATCTCATAGTATAAGAAAAAAATTAAACTGAGCTTTTCTAATCTGACTGGAGTATTTTACATAGCTGAATGATCCCTTTCCTATAGAGCTCCAAATGCAGCTGGAAACAAAAAAACTAAAATTATGTCCTGCTCTTCTCCTGGACTTTATTCATCTTTTGCCAATAATTCACTTTCCCTAAGAATCTATCCTTTTACACAAATGCATTACTCCCTCCTGAAGTGCCTAATGACTCAAATTTATTATTCAAAACTATAAGCATTGAGATCCAGTCTCTGAGCTTCATTAAGCCTGTGGCCATGGGCCCCAGAATTTGAAGGACACTAGTCATGTAAAGGGAACTCTAAATTGCTAAAGTTAAAAAGTTTGGCCCCTTGTTGGAGAGCAAAGGCTGAAAAGAATTTATTTTTTCTAGTACTCAAAACTGACTAGAGGAATTTAAAGGATTTGAATCAGCTGGAATTGCTTATATTTACCTTAACGTTACATTACAACAGCAACAAAAAGTAATACTTCAAATGTAGTGTATTCTAACTACAATAGACATATATGCCAAGACATTATTGATTAATATGGAAAGTCAGTCTGTCCTTTCTTCATTTTTTGCAAGCCTTTGGGGCAGAGCCCTTCTGTTTTTATAATAAAAATCACTTACAGAAGTGGGGTCCTGGTTTGTCCTAGAATTAGATCAAAAAACTAGAATGGCAATAATCTTTATGATAATGGCAACAACAATAGCCCATCAGGCTAACCAGGCAGCTACAAGTTAGCATGCCTGATGATGTTTCAATTGATACTGCACTCTGTGAAGCTTTTGGAAACTCCACTGGTGTTATGCAGGATTTCTTTGGCCTTTCTTTAAGAGCTATGCTGAATAAGGATACAACGGATCTAAAATGAATAGATAATTCATTTGCACACTTACACAAAACAGTTTAACCTCAGCAGACTGTGAAGTCGTTGAGGGTTTTGTTTGTGAATCTCTTTGTGATTATGGTATCACTACAGAGAAACTCTGCTGCTGACCTACCTGCAGTTAAGGACGGACCTTTTCTTCCCAGAGTCTGTGATCTACCTCCTAAGCCATCCAAGACATTACTTACATATTAAATAAAGCAGAAGTATTTTACCCTTCTTAAAATTAACAAATGATGACAAAAGACAAAATAGAGCTGTCCATTAGTAACCCCCTCCTGGGCACCAAAGAAGTACTGAAAAGGCCAGCTGTGCTTCTGATTATCTAGTAAATAAATAAATGCATTTTTCCTTCGAGTGAGCCCTTCAAGGCTATCTGGAAAAAACATAGAACTAAGCAGCTCATGTTTCAGCGTGCTTCAGGACTGATTGTGTTTTCCAGGTTTGTGAGAGATTGCTACCAGGCTATAGATGCTATAAGACTATTTGGATTTTCTTCAGAAATGATGGGAGAAATTTTGCAGCATACAAACTATTTTATTATATTGATACATTTAACTGCAGTGTGGCTGGATAACTGAAAAAGAAAAGTTCTTTCTGTGTAGACTTAAATCATTTCCCAGTACTTAGATGCTAGAGTATTTAATGTACTCTAACATAACTCAGGTAAACTTTGCATAATATGATGCTAAGTATTTTCCACATCAAGTGATTTTGATCTAAGTTAAATCAGTAATAACATTTTGTTCATTTTTGACAGGGGCACAGTCAGGCTGCAACACAAAAATAGAGTAACAACACTCCTAGACTTCATGTGGCTTTTTATGCTCTGCGTACATTAGAAGACAGCTTCAGTTGTTCATGTCGCACCTCCTCATGAAATGAGTCAACCTGTATTTGTCCAGTGATTACCTTTCACAATACTGATGGAATTACCTCCTTGGAAAATTAATGCTCAAACCTGCCTTGGCACAAGAATGGCCAGTGTTGTTATAGCCATGATGATCTAAAAATGTAAATGAAATAAGGTTTAGGAATTACCTGAAGGAGAGATTGTACACCTGAATGCTTGTCTATTTTTTCTGGTTGCACTAGATGAAGAGATAAACGATATTACTTTTTTCCTCATGAGCGTTGTCTCTCATAGGGCTAGAATGCATGAGGACATCATTGACTCTAATCTCTGCTACAGACAGCTGAGGTTGGATTTTCATTCATCCTTAAGATATACTAATCTCTCAGGAACTCTAAATATATTTTCCCCTCAACTTTCACAGTGATATACAGGGTCCTTCCTAAGTCATCTCTTTCATAGCCTCCTCCACAGACTTTTGGATTTTAAAAAGGTAGAAATCTTCCTGGTTTTGGCAATACTTTACTTATAGGGAAGCTTCTGGGAGATACAGACAGTTGGGTGCTCTTTAGAGCAATCTTAAAACTACTCTAAGCTACATTGTCAGGGCTCTAGTTTGTGCCCAGGAATGAACATTGGCAAAGAATTGTTCCCCTACTCCTCATCTATATGGAACCTCACTTAAGGGCCCAGTCGTGTGTTTAGATACGTTCTAAGCAATGAAAAAACTCTATGTGTTTCCCAGAAAATATTAAATGCATATAAATGAGAGCTTTGTTACCTGATAGTTGATTTAAGAAGGATCCATGGATTTCTCATTCTAAAAACTGATGACCACTTTGGACGTGACCAAGCAAGGATTTCAAATATCGTAATTTCACATCATAACCCTTTAATTGCCTTGCATCCAATAGATAATGCAACAAAGTGAAACACGCCTGTATTTCTTTCTTTCTTGCACTTTGCCAACATTTGCATAGTTGGCTTGACAAGCTAAGTCTTATTCTATTGAACTGAAATGCATAGCTTGGGAAAAACAAATACTTCTTTTTTACTGAGAAAAACATCATTCTGTTGGTTAACAGTAATCAGAAGTCATTGAAGTGTTTACTGGATGGCTAAGCAATGGGACTTACTAATAGCTCTTCCTTCAGCAAGGGTTATCAGCCTATGCTTTGCTTTCATGTTTTGTGTCTTTTATCTAAGAAGCACTTTTTAGGCCTACAATCCATGACAAACATAATGAGGGTCCATGCAGATTTCAGATTGCTAATCAACTCACATAATTTGTCAATGAGTGCCAACCTATCATATCTACTTAATGTATAGCATGCTTAAAATAAGCAGAACTGCAGTGTATATTAACACAAAAGGGGTATTTCA
Source organism: Struthio camelus (assembly GCF_040807025.1). NCBI lineage: Eukaryota > Metazoa > Chordata > Aves > Struthioniformes > Struthionidae > Struthio > Struthio camelus. Next base: position 144,414,470 of record NC_090943.1, read on the forward strand.
CTGCCAACAAAAGACTGTTGTACACAAGTTTTTAACAATGTGTTACTGATTCCCAAATGGTGTGTTACTGATAGTAAAACTAGCCTTTATAATAATCCCTAGAATGAGTAAAGCACAGCACTCTATTAGAGGACGCATTTGCTGAGCAGTACTTAGCTGTTCATCTTTGAGAAAATAAAGAATTCCTGACCAGGATTCAAGATACTTGGTAACTAAAGCCACTGTTTCTGAGTTAGTTATAACTAAATCCTTTACAGAAAGATGAAGGACTGAATAAGGAATTTTAGACCTCCCAGCGCTGTGAGGAAGTTCATGCAATTATCATAAGCCAAGATGAAGCTATGCCATTGGGACCCATTCACATATCCTCCTTTTAATCTGGAGCTACCACATGTCATGTTACTAAAAATCAAGTTCTAGCAATGTTTATACAAATGTTATTATCAGGCCTATTATATTTTTTTATAATTCAGATTGCTTGTGTTTGAGCTGCTGGCTGAATAGTCATGTCAAACAGAGAGTTAAACTTTTAAAACCAAAGCTGGACATTTGGGTACTCTCTTTGAACGCTTGTAGAACTAGTATTGTAGAACGCTTGTAGAAATAGTATTACCTCAGGATTATCTTGCTAAAAGGAATATGACAAATGTCCATATGGCATTTCTACAGGTTTTAAAAGTGAACACTGCTTAATATACATATAATTCCTGCAAATTCTTCCTGTAGTTCTGCAGCTAGTCTGAATTTCTATAATATTTTGCTGTATTGACAAACCTACCCAACTTATGTGTCTGTCAAAAATAACGAAAGAGTAACTTTTTAAGCAGCAGAAAGAATACTTCTCAAGTAAATATTTTTATAATTCTTCCCTGGGCAGTAAGGGTTTGAAATTGAAGGTATTATTTTAAACGCAGGCTTAATAGTATGATTTCAAATGTACTTAATAAGTTAATGCAAAATCCTTTGTTCCTTTAGAAAACTATTATGTGAACTGTCTTACTGATTTTGTACTAGGGTATTTACACCCCTTAAGAAAAGAATGCCCCATGATTAAAGTTAGTAGGACTGAGCCCTGATTAAGGTTTTAAGATCAGTTCCTCTAAGGAAAATGATTAAACCAGGCTCTTTCATGATGGCCTGTTGAATGCTTTCAAGTCCATGCTAAGTTACTCAAGCAGCTAAACTATCCTCTTTTAAATCACAGGAGTCAAAAAGGTCGCAAGGATATAAAGGATCATGTCGATGAAAGGCTCTGTCTGAAGTTCAGCCTTTTTAGCAGTATATTCAGCTTTGCTATTGGTCCTGACTCCTCAGTAACCTGATTTTCTCTATCTGTAATTGGAAAACAACTACTCTCTTTCCATTGTGCGCTAAGTTTTGCCAACGCTTATAGAACAATATGAAAGTCTTAGACAAAAACTATTACAAAAGTACAACATATTTCAAGGACAAAAACTTTCATAAAAGTATTCAATACAAATCATATAGTCAGACCACCCACCACTGAACATATTTAATGTATTAATACTTACCTTAACTACTGCTTTATTGTAGCTTAACATCTTTACTGTGTTGAAAATGGTGTAGTTTAGGAAGCTATTGTAAGCCAACCCCCACTCTGAAACTGCTATTCCCAACACCTACCCTTTACAACTTGTGTTCTTCTAGGGTTTAGGGTTGTCCAATAAAAAGAGTACAGAAGATAGAAAAACTGGAAAAATTAATAGAAATGCAAACAGAATATTAAGCCGATATTAGAATTATCTTCAAAGCTTGCCTGTTGGTCTTATTGGCCTTTAAGCATACATTTGCAAGTTATATAAAGAAAAAAAACCAAAAAACAAATGAATGTTCCAAACCCTAATTGTTGTAACTTATCCGTGCATTCCAGCAAAAATTTTCAGTGCACTTCAGAAGTGCTTGTTCACTTGCTGCAAACCATGTCACAAATCTTCAGTGCAGCAGCTAATATTTTACAATTGATCAAATAAACTGGGATATGTATTCTAAATATGTGACTTAATGAAAACAACTTAAAGATTTATGCTCCATTTAATGTACTTAGCTAAAGTCTCAAGGGATTGCTGAAGGAGATAAAAACTGCAACATGGGTTAATGCTTAGTTATCTTTTGGTTAACTTATATAGCTTAGTAATCAAAGGACATGAAAGGAAAACCTTTGATAAAAAATAGCCTATTTTTAAGTTCCACAAAAGACAGCTGCCTTTAAATATAATACAATGTAAAATTTTATACTTACAAAACAAGAGCTTGTGGCTAAACTTCATTTGCAAATTGTAGACAAGAAACTGTGTTCGTAGTTGCTTGGAATCCCATTAAAAGTAAAAAGCAGTTTGGGAAGAAAAGACTGTGAAATGATAACAGGTGGTGATAGGTCTACATATTTTTCTCTTCCTGTCTTTCACTCTCTCTGGCTTTTTCAAGAAAATAGCGAAAAGCAAGATTCTGTAACGCAGAACATGACTAAAGAAAAAAATTTTAAGGAAATAGTCATATAGGTCTCTGTCAAAGTCTCAGCATTTTGTAAACTGAAACCAAAGTCCAAAATGTATTTCCTTAGTCAGCCCATTGAAGAACCGTGTTACTCACTTTTATAATTATCTTACTTTGTGGGTGGATAGTCCTACTGATGTAAAAAGGTCAAGTGACATAATGCTGCTGTTACAAACCTTAAAATAAAAATTACTTCAAAAATAAGTATACATCGGGTTGGTTCCATGCCTGAAATTAGTGTTTCAGCCCTCTCAGGATGCAAGTCAGACCATCTACTCCAAGCTTGATTTCAGTCTTTCTACAGGTAGAGTTTCTGTTCAAATTCAGCAGAAAATCCAGGTTCACATGTCTTTAAGTACTGGTGATTGACAGACTGTCCTCTTGAAATTGATCAGTCTGGATACCAAGCAACAGAAATTGAAACAAAAAGAAAGATTTTGCTTGATGCCATTATTCAAATGGTATGAACAAACACAGAGGATCAGTCTTCAAACGTATGTATACCTACAGATAGACACTTCTCTCTCAAGTGTTATATTATTGGAGAAAAACAACTGACTTCGCTAACGGAGACAAGACGCTCAGGGTCAGAAAAAAAGAAGTGACAATATGTATTTCATATTTTCTTCTATTTTTTTTTTTTGATGTTTTTTGATGGGGCAAGGAGGAGTAGGTTGGCCTAGTGCCTGTGTGTAGGTATTTCCATCTGAAAAATTTGTTTACTTCTTGTCCATGTACACTCCTGAATCCTACCCCATCTTCATTTTTGCATCTCCTCTTCAGAGAGTTAGCAGCAAATTATTATTCTGCTATTATGCCACAGTTCATTTGCCCAGTGAATGTGAGGCCAGGCTTACTGGTTAATAGTAATGCATTAACCCAAAGTATAATTGTGGCCACTGAAGTCCAGTGGCTGCTGTCAAACACAGCATTTGTCATTGAGAGATTGGGAGATCCAAGAGAAGAAAACCTTCTGAAGAACTGTAGGATTGTATATCTTGTAATATTCATTGCAAAACTCTGTTTTGATGTTCATCGTTCTAAAAGGATGGAGTTGTGAAAAAAATTTCTATCGGGCTGTCCAAGCAGGCAAGCAGAGACAAGAGTGCATGCTGAGAGGCTGTATCCGTATCACTAGGCTTCCCCCTTGATAGCTTAATGTCAACAGGGCTGGTCTTGTTGAAATTAATCCAGTCACAATAATGGCATAAAGACATGCATTTATACCTCTATTGACTTTTCACGTTCACAGGATAATTGTTGTAACATTTTCTTAAAGGCCAAAGACCTTTGATGATAAATATATCTCATTACATGGAATTTTATATGTAATCATCACATGAATCTCAGTGTAATTCAATGGATGTATTTACCGTATGTTAATGCTAGCATAGCAAGCCTTTAACCTATTTGAGTTAATTATAGGCATATCATCAGCTTTACTGTAAAATAAAAGCTTCGTTTTCTTTTTCACATCTGCTCTTAAAAACCTTTTCACTTTTTTAACTCTTTTGCGAGTTACCTATAACAGAGTCCATCTTCTACACTCCTCACCTTGCTTGAATGCAGATCCCGGGAATGCTTGATATCACAATTTATTCTGCTGATATGAAGATAGGCAGGACTAGAGGAGGTTTTCACTGGAACTGTTGAATAGATCTACACCTTGAAGAGACTCCCACGGTGCTTCATTTGAAGTTCCTTCCAATTTTGCAATATATAATTGATCAATTTTGATGAGATTTTTCAGTCAGGAGTGGTCAGGAGTTTCACTGCTTATGGACATGACATGTAAGACAATGTTAAAAGCCTTCCTAAAGTCAATATATATAGTAGCTACTAAGCTACCATAACAACCAAAACCTATGGACAGTTAGAAGTGAACAGCAAATAGAAGGAGAAATGGAAGAAAATGAGTTTACTTAGATTAGAAGAGACTCATTAGGAAAAACCTATATGAAAGTATTCAAATCCCCTCCTTGACTTCTGGAAGAAGGATGAGACAAAATTACCTTAATTTGTAGGAAAAAAAATAGATTGGTTATTAACAAAAGTGTTTAGTAATCAGAACTGTGAAATATTGGGCTGTGACAGGGTTTAGAAGAACAGGATAGAAAATATCAGCTGGAGCCTGACTAGTATCCTATGATCTTCCTTCCATGAAAGTGGTTATACTACTCCTCCTGAGGTGTCTTTCAGCCTTGCAGTTCAATAATTCAATTACTCCACTCTTATTAGTTTTCCCATCCAATTTCTTTTAACCAGTTTTACAGCACCATCTCCACTTGAACATAGATATTCTCCTGGGAGCCAAATGTTTTCTGAAGTAGTGCTTATACCATGCAGCCATTTTAAAATGTGAACAGAATTTAGATACTCTTTGAAACATGTGAAACAACACGGCAGAATAAGAAATAACATAAAAAGAATGTATAACTTGTGTGAAAATGTCATTTTCATATGATAAAATCAGTAATATATTAAGGAGAGATCCAAAAAAATCTTAATTAGATCAGGTTAAAGACCAACTATTTAGGCAAGCCAGATGTATTTAAGTTTACAGTGCCAAATGATATTCAACCTCAAGGAGGTAAGAGTCTACATGAAGTAATCTCTGAACAATCAGTGACCGTCTCGAAGATGTCATCAAGGATGAGGGAGGTTCCAGAGTTCTAAGCAGAGCAAACATAGTAACTATTTTTAAAAAGCAGAAGAAGAGGACCTTAGAATTACAGACCAGTAAGCCTTACTTTAATACCAGAAAGATACTCCAACAAAATGTTAAACGATCTCGTTGAAAGCACCAAGAAGATAACAAAATGAAAAGAAACAGCTAGGATAGATTTGTCAATAGCAGATCACATCAAATCAATCTACTTTCCTACTTTGACAGGATATCTGGATAAGAGCATAGCAGAAGGCAGAAGATGTGATAAATCCTGACTTTAGTATGGCTTTCAACACTGTTCTGCATACTATTCTCATAAACAACCTAGAGAAAAGTGATCTGGGTGATTCCGTTAAAAGATGTGTGACCAAGTGTTTGAAAAACAGGGTAATTAGTACTGATTCTGTGTCAAACTGGAGAGTTTGACTGGAGAGTAAAACAGGATCCTGCAGGAATCTGTTCCAAGGACTCTTTGCTCTAGAATGATTTTCATTCACAATCTCAAAGATTTGGTAGAGGGTACAGTGATATTTTTGATACTTGACATTTATCAGTAACATCCAAAGAGTGAGTGGAATGAGATAAGAGCTGCAGAGCATTTTGGCAGTTCAGTTAGACTACAAACTGAGCTTCATGTCCTGGAGAGAGCATTCACAAGGGAGAGTATGAAATACAATAAATATACCTACCTGCACAGTGCTAAACTTAAAGAAGTCAAATGAACAATTGTTAAATAAGTAAGTAGGCAGCACTAACATAAAATAAAAGGAAAGTCTGGGATTATAATGGGCCACAAGTTGAACTATTCTTTGCTGTTGCAGGAAAGACCAGAGTTCAAGTGGAAGGGTTGGCAGTATTAGCAGGAGTGTTGTGTGTAAGTTATTGGAGGTAACTGTTCTGCTTACCTTGGTATTGCTCAGACCTCAGTAGGAATAACGTTTCCCATTTTGGTCACCATATTTCAAGAAAGATACAGACAAAGTGGAGAGAATCCAGAGGAAAGCAACAGGAATGATAAGAGGTTTGGAAAACGTGACCTACAAGGAAAGGTTGAAGGAGTTGGTTTTGTTTAGTCTGGGAAAGGGAAGAGTGAGGGGAAATGTGATAAGGTCTTCAGATATGTGGAGCTTGTTACAAAGGGTAAGGTGATCAATTATTCTCGGGGACTGAGTGGGATTTGTACAAGACGAAAGCAACACAACTTGCAGCAAAGGAGATTCAGACTACAAGGTTTCCAACTGAAAGGGAAGTTAAGGGTTCACAGAGGCAGGTTGCAGACTTGCTTTCATTGAAGGTTTTTAAGAACAAGTGAGATATGTCAGGTTTATTTTATGTACACTCAGGATAAGGAATAAATTAGCTTATGTCCATAGATACTTTCCAGCCCTATATTTCTGTAATTCCCAGGACAATGAAGCATTGATTCTACAGACATACAAAAGGGATATATAAAGAGAGATCCTGAGGGATATATATATATACAGGCCACTTCTTGATAGTCATATGCATGACTGCACTGTGGACTGTCCTGTGTGTCCCAGAAATTAAAAAGTTTAAATGTACCCAATAAAGGTCTCTATTATTATGCTTGTTCTTCAAATAAGAAATAACATGAGTTTCTGCACACAGATAAAATGAGCAAGATGTCCTGTTTATTCTTCTCACAAGTGAAATGAACACATTCATCTTGGAAATATGAGTAATATTTTGTTTCATCGAAGAAAAATGGCTGCTTTTCAAATCAGCACCCACAAAGCGACTAAAATGAATATAGATAACACCAATCTCTGCTATGTTGTTAGCATCCCATCTCATTACAGTAAATTAGAGGACTATAAAGTTTTGTAGTTTTGCAGACCAATATCACAGTCTGATCAACGGCAGGAATTCACCACAGCACCTGAACATTAGACACCAGCATAACTGTTCTTCACATGTTCAGAGAAATGTGTAAGTAGAAATAAAGTTAGGGTGATGTGATACAGATTGTGAACTAAGTATCACTTTGCTCTAAGTATGTGTAAGCATTTTTGCACTATTGCATGAAATTCGTTAATGGTAATGAGAGCTGAACTGCTCTCATGAGGAGCTTAGAGGGGGAACAGCCCTGCTCTGGTAAATTAGCACAGAGGAATACTTATTACCAATACTAAGCACTCAGAACTCATGAGTCGGGCCCCTACAAACCGTGGAATTGGCTTTAAAATAATAAGATATCTTATACATAATAACTGTAAGATTCGTTTTATTTGCCTCCTGGGTTTTGAGCCTGCAGTGTGCACTCAGTTCACTTTTTCAAGCTTTTCTCAATGACCATTAGAGTTTTACTACTTTAAAACTTTGCGGGAAGGAGAGAAAGAAGGACGGAAAAGAATATAATTTCAATACAATCTTAATCATCAACAGCTCTGGATGATTCACTCTTTTTTTTGATGCAGGTAAACTGCTTTGCCTGAGCCTGCACTAGTAAACTACACAGGGTTAAGATTTGAGCACTGACCTATGAGCATCTACACTGCTTCACCATTAGTGTGCTACCTAGCAAAATTTTAGCTCATGCCATCTAGCTTTCTCCATAAAAACAGCTGGGCATAGCTTATGCGACAGCACAAGTCAAGCACCATTCTCAGGACAAAAATATCTTGTTTGGGTTATGCAGCTGGGGAGCAGGAAAGAGTTCATCTATCTGGGCACCAGCCAGGGTGTGCTACTTGCCTTCTCGGTGAATATTTTGAATGTCAGCATAGTTATAGTCTGTATGCAGGTTCAGGGCTTGTTGCCCTGTGATGCTACACCTTGCATTCCCAAGACAAAATCTTGTGGTTTTTATGTGTCTTAAAATGTATCCCTTACATTCATTTTTTGCAAGTGCACCACAAACTGTTTTTCTCTCAGAACTCTTCATGGGCTTCTCATGGTAGAAGAGAATTTGGAATTTACAGGTAGGTCAAACATTGCCCTTAATTTTAAGTTTACTCTCACTGGCTTAAGGAAGAGTGAAATAAAGTGTTTATATATCCAAACAAAGCTAACTGACCAGCAGTCTTCAAAGTGCTGAGTGCTCCTCTGCACATAAAGAAACAAGAGTGAAGTCCTGGTACCGTTAAACTCCCACTGATAGTATTTTACCCCTGGATTTTAACACTAGTCTTGATTAAGTGGGAGGATTGCTACTGGGAGAAAGCATTGCGCTTAGTCCAGAAAGAAAAAAAGAAGTCATTTTGACTTCTCTCATGCTACAGCACAGTGTGAGAGGGAATACAGGGCAAGCTGGACTCCACAGCTTTCATACAGAAAATAAGAAAATATAGTGAGTAAATGCAAAATGAGATACTTAAGTCATCTATAGCCATATATAGTATATTAATAAGTAAATATGACATGTGTAGACCTAGATGGAAGTCACATTTAGATATATATTCACATTTAGATAGAGATATACACACAAATATCTGTGTATTCCATAGACCCTTCCTTAATCTCAGAGTGTCTTTCTCAATAACAACACAGTTGTAGCTTGAACCTATTTGAACTTTCCCTTTATTGTGAGCACACTAAATTAACAGTAAACTAACCTTGAATTTAGGATTTCATTTCATACAAAGGAAAGTCAAAAGCCAGCAGGTTACGACTGGAGCGTTACAGAATGTGGCATCTCCACTGATACAGTGAGTGGGGAGAGTAAGCTATTAACATGTCTGTAACACTTTGCTTTATACACAGCTACCCTGCTTTTAACTTCAGCCTTGGTCACTAAGGTCAGGCAAGACAGAGCTGACTAATAGGGTCGCTTTCCTACTGCTTTACATTGCTCACCTCTGCAACAGCAGGACAGCCAAGAGCTGGAGAGGTGGTATAGCACCTAGCAGTGAGTAGAGATGAGCTAATCAGGTTTTTCTATTAAATGGTGGAGGTTAGGGAAATGAGTGTGATATCTCCATAGCTATACAGCTATTAAAAAGGGAGCTACTTAGCCATTCATGAAGTACTGTTGTGTTAACACAACAATGAATGGGACAAGGTCCATTATTGTCAAGCAAGTAGTGGACTTTCACTCTGCATGAAGGAACCTGGTGCCTACATTGCTCTAACCAACTGTAAAGAAGCTCACAAAACATAGCTGCCAGCCTATTATTTCAAGTTTAAAGTAAAAAATATGTATGACGAAATGTTCCAACAGAAACTGAATCTTCAGACGTTCCAGTTCATATATGCGTGCTCTAGATGACTTTATGCAGTGGGTCATTGATATAAAAGCACTCATTCAATCACATCATTTCTGAATATGAAATAACAGTACTTTTCTTTTCCAAAAACTATTCTAAGCTTTCCTCTTCACTGTGGTTGTATTTATACCTGTCATTCAAAAGAGGAAAGAGCCCACCCAATAAAGAGCCCTTCTCAAAACCGGTGTACTCAGAGAACAGTGGGCAATGCCTAATTTCTCCACCGTTCCCCAACTTCCTAGCATGCATTCACACTCCGAGTTTCAAGGTAGTTAAGGATCCCTCTCTACGGAAAACTTTTAGCAGGGAGATGATGTGAATTTTGCTTCTGAAGCTGGCTATTTTGGCCATAGGTGCTGCAATAACTGGAGGGTATGTCTTGGAATGATCTGGGTCGAACCTGGTACTGTGGAACTGGACTCATGTCTTTTAGCCCCAGGCAAGTAGTTACTCCAAAGGACTATCCTTCTTCTCCAGCAGAAGAGCCTGGTATCCTGATCCCTTAATGGAAAACACTTTTTCACCACTATTCTATGGTAATTCAGGTTTCAAGAACTGCAAGGTAAGCGGTGTTAATTTTATAGGTGATCTTTTTGATTCGTATTATTTCAAATCCTTTCAAGACTTCAAGCAATTCATGATCCAATTTTCTCTTTCTAATACAGTTTTTTGTCAAATACAGCACTGGGTCATTTCCATTCATAGAGATCTAAATACACTACCCTTAACTAATGGGATAGAATACTTCATGCTAAATGCACATGATATAACTAAATTTCTTTCTCATGCTTATAATGCAATTTTGATATAATGGATAAAAAATAGGAACCACAAGAAATTTTAAGGCAAACATTTCTGGGACTTCAAAGGCATTGTAAAATCGTATAATTGTCATATATTTGCATAAAATATACCAATTAGCACATAACTTGATATTTTTTTTAATTAACGTTCCTTATATTTTCAAACTGAAACAGATACATGGTATATGCCAAATCCAAAATGGCTCTCTTAGGCATTCTTCATGAAATTAAACCTTTTTCTTCCCCCACATATAAACTTTAGAGACTTTATTTTGTCTGTAAAATGAACGTCATGTACAGTGGAAATGGTAAAAAGATCATGATGACACTAAAAGGATTTTAGAGGTGTCATAGAATGCGCTGTGTACAGAACTGGCTTATAAAATGATAGCATGGAGAATTAAAATAGAGAAACAAAACTGCAGCAAAATAGATGCTTTCCTGCATTTATTCACGGAAAGGAGAAGGATATAATAATCTGAGTGTTTGTTTAGTCCTTGTTAGCTAGAAATATATTTTGAACAATTATTCCTAGATTTGAAATCATTAAGCAAAAATATTTCTCACTTTTTCACAATACCAGATGATTCATTTTACTTACTCTAAACAGATGCGGGACTGGATAGACATTGATGGAAGATGATGCACTGAGAAGCAATTACGGATTCAATAAGGACTTCTCTTCAAAATATACACATGATGTTGAAATGATGTGATGCTTGTAACACTGCATTCAGTTTTGCCCTGTGAGGCTGAGGAAGCTGGACTCTTTCAGCCTGGAGATAAAGCAGCTTCAGGGGACCTTGTAGCAGCCCACCAGTACCCAGCAGGAAGTCACAAAGAAGACAGAGCTGGGCTTTTCCCACTGGTGCATGGTAGGAGGATGAGAGGCAATGGGCGCAAACTAAAGCAAGAGGCTCCACCCTGGATATAAGGGAAAAATTTTTCACTGTGAGGAAAATCAAGTAGAAACAAGAAGCTATGCAGTCTCCACCCTTCAAGGTTTTTCAAGACTATCTGGATAAAGCCCAATATGATAACAGTTTAATAGTACAGAAAATATTATGATCACATACTCCAGACATTGTTTCTTACAGCAATTGTCACATTTTGTTTGAGCCAATTCAAGAGCACTCTCAAAAGGCAGTCTAAAGAAGTTAAAGGAAAAAAGTTTATCCCCGCTTCCTCCACAGTCAGTGGAGAGTTACAGGCTACACTAGAGAGTGATTCAGCGCAGCACTAACTTCAGACTCTCCAACTTGCCACTGGAGAATATTCTTCCTCTCTGTGGCTAAAGAGAGTACTATAGGGAGACAAATTTCCTCATTTAACTGGTCTTTACTAGTCTCTCTCTCACTCCTTCTTCTGCATCTCATATGGACAACTTATATCAGGAGAACTGTGGGTTAGCTGAACTAGTATTTTGCTATGACATTTCCTTTTCTCTCACCATTGGTGTTCTAATATTGCAGCACACATCCTTGGGACCTGTTTCAGTACTTCTGTGTAACAATGAGATTTTCAAAGGGACCATCTTCTGCTGCAGTTTAAGTTTTGGAGATCCTGCGTGATGTGTCTAATTCTGCTCCAAAAGGAAATCACTCACTTCTGCTTTACAGAGAGGAACTACTGAATTAGGTCCAAAGCCTCCTATTTCTTCTGAATCTGTCCTGTATAAGTCAATGAGGCTAGAGCTGCAGGCAAAGGAGAGGAATTAGTCCTCGGTTTGATGTATGAAGGATTTAATAATTTGTACAAATGTAGAAAAATTAAATTTTCATTTTCTTTGTGAACATTTAATTTTCAGTGTTATCTTTGATACTTACTCTCCAGAAATCAATTTATGTGAACTGTGTGTCAATTAATGGGATCTGCAGAACTAGCACAGTGAACATCTGGATTCAGTTAGTCTGAGTTTACAGCCACAAAGATGAGGACAAAATCTGGCATATTTTTTCCTTTTCACTAGAAATCTTCAGCTAGAGAATAGCATAATGGCCTTCATTGTGTCTTTAGAGTGAAGTCTCTTCTTACCTGGATCATGCTCAGTAGACAGTGTTTGAGTCTGAGTATCAGGCAGAGTTCTTACAGAAAAATCAAAGCAGTAATTCTCAATATAGATTTAGGCTACTGTTTGAAAGTGAATTGCTGAAATCCAGGCTGAATACGATCTGAAACACCTGGGCTTCCGGTGGCTCCCCATCAGGATTTACCTTTCTAATAAACATTGATCTGCACTCTCTTTAAATGCGACGTAACAAGATGAGAGAACGAAAAGACCTTTCTTTCCTTTATAGTATTTCCAAAATGATGTAAATACTTGGTGAATAATTTGAGCAGTGGAACAATTATTTTCAAAAACAATTGTTTATTTTTGGTGACTGACTCAGAGCACTAGAAAAGGTACATTTTCTAACCAGTAGAAGGCTATCTGAAATATGAAAAATAAAGCCACAAAACATAATTTTTTGAATGCATTCCTTGAAGATGTCAATAAAAGAACTTGTTCGTTTTCCTGCCAGTAATAAAACTGGGAATTTCTACCATATTGGCAAAATAGATACTAACTATCAGTAAGATACAGGACCCACAGGGAGTTAACCCAATGATAGATATATTTGCTTGTATAAGGTTAGCCTGCTACACTCCTTAAAGATCACAAGTCTTGTTGGAGAAAACAGTTATTATAAACAGTGCTGAGCAGATAGTTCTTCATATAGAAGTATTTTTAAAAGCTTCAGAAACATTTCACAGTAGTTTGCATTATGAATGCCTTCCTCAGCCTCAGAAATGTCTGTATATACATGTGAACGCATGTGAATCTGTGCATGCGTGTGTGAAAAGATATATGTAGAAAGGGAGATTTGTTTTGGCTTTTTTCCTCTTTGAGAGAGTATAACTTCTCTTCTCCTTCCTTTTGTGGCCATTCTGTTTGCTCTTGGTCTAGGGACGGTGTGAAGCACTATCTGAGAGGACACAAGAGGCAGCTGATACTTTCTCCTACATATACCCCTCCTACTCATACCTATACCAGTCATGTTGGGTGCATGTTCCTCTTTCAGTCCTAGGAGATCTGCCTGGGTCTTCAGCATTTCAATAGAAAGCTCGGGTTTTCTGCTACACTGGGCCTTTGGGGCTTTGCTAAGGGCATCAAAGTGATCTAGGAAAGACCATCTCTCACCAACAGAATGACATAGGCAGGGTTGTTTCTGTTCAGTTTAGGGCTCTCTTTCCTACCCTCTGCCTCTTGGGCCAGGAAAATTCATGCTTTTCGTGACTTGGCAAGAGACATGTGTATCAATAAGCACTCCATTAGGGCTTCTTCACTGAGAAAACTGAGTTAAAAACAGGATCAGAAGAATGTGGGGTATAACTGGAAGGGATGTAATGATCCATCATCTTTGTACTGTAAGAAAACAATCCCTTTTTCCTCATCATGTTACATTCAGTTTGGTGAGCCTGACGGATTCTCAGCAGTAGTGTTGGCCACACCATCAAGGTGTGTGTGGCTGGAGCAGAGGAAATAGGATAGGCAGAGAAAGGAAGAGCCGTGAGAAATCCTCTGCCATGTAGAAAGGAGAGTTTGGGTGCTTGGCAATTGCCTCTGACTAGCTGAAAATGATAACAATGGGGAAGGCTATATGGGATAAGTCACACATTCCCCCACAAGTTAATACAATTATGACCAAGTTGCAGCATACCTGTCATGTCTTGTCGTTTCTTTTTAAGTTTACATGATAATGTATTATAAGATTTTGTGATAAGAGCTCAAAAAATAGAAAGCAGTTTTCTAAACCATTATGATTTTGAATACATTGCCCCCAGACTCAAACTTATTCCAACATCATTGAAGAATTAAAGGAAAAAAGGGAGTTTTAACACTCAATAAAGGACCAAGAAAAAATAAAAATAGAGAAGCTGATCACTGTCTTGAATGTAGTAAATAGAAGTCCTTCTTAACTTTCATGGTTCTAATTTGCATGTGATAGGTTGTGGCTTCAATTTTGTTACTCAGCTACTCAGAGTAAAATCAGTGAGACTTCTTTCTTAGGCACTGCTAAGAATATATACTGCAGATACAGAATTGTTGCCCAGATTTTTCTAGGCTGACAAAAGACACACCCTTGGCATGAGATTTTAAAAGATAATTAGCGTCTACGTGAATCTATGCCTTACAAGTAGTCAAGTGCATCACACAAAATATATGTGAGTCAGGATTAAAAGGTCCTATTCAAACAGACTGCATTCTAGTATGGGAACTCTGTGAATAACTATTTTGAAAGTTGGTTTAGAAAATAATTAAATGTAAAGTCATTTTAATATACAAATGTCTGACAGGAACTTGAAGTCCAACCCTTAACCCTGAAAAAAAGATAAAATAAATCTAGATTAAAAAAGGATTTGAATTTCTCTAAAACCCACAGAAAATGTTACCATTTAGTAATGACATTCCTTCTCCATTTGACCTCAGCTTGACACGCTGAATTGCTCTGAACATCCGCCGCCATGTACAGAAAGTTCTACTTCTTAACTCTTGCTGTTCTAATTTGCACACAAAAGTACACTAGAAGGGATTTTAGGGCCCTAACATAAAACAATAAAAGCAGCAAATTCATAAGCAATTAGGAAACATGCTCTACAAAATGTTCCTTAGTGCAAAAGGGCTGCTAATACATTACAGAGAAGGTAGAGCTATGAGAAAATGATTGAGTTTTCTGATACATAATACCATGTTCGCATTTCATGGAAGAAAAGAGTAACAGTGCAGCTGGCAAACAGAGAATAACAGAGTTATGCATGCTTATAAAACATGGCTAATTCGGTGAAGAAACTCAAACCATTTATTCAGAGGCATGGAAAACCTACTGCCTACAAAATATTTTGAACCTCCATTCTCCTATGTAAACTATGTTTATGATAGCATGAAAAGCACCTTCAATTCTCTTTCCTCATCCTTCTTAGTTTTCTCCCAAGCCCATTGAGATCAACGGGAGAGGAGAAACAAGGATTAAACGGTACATAGGTGAGTACTTGTTTTTTCATACGTGTGGGTGATTGGTCACTGTTATAAAAGATAGGTTGATTGTGTGTGATAGACTCATGCAAACAAACACTTACATGATACTTTAATCACATAAATAGTTCCACTGGCTTCCAATGGACTTCATGCACCACCAGAGTTAAATATGTACATTTAGGCAAAAGGATGGCTCAGCAACGAGGAGATTTTAAATATTCATCATTAGCCCATTAATTTCAATGAGGTATAGGGCTACATTAAACTTAAATCATGGAGCTTTGGAAAATGACATTGCAACCTCTTCAGAAACCTACTTTGAAGAAGCAAAGCAGGAGTTGTTTTGGTTTGAGTTGTTGAGGAATTTTTACATCTCTGAAGAACCTAGCACAATTGTTAGTGTTAAATAATTTATTGGCACAATTCAGGGACATATTAATTTTCCCTACTGGAAAATAAATTGATGACAGTGTTAACTACTTCTAGTATCATCCCAGCTATTTGTCAAGACTGTACAAAGTCCAGGTTCCTTGAATATTGTAATAATAAACCAACAGGAAGCAATTATTTGTTTACACCTTCTAGCCTCATTTTACTAGCACCTTGCCTCAAAGGTCTTTCACAGATATTTTCTGAAGGCTAAGCTCTCAGTGTTTTTGCAGATGCAGTCCTGCAACAGCTTAAGATTGTCCAAATTGGAGCTGCCATAATTACAGCCTGGGTCCTCTCTAACATCACCTGTTTCTGCCCTGTTCCCCATGGTGACTCAGTAAAGGGAGTAGTGAGTTGAATGAAGACAAAACTGTGAATGGCTTTTTAACAGATTAGTTCCCTGAATCAGCACACACAATTTCAGGATCATCACTGCCCATACAAAAGAAAGAGCAGGAACAAACAGCCAGGTTGGTTGTAAGGGAAAGCCACAGCAGATCTGACCTAGGTGGGATTAAGTCACTGCGGAACTGGTCTCTGAATCTCCTTCATCTCCTTTCTGCTGTTCCTGCTGTTTCTCCTACCCTCACACAATATTTTCAGGAAATAAAAGCTAATGAAATTCTTTATACTTACACTTTGCAAATATATTTGGGGTAGATATATGTGCCTGTGATTGGAAGGCGGGCTACTAGTTCCGTAAAGGAGTTTGACAGTTTCTTTTGGGTAGGCTGCAGTGAAAAATGGTGGCTGCATATTCCTGCTTCAGAGAAATTTAACGCAGCCTAAAACGCCATTGCCAGTATTTGTTGATAGTACTTTGTATTTTTTTCTGGGAACTGAGGAACTATGGAAAATAGATTCATTTATTTTTCTAAATAAACAAATCAATCTTACTATTATTCACAGAGTCACGTTGTTCATTGCTTGCAGGTTTTTCAGACGATCATCTAATATTTCTGAAAATGTATTTTAGTTCTGAAATTATAGCACAAGCAGCATTTGTTTGAGAATGAATATCAGAACTGTACTATTTCTTACTCATTATTTTCCGTACATCAGTTTCCTATTTAAAAATGTCTCCCAATCAAGGAGCAGAAAAAGATCATATAACTCAGGTAAAAAATGTCAGTCCTTTACCAGCTGAAAGAAAAGGAAACACCCAGTTGACTTGATATCAAAACCCAGTAAAGGAATGAGATATTTCTAGTAATTTCAATGGGATTTGGTGTCAAGGAGAAGCAAGAGTGAAGCTGCTCTAAGAGGAGGGACAAGCTAGGAGCTCATGAGCTGATGACTGACTCCAGCACAGGCAGGGGCAGTGCCCTTGCCAACAGGGCACAGATAAACTCCTTAAGAGAGTAACACGGATAAGAAGCAAAAAGAACTATTGAGTCAAATTTTCTCTCTTGGTGCTAATAAAATAAGTGTCTTACCCAAGCTGGTTTTGAATATCTTGAGTAGTTTTGCCAGGGTCCTTGATATGCACTTTCCCTGCCTTGAGTCTAGGAGTCAAGATTTTCTTCATAGTTTCTTCAAATTATTCCTATTTTAATTTTCCTACTGTAGTCCCCCCTAAATTATTCTCCTGGGTTTTGACTTTACCCCTATATTTATAGAGTAAGAGTTGTGTTCACCCACCATCAGATGAAATATAGATATTCAGCTCTTGGAATTGTTCCCCTTAAATTAAAAATCTCTTGTTCTCTCACTCGTAAATATTTCTTGGTATATCAGGCGTCTCCAAGTTTCACCCACTCCTTAAGCCTATTGTTGTCTCTTGTCTGCTCTCTATTGTGATCTGTTATTGCATGCATGAAACAACTAGAGATTATTGGATTTTTTTTGAAAGACAGATATAATTTTGTTATTTCCTTGCACACTTTTCTAACCTCTCTAGGAACCTTTCCATCTTTTCTTGTTTCTTGTAGTACCTCTCAGCCAGCTTCGCATATTGTTAACATGCTGGCTGCTGCTCCATCTCCAGATCATTAGCTATATTATTAAAGACTGGAGCTACTATTTAAGAGTACCACTGCCCTCCACAGGACAGAATGGCAGACTGAATATTCCCTCCTCAAGTTTGCCACCCGAGCAACAATAGAAGAAAAAACTTCATTCTTTGTTCTTCTTCTGAAGGCTTGCATCATGCAATTTCTGCCTGAGAGTTGCGTTTCTGTCTCTGCTACACCATATCTCTCGGAACAAACATCCCTTGTTGTCACGAATTGCTTGCCTTCTGGAAGCTCCTTGCTTGCAGAGACATATGGTCATGTCTGGTCAGAAACAACTGAATCTTAAAGCTGGTTTAACTTAATGGACAATTTCTCTTATAAACTCACTGCAATGGTTATCCTATGCTGAAAGAGCTACGTTTTCTTCTCAGCTTTATCTTTACTGTGGAGATTATGCAGTGTCCCAATATGCTGTAAAACCTTCACTTACATAAGATCAGTAGCTCCCACTGAACCAGATTAAAGAGAAGACAGAAGAAAGTCCTCAGTGGTCTCCATTTAGTTTAAAGAATTACGTCCCTAGTTTCCTGTTATAGGGTCCTGACTCACCATTACTCCAAGGCAATTATACTGGAGTGAAAATGAGATGTGACAACTGCTGAATAACTGAATTTGAAAATAGGAAGCATTTTTCGCAAGGTAGCACTTCTTTGGGTGTCTGAATATCTGTTTATCTAAAAGCTACTGATTAACCACCTTGCAAAAGATCAGTTCCCAACATAGAGAACTAGGGCTGGCCACATCACTCTCATCAACATTAACAGACACGCTCGTCTATAAAGTCAGTCCTTCTTTACCTTTACAAGTAATGAAGTATTCTGAGATAAGACCATCACCAAGGGAAAGTGAGTAATATTCACTCTTTCCCTCCTGGTCTACCCTGGAGTGACTCCATCAACATCAACTGTGAGTTGTCCTTTTTTTGTTCCCCTATAAACAAACGAGCAAGTGGCCAGTTTTACTTCTTATTATTTATAAATAACAGTGCAAAGTTTTATCTCAGAAGGGAATTTTAATAGTGAAGTTACATATCCCTTACAAGAGGGATTTATAATGGGAAATGCACAGAAAGAAGCTATACCCTCAGTATTGCAATTAAGCTTTTAAAACATCCGATAATTCATTGTTATTTGTTTTTCCTTTCTTTGATGAACTGATAAATGTCACTTGAATATTTGCTTGAGCACTCAGTGGAGAAGCTGGTTTTCTTCAAAAGAAAATAGCATACACACTTATTCCTCAGCTACTGTATAAATTCTAAATAGTACCTTGGCAGAATTATGAAATAAAAATGAATGCTTTTAAAGGCATTTGTGGAGTCTGGGGAATAAATGATAGAATTTTCTTATATTTCTCATATATGCAGATAACAGATACATTTAATGCAAGAAGGAAATAGAATTTTAATAGAATTTTTAACTAAAGATCTTGAAACAAAACTAGACATACATTTTAATTGAATTTCTGGCTCAAATTACAGCAAACCATTATAAATCATTAGGAATCAGTTTTAAAACTGCTTTCACTTTTACCCGTATTACAAACACAGAGGTAAGCTTTTACAGCTACAGATAAGTGTTAATAAATTACCCGAATTTCAAAATTAATGGCTGCCCGGCTGCTTTGGGGAGATATCATTGTGTTTCATGAATATTTTGATTTTGTGATTAGATCAAAATGCACTGAATTCCTAAACAGTCATAACTAAGGTCTGCTGATCATAAACTGTTCTTTTTTAATAAATTATATTCCTCACAAATCTGCTGATATGGAATAATTAGAAATTGGTTGCCTGCATTTACTGTAATATTTGCATGACTTCAGATCTCCACCTACTGATCTAGTGGCTGGCAGGAAATGTACATTTTGTACATTTCTAAATATACCTTGCCTGCAGAGATAATGGTTTATATTGTGATGTTAAGAAGGTTTTTATTTGCAAAAAACAAAGAGGTGTCACTTGCCAGTTCTGGGAGACATTGATTAGGCTGTTTATGTCATTCCTATTCAGAACTTATTATTTACAGCTTTCCTGTTTCCTTTCCTTTGTAGGAGATAATGATCTGTCTCTTGTAAACTGCTTAAAGTGTGCCTATTTTCTCTTTTTTTAGGGAGTCTTGAAATACATTTTATAGAAGGCAAGCATATTGAAATGGAATGTAAACGGTGTAAAATACAGCATATTAATCGAAAATGATATCTGTCAATATAATCTTTAAATTAAGTGATATACAAATATTTATTGTTAGGAAATGAAAATTGCAAATCCATTTTTCATTGTGGAATGCACATGTATCCGAATGTGATCCTGTAAGACATATACCTTCTATAATTAAATGCCCTTACCTTTTGGGAACTATTCATTTTAAACATATGTACCTGTGCATATCTGTTTTTTGCTACAGATCTTCAGTGAGGGAGGGAGTGTGCATTGCAACACGGCATTCAGCTCTTAGAATGACCTAACTACACAGCTTCCCTGTAGTTTCTTTACAGCCAGATACCTTAAGGTGCATTTCAAATATAGGAAGGTGCCTTCACTTTTCTGGCAAATGCAGTAAAGATCTAACATGTTTCTTAATGCTTACTATACACCCAGTATTGAAGAGGCAGGCTACAGCCTACTATATAACACACTTAGATGATGGGAGGAAGACAGTGCTGGGGATATTCACATGCTAAAATTAGAATAATCCTCCATTTCAATAAAGCAAAAGGCAATTGTCCCCATTGCTGTGGCTTTATATTGTGAATGATAGATCTAGCAGAAAATACTGTTTACAAACCTTCAGTTGGATTACAGATTTACAATTTATTTTAATGAGAATATGTCTTTATTAAGAAAACTTTACCCTGCTGTCTGTTTTCTCCCAATTGTCATTACAGTTGTTACTGCAGCCGGGTGAAAATCTTCTTACTCCCACACTGGACAAGTGGTCCTGGAAACCAGAAGACATGTAAAGTCATCATGGACAAAGCTGTTAATTACTCACAATCATATTCTTTTGACATTTCAGCTAAGTCTTTGTGCTGTTTATTTTGTGGATATGTATCCCATTCTCCCTGGCAGCGGGACCTAATCGCATTAAAACTTAGTACTGAGTTTCATCAGCAATATATCACATACCCATTTTAACTATCCTCAAAATGAAATTTGTTTTCTTTTTAAATATAAAGGAGAAATCAGTGCTGTAGAAGGAGAATACCTCCAATGCCTACACTTGTTGAATAACATGTTGATTGATGCTTTGTTAGCAGCCCTCAAAACTGCCACAGAAACATTAATCTGTGTATTAATGAGTGATTTTTCAATACTGAAGAATCTGATAATTTGGTCAAGTGCAGATTAATAAATGTGACGATGAAAGAGGGAATCTTGTTTGTTATATTCTTTCCACTGGCCATACTGGAAACCAGCTTCCCTGGCGAGGGAATATTTTCCTGGCTAGCCTGGCTTGAGGGCTGCAGGTCCATGATTTGGGGCCAGTGTTATGTTGGCCCTACTTTAGCATGCTTTTTTTAACCAATTAGGAACTTGTAATAAAAAAGCAAACCCAAATGACAAGGCATGTTATGTAGAGGGATGTATTATGTTCCCTCTCTGCTTATGTATAGGGCACATAGAGGGGTGTATGACTGCTACTGTAAGGGACACAGTTAACGATAGAGAAGGAAGAGGCCTCTGTAGCACCAAACCTTAGGTACTTAAGGTGCCTAAATTGCAAGGGTAATTTGCCTGTGCTTCTAACAAAGGCTTCTTCCGCAAATGATTCAGGCAGGAAATTAACTTAGACAGGCTAAATTTTCCTCTAGCGGAGGCACTCTCTCTTCATTAACTATAGTGGAAGCTTAGAGATATCAGCCTCCTAACTTAGGCATGTAAATTAGTTATCCGCAGTTGGCCAGCGAGAATACTAGCCAACTGGCAAACTACACAAATAATTGGTAACTGTACAAAGACTTCACATGATGCAAATCATTAATAATTGAACTGAGGTTTTTTTATAAACTACTAAATAGGAATTAGCTCTGGGAAACAAGGAAATAATCTGGAAAACAAGACTCAGACAGGAACAAATAAAGAAATAGCCAGATACATCCTCTGGAACTCCTAACATCTATGGAAAATTAGGTGCGCTGTGGATTGGAGACATGCAGATAGAAAAAGAAAGTGGCATAGAGTTAGAAAAATATAGGTTTTACTTTGAAAGCTATGTTTGGCCAAGATATCCTTTAAAAATACTATGTAGGACATGAGAGCTGCTATGGTTACACCAGCGAAGACCGTCTTATTTGAACCTAAAGATTTCTGTGAGAATCCTAATTCTACCCTTAGAGGATATTACTAACTCCCATTGATGTTAGTTCTTCATGGGACAAAGTTTGGGCCTGAGGATTGTTAACTGGTATAATTCTTATGAAGAGAGAATATACAATTCTTCTGGCAAAGAAATAACAAGGGATAATCTAAAGTGCTCTAAGCCACCATCAGGAAGAAGAATTATTATCTTTTCTTTTTACAAGAAAAAAGAACCTACATTTAAGCTAATATTGACAGATCTCTGCAGACCAGAAGAGAAACAATCCCGCAGCCTCAGCAAAGCAAAGAGATCAGTCTCTGACATCCTTTCAGAGACCAGCTGCTGGTGAAAGAGAGCGGAGGAGCAGCGAGGCAGAGGAGCAGGCGTGTGCAGTGGATATTCCTGGAACCCAGTAAGTAGGCCTAGCTATTTAGCAGATTTTGTAAAGTACCCCTTTGTGTGGAAAATAAATAGACTAAAATATGATCCTGAAATCTTCAGGATCATACACGGCATAAGAAACTCGGTTAGCATCAGTGTTCTGCTACTGAATTATTTGTACCTGTGCATGTTTGCATTAGCGATAGTGACTTCAAAGTGCTGTGGTGACAGTCATTCTGCATAATGCTGAACAGCCAAGCATGTTTTAACAAGGGGGCAGGATTACGTTCTGAACAATTCTAGTGCTATTTGCTTTGTGGAAATGCTTAATTGTATGCTAAATTGACTGTAGACATGATCTTTTAAAGCTCAGTTTTTCAAGGGTACCTCAGGGAGTTACCATTCACCTCCCATTGACATGCAGCGTGATTTGGGCAGGGAACTCCCTTAGGCTTTTGTGAATATCCCAGCCTTATTGTCCTTTTCTGGACAAACATGTGACAGCCATTGTCCTGACTGGGGTAGGTTAATCAGCTAATATTTATATCGTGTTCTGGAGACTGTAAGGTAGGAGAGAAGTGCTAACTGTTGGTATTATTATTATTGAATTAGAACTCTTGTTCTAAGCAGGGGAAACCTCTCCTGCACCCCTCAAGTGACAACTGCAAGAAGTCAGAAACCTATTTGCATAGGGTTTTGAGGAAAAATATGTTGTTAAAATACTCAGGCATAGCGTGGGTAACGTTCGAACATCATATGTCTACACGTGCTGGTGGCTCCCATCTCTGCAGCACAGGGAATCATACACCTGTGAGGTGAAGAGCAGAATTGTCTCCTCCTTCCCAAGGAAACACAGGCCAGAGATCTCTGCCCGGCTCGTAGTGAAAATTGTGTCAGGGATAGAGAACCCAGATCCCTACTACTGTGCAGCAGTACCTAAACAACAAGATTAGTTCAGTATACACTCAAAAACAATGTTTAGTTTCCGTCATTCAGACTTCAAGGATTTGAGATTTTGCTTATAACTTTCCTAAGCCCTTCCTCTAGAAGCAAACTGATTCTCTTGGTCTCCACCCTGGTCATCCAGGGACTTCCTTCTCCCATTAGTGGCCTGAGCACCTTCTCTGCAGGGCTGTGCTTCCTGGACAAGGTGATCATGACAAATCTTTTGGTCTAGAGATCAGCAAGAGTATTTTTCCCTTGTGGGTCAATTTGGCAAGGAGCTCAGGGGAAGGGCCAATCTGTATTAACTGACTAGGCAATTTATGTTAGAAGGAGAAATGGCAATATTTAGCATGTTTCTACTGCAGCTTCAGCCCCCTGCACATGAAGGCAGAGACCAGAGGTGACTGAAACCTGGGACAGGGCAAGTAACATTTTGCCTGTTAGAAGTCACTCTTCATCTGCGCTCTATTCGATCAGAGCAGCAGATGAGAGGGTTGAGAAATGAACTGTCATTGGGACAGACTGAAAAAAGCCAGTCTCTACTTATCAGTCACATGGTATAAAACCTTTCACCTCTCACTGGAACTGATTTAGTGCCTGATGTATGTGGGAACATCCTAACATTATCAAGTTAAAGTGCTATGCTCTCTGTTTAAAGCCATCCTTGTGCCTGATTTTGTACTTACTAATGCACATATTATTATAATGACACACCAAAGCAAGATCGTTCTGCAATGTAAAACAAGGTCAATTTAGGAAAGCAAACTCTAGCCTCCACATCCTCAGAGGAGGCTTTGTGACTAACTAACAGTGTTCCAAGAAGCGGGAGAAACACAGCGTTACCTCTCACATACTCCTGTTTTTCAGAGTAGCCCCTGAAAATGGCTAAAGAAGGGTAAATTATAGCTCTGCTGAACAAGTCAGATGTGCAAAATACTGATGCGTTACCCAGATTCTGCCTAGCCAGAATGACAACTGGATATGCTAAAAGCAAAGAGTCTGTTTAATAAAGGGAGCATTACCTATGAATATTTATTCATATGCATATATGTGATAAATTTCTTCAAACTGCAGTTGGAATCATGACTGGCATGTGGAAAGAGCACACAAATCTGAAATAGACTAAAGGTAGGTAGAGAAAATTGAGGAGAAAAGGGATATCTTTACACGCGTTCAGCTCAGGGAAACAAAGAAACCTAAGAGTAGACCTCCACAGCACAACAGAGTTTATGTATGTTAGACGTACCTGAGTTTGGCGCAGGTTAGGTGATGTATCCACATAGCAAAGAAAAACACTGTGAAAAGATAATGCTTTAGGACTCAGAAGCAAATTAGAGGTAGTTGAAGATTATTCCTTCTGATACGAGGAGTTGCTCAACAGCTGCTCACTGGGATCCCTATACAATACTGTATAGTGTCCTATAGGTAGGTGTATATTCAGATCCACTGGATATTGCAGAAGGAAGGACAGCCCCACTCACTGTTGCTCTTGCTTCTGCCTTAACCCATGAATTTTTCCACCTGCTCCCGTATGAGAACAGGAACTGGCTCTCCCTCAAACTGAGCCCGTTCTCACTTGATTAACTGCTTATCTTGTTATGGGGCAAGCTCCAAGCTCCGTAGGCTGACATTTTCAAAATTAAGCACATCAATCAGACACTTGAACCCCTGATTCCTCATTGTGTAAAAGCTACAGCTGTCACCAGATTTATTTGGAGGTATTTGTGATCTGCAGCTCTAAAAACTGGCCATTTTTATTTAGAGTCCTAAAAACAAACTCAAGTACTTAGCTTTAGGCAAGTTCATCTTGAACCTTGGTCCTAAGCCCTTTTTTAATTCTCTGCTTGGTAAAAGAAGGTAAATAGTTACTGTGTACATATATCAGTGTTGTCCTGAAGATTAGTTAGGATTTGTCAAATGTTATGCAACATGGTAAGTCATACCCATTTTTGGAATGTTTTATGGAACTGTTGTGGCACAGTTGCTTTAGATCACTTTTGCTTCGTTTTAAATATACAAGGCTTCTTTTAGGCTTCTGTTAGAGAATTCAGTGTGGAAGCCGCTTTTCATATGCTTAGAATGAAACTCGATCAAGTTAACAACGGAGGGAAGCTCAAGAAAACTTTCCCTCATACAGGGAAATGTTGTCATTCCACTTCATAAACAGGGACTAGAAGGACCAAATGATACTAAGCATTTCATTTATAGCTATATCTAAACAAATTACACTTGAATCTCATTGTCTTGGACCTGTGGGAACATATATAAAGATGCTTCCTGGCTTCAGGGAGTTTAGAATTAGACATATGGATGAGCTTTACGTAGAAGTTAGATTACAGAGTTTACTGTAAAAATCCTGGGATTTCACCAGTAATTTATGGGTAGATCTTGCTGGAGAGAAAGGAATATAATTTAAAATTTTGGAGGGAGCTATTTACACAAAATGATCTGTTCCTACTTTACTCCAATAAGTTAAATTGAGTCAGTGGCAGGTTCACTCAAATTCTGTTGCATCATGGGTTGCGTCATGAATTTACTCTGAGGAATACTGCACACCCACAGCTGGGCTGATCCCCCTGGAACTGCTTTTGAGAGTAATATTTTGTCCACAAGGAGCTCATAATCAGTCAAGCTCACAATCTTCTTAGAATAGTGATTGTCTCTGATCCTGCACTTATCACCAAAAATGGAAAGAGCAACAAGATGCATACAAAGATTATCAACCCATTTTGCAATAAACCTGTTTCATGATTGGTGCCTCTTTCACTTGCCACTTCTTTGACATTCAGTCACCTAGATATTGACGTGCAGAGATCAGTTTAGGGTGGGAGGTCAAGGGAAGGTATAAAGAGCAATGATGTATGTGGAGCTCATTGTGTCTTCAACTCTAGTTAAAGAATTATAGGATGTACTCATAGATTTAATGTTTAGCAACTCCTGATATCTCACGGTTATGTTATTTCCAAAAAATAACTTATTGCTAGTGTGAAGCAATCAGCGAGGACAGGACGAGCAAGCTTTCTCCCTGGTCATGAATATTTATTGTTATTAATGCACATTAATCAGCCCTTTTCAAAATAACAGAATGATTTAAGAAAATAGAGGAAATTACAGTTTTGAAGAAATAATTCAAAGGAATATTGTCTAAGAGAGGGTCAAGTATTAATTATTGCTCAAGCTGTTTTCCAGCTGATTTGTGATGTAAAAAGTGTGTTTTATACAAAGCTGATTGACAGTTTGTCCTAATGGTCAAAAAACTTCAGTATTTCCAGGGTATAATCATAGCCTTTCTGTACGCGATGGAGTAGCTGCTGCATGGGGTGAAGTCTTGGGCATCTCTGACAGATGGAAACACTTCTTTCACTTAGAAGTATCTCAGGGTTATATGTTTTACCCCAAGGAATCTAGGAGGGTAGTAAAAAAAAAGAACATTCCACATCACATAACTTTTCAAACATAATGGGAATTTTGTGATAAGGAGAATTTATATCTGAAAGTTTATACATTAAAAGTAAGAAATTAAGGTATACACATAAGAGAAATCAAAGTACTCAGCAGAACAATCACTGTCAAAACATGCAATGCCCAAGTAGAAGATAGTCTTTAGAGAATATACACTTTTCCAGGTACTAAGCTAAGAAATCCTTCATACCATACATGACAGTGCAGGTCTTTTCAAGTATATATGCCAGGAAGATCAATTGGATCCAAGGTGCTGCATGTTGTAATGGAAATACTATAGCGCAATACTCATTGATTGAAACTGAGTATTCATTTCAAAGTAAATTAAATGTTGAAATCTTCTCAGAATTCTTCTAAATCTGAAAAGTTATTTTAATTTCTATGGCTAATCCATGCATTTCAAGACCGCAGTGGTACCAAAATTGCTATGGTAATGTCATCTGACTTCCTATATAAGATAGGTTTATGTAAATTAATATTCTTTACAAATAAGCAGGACTGTAACAAAGTAATACCCATATTCTAGAATTACTTTCCTATCACTGAAACGTTCCACAAGACTCCTAATTTCAGGCAAAGTCAGAGGGGATAGTAATGAATATTTTTTGTATGGCACCATGAAACTTATCAGTCACTGTGGAAGTTCTCCGTATTAAGACAATGCTGGTGGTAGCCATTTTGCTAAGAAGTTGCATCATTTCCGCCAAAGGATTAAAGGATCACAATGACAGACTGATAAATATCTGCTCTAAAAATCTTTTCATGCATAGGAGTCTCAAGGAAGAGGAATACTAAGTGACCTTTCCACCTCACTAAAAAATATTTCAACTGTACTCTGAAAACAGCCTCCTGCCTCTGTTACAACAGAGCTTAAAAATATTCTGGCATTTTGGATTGTATATGAAAACTTATATAAGAAAGTATCAAACCTGGAAAGAGACCCCCTCCACACACCCCTTGCTTGCCTTCCAGTCCTCATTCATTCCTTACCTCAACAAAAAGTATTGGGATAGGGCTTAAAAGAAACCTGATACAACCCAAAAAATCTCTACCTTAGAGAAATCCTCAGTGATGCGGTTATGGCAACGTCAAAGAACTGGATACCCACTTTTTGAAATAGGGACATGACTTATTGGTGACTTAAGTTGGAGTCTTAAATCCTCTCAAGTAAGTAGGAGCTGCAGCATCTTAAAAATATATAAAAATTGGATCAACTTTTTTAGGTCTGAAATTTTAGAATTAAAATAGAACTGATCATAAGAAGTGTGTTGAAAAGTTTTCCAGTGTGAGACACTGTTTTGACTAAAAATATTGAATGCAAAATGTTGGTGAAAAATGCTTAGAAAATATTTACTAATCCTGTTTTGATTTTTTCAGCGTTAATGTTTTATGATTTAAAACATGATATAAATTCATTTCAAAATAGAAATATGCTTTAAAGATAGCTAAAATATTTCAAATTTATTAACAGAAAGGATTCAAGCATCCATAAATGAAAATTTAGAAAATGGTCCCCTCAAAAGGAAAAGAAACTTTTTTGAAGTTAGTTTTATAGAAGTTATAAAATATTGGAAAATATGCTTTTCACTGGGCAGAAAATCTGTTCTTCAGCTAGCTCTCATTTTGGAATTCAGCACTAAGCATATGTGTATGAGAGTAGTATTAGCCCTAGTTTCCATAAATTACATGGAAGTCTGCTTTTTCTATGGCTAAATCTGTTTGAAAATGTCATTCTTATTGATTATGCAGAGCCTGATCGTTGCTTAAACAGAGTAATTTGACCCACTGATTTAAAATGTCAGGAAAGGCAATACTCAGTCATACTTGGAACAGGTTTTTCATCTTAAGTATTGGGTTTCCCCAAGACCAATTTTTCTTTAACATGAACCCCTTCATTCTGCCTTCATGTCCCTCTGCACCCAGCTCTGCACTTTCCCTTACTACTGCACTTTCCCGTAAGATGACCACTCTGTTCCCATACAGTATGTAAACTCTGTCGCCTCTCCTCAAACGCAGTGATTAGTGCCTGTAGGCAGCAGCACAATGCAAATAATCAATACTCAGTGATGTTTTCGGAGGGATCAAAGGTGAATAAACCAGGACCTAGGGGTTTTGTCCCCCTCATTTAGTAACAGCCTTGCCCCTCTCTACTGATTCACCTCTGCTTTCCTCTTCTACACATATTACAGCATCATAGTTCCCCTGAGCTCCTGACCTGATTTCAGTAGCTCTCCCGAGCTGATGCTTACTCAGTGAAGAGATCGTTATATTAAAAGACAGGTAAAGTGAAGAGAAAAAGTTCCTAGCAGCCAAAACCTGGCAAGATGGGACGAGGTTGCTCTCTTTTTTGAGTAATTAAAATCATTTCTCTGCCTTCACAAAGTGTGTCTCTGCCCCCTGGAAAACTCAGGGAGGACAAACAGTCTTCAAAGAACAACACTTTTGAGATTTATCAAAGGATTTACTCAGTGTTTTATAAAACGTGATGATGCCAAAACTAATGAGTAGCTGTTAGAACCTGAAGTCCTGTATGCAGAACTCGCCACAAGGACACGGTAATGCTAATGACGAAGCAGATAACCACAGTAAAGTGAGGCGTGGGGGTGGCTGGGGAAACCACTGGCGTAGATCATCAGCGTGTCTCAAAAGTAGCCACTAAGTTATAAAGAGACAACTATTTCAAAGCGTGTTAGGGTCCGTTCATTCTCTGGTATTAAAACCGTTCTGACCACCTGGCTTCTAGTTCTTTGCAACAGAAGTTTCAACCTGAAATAACGTGTCTCAAATGATCAATCTTTAAAAT
This sequence comes from Struthio camelus, assembly GCF_040807025.1. Taxonomy (NCBI): domain Eukaryota; kingdom Metazoa; phylum Chordata; class Aves; order Struthioniformes; family Struthionidae; genus Struthio; species Struthio camelus. Next base: position 144,444,037 of record NC_090943.1, read on the forward strand.
TTCTGCTTTTCTAAAGCTGTTCACAAATATACCTTTTAGAATACATATCTTACGGGCAGCACAAAAACATTTTAATAAATGCTAACATGTTTGTAAACACAATGAAAATGGTATTTCCCACTGAGCGGTATAAGATCATTTAAATAAAATATCTGCCTTTGGACATCAGACCCTGCTGGTGAGCCCAATAGGATTTGTGCTTCATTTTCCTATTGGAAAGCACAGTATATGTGGACATGTTTTGTGAGAACTGATAAAAAGAGAAATCTCTAACCCATGACATCTGTACAGATTTCTCCTTTTTAAATCTTTGCATCTTAATAGACTTCCAAAATTCATCCCTGAAAATGTTTTGACTTGTTCTAAATGCCTCATGCTAAGAGGCAAATATCAGTGTGAGAATTCATTATTTCAACAGAACTAAAGTTTGACAGAGGTAGGAGAGCAGAATGCAAATGTCAGCGTTGCTGGAGGTACCAGCAATCTGATAAAGCCCATTTATTTCTATGACTATATTTTCAGTACAACAGTGTCACCTGAATATCTTCATTCACTTTATGTTTATTCTAGCTTCTTTACAAAGACTTCCATCTGAGACCAGAACCTGAAACCCTAACTCAGAAAATACTGAGCTCTCACTCAAAAAAATATTATTTGAAATCTTGAAAATAGATAAAACTGAATATAACCAGACTTGCAAGGTGCTGAGCTGTTCTGTACAGTCTGAAAGCCTGTCAGCCTGCATAAGTGAGAGCTGCATGTAAGAGAGAGTGATCACCTGCACGAAATGAGGCGCAGATGAGCCATGAGGACTGGGATGCATATAGGCCCTCCCAAAGTTTGATGTCTTGATTTCAGTAGGGAACCAAAGACAGGAAGGTCCTGCTGGGCAACCGAGTCTTGCCGCCTGATGGCACAGGAGGGCCTTTCAACTCTCTGATGCTCTTGAACTGCTTGTTCTTGTGCAATGAGTGTCCTCTAAATTACAGAGCTCCTCTCTCTGATCCATTTACAGAGACCAATTGCATGTCTTCTAAATGTTATTGTAGACAAAGTAAACCAAGCTCTTTCTCATTTGAAGCAATGTTTGTTTTCCCCATATCCTCCTAGTAGTTCCTTTCACACCTCTTCCAGTTAGGATTTTTTTTTTTTTTAACAAAGATGCCAGAATTTTGCACAGGATGATAAATGAGGCCTTACTAGTGCATTGTGCAACGACACTAATACTTTTAACTCTGGTGAGACTTCTTCTGCATGTCCTTGTCATGGCTGCTCCATCCAGGCAGCCTGCTGCCTTTCTGGGGCTACCCGGCACATCAGGCTAACACGCTCTGCTAATGCAGGCATTTCCAGCTGATGACCTCGCTCAGCTCTTAGGAGGGTTTTCTGTTAATATTTTTCCTAATAAAGACTGAATTGACACTGATGCATAACTTTGAAAACAGCTTTGTGGGTTGTGAATTTTAGGTAGCTATCAGGTAGCTTTGCTTCAAATAGCTTTATTTTCATGTGTTATAAACTGCCCAATCTATTTAACTCATGCATATTAATTTCTCTTTCTTAAAGAAAACTGGTTTATATTTTACTTTAAAAATATTATTTTTCTCTCCTATGGAGAATATGAAGAAGACTTCTTAAACTTATGTACCCATAGCAATTGTATCTATTAGTATTTCTATAAGCCACTATTGAGGCTAATGAAGCAATATTCTCATTAATTTCAGTGATATATATTCAGTAGCATAATTTATGACATTCGCAACACTGGATGGCTACCGACTAGGAAAATCTAGTTATGTGAGATACAGCACTGAAAAAAAATCTGAGGGAACACATTTTTAAATGCAAGGTCTGAGTGCTGATTGACATGCTTTGTACGATAGTAAAATCTGGCAGGTGCATTAACTTGCATTCCTCTGATCTGTACACATCCACACTTGTCTTCTTAGGGTACTTGGTAATAAGCTTCTTTAAAGATCCCTGAGTAAGCACTGAAGATAATATCTGGAGTATGTAGCACTCAGTCCTTTTAGAATGGCTTTTTCCTGCTCCTTTCGTTTTCTTAAGAAAATGTCAGTTTAATCATATCTTAATGCTTTGATAATGCGTTTCTTTACATAGCTGTAGAACACTCACTTCAGTGTTTTAAAAGAATTAATGTAGATGTAAAAATGCCAGTTAAATGAGATTTCTTCCAACAGGCTAAGAAAACTGAAGAGTAAGGCTTCAAAACTTGCAAAACATTTGCACAGCAACACAAATATGCCTTAACAGAGCCCACTCTGCATGTATTATTGTAGAAAAAACTTATATTTCCATTCTGCAACTTCAGAGAACCTGTACACAAACTCTTGTATTGCCAGATACTGCAGCTACCTTTTTCACAGAAGTTAACTTCTGATCTCTGCCTAGCAGTTCACAAACTTTACCAGCCTAGAAACCTTGACAGCAGTTCTCTGCAACTAAATATTAGTTGCCAGAACTGACCAAACTCATAATGGCATACCTTTTTACTGCTTAAGAAAATAAGGACTTGTGTCATGTTTCCACTGGCTGGCTCTGTACCAATAAGCATGTTAGGAAAGAAATTTGTGTTCTCTTAGGAGACAGCACATTGAAGTCCCAGTACGGGTTAAGTACCATTGAAGAGCAGGTGCACAGTAGACGAGAGTGATAGAAGAGCCTTCTGAGACAGGCATCTGTTCCTCAGTTGAGTCCTGAACTGTTTTCATATGCTTGCAAAAATTATCATGATTTTACCTTTTAATGAATTTCTTACAAGTACAAACACTGAAACAAAGCTTCACATACAGTAAAAAATTAAATATTGTAATGTGTGTTACAAAGGCATACTTAAAATACTATATATTCATTTATGCATACAGAGCAAAACAGTCAACAGGGTAAATATAAACATAAACTTTTTTTTCCTGTTCCCCATCTCAGAGAGGATTTATGCTGTTTGATGTTTTACTTACAGTGTCTGCATACCTAGGAGATTCTGCAAAATGCCTTCTTCACCATTACATTTGACTGCTGCTAGAAATCCAATTTTTGTTATTGATTTGTGGACTCAGCTCCTCAAATAGGTCTAATTGGAAAGGTTTTGTGATTCTTGTACTCTAGTCTCTAAGATTAAAAGAGGCCCTTTCCTACTTTCCTCCAAGAAGAGCATAATTTATGATGTTCTGCAATATATATTGCACGAGATAAATTGACAAGTTTCATGTCTTTGGCTGTAGTCACTTTCTGTAAGTAGAAAATGCTTCTAATTCCCTATGTGTCTTGTAAAAGTAAATATCTACTGTGAAATCCAGACGAAATTTGACAGGACACAACATTAAGTAAGATGATCCTATCTTCGGTATTTTGCTTGAAATGTCAGCCAAGACTCTCTAACGTTTCAGTAGGCCTAGAATAAAACCTAGGAAAATCCTCATTCACACCTATATAAATATAATGGATTTAATGAAATGAATATAATGAATGAATGAATTCATGAATCTCGGATATGTGTGATCTGGTATTATTTTTTAAAAACTCTTACTGCTAATTGTTTTCATATTAATAAATGTTTGGAGGATGTATCCTTCTTTTTATGCCCTATGTTAGAAGCAGCATGATCGAGGCTGTAACCGTAATAATAGAAATAATGAAGCACAAAGATTCAGAGAGTTCTTCTTTCATTTATGCCCTGATCTAAGGCCCGTGGAAAGTTAATCAAAAATTTTCCAGTGATGCAGTAGTCTTTGGATGAAGCCCGCACACTGGTATGAATAAAAAAAGCAACCACGAAATCTACAAAGTTACACGATTGTGCAACAAGTGAAAACGAGAGAGAATTAAGCCCACATCCTTTATAAGACTTCTATTTGTGATAATTTATAGATATTGCCCTATTTTACGGCCTACGCAGCTTGGAGGCAAGAAATTTGATGGACTTGGTTATAATAAGGGAACATCCCATACTGCAGATGAGAAGCATTTAAGAAGGGCTAGGTGTTTCCTGCTTAACAAATTCAGCTAGTTAAGCCTTAATTTTTTTTTTTTTATTGTGTAAATTAGCCCTGCCACCAAAACCACTCAGTCCTTAACTGTTGAAGAACCATGCAGGAAGCTTAAACAAAACCAAATATCCTATATCAAAACCATATTTAATATCTTTGTTTCAAATGCATTCTGTAAAGCAGATTCCTATTTCAGCAAATACCACCTTTTCTTCCTGCTCTAAGAGGCTGCTTTCCTTCTGCATTGATGAAATCTTCCACTGTTTTATTTTGTGATATGTCAACTTGATTCCAGCTCCTTTGTTTAATGTGTTTTCCCTTGGACTGATTCTTCTTGTAATTATATAGGCAAGTCTGTTCCTTGATACCATGTAGGCCCCCTTCATATCCGAGGCAGTGCAGGCTGGTCCCCCTTTACTTCTCCAGATCTACCTTAGGAAAAGGCAAGGTCACCTAACATCAAGAAAAGCCATTATTTCTTGATGAATACTAGGTGGGTCATTGCAAAGACTATTTTGATGACTAATAATGAGACTTCTTCAGTACTAGGTCAAGAAGCATATATCTTTTGAAACTGAGAACTGAGAAGTAGTAACAGCATTTCAGAATTCAGAACAGAAAGGTGAGTAACAGGGCCTTTGTCTTTGAGCTCCAGTATGGATATTCTGACAAAAAAGTTCTTTGCCTTTAAAGAATGGCAAGATGTAAAGACTGCTTTATTGGCACTCTCAAAAATGCAATTTCACTTAGGTGACAGAGAACAAAACTGAAATCCCTAACGTAGAGTAGCAGAAGAAAGGACATAGTAGAACGAACTGCTACTGTTGAAACAAAGAAGGTACAGAATTTGACATAGAGATAGTCTTTATAAAAATTAACTTATAGGTACTCTTTCTTTGAACTAATTTTTAGCTATTCTCCTCACCAATCTCAGACCTTTAAAAATCGATGGGGCTGAGACTAGGATTGTACTATACATGCACATGTGCAAAAACTACATGAACCGAAAGTCATCTAGATCTAGAATTCTTGTTTTGCCCTGTATCTAAATGTTACGCTTGGTTCTTCACAATAGGATGAATTAAGACTGCAGATAATGTCTTAAAAAGTCTGTAGGACTTAAGATACTTGAAAGTAGACTTTAGAACTTTGCATTTTTTTTTCCCAAATGATGATTAAAGACTATGTTTGGTAGGTGGATCTCTGACTAAGGTTATTATGTTCAAATAAAATGTCCCCAAAATATCTGATAGAAAGTACTTCATCCAGTTGTCTGACATAAGGAAGATGCCACAGCCTTGATGGTAAGAGAAATTTATTTTTCATTCAGTCTAATGAATGCAAAGTCCAGCCAATCCATCCAAACTCTTTATCTGTACCTTCTTCCCAATTTCTTTTGGTCCTCCATCTAGGCAAATCTGAAAATGAATTGCATTAGATTAAGGATGTCACCTCTTTACCATTATGTACATCTGATACTCACTTTCTCCCGTTGCACATTATATCGATCTTACAAGGAATGGCAAGCTCATTGGGCACAGACCACAGCGTTTAGATAGTGAGTGAGTTCTTCCAACGAAAATCCAATCCTGACTGGACTTGAATACTCTACCACTGCAAATACCAAATAGTCTTAAAAATCTAGTAAACCATTACAGATGTCGAGCTATCCAATTAGCCAAGATTGCCTCCAACTGTTTTAGCTCATACTATTTCTTGTGGCATAAAGCTGTCATGATATTTGAATGCTGGGTGTCGATTTGTCACTCTAAAACTATCAAAAAGGAATTAAGATATCAGATTGTTCAATTAACTCAGTTTTGCCCTGTTTCAATTAGAGGTCCTAAATACTCTAATGAAAATGTCTTAAGCCCTCCACGGACGATGGGTATGTTTCTCATGGTGAAGATTAGTGGAAAATACCTTTTATTGGTAATGTTTCCTTAAGAAAAGGCAGACTGCCAGAAGCATACAAGCACACATTTATTGGGTCCTTACTCAATAAATCCTCTCCTGACATTAATTTTCTTGCCAACTATTGTCTGATTGCTAAACCTCCCATTTCTGGGCAAGATTATTGAAGAGATGATAGATAGCAAATAGTGTCTAGCAGCATCTGCTCTTAATTTTTAGACACCAATCAGTCAGGCTTCAGACCTTGACATGGCATCTGAAGGGCATCAGTCTCAGTGACTGAAAATCTCCCTAGGGCAATGGGACAATGTTAGGTTTCCTTACTAATAACTCTAGGTCTTTGTGACCTTCGATATTTGATTCCAGAGACTGTCAGGTGCTGTTTATTTGACCGTGGAACCTGACAAGGACTAAAAAAATTACTTTATTCTTTCTTATGGTCGAGAGGATCCTGATAGGTTATGATCATTTGCTTTTCCTGTTTGAGAGTCTTTGCTGGGGCAGCCTCTGGAGTACAGCCCTGACAACCTTTTCTTCTGTGCTAAGGAGAAGACATGCTAGGAAGCAGCGACGTCATTTGAACAGAATGAGGCACATTTGCAAGCATACAGCTGATAAAATTCTGCTCTGTCTTCTGTTTTTCCAGTGCTTGATAGAGACTTGGCCCTGAATGAAATACTGCCAGTTAAAGTCATGCTGGCAAATGGATGCCTGCTAATGAACTGGTAAAACTTGCAACTACTACATTTAGGAAAAGAATCTGCCTGAACATTTTATAAAGTGACATGTGGATCTGTGATTATACTACATTCATTCTTTTTCTGGATTTCCAAATATCCATAAATATGTTCCCCTTCTGCAGTTATGACAGAAGCAGATGCCATGATTTTCAGCCATGTTTCTCTTTTGTCTGGGCTGCACCACAACGTGCCTCATATATGACCTGGCGTCAAAACCGCTCCAAACGTTTACCTAGGGGATGTTTGTGCTTGTCAGCATAAAGAGGAATACTGAGAATATATTATACTATTACTGAATTCTGAATGAAATCTTTATGACACTCAGATACAAAGCTCAACAGCCAAGCCCCATCTAATTCGAAGAAAGCTCCTTTCTCTCTTCCAAAATCATCCATCTATTGACGTGCTGAGTGGAGCCAACTGAAGAAAGGGTCGTTTGGGCAGTTCAGAGAACTTGCTCTCTCATAATCTTCTACATAAATCAAGTTTCAAAACATCCAGGATGCAATGCAGTAAATACATGAACAAAGGGTTGTGTCCAGGTGTTGGCAGTGGCGTCTCGCTCATTCTGTTTGAAGGCTTCCTCTCTCCCTGTCTGGGGGAGAGCAGACTATATTTGCCTTCTCCGGGGAAATGGTTGCTTGTTTACTCAGTCGCAGCAATGATGGATGTCTTGCTTTAAAAAAGAAAAAAAGAAAGAAAAAAAAAAAAGAAAACAAGCAGAAAGAAGGTTAAAAACAGGCGAATGAGATCCAAATAAAAAGCCATAGTGTTAAGGCATTAATGAGAAAAACAGTCTCTGAAACAGCTCCTTGAAAAACCTTGTTTGTATTGATTGAAGCATCACAAAATAGCTAGCCACTGTCTCCAGGATGAATTTTGTGGCCATTTAGCTTTTGTGCAATATTGTGAACCCTGAATCTCAGAATGACTCTCCATTACCCCCTCTCTTCCCCCACAGACGGTCCCATGAGGTGACTATCCCTCAGTTCCAAGAGGTTACCATCTACCATGGCCATCAGCGACACCACTCACCAGCTTCCCTCCCATTTGGACTGGAACACAGGAGGTTTTCGGAAATCTAAATCACACAGGAATCAGTGAATCTGCAGTCTTACCCTTCCACTTTCACAGATTCAAATAGTTGCAGGAGACAGTATAAATACAATTAGGTACTATAAATCAGGGATATCTAAAATTATGTGTTTAAAATCTTATAATTATGAGCTGATTCTAATGCAATTTTCAGAGTTTGCATAAGACTTTTCTTGCAGTACATCAGTGGCTGTAGCGCAGTACCCTGAGATTTCAAACATGTAGTATAACAAGATGTGAACAGGGCAATAAGTGAATTTACAAATAAGGAACCTATTTATATAGAGTTACAGATGTTGAAACAATATGAATTCTGAGTAACATAAACCAAATTTAAGTAGATTTGAACCTTGCTTTCCTCTATTCCTATCGCTGTTTGTATTATATCTCAAAATGGCCAAGAATTTACTATAAGAGAAATTTGAGAATCCGAAGGAGAAGCATAGAAAAACAGACCAAATACTGCAGGGGCACATGACCCATAAGTTAACATAAAACATTTGCACTCGTAATTCAACTTGAGACAAATTTCAAATTCATTTCCATACAGAATAAGGTATAAATACTCTCTTCAAATATTTTGACCAAAATTTGATTTTGAAGACATATTTTCCTAGCACAAAACTGTCCTAAAATCATTGGGAAAATGTATTTCAGCTAAGAGTAATTAAGGGAAGATAGCGTACCTGGTAGGAAATACTAATAGCATATACATTTTCAGTAGAATGAGGGACTCTTACAAATAGGAGATTATATATCAGATTTAAAGAATTCACATACAAAAAGCTCAACTTAACCAGAATGTCATAAAGAAATATGGAACAGTGAGGTGTATTATTCTGTGCAGTGATCTCTGAAGGGAACTGTAGGAGCTCCATCGTCTCCGTCTCTTAAGACCGGGTTAAAGAAAACAAAAATATACTTTGGAAGAGAAATTGAAATTGGAAGACGTGGAGGACTAAACATTTCTAGTAACAGATTTTCCCTGACTCCTGTTCTTTTTGTTTTATTAATATGAAAAATACAGAGGAAAAGATGCAGAACTATGCATCTCAGCATCCTGTTATTTCTGTAGGCGGAATCTATCTGATGAGGCCTAAAAAATCCTGATGCTGTACTGGAGAAAACCGAGGCATGAAAAACTAAGCTGAAAACTTGAACAGTAGGTATCCAATTTCCAGTCTGATTATTCACTTCCATACAGTTATGAGACACTGGATAAGGGATTTGTCTATTGAAAGTCCTTGATTACTGCAAACTACTGCAGTGTCACAGCCTCATTTAGCTATTTCTCTTTAAAAAATTTGTCGAACTTTTGAACTGATAATACTAACCTGTATTTTTTTGCCTTTTGCAATGGTTATTCAATCAGGTTTCCTATTGTGAGAATATATAATAAATTATTTGAGAGCTTGAAAAACTATAGTTTCAAGTTAATACAGCTCAATCATAGCTCTTTCACTCTAAATAAAATTGTGTGTATGATAGTCAGATAAAGGTTTCTTTTAACAACTCAAGCTAGTGATGAAGCAAATTATTTTAGAAAACACTTCACTGCAGAATCTTTTTTCTTTATTGTCAGTGTTGTTGACATTATTTGATAAAAATCAATCCGAATGGTTAAACTGTAACTGGAATTTGTATCTTTATTCACAGATCCAATATTAAATAATCTTCTGTACTGAGCAAATCATGTAATCACGTCTCACTTCATTCCCCTACAAAATGGGTGAAGTCCCCTGCCCTGTCTCATATCAAGCCTTGAGTCTTAATTAGTTAAAGCCAGCTGAGTGCTTTAAAATTCCCGAACAAAATACATGAGAAAGTGAAATCATCCTTGTTTTTGCAGCTCTCTCCAATTTCCTTAAATATCCACTGATCATTTCCTTCATTCATTTTTTTATTTTTTTTTCCACCTGGCAAGGTTTTTTCCATGTGCTATTATAATATCTCAGGTTTAGGTCTAGGAGAGTAAAGAGCCTCTGTACAGACGTTGGTGTAACCGTGGACGTACACAGTACGTTACAGCAGCTGAGATACCACAAAAAAAAAGGAGAGTCAAAGAAACATACTTACCTAAACAAAGAGGTGCTGGCAAGGAAAGTCGGTGAAAACCTTTGCTGTCTTTACTTGGAAATAATATGAAAGGTATCAAAAGATTTCAATATTTCAGGATTTCAAAATAACTGGAATTCATAAGTCTTAAGAAAAAGTACTTTGCTAAAGTGAAGTAAGTTCAGTCTTTGCAATGTAATTCAAATAGCCCTTGTAATTCAGGTCCTGGAATTAACCTACTGAAGCAAAGCTTGAAAAGATTTAGATTTACTCAGGCTACCAACAATACAATAACGTCTTACAAATTCACAACTGCCCTGTCTATTGGTGACGCTGCCAAAATGCTGTAATCTGTCATTCTGAAGCTCTGAGTTGCTAATAGTTAAAAAATGAATCTGGACACCATTTCTGAGTCTCTCTGGCTGAAAACTTATTCAGACTCAAGCACTTTTTAATCAGGATAAGATAACAACTGAGCTCTTCATTGAAACAATTCTGGAATGATTTCTGCTATGGTGTTTAACTTCAATTTTTTAACTGTGAAGAGGTTGTTCAGAACAGAATTTCAGTACTTGCAGTCCATTGGCTGCAATGAAAAGAGTATCTCTCAAAGCATTGTCATGTTTAAGTTACAATGCAGGTCATCTGAGCTACCATTTTATTTTCTAGGCATGATCCCATTGGGTACTCATTGCTGAGGAGAGCAGCTAGGGAGGGAGAGGAAAGAGGGAGGGAGGAAGGGACTGGGAGAAGGGGCTGGTTGAAAAAATACGATCGTATGACTGCAGTGTGAAGCAACCTTCCTTTTGCAGGTATTTGTGGGCTTTCCATACAAGCAATTTAGTCAAACTCTGCTGTTACACCTTTATCGAATTTGGCAACGGTTCAGGAAGTAAAGTAAGTCAGGTTTAAAGCTTTATTTTTAGTAGGTACGCTCTTTTCCTGCTTACTACAAAATGAGTAATATTGTTGTGATGAGAAACTTAAAATTTCAGCAACATATCCAGTATTTTTCAGAGGTTCTTGATTATTTAGAAACCTATTTAAATGTACTGGGGACACTGAAGCCTTCACTGTCCTAACCTTAGTCCCCTGACCGCAAGCCAACGTCAGCTAATAGAGTCCCTCCACTGATTTCAGGGGGCTTTGGATCTGGCCCTCTCAGAATAAGAGAAAGCTGCAGTAACGTACTAAAATTGGTGCCATATAAATAGCTAAAATAATGGAAAATATAATGAGTTCCAAGTTACATATACAGAGATAATAAAAAAAAAATGCTTTGTGCAGATGCTGTTCCCACATGAAAAGAAGAAATATTACTGGGAGTACCATCAGGGAAGTATTACTGGGTAAATCAGTATTCTTTCCTTTGTTTTATATTATATTGTTATGGGAATGATATTTGCAATCACAAGATATGTATACTTTTTGCCTCATAAATAAGATATTGTTTGGTAGTAGAATGTGGTATTTTCTGCTAAAAACACCCTATGCAAACCAGTGCTGTTTTACGTACATTTAGCTTCCTGCTTTCTCTTTTAAAACATTTATTAACCAGGAAGACCTCACTGACATGTAAATTTCATTTTCTATGCCCAGCAGATTAAAATACATCTGTTTCAGACATCACTCGGTAAAGAAATAATTTGAATAGTTCATTTTATTAGAAAAAGATTTATGTCAGCATTCAACTATGACAAGAGAGGGGATAGTGGCAAGTGCACAATACTGGAAAAAGATTTTCCGTGAAAAGTATCTATATTGAACAGCATTGTGCCAGAAATAACGTGGGCTTTCATAGGACTAGGTTAACCTAGTAGGCTGTGGACAGCACCAGGGTTTCCAGGCAGAGATATCTCTTCCCCCCTGAATTAACAGCTGATTGAATGAATGTACATTTAATATGCATTAGGTGAATATGCATGACGAGCTACATGGGAGTCACTCCTGTCTGACCATATGGAGCACCACATGCTGAAGAGGGAAATTTTGTTTTCTTGAAGGTTGAGTCCTACTTCCTCAAGAGAAGTTGCCCTTTTATTATATTCTTTTTTCTTACAATTTGCACCAAAATCACCAGGCTAGACATCTCTTTCATAGAGGCATGTAGATACAAAACATAATAAATATGGGAATAACACATTGAGCTGCAGTATCTTGTGCTATATTATCTAGCAGCATATTATAACACACTGCAGTATGAAAGGTGATAAAGTGCCGTACATGACTAGGTAGTTTAGGGGGATGGCATACAGATCTCATCTTATCTAGGTCACTAGTCTGAAGGCAACCTTTTTTTTTTGTGATTGAAAGTCATTGCCATCCAACCAGCTCTACAGGGGTTGAGCCAACGATAACCTCACATTTTGAGGAGAAAGCATTCCCACTAACACCAGCTGAACTATAGTTTCTATCAGGACTGGACAAAAATGACTGCTGTGTTTGTAAATATTTGATTTTTAAAAATGTCATTACATTATGTATATAATAGTAAATATTAACAAATTATTTATTTCCTCAGAATATTCCCATCAAATTCAGAAAAACGCTTAGGCTTGTCACAGTTAAAGTATGCATCCAAGAATAGTAAGGCAGCTTTTCTGAAGTGAAGCCCACAAATGAGAGATGATATGGGGAGAAAGGATGCATTTGGTGAGCAACTTACTCAAAACAATCACAGCATTCAATGAGCTGTTATGATTACTCTTGAAAAACCCTGGCAGGTAGGTTCAGAAGGGAGGGGCACCTAAGATTTTGTTCCCCCCTCTGCACCTCTAATGCTGTCATACCACATTAGCAAATCTCACCTGCAGGTCTGGAGACTAAATCACTACAAACCTTCAAACGCAAAATACGAAAAAAAAACTACATCACACTGGCTGAGCATGGTGGAGCACTGTCATGTATTCCTGTTCTCACAAACATGTGATACTAGTGAACGGCCGATGCAGGTTCATACAGAAAAATAGGGTACCAAAGCACAGGAAACAGAAGCAGATGAACTTCAGCGCAGCCATCATTATGGCTTGAGAGAATAAGCAAAAGCAGTGTGACAAAGCTGCAGATCCCTGTTTATGGAAGAGATCTTTTCAAACATACATAGAACCATAATACACTTACCTACAAGATAATGGAATACATTGCAAGATATTAGATAGATAGATATATTTTTCTATATATCAGGCTGAGAAATTGGACTAATAAAATATAGATGAAATAGAAGCAAATTTGGAGGAGACTGTAAGGACTTTTTAAGTACTGGTTATGGTATTAAGAAGCTTCAGCGATTATAATTTCTGTTCTTTATAGCAAAAGGAGTAAATAAATTTGCCCCATGGAATCTCAAAAGGTGTAAATCTCTCCATTGCTCTGGTTCCACTCCACTAAAGACAACTGGTAAGAAACTGAGCAGAAAATCCCGTTTGTTTCAATGCCCCCCTCAAACTCACCTTTGATTTTGGCCAGTTGTAACTACAGATTTAGAAAACAGTTCTTCACATTGCAAAGCAGTATTATAAGTATGCACAAAAGAAATCTGAATTTGTACAACAAAAATAATATCTGAATGCATTGCAATTATCTCTTAAATATGCATATGTTGCATTGTTCTTTGAATATTCATAAAATGCATTTTTGCATATGTATCAATATTCAATTCTATGTAATAATTTTCACTATAGATATAAGCATAGGCGCATATTAAGCTTGTTTTTATGTGCATATTACGTTCTCTCTATACAAATACACACAAATCGGGAAGTTTTATAGACTGGAATTAATTTTATCCTAATTTTATGCTCCTGTTTGGAAGCAGTTACAGTAAGTTTCCAAGGTAGAAGAATATTTTCCTATTTTTGCATTATAAAAAACGGAGTAATAAATGAGCTTTTGACCAGCTTTTCCTGTCTGCAGTGTGTACTGCAACATTTGATTAGAGATCTCATGAGAAGGACGTTTGTGATAAGAAGGTACTATATGTCTCAATTTAAGGGTCATTTTCTGGTTAAATAAACCAAATTAAACTGGCCATAGCAAAGCATCAAATGAGAAAGTCTTTTGTATTACACCAAATATCTGCAGCGTTCCTTTCGTCATGGACTTGATTTCTGACTGTTTGTACCTTCTGAAGGATTTACAGTAATGAGAAGTAGAGAAGATGGCCACTTCATTGTGTTGAAATAGGCTAGGACCCATACTCCATTTATTTTTCATGAATGAAATCAGGTATGGCAATCCTTGGTTAACCCATTCCTGCCTCAGGCAATCCCCGTTTTATTCAGCAAAATAAAATAGCCTTAAAGACAGCAGACTAAAGAAAATCCTTGTTACTACAGACCGACTGAGATCTGTGTGTCTGAAGCTGTTTCCCTTACGAATTAAATTCCTGGCATTAAAACAAAATATATATTACTGTATCTCTGAATTCGATGAAGTGACATTCACCCTAAAGGACTGTGAACTGTCTTACAAAGTGTGTGTATGTGTTTGTTACGCACACAGTTTCACAAGAAGGTAAAATTATCTATCAGCATAATTTTTGGAACAACCAGGAGAGTTGCCTTTTAACGCCAGAATGAAAAAGGCTGCACAAAAATATTAATTGGCATAGTTATATTTTTCTTTTGAGAGAATGAGATTTAAATTGTTTTTATTGCATGGAGTTTGCACAGTAAAGCCCAGATCCTGAGTGCGGAGGGAGGCAGGCGGAGGCTTGCGCCTGGGCTGAGCAGGCTGCGGGGACGAGCTTGCAGGATTGGGCCCGCATGTGCTTCTGCTCTTGCAGAGCGCTGTGTGGATCAATTTGCCGGCAATGGTTTCATCACCCACACTACCAGTTAAATATCATTCAATTATTAAGGTCTGTAAAAGTCAGAGAGCCTGAAAGAAAGAGGAGATCTTGGAAAGATCTGAGGGAAAAATGGCATTTTTTATTAGTATAAAGATTATTTAACTTTAGAGCTCTACTAATGATAATTTCTGTGACCAAAAATGTCCCCTTATGATTAATCAATTATGCAAACCATCCCCATTTCAAGGCTAGTAAAGACTTATTTAATGACATTTTTCATGCATCTCATGTCTTTAATATATTATTTTTCCCTTTGCTCTGACAGAGCAATCTGCTCCGCAGAAGAAGTGCTGTGTGCCATCAAATAAAATCATTCCCCTTATTGGGAAACAATTGTTTATTTATAATACGTTCTCAAAATTGATCCTTTTAAAATAGCTGATTTTTGTCTAGCTTTCAGCTTGTTTCTCTGCAGCATGTATTACTCCTCCATGGCACATGTAGAGGTTGTTCAAATATTAATGGCATAAGAAACTGAGTGTACCAGGTCCGCCACAGTTTTTTTTGCTGTCTCTTCTTTCTACTGCCTGAGGAATGATCCCATCTCACCTTGGAGCTACCCTGTCCCTACAGATGCAGAGAGAAGTAATTCAGTCCCTTCACTAATTCGTTTCTGGGTATCTTCTGGGCGGCGACTGGCAATAATCCCAAACTGCATGTTTTATGATGTGGACTGTTGTGTCCCCTCTGAAATGAGCTGAGACTGTCAAACTCATTTTAGCAGAGGGCAGTCGGTAACAGTGTCCGAAGGCTTGAGGTCAGTACATTAGGTGCCATGCTGTAAAGTGATTGACAAAAGCCTAGTTTACTGAAGGGAGAAAAAAAGAATCCATAAAGAAAGGAACTATTTAAGACAATGGCTCAAATTATGTTTCACATTTTATGGCTGAGCTTGATGTACCCTGAAAGAAAGAGGTACTTATTAAACAAACAACAACACGTTAACAAGAGGGATTAATTTATTATCACGAGTACAAGTCATGCAGAGATTTGGGGAAGATCGAAAGACAGCGGCTTTTGCAGCTGTATAGCTCAGGTTTAGTTAGCACACAAAGATCCCATTTATGGAAATAACAATGCTGGGGTCATTAGCAGTGCTGCAAGTGAACAACTCCGTCGTCTTTTCCCTTGTCATAATCTGTGTTACGCGGCAGCAAGACAATTGTCAGCGCAAACTGCATCCTGCACTGAAAAGTGAGAAAACAATTGCAATGTGCCATTGGAATTAAACAAATAACTAGTATCAAGACGAGCGCGTTCTCTACAGCTCCAAACGCATTCCCTTCTCTTTCGTAACGCGTGCGGTGTCACCTTAATTAAACTTGTGTGTTTAAAAGTAAATATTTACTTGCTGTAGATTACCCATCCCCCCGAAAAACCCTAGTAAAAATATAAATGCCTGAAGAGTAAACTTGCATCGCATGTACTCTGCCCACGATAAAACAGATTAAAATAAAGAAAAATAAAGGGTAGTATCTTACATGGCTGACTCAAGATCCCCATCTAGCGTCCACGTGGAGATTAACAGAACCTTTTTAAAACTACTATTTTAAATTTAAAAAATGGAAGATTTCTTTCCTTGAGGTTTTAGGTCTCTTCGTTTTATGATGCGCCATGACATGAAAATGGATTCATTTTATGGCACTGCTTGGTTTTGCTCACTTGTCTTCACGATTCACTTTGTTTCTACTCTGTCCTATTCTATTCTATTCATGTTCTTATACTGCTCTCCCCACCACTGCTTATGAGTGCTTAAGGAGTACAGTAAATGATAGAACTAACATATGTGTTTTTCCCTAACTTCTCTTTAGTAGCAAACAACATTTAGTGTCATGTTTAATTAGGATATACTGCAGGTAAGAGTCCCTTGTAAGTCCAACTGAATTGTTGTTAATTGCTTTTTGTTGATGGTGGTGTCATGGCATATGTACATATTGATTTGAATTTTTGCCATAAAAGGCAAGGTCATATAAATGTGCTATGTGCTCAAGGTAGCAGGTACTGTGATTTGAGACAGTCCTGCAGTCTGTCACTACCACTAAGGATTGCTACATCCCCCTCCCATAGAAGTAACCAGACTCATGAAGGGTGCAATGGTCAAATGGTGTTCCTTACAATGGAAAATAAAAAACAGTAGCAAGTAACTAAAAGAAACATTTAATCCAAGCTGATCATGCACACTAAAGATCTTTAAAAGGATTACTTAAAGTTGAGGGGGCAGAACATTGCTTTTCCTCTTGCTATTGTTCTGCCCTTCTATTCTTTCTGCAGTCTGGGCTGAAAATAGGATGAGATTTTAAAAGACTTTCACAGTCTGTCTGTGGCAGTCCATCTTAGCTAGCTTCTTTCAGCTAGCCAGCTTCAGGAGCAATGCAGGGAAGAAGCAGCAGCACAGGCTTTACAACAGTGGTACGCGGGGAAGGGCCGCCCTTACCTCTGCCACGTAAGCTCAGTGCGAGCTCATATTGTGCCTGGAAGTGCTGGCCCGTGCCTCCTGCCTGCAGTGTAGGTACCTGCAAAGGCTTATTTATCTGTGCAAGGCTTTCAGGGTTGTTATACCACCATTTGCTGGTCCTATATGGAGGGCTCTTTGGGCGCGTGGTGCACTGATGGCTGCAAGCCTCACTCGGATGTAAGGTGCTAGATGTCTCCTCTGCCCTGGCCGAAATCAGCTCAGTATGACTAGGAACAGAGTTAGAGAAATGCTGGCTGCACCTAAGAACAAATCACCAAAAGATCGAGCTGCTGAGAAAGGCTATTTTTTATAGCATCTCCGACAAGTCTGTGACAAGTATATAAAAATATGTATGCAAATCTCTTCTTCTGAGGCGTCCCTCCATTAAAGCAGTCTGGATGAAATGAGCCTGCCAATACCTGGGGCTTGTGCTCCTTCTCTTCATGTGAACTAGACCACTTGTGCACAGTTAGAAAGCTGACCCTGGTTTTCATGATTCCCACGTTTTTGCAATATTCCTTATATTTACAGTGGGGAATGCCACTAGAATCAGTAATATTTCTGAAAGTGGAATCAATTTTTTAAGTGTAGGACTGTAACTAAGCGCATTACTGCCATGCTGAACTCAGCTAGTCAACACAACTCTCTGAGCTGGCTCATAAATCCAAGTGGATATTCTGTAAGGCAGGGCTAAAATGCTCCATCTTTCTATATTTAAGCTTTCAGATCAAGAGTGAGCCTTCTTATGCACCAAGCCCATCTACTTCTGCAGCACTATACAGACGATTAACATAGTGCCTCCCAGCTCTAGTCAGAGGCATATGCCAGGAGCTGTACAAGCACGAGAGAATTAGTAGGAGCATGTCCCACATGCCTTAACATCTAAATGACAAGATGGGTATAGACAGATTGGAAAGAATAATGCATATGACGGACAAAGATATCTGCACACTAGTCATCTAAACAGCTTCAGACCTGTTTGTAGACACCAAGGAAAAGGAGTTTTAAGGATGGAGGTTAAGGAGCATATTTTATGGAGCTATTGTAGAAACCTCCCACAACTAGGGGCAGCAGAGAAGAAAGAAGGAAGATACCTTCACCAAAAAGTAAAAGAAGGCAGCAGCAGTTGGCAGTCACAGGGTGGATGGAGGTGAGAATCAGCCATGTCAAAACTGAACCAAGATATGGAGGGTGAGAAAGAGGATGAGTACCTGATAGCTTAAGTGAAAGAAACACAGGAGACAAAAGAATGTGAGAGGTGGTAAGGGCCCTTCCATCCAGTGTAGCCAATACATTTCATGGGACAGAGTAATGTCTTTCTTCACATATGATACTGCTAAAGCACCAAGGAGTGAGGATCAACGAGGTACTTTTGCCTATTATTAATAATATTACTCCTTTCTCAAAATAAGAATCAATTGCACCTTTTAAAGGTTAACTGGAAAATCATACAGTTCACATGTATGTATATTCTATATATCCTAGAAGTGTAAATAGCCAAAAACTTTTTAATTTATTTTATTTTTAAGCAAAATCTGATGACTTTTTTCATAGGGCTCTCTTCGCGTAAAGTACTATGTTTTATATACATGTATGTATAACGTGCTTCCTTTGGTTCACAAATCTTTAGCTTCCTTTGTCTGCACTTACATATTTTGTTCAACATAAAAGATGAGTGATTGTTGTGGGTGACTCCCTGCTGCAGGGGACAGAGGCACCTGTCTGCCGACCTGACCTCTTGTCCAGAGAGGTTTGCTGCCTGCCAGGGGCTCCAATAAGAGATGTCATGGAAAGACTGCCAAGGCTTGTCCATGCATCGGACTACTACCCTCTGCTGATCTTCCATGTGGGCGCTAACGACACGAAAGGCAAACTGGAAACCATCAAACAGGACTTCAGAGCTCTGGGAATGGTGGTGAAGGGTCTGGGAGCCCAGGTCGTTTTCTCCTCAATCTTGCCTGTGAGGGGAAAGGATGGGAGGAGGAGTAGACGAGTTTTCCAAGTTAACAGCTGGCTGCAACGCTGGTGTTGGCAACAGGGCTTTGGTTTCTATGACCATGGGACCCTGTTTGAAGATCAACAGCTGATGGGGAGCGATGGGATCCACCTTACCAAGCGGGGCACGCGCGTCTTTGCCAACAGATTGGCCAGCCTGGTACGGAGGGCTTTAAACTAGGCAAGATGGGGGAAGGGGAGTGGTATAGTAGCAGGAGAGTCAGTAAAACACCGCTCAAGTCAGGATGCCTCCAGCGGGTGCATACAGCCAGGGGAGACAGCATGCAACGTGGCTATGGAGGCTTCTCTTGCACCTCTCCTGGGAAGCTTGCATGCTTGACTGGCTCTCTGAAATGCCTGTATACCAATGCACGCAGCATGGGGAATAAACAGGAAGAGTTAGAGATCTGTGTGCGGTCGCAGGGCCATGATCTCATTGCAGTTACAGAAACATGGTGGGATAGTTCACATGACTGGGATGCTGTCATGGATGGCTACGTGCTTTTTAGGAAAGACAGGCCAGGAAGGCGAGGTGGTGGAGTTGCTCTTTATGTGAAGGAGCAACTGGAATGTATGGAGCTCTGCCTCGGGGTGGATGAAGAGCAAGTTGAGAGCCTATGGGTAAGGATTAAAGGGCAGGGTAACATGGGTGACACTGTTGTGGGGGTTTACTACAGGCCACCTGACCAGGAGGAAGTCATCGATGAGGCCTTCTACACACAGCTGGAAGTAGCCTCACGTTCACAGGCCCTGGTTCTCATGGGAGACTTCAACCACCCTGACATCTGCTGGCAAGACAGCACAGCTAGGCACAGTCAAAGAGGTTCCTGCAGAGGATTGATGATAATTTCTTGACCCAGGTGGTGGAGACGCCAACGAGGAGAGGTGCAATGCTAGACCTTGTACTAACGAACAAAGAAGGTCTAGTTGGAGATGTGAAGGATGGGGGCAGCCTTGGCTGCAGTGACCATGAGATGGTGGAGTTCAGGATCCTATGAGGAGGGAGCAGGGCAACGAGTAGGATTGCAACGCTGGACTTGAGGAGAGCTAACTTTGGCCTCTTCAGGGACCTACTTAGGGGAATCTCATGGGGTAGGGCCCTAGAAGGAAGAGGGGTCCAAGGAAGCTGGTTCATATTCAAGCATCACTTCCTCCAGGCTCAAGACGGGTGCATCCCTCTGAGGAAGAAGTCCAGCAAAGTGGGCAGGAGACCTGCATGGATGAGCAAGGAACTCCTGGCAAAACTCCAGCAGAAGAAGGAAGTGTACAGAACGTGGAAAAGGGGACAGGCCACTTGGGAGGAATACAGGGACGTTGTCAGAGCGTGCAGGAATGCGACAAGGAAGGCTAAGGCCCAGTTGGAATTAAATCTGGCAAGGGATGTCAAGGACAACAAGAAGGCCTTCTTCAAATACATCAAGAGCAAAAGGAAGACTAGGGAAAACGTGGTCCCGCTGCTGAATGGGGTGGGTGCCCTGGTGACAAAGGATACAGAGAAGGCAGAGTTATTGAATGCTGCCTTTGCTTCAGTCTTCACTGCTAAGGCCAGTCTTCAGGAATTCCAGACCTTGGAGACAAGAGAGGAAGGCTGGAGAAAGGAAGACTCTCCCTTGGTTGAGGAGGATCAGGTTAGAGATCTTTTGTCCAAACTTGACATCCATACATCCATGGGCCCCGATGGGATGCACCCACGAGTGCTGAGGGAGCTGACGGATGTTATCGCCAGGCCACTCTCCATCCTCTTGGAAAGGTCCTGGAGAACAGGAGAGGTGCCTGAGGACTGGAAGAAAGCCAATGTCACCCCAGTCTTCCAAAAGGACAAGAAGGAGGAGCCAGGAAACTACAGGCCTGTCAGCCTCACCTCCATCCCTGGAAAGGGGATGGAACAGCTCATCCTGGAGGTCCTCACTAAGCATGTGGAGGACAAGAAGGTGATCAGCAGTAGTCAGCATGGATTCACCTAAGGGAAATCATGCTTGACCAATCCGATAGCCTTCTCGGAGGGAATGACTGGCTGGGTAGAGGAGGGTAGAGCAGTGGATGTTGTCTCCCTGGACTTCAGCAAGGCTTCTGACACTGTCTCCCATCACATCCTCACAGGGAAACTCAGGAAGTGTGGGCTGGATGAGTGGAGAGTGAGGTGGATGGAGAACTGGCTGGATGGCCGAGCTCAGAGGGTTGTGGTGAACAGCGCAGAGTCTAGTTGGAGGTCTGTAGCTAGCGGTGTCCCCCAGGGGTCAGTCCTGGGTCCAGTCTTGTTCAATATATTCATCAATGACCTGGAGGAAGGGACAGAGTGCACCCTCAGCGAGTTTGCTGATGATACGAAACTGGGAGGAGAGGCTGACACACCAGAAGACTGTGCTGCCCTTCAGAGGGACCTGGACAGGCTGGAGAGGTGGGCGGAGAGGAACCTCATGAAGTTCAACAAAGGCAAGTGCAAGGTCCTGCACCTAGGCAGGAATAATCCCATGCACCAGTACAGGCTGGGGGTTGACCTGCTGGAAAGTAGCTCTGCAGAGAGGGACCTGGGAGTGCTGGTGGATAACAAGTTAAACATGAGCCAGCAGTGTGCCCTTGTGGCCAAGAAGGCCAATGGTCTCCTGGGGGTGCATTAGGCAGAGTGTTGCCAGCAGGTGGAGGGAAGTGATCCTGCCCCTCTACTCAGCCCTGGGGAGGCCTCACCTGGAGTACTGTGTCCAGTTCTGGGCTCCCCAGTACAAGAGAGACATGGCACTCCTGGAGAGAGTCCAGCGGAGGGCTACCAAGATGATGAGGGGCCTGGAGCATCTCTCCTATGAAGAGAGGCTGCGAGAGCTGGGCCTGTTCAGCCTGGAGAAGAGAAGATTGAGAGGGGATCTCATCAACGTGTACAAGTATCTGAAGGGGGAGTGTCAAGAGGATGAGGCCAGCCTCTTCTCCGTGGTGCCCAGCAACAGGACAAGGGGCAACGGGCAGAAACTGAACCACAGCAAGTTCCATCTGGACCTGAGAAAAAACTTCTTCACTGTGAGGGTGACAGAGCATTGGAACAGGTTGCCCAGAGAGGTGGTGGAGTCTCCTTCGCTGGAGATATTCAAAACCCGTCTGGATGTGATCCTGGGCAATATGCTCTAGGTGACCCTGCTGGAGCAGGGAGGTTGGACTAGATGATCTCCAGAGGTCCCTTCCAACCTAAACGATTCTGTGATTCTATGAGAAAATGGCAAATTAACAAATAAAATGAGTATTAACAGATTTCTCGTAATTTCCTGTGCACCAACGAAATAATCACCTTCTCACTGGTCACTGCATCTATTCCACTCTTCATAATAAGGCCTTGTTATCTTTGCTCCTGATGCTTTTAGTAGGTCCTTATATTCAAATTTCTTTCCTGAAAGACCAGTCCTGGAATTTCATCTGCACCACACCTCCCTTCTCTCATTTTGTATGATTACCCAAATCAGGTCTCATAGCTTCCAGTCTAATATGTAAACATCTTCCCATTAGTAGTTCGGCAGGGATACATTTTGTAGAACTATGTGGTGCTGTTTGATAAGATAGCAGGAAAGAAGCTATTTTCTGATTTAAAGATATTGTATCTCTCTTGACAGTTTGTGTGGCAGTTTAAAAAGTTCTGAAAACATTTGGATTCCCATTAGTACTCTGATGGCAGGGTACAGATAAAACATGTCAATTTTTAACAATGTGCAAAAATTTCTTCAGTTCTTGAGGTGTAAACTAGGCCCTATTATATCAAGCATTAATTCTTTAGGAAAACCAAAAGTCACAGAAATGAAGGGATCCATACAGTGGCAGAGATTGTATTTTGAAAGACACAGACTAACTCTGGACATTTAAATTGTGTGGTTCTCATTTGTAAAGGTTTTATTCAAGAAAGGGTTGGCAGAAGCAATATGATCTCATGGCTTTTGGCATGATGGCCAGGGATTTGCTGGTGAAGAATAAGCTGTAAAAACTGACAAGATTTACAGTTACAAATTGATTCACCAGTATTCTCAGTATTTGACCATCAAGCAGGCTGCCTAGCTTAAACTTTCATGTGAAGCATACTTGGAGGGTTTTCATGACAGCATTGTTGGCAGTAATGATGTTTGTTTTCTGCTGAAATTTCATTCTTCTTTTAAATAATTACATCTCAAGAGTGGTGTGGTCCACTTTTCAAAGTATATACGGATTTAGTGACTACCTCCCATTCAGGGTAACGCATTGCTACCTCATAGCTCTTTGGGTGCTCTCTTTCTTGGGCATGCTAGCAGTATCTGATAAGGGTTTCATGAACTTTACTTGGGCTGGCCATGCAGATAAAAAAACTGTGGTACTTTTAGGAAGCCTGTAATCTTTTGCTCAGTCTCCTCCAACCAGTCATTGTCTGGTAACTTGACATCATCAAGGATATATTTACGTTGTCCTTAGGTGGTGTGCTACCACACAAGACCAACATAGTACAAGCACAAGTATAGACAAATGGAAACAAAATCTATCCTGAACTCAGGACAAAACCAGAGAACAAGCCTGCCCTGCCATCCATGGTGCCAATTTAAAACTATCTGGGGCTTAGCCACAAAAGCTGCGGTCTCAGCTTTTGACTGGTCAGCTCTCCCTGTGTGCTCTTTGTTCCCCAAGGGAAGCTTTACTTATCTACTGCTATGAATAGTCAGAAGTTGAACTATAGCTATATTTAAACCAGACATTGTTTATTCAAAAGACAGAGACAGAAGACACTGACAAAGCCAAGAAATGAAATAGAAGACTGACCAGAGCCTTCTTAGAAGAATCTGAACATCATTGTGAAATAGTGGCAGTAGTAACCTTCCATGGCTCTGACTCTCTCCTCTGTATCAGGAATTCCTGAGAGGCTGCCCAGAAGGGAGGCTACTTTTCTTCATTTTCCAAAATATTTGGTACTTGTTTCCAAGAAGAGGCTGTGGCAATGCCACCTCGGCTCTTCCAAGGGAGACAGCAAGGGAAGCAGCTCTGAACTGTGCTCCTCTTAGCCACTGTGGTGGACGTTGCTTGAAAACTGTCTTAAATCAGCACTTTTACCACACACTCTGCTTTGGCAGCTGTACCATCAGTCTCAGTCCCCATGACGGAGTAGAGCTGGTATAGGGCTTAGATCTCCCATGAGCTCCCTCTGTACACAACTTACCTTGCTGGGACTCATTACCTGGGTTCTGCTAGCAAAACACAAGAAATTAATCCATGTGAAGGGCCTGGGAACATAACACAGCTGATATCTGTTAAAAACTGTTTCACTGAATCTGCATCCCACAATAGGTAATCTTTATTTTCATGGAGAACTCCCAGTTGCCAGGCTTCAGTTTAAAATCTACAAAGGCTTTTTAAAGTTCTACCAATTCTTTCTTTCTTTCTTGAATCTTTTGGTTTAAGTCTGGAGAAATTGTTATCGTTTGCCCTTGGAATTTAATGCTTCTCTCTTTCCAGGCTGCCTGAAGGATCTTCTCCTTATCTCTCATTTCCACTGAAGTCATAAGCATTGTGTTCTTGGAAGGAGTACCCTTGGGTTGGTTTGGGGTGAGTATTTTATGGCATCAGTCAATACAGGAAACATCCTCATGTTCTGGCAACTCCAGAGTAGTAGACTGTCATTTTTCCAGGAAATTCACTAGATCTTTGCTGTCAGTTCAAGCAGAAGCTATTGAGATTTATTCATACTGAGATTTTGGTTCAAATACTAGCTTTTTTTGAGAGAGAGAGTTTCATCTCTCTGAACATGGATTATATGGTATGCTGTAACAGATCTTTATTTAGGCTGCATGCAAAAGTGTTTCTGTGTATGACCCATTGATCCGTGCAGTTAATCTGATTTCCCCCCACATCAACACACTCACTAACTTTGCTAGAAGCCAAACACCATGCAAAAGATAAATCTAAGGTCTGCATTAGTAATCAGGGTATAAATATGTGATATTACTATTCTGTTCTCATTCTTTTCCCCTCCCTTATGTTGGAAATCAATGAGTCGTTTGCAGAGGTGTGGGGCTGAGTGTGGGGGAGAAGAGAGAGCTGGCACAGAAAACATCCTATGATATGTCATTTAATGGAATCGATTCAATTCTCAGAGGTGCTTTTATGATTCAGAGTAAAAGCCCAAAGCTGTAATGGCTTAGCAATATGCAGAGTTGTAAATCATTTATTTTATTGAGGGACAACCTCCGTAAATAGATATGGGACTGCAGGAGAACTAAATTCTGCTTTTGCCACTGCTGTTGACCTGTGCTGGGACTTGGAGCAAATCACCCCAGCTGTCAGTGCCTCTCTGTGCCCTTATTATTTTGTGTGTTTAGATTGGTGGGGTGGGGAACACTTCTCTGTATAGTACAAAGAGGTTTCAATCTCTAGACACTCCTTAAGGAGAAATCATTATTATTAATCATGAATTCCAAGGCAGGCACAGAGCTTGTGTGATAGGCTGCAGTGGCTGCTGGATATAGATTTAAAGGATGCACGTAATTTTCCAGTATCACGTGTGATGGGAAATGTTCTTTACCTGATGGCTTTGCCCACGTGTTTGCCTCTTCAAAAGGTGCAGCCAACGCAGGCAACTGCGAGAGCAGACAAAATTCGTTGCTCCTCCGTTAGAGGTCTGTTTTTACAAAGGTGGGAAAGTGGGGAGAGTGTTAGAGTAGCCCTCTTGCTCTCCTTCTTACCACCTGTGAGTAGCAAAGTGGCCAGCCTGCTCCTGCCGTTGGGCCATAGGCAGGGTACCACAAGCGGAGATATGGCTGGGAGGGGGCAGAACTGAAAAGAACGGGGGAAAAAACTCACAGCAAACTGAATGGCAGGATGGTTGAGGGCTATTAGGATAAGAAAAAATGATGTAAGGTGGGAGCAAGGGCAGACATCTAATGACAAATACTTTTCTAGGAGACTTTAATCATAAAAGCTGACATTCTCCATAGAATGCTATATCTTTCACTCCTGACCACTGTGCCACTATATTCATTAACATCTTCAAGTCCTACTTAATTATGTTTATTAATTGTCTCCTTTTCCTCTTTTATTTTCTTCCTGGATTTCATTTCTTCCTTTCTCTATTTGCTTTTGTTTTCTGCTTTTTTCTTTCTAATTCCATTAATTGGTGGAGATAGCAAAGATTTTCTAAAAAGGTTTGTATGAAGATAAAAGTTCCTTCACTGGATAAGTACCTGATAAGATGAAATTACATGTTAGCATATGCTGTATATATTACAGTAGCAAGCAAAGTTCAAGACCTTGCTGTGTTTGCTGAAGAGATGGAGAGCAAAGAAATCCAGATTCCAGTTCTACAATCCTCAGATGCTCACACTTGATTAAGCTAAAACAAGGGGGAACAGATTTCCACTCCCCCCAAAAAAAAGAGAGAGGGAGAGAGGGAGAGTGGGAGAGTGGGTGTGTGGATTTCTGCTCTATCACGTCCATACCATACCTCTGGAATACACTGTAAAACCATTAACCTTCAGTAGGCGTGCAGAGGAGCAGCTGTCCGAGGGCGTGGTGGAAATACCTGCGTGAATTCCCTGCCAGAGCTCTCATGCCCCAGGGGAACTCCCTCCCAGCAGCTCAGGTGCCTCCCTCCAGCTGTAACTACTTTCTACCATGATGCATCTCCTCAATTTCAACACCTTGATGCAGGCTGGACCTTCATTGAGGGTAAATCATTGTAGCTCCACTGACTGCAGTGAAATCATACCAGCGTAAACCAATCTGGAATGCACTAAAAACTTCTTGAAACTAATTGAAATGAAAGACATTAGGAAACTTTCTCTCAAGATCCTAAATTGATTAAAATTGAAAGGTTACTATTTGAAATAAATAGGAAGAATCCCATGTATGACAAATTTCACATTTTCCCATTTAAAAATTAACCAAAAATGAGTCATAGATTTGCCAAAAACACTTATTTTATATGAAGTAAGTGGAAATGTTGTGAATAATTTAGTCTTCAAATTGTACTTCTCCAGGACATATTAAGAATTTGGTATTTGCAGTCTGAGATATTTATTTTTGTTTTGACTGAACATACAGATCAGTGATGGATTGCTGCTCATTAGAACGAATTTTATGTTGTTGCACGTAAGATTTACTATCCTATAAATAATATCAGCAAACACATTTGTTAGCATTTCCTGACAAAATGAAAACAACAAGAATATAAGCTCATCTGAATATAATGTATTTAAAAACTGGATATTCACAGAATTTGACTTTTTCAAAGCCTCTTGTATGAGTCCAGCTGTAAATGTATGCCACAAAGTAGTCAAATCTCTAATATATTTAGGGGGTAAATGTGAATTTATGTTTCTTTGCATCTTTATGAATAGTCTCAAAGGGAGATGGAAGTATATGTTGATGAGTTTCAGTGATGACAACAGCTGGGGGAGCAGTACAGACAAAAAGCTAAGCAGAAGGTGGACTTTGAGCACATGAGGAGGAAATAAAAAAGTAAATTCAATCTGTAAATATGTAGCAGGCAGAGGGAGGCAGTACCTGCTCTGAGGTCTCTCTGGTACGTGGTGAGCCGAAAGTCAAAAAAAGGGCAGTGAGAAGTTAGAGCTACTAAGGGTCTTTTTCTTTTTTCCACTCGTGCCCCACAGATATGCCCTTTTCACGCCAGGCTCTCTTCCCTTGCAGGAATTAGTAGCAGCCATAGTAGCTTTTCTGGAGATTTTTCTGTGCTGAAGCAGCAGAGGGCAACTGGGGACGAGCCTGACGGGGGTCTCTAAGCAGCAACCTGAGATCCTCAGAGTCTGCAGGGCTTTGTAGCTCTCGGGGGCAGGCCGCTGGGATACTCCACGGAGAGTATGTTGCTTCTCACAGCCTTTCTGAGTCAATTTGCTTTGTTTAAAGCCCGTTATGTTTGTTCTTGAAATAACTTCTCCTGAGGTGGAAGTCTGTGTTTGCTCTCATTTGATGTTGGTTTTTGCTGGCATTGCCTGTACTGTGCAGCATTACTCTGGAATTGTATAAAAGTAGCATGGGTAGCTTGAAAGCAGTCAGCTTCTGCTAAGTGGTTTTAGATTTTCCTGGGAATCTCCCCCTCAGAGCTTCTTGTAAAGGTATAGATAGGGGTAGGGTACATAAATTGCTAATTTCTGTCTATATGCAACTGTGAAACTTAATGTTATGCTTCGAAACTCAATGGAAGAAAACCTTTCTGTGGCTCTTTGACGGGTTTTTTTGTCTCTTTTTTCTTTATCTTTCGGCTGGAGGATCTTGTCAGATGTTGCCATTACGGGTTTAATATTTCTGTCTGTTGTTCTCTAAATTAGAAGTGCAATAAAGCACCAGGAAGTTTGGTGTAACAAGTTTACAACGTTACTTGTGGCTGTTTCTGAGACTATGACTGTGTGCTCAGTTTGCTCTTAGGGTTTGTGTTGCTCTTCTTTTTTTCCTTGATGCTACAGATTATCTCTTTTCCTAGATTATTTTTATTGAAAGATGAGAAAAGTGTAAAGTCCCAGCTAGCAAAGCATTTTCAATCACAGCTGAGAAATGAGTCATCCCTTAATGGAGACTTCATAATAATGCTGCAAGATTGGTGTGCATAGGTTGTAGGTTGTAGGAGAACAGAAAGACAAATTGTAAGTACCTGCAGCTGGCAAAATGTACAAATGCAGGAAAGAGAGAAAAACTGTCAAGGAAATGACCTGGTAGGAGGGAGGGATTTGCCCACAAAAACAAAAATGTGGGAGGTGGGATTTATTCCCTGCAGAAACTGCATCCTTTTAGACTGAGCTGATGTTTCACATTCCTCTGAGATTAGGCTGTTTGACTAGCCGGCTGTTGATAAATAAAATATTCATAAACTAGGTCAAGATTAGAGCTATGAAACACTAACAAAACTGAATGATGAGCAGCTCTTTCATGGTGTTGAATAAATATATCAAAACTTATGAGCAGAAACTATTAAAAACTGGTCATTATTGAACTTTAACAGTCCAGGGGAAAAATGAGGGTCATAAGGAAGATAGCTCTGGAATAATTCCTTGGGCAGATTAAATATCTGAAATACTGTTGCTAAAATTTGGCTGAAGCTCTTCAGCTTCAGGAATTTGAACTTCGAGCTTTTTTTGTACGTATTTAGGAATTTTCAGAGTTCTGTTCAGTAAATTCAGCCTTTACCATAGAAACAAAACTGGAAAATGAAATGGAAAACCATTAAATAAAAATGTTTTACTTGACACGTCACTAGTCAATATATATGTTTCAATCTATATGTTTTACAGCAGCATCAGGAATGACTTGGCAGAACTACAGGAAGCAGAACAAGTTTACTACCAGCCAGCCTGTGATGGACAAAGTAGACATCAGGCACCTGAAGACATGTAGTTTT
The DNA here is from genome assembly GCF_040807025.1 of Struthio camelus. Taxonomy (NCBI): domain Eukaryota; kingdom Metazoa; phylum Chordata; class Aves; order Struthioniformes; family Struthionidae; genus Struthio; species Struthio camelus. The sequence continues at coordinate 144,473,486 of NC_090943.1, forward strand.
ATAAGAGCCTATGTTAGGCCACACTTTTAGTTTGTACTGAGTTTCACTGACATCTTCTAAAGTATGGTTTTGTGGGGCTAGCACGCATTTCACACCCTTTGCCCCTGTGGCTGGGAACTGTGCTGGTACTTTGAAGTTTTTTTCCAAGACGATGGTAACAAATAGAGGATTCCTCACACTGGTTCAGGAGATATGACAAGTGAGAATTGTCAGCTGGGATGAAACTTTATTTGCGGTCTGGTTCTAGATCCAGACAGATGTAAGTCTACTTGTTAGGGTAATTCAATTAAACTGTGGGGTTGCTACTATTTTGTTTCTTATTCTACAATCTGTGTCTCTGGTGTTAGTCTCACACGTTATTCACACTTTGATTTCAATTTGACTAAAGTCTTAAGGACAAAAGTCGTGCTTACTGAAAGGCTGTTCAATCTCCAGGATGATGTAACCCTGCTCCTGACTCAAGCGCAGCTTGTTGCTATTCTAACACAGATGACAGTATCAGTCTAGCATGTTTGTAAAACATGTCTCTAGGGCTCGATCCAGAGGTGGTCAGTCCACACAATTTCTGCTGAGACTGGTGGTGTTGGTATGCTGTAGAGTGTGCTCTGTTACCTGAAGTATCTAATTCCAAGATGTACTTCTGAATAACCACTCCAGCACCTTGGGTTGTTTCAACATGTACACTATTCACTTATCTGAATACTTCAAAACAGGGCAAATGAAGAAAGTAAAGTATCAAACACATGGGATCCAGAGATCTACACATACCCAGGAGAACAGACTTTGAATTTGGCTGGACAAAGACAAGCTGTGTGGAAAGAGAAAATATAGTTTCATATTGTCTTTGATTTCTGGAAGAACATGTCCTGTTGTTTATCTGTTCAAACACTGCTGAATATGGATGTACATATTTGGCATTAATAAAGGCCACTAATCTGAGACATGAGACAAATTCTGTTTGCAAATTGGCAGCTGATTTCCTATGCTATATTCTTCAGCAAGTCATCTCACTTTCTTCACTTCCTTGTATCCCTTTCTCCACGTTTTTGCTTTTGCTTTTTGCTTTATGGAGCATGATCTGTCTCTCAGTATGTATCTAATATTAGACTCACTATGAGTCTAATATTGGGTGGGGAATGCTGAAGTAATAGAAGTTATTATCCATAACAGTGAAGCTAGTAAGATGCTGAAATGACTTACTTGGTCAGGGACAGAATGCTGGTTTTAGGCAAACTCATGAGACTTTCAGGCCTCGCCTGATTTAGATGAGTCTCTTACTGAAGAATCTGAATTGGTCAGTAAGCATTCTCATTGTCTCCATTTTCTTTTTAAAGCTGCAAAATTCAGCAAGCAGTAACAATCATTTTAGTGCTTCTTACAATTTCGATCATGGAGTACTTGTTCAGCAGTGGATTTTAATATGTCTTTCCAGAAAGCAAACTTAGGAAAGTGGCTGTAATAGATTTAATTCCTTTTTTCTCCTAACGAGACTAACAACACAGCTGCTGCAGACACTGGACAACTGCAGTTAATAAAATGAGCATATATTGTTCATATTCCACTAGAGGCTGCTGTTTAGTTAGCATTGAAAATCTCCTCATGCCTTCTGCCAAGCAGCTGAAAGGATGTGGAGAGAAGGGGCAAAGTCCTGAGGCGGTGAACAAGCCACTTTTTAAAAATAATACTTTTGGAGATGCATGTTCTTCTGCCGTATACTTTCTTTTTTGAATACATAGTCAGTGTCTGCTCAGTTTTTCATGTCTATTGCAGTTAAAAACACACTGACAGCATCTGTATATTATGAGTTTGTCCAGAAATTCAAAAAATAAACTATGGCATGCTTTCTTTCTGTAACAAGATTTTATTCATTATAGGAAAAAAATATATTATACATCTGTAAATCTATGAAATGAATCTCACAAGTTAAGCTCTTTAGTATTTTTATGAAGCCATTACAGTATTTATTACAAAATGAATAGAAGGAAGCCAGGCAGCAAGCTTATGTACATAATGTAGGTCTTGCATCTTGATTATTACTTTTCTTCCCCCACAGTGAATCATATTATATATGTGCAGTTGTGTTTATATATATTTACACATTCTTCTCTTAGGGACACTTCTCTCTGAGACATTTTGTGTAGGTCAATCAAGCAAAGGACTTCCCTGGCTCTGGGCACAGAGACCCAGCTACCACTCTGAGACCCAGCTAACTGTCCTTGTATGTATGATCTGTATGTCTCCCATGGCTTTAAAAAAATCAGTAATTTTTCTCCAATATATGAACAAAGCAGGTCTATACTGATATTCTCACAAAAACTGATTTTCAAACAAAAATTTTCTCAGTATCAATTTTTCTAGGGTAATTTGACCGTTTATAGCGAATTCTAGACAAAGGTATACATTAACACATCCATGTAACAATACTAAAAACTTACACCTTCTAAAAAGAAATCCTGATTAAAACCCTGACTTTCTCTTTTGGTTCATAAATTGCTTTTGTGAAACTGAATTCAGAATTTCTCTGTTATCCCTAAGAATGTTGTTTTGTGTCCTTGCGATGACACAAACCTCCTCAGTAAATAAAAACATAGGTCAGGATCTAGGCATGATGGCAACAGAATCTGTAGAAAAAGATCATATTTAAGCCACTTAATGCAATTTTTGAGCCAATGTTCTGTTGTGTTGATCCCATTGTTTCTTTCAGGGGTCAGACTGTGACCATGATGGCCTTTGTAGACTGACTTACATCCTGCTACTGATTAGGGAAATTCATTACTTCTAAAGTTATCTCTGTCTGTTCCAGTTTGCTGAAGACCTCTGTCTAGAATTGCACTATCATGTTTTTAAGACAGCTTGAATTTTGTAGTTTTTAAACTACTGTTCCTTACACTATCTGGATGCTAGATAGTATCCTTAGTCCTTTGTTGCTGCTCAGAATTATTTGTATCTTTTTCTATTTCTATATTAATATGAAAAATAATAAAATAACTATAAAAAGCCATCCAAAATACTCCTATCTCCTATGTCCTTTGTCTACCACTGTAGTTTAGCTTCTTAGTAAGGGACATCACAGGTCTGTACACTGACATTTGTTCTTGGTAGTCCATAACTTACTTGACCTCTGCAGCTTATATAATTAAGCTCTGCATGTCCTTTTCAGTATCTGTCATCATTTATCTCATTGACCATGCTGGCTTCTAGAGGGAGATAGATGGCATACAGACCTTGGTCTGTATTTCACTCTACTTTCATTCAAAATGATGGGGACTGTTCTCTTATCCCTTTCCAGGTTACAAATACCGCTGAGGTATTTTCATACTTTATTTTTTCTTCTCTCCCTTACAAATGTTATGACTGCAACTTACCTCTTAGTTTGCATACAGTTCTTAAATGACTTTTGAAGCTAATGCAGAAAATGAAATGAAATGCATCTGTTAAACAAAGAGGCTCATCATCTTGGACGTAGTAGCTTCAAGAGAGCAGAAACAGAAATCCATTCTTCTGAAGAAGATGTCTCGCTCCTGATAGTATGGAATGAAGGAAAAAGTGAGGACCCTGCCTTGCTGCCACTAATGATGATTTGGTCACTTCCCCCAGGCTCAAGGATATATCTGGAAATGTTATACCAAGGCAGCGTGGGAGGGTGATAGGAAAGAAGTTACTGTGCATGATTTCATTGGCCTCTAAACGGCTAGCTCCAGACTTTTTCTGAGACACAGAGTATTTGTTGTGGATTGAATAAAATATTTCACTTCATGTTTCAGCCTTTGATTGAAGGTAATTTTAAGAAATGTTCTTATTTTTGTTCTAATGTGAAATTAGTTTGTTTTGAAATGTCAAAATACAAAACCTGAGTGAAAGGGTAAAACTGAGATGAAATCAGGAAAAAAATCTCAAAGCTAATTCTTCCCCACCCTGAACAAAGACAATTGTTTTAATTTGGAAAAATTCCTCAGCTTTCTAAAGGGATGAGGGAATTTCCCCAAAATACATGTATTTATTCTGCTTCAATCAGCTCACTTCAGAAACCCTGCTGTGTACGCAGCCATGCAGTCCCATGGCATGGTTAAATGGAGGAGAGAGGAGATAGCAGCCCCAGCCCTGGAGAGGAAAGCAATGTGCACCTCTGCCTTAATGCACAGTGCAAGATTGGAATATGACAGCGCTTTGGCTACAGAAGACTGAAAAGTGACTGAAGTGCAAATTGTTCTGCTGAATGGCCAGCTTCTCTGCAGGATCAGTTTTCTCAAGTACATTTGGCTGCAAATAGTTTCTTCTCCGCCTTGTTTTTTTTAATGAGACGCTCTCATGATAAACTATACCTACTCTTGCAGTAGGGCATTTTAACAGACAGCCAGACTGATGATTTCCTGAAGAAAATGCTGGATACTGACAAATCCTTGTTTAGGTAGACACATTCTCAAAATATCCTGGCCTGCTGATCTATCTTTCTAGTCATTGAGAAAAAGGTCTTTCTAGCACAATTTCTGTGTTTGTTACTTTTGTCCTTGTCTCTCCTTGGCCTACTTTTCTCAAGTATTTGAATGCCTTCCAATAACACATTAAGTGAACTTGCTAACACTTGCCACATGTTGTTTTTTCCATCCTTCTCTCATCCTTTCCTTGTGGAAAAAATGTTTATCCAACTTGTTGATTCCTGTTGTTATAAAAGGTAAAGTAGCAGCATGCGAAGCAGGGCATGTGAAGTTTCTCCTTTCATCCAGAAAATATTTTTTTAGATGGCAGGATAAAATTATGAGAAACAGATACCAAAACAGGAAGTCTCCCAGATTTCTTAACATCTTCCAAGCCTGTACAAAGACTAAGCCATTGTAACTGTCCAATTGTTTTTCTGTTATACCAGCATATAACAGGAATCTAAGTGTATAATCAGAATTCTGATACTGTGTTTTGTACACACATAAAATAAGAAAGAAAAAAAACCTTCAGAAGACTAAAGAGAAAGGATATATGCAGAAAGAAAGATTCACAAAACTGTTTTAGAAACAATCATAAGCATGATTACTGTGTATATTGTCCTGAAGCTCCACTGAGTTACCCTCGAGTGCCCCAGTAGAATAACTGGCGAACACTGTGCTACTCGGCTGTGCCTCTGCTATTTGCCTCACCTAGTTCAGAGGAAAAGGAGAAGTTGCTGTCCTTAATGGTTCAGTACTGACTGTTATGTTTAAAAACATAAAATGAAGTGTCCCGCTAAGGACGACTTTAGGATGGAATTGCAAACTATGGATTTAATACAAGGAATCACTGAGCAGCCTGTCCTGCATGCAAGGTGGACCTCAAATACCTGTTAACTGGATGCTCTCCCTGCTCAGCAGAGTGAGCCACTGTCCGCAGACTGAGCACTGCACAGGAGCTCTTTGAAAGTAGAAGCATGCCTGCAATAGGTATCAGCACCTAAAGGCAATGCGCCAACTTCAGGCTGCCGTGAGCTTACTCCATCTGCCTAGAGCCAGTCGGGCAGCTTTCACTGAAGGTCAGACCTACGTCTCAGGGGGCTGTGAGGTTTAGTGCCCCCTCAGCCTGAAGCAAGTGTGCACTGTGCACCTTCTAGAGAAGTTACTGTAGCCACCACAACCAAAGTAAGCTCAAATTTCTCCTTCTACTGCTGAAGAACTGCTTCTGCATGGAAAGGAAAGTAAGACCCATAGGATCAAAAAAGGGAGTGCATAAGAGAGGGTATGACTGTAACATAATGACCTAGAGTGTTTATGCATTTTGTATTAAACATCCATTAGACTAAAACAATAGAGAAAAACAGGGAATATATCACAGTTCTTTTCCCATTCTGCTGACAAGTTCTTATCACTGTTGATGCATATTTTGGAATTTGACAAACAAAAAATGTGTTCCTAGACATGGAAGAATTCAAGTGAGAAGTTAGAGGAAATTTTAGTGGTCATAAAATGAACAGTGTCTCAGATTTGGCTGACAAAATCGCTTTGGCTGACAGCTTCCATTGTTGTGGATGTGATGGGTTTAAAAAGAGATACGAGGCAAATTATAAGTTCTCTACAAATCAAACCCAGCCAGCTGATTTCTGAGGTAAGTGCTAGTCATTTCTGCAAGTTTCTGCCAGTCTGAGCCCAGGGTAGAAGGCGTGCTGCACCTGCAAGAGGCTTGCTTGAAAAGTTTGAGAGATGAATACAGTGAATTGTCAGAAATACTTTGCAGGGATGTAGAATTAAACTTTGAAACTTTTATCCTTTATTCATCATGTTTAAGCATTTATTTTTTGGGCTGCTTGGCACATATTGTGGAAGGACTATTCCACACCATCTCTGGATCGCATATGATAGTCTTCCTGAAATCTATCCGAAATTCCTCCTGCTTATCTTGCTTAGCTAAACATAAATGTTGTGTCACCTTCCCTTTTCTCTAACCTCCACTTTCACTTTAAAAACCACTTGCTGGTGCAGCACACTTGTTGCTGAGGAGCCAGCGGGAACACAGCATACAAACAGCGGGGATGAGGCAGTGGGGCATGGCTGGTGCTGGGAACGGAGGCCAAGTATGCAGGCGCTGAGGAGGCCCCGGCTGGTTTATTCAGCATTTACTCTTGTCCCTCTAGAGACAGGGGGAATAGCAGGTGGGTGGAAGGTGTGTCTGCATCTGCTGCACAGATGTGACGGTGCAAGTTCCCTCCCTGTCTCTTTCTCCACCCAGTAGTGACAAAAAGGTTGTAACTGGCTTCGTGACAATCATTCACCATCACCATCTGATTTAAATGTTGCTATTAAAAATGGCACACAAAATTCATTCCGGGTGTAGCTTCATTGAAAGTGGCACTTAACTGCGCTGAGTGAGTACTGATGAATGTTCTTTAATTAAAACGCTATAATAAAAAATATAGAACATCTGTGCCAAGGTGCTAAGTAATCTGTCTAACCAGATGTCTGATTTTAAGTTCAGCAATATTACATACAATTTTCAAACAGGAAATAGGATTTCTGCTTTTCATGTGTGTGTTGTATTTTTTTTACTTAGTGCAAATCTTTTCAGGCTGCTTTTGGTTTTATTTGAGGTTAAATGAGCTATTTTCTTCCTTTGGGCTTCCAGTTAGCCAGCTGACATACTACGTTGGTAGAAGATTCATGTACAACGCTTATTAACCAAGAAATTTCCCTCCTTTATGGTGATTTAACTTCACAGTATTTACTACAGCTACGATACCAAAAACAAACATACATGCAGGCACAAACTTTTACAATAAATTTGGCTTGCAGAAAACATTTCAGATAATCATTTCCTCTGCATGTTGCAGGTAATCTTTTTGAATATGAGACCTTTATGTGAAGAAACTGACCCTAAGTAACAGCTCTGCAGTGAACTGCTCGTCTCTCTTTTGGTATGGAGTCTGTCGATTTTAGCATAGCTTGACTGCTGAACTTGAACACACAATATTGCAATGTAACCTCAAACTCTACATCAGAGAGATGACAACCTGGTCAGTCCTAATAGGTATGGTCTGTGAAAGACAGAGCAAGGGTCAAACCTAAAAGAAATTAGGTGAAGAAAGTGGAAACTTTTTTCCAGGAATGATTGATCTGACACTCACATGCCCGATTCACATACCAGCATCCTTTTGTTCTGTTTATTTTATACACTTGTCTTCAGAAATTAAGTTCTAGACTGGGACCCCTACTTCTTTTCCTGTCGCTAAAATCTATCCAGCTTTTACTAGTCAGTTAAAATATTGGCATGTACCTTCCACATTTCGATATAAACTTCTTCTCTTTACCTTTAAGGTTCTTCCTTCTTTAGTTCCAGCCTTGGTATCAAAACTCATCTTAGGGCAAAATGCTAGTTCTGGTAGAGCTCTGTGGAAAGGTCAGAGCTCTGAAAATGGTCTACGGCCGGCTGCACACGGAGCGAGTGTGGTGCCTCCTGGGACCACAAGGCGTACGTGTCACAGCTTCAGCGCAAGCTTCCTGGGATAAAGCTCTCTGCCAAAAATAGCTTTGCCTAAAGTTTGATACAGTTTTCCAGAAACTCAAAGAAATAAAAATATGTTTTTGATTTTACTTCCAAATGGCTGAGGTTTGCCCCAGCTAATGCTTGTCATTTTCTATACTATAAAGAGAGTAACATTAAAAATGGTATAAAAAAAAAAAGAGAAAGAGAGAGAGAGAGAGAGAGAGAGAGGCAAAGAAGGAAGTTCTCAAAGCATGGAACTGTGAGTCTAACTTGCGGACCAAGACTGTAACACGAGGCGGAGATGCCAAAAGACCTTTTTCCTGCCAATTTTTATGTAAGACGGTTAGCTTTTTCCACAGGAAAGTGGAATGACCCTGAAACCACCCTAGGCTACTGGCTTTTGGAGTCATAATCTTTGCAGGAAAGAGGGAAAATATAAAGCTTCTTATGCTCTGTGGGAAAAGCTATTTGGGGAGTTTAGAAGGGGAAGTCAGGAAGCAGAAAAGGAGGTGTAGTCTGTGTACAGTGGAAGATTCAGAAAATGTTCAGACTGTTTTCAGAAAAGAAAATAAATGGTGTGTACGGATGACCACAGGGAGGGGACAGAGATGCTGCATGAAGTACGGGGAGAGCCTTATGTAGGTCAGGAGCGAGAATAAAAACAGATGTGGGAAAACAAAGACATTAGGGCTGGGGCAAGTGGATCCCGGGCAGAAATGGGAGAGAAGTGATTGGTGGGATCAGGAAAAGCAAATGAAACTAGAATTAGAAATCATTCGCTCTCTCCTTTTCCCATTGGGCAGGCTGAATGATCCTCTGTATGGGAAGAAAGGTTCTCTTTTTCTAGAATACATCAACGGGATATTTGGATTATCCCAACCACATTCTCCTCCTACCTGAAAACTTTTTCCAGGAGGATTTTGAGTTTTTCTTACATTTCTCCCAGATTTCACAATATGCAGCAACCTAGTCAGAGTAATTCCTTCAGGTCTTCCAGCCAATGTAGTGTATGTCCCTAAATCCTGAGCAAGTCCACTGCAAAAGAGCAGTGTATGCATGGTGATTCCCAGCACTTTCCAGAAGAACCAGTTGTGCTGTACATTAACTTTGTATACATACAAGTAACGCAGGTGGTACCAGGCCTGTCTGTACTTACAGTGTATGAACAGAAGGTGTCAATGTGAAGTTACTGTGAAGGCATGATACAGCCTATGTTAGGCAGGCTTTTCATAGAGACCTTAAGAAAATGTTAGGCTTTGCTTGTTTTAATAGCAATTTCTAAGTTTTCTGTTGAAAGGTGGAAAATTAACTCATGCCTCTGGCTGTCAATTAAGTAGGCCCCCGTCACCTCAGGAGAAAGCATTACCGATGCATTCAGCAAAAAGCAAGGCATTCAGTTTAATTCTTTTCTCCTTTGAATGTACTCAAACCATTTTCTTATGTTACTTGAAAGTGGGGTTTGGAGTCTACTCTTGGTTGCCTGCTTACATGCTGGCATGCACCCTTGCCCTCGCTTTGGCTTCCTGCATGGCCCTGTCCTGTGATGCTTGTGCGCCACTTCCCACCCTCTGCATCATCATGCTCTGTGTCCTGCCCCACAGTACCAAAAAAGAAACTCCTCCAAGGCAATACAGCTAAGCAGGTACAGTTCTCTCATGTGGTAGCAGTAAGAGGGCAGAGGGAGGGGCAGGGAGAGCCCTGCAGAGCCCTGCACACAGCTGGAGGGATGTCCTGGAGGCCACCTGCTATGTTGTCCTGGTTGGGCTGGGTATGCCCTAAAGTGTGAGGTCCCAGTGTAACAGCTGCCTCTGATTTATGCTTGCAGTGGCAAAAGCACCGGGCAGCAAGGACTAAGTGTTCCTGTATGAATGTTTTCTAGAAGGCAAATAGCTTAATGGAAGGGGAGATGAGATAGAAAAGCTGTCACTACATTTTATCGTGCCATTGACCCTGTCAAGATGTGGGGATCGAGACTCAATGTATGTATTCTCTCTGTATGGCTCTACAGAGAGCAGCTTGAGCTTTCCACAGCACTCCTAATCGATCCAAGCATAAAGGGAAAGCCTGTTCCTTGGGCTGTGGAGTCGCAAGCAGCTACACAAGCTGGCAGCCATCTCTCTCCTTCTGTACCACTGATTTAACTATTTGAGCTTATAGGCTATCTAAGGTTGAACAATCTTAGATCTTTAGGAATGTTCACGGCCTGGTCCTTCAGCTATGTGTGACACGCCAATAGAGGGATGTCCATGATTCTTTCGGATTCTGGGGTTAGTTGTACTGAACTCGAGAGATCATCATTTGTCCAGTAGGAGAACTTATTAAAGAGGTTATAACAAAATTTGAAGTATAGTAAAGCTAGAAACGTAACAGAACTGAAAATATATATACTATCAGAGCTCTATAGTTAAATAAACAGGTGCACAATACAGCGACCACTCTCGCCCTTTACGGGCCACCCTTCCAGTATAATTTTCCCCAGCTTCTCCTCATCACGCTGTTGACATCAGTGGTGTCCCTGCTGACAGGTGGGTCCTGGGGTCCACAGGCCAGCTGACCGAGGGTCCAAGTCCACACCAAACCTATGTGGCTTACTCTCTTTAATAGCCAGTTAGAACAATGCCAGCCCACAGTTATACCAAAGCTGTATGGCTCTAGGCAAAAACGGTGCGCACATCACCAGCTAAGCTCATGCTCAGCCCACAGCGCTGCTCCATTGGCAACAATGCACCCATCCATTAACGGGGTAGCGCTGCGGGGAATGGCTCCACAGCACTGAGATGTTTATGGTGCAGGTTTGCAGTGTCACTTCTCCTTTGTCTGGTCTTGCCAATCATGGGGTTGTTGGAAGGTCTGCCCCCAAGCTACAGCAGCTCCACAGTGTGGTAGCTCCCCCCCTGGTGCACCCGGGGTTCATTAACTCTTGAGGAGCTCCCCAGAGCAAACCTCTCTTCCATGGGCTGCACCAGCTGGAGTCCCCTGCTTGCTTGTGCAGTCCCTGTCACTATGTGAGCCTTTGTCATTTGAAGGGCCATGGGACTAGAAGGAACCACTTTTATCATCAAAAGTTTGTCATCATTGCACACAATTCCTGCAAATTTAATCCTGCATTTTCTGTACTATTCACAGAAATTCCTACAGCCTCCTTCAAATCTACTGCAAGACTTACTTCTATTGTGACTCCCTGCTACATGATTATGGCTTGGCCGCTGATGAACTGAGAGTATTGCTCATTTTACATAAGGATCAATGCAAGGGAAGATATAGCAAATGCCTTACCAATCTATGCCATTTGCCTTTTGCAACTTAGCGTACATAATGCTCAGAACAGCAAGGTTGCTAGAGCAAGGATTTTCTTTTTGTCCTTGTCTGCACATTTCCTAACACAATGGAGCCCTTGATGTGTGCTGTATTATAAACCAACAAATTACTGCACCTTTTAGGTAGTAAATAGTATGAACCAGACAAGAAAGAGATTAAGTTTTATTTCTAAGTACGGTGCAAAGGTAATGACTCAAAAGAACATTCTGTGGCCTAGCACATCTGAGTTTGCAGGTTTTATAAATGATCTCTTACAGGCTTCTCTGTCTTAACGCATACAGTGCAGGAAGAGCACCCAAAAGAAAGAAAGATAGCCTTAGTTTAAGGAGTGGTTAGCCCAAAAAAGGAAAGGTCCTTTATCCCAGCAAGAGTATTTTCCGGAGTTCTGCAAAGATGTGTACTTGGATCTCTGCTATTTCCAACCGATATGAATGGATCTATACAGATGTACGAGGTGTAAATGGGTTAAAATATTCACACTGAAGTGTTTCAAGAGCAGAATTAGCTATGTGTGTGTTAGCAGGAGTTGATATCTGCAACAAATAGTTTTCAGAAAACATTTTCTGAGAGTGTTATATAAAGGGAAGCAGTAGACACCCTATTTAATTGGACAGCCTTTATTTGTCTCCTCTATTGTTTGTTTCCTTTCTGACTATGTATTTACCTTAGCAAACTCATGTATGAATTAACTAGAACAAAGTAGGGAAACAGCGACGCCTGTGGAAAAACAAATGATGATCATATTTGTATAAATGTGTGGGTACAGAGGTTTATGAAGAAATGCGTGTTGACCAGCTTGCAATAGCTCTGCTTTTCCTCTGGTTTATTAAGAAGTTTTAATTTAAACAATGAAAAATCAGTTTCTTTCATATGTATATGACTAGTTGCATCTAATTCTACTGTTTCTCTTTTTCTCAAGCAGAGGTGATTCGCCGTGTGGTTCATGTTTTGTAGGAGTACAGTATGTATTTGTAGCTCAAAGTCTTTTCTGCTACCTGAAAGTCATGTCTGTGTAACTGACAGGTCGTAACAAGTTCATTTTTTATTCTTACTGGATCCTGAGGATGTTTAATCAACAACGTAGTCTGAACAAGTCTAGAAAATTAGTGTTGTTAATTAATAACTATTACTGTTGCAGAGATTGAAATGTTTTAAGCCAACAAGAATAGAAGACCAAGTTTCACAGGCTCAATGTCTTCTTATTTGATTCTATTTTAAAAATATCAATAATATATTTTTATTAAAAATGGTAGAAATGATAAAACATTTTCAAGCTGCTGTGGTAAATAAATCCCATTGAGACAAGCGCCATAAATAATCTTCTGAATTTGCATTTTTTCAGTTTAAAAACTGTTCCCAGAATCTCTTTAAGTCTTAGAAATCTTTGCCTGAAGACATAAGCAGCATGCATGTCCACCCATGAATTCTTCCCCTACTTCAATTGTTTGTTCTTCACCATCCGTAACACGGGCTTTGTCAAGTCATGCCAGATGGGATTACTTCTGGTCTCTGGTTTGCCTAAACTTAATAAGGGAAAGGAAATCTGATTAGCATTAAAGATAGCTGAGTAAGCAGGATGAACTCATATATTTTCAAAGTGAGCAGGTTAGCTGCCCAGATACTTTAATTGCTGAACTTTGCACAACTGCATTTCCACCACTGTTCATGACATCTGTGGTTCTGGAAACATTTTTGACAACAAAGAACCATGTGAAGCCATTTTAGAAATGCAATATAGTTATGAATGAGTGAACCCAGGGAAACTGAATTTGATAATAAATGTGGAAATTAGAAAAGCCCTAAAATTGGCTAAAATGTATTTATTTTCCTAGCTATTATAGTCATACTGTGCTTGCTGCTACCAATGGCACCAGTAGTGCTCTACTACATGTGATATGTTTGAAAATGAAAATTGCCATAGATCTGTGAATTTCAAATGAATCCTGAGTGTCCGTACTGTGTAGCAATTTATAGCAACTGAATATCTGCCCTAAATACTTGAAATAAGTCTTTTGTTAGGAAGTAAATTGAGGATCTTTCTACATCAGGTATGTGTGTTTGTACTTTTCTGTTGTGCTCATGTATGCAGTAATTGCAAGAATATTCCTTCACAGATCCAAAAGGTGATCCAAGGCATAGATGCTAGGAGTAGTAACTTGCTTGCCACAGGGACATCCTGATGATTAAATACTATCGCCAGCTATGGGCAGTGGTAAAGTTGAAATCTGCCTCGGACAACAGATTGCTGAAAGCTTGCAAATGGCTCTGACCCTGCTGCTTGCTTTGCCTGTGGCAAAACCAGGAAGGCCCATGCTGAGAGCCAAGCTACTGCATGAGGACGAAGGTGAGTGCAGGCAGACCAACCCAACCAGAGTGCCCATTTCACCACTCTGACAGCAGCAAAAGCAGCTGACATTGTACCTTTAGCAGCTTTCCATGCTGATTCTGCCCTTTCCCATGGTAGCTCTGGCTCTTCCATCCTTAGAGCGGAAAAATTCAATTTTACTAATGCATCTGAGGATATATGTCTCTGTATAATACAACTCCACATTTTGTGATTAAAATACTGCTTGTTTTTCCTTCTCCCACACGGAGCCTTCCCTTGTGATGACCTCACAATATTTTCTGCATGGCTTGAATGCCCTGAAAAGCTGCACTTTAAGGATTACAAAAATTTGTCCAGATTTTTTCCAGCACTAGAATTGGTAGAAAATCCTGGAAATTATCTTCTTTAAAGGGTGGAACTGAGTATTAAAAATTCTTCTTGTGATGAGTATGAGAGCTCCTCGCAGTACAAAAGTTAACATAGGGCTTAGATCACAAAAAATTGTTTATTTTAACTCTTTTGACATATTTGTTCAGTTTACCCTCCCACGAAGACTGTTAGAGTGCATATGCGATTAACTTTTCATTTACCTGTTAAGGCTAGTGTGGAAGTCGTGTAATTACCTCCTATTTTGTTAATGACTGCATGATTCTAGCCTGTTATTAATAGAGACAGACTTGATATAAAATCCAAATTCTAGATCTGAAGCCAGAGATAAACTTCCTTAAAGTTCTATACCTGCTTCAAGGGAATTTTGGGATCAAGCTGCTTTCTAATTCTTTCTGAAAGACCTAGGCAGAGTAAATATACTCATCAACATCTTGATCTCTGGATGGTGTCTGGAGCAATTCACCATAAGTTTTTAAACTTATAAACTTTCTTCGTAGAGTACATAAGTGCCCTTTTGATAACTGGCATCAACAAAGGCCCATAAAACAGCTAGTTTAATAGCATTTAATCATGTAGTTTTGGAAAACATTTGCATGACAGAGTATATGAGAGTTACGCAATCTTTAGATGGTCCCTCAGAAATGTACTTAAAATAACTTTTCATCATTAGTGGAGGACTTACTTAAACATCTGCATGTAATCTGGTTTCTTCCAAGGTTCAGAGGCAATGCCAGAGGTCTTCTGATGTGTAACTGTGCCAGGTCTTCCTTCGATTCTTGTCAGACTTTAGTGGAAAGGATTTTGCCATTTCTCTTTAGAAGTTAATGACAAACTCCTCCTGATTTTAATGTGAACAGGATTTGACTCAGCACATGAGGCTGCTGCTGGAGGGGCTGTCCTGTCCAGCCAGGACTTAGAACTGAAAACCTAATGATTTGTGATCATTGAAGATTCCTTGATAAGAATGAGAGTATTAAAATGCCTTTGATGGATCCGATTTTTAACTCGTTCTCAGTTACACCAGTATTCAGTTAGCAAATGATACGAAAGCAAATGAGCTTTTAAGACCCATCTGGAGGGAAGACATGTAAATGTAAAAGAGAGGAGCATATTTAGCCTTAAAATTATCACTGACTTAACTACAGTCAATGTTGCATCTCATGTTCTTTATGGCTTTGCAGTTTAAGAAAGAGTGGTTGCTTGACTTCAGTTAGATACATCTGGAATATAATTTTCTTGGTTGCCTAGCCAGTCAGGCCTGAAACTGATTTAAAATGACCGAGTAAGGCAGAGAGTATAATTATTTTCCATGGAAATGGTAAATATTTGCTGTCTATTGTAACAGTTCTTTGAATTTACATTTCTGAAGTACTTATCATATAATATCTATGATTTGTTAGCTAAAAAAGTGGAGGAGAGTGAGAGGATATGGGAAGCTATAAATAACAGTGCAAGCTCTGAGTGGTCTACCTGCATAGCTAAAAAAAATTAGCTGAATAACTTCTTCCAACTGTTTTTGTTGTGTATTCTGTAGTTCAGTATAGCCTACCTATATCTGCTACAAGGTGCATGCAATTGATCAGGAAAAGTCAGCTGACCCTCCTTCACTGTGTTACTAGTGCTTATCTCTGCAAGTGACTTGCTGCAGCAGCTCCTCTGGGAGAAGACACACAAAAGTGCATCTTTCCCTGCAGGGACCTATGCCCGATGGCTCTCCTGAAGAAAGGCAGGTGACCAGGAGCAGCAAAAGAGACATTTGAAGAGTGTAGCTGCAGAGCCTGTGCTTGCAGTCAAAGGGACTTTGGCAGATTTTGCCTCTCCGTTTTGTTTTGAGGATTGAGGACAGCAGATGGGAGCTGTGAAGATCAGACACTCACCCAAAGGCCATGCACATGCCGCAGGACTGTATCCTTTTCCTCATCAAATGTCAGGAGTTTAGAGAAGAGTCTTGAGACTACTTCCAATCCTTTAATCAGTCATTTACTATAAAATTTCTGGGTGCCATTCATTTCAGCGTAGCAGAGAAAAGGCTAAGGGCTGACTTGCTTTCCAACTATAGATCATGATCAGAAATTGATAAATTAGGGGTTTTCAGTGTTACAGATGAGGACGTGACTAGTAGCCAGTAGCTCATGCTCAACAGATTCAGTGTGGAAGTTGAATGCACAGGGTCAGCTTTGCTTTATGATTTCTTTGCTGTTGTTCAAACAGTGAGGGTAAACAACAAACCAATGAATGTTGTGGATTCGCTCTCATATTTAATATTTTTTTAATAAATCCAAACCCTTTTAAAGAGATCTACATGTTTTAAAGTGATCATTTATTCAGAGAAATTCAATAGCCTTGTCCATAGGAAACCATCCTAGCCTTTCAATCCAGAAGATTTTGTATCTGCTTCACATACAGAAGCATATTAATATGTATCACACAACAGTATAATTTCCCACAGTGCCTGCCCTGAATCTGGTGGGAAGGGAGAAACACAGGAAAAGATACAAAAACAAATACCATATCAACTAAAAATAGGATCTGCATAATGATTTTCAACTGGTGGAGAAGGGGATTGATGAATTCCCACAGAACTGGGAAACAGCATGCATCACCCATTCTCAGGAGGTCAGTAACCATGGGATGTTTCATCCTGGCTCCTCCCTTCTGAAATCCACAAGCATTGGCGTAGAAACAAAATAGAAAATATTCATTGCTGCCTTGTAACATTTGAAGTCGTTTCCAGCTTTTCTGCACTCTTCTACACAGTTATCTTTTCCTTTTTGTATGACTAGGAGGTGCACATCTAAATCCGAAGTGACAACAAGAAGTAATCAAGATAATCGTCGTTTTGGTGGCTCCAAAACCCATGAAGTATCTATGCTTTGGTTGCAAAAATTCTCACCTGGTGACCTTAAAGGTAATCTCCCATGTTTGCACAGCCGGTTAACTTTCATTTTGTTGTCAAGTACTCTTTCTCCCTAGCTACCACAAAATAGTTCTTTTTGAAATCTTAAAGCCTGCATAAATATTGCTGTGGGGGTTTTACTGTGTGCTACCATAGTGCCTAGTCTCCAGTCACGCCAGGATGCTGTTGTGTAGCAACAGTACAAAAGCATAGTGAGAAAAAGTCCCTTCCCAACATATGAACCGCTTAGGTAGCAAAGTGTTTTCCTTTCATCTGACAAACACAGAGTTATAGCAGAAAAAGATGAAGTCAATTGGTAAACACAGGAATTAATTCTCGGTTTTGTAATTGTAAACCCAAGCCCTTAATCACGTGGCAATCCAGCCAATCTCTAGTTCAGCTCCGGGTTGCTCTTTGTTTAATAGAAAGCCTTTTCTTCGTTATTTTCTTTTTAATTTTTTTAAGAGCTGTTCCCTGCAGTTTTTGCTGCAAAGACCCTAAAAGATAACATTTCCTTGAAACTGACTGGCTTACTTTCATTTCCTTGTTGAGAGTCTGTGGGGAGAGGGTGATTAAAAAAGCTGGATAAGGATAAGCCTATGCACAAGGACACTGTTATAAAACGAACTTTACTTAGTCTGATTCTTTTTTTTAAAACTATACACATAGTGAAAACTTTCTGAAATCACCGCTGTTGATCTGCTCGCACGTTAATGTAAAGTTATCTTTTAAATAATAGGCAATACTTTAGTGCAGGAACAGTGCTAATGTTCTTATTAGCAATTATATGAAAACATCACTTAGCATAGTTATAAACTATTGCTTTGTAAGATTTAAAAGTAGATTGCAACCCTTAAGGACCATACTATATAGCTAATCTTTTTTGTATGACCAGAAAATTTGCTTCTTTTCAAATGTACGTAAATATGACACATCAGATCAGTTTTAAAAAAGTAAAGAAAAAAGATTAGCAGTAACTAAATTGAATGAATTACATATACACTGACAAAAAATGCTGCATTTTCTCCGTATGCAAGATTATGGATATTTTTCCTGAGTATAATAGTAAGTTTTCAAGAGCCCCTAAAGGCCAACGCCTGAATCTTCTCATCTTTTAGGGGAGAGGAATTATTCCTTAAAATAATAGGGTATCATGAACACTTTGAAAATGGTTCAGGAAGAGATTAGTAAACTATATTTTACCTGAGGAGAGTTGGAATTTCTGAGAACAGAACAAACTTCCAAGGAAATCTAAGAGTTTTGTGTGTGCTCAGTGTCATTGTAAACTACCTCAGAACGGATTTCAGTTGTCAACATTTTGGCTGCCGACCAGAGCTAGCTGAAACTTTTCCTACAGAAATTTTCAGCTGAGTGTTTTAACATTTACTTTTGTTTGGGTCAAGCAGTGAGGAACCTGGGTTATTCCAAAGCTCAGCTTTGGAATCCATCAAAGGGACAAACTGCTGCTAACATTTACGTTAGGCTTCAGCTAAACTCTTGATGTTATGTTAGTGAAACATTGATACCTCTGGCCTTTTCTTTGTTGAATACATTTCTTTGGTTGTTAAATATGTTGCCTGCTAAGAGATTTCAATAAATAACCAAGAACATACGATTTTCTGATATAAGTGGTATAGCAATCTTTAGGAACAAACTGGAATTGTTCAATAAGGCTACAGTACTTCAGTTTAATCCTTATGATTTTAATGTTAGATGATAACTCTTCTGTAAGTTTACTTCGGGATACCTGAGCTGAATTTCCTTTTCTTTTTCGTGATGTTTTCTTCTGTGGCAAAATTTGAAATTTTATTTAAACCTAGGAAATCTTGAGTTGTTAGAATGTCCAAGGAAAGGAACATTCCAAATTTGGATGAGTTTAACTCTTAACTTTTGATGAGCTTAACTGTTAACTTTAGCCAAAATATCGTCATTTTTCCATTGTCTGCATATACATATGATGAACAAAAGAAGGTTATAATGTAGGACTGTCACTCCAGGAAATGTTTAAAGGCTTAAGGAAGTATTCATTTTTCTACGATACGCCTTTCAATTTTAACTTTTTTCCATATTGTTAATAAATAATAAGTAACTTTCCACATAGCCTTTTCGAAACAAACAAAAAATAAACTCTTTAAATGAGTCATTCTGACATATTTTTAAATGTTTTTTTCCAATACAATGTTGTCCAAACTAATAAAACCTCATAAAAGTTAAGGTTTCTTAAATTAATATTTTCTGCTTTAAAAGAAAATATGATTCTAGTAATAAACTTTCTGAAGCAGCCTGTGATTTGAAGTTGGAAAATGTTATGCAAATGCCAAGTACAGTAAAAAGCATGGTAAAATTGAAGGGCACCAGAAATCAGTTTCATTAAAAACATGAAACTGTACATTGCTGTCAACATCCTCGTTTTTTCAGATAGGTTTTTTTTCCCTATTTATAAACTTCTCCCATAGAATCCAATACAGAAATGCAGAAGCAGGCCACAGAGAACTCTGAATTCTGTGTACTTACAGCCTCTCCTGCATAATAAGACAATGCTAGTTTCAGGATTAGTTATTTCATTAAAGATTCTGCTATCAAAAATAATTTGATAATTAAAATAACAAGTAATTGAATATGCAAAGTAGTAGATCATTATCAATTTCCCCAAACACTGTGCAATCAATATAATAGAGTTATTCTTTTACCATGCTATGATTAACCTTTGAATTTCCACCAACACCATAGTCTGCCAGCACGATGAAACATCAATCATTTACAAGCCTATGTGACAGTCTGTCGGTTCAGGAAGCTCAGTAAAAGATCACTTTCTTTAGGAGGCAAGATTACACTTGTCCAACAATTTTAATATTCCATAGAGGGTCATGTTTCAGCTTCATATCCTGAGGATTATATCTCATTTTTATCCCTAGGAACTGAAAGGATCTTTAATTTAGTATTTTGTGAGGAGAAATAACTCTGAAATAGCTTCTTTCTAGAACTGAAGGAAGAAAAGCAAGCTGGCATGTTAGTTGAGGGAAACATGTCCCAGACCCAATGCTGCAGCCGTCTGATGAGAGCTGTTTGGCTTGCATGGGGAGCATGACTTAACTATGATTTATAGTCCTCTGTTTCTTGGCAATTTTTGACAGTTCTAGCAAAGCGCTCTTGCTTACGTTCACTCTTTATTTGTTCATGTCATTTATTTTCCAGATGTGACTGAGAAAAAAAGAGAGATGCTAGAGTCTCCCTCCCTTTGTAGCACTCCTAACTCAGGCTTCCCAGGCGTTTTGTACCATTCAAAACTTTCCCATCTCTCTGTGTATTCTCTTCACTTCTCTTTTCCCAGTGAAAAAAGTTTTTCTGTCCCAGGGTTCACCTCCCCTCGGGGGTTTCTGCATGTACCTTCTTTCACAGCAGCACTTTCCATTCTCCTCACGCCTCCCTATCGTACGACTGCGGTCTGTCTTGGAGATAAAATCATTAAAGGTGCTAAGCTGTTAAACTCTGGGCTGGCCTTCCTACTCTACTGTCAACTGAAGATGTGCTTGAAATTACAGTTGTGTTAAACAGATACTCTGAGCATATCTCTAAATAATGAAAATGGTCAGAAATTGCATGCTTCAGTTATATGCCACAGACATTAAAAATGTTGCTGAACTGAGGGTAAGGTCTTATAATTCTACCCAAAACTTTGGTTTGTCAGACTACTCTAATTAATAATTTCCACTGTTGCCTTTTACTGGCTCAGCCACAACTGCTATTGGCCTCTGGAAGCTCCACAGTCTGCTCAGCCTGTACCCTAAGGGCAGATCTATATTGCATTTTTAATGTGGACCTGAGTACGCAGCTTAGTCAAAATGAGCTTCACGTCCACAGTATTTTGACACCAGCCTGTATTCAGGTGCAGGCTTTAGGTGAGTTTTCAGGGAAAAAGTTTGAGCCCATTCTTCTTTTACGCTTTTCTTCTTTATCCTCCCATGAGGATAGGATAGACATGATCTTGTCTGCTCATCACACACATTATTACATAATACTTTACAAAGATATTGAATGACAGATAAACAGAAAAGTTGTCTTGCTTCCATCCCAAAAGGGCTTGCTGTCATGTGCAGCAAGGTAAAACAGGATTCGTAGGCAAATCTGTTACAGGAAACTTCCTTCCAGCAGTGTGGATGCAGAGACCGTGAAATGGAAAGCCTCATTCTCAGGCCTGTTTTTCTGTGCATAGGAAAGGAATAACCAAAGTGGTATTCCTAGAAAAAAGGAATCTCTGATTATAACCTTTCAGACAACACTATTTCACGTTCTTTCTAAGAAAGCCGAAATGAAATACTATATTGAGCATATTTGATCTAAATGAAAATCTTTCTAACTGAACTAAAACATTTTGTTTGATTTGAGTGTTACGACGCTTCATAAGTTTGTACAAACGTTTTGTGCTCCTCCTCTCCTCTGTGGTCTCAGTTTCTTATCTCCTATATGTCTCTCATCATGATGCATCATAGCCATATTGCCATGGCAGGAAATGTTGCCTAACCCTTAGAACCTCTAGAACGACAGGTTCCACAAGGCACTTTGTGGGCAATGTCACATGGCCTTGGATAAACTTTTTTCCTTTCTGTTTAATGCAGGAAAATGAAATACATCAATATCAAAATGCTGAAATGTCTTGTTGTGGTTTGGGGAGAAAGAGACCTTTTAAGCTACTTCAAAACATTTCAAACTTTATTTCTCAAAATGTTTTGATATTTAGTCTGTTCACGGAACAAAACTGACATCAAAATATTTGAGCTTAGAAAACATCTGAATGAATAGTCGTGGGAGTCTATATCAGTCCTACAAGGAAGAAAAGATGCTTTAGATGACAAATCAAGAAAGAAATAGATTTCCAAAAGACAATGACTGCACCTTAGAATGTTGGATATTCCAGGTAGATCAGGCTTTTATGGGAATGATAGAGAACTGCTTGTCACGTATAGTGCAGCTGATTAAATGAGGTGACTCAATTTTTTTTTTCATTTGTCTAGGATCTGCTACTACTTAATTGTTTCCTCTATGTGGATGCACCTCCATAAATCCTCCCCTGACACCTCTGTAAGGAAATTATCTTATTAAGTTGAGATTCTTGACCAAATCTCTCTTTTTTGTTATTGGTGTTATGTTAGTGACCAAAGCAATGAATTGAAATTAGCTGAGTAGCATTTCTCACTAGATTTGGTCTTTGGGAAACTGCATTGATGAGCCAGTACTTTGAAAGCACTGGGTGCTTTAAGAAAATTACATTCTGTGAAAATAGGTGACTGGATAGAGGAGAGAGATACCATAAGTGTCCTCAGGAAAAGGTGTTGGGTGAGCTCATCCCCTTTTAGACACTGGGTAATCAACAGCAGAGGGATGATATACAAACAAGCTGGCCCTTATAGAATCTGCCAATGAGCTTTCACCATTCTAGACAAGCAAGGCAAAAGTGAGGAACAAGCTATAGAAACCAGATATCATTCATTTTATTGCTGGAACAAGCTATAGAAACCAAATATCATTCATTTTATTGCTTATAATGTTTTAAGAGAAGGTTTCTTTTCCCTTCTGCCTAATGCTCCTGTGGTAGTCATTCACTCAAAGAGACAAGTTCTGAATTTGGATTAAGGAGCTGAAAGAGAAAACTTTCTCCCTGAGGCGTCTGCGTCCTTGCAGTCCACTAAAGCTTCCAGCCACTTTCTGGCAGTCCTGGTTGGAAAGAGCCAATGGAAGAAAAGAAACTAAAAATACACATTATATATATCTAATTAATCTCTTTCTTCTATTTCATGTAGATATTTCAATATATGAACTAGGTATGCTCTGGTTTCTGTTTATGCCACAGTGCTATGCTTGCAGCAAGCTGACTGTAGAATGAAAAGAGCTGATGCTGCGAAGGACCTGATTTATGAGCTCTGCTTTGTCCTCTCTTTGTTTTGACATCCTGCTATCAAGTAGGTCTTCTGAAGAAAAAAAGATGAGCCTGTTAGATAGGATTTCTAGGCCTGACTGGCATTAAATAGAAACAACTAAAATACTTTGACTTCATAAAGTATGGAGTTAATACTCCATACTTAATTTAAAATCTTGCTTTGTTTCAGGACTGGAAGACATTTTACTATAATTAATACAATGACCACGGAAGAGTTCCATGAGGACCAAAATCCCATCTTTAGGAGCAATGCCATGCCATAAAATCTCTACTAATTAAATTTGTATATTCTGCAAAGACAGCTGAAATAACCGTTTACTAAGGAATGGGTGTCACTTAGTTAAATGCCACTTTGACTTTAGTGTAGATGTTCAGCAGAAATCTTTTGCATGAGATTTAGATCTCTTTCTAACCTAACTTCCTAGGGGAAAAAAAATAGCCTAAAAATATGAGAGATCAGCGTAGATGAAGGCCACTGAAGTTGGTCCCCACCTATAGAGTGATCTGAACCTAATTCCCATTCAAACTAAACAGTAAATCTATGAGGAAGTCCAAATCAGAATTTGGGTGCCATGGCTTGTGTTTGTAGATAATGTCTACACTTTTCCTTCCATAGCTGGCTCTGTCTTAGATTTCTCTCTACTACACTGCAGCAAGTGCCCATTGATTTTGCACACTCCAGCTTGATGGACCATTTAATTAATATTAATCTGTTTTGAATATACAATCTGCATACATAAGATGTATACACTGTAGTAACCAGGTTCTTGTAAAGTACCATCTTTATACAATTAACCACTGATAATCTAAACCTCATTTACAGATAAGCTCTTTTTATAAATATCCTGTAAAGTAATGATTTTTTTTTTTTTAATGTAAAGTCCTTTGCAAAGCTTCTGGCTGTATTTTCTTACTACAAAAGCTGACTTTTAGCACCAGTCTGGTAACTGGACTATACAGCTGGTTCTTGAAGATAGGCCTTTGAATCATTTGCCATCTGGTTACTTGAAAGTTTACGTAAAATGAATCTGGTGTCATTCCCCAGATGTCCAGACACTTTTGCCATTTATGTTAATTGACCTAGTTTGCTGGCCAGCTCCAAAGAAAGGACAAAGAAAGAATAGACTGTAGAGATCAAATTTCTGTCTCTCACAGAAAAGATTGAAAAGCTGAGA
The DNA here is from genome assembly GCF_040807025.1 of Struthio camelus. Lineage (NCBI taxonomy): Eukaryota > Metazoa > Chordata > Aves > Struthioniformes > Struthionidae > Struthio > Struthio camelus. The sequence goes on from NC_090943.1 coordinate 144,497,464, forward strand.
AGATGGAGCAGGAGAGCTGGTGCTCTCTCTCAAATTTTACTTTCGAAGAGGATTTCTTCTTGCAGCAGTCAAGGCAGCAAGGAATTTGTACAAAATTTGAACAATATTTTTTTATTTCATTCGAAGAAAAGATTTAATTCCCAGAGGACACAGTGCCTATTAGGGCAGTGGAAACATATCCTACTGGTCTCAAGATGAGAGACCAATACTAGCCAAGCTAAAAATTATTTTAATGGGACACAAAGGATTAACTGGTTATAATTTTTTAGACCGATAATCAAGGTCAGGAGAGAAGAACTAAAGATTTAATCCAATTAGTCCTTGTATGCCTTGAATAAAAAATTGTGAGAAAGGAAAAACATGAGTTGCCTACTTCCTTAATGCAGGTATCAAACTACAGGACCATAATATCTAACTTGAAATAATCTTTAGGAAAAGGTGAATAAAGTGATTCAGAATTCTGAAAGTTGAACTTATTGACTGTAAAGAATATTAATACTGGAAATATGAAAAGATTTGTGGCTCCTATGAAAGTTAATCACTCAAGTCACTCAGGTGAAAAACTATATCAAGCCTGTAATATCTAGCGCTCTGATTCTAAGATTAACCAGGGTCCAAGAATTTTGCTGACAGGAAAATTTCATATACTGCAACTTCAGTGTTTTTGAGCTGCTGTTTATACAGAATTGTAGAATGGTTGAGGTTGGAAGGGACCTCTGGAGATCATCTAGTCCAACCTCCCTGCTCCAGCAGGGTCACCTAGAGCATATTGCCCAGGATCACATCCAGGCGGGTTTTGAATATCTCCAGCGAAGGAGACTCCACTACCTCTCTGGGCAACCTGTTCCAGTGCTCTGTCACCCTCACAGTGAAGAAGTTTTTTCTCAGGTCCAGATGGAACTTGCTGTGGTTCAGTTTCTGCCCATTGCCTCTTGTCCTGTTGCTGGGCACCACGGAGAAGAGGCTGGCCTCATCCTCTTGACACTCCCCCTTCAGATACTTGTACACGTTGATGAGATCCCCTCTCAATCTTCTCTTCTCCAGGCTGAACAGGCCCAGCTCTCGCAGTCTTTCTGCATAGGAGAGATGCTCCAGCCCTCTAATCATCTTGGTAGCCCTCCGCTGGACTCTCTCCAGGAGTGCCATGTCTCTCTTGTACTGGGGAGCCCAGAACTGGACACAGTACTCCAGGTGAGGCCTCCCCAGGGCTGAGTAGAGGGGCAGGATCACCTCCCTCCACCTGCTGGCAACACTCTGCCTAATGCACCCCAGGAGACCGTTGGCCTTCTTGGCCACAAGGGCACACTGCTGGCTCATGTTTAACTTGTTATCCACCAGCACTCCCAGGTCCCTCTCTGCAGAGCTACTTTCCAGCAGGTCAACCCCCAGCCTGTACTGGTGCATGGGATTATTCCTGCCTAGGTGCAGGACCTTGCACTTGCCTTTGTTGAACTTCATGAGGTTCCTCTCCGCCCACCTCTCCAGCCTGTCAAGGGCCCTCTGAAGGGCAGCACAGTCTTCTGGTGTGTCAGCCTCTCCTCCCAGTTTCGTATCATCAGCAAACTTGCTGAGGGTGCACTCTGTCCCTTCCTCCAGGTCATTGATGAATATATTGAACAAGACTGGACCCAGGACTGACCCCTGGGGGACACCACTAGCCACAGGCCTCCACCTAGACTCTGCGCCATTCACCACAATCCTCTGAGCTCGGCCATCCACAGAATCACAGAATCACAGAATCGTTTAGGTTGGATGGGACCTCTGGAGATCATCTAGTCCAACCTCCCTGCTCCAGCAGGGTCACCTAGAGCATATTGCCCAGGATCACATCCAGGCGGGTTTTGAATATCTCCAGCGAAGGAGACTCCACTACCTCTCTGGGCAACCTGTTCCAGTGCTCTGTCACCCTCACAGTGAAGAAGTTTTTTCTCAGGTCCAGATGGAACTTGCTGTGGTTCAGTTTCTGCCCATTGCCTCTTGTCCTGTTGCTGGGCACCACGGAGAAGAGGCTGGCCTCATCCTCTTGACACTCCCCCTTCAGATACTTGTACACGTTGATGAGATCCCCTCTCAATCTTCTCTTCTCCAGGCTGAACAGGCCCAGCTCTTGCAGTCTTTCTGCATAGGAGAGGTGCTCCAGCCCTCTAATCATCTTGGTAGCCCTCCGCTGGACTCTCTCCAGGAGTGCCATGTCTCTCTTGTACTGGGGAGCCCAGAACTGGACACAGTACTCCAGGTGAGGCCTCCCCAGGGCTGAGTAGAGGGGCAGGATCACCTCCCTCCACCTGCTGGCAACACTCTGCCTAATGCACCCTAGGATCCCATTGGCCTTCTTGGCCACAAAAGCACACTGCTGGCTCATGTTTAACTTGTTGTCCACCAGCACTCCCAGGTCCTTCTCGGCCGAGCTACTTTCCAACAGGTCAGTCCCCAGCCTGTACTGGTGCATGGGATTATTCCTGCCTAGGTGCAGGACCTTGCACTTGCCTTTGTTGAACTTCATGAGGTTCCTCTCCGCCCACCTCTCCAGCCTGTCCAGGTCCCTCTGAATGGCAGCACAGTCTTCTGGGGTGTTAGCCTCTCTCCCCAGTTTCGTATCATCAGCAAACTTGCTGAGGGTGCACTCTGGGTGCACTCCAGCCAGTTCTCAAGCCACCTCGCTGTCCACTCGTCTAGCCCACACTTCCTGAGCTTACCTAGGAGGATGTGATGGGAGACAGTGTCAGAAGCCTTGCTGAAGTCGAGGTAGACAACATCCACTGCTGTCCCCTCATCTACCCAGCCAGTCGTTCTGTTATAGAAGGCTATCAGATTGGTCAAGGATGATTTCCCTTTGGCAAATCCATGCTGACTACTCCAGCAGTCAATTAGTAAGAGTCAGTTAGTAGAGTTAAGTAAGTACCAGAAATACATCATGGGCTTTGACTCAGAAGTCGATTCCCCTTTTTTAAAATGATTTACTATTAAATGCAGACCTATGTTACTATTAAATGCCGACCTGTGATCCATTTGGTAATGGCTTTCAAAATTCTGGATGCTCTTCAAGGCAAAAGGTCTAACGTCACAACTAGATCTAAAATCTCTTGATATTTCACTGTCATTTTTGTTTTATACAGGCAAAGGCTCCAATGATGGATGAAGTCAAAAAGACTGGAAAAAAAAGCAGAGGTCCAAGCGCTATGCTTCTTACATCAGTTCTGGAAATTGGCAGCAGCTATGTCAGCAGAAATACCATTTTGCTAATGTAAGCAAGGCTGTGGACAATCACCTTCTTCCAAGGTGGGCTGTACTGGGTTTTGAGATGTTATTGTCCCCAAGCTGTTCATTGTTTGCCTGACACCTTCCACAGCCTTGCAGGTGTAAAAGAAATCGTGCCACTCCTGATCCAGCTGGATATCCTGAAACTAGAGCCCTGTGTGGACTGAATCCACTGGTCATGCTCCGAGCAAATGGAGAAGGGAAGCATCTCCATATCAGCAGAACAGGGATGGTGACAACCTCCAGCAAAGAGGAGACAACAAACAGCTGATAGCATACTCAACTTGAAAAATTTTACTGTTTTTAAAATGTCAAAAACTTATTTTAGGATGGATTGCTGCCATGGTCATCCCTTTATAACAGGAAAGTTTTTTTTCTAGTGAAAACAGGTTTAAAATATCCTATAGACAGTAGCATGAAAGTATTTGTTCATAAAGCCTGCATGTAATGAATATGGAAGAGGATGTGCAGACATATTTAACTTTGGCTGTTTTTGCAATCCCCATGTACTCTGAAGATAGGTTTTATATGGAATACACACACACACACGAAAAATATTTAACATAATCCAACAGCATAAAAACATAAAAAGCATAAAACATCCTGATTTTCTGTGATGAAAAATTGCAAAAAAAATCAAAAATAATATATTTAAATTGACTAGTATAAAATAGAGGCATTTTTTAAAGGCTCTGAACATTTTCAGCAGCACAGACATTTTAATTCATGCTCTGTGCTTAACTAATGGCAGCTGCATTCTCCAAAATTGCACACTTGGTCCTATCCTCCCACACTCTCTCACAGCTAACCAACAAAAACTCTCAAGGGTTTAAAAATAATCTTACTGAGCTCAGGGCAAAGGAGGCTTTTACACTGATGGTATGCTACAGACCTTTTGTAAATCAGTTATCAATCCCAAGATAAAACTACAAATTTAGAGATAGATTTTTAAGTCTAATTTTGCATGTGGTAATTATTAATAAAATAATAAACTGATAGACAGCAGTCTAGTGTTCACTATGTACTGACTATTAGTTCTGCAAATGTCTCATTTATGTTGCATTTCAGGACTCAAAAGAAAGCATTAAAATTACCATCGGCATTTTTAACTAATGATAAATCTAGATGATTTTGATGGAGCCTTAATTTTCTAGGGAACTGATACTTCTCACCATCACTGATGCTAATTGACTGGGGCCAGTGAGAAGTTTCACTGACCTCAGTTAAATTTAGGCAGCTCCTTTGAAAATGGGGTGCCTAATTAAGCCATGATTTTGACAATGTTACGTCTATGCCAATATTTGGATCAAAACAAAGATGCTTTAAAAATATTACAACAGTTGGTGAAAACAATCATAACAAACGGAGATGAAGAAATCATCCCTTTTTCGAGGGGAAGCATTTATCTATAAATTATATTTATCAGCAGCAGGTACTACGTAAGAATGTGTATTGACACACACGCCTTACAGCAGTGGTGCTAAAAATCCCAAGAAACTAGGTAAAAAATGAAGCAATGCAACCAGGAAAAAAAAAGTGGCAATAGAATGCTGCTAAGGCTGCCTATATAGATACAAAATATAACCTGATGTATTTTGCTGACTGTGTTTAACATTTTTCAAGAGTTTACCCCCTTCTTGTGGATGCACAGCATAGACCTCAGCTACATAGCAGCCACTTGTTGCTGCGTGACCCATTGCACCAGATAGAGCTAGTCACTGTGCTGTAGGCAGACTCCACATCTGGGGCAGCTGTCTAACATTTCTTAATGCTCATAGTGTACTGTGACCGTGTGGTGCATGCATAGTCATTTTAATGCTTTCATCGCTCAGACCATCCATGAAAATGTTAGATCAGATTGACCAGTCTTGGCCATGGATCTGCCTTTAGCTTAAGGGTAGTTCAAGAGTAGATCCTGCCCCAGGGCCACATGATACAACCGGAAGCAGAGTTGTGGCAGTGCAGGAGCTATTGCATAATCCAAATACTAGACTGGTGTCACCCTTGGGCCCAGCTATATACCCACCCCCCGTTTACAGTGGGACCATTGTCATCTTCCTCTTTATTAACTACTCCCATCAACTCTTAGTATTTTGGCCGTATGAAAATTTCAACAGAAAGTGGTTAGGATCAGGATTAAGTTCTGTGCTGCCAAACACAGAAGATATGACCTCTTTGGTGTGTATCAGCCACTGAGAAAACCATCATTCCAATGCATCAGGGCAATAAAGTACAGCTGGCCCTAAAGTTTCATTATCAAAGGGCTTTCATATGTCAGACATTCACCCAGACAAGATTTTGAGGGCGACGGGTCTGGGTAAAACTCAAACATTTGGCGGCCTAGCTCACAGTCAAGGGTGTCCTGATTTACTCCCTGACTCCAGGGAAGTGCCGCAGCCTGCTACGTGTGGTGGGAAGATTTGGCACAGCCGGTAAGCAGAGCCAGTGACTTGTGAGATGCCTCTTGCATCTCATACATGTCCTCCTGCCTGCAAGCTACAGCTTTCGTTCTACTCCTTGAGCCCATGGGCCAGAAGTGCAACTGAGAGGGGAGAGACTGCCAGATGCATAAGGGCACAATGCAGGAACTAGTTGCAGAATTTCAGCTCCTTTTGAGACTTACTGAATCTGTGATTTTAACTGTTGTAAATGTGGGAGTCCGTTTCCCTTCCCTCTCCATGTTATTTCAGTGTTGTGCCAATGAAATGCTGCTGGCTGCTCAAATCAGAAGAGTTGCATTTAAAAACAAGAGTAGTCAGTGGTGAATTTAACATATGGTTTTAAGCTGTAAACAGTCACTAGAATTGAGTTCATGAAAAAGGACATGGGACTAAGTGAGGGAATAGTGAAAATATTTTTTAAAAAAGATAAACATTAATGACAGGGAGCTAGAAAAAGCAGGAGGAAGGAAAGAGCCTGGGAAAATTAGGGAGGAAGTAAGAGGATGGAAACAGAAGCATCATTGTGGACAGAGAAGGGTACATTGAAAGAGAACGTGCAAACACTGGCAACACGCTGGGAGAAAAGAGAAATACAGAAAAGAGGGAAACGAATAATATATTGCTTCGTTTGCACTTTAGTTCTTAAGTGGATTTTGGAGTTATTACTGCAATCTTAAAGTTTTCCAACTGAATTGGAATCAAGTCCTCACTTCACCCTTCACATCCTATTAGGTAGTTCTTGGATCATAACTTATTTATAGGCTCTCATAATCTCCTGTCCTGACTCTTGTAGCTTTCTTACAGCTTGACCTTCTAGAGCCGTATATGTCTTCCATAAGGCACAGACTAAATGCAGCCACCTCAGCATCCACCTGCAGCTGGCCTCCCTTTTCATCATTTCACTCTGAGTTTTGGTTTCCCTTCTAGAGCCTTCTGAACAAATTCTTCACTCATCTTAGCACATTTTGCATCATCCCACTGTGTTATAAGCACAAGTAGTTGTGGGCTAGGTGAGTGGACGGTGAGGTGGCTTGAGAACTGGCTGGATGGCCGAGCTCAGAGGGTTGTGGTGAATGGCGCAGAGTCTAGTTGGAGGCCTGTGGCTAGTGGTGTCCCCCAGGGGTCAGTCCTGGGTCCAGTCTTGTTCAATATATTCATCAATGACCTGGAGGAAGGGACAGAGTGCACCCTCAGCAAGTTTGCTGATGATACGAAACTGGGAGGAGAGGCTGACACACCAGAAGACTGTGCTGCCCTTCAGAGGGCCCTTGACAGGCTGGAGAGGTGGGCGGAGAGGAACCTCATGAAGTTCAACAAAGGCAAGTGCAAGGTCCTGCACCTAGGCAGGAATAATCCCATGCACCAGTACAGGCTGGGGGTTGACCTGCTGGAAAGTAGCTCTGCAGAGAGGGACCTGGGAGTGCTGGTGGATAACAAGTTAAACATGAGCCAGCAGTGTGCCCTTGTGGCCAAGAAGGCCAATGGTCTCCTGGGGTGCATTAGGCAGAGTGTTGCCAGCAGGTGGAGGGAAGTGATCCTGCCCCTCTACTCAGCCCTGGGGAGGCCTCACCTGGAGTACTGTGTCCAGTTCTGGGCTCCCCAGTACAAGAGAGACATGGCACTCCTGGAGAGAGTCCAGCGGAGGGCTACCAAGATGATTAGAGGGCTGGAGCATCTCTCCTATGAAGAAAGACTGCAAGAGCTGGGCCTGTTCAGCCTGGAGAAGAGAAGATTGAGAGGGGATCTCATCAACGTGTACAAGTATCTGAAGGGGGAGTGTCAAGAGGATGAGGCCAGCCTCTTCTCCGTGGAGCCCAGCAACAGGACAAGAGGCAATGGGCAGAAACTGAACCACAGCAAGTTCCATCTGGACCTGAGAAAAAACTTCTTCACTGTGAGAGTGACAGAGCACTGGAACAGGTTGCCCAGAGAGGTAGTGGAGTCTCCTTCGCTGGAGATATTCAAAACCCGTCTGGATGTGATCCTGGGCAATATGCTCTAGGTGACCCTGCTTGAGCAGGGAGGTTGGACTAGATAATCTCCAGAGGTCCCATCCAACCTAAACGATTCTGTGATTCTGTGAAGTATTTGTTTGCTCTTCAAGTATGATTTGTCCTCCTCTCTAAAGTCACTTCTGTGTTTATGCCGTGTTATCCTGTATGCCTTGAATCTCTTCTGAGTACTCCCTTCCACTTTGAAGTCAAGAAGATCCAAACTGGTAACATCAAACTGTATGTGGAGTAGAAGCTGCATTTCAATACAACAACATTTTCCTGTGAAACTCAGTCACCAAGATGTAGCCTGTTGTAAGCTCAACATTTCAAGTACTGCTTGTGAATTTTATGTTCTTTAGGATAAGTTTTGCTTCTTTGGCTGGAAAATACAAGAAAATAATTTCAGAAAGTGCTGAAAGTCTTTATGGGAAATGGCTGGGATAAACAAGCCTCGACTCATGGTCTGGCTCTTCAAGCTCTTGCTTTAGGCTACTGGGTTCGCTGAATCCCTCCAAGAAAAGGAAATCGAAAACAGTTACAAAGGTGATTTGATTTAGGATTGAATCAGTTCAGGACTGAGAAAGGAAGAGACAGCTTGACTCCCCACCTCTTGTGTAACTTCTTCAGCCCTTCTACCAGCTTTTCTTCCTCCTCCAGCACAGGCGGACTGAATCTGTTGCACATTTAACTATTTCAGTAGCTTGAGGTAGCTTGAAAGGCCAGGCTGCCTTCTTCTACAACTGCTGGAAAATGTATGGGATTAATAATAGGTGGTGATGCTGTTATACCTTGAGACTAACTCCTGAGAAAGGATCACCAGTATGATCATTCACTGCTTTTGTAATTACCAGATTACTGATTTCCTAATATCTTTGGCGAGATAAAGCAGTTGTCACCAGAAACAACTGGCCCCACCAGCCCTACGCCTGTTAACCGAGCAAATGGCAGGTCCTATCCTTTGCATTCCTCACTGACATACAAAGAGCTGATCACAGTCAGAGAGAAAGTGAATTACAATCACAGCAGAAGCCTTGCTGTAATTTCAATCTGTTTCTCATCATATTCTTAAAATTATTTTGTTCGCATAGAAGTTACAGTTTGGCTTTAGGGATCTAGATGTCCAAAATAATTGAACAAGGCGTTTTAAATATGATAACAAGATAAAGATGATAACGTGGTAAATATGATTAACATATGATTTCAGCCTTTATTACAGGAAAAAATATGGGAGTTGACAAGATGTCTGTGTGTCATCAGATCAGGTTTCACTATTTGTTTTATAGAATTGATATTATTGCCGAGCTCACTAAAATAGTGTGCCTCCAGTCTCATAAAATGGTGCAGTTTGAGATTTTCAGAAAATTGAAAACCTCCATTTGTGCTTTAGAAAATTGCCTTTGAACATTTAAATGACTAATGATTTCTTGTAAAATCGTTTTGCATGTCTTTATAGTATTCTGACATTAATGAGTTTGACAGTTAAAAACAGAACCATTAAAATACATGTGAGCAATTAAATGTTTCCTTTGCACCAGGAAAGTCTGAGTCGTAGTGAAATTACCTATTGTATCTGAGGAAATGCGATGTTATAAACTAGGCTGTTAAAGCCTGCTAAAATGTTCAATCTGTATTTCTTCTATGTGTAAAAGGAAGCACATGGGGTGGGGAGGGCGTGCTATTTAATATTTGCCCAAAATCTAGAAGCTTCACTCAGTTTTTATTCAGCCCAAACTCCAATTAAACATCCATTGGCTTGGGAGAGTGGGACAGCCTGCAACACTATGTACAGCAGTGTAGGCTATGTCTATGCTGTGCTTGGTGGTAACACTAATGCTCTAGCCTAACTTTAATCTTTGCTGTATGCCCACTTCTGGTACCTCAGCTGTCTATGCTGGTCACATCACCTGGGACACACTGGGGTGCTTGTCTGTGTCCCACAAACCTTTAAGCCTTGTAGGATCTTCTAGTACTCACTTTCCCTCATCTGCATCCCAGCCTTTCCACAGCCTATGGTTACCACAGCTCAAGTTATGTCCAAACCCTCACCTCACTGTTAAGCTCCTGCACGACAGCGCTGCCCGGCGCTCCCATGGCTGATGGCAAGTCACGGGAGTCCTGGGACTGGAAGGCCATAAGATGCCTACTTTCCCCAATATCAAAGGGAATTAATGCTGGTTACGCCAACTGGCAGACTACTTCTGCCCACCCTACCCAGTCATGTCGACAGCTCAAGACAGCCATCTCTGGGAAGAACTGCTGTTGGATAATGAGACACCAGCAACTGGTGCTAGAACCATGAACTCCTCTACATCCACATACAACCTGCATTATTTATCTTTTTTGGTTTGTGACTGCATAGAGAGCAGAACTGAATGCAGATGAGTGCACTGTTAGACTATTACAGAATGTTTTCTTCTCTGCATATGAATGTCAGCACCTGTATCTTTCTTTTTTCTTTTTTGCTATAACTTAATTGCTAGCTTAGCTCACACAAAGAAGGGACAAGCACATATAGGCTCTGAGTCATTTTGGCACCTTATGTTGATGTTCTTAAACTTTGGATCCATCCCATAGTATTTTATAGTTCTGCAACCAGTTATAGCTTAAGAAGTATTTAGTCTCCAGTCAAGGATAAGCTAGTGTCCCATCTGCTTCCAGCAGTTTTAGAGTAGAGAAACCAAAATGCGCTAGTGGGACCACTTGTCCTGCCACATCTGACACAATCAGCAATGTGCACCGAACCTCAAGAGGAAGAAAGCATTTCTGCCATGAGTTGGCTCCCGTATACAACAAAAGAACAGGCCTAAATTCTCATATCACAGGTTACATGATGAACTCTAGGAGCAGGAGAATGAGATCCCCGAGGTAGTATGGTATCAGATAAAGCCTGCCTGCAGTGAGATCAGTCTTTTGTTTTCAATTCAGCAAAAGAACAAGGCAACTCTGCCTAGTTAGCAGCAGCAGAAAAACCTCTGTTGTTTACATTAGGTAGAAGATAGACCTGTCCCTCTTAGCAGCATAGCCCTACCCACAAGAAGGTCTGCTTTTTTGCTGTTCCTTTTGAAGTACCTATATCCAAAAGGTAAAAATCTCATTATCCTTCTCTCTCCTTCTTGGCTTGGAAAGCTTTTAAAATATTCCCTCTGGAAATCAGGCCCGTGATTTCCAGGACTTACACTTACAGAATCACAGAACCACGAACTGTTGGGGTTGGATGGCACCTCTGGAGATCATTTGGTCCCATCCTGCTGCTCAAGCAGGGTCATCTACAGCAGGATGCCCAGGCCCGGGTCCAGTTGGGTTTTCAACATCTCCACACACAGATACTCCACAACTTCTCTGGGCAACTTGTTCCAGTGCTCAACCACCCTCTCAGTGAAGACGTGTCTTTTTACGTTCCAGTGGAATTTCCTGTGTTTTGGTTTGTGCCCGTTGCCTCTCATCCTGTCACTTGGCGCCACTGAAAAGAGTCTGAACTAACCTTCTTCACCCCCTCCCATCAGCTATTTATATTCATGGATCAGATCCCCCCTGAGCTTTCTTATCTCCAGGCTGAACAGTCCCAGCTATCTCAGCCTCTTCTCACATGGGAAAGGCTCCAGCTCATTAATCATCTCTGCAGCCTTTCACTGGACTCACTCATATAAATCCATGTCTTTCTTGTACCGAGGAGCCCTGAACAGGACACAGTGCTGCAGATGTGGTTTAGATAGGATGGGTGGTCTGGTTTGGTGATGGTTTCTCAGTCAAGGACTGAGCTTACCAACTTTTGGCAATAAGAATAAATCTGCTGAGCTGCTCCAGACTGAAGATTTTTGTCAGTTTTGTCAGAGAACTGAACATGTTCCACATTGAAGTTTTATTTTGAAGTGAAATTGTTTCCTGCTCTGCGCACACCAGCCTGTGCTGTGACTGTGTGTATATGTTGTGAAATTATCAGCCTGCCTTCACACTTTTTGTTGCAGACAAAAAAGTTGTCCAGCTTACCCACATTGTGGGTGTGGCAGTGTTAATGACTGGTAGACTACGACTCCTGCAAGAAATTCAATCCAACAGCATAAACTCACCCACTCAGCACATATTGCCAATGTTAGTGCTAATAGAATTGAATTCAGTTTTTGTTTTTCAGGAGTCAGGTGATAAATGACTGTGGTAGGGAACTTACCCATACAGCATCAGGAAATTATGGACAAGATCATATGAGAAAGCATTGTAATTCCAAAATGTTTTTTTATGCCCTAAATATTGCAAGTTTTCCATCTCTCACACAAAATCTGCTTAAAAGTATTGTAAACAGAATCTTTACTGAGGAAAACTCCAATTGCTTTTCTACCAAAGGGGCACAGTGCCAGTGCATACATTCCCGTATGAACTGTGAAATGGAGAAAATGGAACGTAGGGCAGCTGTGACTAGGTTAACAGTAAATTAACATTTTTCTACTGGAATGTGAAGAGGGAGGTGAGAAGCATTGTTAATTCCCAATCTCCCTAAAGAGTCTTAAGAAAACTAGTCAGTTATCTTGCAACTTAACATTTTGCAATGCTGCTTAACGTTCAGGTACAGTAAGTGAAAACTAGCACCGGCTACTGTGCTGTACTTATTAAGCTAACAGAGCACTATAGAAAAGATTCATGGTTGCTAACAGGAAGGGAGGGAATGTTTCCAATAAGAGGGAAAAGAAAATAATTCACAGTGCAAATGTTATTTTTATTTGGTTTATATGTATATTATTTATTATTTACCTAGTGCCCCAAACTTAAAATACAAGTATTTCTAAAGAAAAGGAACTCTTTCATTAACGAAAAAACTTTTATGTAACAAATGATGAACATAAAGTACAATGTTTTATACCATTGACCAATTGCCTCAATCATGAAGACACATCCATAGCTTTAAGCACCTAAGGATATAAACTGATGTAAGTTACAATGGAGTAATTTCACTGCAATTGGTGAAGTTATACAGTGTTGACATCTGTGTGAGAGAGATCTTTTCTCCTGTTAAACCCCCATGCAATCAGAAGATAAGGTACTCTTTTGACTGTTGCATGATAGTCTTCTTAATCTTGGAATAAAGTACAAAGAAACACAGGGATATTGCATAATCATATTCCTTTAACAATGTATTCTGAATATAGGGTTTACTCAAAATGCAAAAATACACTGCATCTTCTAAGTTCCCCACATTTATTGCGTATTAGGGTATTACAGAAGACAAGTGTTATGCTTCCGCATAAGGATAGTAGGTGTGGAGCGATAATTTGGGTGATTTTCTAAGCTTATGTAAGCAAGTGAACAATGATTCCAGCAGTTGCTCAGCTTTGTCTCTCCCAGTACAGGCGTAGGAATACGTTCCCTTTGAAAACAACCAGGGACAGGTATGTGACTTCCAAACAGAATGAAAAGATAAATAACCCTGGTTAAGAGAGAAGTTCTTCTCTTATGCCTCCACCCATTTATTTGCCACTAACTTCCTGCTTGTTAGTGGTTATTTTCCCACATCATCTGTAGTTGGACTTTGCTTTGAAACCCGACAGGCATGAAAGAAATCTCCTGTAGGAACACAGACTATCGTTAGTGTTTTCCTTTTCGTATATTTGCAGCAAGAAAGGAACCTCTGAGAACGGCGACAGTGAACATTGAGGAAAAGGCTGGAGAAGAAATAATTTTGTAATGCTCCAGAATAGGCTTGAAAAGATCCTTTTAGTAACCTTTCTGCCAGGCTCAAAGCTTTATCATCTTGTTGCCTTTCGCCTTGAGTGCTTAGGCAGTATTCAGAGCTGTGCTCAATTATTCTGCTCGTAGCGTAAACTGATTTTTACAATAAGGTCTTTCTTTGGTGAAATTCAGTTTATTTACAAAGAAATCTATACAACGTCCTGTTTGTGTGGACTCTAAGACGCTAAATAGCAGCAGCGGTTCAATTCCTCAGATTTTCCAAGTGGTCTCTTCCAGTGAGTCTCATATCTGGGGCTCAGTATGTTCCCTCCCCATATAATTGCAAGCACGGCTTCGCAGCTTGTTGATTCTGCCCTGCCTTCTTTATTCCCTTTTGTGTTTGATCAGCAGATGCACATACCTGCTGTCAATCAGTCTTCTAGTCTGGCTGTGGTCTGGCTGTGCTCAGGCCCAGCCATGCTGGCTTCTGGCCTTTCATTTCAGATCCAATTGCTCCTTCATTTAGCAGGAACAAAGGCTGCCTTGCCTACTCATGGACTCTATCCAGGTATTTTGCTAAGGCTAAACACTGGCTTCTTCCAGCATAACAGTATACATATCTTCCTCCTAAAATTCCATAACTTCAATACTGAGACTCTTTCTTTCTCTTTCTGTATGTTATCTTATGGTTAGCACCTGCAGAAAGCAAAATAAAAGAGTAATACTGAATATTCCTGTTGATGTATTTGTTGAAATAACTTCTTAATATATATTTATGCTCAAATTATACAATGTATCCTCTGAAAATCAAAAGGAAGTCCCTCTGCAGATGTGCGATAAAAAAGGAACATGAACACAAAGTTTGGGACGCAGTATGGGAGATCCAAAGGCAGAGCTGGAGCTTCAGTTTGGACCACTACTGGTAACAAACTTTGATTCATCAAGATACAAAAATAGTAGTGTGGCCTATTTATATTTATGCAAAATATTTATAGATCTAAATTCTTAAAAAAGCACAATTGGATCATTTAAAAAATACTGCAAGGTTTAAAGCAGGTGTGAATGTGAAAATTCCTTAGGGAAGGAATTTTGTTCTGCTCTGTTGAACAGAAATACGGGAAAATATCAAAAGGAGAAATGATGTAAATATATTACTTTAATAATATTGACAACTTGTACATACAACCTTTTTTTCATTTTTAAGTTGACAGCATTTAATCTATTATTGTTTATAGAAGGAAATTTAGCATATTTTTGGAAAGAATTTAAGTTACAACCCCAGCTGTGGTGCGGTTTGATAATATTTCACTTCTGGGTCTGATGCCATCAAGTGTATTTATAAAGAGTAGAAATTTTTGTAACTGGAAGAGTTGTCCAAAGACAGTCTTTTTATTTCACCACTAATATACTGATATTTAGTAATAGTTAACAGTGAGTTCTATCTGTGATATTTCAGTTATTTATTATTTGACATTATTAACTAAGATTTCATGGTGGCTGCAAGTATTAAAAATATTGACTTAAAATACAACTATATTACATAGAGAGGGAGAGATGACCTCACTAGCTCTTTTATGCTGAAAATTTTCTCGGTATGACTTTCCCTAGATTTTCCACTGATAAGAATGGTCTTCTTGTTTAAATAATGTTGAACTTGTTCTTTCCTGCAGGGAGTGCATGACACACAAGTCAAATTGTTTAATAGTTGTAACGACTAAATATGACAGTGTTCAAATTTCTTGCATTTGTAATGAAACTTTGTTGACTGTTTAGTCTGCTAAATTCTTTTATAAAATGTTGCCTGCTACTTTGGGAAAAATTATGTCCGCTCTCTTTGTATTCAGATCAATGAAAGATAGCATTTGAAGAAATCCTGCATCAGATCTATTATCAACACTCTTCATATTTATAAAACATAAGATGACTGATCTGTTATTTTGATGCTCTGCAGAGCTACCCAGAAAATCTCTAAGGACATCACTCAAACTGAATATTTATTAGAGAGACATAGTTTGAGAGTTTTCATTTCATACCTTTAAAGTCTATTGTACTTAAGAAATTGGCATTTTCATTTTCTTCTTTTATTTTTTATTATGTGATTGCAAAAATTCTATCTCCTGTATACCATTAGTGAGCCTTTGCACCAGTATTTTGAGTTTTGTTTTGTTAAGAATTATGACAGTAGATCAAACAGTAAATTGGTTATCTAACAGATGTTTTGCAGTCTCCTGTTTTGAGCAATATTTGTCTGACCAGGACATTGTACAATTCCTTTGTATTTCTGTAACGGTTAACTCAATTTTTTTTAAATTGTGTTAGTAATTAATATTAAAGGTCTGTTTACTCAGCAAGCTAAAAAGATATAAGTAGTCATTCTACCACTCAGAATTTCTGCAGCATAATCAGTTCAAGCTGCTCTTGTGAATTAAAAACATACAGAGAAAAGGATTCTTAAAATACTTTGAATAGGACAGAATATAGGTCAGATAATCTGACAGTAGAAAAGCTCCCAATGTGATGCTAAGTAAAATGTGATTGTAAGTTCCTTTTTCCTTGCAGTTGCTAGTTTCTAGCACAGTCTAAAACAGGATATAGGTGCGTCCAAAGTCAAATTAGTGAGGAGAAGTATGGACTTGGACCTTTTTCTCGGCAGCCTCTGTATGCTGGCATAACAGTAACATTCCCAACAGTGCATTATCTGGGATGTAGCCACATGGCACATTTGCCTGATTCCAGATATACTTCACCTTCTGCATTCCCATGTATTTCAGGTTCTCAGTAAAGAAGTTACCTGGCAGAGTATTTCAATTACACATCCAATACAAAGCATTCCTCCCCGGTACACATCCATTTCTGCCCCAGTGGACCAGATGAGAGATCACATGTGACAGATGGTAGTCATCTTCTTAATCCCCTACAAGATACTAAGATACCATGACAAGAAATACAATATAAAAATGTATGTGGAATAAAATAGCATGAAATATTGTCTGCTCCCATAGGAATTTTTTTCCACACAGGTACCAATGATGCTGCCAAGGGCAGCTCGGAAAGTATCACATAGGATTTCAGAGCTCTGGGGATGGTGGTCAGAGGGTCCAGGGCCCCAGGTCATTTTCTCCTCAATCCTGTCAGTGAGGGGGAAGGATGGCAGGAGAAGTAGACAGATACTCCAAGTAAACAACTGGCTGCCTCACTGCTGTTGGCAACAGGGTTTTGGTTTCCATGACCACGGGACCTTGTCTGAAGATTGACAACTGATTGGGAGAGAGGGATTCCACCTCAGTAAGCAGGGCACCTGTGTCTTTGCCAACAGACTGACCAACCTAGTAAGGAGGGCTTTAAACCAGGAAAGATGGGGGAAGGGAGAGTTATAGAGACCATGCAGTCAGCAACACAGGGCTCAAGTGTGGATAACTCCAGGAATTGCATGCAGCTAAGGAAATACCTACAAGACAAGACTGTGGGGAATACTCTTGCACCCCTCCAGGGAAATCAGCATGCTCAGATATCTCTTTGAAGTGTCTGAAGTGCATGTACACAAATGCATGCAACATGAGGAATAAATAGAAAGACTTAGAGATCTGTGTGTGGTCACAGTGCTATGATCTCACTGCAATTACATTGATTTGGTGGGATAGCTTGCATGACTAGAATGCTGCCATGGATGGCTATGTGCTTTTTAGGAAGGACAGGCCAGGAAGGCAAGGTTGGGTAGTTGCCCTTTATGTGAGAGAGCAACTGGAATGTGTGGAGCTCTGCCTAGGAGGGGATGATGAGCAAGTCAAGAGCTTATGTGTAGGGATTAAAGGGCAGATTAACATGGGTAACATTGTTGTGGGTGTTTGCTAAAGGCCATCTGATCAGGAAGAGGAAGTAGATGAGGCCTTCTACTGACAGCTGGAAGTAGCCTCACGATCACAGGCCCTGGTTCTCATGGGAGACTTCAACCACCCTGACATCTGCTGGGAAGACAGCACAGCTAGGCCCAAACAGTCAAGGAGGTTCCTGCAGAGCACTGAGAATAACTTTTGACATAGATGATGGAGATGCCATCAAGGAGAGGCATGCTGCTGGACCTTGCACTAACAAAGAAGGTCTGGTTGGAGATGTGAAGGTTGGGGGCAGCCTTGGCTGCAGTGACCATGAGACAGTGGAGTTCAGGAACCTGAGAGAAGGAAACAGGGCAATCATCTCGGAAAGGTCCTGGAGATCAGGAGAGGTGCCTGAGGACTGGAAGAAAGCCAGTGTCACTCCAGTCTTCCAAAAGGACAAGGAGGAGGAGCCAGGAAACTACAGGCCTGTCAGCCTCACCTCCATCCCCGGAAAGGTGATGGAACAGCTCATCCTGGAGGTCCTCACTAAGCATCTGGAGGACAAGAAGGTGATCAGCAGTAGTCAGCACGGATTCACCTAAGGGAAATCATGCTTGACCAGTCCGATAGCCTTCTCGGAGGGAATGACTGGCTGGGTAGAGGAGGGGAGAGCAGTGGATGCTGTCTCCCTGGACTTCAGCAAGGCTTCGGACACTGTCTCCCATCACATCCTCACAGGGAAACTCAGGAAGTGTGGGCTGGATGAGTGGAGAGTGAGGTGGATGGAGAACTGGCTGGATGGCCGAGCTCAGAGGGTTGTGGTCAGTGGCACAGAGTCTAGGTGGAGGCCTGCAGCTAGTGGTGTCCCCCAGGGGTCACTACTGGGCCCAGTCTTGTTCAACGTATTCATCAGTGACCTGGAGGAAGGGACAGAGTGCACCCTCAGCAAGTTTGCTGATGATACGAAACTGGGAGGAGTGGCTGACACCCCAGAAGGCTGTGCTGCCATTCAGAGGGCCCTTGACAGGCTGGAGAGGTGGGCGGAGAGGAACCTCAGGAAGTTCAACAAAGGCAAGAGCAGGGTGCTGCACCTAGGGAGGAATAATTGCATGCTTCAGTACAGCCTGGAGGTTGACATGCTGGAAAGCAGCTCGGCAGAGACAGCCCTGGGAGTCGTGGTGGACAGCAAGTTGACCAGGAGCCAGCAAGGCGCCCTTGTGGCCAAGAAGGCCAATGGCATCGTGGGGTGCCTTAGGAAAAGTGTTGCCACCAAGTCGGGGGAGGGGATCCTCCCCCTCTACTCAGCCCGGTGAGGCCACATCTGGAGTACTGTGCCCAGTTCTGGGCTCCCCACTACAAGAGAGACGCAGAGCTCCTGGAGCGAGTCCAGCGAAGGGCTACTAAGAGGACGAAGGGACTGGAGCGTCTCTCCTATGAGGAAAGGCTGAGAGAGCTGGGACTGTTCAGCCTGGTGAAGAGAAGACTGAGGGGGGAATCTCATCAATGCGTATAAGTTTCAGAAGGGAAGGTGTCAAGAGGATGGGGCCAGGCTCTTCTCAGCAGTGCCCAGCGATAAGACGAGAGGCAACAGGCTCAAACTGAAACACAGGCAGTTCCACCTGAACATGAGGAAAAACTTCTTTCCTGTGAGGGTGACTGAGCCCTGGCACAGGTTGCCCAGAGAGGTTGTGGAGTCTCCTTCCTTGGAGATATTCAAAAGCCATCTGGACACAATCCTGGGCAACCTGCTGTAGGTGACCCTGCTTGACCAAGGAGGTTGGACTAGATGGTCTCCAGAGGCCCCTTCCAACCTCAAACATTCTGTGATCCATGGGTATTTTGCTGTTGACTTTGAATTTATGTATAATTCCACCTATGTTGTTTAAATGTTTAAAAGCATTGGGAAAGTTTTCTTCAAAATTTCCATCAAAATTAGATTTTTTTTAATGAAGGCTTTCTCCCCTTGTTACGAGGCAAGTTCACTCTTTACTATTTATCATTGTACTGCCTTACTGGAGAGGGATCTCAAACTCATGTCACAATTGGCTTTGGACTTCTAGAGTTCTATGAGATTTTATAGCTGTATCTAATAGCTGCATGATCAAAATATCAAGGTGTCATATGCATTTTTAATCTGTATCTTCTGATTTGTTATTATTAGTCCTCACCAGTGTAGATACATATATATTTATTTTTATTACCTTAATTAAGTTTACTATAATTCAAGATATGTTTAGCAAATTGTAATTACTAGTATTTCTTTATATATAACAATAATTTTAATCAGCCCATCTTTTCATTTTGAACTCCTCAGATACGATTCTGGCTCTCCCTTAGCTTACAAAATATAATTACAAGTATTCAGTAATTTTATTAGCTAATACCCGAAAGACTATGGAATGCATATCTTCTAAACTTGCTCATCTGTATATATTCTATTTCTTCATGTATTCCCTTACCTGCCAGATCACCAGATACAGTGATATAATTTTCATTGCTTAATTATATTTATTAGTGAAGGGGTTTCTACCCCAGACATATAGCTTCCTAATAAAATCTATTGAATAGTTTAGCAACAGGTTTGAAAAAAGTTCTTGCCACTAGGAATATTACCTGCTGATCATCTAAGAAGAAGTGTAGGAGAATAAATACCCATTTATTATACAAAGGATGACTTGTAATGAACAAGCACAAGGAGAGAATGAAGGCTGTAGGTACACTTCTAGTTAAATTTTCTTCACTTTTGAATGCACTGCAATTCAAGTTAATTTTTCTCTTAATGTGTACATGTATATATACACATATATGTATATTCCTTAAGTGGGTAGGGCATTTTATTGGAGGGAGGAAATGAAGAGGGGTAAAAAAGAAGCTTGAAATTCTAGTGAAACCCAGTTGGCACTGTCCTAGGTTTTCTGAAAAAAAAGCAGATAAGCATGCTTGCTATTCACAAGTCACACTAGGAACCTGCTGAATTCCCAGACATCCATTTCCTGGTTGCACTTGCCTTTTTAGAGGCTGTTCTTAAATCCAGTTTACTATATATAATATGCTTGAAGTCAGAATCCCTTCCTATTGGCCTCGTGCAGTCATACAATGAAATTCCTCATCCACAAAATCTTCACATTTTAAATGGAAAAGGTGGGCAAATGGTCATTAGCTCATAGCTTGAAAATGACGACTCAGAGAGACTGATTTTTCTCAGTGTCACTGAGGATAGCTTTTCTCTCTTGATTTAGTCTCATGTCTGAACAAGAAGTTTCTGCCAGCTCCCAGGAAAGTCCTGTCACTTGCATTCCAATCTTCTATTATTCTTAACTGTCTTTTTTTTTTAATTCTGGCAAAGCCTAAATGTCACAAATTGTTGCAGAGCTAAGTAGATTTTACAGGTAGGTTGGACTATTCTATGCTGAATAGTCTGCACTGAGATTGTGACTTTAGTCTGGGTCTGCCTAACGGGCACCACACCAAAATACATGTGACACGTTCCACTCACTGTGCTACTGGTTGGAAGAGCAGGAAACAAGGAACTAATGCACAGAGCATTAGATTACACAGGAAAGTTCCAGCAGTATGTGCAGATTTTGATACCCTTTCCTTCGTGAAGGACATTGTATTCCTTAGAGCAACAAGCATGCTCACTAGAAGGTTGTGATGACAGGTTTTTTGATGTCTCAGGTTGCTGGAATGAAGTTTTATAGTTCTGCCCTTATTTTCAGCAGGTTTTATCTCCTCCTACAGGAAGAAATGGCTAGACCAAGACGAAGATCTGCTTCCGCATTTTATATCACAGCCAGGCTAGGGCACTGAAGTCTTCCGAGGGAGCAAGCAAGTGAGTTTCATCATCCCCTCAGTGTCTACAACAGCTTCTCTAGAAAGCTTTATCTGTTCAGGGGATTTAGAGATTGATAGGATGGCTAGTGTGTGTACTGCCTCTGGATACACAGATTAAGTGTGAGGAAGTAATGGTTTTCCCTTAATTTTTATCCTTCCAGCCCTGGATGTGTGATGAATAAGAAGCTGGGGCAGAATGAAACGAAAAGGCTGGTGTTTCACTGTCAGCTAGCCGGGTTTCTGTGACGCAGACCAGTCATCAGTGACAGGACTGTAGATAATGATGAAGGGTTTATTATTAACAGAGCCATTGTCTTTACCCTTTTGACCTGGACAGTTGTGAACAAACAAGTAAGTTCTGAACATTGAGAAAAATAACAAAATGCGTTTCTGAATTTTAAGAGCCTCCCATGCTGGTTCTGAAGAAAATATCCTAGCTGCCAGAATTTCCATGAGTCCTATATATCCCCTGCAATGCAATTATGCAGGCTCAGTAGAAAAATATTCTGCACATTTGGAGCTAAAGGACAATATAATAAATGACTGCAGTGAACTTCATTGCTATTGCATCAGATTGCATCTGATTCCACTACTAGTGGGTTTTCTGGTGCTGGAAATCCACCTTTCAGGATCTCATTGTCCTCTTGCTTGCTTGCATCTTCTCTGATATTGCAATTCTAGTTCAAGTGTGAGGTATATTAGAAGCAGCTGTTTTGTAACATAAAAACAAAACCCTTTGGCTATTAGCCATCATCATTTTCTTCCCCGTGAAAAAAGCCGGCTGCCTGTCTGCAGAAGAGCAAACTTCATCAAATGGTTGAACACTTTATAAATGAAAAACTTGGAACTTGAGCCAAGAGTGGTTTCAGGAAAACCTGGTATCAGTGGAGCTTCATTTACTTTGGGAAACAGCGCTAATTCCTGCAGTTCACGATATGGCCTATAGCTCTAAAATCTCTGAATATTGCCAGAGAAATATTTCAGTGTTATTGTGCTGTTCACTTCGTGTACGTTTTGCTTTTAACACCCCTACTCAAAGATTCTACAAGTCTGACAGGAATATGTTGAAAATATCATTTACAATTAATAGGCAATGTAATATAAAGTGCAAAACTGTCTTGCACAGAGGAGAACGTAAATGTAAAACAACTGAGTCAAAGCATTAAAGGCATTTTTTACTATGTTGAAAAAGGGGAAGGAGACAGTGCTTCTCAGAATTAGGGTGCTGATTCTAACCCACTGATCTCAGCGGCTGCAGGGGAACAGAGCATTCAAGGCAGTCTCTTCAGCTATGTATATCTCACTATTGCTTACTTACAGTAGATGTGACAATAGATACAAATGGGATTTAGACACCCAGGCCATAATTTACTACCTATCATCTCAATCGTACTTTCACATTTTCCTTTTTTTCTTTAATTAAAAGACGGAAAAATGATGTTAAAAAGTGATAGGATGTCTTGCTTTGATTACTGAATTTGTAGGATGTCTTTCTTTATTCACATACTTATACTTGCTTTACTGTCACAATGTACAATGCAAATATTGAATTAATAACCTCAAAACATTCTATTTTCATTTATATTACTGAGCATTGTTCTTGAATATACTAATGCATACCTTTATGGACACGTACAAATTCCTGAAATGCATTTAGTCTGTCTTCTGTACAGTTTAATATAGATTGAAATTTACAAATAGAGGTAAGCTTGTATAGCAGATTGCAAATAAATATAGTATTGTCAGAGTCGACTAGAATGCTCTATAAAATAACTTGGTAAATGGAAAAAAAATAAACCTTTTTGAGTTCTAATTTATGTGCATATTTTGCACTCACTTCACAACTAAAAAGTTCTTCATGTGAACGTGCAGAGCTTCGCAAAGCCCTGGCATTCTTAACCTATTACTACATGGTATTTGACTTAGTTTGAAAGGGTGAGCATATGATGGTATTGCCAAGTTTTATGAGTCAAGTCATATGCCAAGTATTATTTGAGAGTCTTACAATTTTTAAATAACCATGTGATTTGGGGCAAGAGAAGGAGAGACCCAGAATGACTTGTGGACTGTTTGGAATAGGCACTATTGAGATTAAGGTACCTAGATAAGAGTGGAAGTATTAAAATGTGTATATATATACACATATATACACACATACACACATATATATACACATGTGTGTCGGGGGGGTATGTGTGGGTGTACACCTTCTATCATTTTGGGCCTTGACAGAATAACTGTTGCTTTCAGCAGTTTAGGTGGATATGTGTAATACTCTTGGGAACATTTTTTTTTGAGACCAGTAGTTGTCAATTATCATGTCTGGATTTAGCAGCCTGAGAAAAGCCGTCTCCTCTAACTCTGGTGGACCTGTGGGTTATGTTAAAGGCTTACTACAGTTAGATGGTCTGACTCATAGTTCTCACTAACTTCCACCTAAGAGATACCATCTCTTTGGGGTTTAAGGCTGGAGTTTCTCCTGCCAAATCAGTCTCAGCCATGCGAACATTGATATGTGCATTAAGAGCCAAATTATGACTTAGAATGGTAGTTTCCATTGGATGGGACAGTGGAAAGGAAAAGTAACACTGAAATGATTTAATTCCTCTCTGAACATCTGGGTCCTGTAGAACCCCCTTTGAAGCTGGAGGGAATTCCACAGAGCAGCCACAAACAAGCCTTCCACTACGAGTTTGCAGGAAATGGTATTCTCCAAATTGCAACTCACATCTACTAAATGGCATTAGGTATGGCTAAGCCAAACGAAATCTGTAAAGAATTTAAAACAGCAACATTCCAGCTGCCATTGCATAAGAAAAACAAAGCAGTTCAGTCTTGGTACTGGAAAACAGTAAAAATAAGGTTTGGCACATAGTAGGGAAGGAGACAGAGCGCACTCCAGAGCACAGAGCTCATCAGGCTGAGATCCTGCCCTCCGACTCAAAAGTCCTTCCTTGGAGGCTATGGGTGCACTGGATAAACAGCTGATCTGGAACTGTGGCTAAAGATAAACTGTATTAAACAAAAGATAAAAAATCGTTTTGGGCAATATATGAACACAGCAGGCTGGTTGTGTTTCCATCTGGCCCCGTCTAGATGCAGAACATGGTTCTTTCAACAAAACTAGAGTTTATTCTACTTGTTAGAGTTAGATCTTTGTACTACATGTTAGAAGTAGTTGACTAATTTAGATTACTCTCTAAGTGACCGATGTGAAGATGATATGTGTGTGCAGTCTGGATTAAGGATCTTCTAATTCAGCCTAGTTAAAAATCAAGGATACTACCAGCTTCAGTGTGTAGATTGAAAAGGTAATCGCTTCAAAAATTGTACATATGGTAAAATAAATTGAATTTAGAAAATGAAACATTGCACAAAAAACCGTATGCTTTTTTATAGTTCCTTCTAATCTAGCTAATTAGCCGCAGATTCTTAAAGCTGCTTATGAAATGTTATGTTAACATTTTCTTTGTAATCATGAAATCTTTTTTTTTTTCCTTTTATATACCCAGCTCTTTTGCCTTCCCTTTCCCCTAGTCTGCTCTAGAATTAAAAGAGTACTAATAGCTTAGGGCTTCATTCTGTCCACGAATTAGATGAACAGTTGTGGTCTTCCTATGATTAGATAATTATTCAAAATTATTTGAATGCTTTATAAAAATATCTCAGCCTATAAATTCATTTTTGACTAAACTTTAAACTCAGAATTGCCTTGCGGGTTGATTATAATGCTGTATAGAGTAAAGTGTATACATGGTGTATACATATGTAAAAACCATATATTTTTGAAAGAGATTTTAGTGGTGGAATTTTCTTCCAGGTATCAATGAGCAGATCCTGCTCTTTAGTCCTGCTAGGAGCAGCTTTAGGTGTCTAATGACTAGACTGGAGTGAAAGACTAGATTTTCTTCTGTGATGTGACAAACATACAGACTCAGATTCTCTCCTATCTCTTGATGCCAATCAGCCTCTTCAGGTAACCACAGATGCTTATCTAGTGCACTAGAAATCCTGTAGTAAAATAATGCTAATACAGTGATTCCTATGCCACTGCTGGGACTGGCATTAAGGTTACAGATAGGAAACATACATCTGCTTGCCATCTAGATCCACATTGCCACAGTAAGGTCTAAGCTGCTTTAGTTAGCAGTAAAGAAAGGACAAAAGCAGGCTTAATACCTGTGCTGTTAACATGTTCTAGGCGTCCATCTAAGCATTATGCCACACTGTAGCTCACGGGCTGAATTAGGTCACACTTTGTCATACAGCTTGTCTTATACTGAAGTCATCTCCTTTTGATTTTGTTAACAAATGAACAAGCTTGTGCAACATTTCCAGAAATGTCTAAAACTAAAAAAAATAGCCAATAGTAATTCATGCAGCATATGACAGAAGTGCTATTATTGTCAGTGAAACTACAGAGCCTGTGATGAGAACTCACAATTTAATCTGAACGGGCAGTTGAACATAACACATTCGCAATAACAGTTAAAGCACAATGCCTGAAACATGTAAGATGGACAGTCCAGATTCCATGAAAGATAGGAAAAAATATTATTATATCAGGGACATTAATTTCTTTTAACTGAGCTAACACAATTTGTAGGCTGTTTTTCTTAAAATCTTGCATGTGTACAAACCCATTTCTCCTACTGGGGATCCAGTTCATCTGTTTAGATTCTACCCAAAAGAGCTTACAAACTGTCTATATACATACAGTCTCAAAGTGATAAAGCATGGAAAAAGAGCATTGTCTTATTCCAAGTGGTCTGCAGCAGTTTCAAGAAACTAATCTGAATCTCAGAGGCAATTAGTGCAACACTGTGCTTAAGCTAATATGCCCTACGAAATCAGTTTGGTGCAAGGCCATGGTGGCGCAGCTACACTGTCACTGGCTCCAGACATACTTCATTGTTAACCCAGCCCTATTTGGACTGTTCTCCACTGCATATGTACTGCATGTCCTATATTTGCACAGCCCTTAGCATAATGGCACTCTACTCTTGATTGGCCTCTAGCACAGTGATACTACTTACAAATGCCAGGAGAAATAAATGATCGTATAACACATTTGATGTATTTTCTCCAGCATGCAACAGCAATATTAATATGTACACCAGCACAACGCAAGCAAATGCTGATGTGCGCTATATATTTTTAACACGTTGGCCTTGATCCAGATATTTCTGGCACCATCTTTTATTACCTTTCACCATTTTGCAGTGAAGTTATGTAGGGTACTCTAGATTTGAGATAGCTACGGTTTGGTATCAAGATTAATGTTGAATAAAAATCTAGCTTGTTAGCACCTTTTACACAGCTGCTGTGCAAACAACTGTTTGCTTGTTAAAAAAAATTAGACTAAATGAAAAAAAATTCTTTTCCCAGTCTTCATATGTTGTGCTGCAAAAAAATACTAGTCTGACAGAGAAATCCATTTTCTCTGCTGCCTAATTTTTTTTATACTTTAAGTTTATAAATGAGTGATTTCAAAAAATTAGTATTGTAAAATTAGAATATTTAGAATTCCATCGATGTCCTTTTTAAGATAAAGTATTTGAGTTCTGCAAAAACAGGTGAAGGACATTTAGATGTAGTAGAGGTCTCAGCAGATATGAAAACCTGTTACTGAAAATATCAACATTTCTTATGACCTCAGCTCAGAGGGGTAATAGGTCAGAAAGTAAAGAGATGGGTGAAGGAAAGTTATTGTTATTTCATTTAGCTGAGATCCACTTAACATCTTGCATTTACCCAGTCTTACTGCGTATCACAATGGTGCCTAGAGGTCCCAGCCAGGACTTGGCATTAGAGAGACATACTGTAAGATTGTCTCCTACTGTTTTACAGACAACACAGTCAGAGTAGAGAGAAAGGAATGAGTTGGGGAGAACTTTTGCAAGGGCTTATAAAACTGCTGTTAAATCTGTGGGTGGCATTCGCTTACAGCATAGACTAGAAGGACAAACAAAGGAAAGGGAGAACTGATGAGCAACGGGCCTGAAGAGAAAAAGCAGAAAAGTAAACATGGAGAGAAGGAAGTGCATGTGGCATGCAGTGAAGTGAAGCTGAGGTGAGTGTAAGCAGCTGATCACTAAAAAGAAAACAGTGTTGAAAGTAAAACTACTGTAGTGGAAAAAAAGTATGCTGACATTACTGGTGGCTTCCTGACAATTCTTGCTGAAGTTGCTTCAGTGTCTTCACGTGCCAGCCTTGACCTTCAGGCAGATGAACAACTGCCTGTTACGACAGTCTTGGCCGGTCCAAGGTGAATCATGTGTGCAATTTCAGGATACTTTATCTTCACCTGTCTTGAAGTTTAAAAGAACGAAGGTGTCAACTTCTGCGCCAGCTTAAAAATTACTCATAATGATAAAATTTTATTAGTCGTTTGCATAGACATATATATATAAAATGCAGTCATGATTAGAATTTTATATATATAAAGTAATGCCAGTGATTTACTAGGCATTTTCCAGGCATATGGGAAAGGATATTCTCTTCTACAAACATCAAAGAGATTAGGATAGAGATAGCTGTAGGTAGAGGCCAACAAAAGGAGCAGCAAAAAAGGAGTAAGGCTTTTTAGTCAGATAACGGTGCCAGGAAAGAATTCTTTTGAGATATTTCAAAGTTCATAGATTTGGTGAACTTGATAAGGGGGCTACACGGGAAGATGTTGTCTGACATCCTGAGTGCCTTATCTGAACTACTAACGTATTCTCTCCCCTGGACTTACAAGCTCCGTTTCTCTCCTGTGCATGCACACTGCTCCTGCAGAGGCCATTTCTCTAGATCACTACTTTCTTATCTCACCCTTTGCTTGCCAGGCTCATTTACTACCTAGGCAGGACTCCTTTGCATATCATCCTTTGTTACCCATCAAAACTTTCTGTCCAGTTCTGGTAAGGGAGAAAAGGGAGAGCTGCACAACTACTACCTTGTTGCTGTCTCTCAGAAATCTCTTTTACGACGTTTGCTCAGACTCCTCTGAGAAACATCACTGTGGGTAGACAGCTGATATTTTGAAACAACTACCTATCAAACTGACCAATACTCTGCGCTTGCCCTTTCAACAAAGAGATGATAAGGAAGATTATTTTGTTGACATGCAGGCTGAAATCAGAGCACTACAAAGATGCTGTGAATAAGGAAGAAGTGAAAATTGGCCCCAGTCATGGTGGAAGCAGCAAAGGATAGAAGAATATGGGTATGAATGCCCCAATGCCTGAGTAAGACTCAGCCTGGGGGACTCAGCTTGGGCCCTCATGCTTTCAGCAGCATCTTGGCCCAAGAACTATGAAAAGGCCAAGGCTGGGAGCAGCCACAGGATTTGTCTTGCTGCACACGCAATAGGGTGGGAGAGGAAGCAGTGGGACACTGACTTTTCTAGGAAATCTCAACTCCCTATATACCTTTTGGTCATGCTGGCTGAACACCCAGGGCTGGGATAAATATGACTGTGGGTCTCCAAGTGCGTGTTTTCCCTGCGAATTCTGCTTTCTTTCCATTTACGTCAATCAATTCCTCTCAATAAAAACTAACCTGAATGTAGCTTGTGTCTGACTAGTTACTCCTTTAGAAGAGTTTGACAAAAGAATTTCAAAGCCGCCTTCCCAAATCTACCTATTTTGGCCTTGAAGAAATAGTTGAGATCAGCACATATGATGCTCATGCTACCCTGCTGCCATTAATGATGAATCTGGTTACAAGGTAAAGAGTAGCCACTTGTTTGCCTGAGTGATTGAAAGCAGCTCTGCCAATAGGGATGTCTGGGTTGTTTGGAAAAGCTTCTAATCTGAAAAGATAATTAATGCTGTCTTCTTTGCTGTGCAACTAAAATCTATGGAAAGAGAACCACATCAATATCACATCTCTCAATAACGTACAGTTGGGTGGTAGAAACTGGGCTGAACTAGAAAGACAAAAATAACTTTGGGAGGAGTGGAGGAAGGTGAGCAATCATATGCTGATTTGTTTATATAATGTTGACCTACCTCTACAGGATAATGGCAGAGTTGAGTAAGTTCCAGGAAGGACTTGCATCTAGCTAGTACAGCTGCAATTATCGTGGGAGGGTTCGAAGTCTCTGTGTGTTTATTGGTTCTGTGTGGTGTCTGTTCATAAAAGTAGCTGTATCTCTCTCCGTGGCTGCAGGTCAGGCTTCCTAAGAGTCTTTTCAGGGTCCCATTGTTAATAACAAACAACAGAAAGAGGAATGAGATACACTGGGTAGAAAACAGGATATCTGAGGGTTTCGGTGAGAAAATTGTTCAGATTTGTAAGCAGAAAAAAAATAAAAAAAAAGAGATGGTTGTTGACCAAGGTACTGTGAATGTTTTATTTTTGTATAAACCTATAAGTAAAGATTGTGTTTTCTTCTCCCTTAAAAAGTTAATTTTCTACGCATGCTCATGGCTTCTGAGAGGTGAACAGTCATTTTACTGTTCATAGGTTCAAAACGTGACTGGACAAAGTCATCAAAGAATTTGATGGTCATTGAGGGTCATTAAACTCAATGATATCATCTCTAATTCAGTGAGCTCCTGCGCCACAACCTCCCAGGGAGTGGAGAAGCATTCATACTTGCCTAGTTCACATTCTTTCTTTGGCAATTATTAGTGATTCTTCATCCTCTTCATGATACTCATCCTTAAAACAAACACCCCCTCGTACCCCAAAAGGCCCTAAGTATACTTCTCTTAATCCTTAAATAGAGAAGGTTGGGAAAGAAGCATGGGAGAAATCATGGAGAACCAATGAAAAAGAGAGAGAGAGAGAGAGATAAAGAGAGAGAGAGAAAGAGGAATAGGGAGAAATACTACAGAGCGCCCCCAACAGCATTCACCATTCACAGAGACCACTCTGGTCTGATGCAGGATATCTGTTCTCATGATGAGGCACCCTAACAGCGGATGTGACTTTTGTTTTTGTAAGGAATGGCATTTTCTTTTTCGGGCTCCAAGTCTGCAATAGATACTGCAAAATTCAAGCTAAATACAGAAGTTGTGTTGTGAGTCCCACTCGGTTTTGCTACCTAGTTAAACAATTGAAAGTGACAGACATCTGTGCAACAGGAGAATGACGTTATTTAACAGAGAAAGGTAACTGCCTATGAACAGGGAGGATCACAGAGGAGCAGACTGGGGGAAATGATAAAGTGCCATAAGGCTCCTTCTGTGGTGTCCACAATTTTGGACGTTGTGCATCCACAGCAGAGTTAGGCTCTTCTGTTCCCAGACACTTGCGAGTTTTTAGGTCTCAGTTGTGAAACGAGGACTTGGAGGTCAGCAGTACAGCACCCGTCAGGTCCTCGGTGTCTCCGTCCTCGGGTTCAATCTCGCCCCGAGAGGTTCCTGCAGCCCAGCGACAGAGACAGCGCACCCAGGGCAACGGGGCTGTCCTACGTGTCAACTGGGAACCCAGCCCGGCCCGCTGCGCTCATTTAAGCCGGATTCACCCTCTCCTCGCCCTCCTCCTCGGAGGGCCCCTCCGGCCAAGCCCGGCGCCCCGCGGAGGCCTGGCGGCGCCGGCGGGCAGGCCCCGGCCCCGGCCCCGGCCCCGGGGGAGGCGGCCCTGCCGAGCGGGGCACGGCGGCGGCCCCGGGGGCGGGGCAGGCCCGGCCGGCCGGCCGGCGGGGCAGAGCGCTGCAGCAGGCAGGCAGCCAGGCCGGCCGCCCCCGCCCCCGCCCCGCCCGCTGCGGGCAGGACCCAAGCGCGGCGGAGGGAGGGGCGGCGCCGCCGCCGTGGCGGAGCGTGGCGGCCCCGGTCCCTCCCCCGCTGTCTGGGGGCCGTTTCTGCGCCCGGGCCCGTGGCTGCCGGGAGCGGCTCCATGCGCTCGGGCCGCTAGTGCGCAGCCGCGGCGGGGGAAGCGGCGCGGGGGGGAAGGAAGGAGGCCGAGGCCCGCGGCGGCGGCGGCTCATGGCTCCCCGAGCGGGCGGATGAGGCGTGCGGGCCGCTAGCGCTCCCCGAGGCGGCAGCTCCGGTGGGCGAGGCGCGGCCGGCCCCTCCGGCGGCGGCGGCGGCGGCAGCGGCAGGTCCGGTTCCTCGTCGCCTCCCTCCGGGCTGGGGTTATGGCCCCTTGGGGGAGCGCAGAAGGCTCCCCGGCTTGGAGGTCAGCGCAGCTCCTGCTCCTCGTCGTCTCCTGCTGCGGTAGGTGCCCGCGCGGGAGCGGCCCCGGCCGCCCCCGGCCGCCCGCCGGCCGCGGGGGGAGGGGGAACAAAGCGGCCTTTCTGCCGCCCCCCCCCCCCCCCCGGCCCCGGGGTTTTGCCTCGCACTTCCCCTTTGCCTTCCGCCAGCCCTCCTCCGCGGGGCTCGCTCTGGGGTTCCGTTGGTTTTGTTTTCTCCTTGCCCCCAAAGCCGTGGGGGGGGGGGTGGAAATCTCCTCCGAGAAGTCCCCTCAAGCGGCGGCTGGGATTTGGCCGAGCGGCGCTGGCCTTTATCTTTCGCAGATGTGTGTGTATAGCCGGGAGTTGGTGTGCCGAGTGCCCAAACCAACCCACCCCAAAGGGCTCCCGAGTCGCGAGTAATCCGCGGCGCCGGGCCGGGGCCGGGAGCGACGCGGCCTGCTCCGTGCTGGACGCGGTCTCCGTCAGGGCGCCGAGGGAAGCGCCTGAAAAGGCAGAGGCGGTCTGGTTAGTTCGTGACACAGCGGCGCAGGCCTTGGAGCAGTTCCAGTACCTTTGCTTTTGGTTTTCTTCTTCTTCTTCTTTTTCTTCTTCTTTTTCAGTTCGGACTAAAATGAGATTTCATTGAAACGAACGCGTTTTAAAGAATAAACGTCCTTTAAACAAAACTGATGTTAATGGAAAACATATAAACGTCTTTGTGCGTTTTACTTATATCAGGTCTTACAGTATATAAGGAACTTACGTAGAACAAAACCTGGATACTTTGGAGTGAAAATTGCCTCATGTTTTCTTCTGGAGTTGTGTTTGTGTTCCAAACTGGAGACGAGGGTCTGTCCATGGGCCCCACAGTGTGTGAAGCAGCATGTGTCTTGCTCTTAGGAAGTTATAAACAGTGGCCCTGATTTAGCAATTTCTTCAGTAGAAGCCTTCATTGTAAACATGTGAGTGAGCATATTAAATTGGAATCTGTTTAGTAAAGCAAGCCTGAACTTCAAAATATTTAGGGTTTTTCTGTGCAAAGGGCTTCATTTGGCACATAGCTGTGCTGCCAGTATCAGTGCAAATTCCAAGTGCAGGTGTACCGCAGAAATTTGTAAGAATATTTTCCACTTTATTGATAAAGTACACTTGCACATGTAGGAGTTAGGTAGGGTTCTTTTAATGGAACTACCGCCGATAGTTACTACAGCCAATACTTATGCTGTTATGCTGGTTTTTTTTTAAATGCTATGGAAAAGCTCTTAGAACCTTGGTTTTTAACACTTAATGCCTAGTCACACTAACCAGTGCTAGCGACTGACCACTCTTGTGGTCTGTCTTGTAAACAGACAGGCAGAAAGGCAAGGAAAACAGTTTTAATAAGTATAAAGGCTGTTAAAATCTGATATGTCAAAAGCTAAAGCAAAGTGTCAGCTTGAGAGGAGTTGGTTTATGGTAGAACAGGAAGTGACAGGAAAATTTAAGGCCTCGGTATGTTGAGCTATCCTTACATTTGTATGCTTAATGTACTTGAGGTAATGAATTTCTCTGTAAAAGTTTTTCAGGAATTTTGTGTATTCATTTCTAACACTGTCACCTCAGAATTCAGATAAAAGCCAAATGGTAATTGCTGTGATATACCTGGTTCAGCCTAACTGCAGTAGATAACTTGAGACAGTGATGCCATAACTTGTGCAGTATTGGCAGTATTTCCACTATAAAAATATTAAACCACAAGCACAATCTTTAGTCAGTGGTTATCTGTATTTAAAAAAAAAAAATCTTTGCTGAATGACATTTTACTTTCCAAAATACAAGCAAGAATCACGGTCCCCATAACTTGATTTTGCAGTTGCCTTGCTGAGAAATACATTGCCATCCATTGCCTCTCTTGCCAGGAAGGGGAAGCCGCTTCAGATTTTTGTCAGTGTGCTGTCTCATCCTTAATGAGGAATTATTTTTCCTAACAGCTTTTGGCTAGACATGTCTGAAGTTCTGTCCGGTGTCACTGCTTGAAGGGAAGGAACTTCTTTCTCCCCAGTCAAGAGCACCCAAAAGGAAAGCAAAATATTCACTGTATAAGTATAGCCTTGTTTCTAGCCGATGTTTTTGTTTCTCTTGTTTATTTCTTTTGGGAGAGGGAAGTGGGAAGGATTCCCCATTAAAGAATATTACCTTCCTTTACAACTGCTTTTAACTTTTCCAAAGTAAAGTAATTTCATATCAACATGAATTTGATCGGGATGCTGCTGACAGCAGTGCTCTGGGCTGTGATGTTGATCCTGAGCAGAACCTTTTAGATCTCATTGTGTTACTGCATTTTAAGGCTTCAAATACAGTAGGTAGTATTCAAGGTAAACACACTTTGGAAAAGCAGCAGTTCAGTGCTTTGGTTGCCTTCCTTTACAAAGTTGTGCAGCTGTAATATCTAGTTTTCTACTAATTAAAATAACAAAATCACCAAGGTTGATATGTGGGCCTTGTGCTCTCCAGAGAGAATGCGTTTCTCTTTTTCTGGCGTTAATGAATTTTTCAATCTATAATCTATAGTTTATGACTATAATCATAAACATTTTAGAAAGAAGAATACTGATGTGTGAAATAGACTAACAAGAATTTTAGCTTGGTGGAGTAGTGGACAGTACTTGTTCTTGATATGTCCAACCTCCATGTTGACTTTAGAATTTTATATCAGAGACACATGTGATTGTGCATCTCTATATGTAATTCTGGTATGGCTTTTACACAAAAATGCCTCCACATTTGTCCCAGTATCTCACAGGCCACAATCAGTTGTCTGTGTTCCAAACAAAACTATACATATCATGAAGGTAGCTTCTTTTTAGGGGAAAAAAATCTCATTTGAGAAATTGGTTTTGTTCTTGAGGGCAGTGTTTTCTAAAGCAAAGTCTGATGAAGGATAAACTGGAAATCAAATAAACCTTTCTTGTTTTCTTGTTAAAACATCAGTTTAGAGTGTAAGCCGAACTTCTAATGTCATCATTTTGTTTTACTTTTGTTTAACCCTTGGCAGAATGGTGACTTATATCTTAATGGTAGTGTAATGCAGCATTTTCAGAATCAGTTAGGGAGGGACTGGCATATTAAAGTGGAGGATGAGTTAAAAAAAAAAATCTCTCTGAAGAGTCATAGTCCAAAAGCTCGTGCATACTTCATTTGGGATGTAGTCTGAAAGTGTGGATACTCAGCTGCTTCAGATTTCTGGAGAATTATTACCTTAACTCTACCTGTCACCCCAATATATTGATTTGAATTTGTGTTCCGCTGAACAGAAGACTATAGCAAAGTTTTGCAGTGTTCTTTACGATCGGTAGTAATTAATGCTGGTGTACAGTAGGTAAACTTCCTTAGGTGTTTATGTGATGCTTCTAGCATCACCAGGTGTAATGAGTGTAAAAGAAAGCTATTCTGCATAGTAGGACTGCGTGACTGAAACTGCTTGAAAGTAAGAGTTCGTGTCAGATACATATCAGTCTTAATTCTCCTTGTCTCCAGGATGGACTGGCTTTTATGGGTACTTCTTGAAATACCAATGACTGAGAATCATTATAGAAGGTGGAAAAATAATTATTCTCCAGTACTGGAGTTGAAACAATATTGTATGTTACTCCTGAGACTGCCACTCCCTTGACATTTTTGCAGCACGTCAGAGAAAGACGCGTCGTATTTACAAACTTTATAACGTTTGGTTCTGGAGTAGTACCATTCCAGGTTTCTATGGTACAAGTGTTACATGAAGTTACATATGTAATTGATTATTTAGCTTTACGATTAGACAGGTAAAATTATTGTAAAAGTTTACTGGTCTGGACCCAAATTTTATTTCCCATCGGTTTGATAATGATGGTATGAGGAAGAATGGTGGTTCATCACCCTGTTTAAATGAATAGCTTGAACATGTAAGCAAATAAAGCCTGCCAGCCAGTTTGTTTAATTTTCTAAAGAAGTTGCACTGTAAAGCTAGTACAGACTGTCCTGGAGAAATGTTTGACTTAATAGAGTATTGTACCTTAAATTCCTGAATGTCACTTTTTATCACTTTTATGACATGCTGGACAAACACATTTTGCAAAGCCATAAATCACATTATTGGTCACACTGCTGCATTTAGTATATCAGAATGGTTTTGTAGTCATTGAAGAGAAAATATCCTAATTTTAATGATGTAGCAACTTATATTATCTAAAAGGTTTATCATCTGTCTGCTCTTTGTGGAAATACATATTCAGCCGGCTGTTCAGAGCCAAAGTTAGGTCTGTAGTCAAAGCATCTGTGATGTCACTTGAAGAATATTTGAGGGGAGAAGAAAAAAAACTCCAGATTCTAGACAACTTCATAGCAAAAGGAGTTTGAAAATTTAATCTAATGCAACTGGTGTGATTGTAAGTATGCACTAAATGAGAACACCTTCAGCCAGAGGAAGAGCAGAGAGATGCTTGTAACTGGATTCAGGACAGAAGCCACCTGACTCCATTCCTGTCATCAGAGCAAACACATAATTAGCGTGACTTCCCCCCTCCCCCCCTTCCTCCTGCCATTGCTAGGAAAGGAAGAGCTCTGCTGGTTTAATGTTGGGAGGGCTCTACAGATGGATTTCTGTTTGACTCCTTTACTTTACTTGATCCTGTTTCAGTATCAGTTTATAGGTGCATGTCTGTATTTTCAACTAATTCCTAAATATATTATTTTATGTTTATCCTGTCTGAAACCTGGGATTATGATTAGGTTTGTGGTTCGCTAGCAGATTTTAAGTCTTAAACCAAAATTTAAGAATTTATCTTTGATATGTTAAACATGTAGGTAGCCTTGCACATATCACTTGCTTTTCATCATGTGCCTCAGTTTCCAAAGCTATGGAAATAAATTTTTTTCACACTTATGAAGCGTAATTCACTAATGCCCTTATAAAATATTTGAAATTCTTGAGTAATTTATGCAGTGTAAATAGCGTATTTTTTTCTTTTCTAGATCTCGCTGCATTTTCCAGTTTGTGTTATACTGTCCCAGATAGTTAATGATGATATTAAATACCCAGTCAGCTAAGATATCTAGCTAGGCATTATTTGAAAGAGTGCAATTTGTCAACAGCCTTTGGGTTTTTTTTGTTTTAGCTGTCTACAGTTCACACAATAGTACTTGTATTCCATTTAGAATTAATAGCTACAGTATTTTACAATACTGATTCTTATTGAGGTGTTAGCTGGTAGATGTGATTCAGCCTATTTAGTTGACGTGGAAGTTTGTAAGAAAACACTTAGTACCAAGGTATTATGGAAGTTGGCTGTAGATCTCAGTTAAAGTACTTGAAGCCTCTCTCCTGTGTTTGTTCCCGCAGTAGAAACAAATGCTTTAATTACTTGAAATAGTAGGTTTTATGGTATGGTGCTCTGAGAAACTGTGGTGTTCTGATTGCTTTTTTGATGTTTTCCCTTTCTGAATTTTGCAGCAGCTGTTACTTTACTAAAGCTTTTTTATATGAAAGTTTACAGTTGCATTGAAATGCATAGTACTGGTTCTTCTGAATATCTAAGTTTTAACTACTGAAACTAACGTAAGTGATAGATCAGTACAATCACTTTGAAAAGCAGTTCACTTCTGAATTTTTGTTTTGGACTCGCTTTTTGGAACAGATGCTTAGAATTTGGATATCCTGTGTAACTTGCTACACTGTTCATTTGTCGATGATAGAATTATTTTTTTAATAAAGCCTTTTTAACAAAGCAAGCATATGTGGTACCTGTTCACTAGCAGAATTTTTCTCTCTGTTGTATTTGTCACTTGTAATTTTAGGCTATGAGAGAATTCCTGATAATTTCCTCATCAGTTTCGTGAGCAGCATCTACCTAGAACTAGTCAGAAGAAAAAAAAAAAAAAAAAGAAATATTTGTTACTGGATAGAAGCAAGCTAGCAAGGAAGAATAAAAGACAAAAAAAATTAAGGAAAGCTTATAAATGGAACATATTTTGAAGAAAAACTATCAAACAAAAGCACTTATAGCTTGAATTGTTGTAAGATTTTCTCCTTCTTCCCTTTCACTGAAGTGTCTCGTAACTTGGCGGTGCTTTCCCAGATAGTTTTGCTGCGTTCCTCAGATTTGTTTGAAGTGCAAGGAAGCTGAACTCGCTCGCTGTTACGGTAAACTGTCATCGAGGCAATGAAAGTGACCCAGACATCTCTGTGCTGTGTTTCAGTGTACAGTGAACATGTGAACTGTGTATTAGGATGTGAACTGCCTGTGTTTACCCATCTGATTGTATATTTGTAATTCATGGCTAGCCTTCCCTTAACTCAGATGTTTCCTCTAGGAAATGGAAGCCCCTGTGACTGACTTTGGGTAGCAGCCAGAGCAGAATTTTTAAGTCAGTTGCAGCTAGAAAACAGTAGAGTGATCCTAGAACAAGCAGTGTGAATGCGCTTTGATGGGTAGTAGGCGACTATAGTGAAGTCACTTGTGTTTAAAGTCTAGGAAAAAAATTACTTTGCCAGAGGGTCTTGTAACCTCGGTTTATTACTCCAGCTGTGAACCTAGTGTGAGATATTGTAGGTCCCTCCAAAAGTACAGATTACGGGAATAGTTTTCCTGAGGAAAAGAATTTAGGGAATTGTGTTTATCCTCTAATTTATACTGTCTTACTAGTAATAAGTTCTTTCTACTCAGTGATGTCTCTTAAAAATGTAGTGGCTCTACTCATTTAATGAACTGCTGCTGTAGGAAGAACTTGTTAGTTATTGAAGGTCAGCAATTTATAACAGAATATTTAAGTATTATTGGTGCATATTATAGAAGAAAACCATATTGATGCATTCTTGTTCCTAGATTTTAACCGCATGTGTATTTTCGTAGACTTCTGTTGGCTCCTTTTTTTCTACACCCTACAAAGTCTATTATAATCCAAGAATGAAGTAGTACGCTTACAGGGTGTTTCACTTTTTATGAGATTATATGTTAAGTATCTTAGGTAAATGAAAATAAAAGCTGACATTTTCAAATTGTAGTAACTGGTGGGCCTGAGACAGATACTGAGTAGGTCACATGCAGTAAATAAATCCTTATACATAAAGTGTTGTTCTCATTACAGAATTTTAAATGCAGGTTTTAACCACCGTTTCCTGTAAACACAACTTTAAAAAAATCCTCTTCAAAGAGAGAATAATTCTTGAGTCCGAACGCACATGCTATATTATTCATAATGTGCTAGTATTTACTCCAGGCTGCTCTCCATGCTAGTAAGCAATTACATTTTTCTGCTTGCTCTCTT
This sequence comes from Struthio camelus, assembly GCF_040807025.1. Lineage (NCBI taxonomy): Eukaryota > Metazoa > Chordata > Aves > Struthioniformes > Struthionidae > Struthio > Struthio camelus. Next base: position 144,535,853 of record NC_090943.1, read on the forward strand.
CTAAAGAAGTACTTGGAGACAGTGCACAGGGATTTAACTTGAAATGCTTGTCTAAACCATATAGAAACATTTCTAACTGGACTTGGAGATTGCATATTTCATTTTTTCTCCAACTAGCATTTTTTTAGAAGTCTAGAGACAACGTTTTTCTTTTCCATGGTGCAAACATTGGTTTAAATGTTCTGTAAGAGAGATTTCTTGTCAGGTCAGGGAAACGAATAATAAAATCATCCTTCGTATGTATCTTGATCGCAACAACGTGCAGCTGGAAGTAGTGTCTGGGACTGATTTGAGTAGTTATTTAATTAGTAAAAAAGGCATCCCTCACCAGAGCAGCTTTCCATTGTTCATATGTTTTGTATCTAAGTCTTGAAAAAAACAACCAGTTCTGTGGCTAAGGGCTAGCTAATATCTGTGGTTAGAGATGGTTCACAAAGAGTGGAAAACTGGGATAGCAAGGGCAAGAATGATTAGAAATTGTCTTGAGAAGATGGATTCATGGCTCTTCTACAGAGTGGCAGAACCATTCTTTCATATGGAAGAGAAAGTGCAAGGTGTCTTGGGAAGAGCTGCTGTTTAGGAGGCTGTGAAAATAGAAGGGAGTAAGGGAACCAGCCGCCCTTATTTTCAGGGGTGTTATGGTGTCTGAGCATCTAATTAGTTTAAAGATGTTACTCTTATGAATAATCAGCAAGTGAGAGAAAGGGTTTGAATGCAGGGGAAGCATGGGCATAGCATGGGATCTAGCCTTTAGGCCTTCCAAGTACTACCAGGCAGGGAAGTGTTATGGAAACTTCTGCTTCTTGCTTCATGCCCATACTTTAGAAGGTAAGTAAGTGAAAGAGCCAACTGACATCTTTGAGCATTTTAGTAACTCAACGTATGGCTTTTATCAGCGTTTTGAAACATCCATTTTATACACTGTCACGTACTCCTGTTTGTTGCTGGCACTGGCATTTGGGCATTGTGCCTTCTCCAACTGCTTTACAGCTGGATGTATGCAGGAGCTGTGTGCTCATAGAATCTAGTTATTTCTGACTTCCGCATTGCTGCTGATACAGTTGAAGCTCTTTTCAGTGACTTGGCTCCTGCCTAGACATAGTTCAGTCATCTAAACGTCAATCCCTTGAAGTTACCTGTTGTGTCTGTCATCTATATGAACTGTAACAAAATTTCTGCACTATCAGAATTCTAATGTAAATGACAATTCAATATACCAAAGCTGGATGATGGTGTTACTAACGTCCAGTTAAGTCCACACTGTTAGCTTTCTCTTCTTCTTTTTCCAGAGTGCAAATAAAAAAAGCCATGCTCTCCTTCCTTAGAGAACAGCCAGTTTGCCCTGGTATCAGCTGGAACAGCCAGTGCTTGTATGTGGTGCGTTTGAGGTCCATGAGGAGTTTACCTGGAACAGGAGCTCCTTCACTCTAGGTGTACAGTTTAGAAGGAGCAACAGGGCTGCAAACTGTACCATGTAGTGAAATCCGCCAGGGATTATTCCCTTTGGTGAAGTCAAATCTGACAAGAGCGAAACGTTAAGCTTGGGGGGAGTTGAGAAACTCCCTCAGCACTGCTGATTAACCAAAAGTTCTAGTAGACTCATAGTAGACTCTAATTCATCGTGACTTTTTTAGTATCTGTATTATGAAAAATTCACCTGTATATCCACCTTAAAATGTTAATTAAAATCACGGGGGCCGAGAATACATATGTGGGCTCCAGCTGAAAAGGTCTGCTTTTGAATCCCTTTCGCTGGTTTCCTGGAACTCAGGTCCTGAGTTTGTGGCTGTGCAGAGGAGGTGAATCTGAACCCTGGATAGCCATTTAGAGCTTTGGGCATGAAGGAAGCGGGCATAAAATGCTTGTGAAAATGATTAGTAATAAAAACAAAGATGAATTTAAATTTTTAATCTGAGATCCTGCCTGGTGACCACAGTGCACGTATGAGAAGCAATGAAGCACTCAGAGCATCTAAATTTGAAATAAACGTCCACAGTTTCTCAGGTATGCCTGCATTATTAAAGTAAGTTGGCCACATCAAACCGCAGGGTTTTTTTTTTTTTTCCCCCAAGGGAGGCAGGTGATACTGAAGGGAAGGAGACCTGAACAAGCTTTAAAATTGCAAGATGTTGAACAGAGTTTATAAATAGTTATTGAACAATATGCTTAATATAACAGCAGCTACATAGAAATTAGAACATATAGGCCTTATGTCTGAAATTGATCTTGTGCTTGTTACCATGCTATGTCTTTTTTTTATGCCAATTTAAAATTCAGTGCCGTTCCTTAAAAAGGGTGTAGGAGCAAGTGCTGATTTTTTGTTAACAAGTAGGCTTTTAATAGAGTGGAATGTCTATCTGTAAATGTAGGGGATTTTTTTAGTTTTTTTACCCTTAATTTTGCAGCAAGAATTAGTGTATTGAAGCCTAATGTACCCGTTATTCCTTTTCTAGTTACATTCCTTAATAAGGAAATCCAGTTTGAACCATTTTTATGTCTTCCTTGGATCCCCTTTGTAACAACACAGAATGAAGCAGCCCCTCTCATGGCATGCTCATCTATTTAAAAAATATATATATTACAAGTATTATGTTCTTCAGCGTAAAACTTCTCAAGACGCCAAATTTATGTATTTGTGCTGAGCAGGCAAAGAAATTCTGTTACCAGTACTCAGCTTTTTAATTTGTTCTGTGCTAAAGGTGGCAGTGAGTCTATTATTAGTTGAATTGATCATTGCCTTAGTCCTTTGTTAAGTTAGTCATTCACTTCATCCGTACTTCTGTGCTACTGGAACTTGACAAGGTCAAGATAAAACTTCCATTTTCTGACATGCATAGGGTTTTAAGTAAGTAGAGATAGGTCCTGTGATCAGTTTGAATACGTACCCACATATTTGGTGGGGTGTGTACATGTGGAGTTTTCACCTATGCTTAGCCTTGACTTAACTGTGCTTTATTGTGATCAATTTAAATTTTACTGCTGGTGTCGGTAAGATCAAAGTCAAATGAAAATGAGTTGCTTTGAAAAAATGTAGTATAATTGTCACTTGCAGTTTCGTACTTCTAAGTAAGGAAATTAACTTTAGATCCTGTGAATCTTTAGGGGTATGGTTATTAAAAATCTACACTTGAAAATTCTAGCCACACGCTTTTAATATTTTCATTTTGTATTTTGCAAAGCACTCACGGTTAATGTAGGCCATCTATCTCTGTTGTAGATGGTCTGTGCTGGAGAGCTAGAGTTTAGTTTGCTTTGAGAGGAAAAAGGCCAAGAGAAATGAGATCTATACCATCTCTTTTAGCTGCAGCAAGCCTAACAGTTACCTTCTCAGGACTGATCCAAGTAAAGTATTTGAAAGGTGAATATACAGACTTCAAGAGAATCAGGTTGTCTTGGTGCCCGAACACTTGAAATAACTGAATCCATGCTGAAGTTTTCTTATAATGGCAATGCTGAGCCTCAAAGTATGTCTGTAGATCTTAAAAGGAAAATAATTGTCAAGTGGATAGCAATCAATGATATCATTTGTGAATTATAAACAGCGTAAGAATCTGCAAGTATTCTGTCTTCACAGTATGTACTTCATCGCAAATAAGCCTTGCTCTTCGGTTTTGCAATCTGTATCAACGGGAGCATACCTGCTAATTTTAGAAAGTAGTTTGTATATACTGTCAATGCAAGGTGAGGAGTTTAGTGGGGAACTTAGATACCATGAAATATTCCAGACTTCCTTTATACTTCTTTCCCAGAACTGTACTACTTTTAGTGATATCCTCTTCCTTTTTTTGAATAGCGAATACACAGCGAAACCAATGCCATTAAACTGTGGCTTATTATTATTCATTAGACAGAGTTACCAGTGAGGAATTGTAAGGGATGTAATCTGCTTTCATCAATGCACAACTGTAACAATGTTTTTCATGCAAATTGAAAAGAAGCTGCATCCAAAAGAATAAAACTGCCTATCAAATTCAGTAAATGGTATTAACATAAAATACTAGTATCTCTTCACAGCTATTTTCCAAAGCTTTCTTCCTCCCATTCTGCAAAAATCAGTTTGTTTCATTCATACAGTGGTTGATTTTGAGTGTTGCAACGTATAGCTGCTGTTTCTTTCCCTAGTTGGCTGTTACAAAGAGACGGCACATACAAAGTAAAAGAACTCTTGTGTATCAAGCAGTGACTTGCTGGTACTGAGCTTCCTTCTTAAAACCAGGCTTACCCTGAAAGGATCCTATAAACTTCATTCACATATAAATTTACTGTGTTTTACTGATAGGACACACTTGGAAACAAACCTTGAAAGAATATTTTTCTTTTAAAATGAGTTGTTTGAGAGCTCTTTATTGTCTGAGGTTTAAGTATTAAGATAGATGAATAACCCTTCATACAGGTAGTATTCCTGTAAAATGTTCTTGATTACTAGGTAGAAGCTGAAGCAGAGAAAATAAATAGCTGTTCCAGAGTTGTGCATGAGTATAGAGTCTGCTACTGATCTCATATGTGAGCGTGAAGTGGGGAGTATTGGTGTGACTTAACTTAAGGCAGAAGCAGTAGGGAAAAGTGGGCTTATTTAAAGTTTGGCAGGCAACTGGCATCTGACTTACTGATCTGAATTGCTCTTCAGAAAAGTCTCTTTCCCTCCGTTCTCTCAATAAAAGCAGACTAGTCTGTTTACTTAAATGCTGAAGTTCAGTAATGTTAATGTCCTGCAATGTGCTAAGCATGTGTATCCTGGAGGTTGGTTGTGTACCTAGAGAGAATAACCCACTCAGTTGGAGGAGGTACGACAAAGAATGAAGAGTGCTCCTAAAGTGTTAAATGCTAATAGCACCCTTAGGGAAGGGTGCAATTTCTTTGTGGAACTGAAGAAAGCTATCTTAGGAGTAGGGTGTCTGTTACTCTAGTTATGGTGTTTAAAACTCCAACTCCTGTCCCTTTCTGTTGTCACAGATGTAGCTACCAACTGATTTCTGCCATCCCCAAAGTGCCAGTCCTTTTCTGCTCGTAAGAATCAGTCCATTTTATAGTTAAGCTATTCTTTTTTTTAAGTGAACAGATGCAGACTGCTTTAGATGATTTAGTGATGATCTGCTGCTGTCGTTTAGAGAGCTCCTTCTGACCAACTTTCTCTTACTGGAAGCAGAAAAGTAAAATATTTTCCCATGGATTCTTATATTCTATGTGGATTTTCTTACATTTAGTAAAATAACTTTACAGTGAAGCCTTCTTCCTGGAACATGAGTAGAAACATATCCATTTTCATGAAATTCTTATTAACTTGATTTTTGGGACTGTTACGCTTATGTCAAAGGTGACAGAATTAGTTTAAAGTATTTGGAAGCTGGAGGGAATATGCAGATGTGTACAGCTGCTCCTGTGCTGTGTGATCCACAGGAAACTGGTCTGAAGTTGGTATTCAGATAGCAAATGAATCAGTGAAGAGGTGCAAACTGAGCAAGTGAAATGACTTTTGAAATATCAGACTGTGAACTGGATGGACTAAGGTGTGGACAGTAATCATGTAACCTGACCTTCAATCATTTAGTATTCGTCTGAATGATTCTTGGCAGGAATTTTCTCAGAGGAAGAGTGGAAAGACATTTTTGTATAATATCCTATATCTTTTATAAGACTTTTTTTAGGAAATTGGAATTGGAGTACAGCAAAAAATTCATAGATTAAAACTGTTATCAGGCAGGAAGTTAATGACTCATGTAAATGTCTGTAGTGAGAATGGTTTTTTGATCAAGAAAGAGATAAAAGAGAAGAGCTGGAAGAGCTTGGGTCAAGGCAAAGATAGAGATAAGGTATACTAGGTGTAGGGTTAGCGTAATAATAGATAATTATAAATATGGATGTCAAAGTAAATGGTGATAAGGATTTTGGATGTACCTGTTAGATCACATTCTCCTCTCCAAGGCCTTAATTCCTGTGATTATATGCAAGCCTCTCTTCCTTTGAAAAAAGCACAAACAGGAACTATATCTTAGCGTGTGTATGTGTGTGTTATACGTGTTGCTCCTGCCTGCCTGCCTTCCCCTTCCCATGGGAAATGGTGGTTTGATAAGATTTCTCACTGTGCTGCAGTGTGAAGCCTTCTGTGTTTTTTGTGCCAGCTTCCCAGGCTCTGGAGGGGTTGGGGAGCACCGTGTGTGTGTGTATGTTTGAACCCCTTTTCCTAGTTCTGCCAGTGGAACTGGCTTGTGGGTATGCCCTACCCTCTCTGGGCCATTAGGTGAGAACAGGTATATTGGAATGAAGCAGCCTCGCACAGTGGTGAAACTGAGAGGAATGGTACAGTCTCAAGTACAGCCACGTTCATCAGATCTGCTGAGGTGAGAAGCAGCAGTTACACTTTTGTCATTCGTCTCTATAGATGTTTTCATTAAGATGGTAACGTTATTTAAAAGGGAATGGACCAATTCACACCTCTTTAAACATGCCTCTGTATTTCAAGGTCATCTCTAACTTTTCTGGAATCCATTTGCTCTTTTGCATTGCTATGAATTTTCAAAATACGCAGGTTTGGAGTTCAGCTGTACAACAAATTTTGATTTATCTGACCCCAAAATAAACAAATAAAGCCTATCTATTAAATTTGATAGATATTACCAATTTCTTGCAGATTGCTCAGAATTCAAATCAGTTCTGCTGCCGTAGGCAGATGTATGTGGTTGACAGAGGCTGCTGAACAGCCAAGAGCATCTGTGCATGTTGGAATAACTGGGAGGGAAAGGAGGATGTAGTTCAACTTCTATATTATGCGAAATAGTGACAGAAAGATGGAGGACAAGGGACTTTTCCTGCATATTTACAGTTATTGTAATGAAACTCTTGGGACTTTGTGATCAAGACTATGTGAGTCTTGTTCTTACTGCAGAGAGCGTGTTTAGGGTCACATAAACAACCTTTGTTGTGTACAATAGCACCTACAAGTCATTATGATCATTTAATTTCTGTAAGAAACAATTGCCTTTCATTACCAAAAAAAAAAAAAAATCCGTATAGTAAATTAACTGTGTGTGTGTGTCTCATTTAACACATGTAAAGTTTCCCAGTGGTAATTTGTGTCTCTGAGGGATGTAGTTTGACAGCAGGGAACTGAAACGCTAAAGTGTTTTGAAACAAACTTTGTTCTGCCTGCTTTAACTAATGTTACATAAACTATGGCTGTCTTGAAAGCTTGCTGTACCCTGCTGAATTGCAGCTGCCTACACTGGCTGTCAAGTCAAATGCTTACTCAACTCTAGCAAGAATTTTTTTGCTTCATTTTACAAGTGTGGGGACATAGTACCATCCAACAGTCTTGTGTTTAGGTTCTGAAGGTGGAAGATTGTGTTTCTTTTCTAGCTTCTGGTCATCCCCATGGCACGAAGGCACCAGTATCCTGCGGTACTGTGCAAAGTGAAAAGAAGCGTTCTGGCTCCGAGACGTGTACTTGTTTTCATCACATACAGAGATGACAGTGTTAACTGCCTCTTTTTATATTGCAATTACTGTTTTACAACTCTTTTCAAATAGTCTCTCCTGCTGTCTCTATAGCTACCTCTAGCACAATTAATAGATTTCAGACTCTCACAAATGCTTACCAAGGTTTCCAAGGGACAGACCTTATCACTAGGCTTCAGAAATTTGAACTTTGATCTGGATGTTTTCGAGGAGAGAGGAAAGGTGTGGGAAAATGAGGAACGTTAGCACCGGATAGCTGTAGGTCAAAGTTTCGTTTCACTCACTGTACTGTTGGTCTCTACCGGTTCCTTAGTACTGATTGCTCTGTCACTTATTAACAAACTCAGGTTTGTCTGTTCTTCTGTGCATCCCACCACCTGGGTAGGTGCTCTCCATTGGATGCATAAAGCCATCATACTCATTTTCTTCAAACCCTCTTGCTTTGGTTCCTATAAAGCACCTGGCAGGCTGGGATTGCTCATTGCTTTATGTATCATGCTTTTTCATTGTCCCTTGTGCAGTGTAACATACAGAGTTTTCACGAAGTAGTGAGCTCTGTGGAGCAGAGTAGTTTTTCTTGTTTGTACAGTTCCTGACACAATAAAGCTATAATCATGATGAATACTTATTTGTGCTGTTATGAAGAAATGCGGAAGTACGTTACTGTGTTTCGTAAATATCATAAGCCGAGTAAAGGAGGGGCTAAACTAACGTTTCACAAATTTATTTTTAAGATACCGCTTAGTGTCTGAAATCGAACAGGTTAAGCTCTCTTATAGGTGTATTCGTGGTAATGTTCAAGTTACGGCACCAGCGTTGTTCTTTCAGGACAAGAATCACAGGACTAATAGTGGGTAGCATGGAAAAGAAAAGATCTGCTTTCCAGAGAGGGGGAAGAAATATTGTTTTGAGTCTTAGAGCTTTATACCTGTTTTTTCTATAGCTTTTTAATTAGACATAGACTACGTCTAAACTTTTTTAAATGTTTGCGAGGCTTCCTGAAGCTTCACAGGTTAGAATCAGTGACCTGTGCAGTAGCTGTGACAGAGTTCTCTAGAAGTGTTCACAGGACTTATACACTGGAGAGAAAATAAGTTTTACTGGACTGTAAATTTTACTGGATATTCGTCTTATCCTATGTTTGCTTATAGGAAACTAATGTGCTTTCAACAAATGAGTGTTAAAAGTAATCGTTAATTAAATGAGTTAGTAATCTAAGTAAAATCAATTGCATATTATACAGGTAATCTGTCTTTTATTAACGTCTGTCGTCTTTTGACGACGTGAGGCAATTCACGATGCGTTTTGAGGAATGCAGCATGTTATGACTGGCAAGCCGTAACGAGTTAATCTCTTACTTTTTTCCTAAGTCTTGATGATGTTAAATCAACAGTACAGTAAATCTAGAAAACTAGTGTAGCTAATTAATCGCCTTTTCTATTGCAGTTTCAGATTTGGAAGCTGACAAATAACTGTAGAGAAACAACTAGGTGGATTTTTTTTTTTATAGTGGGAATAGGAACATCTACATGTTGTGGATACCTCATAACTCAGTGACATCCCTTTTTCTATCTGCTGTAACTAGAGCAGATCAAATTATTCATAACAATGCCATGAATTTTGCACATTGGTGTTGGCATAAGCCTTTGTTTTACAGATGCTTGAAGGCACAGGCAAAAAGAGCGTGGTGCCTTAGGAGTTCTTCCCTCTGTCAGCTGTTGTTAACTGTGCTGTTACAGTTCACAGGAATGGTGGCCTGTTGGGTTCTGCTGTGCGGGGTTACCTCTGTGCTCTCAGTGAAGCCTGAACAAAAGGCAGAGACGCTGATTAATATTGAAAGATAGGTAGGCAGACTGCATGATGCTTTATGCAAAGTTCAGTTTCAGCCTGAGTAGGTGCTAGGGGTCTAAAAACTCCAGTTAACCAAACTTTGCATAAACGAGTCTGCACAAGTATTTGTAAGGTCTGTGGATTCTGTGAGCTTTTGTGTAATTTAAAGAAAACAAGCTTCCTTGGGGACTTTGCAGTACTTCTTAATTCTATCAGAAAGAAAACAGAACACATTACAGAGCATAAAAGTTTGTAAAAAACTAAAGGTTTATTTGTAGTAATAAGTAGTGGGAGGGGAGGAAAAAACAGTTTTGTCTTTCAGATGGGGATTTTTTTTCCCGTTGGACTAAACACGCTATGCTTTTATGACTTTTATATCTGATGGGTTTATATGCACGCAGTATGTGTGTGAACAGTCTGTACAAAAATAAAGTGTTACTTCACCCTCTACAGTAAAAGGCTTGCATTCAATCCAGTAATATGTCATTACAGTGCATGCAGCTAGGATGCTTTGCGGTTTAATTCTACCTTCCTGTTGCTGGCCCCTCGAAGGCAGAGCGGGAGCTGCGTGGGTACGTACTCGAACTGCCCGTTCCCTGCTTTGCTCAGGCCGGCGTTCCAGATGGAGCCCGGCTAGTCCAGGGCTTGCTGTGCGGTTCGGCAATCCCCTGCCTCTCTGCTTCGTACTTCTGTCAGAACTAGGAAATTTCCTGCTCAGTTTCTGCCTAAAAGGGAGAATCTTAACCCATCTTTTGGGTAAAGACTTAAAACATAATCAATTCCAGAAATTTCTTGAAGGCAGTGGGCCTAAAAATAGTACGCTCAGTACGCTGAGACAGTTATTCTTTGGGCATATCTTAGGCAGTGATTTTTTGACTAATGTGACTGGTATTTCTCTCTTGATCACATGAGGTGTAGGCCTTGTAAATAATCGTACAGCCTGGTACTTGGAGCAGCGTTTGCTTTCTCTTTAAAAATCTGTATGAATTTCTTCTCTCTTCCCTTCCCCTACACCGCCTCTACCCCTCCCCCCCCCGCATTACTGAGTACTCCTACACCTAAGTCTTTTTTGGAAAAATTCAGTTGTAAATCTGAGTCATGCTGTCATCTGCAACTAGAGGCTTAGGCATTTTGAGGGTTCTTAGTAGGAATTCATGGTTTTCTTCTGAGTTAATAGCTGAAAATATTTTCATTTCTGCAATCTTATAGTAGATTTATGATGGCTGTTGTATTACTTTATGAATAATGGTTTCATTTCTTCTGTTAACACTTTTTCAGGACAGAAGGGAATCAAATTATATGAAGAAGAAAGGATATCCAGCAGTATTATATCTTAGGAATATGTGACCAGAAACTCTGATTTTACTTTCTTACTTCTGATGGAGGCCTGAAATCATCTACTTGTCTGTAGATGGAGTTTTTTAGATATTTTATATATCAGCCATATGTGAATGGTTGCCTACTAGCACTTGTTGCTGTTGTTATTAGAAATTAAAAAAGAAATCAATCTAAACCTGCATGGAGCAAAAGCAAAAACAGGTATTTTACTGCTAGAGCAGTATAAAGAAACTGTAGTAGATAAAAATATGAATCATGTGGGCAGTTCAAATCAAATCTGAAACATTTTTTCTGCTACTGTGTAAGGACTGTGCAGCCCACACATCAACATTTTCCCCTAGTCTAACACTTCAGTTTCTCAAATGTGAAATACTTCAAATTGTTGAAACGGAATTTCAGAAGAAAAGAATACTGTTGTTGAACACGTACAAAGGCTCTGAACAGTCCTTTGTTAAAATAATTGAGTTTTTTTTATGGAGTTTGTTTATTTTTATTGAGTTTTATTTTAAACATAAATGTTTAAAATAGCTGAGAACCCTTGGTGTTTGCCAGGTTTGTAAGCAATACAGCATTAGAATGTTTTTGAATAGGAGAGCAAACTGTTAGATTTGCATTCATGTTAGGGTATAATAAGTTGAGAATAGGTGCCTATGCCTTATAGAGGAGATACTCAATTAAGGATGGGTGGACAGTATGGTTATTTGGTTCTTTTTGCTACCTTCTGATCTACACCCTTTTTTCTGATTTCATAACATCAACCTTTTTTTAAAGTTACTTGAGATTTAGCTGTAATTTAGAAGACTCTACCCACTGTCTGAACTATGTAATTGTTATTAGTAATATCTTCAGTTTCTCTGCCCCAACTTGGTTAATGTGAGACGCAACGCTTAGAAAACACTCCTTCAAAACACTGCTGCCTTAGCGTACTTGCAGCTTGCAGGCAGCAATCTCAGTCAAGTAACTTCATACCTGTCTGAGCTTAAATATAAGATTTGACATGAATAGAACTACTTATGTGCTTAAAAATCAGGAATCTTGTTGAGCTGAGCCAGCGACTCTGTTAGATGTCCAATTTCCACTGCTTGCTGCCAGATACGTTGGAGTTGTCTATAAATAGTTTGTGGAATTTTTTGAGACTTTAAAAAAAAAAAAAAAAACAGGTTCTTTTCTGTCCTCACCTTTTCTGACTACAACTGGGAAGTTTTAACCGGTTCTGTTGAAACTTTCACACAAACCTTCTCTTTTGTAGAGGTGTTTTTGTTACTAGTCTGAATTTTTGTACTTCAATGACAATATACACAACTAAAAAATGTATCTTGGAATTTACAGGTGTGACCAAATAGTATTGCTCCACCTGGGGCATTAAATCAGAGTTGCCATGGTTTCTTCCTTACAGCCTCTCTTTTTGAGACGTATGAGACTCAGCCTATCTTGCTAATTAGGCTCACAAAGGTCTCCTTAAAGTGTTTCCTGGTTTGTCTTTTGTGAGAGTCTCTCTTGCTGGTGCGCTAAGCAAATGGGTTTGTGCCAAATGAAACACAGCCGGTGTGGGTTGCTTTACATGTTAACTGGCAGCAACTAAGAGCTATTCCTTCTTAGGGAGCAAGGAAGGGAGAAGGAAAGTCGGAAAGTTGCTGAGAAGCCACACCTTTAGCGTGGGAATGTGAGCTGGCTCTGAGCACTGCAGCACCTTGCCAACATCTACTCAATGCAGCCCCTGGGCAACCTGGGGTAACTGAGGGTTGTATTTTGATACTCCAGCATCATCTGGCTGGCAGTACCTGCCATAGCAGGCAATGGCAGTGAAGGATTACAGCTCTTCCAGTGTTTTGTCTCTTTTTCGCTCCTTCCCTCAAAACTACATCTGCTTCAAATCTTGCATTATGCTAACATCTCGTTATGATGTTATATGGAATTTTGTAACTGCTTTATTTTGTTTTGTGTCCTATGACAGCATTCACAATCAGTGTAATATTAATGAATAATGTACTCAGTGTTTAATGAATCCAAAAAGAGCGTGCCCTCCTCATACTAAATGAAGAGAATCTGAAGATTATGCTTGAAGATCTACAGATGGAGGTGCCTGGATGGGCCTGAAGCTGCTGTGAGCAGAGGACATGCTGGTGCTGTTGGATAGGTAGTATAGTGTCTGTGTGAGCAAGTCCTACAGCCTAGCAGGAGTGGATTTGTGGAGCAAAACAAGTTGTGCTGAGGATTTAAAGTTTACACTGTGCATTTCTTAAGAGTTTCCTTTGGAGTAATTGGTCTAATTTGGCCCAGAGGACTGGATACCCACTAGCAGTAGGAGTGTATCTCCCAGATTAGTGTCATCCAAAAGGAATCCAGTTTGCGGGCTCCAAGGTCACAAGGTAATGTGAACCAAAGCACGTTTAAGTGAGGAGTCTGCTTCAGAATCTCCTGATCTGCCCCATCTGAAATAAAATACTACTGTAGACAAATCCCAAGTTAGTGCTGTAAAATGATAAGGAATAGGAAGTATTTCATGTTTTAGAGTAGAATTTAATAGGTGACCTTTTCATTGTATATTCTTCAAAGCGTTCATGTATGTAATGAACCTTAGTAGTAGACTATCCTTTTTAATAGACAGTATTTGAAGAGAGAACACAGACATTTGGTGTGAGGGAGTAACCTTACAGTACTAAAGCATTTCAAGGAAGTATAATGCTTTTCTTTGTAGATTTCTAGGTCAGTGTCGTCAAGGCTATAGGAATGAAGGTACGCATGTAGTATATAGTTCATTCAAGTATTGATTAACTTTGGGATTAGGCTATTTGCAGCGAATGTAGATTTGGGAACTTTCTGACTGTGCGTACTCATGAGGAGAGATGAATGATTACTGAAGATCTATTTTTTGAAAGTATCATGCAGCTACATCTCATTTGAAGTCCTGTGAGGAGGTAAAGACAATATAAGAATGTAATACTCAGGGAGTGCTATGAAGTGAGTGAAGGGAAGTGATATTCAAATGCAGTGTTGTACATCAGGTTTTAAGTGTACAGCTGCAGACTTTTAGCATCGTACATGTTCTTTTATACCAAAGTAATGACTTTCAAAGCACAAAGTGGTCAATATTGATTGTTCTTTTAAAAAAAAAAAAACAAAAAACCCAACCTGCATAAAATAATTGCAGTACAGAATTGACTCTCTAGTTCTTGTCTTAGTTTTCTAAATAAAACTGCATCAGAGCTGGCCTAAAATAAAAGCAGTGCATCAAAAAATAAGTGTTATAAGTATTATAAACAAATGCCATGCTATATGTGCTATTTTTGCAGTGAAATTTTATGTGTGTGTTTCCTGGTTTTGTATCATAAACATTTAAATAAGCTCTTATTTCAGTATGGTTTCATGTTAGTCATTTTTATTCTTTGCTTAATTAAAGAAATTAATTATACTATTACTGTTTTGCAGTCCACAACACTAATTTCCCACGAACGTTCTCTTTCACCGTTTGAAATTTTACATATATTCACAGTATCTCCTTTGTAGCAGATGTTCTTCCATTACAGGGACTGGGAATAAATCTTGTCATACTGATGCTCTGACTGCTTTTAGTAGGAAGTTCTGGCTGATATCTGCACAGCAGTAAGGCTTTTATCTCAACGTTTCTGTCTTACTGCATATGTAACTTTATATTAGAACAAACGGTTATCTAATCCTTCCTTTACCTGGAAGTTTAATTAACATCTTACTGCACAGCTTTAATCTTAATGGTATCTTACAAGTGACCAGCTGAAACTTGTAGTAATCTCCAGTATTTAATCCTGAGGAAAGATGCTAAAGAGCTGCACGTAACTGGTTAACAAAACCGGTCGATGTATTTAAAAAAAGTAAATTTTGTTAATGAGCTCTGTAAAGATTCTCCAGCCACACTGGAGATTATTGGTCAGATGATGCTTAAAATCTTGTCACTTCTCATGGTGCCTTTTTACATTGCCTGTTGTCATGAAATATATAAACACAAAAACAGGTGTTGCCCTTTTTTTTTCTAGGAAGTAAGCTGCAAAGATGCAATGTGCTATACAAAAAGCAATAGCAAAGATATTAGTCTTTGAGTAGGAGATGACTGCGGATCACTGATCTTATCTTGAGTAGTCAATTCAAATACATATTGTAGTACAAACATGTTAATTGGATTTCATGTGCATCTCCTAAGCAAAAGAATGCCGAGGTTACAAACTAAGCCATCAGAAGTCAGGAGGCATTGAAACAGCGCAGCCTGTAAGGGCTGTGAGTGTCTGTAGGAATCTGGGAAAGATGCTGCTTCACTTTGTTACTGAATAAGGGCAAGTAATGCATGTTGGCTGGCTTCAGTGGACTGTGTCCTCTGAGCTCTGCCCCACCTTAGTTTTGAAGGATCCCCTGTGACTGTAGCACTGTTTATTTCACTAACTGTTCTGGGAGGGAAAGCTTCAAATGCTTAGGCTACTCTCTCTATTTTCCTTCCCGCTCCCGCCCCCAACAACTTTCCATTTGTTCACCTTTCAGTTCCTGTGTTCGTTTCACTTGTGCCTCTGTTCCTGGCCTCTGAGGAAAGCAAATTCTCAGTTTCTGCAATACGGTGAAGCTGTGGCAGGAATGCATTTTTTGACTAGGAAGAAAAGCTACTTTTTTGTTTTGGTTTGGTTTTTTGGCTCCTTCACTTGAGGAGGCCTATGCATAAGTAATTCAATGTAGTATTTTCCGTTATGCACTGTACAAGTATTTTTATCTGGAGGAGGAAGTAGTCCTCATTTTGTTGGTCTCTCTTATGCTGTGCTCCGAGCCTGAACATCTTAACTTTTATAGGTGTGCTTTTGTTCGTATAGGTGGATAGGTAGTTAGCCTTTGAGACTTCGGAGACTAGTATTACTATGGTTCAGCCAACCACCCAATTTTCAGGTGGAGCTTGTTCGTGTGAAACTTTGTTTAGATATCTGGAGGGAATGAGGTGATGGGAATATTTGGAAATACAAGCTATATAGGAAGACCTATCCTGATAATTGTGGTTCAAGAGAAATATCCTGTTTTGCTTGTGTAGTATTATGCACCATGTTATGTTTAAAGTTAAGGTAGTTTAGAAAAAAGCTATCTCTTTGTAGCCGTTCTGTTATGGCAGTTCAATTTACACAGCTCTATTTTTGGGGGTTTATAATTTGGCTGTTAAAGCTAGTGGCAGAGGTTTAAATTGACACAGAATTCAGCTTGCATGTAGATATGTCTGCATTTTTTGTGGGCAATAATTGCTTGCTTTAGCAGCAAAAATAAGGGCTACTTAAATGTGTTGGTTTTCACTGTGTTTTTTTGTTTCATTTTTCATTTCAACCGTCAATTTCTCTTTAAAACACAATTTGGATTTAATTCAGTCCCAAGATACATGTTTCCCTTCCAAACTGAAGTTTTAAAATTACACTTTGAAATAGCGATGGAGAAATTTGTATGTACCAGCTTGTTGTGTGCACTTTTGCAATACCGATCACTTAACTATATGTTCTTATTACTGGTTTTAGTCAAGTGGAAGTTAAAACAAGGTTTTTATTTAAGAGCGATGATTATTTGCTGTTCGGCTTCAGTATTCAGATAATCTTGATGTTCTTCGTCTGAAATGTGCAAGTTCAGAGAGCTGGAATGCAGAAGCTGGTCTTGTTTAAGCTGGACCTGTTGATTAAAAAGGCCGCTTAATTTGGTGGAGGTGAAGGGAGTCCATTTGGCTAGCCATCTTGAAACTGCGTGAATTTCAGTGAAACTCAAAGGAGAAGCTTGTTTCGGTACTGCAGGCTTAGTTTTGTACTCTGAAATTATTTACGGTTAGTCATTTGAATCTGATATTTGTGTTTTGAGAGAGTGATCCTGGGCATACAGTTAAAAAGGAAGCTTGTAGGGGGCTAAACTTCTAAAATGAAGACTACTACTTCATCTTAGTCTGAGTTTCTCGTTTACTGTTTGGGTTTCAAATATGTAGACTATTACAGCTGTTTTTCCCAAAGATATCATGCTTTTCAAGTGTTAGAGCAGTATTTTTTTTCACACTTTTTTCCCTTCATTTTCTTCTGCAGTTTGGTCGGACAAGTTTACTGCTATAATGTTTTCCTTATCCTTTGTCATGTTCCACCCACACCCTGACCTGTCTTTGTTTTTCAATCTGTGATGAAATTCAGAAGGTATTTGGAGTGATTAACGTCTTCTAACACTATGGCTTTTATGCTGTGTATTTTTGTTTTCCACTCCAGACTCTGTATGGGATATAGTAGGGCCTCATGTTTTACTTATTTTGTTTTCCTTTGTTTTGTAACATGATTTCATTTAAGCCTATATGGAAGAAATGCTGCAACGGCAGCAAAGTTGCTGGTAAAGCTAGTATATCTTCTTGTCCTCTACTCAGGTCAGTCAGCTGAGAGACACAAATCAAAAGGAATTAATTCAAGTGTTTGTGGAACTACTTGTCTATTTCTGCCTGCTAGTAAGACAAGGTAGCATCTCAGAGGGTTTGAGCGTGATAAAAAAAGACTGACTAAGGTCAAAGGGACTGGGCTTTGTGCTTTGAAAATGCAATAAAATTATATGGAAGAGTCTGTCAAAATTGGAGACCAATCAAGTAGTTAAGCTGTGCTTTCAACATTTAAGAAATTTTTAGTATTATTTAAGATGGAAAGTCACCTCAGAAACTGGAGGTTGTTTATAGATGGTGTTTACACTGTGCAACAGTCTAATTCATTTGGTGACTAGGTGGCTTGTTTAGATCACAACCAATGAATCTTCAAGTCAGTTGTCAGCAAGGAAAGCAATAGACTCATTTGCACTTAACTAGAAAGCCTGTAAAAAGCTTTTTGTTTAACCTTAAATTTACCTGTAGTTTAACACATTTCATGTCCTATTTACCAAAGATGCTATTCTGGAATTTTTTTTTAATGTTAGTTTTTATCTTGAGCCTTGCATTTTTTTTTTTTTTAACTTAAATCCAGTCACTGTCCCTATCTTAAGCTGTAAAACCAAATTTGGCATACATTTCAGGTTAATACCACTTAACTTATTTTAATGACATTAAAAAGCTCCTGTGCTTTTTGTCCTTTGTATCAAAGGTGATCATATAATCTTGATTAGACAAGTAACTTTTAAGGAGTCACCAAAAAAAGAAAGTGGTGTAATAGGTCAGTTCTCTGAAAAATAAACCTGTTTTGGTGCGGGCAGAATGGATTAGTGTGTGAGCTTCTTTGTGTCTGTCTTTCAGTGCTTTGCCTGTCACGCATAATTAGCCAGCTCTTATAAGTGATGTGGACAAACTTTACATCAAATTTTGTTAGATGGTGCTTGTTTCAGCCTAAAACTTCAGGTTGAAATAGGAATGAATAATAAAGATTTCTTTATGAGAAATCTAAAGAATATGAAAGCTTATTGGTGCACTAAGGAAAAAAAATTATATACTCATACACTGTGTTAAGAATTTCAAAGATGATTATGTTCCCATATCTTAATGGAAGTTACTGTTTTATTATCTGATATATTGATAGTCTAGTGGACTCAGTTTATATGGACCACGTGACATAATTGATGAGGTCATATAAGGAACATTGCCTAAAAATTTCATAAAGGAGTCAGCAGTTAGTAACACTTAAATGACAACTGAGCGTGCTCTATTTCAGTGAAAGTTTCCGATAAAAAAGAAAGGAAGTAATAATCTAAGAGGTCTATCGAGTTCATCTTTCATGTAATGAATTATTATTGGGAAGGAAATTAAAAAACAAAAAAACGATTTTGATATTTGAGTACTTGGATCTGAGTTGAGACTTCATCATCATGCATTAGTGCCTCTTCTGAGAAATCACTGAAGTTGGTTTGAAAATAAATGTGACATCACTTAGCATCGAAAGTTGTTAGGTGAAATAATACATGAAAGAACGCTGGGGAAGGTAAAACAGAACCCTTTTAAGAGCCCAGGGAAGAGGTGTGCGGTGAGGGGAGGGTTAAACTTTGTATTTTTCTACAAATTCTGATCATCGGACTTCTGATTATGTTGTGTGGATCTTTTGACAAGTGAAAAATTGTCTTTGTCCATTTGTTTCCAACCTCAGGAGCAATTTCTGAAGCATTTTACTTGTAACCACTGTAGCTGAGGAGTACTGAGATGCTTGCTTAGATATATCCCATTTTATGTCAATTCTAAGCTGCTTTAAGTTTGATGCAATAGCAATTTGAGTATTTTTTGTGTGTTAAGGTTCTTGTTACCCCAAGATGTCACACTTCACATATATTGCATTGCTGGTGAAACTAATTCTGTAGGTTTAAAAATATTTGACGTAGCAAACTTTAACTTAACAAAAATTTGAGGAATTAAAAGTTGTGGTTTTAAAACTTACTTATTAATATATTTCAAATGTTAGGTTCTCCAGTGATGTTCAAAGCAGATCATTTCTGAACATAGTGCTCCCCTCTAGAAATGCCTAAAAAAAGGCGTGTGTAAGGATTGAAAGAGAGGATGCAGAGTGTCGGAGAGGAGGATGAAAGCGGAGTGGAGAAGACATGCACAAATAAAAATTCATCTGTCACATCATGCAGTAGGGCTACCACTGGTCAGCAAACGTGTTTGTTTTAGCAGACTTTTACTTTGTTGTTGGAGGGCGTAGTACTATGAGGTTCGGAGAAGTAACTTCTTTATGTCAAACTCTTGTTTAGCATGTTTTTTGATGATTTTTTTTTCCAGCTATTTTTCAGATATACTTATTTTTAACAAATATTGGAGAGTTTCTCTTGATGGTAGCTAGTTATTGGCTGCTTCTGAAACATCTTTCTGAGTAAAGGGTGTAGGCAGCATTCATTGTGAATGTTCATTTCCATGGATGTCTTTATTTGCATAGCATTTACTTGGATTTCTTCATCTAGGAGGGGATGGGGAAGATGCATTAAAATAAACCTTTCTTGGAGGAGAAAATAACAGCTGAAGCAAAATGCTGCAAAAAAATAAAATGAAATGTCTGAAGTTTCTCAAAACTCTTATCAATTTCTCCCTTTTTCACTTTCTAATATGTTTAATCGTTCCTAATGCGTTAATGATGCTTGTTTTTATTTTGATTGAGGAAGACTAGAAAAAAGTTTTATACAAAGTTTTACACTAAAATGAGCCTAGGGCCTTTAATGTTTAATGTTAATTAAAGTAGGTTCAGTTTTGTTCTTTTTTGTGCTGTAAAAAGGTATCTGAAGAATTTTTACAAATTTTATCTTGGAAATTAGCTTATTCATTATGTTTAATTTTAGGAAATGGTGCTCTTGCAGAACATTCTGAAAATGTGCATATTTCAGGAGTGTCAACGGGTAAGTCATTTTTCGTAATGTTTAAATTTCATGCATGACTTAAATAGTAAATATTGAAAGCCACCTGGTATCTTATGAAGAGATATTTGGCTATAAAAATTATTACTGCCTTTTGCAGCATGTAATAAGGAATGAAGCAACTGGAACATGGAAAAATTCTCATAAGATAAAATTGATACCTGCATGCTCATGAACAGATTATGGCTTTCTAAGTGGACTGCTTAATTATTTTTCCATATAAACATTGAACTAAGAGAAAAGTTGGTTTAAGATGAATTGGTGTTTTCTCTCCGCAGTGAAGTTTTTGTGAAATGAAATTTATTAAAATGTAATTTTGGACACTGTTACTATCAAATAATAAAAATCCAGGAGTTATGCATTTTGCCTGATTAGATTGAAGCAGTAACTGAAACTACTATACACTTGGCTGCACAGTTTCTTTAATAAAAAAAAAAAGGGGGGGGGGAGGAGGGAATTTAAAACTCATAAAACTGAGAAACTGTTGAGATGCTTGGAGAATACAGGGTACAATAGCGACAGACATTGTTCAAAGGTTGCTACGTTCTCCTGTAGTAAACTGAACCCAATACTTCACGACAGTTTTACTGATGTAAGTTTTGGGCCTCATCAGCCTCAACAGCTGCAGTTTGGAATATTCTGTACCAGTGATATGGATGTATGTCCATTAAGGCATTGGGTGATACCAGTGTATAGTCTTTAGTTTTTAAACAGCATCAGCTAAGCCGCAGGTGATGTTTTACACTTCTATAGTACAGATATATTCAGAATATGTGGAGTTAGGGAAGTGAGAACTCTCAATGTGTAGAAGACTACAAGCCTGATGCTTTTCATGGGGAAAATCCTACTAATCCCTGGGTTAGTGATTTTGGTTTGGAAAGTGATTTTGAAACCCTGCTTCTAAAATAAGAGTAAATAAGCAAACTCCTCCTTTTGACTGCAGTTTGCACATCTTGCTATAACTATTCATGTAGTGTAGCTTCAAATATTGAATTGCTATTTGTATACACAGTTAGATTTTTAGATGTATATATTGTCAGTGGATGGTCTCTGTCACACCATACTGCCTTCTCTTTCCCTTCCATTTCTTGCCACGCAAAGACATGTCAAAGTCTAATTGGAATAGCTGTTTCCTGTCCATTCTTCTACTGCATCATCAAAAATGTTGTTGCTTTTCAATGTTCAGTAATGCACCAAGCGTCATATACGGTCTGTTTCTGCACACTGTAAATGATAAATAACAGCACGGGTACTTGCTGCTCTTGAAACAATTGTTGCTGACGTTGGGTTGTATCCAGCAGCGAAGACAGGCTAAAAACTAGCTATGCAGTTTTCAGGATATGTTTCAGCAACCCCTCATCCTTTTGTTTACTGCAACAGTCTGTGTCACAGGTCACAGTAGAGCAGAAAAGCCTTTGCTGGGCGAGAGGTGAATGGAATTTGTGACTCTGCTTTCAGTACTTTGGCCAGCATGCTCCAGCAGGCAGTGCCAAGAGGAGGAGAACACAATGTACTTTCTATGCGATAACAGCAGCTGGTAAAGAGACCTTTAGCTCCTGAGAGGAAAGAACCGCTTTCCAGCTGGGGGAAGAATAAATATCACACTGTTAAAGTTTCTTTCTCAATGTAAAGTGAAAGTTCCTCAATGTAGAATTTTGGGATGTGTGAGGGGTTTTGTTAGTGAAAACCCGAAGAAAGCACGAAGGCAGACCCAGAGGTGCTTTCCTCACGTTTGTATGTATAGGTGTCTTGCGGTGTAGGTGCATAGTCTAGGTATAAAAGATGAGGATGGACTGTATATGATTTGTGAATTCTTTTGAAATAATCTGTGGGTTTCCCAAACATTTTTTTTGAATTTGCAGATTATATTTTCATTAAACATACCTGAACAATTTTCATTTATCAGGAGAATTTAAAGTCAAGGGAATTTTAAGTTAAATAAAACCAAAGACAGCTCACTTTTAATCCTTCTAGGTCCAGCTTTGACTTGATGTTGAGACCAAGCAAGAGATGTCTTTAGACAGTTGCTACTGAGAAGGGATTTAAAATGAAATGATTTGTCTTGATGGCAGGTTTCCTGTCATACTGCCACTGCAAAGCTACATGACTGACCTAACTAAATTATATTTTAATAGCACAGACTTCTGTGGTCTCTGGTAGTTATGCTTCTGCTGTACATTATACCTGCCAATGTGCAGGTACACCTCTAATATGTGAGCACACTTTTTCTGCTAACAGCAGTAAAGGAATGTTGTCTCTTATATATGAGCTATCACTAATGAACCGGTGTTTATGCCTTTAAACCTTGAAAAACTGAGAAATATTTTGAGGCAAAAGACACGTACTGTGCCTAATTCTTCAGGAGTACTCTTTGGAGTATGGGGAGCCATAACTGTCACAACTGTAAAAATCATTTTCCTCTACCTCCCCTGCCTTTTTTAAAAAAATAAAATAAAAAAAACTTCAACACTGGGAAAACATTTTGTTCACAACAGTACAAATTGCTATGACTCCTTTTTATCCGTTGTGTCTCTGTATCGCAGAGCAAAGGGCATTCTAAATTAAAACTTTTCAGCTTGAGCTGGAGGCAAAGATTCCTTTGCCGCCTTCTGCAGCAGAGCTCCAGATCAGACTTGAGGTGGGTCCCGAGAGTTACAAATGCAATAATTATCCTCCCTGTTCATGGTTTAGACTTTATCACAACATTATTCTCTTTCTACTCTAAGCTGTTTTAAACTCCTTCAGATCATTTATCCAGCCGCATTCATGTCCTTACCATGTCCAATATAATGCATGCCTTATCATCCTGTGGTTCACATTGAAAGCTAATTCTTTTATCTTCTCAACTAATCTCCTGGCATTACTGTGAAGATAAATCCCTAATCTCCCTTTCCCTGCTTTTCTGAAGTGACTGTTTTCCTTGACATGTTGTTCACTATTACTACAGGTACTTTACTTCTCTAGATATCTTGCTAGGTAATTTTTGTATAAGTTTCTTGTTTATTTTCTTGTTGTAACTTGAAACTCAAATGTTATACCATAATATTTTCATTAGCCCTCTTTTCTTTTCCAATAACATCCCTTAGGTAGTTTGTGGTCACGCTCTGCAATGTGGGGAGATGAACAAACTTCAGAAAGAAGGGAATAAGGAAGACTTTTCTACAGCGTGTGCTTAAGTCTGTAAGAAAATCCAAATATACCAGAAAGCCACGTACAGGGCTTATGTCCGCTATGTTGCACTGTAGTCTGTGAAACATCTTCAGTCCTAATTGCAGCATTGCAATCTACTGAGCAGAGATGTGAGGCCAAAGTAGCGAAAAGAATTACAAATAGGTGGTTAATAAAGGAAAGAGTGTTAAAAAAGATGGGAGATGCATGAGCAGAGTTGCACCAAAGAATGTAGCGGTGTAGAGGGAATCGAGAGAAAAGTCAGTAATGCAACGCCTGTCTATAAATGCATTGTACAGGAGAGATTCAGTCCCTCCCAAAAGGCTTGTAGCCACCAGCATGAGACTTGAAAATAACTTGGACTTGCATCACTATGCATCTTGATTTCTGTACAATTTGTGTGTTGTGCTCCTGGCTCAGTTACAATCTCATCTCCTTTTTTCTGACTCTGCTAGTTTTCATTCTGTTCTTCGCTGTGTGTTTTGTAATGCTCTTTGTAAATGACCTCAAAGCTGGTCTATGTTGCTATAATTTTAAATTCCCACAGACATAGCTGACCTATACCTTGGTCGGATGCCTAGAATGCTGCTAGCAACTGTGATTGAAATTAGAAGTGCAAAATCTCCATAACTTAGTGGAAAAATGTTGCTATCTGTATTGATAGACTTTCTGAGGGTGTGATACATTGTCAATTGAGCTGGTTTTTTTGATT
This sequence comes from Struthio camelus, assembly GCF_040807025.1. Classification (NCBI taxonomy): domain Eukaryota; kingdom Metazoa; phylum Chordata; class Aves; order Struthioniformes; family Struthionidae; genus Struthio; species Struthio camelus. The sequence goes on from NC_090943.1 coordinate 144,559,674, forward strand.
CCCTTCTTGATGTCATTGACATTCCCCATGTTTATCAGTGCATGAATAAAATCAATGTTAAAATACTTTTGTCAAAAGCTTTAGAAGAAACATATGCTAACTGAGCTGAAGTTTAGGAATTGTTTTAAAAGGCTTGTTATTAGTTTTATATAGTAGATGTACTTTAAACTGTATTATTTTAAAATCGAGTGGACCTTTTTAAAACTCTGAGAAATAATTCTGACAGTGCAGCTTCTACGCAGTGAGTAGTCTTTGCTTTTATAAACTCTTGCACTAATGGGAAATGCCTGTTGTCTCCTTGGTTAAGTAATAGATTAAAATGCATGAAAGTATACCAAGTATGCAGGTGTACTTAGGTTATGTAGCTACCCTTTGGTCAAGGAACTTGTCGTTCCCTTTTCATGTCCATTCGCTGTTACTTCTTGCACCCTCACTGTTGCATGCAGACCTTCTTTAGCGCTCGCTTTTCTCTCTTCTGTAGTATATTGTTCATTCTGTTTTTGGCACCTGTGATCATCATCCTTGCTTCCTCGTGCCCTCGTTACTCTACGCTCTTGCTTCTAATGTTGGACAGCGCTGGAAACATTTATGTGTTGCCATCAGCTGTTTGGTGTTAGTTTCAGTGGAAAGAGAGAAAAAGCCATGTTAAGTAAGAGAATAAAGAAAACATAGGGAGATTAACCTTTATTTGAAATACCAGTTAAAACATGAATGTTAGTAAAACTGGAAGTTGACAGTGTACCTGAAAATATTAGCCTGGTGTACAGGATTTCCACATAGAATTTCTTTCCCTGAAACTTGCCTAACGAGTAAACGCTATTGCTTGTGCCACTCCTGCAGGGACTGGTTGAGTGAGTGAGTTATAGCTGTCAGGGTGCATGGTGCCAGCACAGGAAGTGGCAAAGCTAATTTTGGAGTAGTTGCTAGCTGTGTTTGGAGGTCTCTGTTCAACAGACGCATGCCATATGTACACTTACGGCGTGTTTAGGGTTTTTTGAGGTGAACTTTGTAAAACTAAATGAAGATAGGTTCTCAGTTAGGTTCTCGATATTTTGATATTCCAATGTGAGATTTTTTTGTCAAGTTGTTATCAGAACAGGCAAATTTAAAAGTTTCCTTGGTGGCTCTCTATGACGAATCTAATACGTCAGTTTATAGATATCCAAACTCAGAGGAATGTTGTAATGGTATAAAATTTGTCTGGAAGCAACTTATTTTAAGCTGAGCACTATTTCAGTCGTAACCAATTTGTGTGTGGAATTGTTTGCCGAGATTTGCAAGTTGGGTATAAAATGGTTTACACACACTTTTCCTTTTTTGTATGTGTGATTTTTTTCATTCCTGTTAAACATGCTATTTAACTTAAGCATTTATTTGTGAATAACTACTTTTTCTTGCCAGTGCTTGTGTTTCTCGACTGAACAGATGCAGAGCGTATGTACCCAGACCACACAGACACACAGACACACAGACACACAGACACACAGACACACAGACACACAGACACACAGACACACAGACACACAGACACACAGACACACAGACACACAGACACACAGACACACAGACACACAGACACACAGACACACAGACACACAGACACACAGACACACAGACACACAGACACACAGACACACAGACACACAGACACACAGACACACAGACACACAGACACACAGACACACAGACACACAGACACACAGACACACAGACACACAGACACACAGACACACAGACACACAGACACACAGACACACAGACACACAGACACACAGACACACAGACACACAGACACACAGACACACAGACACACAGACACACAGACACACAGACACACAGACACACAGACACACAGACACACAGACACACAGACACACAGACACACAGACACACAGACACACAGACACACAGACACACAGACACACAGACACACAGACACACAGACACACAGACACACAGACACACAGACACACAGACACACAGACACACAGACACACAGACACACAGACACACAGACACACAGACACACAGACACACAGACACACAGACACACAGACACACAGACACACAGACACACAGACACACAGACACACAGACACACAGACACACAGACACACAGACACACAGACACACAGACCCTGTTGCGAAATGTCGTGGTGTTAGAGCACCACCTACAGGGTTTACTGCAAATTAAAACAATGTCTGCGAACAATTATTTGAATATTCCTGTACGAGAATGTCTTTATGTATTTTGAGATTTGGGATTTTTTTCCTCCTAAAATGTTTGAACAGTTCCTAAATTCCATAGCCAAGTATATTAATACTTAACTATACATGAATTAAGTTCCAGTATTGAAGTACTCCAGTTTTGAAAAACTACTTAAAGCAGTATTTTCTTAAAACTACAGTTGAAAAATAAATATGTTGAGATTTGTTGTCTGATAAAGAGAATGCAGGAAAGTCTGCCAACATTCTTCTTTTAATCCTTTTTAACCTATTTTCAGAAGCATATTTTAATTGCATATTAAAATATCTTTCAGTAATAATAATTTAATAATTTAACTGTGTATTGCCTAGTATTAGAGCTAGTCAATAATTTCAAGTCCCTATACTCTTGAAAAAATAACCTGAAAAAAGGTCTTGATTGTGGAGGAAAGTGGAAGGAAATCAATAACCTGTTTACAAATTATTCCTATTATAAATACAGTTCATTTTTAATATCAGTTGGTCATATTTGTTCACCACATCAGCTTTGATTTGTCATTTGATCAAATATATATTCAAAATTGAATTCTTAACGTTCTAAGTCTTTTGACGATCAGAAAATAATGAAAATTCCTCCAGATCTGAAATAGCTCTTGTGTTTGAACTACTTCTGCGCATAACTGATTGTACCATCAGTAAACTTCTAGAGCTCACAGGTTTTGGAGTAGTTGTGATGAAACTTTAAAATAAAAGCAAGGAGCAGAATTATTTTTAATGTGTTTTTTGACCTTTGAAACTTCGTGGGTCGTAATTTCAAGCTCTGTAGTTGGGAGTGTTCTGGCCTTTCTGTTTATATGAAGGTTGTGAATGAGGTATATTCACAACTGTTGAATGTAAGGCTGTTAAGGGAAAAGGAAGCCCAAAATTAATAATCCCATTACTTGCAATAAAATCAGCAGAGCTGTGAGCGCTTCAGTGAAAGGAACAAGTTACTGAGTTAATGCCATTGCAGAAAGGTACACCTATAATAAAGTAAGAATACAAATGGCTTAGTTACTACAATTGAGTAGAATTAGTACTATAAATAAAAGCTTTCTAGTCCATTATCAGAAATGCAGTTGCACAAGCCCCTTTTGTAGACCTAACTTTTAGTATTTATAAATGAGGTGTGCAGCAGAAAGTGCCCTTTTTCTTCCAAGCGTTTGGAATCCTGTAAATGAAGATCATTTCTGTGCCAAGGGCTGGAAGGGAGCATTTAAATGATGGCCAGGTGCTGGCTCTTCATAAGGAAGTGAATTTCAACCACTTGATTATTTTGCTTTAATTTATTTTTCACCTTCTTAATGCATTTGTCGGTATAAGGTGTAAATGCATAGTTAAATTGCATTGAATCTTTGTGAAAACTGAAAGTAAAAATAGGAAATATAAAATATTTCACTTTATTAATAGCAATGACAAAGTCTGCATCTTTTAATCTGTAGTAGTAATTGACATTAGTATAAACTTCTGCACTGACAACATTTGAAAACATCTTTCAGCTAATATGTTGTGTCTTGTGCCTATTATGAGCTACTCTAGACACTGTTTTTATTGCTACTGTAGCTAACTCGCTGTGATATTTTCCTTGATAAGTTCTGGTTTGACTTTATCCTACTCACTTTTAAAAATTCGAATTAGTTGCATTGCTTTCATTATTATTACTTCATTATTTTTAGCTTGTGGAGATAGTACAGAACAAATTAGATCACCGAGTGGGACAATCACAAGTCCAGGGTGGCCCTCTGAATATCCTGCGCGAATCAACTGTAGCTGGTACATCCATGCAAACCCAGGGGAGATCATAACTATAAGGTAACATTTATCCTGTATCAACCATATGGATTGAAGAAGTTTTGACAGACTTTTTTTGACTTCCAGTTGTGTATACACTAATTTCCTCTGCTTACCTGTAAATGTAGATCTGTTCTGTCTGTTTTTTTGCTCTTCCTTTTGTCCAATTTGGTCTTACATAGCCATGTAGCATTTGTTTCCTGGACCTCCTATTCCATGTATTTATATATAGAAAAAAACCTTAGATTTTTAAAAATTCTGACAACCCACAACTTCTACTGAAAGCAGTAAAAACTACTGGATGATTAAAGTGGCATCCATTTCAATTGGGTAATTTGGAAGCAAACTTTTTCCGAAGAATAGGAAAACTGGGACAAAATACAGACAGTTATATAAATTTGGAACCATATTTTTTTTGAAGCTAATAAGAAAGTGACTCTAAGTAGCTTTTTTTTTTTTGACGTTATAAACAGGCTGTTCATATGAAGTCTATGTGGTTTATATTGTAACAGTGCCAGTATTAAATGATACATTTTAAAGGCAAAGGTGATCATTTTCTTGCTAAGGTAAAGACTTTTGCTGCATCTTTACCAAAGGAAAGATGCCTCTTTAGCTGCAAATTTACTTCAATTTCCGGTACGGACCTGCTGACCTAAGAAGAAGGGAGTATCTTTATGAAATATTTACTTTGACATGAGTTACTCTTTTAAAGTACTAACAATCTTTGTGCTAAATATCTATATTAAACTGGCATAAACGCACAGCAAAGTTGGTGAAATTGTTCTTCTAAAAGACAGCTTTCTAAAAATTTCTAATAGCTAAACATTTTTAAAAGCCTATATTTTAATAAAACAAGATTTTTTTTTTCTCTCACACTGCTCTCTTCCACTTGCCTATCTAGCGTATATTTCATATTTCATTTCTGGTTTAGTGTTCTGTTGTCTTTGCTGACCTGTTTTTGCCCAGAAAGTCTCTCCTTTGTGCTACTTTACCATGGCAGCATGTCTTCCTATAGTGTTAGCCAAAGCTTGGGTAATATCTTCCATAACATACCTTTCTGGTGTAATTGAGTAGTGCAAATGGGAGCAAGTCTTACCTGAAATCATATTTTGGAACTGTTTAGGTGTACTTAGAATGTCAAGACAGGTTGGCTGAAAGTAATATTAGCTAAAATTCTGAAATTTGGTTTAAATAAAACCACTTAGTAATATATAAAAATTACTAAATGAGATTCATAAAAGTAATTTCATGACCAGAATTACTTTAAAACTTGCTTTAAAATGAATGTGTGTGGTTTTTTTTTTTGTAGCAAAACTAAACTTCTTAAGTAGCAGGTACACTATTTTAGATGACAGAAGGGCTTGTTAGTGTCCTCATAATGTCAGATATTGTCACCACAAAGTGAATAATAGGTGAATACCTGGATAGAGAAGCCATTTTTTTTTACTCTATACCAGAGGAGTACTTTCAGCCAATTTCCACTTCTAACTGCAGTAATGTATTAGCTTGGTTGTGTAGTATCCAGTTTAATAGCAATTTTGACATCTGTTTTTCAGCTTTCAAGATTTTGATGTTCAGGGGTCACGGAGATGCAGCTCAGATTGGCTGACAATTGGAAGCTACAAAAATATTGAAGGCTACAGAGCATGTGGCTCCTCTATTCCTTCACCATACATCTCTTCACAGGATCATGTTTGGATCAGATTTCACTCAGATGATAGCATCTCCAGAAAAGGCTTCAGATTAGCCTACTTTGCTGGTATGTTGCGTATAATAACTAGTACAGCTTTATGGTTTTGGTTTTTTTCCCCTTTTACATTTTAAGAACTACTAACCTTGCAGCACTTCGTGTAGTCTCAGAGTTTAAACTCAGAGTTTATATCAGAGAAAAAGGGCATTACAGAAAGTATTTTAATCACATAACATTTCCAAAAGCTTTACATTCTTAAAAAATTGTATTAAGATGATAGACCATTCTAGCCAAGTAGAGGCTCATTTTGCACATGCAAAAATTCTGTTTGGATAATTCAAATATGCAGTGTAAGCTAGTTATCAGTAGTAATAGTTTGAGGCTGCTTTGTGGGCAATTCTTGGTCTACTGGCTCCATTTAGCTACTCCAGTAGCTCCCCAGAGAGGAGGAAGCCAGTCATGGGTAAAGAATAGTTCCAAACTGTTTTCTGCCCTTAAGAGGTATTAGAATTGAATGTAATTATATAATCATGGTGTTTTAAATCCTGATAATCAAAAATACTGGATTAAATTCTTCACTGTGTTTGTAATAGTTCTAATACTCTTGCTCCTTCCCAGTGTATGCCTATACTACATTCTCTGGCCTGCTCCAAATCTTTGCACCCCAGCTTTTAACACTTCTTCTATGTATAACAAGTCATACTGTCTCTTCCACCTATCCATTGCCGCCATTGTTCAAAATTATTGTACCAAGCTTCAGTAAAACTTGCCCTGATCCCTTCTAGTCTAAACCACATTTGGCTCCTGTTCTGTGTTCTGCACCTTCTTTTCCTACCTGATGGCTTCGTCCACAACCCTTTAGTTGCCAAGATGGCCTTCCCTCTCTGTCTCCTGTTTTTTGAGGCTACCTGAAAGCTTCCTCTACACTTCAGTGACTTGAAGTTTAGCATGTCCCAGGAGAAGTAACGCAGCCTTGCCTTTGATGCTGGCTCAGCTTGCAGGGCAATGCCCCACCGGATTTTTGCTTACTGTTGGATCAAAAAAGATGACAAGGAAAAAGAAGCTTCTTTCTAATCAGTCATCCTTAGCATCTGCTTCTGCTCTGCTCATCTCCATGTCCCTATAGGCTTAGAGGAAAGGCAGCATTCCTGAACGACTTCCAGGAAGAAGAAAATTTTGAATAAGGGTGTGGAATGGGGAAGGAAGGGGATGTGAGCCACAGGCTTAATAGAATATTTCTGGAAATCCTTTCCTTTCCTTTTCCTCCAATCTTAAAAACAACTTCAACCCCTTCTGGAAGACGCTATAACATTTTCAAAACTAAGTATTTTTTTTTTCTCGTGTTACTTGATTTCTTCACATTAGCATCCTGTACTTAGGTTGTTAACACCTTAATAGCCTGTTTAATTCAGTGTTTTTAAGGCTACTGTTAAATACTTAAATATATTTTTTTCAGAAACAACCATACTGAAACTTCAGCTTGAGCTTGATTCCTGTACTTGATGTGATACTTCATAAATACTTCATGTTTGAAGAGGCAGTGTACTGTTTCAGTGTTCAGAATAGTCTTGTACTGTTGTAGAGGGCTCCTTTTAGGAGAAAAGCTAAAAAGATCTGCTCTAATAGTCTTCTGGCTGTGTGTGCTTTCCCATGTGAAAAAGGAACTCCTGAAATACTAACATTTGTACAATACATTCAGCTATCCCAGTGTTTTATTTTGTATACTGTGGATCAGTAATTGTCATTTCTTTAAGATGAGCTTGCAATTTCTGTATTACATTTAATTTCTTAATAAATACGCATTAAAAATTGTGTCTATCATTACTTCCCTAATTTGAATGGATAGGCTTGTATATGTGAAAGCTGCAGGTTTGCATCCTTTTGTATTTACATTTGTCATGGGTAAAGAATGGCAATAGCTTGTATACATTGCTGACAGCACTCTAGCTTTTCATTTAAGAATGATGCTTCTTGTTAGCTGTAAGTGTAAGTGGTGATAATGGCAGTGACTGCTGTGACTTGACATATAATTTGCTATATGGTAAGATGGCTAATCAAGAAATGCCCAAGAAATAAAAGAAATGGAAAGCTGAAGCAGTACTGAGTTCTTCCTGTTTCAAGAAGCATAAGTATCTTAGAAAAGGGAAAAAAATAGTAGTAATACTTTAGGTGTGCAGATGCAAGTTAGGTCTACTTATGCTGGAACGATGGGAACTATTTACCAGCAACAGGCCCGAAAGGGACCATTAGGGATCCTCCGGTTTAAAATCCGGTATAGATGATAGGCCACCTGAATTCTTTGAATTAATTCTTGTTTGAAGTAGATAACATCTTCCAGAAAAATACCCATTTTTCATTAAAAACAAAAAAAAACCCAAAATACTCCAATTAGGAAGGTTCCAGCAGTCTTTAACTTGTTCCAGTGGCGAATTAGTGTTATGAGTTTTGGTCTTTCTTTTTTAAAAGTAGAAGTTAACGTGTATTTACCATAGCTTCTGTTGATCTTTGGACCTTGTTTAGCCTTCGTCTTTGAGAGTGAAGAGCTTTCTGTTATCATATTTCTGTTTTGTTTTATTATTTAGTCACCTTAATCATCATTTTTGGTGAGCTAAGGACAGTGATCTCTTGATGTCATTTGACATCAAGACTAGACTAGAAGGTTCTTTTTTTTCCTCCTCTGCTTCCTTTAATTTAGAAGCATCTTTAATTATGGGTACCAAAATAGGACAGAGTTTACTAATCGTGGCTGCCATAAAGTGGAAAAAAGAGATAAGAAAAGTAGAGAAGTCATGTTCCCTGTAAATGCATGAAAGGTTTGTGTTAGTCCTTTGGCTGTAACTGCACTTGGGTTCTGCTGATCTTGAAGTTCTTTGTATGCACGGTGTTCAAGGATAGTTTTATTTGTATATATCAGCTACATTTATTGTACTTAGCTTATATAAAGTCGTAAAATTAAGTCAAAGCATGAACTGATAGCTTATAACCTATTCATTTAACAGTCAAAGTTGATTTGACAGTGATCTATTCTCGTATTATTTTTCCACTTAATCAATATCTGATGGAAATGTAAGCTTTATTGATGTAATGACTTCAGGATCATGGGTTAAAAGTGCTACATCAGGGTCACCTAGGCAACTCTCTTCTGGGAAAATTAACAGTCTACAGAAACAAGAGCTTAGGTGAAATTCTGTCCTGTCTTGTTACTGCAATACTGTCTTTAATATTTGCTTCTCACATATTTACAGCTCCATTTCTGCTCAACCTCTTTCCAGTTGTATGTGCTTTCTAATTATTACATTTTTGGAAAGGAAACTTTTTATTTAGTATCTATATGTTCTACAAGGTAAAAACACTGAGCTAAAGTATAATCAGTACTTCAGCTAGTTCACTCAGCTAGTTTATGCATATTTCCACTCTGTTGCCCTCTCTCTGTGGTCCAAACTCATTCTGTTTGATCAGGACAAGTCTAGTAGTTCACCTATACAAGTTTCAACTTCAAGTCATACTTAGTATTTGGCATACTAGTATTACACATGATGTATATGTATACATATAATGAAACAAGATGATGATATTTATACTAGATCTATTCTGTTTTTTCTTAGTGAAATAAGCATTTTCTAAAACTTAATCACTGGCAACATACACTTCTGTTTTTGCTTTACTTTCAGTGCCTGTCACTGAATTTGACTTAAGCACTCTTCAGCAATGCTCACAATGTTTGTCACTTTTGATTTTATGTTTCCTGTATTTCTTTTTTAAAAAGCCTCAGCACTTGTGCAGTTTTCAAATGCGGAGGCGGTTGTAGCACTTTTTTTTAATTGATTATTTCAAGGTAAAGTGTGTGTGTGTGTTTTTTTAATGTTTTCTAAGATACTGAAAAAAAGATACTTGAAGAGGGCCACGGAAATTCAAACTACATGTAGGAGTTTTATCGCTTTGAGTGGTTAAGCACTGTTGTCCCTACGGATTGTCCAAAGGGGTTGTAGATATCTCCAACTTTTAAGATATTCAAAACTCGATTGGATAAGACTCTGAACAACCCAATTGAACTTCAAAGTTAGCCTTGCTTTGAGCAGGGGATTTGACTAGGTGACCTCCAGGGATCCCTTTCATTCTGAATTATTCTGTGCTAAAGCAAGTAGAACCTGCTTCTCTGAGAGAGTCTGCGTTTCAGTTAACTTTACCATGCTGCCTCTAGTGTTTCCTTTAAAAACTCCAAAATACAGTCTTACTTTAGATTTAGTATACCTTTATCGAACTTCTTGAATTTCTGCTGTGGAAGACTTATCTGCATTACAGATTTTTTGAATGTATTTTTGGAGCACTGACCACATCTGTTTGTTTTTATAGCCAAATTTATAGCCTGTGCCATAGTTTTTAGGAACTGCAGTGACTTAAAATGACACAGGTGTATTTGATTTGGCTAAGTTGTTACAGAGATGAAATTGGTGGTTTCTGAGGTGTTTTAACATGCTTGGAGCTTTAATAAATGAATCTCTGAAGGAAAATATTTTTGAGGCTGCAAATGTGGTAGTAGCCAGTGGACCACATTTTCCTATGTGTCTGTGTTTTCACTTTGTGTCCTAAAATGTCTTCTGACGTTTTTCAGAATTAAAAAAAAAACTTCTAAGTTGTCTAGACCACTGCTTGCATCCTTAACTTTTAGAATACAATTTTATGTTTAGGCTTATATTAATTTCTATCTCTTACTGCAGTCTGCTCTCTTAATTGCTGAAGGAACAAATGATGGGAAGGAGGGGGAGAGTGGTTTCTCACTTAAGGTGAGATAAAGGGTGATCTTAACAGTCAGCTTTTCACTCTTGCTATAGATCCTTTGGTGCAAAGTAGGAACCTAAGAAAACAGGACAGTGGGCTGACAGCTTTTTATGAAAGTGTTTGATCAGGTAACTGTTACTGCAGGAAAAAGTTATTGTAGTTTCAGTGAGGAAGGAGGGAAACAATATTTTTCTGACTTAATTTTAGCATCTTAGGAGCCAGATTTTTCAGCTGCTGTAAATGAGCAGAATGAGCATGGTTTTCTTGACTACAGTTAACTAACTCAAAGCAGCTAAGAATGAGGCTCATGCTGATCTGTTGACAGTATTTAAACTGGAAAAAGCTATTTTATCATTAAAACATATTGTGGTGATTTACAGAGACTTTAAACAGTTGCATGTCTTGCCATTCTGAACCACCTGGTGCTGCAAATGCGTATGCAACACCAACCACAAAGTGCTACATTCTAAAAAAAGAATATTCTTATGTCCTTTTTTTCAGGGAAATCTGATGAACCAAATTGTGATTGTGACCAGTTTCATTGTGCTAATGGGAAGTGTATTCCAGAAACTTGGAAATGTAACAATATGGATGAATGTGGAGACAACTCTGATGAAGAAATCTGTGCCAAAGCTAGTCCTCCAACAGCTTCTTCCTTTCAACCTTGTGCTTACAACGAGTTCCACTGTCTTTCTCGCTTCACCAAGCTTTACACTTGCCTTCCAGAATCCTCAAAATGTGATGGTAACATTGATTGTCTTGACCTGGGAGATGAAATAGACTGTGATGTGCCAACTTGCAGGCAGTGGTTAAAATACTTTTATGGTACTTTCAGTTCTCCCAACTATCCTGACTTTTATCCACCTGGAAGCAACTGCACCTGGTTAATAGACACTGGTGATCATCGCAAAGTAATTTTGCGATTTACTGATTTTAAACTTGATGGTACTGGTTATGGAGACTATGTCAAAATATACGATGGGTTAGAGGAGAATCCACGGAGGCTTTTGCGTGTGCTAACAGCATTTGACTCTCATGCTCCCCTTACAGTTGTGTCATCCTCAGGACAGATAAGAGTGCATTTTTGCGCTGACAAAGTGAATGCTGCAAGAGGATTCAATGCCACCTATCAAGTAGATGGCTTTTGTTTGCCCTGGGAAATTCCATGTGGTGGAAACTGGGGTTGCTACACAGAGCAGCAGCGCTGCGATGGCTACTGGCACTGTCCAAACGGAAGGGATGAAGCCAACTGCACCATGTGCCAAAGAGATGAGTTTCCCTGTTCTCGGAATGGTGTTTGCTACCCTCGGTCAGATCGCTGCAACTACCAGAATCATTGTCCTAATGGTTCAGATGAAAAAAATTGTTTCTTCTGCCAGCCAGGAAATTTTCACTGTAAAAATAACCGCTGTGTGTTTGAAAGCTGGGTTTGTGATTCTCAAGATGACTGTGGTGATGGCAGCGATGAAGAGAATTGCCCAGTCATTGTGCCCACTAGAGTAATAACTGCAGCTGTCATCGGCAGTCTTATTTGTGGATTGCTGCTTGTCATTGCACTGGGATGTACTTGTAAATTGTACTCACTCAGGATGTTTGAACGAAGGTAAGTAGAACAGATAGCCTCGAGCACTCAAAATACTTCTACTTATTTTGTTATTAGAGCGCTCTTTTATATTAAAGCATTCTTACTGACGTACAATTATTGTTATATGTGATTTCTAAAGGTGATGTTCCTCCTTTCTGTTTGACAGTTAAAAGGAGTGTAGTTAAAAAGAGGTAGAATTATTCTGATAACTTTTCTGTTGACAGTTGAGATGTGGTTGCCCAAAGAAGGTGTGGGGAAGCTGCATTTCTGCAGTTAAATTAATGTCTCTTGTCTGCCTTTATGAGTATGTTTCTTCTGTTGCGGACTATCTCATGCCATGCCAGGATTACTTTTTTTTTTTTTTTTCCCCCTTTAAGTATTATACGCATCTCTCATGGGGCCTTATATATTTAGCCCATGTTTTTTTAGGAATGTATTGATGATTTGTTTCTCTTCTTTACTCACCTGGACGGACCTGTAAGAATGACTAAACAAAGTTGTTATATGTATTTTTACTGATTTCTAATAAGATTTCATCTGTTGAAATTTACTATTTCAGATTATGTCTGATGCAATTTTACTCTTAAATATGAATATATATTATAGACTTACGTATTATGAAATTTCTTTTCTCTTTAAAAGATCATTTGAAACTCATTTGTCAAGGGTTGAGGCTGAACTGTTAAGAAGAGAAGCCCCCCCATCTTATGGACAGTTAATTGCCCAGGGTTTAATTCCACCAGTTGAAGATTTTCCTGTTTGTTCACCAAACCAGGTAAGGTTTCAAAATAGTGGGCAGACTTTAAAATTTAAGAAAATTGAAATAAAAATATTTTATCTTTCATATATCTTATTTTGGTTTTACAGCGTTCCCTTTTCTTCCTTTCAAACCTATACTTTTAAACTAAGCTTAGCTATTGGACAGAATCATTAGGATATGGTAGCATCACACAGTTTACTTTGAGACTTTATTTTCTTAGTAATGAATGCCAGTATTGCATACTATAGAATCCTTCTTGCATAAAAAATACTGGATTAGTAGACCTGGTTTTATGTTCTCTATTAATGTTGGTGTATACGCTGTTAAGACAGCAGAATACCACTTGGAAGTCTGAGAAGGAAGAATTAAGAATTCTAATGCAAAATTGTAGTTCATGCCATTGTGCATATGTGTTTAGGCATGATTATGCCCACCGAGAAGAGCCTGGCCCCATCCTCTTGACACCTTCCCTTCTGAAACTTATACGCATTGATGAGATTCCCCCCTCAGTCTTCTCTTCACCAGGCTGAACAGTCCCAGCTCTCGCAGCCTTTCCTCATAGGAGAGACGCTCCAGTCCCTTCGTCCTCTTAGTAGCCCTTCGCTGGACTCGCTCCAGGAGCTCTGCGTCTCTCTTGTAGTGGGGAGCCCAGAACTGGGCACAGTACTCCAGATGTGGCCTCACCGGGCTGAGTAGAGGGGGAGGATCCCCTCCCCCGACTTGGTGGCAACACTTTTCCTAAGGCACCCCACGATGCCATTGGCCTTCTCGGCCACAAGGGCGCCTTGCTGGCTCCTGGTCAACTTGCTGTCCACCACGACTCCCAGGGCTGTCTCTGCCGAGCTGCTTTCCAGCATGTCAACCTCCAGGCTGTACTGAAGCATGCAATTATTCCTCCCTAGGTGCAGCACCCTGCTCTTGCCTTTGTTGAACTTCCTGAGGTTCCTCTCCGCCCACCTCTCCAGCCTGTCAAGGGCCCTCTGAAGGGCAGCACAGCCTTCTGGGGTGTCAGCCACTCCTCCCAGTTTCGTATCATCAGCAAACTCGCTGAGGGTGCACTCTGTCCCTTCCTCCAGGTCACTGATGAATACGTTGAACAAGACTGGGCCCAGTAGTGACCCCTGGGGGACACCACTAGCTGCAGGCCTCCACCTAGACTCTGTGCCACTGACCACAACCCTCTGAGCTCGGCCATCCAGCCAGTTCTCCATCCACCTCACTCTCCACTCATCTAGCCCACACTTCCTGAGTTTCCCTGTGAGGATGTGATGGGAGACAGTGTCCGAAGCCTTGCTGAAGTCCAGGGAGACAGCATCCACTGCTCTCCCCTCCTCTACCCAGCCAGTCATTCCCTCCGAGAAGGCTATCGGATTGGTCAAGCATGATTTCCCTTAGGTGAATCCGTGCTGACTACTGCTGATCACCTTCTTGTCCTCCAGATGCTTAGTGAGGACCTCCAGGATGAGCTGTTCCATCCCCTTTCCGGGGATGGAGGTGAGGCTGACAGGCCTGTAGTTTCCTGGCTCCTCCTTCTTGTCCTTTTGGAAGACTGGAGTGACACTGTCTTTCTTCCAGTCCTCAGGCACCTCTCCTGATCTCCAGGACCTTTCCGAGATGATTGCCCTGTTTCCTTCTCTCAGGTTCCTGAACTCCACTGTCTCATGGTCACTGCAGCCAAGGCTGCCCCCAACCTTCACATCTCCAACCAGACCTTCTTTGTTAGTGCAAGGTCCAGCAGCATGCCTCTCCTTGATGGCATCTCCATCACCTATGTCAAAAGTTATTCTCAGTGCTCTGCAGGAACTTCCTTGACTGTTTGGGCCTAGCTGTGCTGTCTTCCCAGCAGATGTCAGGGTGGTTGAAGTCTCCCATGAGAACCAGGGCCTGTGATCGTGAGGCTACTTCCAGCTGTCAGTAGAAGGCCTCATGGACTTCCTCTTCCTGGTCAGGTGGCCTGTAGCAAACCCCCACAACAGTGTCACCCAGGTTAGCCTGCCCTTTAATCCCTACACATAAGCTCTTGACTTGCTCATCATCCCCTCCTAGGCAGAGCTCCATACGTTCTAGTTGCTCCCTCACGTAAAGAGCAACTCCACCACCTCACCTTCCTGGCCTGTCTTTCCTAAAAAGCACATAGCCATCCATGACAGCATTCCAGTCATGCAAAGTATCCCACCATGTCTCTGTAACTGCAATGAGATCATGGTCCTGCAACCACACACAGATCTCTATTCCTGCTTATTCCCCATGCTGCGTGCATTTGTGTACAGGCATTTTGAAGAGGCATGTTGCTAAGGTAGCAAAGCTTACTTTTACTTAGTATTGCAGAGAATGTTAAAAAATAAATAAATAAATAAATAAAACCCTCATGACAAGACCATAAGAAGGGGAATTGATTCTTATTTTGAACAAAATTGATTTCATTATGCTTATTCTGTCATAAATTTAATATATTCGTTCTTTCATGTTTCCATGCTCAGAAGCAGCAGGGTGTTTGGGTCCAAGTAATCTTGCAAGGATTACTTGTGGTGATAGAGAGTTCAAACAACGTCAGTTATCATGTCCTTATCAAATTTCTGCATTCTTCTTGAATGGTGACCACGTGCTATTTTATGTGCCTACTGTAGCCTTTGAGTTGAGAACAATTGCGATCTTTTGTCTCCTCCCCTGCCATGCTCAGTGTCCTTGGGCTGCATTACTAATTCATTCACTGTCCTTTTTTTTTCCTCCTATTACAGTTATAGCCTGTTCTTTGTTTTAGTCTGTTCTTTAGTCTGCTCTCTTTCTTTTGAGAGACTGCATGTAGCTGTACTGATCTCCTGCTGATAAACCAAAAGTTAGTATTTAGCAACTAATATTTATCCTTTTGTACATAGGCAAAACCTAGCCACTTCAAAGTAAGACCTTTGTTCAAGCTTCCACTAACTACTGATCCTGAAATCTTTTAATGTTTGATTAACTGTTGCTCTCCTTACGCGTGGAGTATTTCAGGGAAGCTTAATAAACAGCCGCTTGTTTAAGGAAGATAGTTTGAGTGCAGTTAGTGTAAAGTGTACCCTGATACTGTGACGATAAATGCCTACTGTATTCACATTGACTTTTTTGGTTAAGCTAAGAAGGGCTCTTGTCTTGAACATGTAAGTGTCTCAAACTTTTGGTCTTTGTAAACACAGAAGTAAAGCTTCTGATGTCAACTTACAATTTATCTATGCTAGGTATAATATAAGTATGAGATAATTTTGCACAAAACTAGATGTTACTTTCCAAATATCGTATAGTAAGCCAAGCTGAACATCCAGCTTTGATAGTGGAAAGTAGGTGCAGGCTGTAGGCTGTCAGCAGTGGATACATTCAACTTTTGTAGAAAAACGTATCTTCTACTGTAACTTGGAGAAGGGAACTAATAGCTCTGTCTGGAAGTGGGTTTTATGTTTAAAGATAGTATGACTGTAACCAAGATTCTCATTGCATGGGTCAGCCTGGTTACAAAAAAGAACAGTATGTTTCTATTTAAAGGCAGTTTTGTGCTTGTACGCATTGGTCTTCGTGTCCGCTTTTCCAAAATTAAGCTGCACCAATTCGTGACATAGGTATGTGTCTGTTCAAGTTAAATAACATAAGGCCTGGCTGAACATGTTCATTTTCTTTTCAGCTTTTCAGAAAGAGTTACAAGTTAGCAAATATATAGAAATTTTTGAATTAATTCATCTCCTTATTAGAAACAGGTGGTTTTCAGAATAGCTTGGTCTTTTTGGCTTCTCTTGTGCCTGTTCTCTGGTTAATTGTATGTAGCATCTTTTCACTGCAGTGTTTCGTCAGTGAAAACTGATGAACAGGCTTTATTATCGTTCATGGATTCCTGTGTGAACCCGTGGTGTCTGAGCTTGCCACTGCTCTGCAGCAGGAACCCTGATTCCAGCTGTGCTCATACCTCTCTTGAGGTAGGGCTAGATCAAGAAAGTCTGTGAAGACACAGCAGTTGTCATGCCCAGGTGCATATGACCTCTTGCATAGGTAACTCAGAGCAAATCAATGTGCACTGTGTTTACAGTGCATCCCTACCCTGCGTGGGATTTTCCAAGTTTGGTGCATGTGAACAGGCTTAGGAGCTATAGGATCAGGATTTCCAAATGAACTTAATTTGCTCAGGCCTGTTTTTCATCATGAGACCCCACACAGGTGACCAGAGGATCTTGATTTTTAATAAAATGAAATTTCCACATAGAGAGGACAGTTCTGGAAAACCCAGACGTGTAGTGGCTGAAGTCAGAGACTGTAACTGGAGCTTTTAAAAAGACTACTTATGCAAAGAGAGCTGTTCTTTGTTTTGTTTTGCACTGAAACTTTATTTTATCTTCAGTCAGACTTAAACTGAATTAACCACACAATGTGGCTTTGGGGATGTTTTAAATTACCTTTAGAACCTAAAATGTAATAGAAATTGAAAGACTTGATGAAAGTGACAGTCTTTCATGGTAGCACATCCCAAAACATGGCTGCCTCAGAATCTTTCTGTGTAACCATAATTTCATGCTCCGTAAAAGTATGAATGCACGTACAATAATTTTGATCAGTGAAAGAATGTTAATGAATTTCCATTATGAAGACCAGAATTTCAGAGGACACTTCAAAATATGAGTAGCTATCCTGGGAAATTAGTAGCCAAAAATAGGGAAAAGTAAGGAGTATACTGGCCATCACCTTCAAAAATAAGGAAAAAGTCATAGAGTACTGATGTTTGCATGATAAAATTTTCAGTTGTATTTAAATCAGTGAAGTTACACTGTGTAAAGCTTCTTTTTCAGAAGAGAACATCATTAAGAATAAAAATTTAAGAGACAATGTAAATTGAATTCATAAATTATAAAGCTTGAATTAAATTTGTAGTATAATTATGTGGTGGGGGGTGTCAGCCTTAGGGCAGGAAGTGTTCAGCTTTCTTTGATTTTAAGCAATAGTTGCATCTCAAGATTACAAATCTGTGTAGAACTGAAGATACCTAGTTGAAGTTTCCTGGAGGTAGTAGTCTCAACTGAGAGAAACCTTGGTCATTCTAATTTGTGTACCCTTTTTTGCCTAAAACTGATGCATGGCTAGAGCTGGATTTTCAAGGGTTCGTAGCAATCTCTCCAGTAGTTTCTGAAGGTAAGGCTACTGGGCATACACATTTATGTGCTTGAGTTTAAATATCATTCTTTGGAACTGCTGGAAGGGAAGGGATAACATCAAAGTTTGAAGTTATACCTCAAATGTTGTGTTTGGACACTGTTGTGCTGTGTATGCTTGTGGCATATGAAAGACTGGAAGGGAGCTGAAGAAGACAGCGTCACAACACTGAAGTTTGGTGTTTGTAAACAAAGTGAAACGTATGCATATATGTCAAGTGTTTTTCTGAAGGAAAGGCTGTATTCCGAAAAATATTTTTGGCCATAATCTTCATTTAAAAGATGTGAATATGGATTTTTCCTGTAATTAAGCACATCAATAAATATTTCTTTTCAGAATTGCTGAGCATCCAGCAGATCTGTTAACAAAATGTTTCTGAGAAATGGGCTACTTAGCTGAGGTGCTATTTTTACTGATTTTCAATAAGTGAACCCCAAGTCAGAAGTATTAACAGGGTGCTGTGACCTTACAAATTAGGAGTGATTCAAGATTTTCAGCAGAAAAATTCAGATATGCATTGTTTCTTAACTGACTCACTAGAAAATATATACCAAATTTGGAGAATGCCTGGTTTAGAACACAAGATAATTTTGATTAAACAGAAGCATTAACGTATTTTGAAACTGGAATTAACTGACTGTGCCAGAATGGGAGAAGAATCAAACTTTCTAGTCTTCCTACTAGAGAAAAGGTATTTAATTTCATCTCTGTTCTAGGCAGCCCTATGGCACTGGATAAGAAAAGGTCACCTCTGTTAAATCTTAAGGAGTTTTAGGAAATTTTCTTTTTCAAATCCAAAACTTTTGTGGCACATTACTATGTAATGTACTCTAAAATCCACAGTAACTACTTTATCTTTTAAGTAAGATTGTATGTAGCTGATCTTACGTATCTGCTGTACTAGAGCTTCTGCACTTGGTCAGTTGCTTTACTCTTCTGTGATCAGTACACCATACTCAGGTTATATTGCATCTATTTTCATTCTTCCTGTCTTTACAGAGGCCTTTGACTTGGACAGGAATGTGCCTTCTTTTGCTTTTTTTATTCTCCTTTTTCTTCTCTAAATCTTTCAACTTGTTTTCCCTATTCATAATGTGTTTTTTTCCTTGAAAGAGTCTAGGCTTCTTTCATGCCTGTTTTATGTTTAAAGTAGCCTTTTGCTACATATGCCAGATCCTTAATATTAGAGATTCAACATTTGTTAATATTTAAGAATTTAAATTTAATCTTTGTGGTACAGTAGTTATCATTCTGTTATTGTAAAACAGGGCCAACATACTGTCAATACTTGATTGTTACTTGTCTTCTTGTTTAGGCTTCAGTTCTGGAAAACCTGAGACTAGCAGTGCGATCTCAGCTTGGATTTACCTCGATCAGACTTCCTATTGCTGGCAGATCAAGTAACATTTGGAATCGCATTTTTAACTTTGCAAGGTCACGTCATTCTGGATCTTTGGCGTTGGTCTCAGCAGATGGAGATGATGTTGCCAGCCAAAGTACTAGTAGAGAAGCTGAAAGAAATAGTACTCACAGAAGCCTATTTTCAGTTGAATCTGATGATACAGACACGGAAAATGAAAGAAGAGACACAGCAGGAGCAGTTGGTGGTGTTGCTGCCACTTTGCCTCAAAAAGTCCCCCCTGCAACAGCAATAGAAGCAACAGTAGGAGCATGTGGGAGTGCCTCCACTCAGAGTGCCAGTAGTGGTAACACAGATAATGGAAGAGAAATAACAAGTGTAGAGCCCCCAAGTGCAAGTCCAGCACGTCACCAGCTCACTAGCGCACTAAGTCGTATGACTCAAGGCTTACGCTGGGTACGCTTTACCTTAGGGAGATCAAGCTCAGTGAATCAGAACCAAAGTCCTCTGAGACAGCTTGATAATGGGGTAAGTGGAAGAGAAGAGGATGATGATGTTGAAATGTTAATTCCAGTCTCTGATGTAGCATCAGACTTTGACATGAATGACTGTTCAAGACCTCTACTAGATCTCAGCTCAGATCAAGGACCAGGGCTTAGACAGCCTTACAGTGCAACACATCATGGTGTAAGGTCATGCAGTCGAGATGGCCCCTGTGAGCGCTGTGGCATCGTGCACACTGCCCAGATACCCGACACTTGCTTAGAAGCAACAATGAAAAGTGAAACTAGTGACGATGAGGCGTTATTACTCTGTTAGGTACGGATTGTTTAGGAAAGATTGTGTACAAGTTGGAGCAATATCTGTCATTGTTTTGTACTTCACAGTTAAAACTAGTTTTTAGTTTTTAAAAAAAATCCAGGACAACGTTATGTTAAAACGATTTTAGCCTATGTGGTTGATTAAACATTTCCTATACTGGATGACCTTATGGAACTGCTAGAGTGAACGTTTTAATGGCTCTGAATACACAATGCGTGTATCCAGTATAACCTGATTACTCTTTAAACTGAAGTTTATCCCAGTTAGTTTCAAGTTTAGTTTATCCTGGTACTGTAGTTCAAAACAGAAACATGGCTGCTTAAGACTTATTTGGCTGCCTGTTTAACCCCATAGTAACAGGTGAATTTGTACAGAATTATTTTCCTTTAGGAATTTACTCTGTTGTATTATTGCCAACATACTTGTAACTTAATATACTAAATGCTGGTAAGGATTGTTAATGTAAAATATGTATTTTTTTCTTTGAGTTTATACAACATTTTGTCTAAATATTCTTGAATTTCATCATAATGTGAACTTATTTAAAGGGAGGAGAAATTTTCTCCAGGAGCATTTTTTTTTCTTTCAGAAATACAAGATGCAATGATGTGTGAAATTTAGGTATAATTAGATAAACTGATGGCAAAAGCTTTTATAGCACTGACTTTATTAAACTGCAATCTAATATGGTACAGTCAAATAGTATGTAAAATCCCCAGTCACTAGTCTTTTCAATTTGAAGTAAAAAAGGGCCGAAGATATTACAATATGCATTAGTTCTATAAATATCCAATATGTACAAATACACTACAGAATAAGTTCCAACTAGTAATAGATCTTTCCCTAATACTCTAGGGTATAAAGCTTGTTTGGACTCGAGGGATTTGCACTAAAATCATATTAAGGTCTCTAATGAGCTTAGTGCACAAGCACTATCACTTTAAGTACTATTATTGTCTGATATTGCAATGGCTATATATTTCCATGGCTCTTTACTTGGGGTGTTGCATTTTTGTTGCAATTGAATTTGCTTTACTAATTCCCTATTTATTCGTTGTATTTAAAACTGGTTTACTTGGTTGCAGACTGGTTATTTAAAAAAACTTTAAGAAAAGGAAGAAAAGAAAGAAAGAAATCCCTTTCAGTGTTTTTCTTTTCTTTTTTTAATATTACATGTTGGAGCAAAACAAATCAGTGGAAAAAAGCTCATAATTTCCAATTTTGTGATAAGCAGGTTACTATGTGGCTATTAGCGTGTCAGCAAGAATCTACACATTTAAAAACAAAAATGTCAACTACTGTTTTATTTATTCTTTGCCAGTCTGTTTTTCGTAGGCTTAAAGATCCAGTATGAAATGTATTTGTGTGTGATTGTATGCTATTTATTAAATTTTAAATACTTTGTTGAATGTCATTTTAAAGCATGTTTAAAGTCTTGTGCATTTCTGTCGTGTTATGCTGTCAGGCAGAACTGACTAAAATGTTTTAATATGTATCAAAATTAAATTGAATTTTGTTATGTTTTTGAGGTACTTTTAAAGATAAATCCAAGGTCTGTCTGGCTTTTTCTTTTATTTTTTTAAAAATCTTCATCTCTGAAGTACAAATCACATGCAGAAGAAGCAAATAATGGAATAGATTCCAAACTGTATATATTGTTTCCCTTCTCTTTATTCACAGACACCGGGATGAAAAAATTAAACAATCTTACCATCTGGTTGGGGTTTTTTGTTTTTTGTTTTTTGTTTTTTTTTCCACAAGATTTAGTAGGTAAATTCTGAGGTCAGGACACGGTTGTTTAGATTTGTGCTTTGAGGAACTTATGTGCAATACAGTTGTAAAGGATTTTATTGTAATGGCCCATGCAGTTTCAACATTAAGAACAGATCACATCACACTGGTACCAGATCAGGTACAGTTTGGCCCATAACAACACATACCAGAGTAAAAGTCATTAATGGCCATTTTTATTCACATTGAATAATATCTAATTCTATGGGTAACCTTTAGTCTGATTTCAGTGGCACTGCTTGTAGAGCAGGTAAATCTGCAATATGAATAAGGTAACACACCCTGAAAAATATTGGAATATGTCTTGTTAAAAAAATACTGGCTTTTTAAACCTTCTTAAGCAATTGTTATTAGAAAGCAGTTAAGAAGTTTTTTGTCACTGAGGCAGATACATTTTGAAGAAAGCATCTTCACAGAATATCTTAGGTTATATACACGCATACAATGTTCTAAACTTGTTCCATTAGATGCTCTAAATAGCATGTACCTGTGGACTCCATATTGCGGATGTAAAAAGGAATACAATGTTTAATTTGTTTTAAAAGAGAATTGCTACACATGAAACTGGGAAGTTGGATTTGATTGAGAATTTGGAAAACTGTAAATAAAATTCATATTTGTATGAGGCTAATTTGTTGCTGTGATTTTTTTTTTTTCTTAGTGATTTTTAAAGGGAGCAATCACATTTCCTTTTGGTTAATACAGTACTGATCTATTACGGAGACTTCTGTTAAGTCATGTTGCTTCACTTCTTTTTATTCTGAGGCTGGTTGAAACAGTATTTTATTGAAATGATTCCTGATTTAGCATTGCTACAATGCTAGGGAATTTTAAAGAAAGTCTGAATGATTTGCTGTGGACTAACTTATTTTCTGTAATAAACCACTTTCATCTGAAAGCTTCGAAGAATGTAGGTGATTTTTCTCTTCATATAAAGGTTTCTAAGCATGGAAGGAGTTTGTTTAGCCATTCAGTTTGCACTGAAATATTAAGGAGGCTGGTTGAGGTTCTGATGCTACAAGACGTTGTTTTGTTTCCAAAGAAGAGTCCTTCTGCAGTACAAGTTCAACAAGGATTTCTAATATACTCCTATTTCGAAATAGAATCCAGGAGAGAACACTGAAATTGGTTATATTATCATTGTGGTGTTCTTACTATCCCAATGCCGAAGCAAAAACTCCTGGCAGAGTTTGGGTTCAGTCTAGTAAATCACAGTTCAAATTTGAGATACATACTTTTCCAGTGAATCTTTAAATTCTCACTGCAGATAAACATGACAAGTTTTTCTGTTCAGACCAGTTTTTGCTTTCTTTGTGAAAAGTGAGTGTTTTCTGTCCAGTTCCATTCTTCTGCTGCTGTTTAGTGCTGCACATCTGCAAATCTTTGAAGTCAATAGCTTTAATCTTCCTGTACTTGTGGTGAGTGCTGTGAGAGGGTGTGGTTGTTTGTGTGTGTCTCGGGGTTGGGGGGAGGGAAGACTTGGGGGGCTTTTGGTTGTTTTGGGGGAGGGGGGTTGGCTGTGCCTCTCTTCTTCCTCTGCTTCCTTTCTGAAAATCTGCAGCTGGTAACCAAAGTCCTCCAGCATGTCATCTGCGATTTAGTTGTCCGTAATTATGTATGTCCTGAAAGGATGAGAGAGAAGTATATGCCTTTGTCAGGTCACTGAAAGTGTGAAGAAGTAATCGGATCAAGGGCTGAAACTTTTTCCTCAGTTCCGTTTTGGGATTTGTTTGACTACTGTTAACTCCTTTCCCTTACCAAAGTAGATTAAATAAATTCTGCAGGTTAAATAGAAGACTTGTCTGCGCTTGGACTTGGTACAAAGAAGTTTTATAACAACATTCCTTTCATGTCAATATGTTTACCCAGTTTAGGTTTCCATTCACATCCAATACCACACTGTGATCTATCTGGTAAACAGTGACTTGAGCAAGAGGAGTTAGTATTCCCTAGTGGACAACTGGAATATAACAAATCAAATATACAAGACTTTCTCCTTAGCTAATGGAAGACATGAGAGAGAGGAAGCTCTGTAAACCATTTAGGTTAGTGACTGAATCACACCTTGGGAAGGGAATTAGGGGAAAATTAATCATGCTAAGTTACAAGTCTTTGTGAATCTCTTGGCCCAGGTTTGTAATACACTGTAATACAGGCTACAGATGAGACAAATGCAGGAACAATGTAAGGATAGTGAGGAAGATCCTAAGTAAATATCTTCTTTCCTCCAATTTATGCAGTAGTATGGAAAGGAATAGAGGTGTTCAGTTTTGCTTTCCACTGCCTGGTTCATTGGGCAGAAATTATAATTCTGAGTGCATGCTCCTTTAGAAGATAGGTTGACTTTGATTTTTTTTCTTTTCCTTGATTATCCTGAATAATGTTTTTATGGTATTTTTCTAGATAATGTGTTGGTAAAATTAACAATTTTCAAATGAGGCTAATCTCTGCTTTTGTGGTTATGTTTCTTTAAGCTTGGAAAAAATCATAGCCTTGAAAGAAATGGCTTTCTTTAACTGAGATTATCCACCAGAAAGCAACTGGCAGCTCTGATGAGCGTATCTTTTTTTTTCCCCAGAACATCCTGAGATCTAGAACTTCAATTTTTGAGTTATACTGTCGTCTTCATCTCAGATTTTTAGAATGGGTCTGCTGTATAAGCCACTTAATAAGCCAATAAAGGAAGTGAATGGTGGAAAGGGCACAGTGTTAGGGTTCCTCAGGCACTTTGCTGCCAGGTTCCTGATCTGTCTCTCTTTCTTGTTTTGCCATTTGTGGTGCATCATTTGTCTTGAGGAAGTTCAAGAAGCACTTTCAAGTAAAGGAGAGAGGACTATCAATGCCTGTTGTTCCTCTAAAAAAAGTAGGATGGTGTTCAGCGCATACAGCCGCTTTGGCTGCCTTTCTCTGAGATGTGTCTGAGGCTGGGTGTCGGTGTGTTACAGTATCAGTTCCAATATGTTTGGGGAAAGAGTGGTCCTGGGAGCTTGAATATGGCCCAGTACTTATACTAAGGAGAGCATATTTATAGTTGTATAGGAGATGCGGAACTCTGCACATCTAGAGATACAGGATTCAACTGCTTTCATTATCTTTTTTTTTATTATCTTACTTTATTAAAGGAAACCAATAGGGTGTATTTGCTAGTTTGGGAAAGCATTTACTATTGAAGTCATCTTTGGAGATTAGATTTTAAACCTTGATCATCTCTATATTGTGCCTGAAAAGCCATCTCATAAAAGTAGTCAGCAATAGATTGTTCAGGAAAGTAGTTGTGAAGATTTCACGAAGGGCACCTAGTTACCATTTATATTAGTTCCATGAATAATGAGTCCACCTAAGTATTTAAGCCATTATATCTTGGACTTTTTAAACTCAAAAATATGATGTAATAATACATTTCAAGAGCTTTGTGTGAAAATGGTTTTTTTATATGAATATAAACTAAGAAACAAGTATCTTCATGGGTCAAATCAGGAACACTTAGGATATTGTAGTGCTTTAGTTTCCAACATATTTCTGTTATTAAAATGCAGAAGTTCAAAAGTGAAGGACAGTAAATGCTGAAATGCTCAGGGGTATCAAGAAGGCAAAGGGAGACTATGTTGGAAACCTTTTGTTCTCAGTTCAGTCTGGATAAGACAAACATTGAAATTTCTTCAACTATTTTATTATCTCTTAACTATTCCTTAGTAAGATGAAGTAACTTCTAACAAAAACAGTCAATTGACTGTTTTCACCAGTTATGAAAACTTTCTAGGTGCAATTGCATGCAAGAGCATCTGATTTCATTGAATGAATATTTAGCTCCCATAACAAAGTTGGAGTGGGAAAGGAAATCCGTGGGGGGACAAGTATTATGGGTTCTTTTACAGAATTGCAGAGAAATGCATATGGAGTATACAAAGCCTTGCTGACTTTTTATATATGAGAAAAGATAACTATTCATTCCCTTCCACAAATCATGTCAAACTGACAGATGTCTACACTGATCCTCCAAAATAATATGCTTTATCCAGCATTACTGAAAGTCAGTGGTATCCTTTCTGTTAATTTTCTTGTATTGAAAATTGGGTTCACAATCCATTCTTTCTTTCATAGAGGAAAGTTGTTGAAATGGAAAATAGGATTCATAATACATCTTCATTAGCTCTTCTTCTCTTCAGCCCTACTGCTCAGCTGCGATCTTTTTTGTTTTCTTCACAAAACGTCTGCACTGCTGGTGTAAGCAACTATTTGCCTGCATCTTCTGTATGCTGAGATACATCTCTGTGTCTGCTTCACCAACTTTCATTTGAAATTTAATTTCAGTAAGAAACTTTGCATTAAGGAAAAGCTGAAGACTGAGTGATAGTACGAGGGCTTTCCAGAAATAGGATATGATAGAAGGATGTGAAAATGGAGGCAAAGGGAGTATAAGATAGGATAATTACAATAGAAGTAAGACAAAAATAAAGTAGAATTTTATGCTGTGATGAATCAGTTAAAAGCTCCATTAATAAAAGAAAAAATGTCTGTGTCAACCTTTAAACTGCTGGCATTGTCATTATAGTGACTTTTAGAAGATATTCGCAAGGTGTTCTGCGTGTTCCAAACTTCAGTTGTCCATTTCTTACAAATTCCTTAGTTTGCTGAATTACTTCTTTTTGGTAGGTAGTAGATGTGGATTGGGTTTTCGTCAGGGTTCTTTATCAGGCTTCTTTAAATTGTTTAAGTTAACCGTTAGATCACTTAGAAATCTCTTTGTTAAGAGTTCTACAATAGCTGCAACAATAAATGAGTCATTCCAACGTTTAGATTTCCTTTGCTGCACATCACAGAAATATTAGCATAAGATGCAAGTTCAAGTTTGCAAATGTATCTCAAATTATTGAACTACAATGTAATATTTTAAAATGAGTTACATTCCAGGAAACTCCTCTGCACAGTGTAGAATCAGCAACTGCATTATACAGCTAAGACTCGTTTTAAATTGTGCAAAGAGAAGGATAGAAAGAGTAAAATGTTTTGTGAGTTGAGGAAGGGTTGCAAAGCCAATTAAGAGCTGAAGCCCTTGTTGCAGGGCTCAGTGATAACTAAGAATATCAGAGTTAGTTGTCTTCTCACAGAGTACTGAGAATTATATCCCACAGGTGATAATCCAGGCCATTCTGTCTAAGGACAGCTGCACTTTGAAATATCAAATATTTACCAAATTTATGTAAATACAGCTGCTGTGATTTTTTTTTTGTCCAAATGGATAAAATAAAAGGACTACTTAGACTACTACCAATAATCTATTTAATGTTTTCAAAAACACCCGTGGGATAGACGCAGGTTTCTTATGCACAACATTATAGGGCCTGACTCTCAATTAGCTTGCCAGTTTGTGGGATATGCAGCTTTTGAGTTGGCCATGAAGTTACAAGTAGGAGGACTTAGATACTTGAGAGCAGGATCTGCAATGCCTAAATTAGCCATAAGGAAATCTCAGGAGCGGAAGTGAATCTCAAGCCCTGTGTCTTATAGAAACAGAGATTATTAGGATTTTGAGCCATGTTACTCTTCATGTATTTAAATGTCTAAATCGTGTCAGCCCTATCTTGTGCAACACATAAAAAGTGGAACTGAATACCCTCATGTTTAACACAGTCTGCTGTGATATATGGGCCTGGCTTCATATTTCTTTCTGCCCAATTTGGGAGAAAGATTTGAGTAGAAACTGATGGACTTGGGGAAGAAAAAAGCCTTTAGCACTCTACCGCTAGCTCACGAGCAGGTTTGGATGTGATTGCCTAGTTCTGTCACACAGACTCACATAGTAAAAATAGCTCAATGTTCATTTGTCCATAGGATGAAATAGTGAAAAAGTGACCATTGGTTGGAAGTTTGGGCGCCAAGTTGGGAGATTCAGGTGTAAGTCCTTATGCCAATGAATATTTAATAATTTATTGATGGTGTTGCACTTTGTAAGTCAATAAATACGCATTGGGGCAGGTATGTGAACTTGACTGTTGCATCCCACATGACTGTCCTGATGAGCAGGCAACGGAATCAATCTCTACTTCTTTGCCATCCCTTCTCACTTGACAAATATTGCTGCAGTTATGCAAAGTGAAACTTTTCTATCTGAGGCACATGAACCTTGATCACCTACAGCCTAGCTATTCAAGCACCTATCAGCATGGTGGGAGAAGGGAGTTCACTGTTTCAGTGGCAGTAGGGATTTGAAGCGTACCCCATCGTTACCCCATCTCAGGACTTTTTTTCTGCCTCACTCTCATATGTTCACAGCTCCCGTCTTAGAGGAGCATATTTTGACGTCACTTCTAGCTTTCTTTTTCTGCTGCTTTTCATCTGAAACTGCAGACACTCAAATGTTCCTGGCTCATCGATATCATCATAATTATTTGGACAGAGGTCCTGTCCGAATTCTCATCACAGCTCCCTGACACTATCTTTTTGCCAGACTTACATGCGGATGGCATGGTAGATACGGGTTACTCTTTCCTGCCTGCCCATTCAGCACAGCGCAGGCGGCCCCTTGGGCCCTGTGGCATTTCGCTTTCAGTTATTCTCCTTCTCTGCCCTGCTTTTCCAAATGAGTTTCAACCTTTTTCTGTTGCCGTGTGGTAACATGAAGCCAGGTGGGTCTCTGTCCCAAAGCCCAAAGGAGAGGCACAAGAAGAGACTTTTTGGAACCAAAAGATACAAAGGCAAACTTCTGGTGCTGCTCTCCTACCCATTCAGGCAGAAAGAAGGAAAGTGGAACTCTGAGAAAATGAGTGTTTTTCAGCATATTACATCTAGTGTCTTTTGTAGAAGTGTCTTTTCGGTAGCACATCTGTGCACGCTCTCGTAGCCTTCAGAGATAAAGTTTTTCCTCTTCACACCATCATCGCTGAACTGGAAGAGGTCAAGGGGATGAAAATGAAGGACTCAACAGTTTCAGGGACAGACTCGAGCAGTGTCATTGCCAATTAAGAAAAGCCAGTGTTGCTGAAGGAAAGAAGCAGAAAAGTTCATAGCACAGGCATTCAAGGACAGTGCAAAGTGGGCCATACTGCAAATGAGCTCCTAGCTTTTCTAAGGGGAAACTCCCCCAGGGATTAGTCCTTTCCTTTTGTACCCAGAAGCATTCAGAAGCACAGATCCAAGCTGAAAATGAAGGGTAGAGAAGGTTAACAGATGCGAAAAGGGCATACTGCATGAAGATAGCCATAGCTTGCTGAAAGAAGGACAGTTTCATGGGAAACTGTAGTACCAGGGCACTACAGAGATGAAATCCATGGAAATGGTAGTAGTTTAATAATCTATGCTAAAAAATTAAAATAAACATGCTTAGTTAAAAAAAAAGTAACATCATACATATATACCATCTATACAGATGTTTTCTGTACCTATGCGTATGTAAAATTAGAATACTTTATATGCTAATTAGGTCAGTATTTAGCTCTGAAGTAGATGTTTACTTAAAAATACAGAATCTATCAGTATTTAATTGCTTGTCTTGGATCCTGTATCCCAGAGTATAGTTCCAGTTATGTTATACTGCTATTCTTTGCAACATGTGACAATTCAGCTTATATTTATAAACATGATACATGTGCAATTTTAGAATGGGAAGCAACTGTTTGAAAGGATTGGGATATAAGTTTTAACAGCACTCCGAATGAATCAGACTTTTTCCTCGGAAATCAGAAATAAAGAGTACATTTAAAGTGTCTTGTTAAGTTTATAAAAATCTTTATTTCCTAATTACAGTTTATGTTTGAACTAATTTCCTTGACATTTAATTGTATACGAGCTAGGGAGATTGTAACATGTTAAGATTGTAACAGCCCTTATCGCAGAATCACAGAATGGTTGAGGTTAGAAGCGGCCTCTGGAGATCATCTAGTCCAACCCCCCTGCTCAAGCAGCTATGTTTATAATAACCCCCTGGCTGTTCTTTCCTCTTTTTTTTTGTTTTTTGTTTTTTTGTTTCCAAGGTTTTAGATCATTTTCTAGTCATCTTAATTTCACTTCTCCTCATCTTTTTTCCTGATCTAACTTCTGCAAGGTATGAGTTTACTTTTTCAGCAGGGGTTATGAAAGTCCTTTCCATGAAAGCCATCCTTTTCCTTTTCCTATTTCACTTACGGCCAGCTTAGCCATTTCTGAGCCTCAGGCGAAGAGCCCTTCTGGGGCTGGGGGGAGAGCAGTGACCGAACACGTCCGCAGTCTGGCCAGACGGGAGCCATCTCTGGCCAGAGGAGAGGAGTGTGGCCGTTTGTGTGGGCTTGGGGGCACCTTGGCAGGAGGGCAGGCCTGGCAGGTGGGTGGCCACCGCCGTGGGCAGGTGGCTGCTGTGGGTGGGCGTGGGCAGGAGCTGGGTCTGTGTGGGCACAATGGCCCCTTCTGAGGCAGCGGAGGTGCCACAGCAGCACGAGCACGAGCACTCCTGCCACAGCAGCACGAGCCTTCGGGGAGAGCGGGCGCCTCAGGCGAAGCAGGCACCATGGAGCAGAGCACCACGTACCGCAAGATGATTTTCGTGTGGTCTGATGGAGGCCGTGCTCCTGCTGAAAAGCCTCCTGTGGTGGAAAAGCAGCCTTCGCCTGAACCATCCATAGTCAAGGTGAGGAGGGCGGCTCGGCAGCCTCCCCACGAGGGGCCTCCTGCCTTCGAACAAAGCAGAGGGTTGTCTTTCTCCAAGCAACTGGGGAAATTTTGAGGGGGAGCTGTGCATGGGTCCCAAGGGAAGGGGTCATGGAGTGGCCAGCCCTTCTCCAGTCTCAATTGTTTGAGCCAAAGGGGATGCTAAGGTGGGAGTGGAGCTTGGGCTGCCGCTGCCCCATGGTGCCCCCCTGCCTGCAGACAGGTCCTGTGGGCTTGCCACCACCCCTGCAGAAATGCTTAGGTCCCCTTTGGGTATAGCACATCCCTGCACAGCTGGATTTTCAAAACAGCATTTCAAAAACCCGGTTGGAAATGGCAGCACTGCAGAGCCTCGAGGGCCCACTCGGCCTCCGTGTCCAGCTGAAACACAGCCAAATTCTCATGAAAGTCTGGTCCTGCATGATCTCGCTAAATAAAATCACAGGAGAAGTGGCAAGAAGCTCGCTTTCTGCAAGCAGCCTGGGGGCACGTACTTGGGCTCGCTGCATGGCCGGTGTTGGTGTTCAACTGGGGGCAGTAGGTGGAGCTGCGGGGGTAGCAGAGGCGAGTCCTCTGAGAGCTATATAAATACCAGTGTGTGGTGGGGGTTTGAGGCCATTTGCAGGTAAGCTAGCGCTCCGGGAGAAGGGTGGGCAGCGACACACCAGTGGGGAAGGGCAGCTCCCTGAGCTCAGGCCTTGTGGTGACCTCGTAGGTACCTGAAGAAGAGCCCATGCCACCCCAAACCCTGGCACAGCAGAGGCTTTTAATCAAGGGGGGCAAAGTTGTGAACGACGACTACTCTCTGGTGGCTGACGTGTACGTGGAAGATGGAGTGGTGCGGCGAGTGGGACCCAACCTCCACCCTGAGCCACCCACCGGGGTCCTCGTGCTGGATGCAACCAACAAGCTGGTAATCCCCGGGGGCATCGACACGCATACGCACATGCAGTTCCCTTTCATGGGCAGCAGGTCAAAAGATGACTTCTACACAGGAACAAAGGTAGGTGTACCTGCACCTATGTGGGCGTGCATACGCGAGTCTGTGTGTGCATCCGGAAAGAGATATCCCCACTGATGATTTAATGTTTCTTCTAAAAGAGAGAAAAGAATATGAATGAAGCACAGAAAATCGACTTTACTGAGTTACCATCCCTTTGCTGGGCCACTATAATAAGCAGTTTGCATCCTCTGCGATCCACCTTCAATCAGCAAGTTATTTAGGCTCCTGCACAGACTTTGCTGGGTAAGGGTGGCAGGTGTCAAGCACAGCCGCTTCCCACGGTTGTCATAACGCCCAGTGCAGCTGACATGCCTACCAGCAACCAGCTCCACGCTTCTCAGAGCAAAGGTTAACTAAAGCAACATTTTAACTCTCCGCAGTGCATTGCAAGCACCTTTGTTACCATCTGATCTTTCTCTTCTGCTAGCATGGGGGCTATAGGGGTTTTTCTTCTGTCATTCTTTTTTGCCCTTACTGTCACTCTCAGTAAAAGTTCGGTTCAAATATACTTTCTAAAAGAATCTAATTTCTCTCAGTTTTGCACTTAGTGTCTGTTTTTCTTTTTTTTTTCCAGCTTTTTAGTTGATCTCATTACATCAACTGCATTAACAGTGTATCAATTGCTAGTATTAGCAATGCATTCCTCTTCCTGCAGTGAAGATGCTCGTGCAAAGCTCCCTGAAATTTGTAAGCGACCTTTTCAATGCCTTGCTTTGGAGGCTGAAATCCTTTGCCCACAGCCATCTCCATGGCTTTGCCCAGTGAATAGGGCTGCGTGTTAGCCAACATCCTCAGGGACCCTGTCTGTTGTCTCCTGCCCCTTTCATGGCAGAACTGCAGTTTGCCGAAAAGGAGAAAGCAATAGTGCATCCCTTCTAGGGAACTGATTTCATTACTCTCTTCTGATATGCTAAATATGAATTTGCCTCTGTAAAATAATTGAAATAAGAAGCTAAATTCAATTCGTTTTAACAGATGGCATGATGCAGTAACCACACAACAATTAAGACCCTTTTGAGTTTGTAGTCCTGCTTAGACTGACCCTACTCTACCTGGAAATTTCATGTCCTGCTTGTCTCATCATGTCATGGCTATTGTAGGGAGAGCTACAAATGAGTTGTATGTTATCCTTAAATTACAGGCATGTTTCTTTCAATAACAATATTTACTCCAACTCATGATAGATTTTCTGCCAATGCTATAAGGTATGGAAATATTTTATGCTGCATAGTCTTAAATACTAGAATTTTTCTTCTCAGTGAGCAATAAAGTTATTTACACTCATTAAAATAAACTGTAAATATTCTGCCGAACTTTGACAAAAAATTATTTTGTCCATCACAGCAGATCTTTTCTACCGCAACAAAATGGCTGCTACGTCAAACATACGATGTCTAAGTCAGACATAAGATAAAATATAAAAGGAAGACTACAATATTGAATTTCCATGTTCAGAAATGATAGCTGGGAAAGGATTTTAAATTTGATCACAGTATTTTTTTCCCTGAACTTGGTCTCTTCCACAGCTATATGGTAGAAATGATAGAGTAAATAGCACTGGATCTACTATTATATGAGCCTCACAGCTGTCTTTTTCACTATCTGTAGACAAGCAATATTTTTCAGAAAAATTTTAGTTACCAAAATGGCTTCCACAAGCAACTTCTGGTCTCCAAACTGCTTTCTATGATAAACGGATAGAAAGAAAATCAAGTCCACGCTGTCTGTTCTGCTTGTATACAGACAGCACAAAATATATGGCCTCATTGAATGAAATGCATTAGTTTTCTTGAATACTTATGTTTATATGATTTACAGTACATAGATGTAAAAGTTTTTTCATTTTCTACAACAATTTTTTACTTCTTTTATCAGCAATATATTCAGAAATTTGAGATCACAACGTAAATGAAATAAATATGATCTTGATTGACAGAAGAAAATATGTAAAAGAAACAGCAAAGACTACAGCTTTCTCTTAAGATGCCTGCTGGTCTCATTCTTAAAGTGCCTTCACTGACTTTACGAGAACCAAAGCTGCAAACTAATGCAGATGTTGTTGCCTACATTGTGAAATCCTAAATTAGATGAGATATATAACTTCCGAAAAAAGATGGTACTTTAAGGTAGCATGCCGGTTTTTTGAATCACTCTTTGGAGGCACTGGACAGGGCAAGTGCAAAATCTAGACTGCATGCACAAAGCAGGATTTCACTTAGATGCCTAAAAGAAGGTTCTCAATCCAGTCTAGTGAACAGATGTCTAAAAGCTGGATTGTGGATCTTCTTGACCTAGGTCAAAGTCCGGAAAGTGTTCAGAGCTATTTACACAAGGTCATCATCTAACAAATATTTTAGTAAGAGGATCAGAGAGCCAAAGTTGTGCACCAACTAATTGCAAAATATGCTACAATAATTAGCTAAGATGTTTCTGTCCAGTTGAATAAATAAAGGCATAGAGCACCTCTATTTACAAATGTTAAGGAGAAAAAAAGAGACTTTTAGTGAAAGTGTAGGGCCCATGGCACTTTTTTTTCTTCATGTTTGCAAATATTCTTTAATTTTAGATCCTATTTTACAAATAAGAAGTCAGGCTGTTTTGTTGAAAAAATGTTGACAGTTTGAACATCTTTCCTAGAAACAATTTTTTGTTGAATTCATTCAAATTCATTCAGATTCAAACATGTTTATGTCACTCTCCAAACTTCTGCTTTTTTGCAAGTGATTATTCATTCCTATGTCAGTATATTTGCTATTCTGCTCCTGATTGCTAACTGAAGACAGTTATTTAAAATGTACAAAACCAAACAAGCTATTACTTACAAACCTGTCCCCTGCATGGTGACAGGCTAAAAATTTTTTTAATTGAAAAAAATACTAGAACTTTATAAAGAAAGATCTGTGTGCTCTAAAGAGGGCAGATGCTTATGCAAGCATCTTCTAGAGAAAAAAGGAAGAAACTAATTGATCTATACATTGGAAGAGTAATGTAGCATGAATTTGAACTGCATATATTTTGATCTGAATTGGTTGTAGCTGTTAAGCAAAGGGATACTTCTTCAGAGTAATTGAGTCTGAGCATTTCTATGGCTAACGCAGAAGACTGGAGCAACTACAGCAAAGGAATTGCTGTACGGGATCAGCCGGATCAGTCAGGATCTGGACTGGATCTGACAGTGACCACTGAAGATTTTTTGAAGCAAAAAAAGTAGTCGATTGTCCATAAAGGAGAGGGAAAGTTTTTGGCTAAAAAGCAATTTTTAATCGTCATAACGTATATGAGATTTTCTGTTAAACTATTTATTTGCAGACACTTACATGGAGGATGTAATATCCTTTTTGGAAACCTCCTGTGCATGGAGGATATTGAGGAGGTTGTACTAAACGATTCTCAGCAGGGACAAAAATACTTTTAAAATACTTAAAATTCTTTTGCTTTTAGACAAGAATTTGAGGATTTTCACGCTGGATTTTTCAAAGGTATTGTGTATCAGTCCCTTAATACACAGGATTGTGTTTCCAGCTAAACACTTTCTTCCAGCACTGAGAGAGCGTTTCTCAATTTGAGTATGGGCTTCTGGTGCTTTTCTTTCTCTGTCATCCCACTTGCTTAAGGAAACTCACTGATACGTGAATGCTGCAGACTCCTCTCCAAATCTTCAATAAGGTTTTGCATGTGTTCAGTCTGAGAATTTCCCCATGATCCTCCTGAGTACCTGCTTGTGTTGTTGGATGTTAACGTCCTTCTCAAAGGTACCCAAATAAATTTCCACAATCATTTTGCAAGTTCAGGCTTCACTTAAGGAAACTTTTCAGTGGCTTCTGACCTTTCAGTGTATTAGGATTAATGGCAGCATAGGGGATTGGAGAGGGTGGGAGAAACTATGCATTATTTTTCTCACTGATCTGCTGAAATATAACTTGCTTGCTTTCAGGCTGCTATAGCAGGAGGCACAACTATGATCATCGACTTTGCTGTTCCTCAGAAAGGCTGCTCTCTTATTGAAGCTTTTGATACCTGGAAGAGTTGGGCAGACCCTAAAGTCTGCTGTGATTATGCACTGCACGTGGCAGTTACATGGTGGAGCAACAAGGTAGATACAATAGCTGATTATCGACCCCATAAGTCCATATGGCACCTGCCTTGAATTTTTCCTCATGTGGAAAATACAGCTTGCTGGAAGTGTTATACCTAGTATATTTTCATGCGTGCAATTACATTTGAAATTGTTCATGCCCTTCTAAACGTACATTTGAGAAAAAAAAGTCTGCAGACGTTACTGGACGATATTGCACAAATTTAGAGTCATAGCCAGGGAGAAGAAAACAGCCTGTGCTTCCTGATCAAGGCCACAGCGACCAGGAGGGCAAGAGGTGCTTGTGTAAATTGTGCTCTGTATTGCTTGAATGCTTTATAATCTATAATCCAACTGATTCTCAGTCTTTTTTTTTCAATAAGAGTATAAAGAAAAATATGATACTTAACTGTATTTCCAAAGGAATAGTTTTATTCCTGACTACAGTAATATCTCCTTAAAGTAAAGCAGGATTGGAGCCAACAATTTCTTGAATGGGAGCTTGCCTAGAAAATCTTTTTGGAACTGAAGTATGGAGAATCATCCTGGTTGTATGAAAGTTTACTGATTGCCTGAAAGCTCTACTGAGTAAATGAACTTTTCGGGTACTTAGCATCTATCTGAACCTGACCTGTGCTTTAAAGGACCACTTTGGATCCTAAGAGAATTTGCATCAGTATATAAATATATTAAGTAAAGTCCATTTGTAAATATGAAGTATGAATGCTTTCTTCAGTTTTTAGCCTTTGAAATATATAAACCAAAGCCTTCACCCTGTAAATGCCATCTTTGATATTCTGTGCACTGCGCACTTAATAGACTGACCCCAATTTATAGCTCAAAGCAAAGATGTGAAATAAATTCTCCAGCAAAGTCTGATGAATGGGCATTTGAAAAAATACCCTCAGTGGAGAACAGTAGAATTGTACTGAAAATTCCAATAAAACTAGGTAAGTGTAAATCATCAAAATGGTCTGCTTAATATTTAGAATTTAACTGTGTTTTTAAAGGCCAAGACTGAAAGAAATAGAAAATTCCTATGTTTTGTAGCAATAAAAACCTGGGTAAAGTAGTTGAAGACACTTTAATATTTCATGCCCTTCTCATTTGCTATTATCTCCTCAGGATTTAAATTCCTAATAAAAATATACATTCTTTAGAATGCCTTCCTATGGTCAGGGAAGTTAGTGAAGACAAAAAAAAAAAAAGATATGTTAGTTTTCTGCTTCCATATTTGTTCCAGAGCAGGGTCCTATGTTCAGGTATTTATGTGTTTGATAATTCCCATTCAATACATGGTTATTTCTTCTCTTCTCTTCCTCTTCTCTCATGTTAAGTCTAGCTAGTGAAAGCCCACTTGATCATCAGGACAAATTTGATGTATATGAGGATTTTAAATTGAGGATTTGAGGAGGATTTTAAACTGAGAAAAGATTTGGAGACAAAAAAACCTTTGGGCTAAAATCTGCATCTTCCTTTCTTTTGGACAGGCCCTTGTTTTGCTGGACTTCTCAGACTCTGCATAAATAGGGAATCCCATGAAAGATTACATATAAGAAAGGAAGGAGGCTGACATGTAAAGGTTTAGAGACATTTCATTTGAAGTTAAAATATTTCAAAGGGCTGAGTGTTATTTACAGTCAGGACATAACTCTAAAAGATAAGATCCTTTCTGTCTGTTGTTTACCAGAACTTGCACCCTATTATCCAGTTCTGAAAAATAAATTTGCACAAATATCCGTACTCTATCCTATGAGTTAGAAGCATGGATTGTGATATTTAGCAGGGTGTTTTCAGCATCAAGAGGTTTTCATTGCAATAAAATGCTGCTTCAATCTCTTGTAAAAAGTGTTCTATTCCTGTAATTAGCTTGTACCTCCAATACCTACACTGCAGTGGTGCTGATTTATATACTTTGAGACGCTATTTGATGACACAGAAATTGTATAAATCAGCCTTTAAATATTTCACTTGGACTGTTGAGGCTGAGTGTGTGCTTGATGGGTGAATAAAGGCTAGTTGTTGGTTCATACTTACAATTTCTTTATACAAAATTATTAATAGATAAAATAAAATATTGCTTTTTTCTGTGTCTTTCAGGTAAAAGAAGAAATGAAAAGTCTTGTCCAAAGCAAAGGTGTCAACTCCTTCAAGATGTTTATGGCCTATAAAGATCTATACATGATCAATGATGAGGAATTATATGAAGCTTTTTCTCAGTGTAAGGAACTTGGAGCAATTGCTCAAATCCATGCAGAAAATGGGGAGTTAATTGCACAGGTAGGTATTTGACATTTTGTCCATCAAAGTAAGCAATATGGATGGTCTGAGCACTTCAATAGACGCATCAGTACCATCACTGTAAGATAAAGCTTTTTTTTCCCCTTACGTTGCCTCAAGGGAGCTGAAGACAAATGTCTTGTCCAAGATCACAAAGGATAGGCCAGAAAGTTGTACCCTGGAGTCCTAGGCTCAGAATAGACAGGAGGCACTGATCCTGTTGTAATATGAGTTATACTGCATGACTGACAAAGTATTAATCAGTCTGAGCACGGTCAGGTCAAAGCGGGAAGATTTGGCCAAATGCTTACACATCAGGTGTATGGTGCCTAACCCTTCAGACGTCGTCAGCCTTTCAGGAGTTAAGCCGGAAGCACGCTCACTCACTAGGAGCAAAAAATGTCCAGGTCCCTCTGTGAGTATGTAGCCTCAATTCATTCTGCTCCTCAGCACTGCCATCTTAGTGCTCTTGAAATATAGACTAAACTCCTGGTGTCTTTGAGTTTTTTTCAACTACTCTATTCAGGACACTTTCACTCTGCCACAGGTCTTATAAAAGAAATCAATTCACTGCTCAGTCATCTCAGATTAGTGCAGCATAAGTACCTGGAACATAGCAAGGACAAAATCTTGTGCCTCTTAAAACCTCAGATTCTCATTCAGAGGCTCTAGGTGTGTGTTTTTGTATTTAGTAAGGATCATTCCGTCTTTTCCAAAGAGGGGTTAATATGTTCATCTCAGTTACTGCCGGAGATCTTCCAAGTGTACCTAGTGAGAGAGGGTAGGTTTTTCAAAAGCAGCAATTTATCCTTGAAAGCCAGTGGAACGTCTTCTCTGAAGTCACTTAGGCATTCTGAGACCTCGATTTATTGTGAGATGACTTTGATTTGAGGTAATAAAATTATAAATTCTCTTGAGAAAAAACATCATAACTGACTTGTTCTTACTTAGCGCAGCTACAAGGGCTGGTTTAGGATCTGCTTGGCTGGCCGCACAGCCACCGTACCATGGCTGCACTTTAACTGACTATAATATGTTTTTGTGTGATGTCTAGGGTGCAAAGAAGATGCTGGCCATGGGAATAACAGGCCCTGAGGGGCATGAGCTGTGTCGTCCTGAAGAAGTGGAAGCTGAAGCTACACAGAGAGCAATTACCATAGCAAATGTTATAAACTGCCCCCTTTTTGTAGTCCACGTAATGAGTAAATCTGCAGCAAGGGTGATAACTAATGCGCGAAGAGAAGGTAATATTCTTACTTCTTTCAAGCTTAGACCCTGGCCCTGGAGGAAAGGAAAAACAAACATAGTATCCGTGTCCTGCTGGGCATGGTGCCATAACCCTTAGAAGATGGATATATTTCTTGGAATAGGATATCTAAAGAGTATGTATGTGTTTTGGGGCCTGAGGGGAGCTAAGCAAAGTGGAAGAACAGCAGCTGGGACTGAGACTTTCCCTTCTCCCCTGAGCAACCTTCTTCTCCTTCATACTGTATCTCCAAGGTTAGAGGCCAGGACAACATTACTGCATTAACAATGATGTGGCCAGTCCAAGACAACAAGTGCTCTGCTATTCCTCTAACGCAAGTTACAGTCTGTAGGCCTCAGATGAGAAAGATTATGACAGCGACCATTCCATGTTTTTATAGACACGGTGCCAAGACTAGGACTCCTAGTCACTGCACACTTACAAATCATGGTGACGATGACAGCACCCAAAAGGCCAGGTTCCTTCTGAGAAAGGATTTTGCAGGTCATGCACTGCAGGACCCTGAAACGGTTCTGGCCTGTGAAGGGAGCCTAGCCCTAGGACCATCTGTTGGGCAGATTAAAAGATGTCTGCAGTCTGTAGGGATTGAGGATGATTTACATCCTCAATCGGAAAATTCACCCAGAGCTGCACTTGGAGCCACAGCACTGTAAGTGGACATTGTGTGGGTGGAAGAAGCAGGACAGAGGCCCACAGTTCGGCGGGCCTGATTCTTAATGAATTATTTGTCCCTGCTATCTTTTCACATCTCAGCTTGCATTCATCTGATCTAGCATGAATATCACATGGACATCAGTTTCTTCATCTCTCAAATATAGATAACGCTTACAGTGGGAGCTTAGATTACTGATATCAGTGCAGAGTTTGAGAGTTTGGATTAAAGTGCTATCAAAACCAGCATGATATCATTATACTAATATAGATGGATATGTTTACCAGGAAAAGGTATTGGTTATGCCCTCTCATACGACTCTTTTACATTCAATTTTATAAAGGAAACTTTTACCAGCGTATTGTTTATTAGCATAGATTTTTTGGCACTGTGCTATATTAATTTTCTCCACTAGATGACACTGCTGCTGGCAGTGTGGATTATATCTATCAGTGCACACTTTTACATTTGGGGTGAGGTGTCAACATCAACTATGAGAAGCTGTAATGACAGTTAAAATATCCAGATTGAAGATGAAAGGCTGGCTATGAACATAAAAGGTCTAAGATAGGAGAGGATGATTTGTAACACACTATACCAGTACAAAAATCTGTGCTGATAGTAAATACTGTAAAATACTCTTAGGCGTGTGTCGTATGAATAGTCTGCTGTGCCAACATGATAGCTAACTTGATAAGAGTATGCTTCTTCAACGTGTATAAAGAAAAGATTGTCACATCTTACTCTTATTGTGGTGCAAATTGGATTTTACAGCCTCCAAGATTCATGCAGTTAGAATAATCAATTCTTGACTTTACGTACCACAAAATATAGTATCTCTCCATAATTAATTTCCATTTGCATACTTTTTAGGAAATAAATAGAAATCAAAGTCTAATTAAGAAATTTCAAAAGATAGCTAATGTACTGCAAAGATAGGTACAACAGTTATAGTTTTTAATGAGACTGGTCTGAATAAATTCTGGCAATTAAAAATTCAGTTTTGTTAGTTTCAGTAATAATTATTTTCCATTCTTCAATTAAAAGTGATAATACAAAACAAGTACTTCCAGGCAAAAAAGTAAATTCTCAAAGTATTGCATGAATGACATAAACCCCAAACATTTTACTAAAAGATATTCATTCGGACAGGTTAAAGCCACTCTAATATGAAAGCTCTGTAAAAATATAGAATAGAAAAAATACAGTAAAGCTCTCAAGCATGTGGAATATCCATCCTAATATAATTTATTCATCTCTACTCAAGATATTTTTTATATCTTTTGATGCTTGTTTCTTGGTATTTGCAATTCTGAATTTGTTCATGCTCCTTCCCAAGCACGTAGCGTGCAGTGTGTGGATGTGTCCAGTGTGTGGATGCCTCTTCCTCCCAGCCTATGTCAGAAGAAGTTTGATATCCCTTTCCATTCTATCACTGAGGGCAAAAGTCCCTATTTTCCGCTTCATGGTATGCCCTCAGAGTTGAGGCAGTGCTCCTAGAATTGCATGAGATGATGTTTTTTCTTGTCAAAAATGTAAGTCGGGGCCCAATGCTGCTTTGTCCCTCATTTAGCTATAGAAAGTAAACAGTAATAGTATAGCTAGAGACTGAAGGCCCGATCCAGAGTCTGCTGAAGTCAATAAGCATATTTCTGTTGGCTGCCGTGAACTTTGGCTCAGATCGTAAAGGCTAAAGCACAGATGTACAGACAATAAAGGGATACTAGTTCTTATACTAGAATAAGCAAATTTTAAGGGAAACACAAGTGACCTTCTTTTCTTTTCCTTCCCTCCATGCCAAAATCCACCATCTGTGTCTTCCCTGAACTCCAGCAACACTAACCATCATCTCAGTGGGCTATTTTCAAGCAACAGAACACTTTCTACTTACTATTTTTTTTGAATGCAGGAAAACATAACAAATGGGAAGACCTGATTTATTACTGCATTACTCCAGTTTTATGCCTATAGGCAGTTGAACTAAAAGAGCCTTAATGCAGCAGAATCTTAATATTATCACACCATTCATTCTGGTGAGTCACAGTCCAAATCAAATGCAAAAAATTGCAAAATCAACAAAAGTGTCCAGATGCAGTCTATGGAAGCTGCAGTGCTCAGAATCAAAGCCACTCCAGGAAATGACTTGTATCCTTCCCACTCATGGGGAACAAGGGGAGCTGCTCAGGTCAAATTCTGACTGCAGAAATACTGTGGTACATGAGTCCTCCTACAGAAATTTAAGGAATGGCACTACTGCAGTTGCAAACAGTTTGAAAAGAATTCAGGTCCTCAGAAACTACCTATGCAAATACAGCAGTCATAATCAGCAAGCTCATGGAAATACCAGACTCTAGTATACATGCAGACAATTGGCAAAGGTTTGTCTTGTTGTTTTCTGACAATACATGTGAATGTCTAACTCACACTCAGAAAGCAGACAAAGGTCAGTCTAGTCTCATGGATATTACTAATAGTAATGAAAAATTCTTCTCAGTGGTGATAGCACTGGGCAATAACAGACTGAGCCCTTACTAGGGGAATGTAGGGACCGTTCTAATAAAATTATCCCTAGCCTGTGAAGTGAAATCTGGGACCTGTAGTGAGATGCTCACTCTGTAGAGGACAGGGGATGTAGAAACCTCGTACTAGGGTCCAGCAGGAGCTGCCTTCAACCTGCACCAGAAGTCCAATGGGCAGGTGCGGGGAGTCCCAGCTCACTCGGGTGTTTTGGTCACCATCAGAGGAGTGGTGTTATAGCCTGCTGCCTACAGATCAGCAAAGCAGCTGGACCACCTCCTCAGGGAGTGAGATACCTTGTTTCATCTCCCAGCTTGTTCTGAGGAGTTTCAAGTCCATGTTTCCTAGGAAGAGGAAACAGTTAAAATCTGTTAGCTCTAACTAAAGGCTAATAGCCTTTAGTCTGGGTTGGGAGTCTCTTCTAATAAATCTGGAGTACTGTGCAGCAAAGAATTGAAGATTAAAAATTGGAAAAGAACTTTTAAAATTAAGATATTTATACTAATATTTTTATATATTTAAGGTATTTTGACTTTGGAAATGTTTTTACAGTCTTGAAATTTGTGTGTGCTGTGATGTTGTTCTTCCTAGTGAGCATGCCTGCAATTATAGCCTGACAGTTAAAAATACCACCTTGTACCGTCTGTGTGCTGTATATATAAACTTATATTGTTACACAGTCAATAATTTCAGAGCATCACACAGGTGCTGCTAAGAAATATACAGATCTTGAACATAATTAACGCAACTGAGGACTGTACTCCCTTTGAAATCTCAATCTCATGCCTAGTAAACAATGTGTAAAACCAATTATAATATATCTGTCAACAATTTAATTAAAAAGCTTGCCCAAACAATGTTCTTATGAGAAAATATATTGGGAAATCCGCAGCAAAATGTTCAAATAGACGTGCTCTATTATAACTTAGTTTATTGCGCCCTTCCGCATATTGATGTTTAATTTGAAACACTGCATTCAAGTTTAATACCATTGCAACCAAAAAAGTCAGGAACAGGGAAAATATGAGATAAGAATTTTTATGTTATTTGATGATGATACTATTGCTCTACATTTCTCTTCTCAGGGAAGGTTGTTTATGGGGAGCCTATTGCTGCTAGTCTTGGCACAGATGGTACCAACTACTGGAATAAAGACTGGGCGCATGCTGCAGGTCATGTCATGGGACCTCCACTGAGACCAGATCCTTCTACTCCTGATTTTCTAATGAACTTATTGGCCAAGTAAGTAGATGAACAAGCGATGACAGCTAATGCCCCCAAAAAGCAGTGAATTCTATTTGGATTA
Organism: Struthio camelus; assembly: GCF_040807025.1. Classification (NCBI taxonomy): domain Eukaryota; kingdom Metazoa; phylum Chordata; class Aves; order Struthioniformes; family Struthionidae; genus Struthio; species Struthio camelus. The sequence continues at coordinate 144,603,381 of NC_090943.1, forward strand.
TACAATAGCAGATTGATGCCCTGGAGATTTTCAAAGTACAGAAAGTAACATTATCAGGAAGGAGAAATGGAAGGTGAAAGCAGAGATGAAAAAGTTTTTTTTGTTGCAGAAATTAGAATCTTTTCAGATTTTATTTCTCTGAACTCTTATGTCCTTCTGTCTCCATTTGATTTTTATCAGTAAGGCTTGCCTTGCTAATACTGCAGGAAAATTTGAAAAGTGACCAGTGGGGCTGCATGTCAGTAGGAAATGTGTTTAAAATGTGGCCATAGCTAGAGGTTCTGGGTTTTGCTCTCAACTCTCTTGTTCATTTGAAATGTGGATGCTACATAAAAACTAAGTATGCTGACTCTTGAAGGCAAGTATACTTTGTCCACTCAGTAATCTCTCCCTCAGAAGAAAGTAGGAGCAGAAGTATCTTTCAGATAGCCATAGGAAACCAGCTAATAAAACGTGTCTTTTGCTAGTACTTTTCCCAGTAAAGCTTAACTCGGTCAAATGGTTGAATTGAGTGTCTGTGGAGGTATGCCTGAATGCTGTCTGACTGACAGTTGTGCAAATCAGGAGTAATTTCCTGTGGTCTGTGGAGTGACACAGTCTAAAATTGCTGTGAGGATGGAACCCAGCCCTTTGCTCCGGGCAAGGTGTGGCAGTCCTCCATCCATGGGACACCTTTGTCATATCCAAAGTAAAGGTGTTATTTTGGGTATTCGGTTTCTTACGAAGAGAAAACTGCTTCAGGGAGAAGTGGCTGTCTCTGTGAAGTTATTCTTCTTGGAGGAAGGGACTGCAGAGCATCTGGCAGGGCATATCAGCTCTTTCTTACAGGAAGGATGGCTGGATCCATCCAGCCTGCTAACAGATTTTCCTGCATGGCACTATTTGGTACGTGCTCAGCTTCATAATGAACTCTGTTTCTCCATAGTGATGACCTATCTGTGACAGGGACAGACAATTGCACCTTTGACACATGCCAGAAAGCTCTGGGGAAGGATGACTTCACCAAAATCCCTAATGGGGTGAATGGCGTAGAAGACAGGATGTCAGTTATATGGGAAAAAGGCGTTGTAAGTATATTGTTGTATATCAGACGTGTGAACATGAAAGTAATCAATATTTTCAACAAAATACAATCTCTCAAAAGTATCAGCTCTTCAATTTTATCAAACATATTTATCACAGTTTAACTTATTCGATCAAAGGCCAAAACAGAGTCCGTACTTATATACACTTTGTGGTGCTGGGAGATAGAAGAGGATTCTCAATGCTTGGAAAATAGCACTACAGAATCTTCCCTTGTTTGCCAGCAAAGGATTGCTATTGTTTCAGTGGTGGTGCAAAGTACAGTTACTTGCAATATCTTTGTTACAAGATGAAATAAAAGTAAAAGGAAGAGCTGACCAGAGTTTTGACTTGGTCTGCTCTATGTTTTCTCCTCCCTAATCTCTCTCAAACTTAGCTGTTGGAGGAGCTTCCACCCTTGGTGTGTGGCTGTCTTCTGCTTTGTATTTTCAAGCGGCAGAAACAAGCTAAAGATATGAAATGCTTCTCTGACTTACAGCTCATTCCCATCATATGATGAGGACTTTCAAGTCCCATTGACTTTAGATTCTCATCCTCATGATGAGAATGGTCAGTGCTGCTCAGGACAAAGCCCTTCAGACTCTAAATAAATACAGATGTGAAAGTTAGTGGCTGGTCTTTTTTCATCTGGGTAGCCTAGTGAGAGAAGCACTCATGATTTGCTGCCTACTGGGTGTTATGATTGTTCTGTCCAATACAACACTGTTAAGTTCTGGAGACTCTGGTTCAACTTTGTTATTACTATTAGGCTCTCTTAAAGTAGTGAAGTTTTGCTGGAAATGCACTGCAAAATATATTCATTTGTCTCAGTAGAATTACCTACATCAGAGAGTCCGGCTTGGTAAGGGCATGGTTCAGAATTTTCCTTGTTTACCCCTGCTTGGGATGCAGCTCTAGTTTGTTTGTAGGAAGCAGACTTCTGCCAAAACTCACCTTTGGCATAGCATCATCTAATGTGATTACTTAGGGTGTAAACTGGGATATAATTTAGCATGTGGTTAGTGTGAAAGTGAGACATGAATATGCACAGCAGTACTGCTTTTAAACAGTGCAACAACGTGGACAAAGTAATTCTTCACAAGGTTCTTCAGTTGGTAATGCCCCCCCTCTTCTTACTCATAAAATATTACACAGCTGTGACAGTTTGTTCAGAAAGCTTCCCTCCCTTCCCACACACCCTTATTTAGAATAGAAAAGTTCATCACCTTCTTTCTGCTTTTCTTCTCAGATGACTGCTCACAGACCACCATACAAACATGTTTTCATGGCACTCTGATTCCTAGACTGACCTATGCACAACACTTCTGTCAGCGTAGCTGGCTTCCTGAGCAAACAACAGTTGTGGAGGCTGGATGACATTGGTTATGTAGCAGTGGCCAGTCTCAAGATGAATGTGCATCTTTATCTGTTAGTATTTGCCATTTCACTGATGCACCTCACTCACTAATCTGTTTTTTATACTACTTAATCTCAAATATTTACTGAACAGTACTATCCTCTGCATTATTGCTGAAGAGATTTGCAAATCACCTTTCCTGTGTTGCACATAGTGCCTTGCCTTTCCCTTACGAGCCAAGTAATTTGATTTCAGTTGACTTGGGTATGGCTCTACAGAGCATTTGGCTTTAAAGTTCTTTTTTTCTTTTGCTATGGGGAAATAAGAAGAAGTTATTATATTCAGTGAATGCACGTTGCATGCAGTATGTGCATCAGAGATAGTTATTTTAATGTATTTTTAAAAGATGTGATGTTGGCAGAGGACCCTGTCACTCATCCTAGCCTTTTTAACAACAGAAACTTTTTTTTATTCTTTATTTAAAAGATTAATGACTTCACTTTTGTGTACTCTTCTGCAGTACAGTGGAAAAATGGATGAAAACAGATTTGTAGCTGTTACCAGCACAAATGCAGCAAAAATCTTTAACCTTTACCCAAAGAAGGGGAAAATTGCTGCGGGTTCTGATGCTGACATTGTAATTTGGGATCCCAAAGCTACAAGGTACGTCTGAGTAATTAATTTCTTCCAGGCAGCCTCTCTGTAGGAAAAAGAAACTCAAAGCGTTTGTACAGCAATACGCCTGTAAGGTGAGGTTATGGCACTTTTTCTCAGTACTTCATGTGAACTACGTACAGATAATTTGGCTCTTACAATAGTGTACGTAAGCAGAGATCTTTGATCTCTAGATGGACTTTAAAAAATTCTCCTAGATTGCTAAGTGCAAAAATAACACGGTCTGTACATTACACTACCAGGGATTGGTATCCTAAGAGTAAAAAGAACCACTCTGGGACTTCAGAGCAGCTCCATTAAGTGCAGGAGTATGTTTAGCTTCCTCCCACTGCAAAGAGCAGGGAGAGGAGCCTGTGTTCCTGCAGAGACACGCTTTGCAAGCCTGTGTGTTGAGCTTAAGGCTACTTCAGATAGGTACCTACTCCAGAGTGGTCAGGAGGAGTGGTGAAAGCATGGGGTACTGACCTCTTCTTGTCCCCTCCCATAGCTGGTAGAGCAGGCATAGTGGTAGAGCCAGGACTGAGCTTAGTGCTGCAGCTCCAGCGGTACATGCTTTGTGCTTCTATTTAGCAGCTTTCTGATCCTGTGCTCAGTGAATCTGCTAGAATAGAGCTTGTCACATGAGCAGCAGATGCAAGAAAGGTTTGCTGAGCCCTTTCCCTGAATGACTTGATGCTATGATCCCTTTATACTGCAAAAGGCATGCAGTGCCTCTCTGGGCGCCTCAACTCACACAGCGCAGGCTGCGCATTACAGCTGATCCCTCTCTTCAGGCATATTCACATCATTAGCCAGCTCCCTACTCAAACCCCTATGAAGATCTCAAGGATTAAACCTCTTGGGTCTCCCCGTGGCTCCGGATCCCATCCTGGTCTTGTCTAAACTGCCTGGAAATCTGGGAGCAGGGCGTCAGAGAGCCAGCTCGCCTCAGGGAGTTGTTTTTCTCTACTGAGATGACTATGGGCTGTGAGAGTGCTCCTCCACTGCAGGAGGTCTGCCAGGGTGGTACCTTGGTCTCAGGCTCAGCTCTAGCAAGCAGTGTGAGCATACCACTGTCCTGAAGGAATGCTCTGGCTCTCCTTGTTGAAACCATTTCATCAGTGTCACCTAAGCAGTGGGTAAAGCCATTTAAGAAAGCAGTCATCGACCCTAGCTAAGCTGTGTGGAGTGTTGGAGTGTGATGACAGCATGGCCAGCTCTCATGAAGGTATGAGAGTATATTTGGTGTTCCTAAAGCCTGAGCTGTAACTAACTCTTAGATGGCACTAGATTTTCAGTCTTTGCTTTAAAAAACAGAGTTACCAACTCCTCTGATTGAAGAGGAAAGCTCGGAAACATGACTGAGCAAATCTGAAGTTCAGAAAAAAATTGGGGGTGGGGGGGAAGCCCTAAACCTAAATTTGTCTTAAACAAAACTTTCTTGACTGATCTTCTGGTTTCTGAATTTTTGATAGTGCAATTCCCAGTCACTTCAGTATAATCATGAGTAGCCCAAGCATGTGAGAGTGACAGGAAAAGTATTCTGTGTGTTAAGCTGCAAAGCCTGAGGGCATGGGGCTTGCTAGTTAGAAGTCCCACAAAAAAAATGGCAGCACCAGGAAAAGAAGTTTGAGCAGTGTCAACCCCAATCAACACAGAGGTCTACCACTGCTGGGTCAGAGAGATTTGGCTGCTGGATGTTGAGTGGTTCATGTTCATTATGCCCTCTGGCGTGTTGAGCAAGCGTATTTTAAGGTGCTGGCTATGAGCTATTTCAGGACAGTGGAGCTATGAACTCTGATTAAAAAACTGAAGAATTCTTTTCTGAGCTCACTTCTGCTCTGCCAGAGCACAAAGGAAGCTAGAAAGACAGCAGAATTCTGACGTTGTTCTCAGTGCTTCATCTTCTCCTGAAATTATTTATCCTTTTGCCTCCCAAGCATTCCTTCTGCCTCCCTTCTCTCTCTCCTGAGTGCTCTCATGGCCTTTTAGCCGTTCCATCTGTAAAGGTGCAGTTTTTCTTCAAATATTTTTTCAAACATTAAATTGCATTTTCTTACTGAGCAAGCTTATTTTAAGTTCAGCCAATACTTTTTTTTTTTGATCTAGGTACTGTTTTTGTTGTTTATCCCTTTGGCTTTGCTGGGGACAAGCCACTGTGCAGGTACAATTGTGTGAAATACATGAGTAGGTGTAAGTAAACCTCACTAGTCCTTCTTTATTCATTTCACTACAAATCCTGAAGAGGGCACAAACTGCCCAGCAGAAGAAAGGCTCTAGCAAACAGATTTCAGCCATTTTTAAATATTACACTAGGCCCAGCCTCCTATGCTTTTGTTGCATCTGGAAAGTGATTTGCAATTTCACAATAGGCTTGTTCCTCTTTTCTGCAAGTTCTTTGTTCCTCTTTTGAGTATGACCTTTTTTTTCTTGTTTGTAAATCTAAATCTTGAAAGAGCAGAAAACATAGTTTTCCAGTTCTGGCTTGATGTCATATTACTGTAATCTTAAAATGATGGATGATATCAGCCTGAAGACTTAGACAAATGCTGAAGCATCACTGAGAGGAACTGGGATTATTATAGCCTGGCAGGGAAAGTCTATAGGGAAGATGCTGAAATAATTCGGAAAGATAGTGAGGCTCTTTAAAATACAAAAACGTAACTCCCTACAAAATGGGCTGCATTCCCCCTCCTGCATCATTGCCCAATAGCAGTGTGATGGGTGCTATCTTGGCATCTGATGTTTTCCATTTCTAGATTGCAAACATCTAGCAAATTCAGCATGACAGCTCTGCAAGCCAGGAGCAATTGCAAATTAAGGTTTCAATTCCAGCACTCTGCCACTTTAGCTGAGGTTTCTGTTTGAAGGGTCAGCTTCACTGACTAGCTGATTCCTATAGGATTTGCTGGTGATTCCTGCAGAAAAGATTACATGAACAATTATCAGGTTTGTTATTGTGTTTAAGGGCTTCCAAGTACTGGTTTTAGAGGATCTGCATGAAAGCAAGCAGTGTTGGGAAGAAACTCATTAAATGTGTAAATTCATTAGAAACTGCATTAGAAAAGATGGATTGTGAGTTAATTGAAAGCTAGTATAACTTTTCCTCTAGCAGATTAGACCTATTTCTTAGTTTCCTAATACTTGTCATGTATTCCATAAAGAATACAAAAATACCAAAGGAACCTGTTGTTTTACAGTGGTCATGTGCTTCCATATATCATCTTGCAGACCTCAACACCCACAGCATCCCAAACACAGCCTGTGCACACAGGATTGTTTTGTGAGAACTCCTTGGAAAAATGCTTGTAGGCAGCATATGTGTACTCACTGTACCTTATTTTTAATCTGTGCTTTGACCAAGAATGTTCATTGACTTCTCCTAGCTGCATACAAATAATACAGCAGCCTCAGGTCTGTGAAAGAAAAGCAACTGAGAAGACTGTTCAAGAAGAGGGCACAGTAAGCAAGCAAAAGTGAATGTCACCTATCAGCAGGTCTGTGTCCTCTATAGCTAGTGCCTTTGGCAATTTGAAAGCAAGTAAGAATACAAATTCTCTAGGGCTTTTTTAAGAAATGCTCAGTAAGGAATCTAAATACTGCAGCAACCAATTCAAACTCTGGAAAGAGCTGAGCATCCCCTGTAAAGTACGGGCAGACAGTGCTAAACATTTCCTAAGAGAAGTTCAGCTCCTTGAAAATATTAGGCCTTAATAAACTCACTGGAGGCTGTCAGAGCCTTACCAACAAGCCCTGGATCAGGCTCCAAAGGCAAGATCAGGACAAAATGAAAACACCCTTAGGGATAAAAAAGCCCAACTTGGATGGAATGTAAGCATCTAAATCCAGTTAAATGATGAAGGCAGTTCTTTACAACAACCATGCCCCTTGGGAAAGCTTCCTACCGTTTTTTTTCCACTTGCCAAGGATGGTCTAAAAGTTAGCTAGGTACTTTTGAATGCTGAGGCAGAGCTGGTTATGAAGGTAGCAGTCTCTGCCCTCATCCTCCTCGGGCCCTCTGGAGCAGCCCCCTTTGGCTGTCCCAGCCCTTGCCTCGCACATGCGGATGGAGCTGGATTCACTGCCAAGCTCAACCGTAAGGGCCACAGCCCCGGGCGCAGGGACTTTTATTCAGTAACCTGCTAGTTCTGACATTACTAGAAAAGATGTGGTTTCTGGCCCCTGTTTCCAGAGTTGTTTATGTGTTTCAGGAGAAAAAGTCACTAGCTGCAAATCAGAGAGAGATCAGGATGCCTCAGTCTGCTGGCACGTATTCCTCAAATGCCTCTTCTGTGTATCTATTTGATGTTGCTGGATACATCTCTTGCATTTATTAGAACCAAAATCTGTCCAGTGTCCGTCTCATCTGTAGTCAGTCTTCAGCCTCAGGGGCTTATGTGGGAAAAAGTCACATTTAAGGACTCTTTGCCAAGCAACTATTTGTAATTTTTCATAACATGAAAGAGGGAAAAAAACAAGAAATTAGCAGCGGATTAGAAAACATAATGCTGCGATTGTCTTACTCTTTTGATGAATGAGCATAATTTTGAATACTTAGTATATGGATAACTCCTTTCGGACATCATGAGGCAAAATGAAATTAAAAAGCATGGCGTACAGATATATATGCACAGGACAAGAATGTTCTGGTATTCTCAATTGCTCCATATTTTTTTTACACAAGTACAAGCCTTTGCATGCATGCACACTCACTCACAGGCATCATAGACTTCCTTCCAAATGCCTGTTATTTTCAAGTAGAGGGAACACTTATAAAGACAGAACAATGGGCAAAAATTAAAATACAAAAAATGTCTTTTAAACATAAGAAAGAACTTTTTTTACTGTGAAGGTGGTAAAGCACAGGAACAGGTTGCCCAAAGAGGTTGTGGAGTCTCTGTCCTTGGAGATATTCAAAGCCCGACTGGACTTGGTTCTTGGGCAACCCGCTCTAGGTGACCCTGCTTTGAGTGAGAGGTTGAGCTAGATGATCTCTAGAGGACTCTTCCGACCCTGATGACTCTGTGGTTCTGTGGCTTGCAACAAAATAAGCCTCTATGAAAGAGTATGATGTATGTTTCCCTAGTAACTTGCTCACAAAATGTGAGCTGCTCAGAGAGCTGAATCTTAGAAATATAACCTTTTCTTATCTTCTCCTTATATAACCTTATATTTTTCTGCCCAGCTATCGCTTCTGGATCTTCTTTAGTCGTTGAAGGAACTCATTTGCATTTTCATCTCTATCATTTCCACGAGCTTAATTTCTGATCACTGTTCCCCCACTGTCCATTGTACAGTCTGACAATTTCCCCTTCCAGCCCTTATCAATTTGGAGTGATTGTTGGGACGAAACTGATGGTATTGTTAACAAATGGGTTACTTTCAATAATCAGGGAATAACTTTGTCATCATTCTCCTCCATCCATCTTAAAATGATGAATCTAAGGAGATATGATTGCATAAAATAAAGATCACATCCCAGATAATTCTCTCTGACATAGGGCTCCCAAACATTGACTTCTTGGCTCTTCTTTCTCTGTTATTTTATCCACAAATCCCCTCACTTCATATGGCTACTTGAGGACAATGCTTATTTAGGGATATTTCTTTAAGAGGGTAGGAATAAAACTTTACTAATATGTGACTGCCTACATTTTTAAGTGCAGTTATAGCAATTCCTTAATTTAGAATAGACAAGGGGCTTTATAATCCACTTTATAGTCTTATAGCTAAAATTTTTGCACATGGACTTTGTTTTTTTTCTTTTTTTCCCCTCTTTTTTCCCCTCTATTGCTTTTCTTTTTAATAAAACTGTCTCTTTAACGTTAACAAAGCCTAACTTAATTATCTGTATAAATGAGTGGTGGCTCAGGACAGCACAGAAAGGTAAACCAGAAATTTACTTTTCCTCTAGATTTTAGAAAAGCAGGTTAAAAACATGGGTAGTGCAAAGGCAGCAGATAGTAATGTGAAGGGGCTACTCACAAAGGCTGATCTGAACTTCAGTAAACTGAACGCCTACCCCCAGTTTAAAGATACTGCACTATAAGCATTGAGAGAAATTGCTTACAACTCAAATTCTCATCCTTATACAAGTTGGTTTTCTATAGTAGCTGTCGACAAAGCAGTTGTTTTCTCTTGAGCTGTGGGCTCAGGTCATTTTAGCTATTCTTGTTGCTATATTTTCACTTGATTAAGTAATTCTAGAATCTCTGTCTTCCCTCTCCTGAGATGTTAGACCACTACCCTTGCCTTAGGGCTGTTGACTGCAGAATTCCTTCATATTTCTGAGTCTGGAATTTTTAAAGAAAACTGTGGGAGTTATACATCCAATTTCCATTGAAAGTAGTTAAGTTCTTTATTTTCTTATGTCCTTCTTATATGTCCTGATCCCTGAAAATTACAGTGTTAATCCTCACAGCAGTGGAAGTTGAGGTCCTACAGCTCGCTCTAGCTTGACAGATCCACCTTCACCAGGCTAATGCAACTTTGTTTCTTGTGTATTATGGAGAGTAGAAGAAAATTCATAATATGTAAAGCTAGTTTCCCTTTATCCAGCTTCCCCTCCTGCATATCTGTAACTTGCTCTTTCGTATTTCAGGCTCTGACTGGGGCCAGAATAATAGTCCACCTGTATCGCCCACCTGTACAGTCTCACATTTCAATTTGTAGTTTAATTAGGTATAGTATTCTAGGAGTGGCTATAAGGCTTTATATAGAGCGTAAACAAATGTGGAATTACTTGTCACTGAATCTTCACACACTTAGAGAAAATCTGAGAATTTCACTTAGACTTTAAAATAATTGCTAAAAGACTATAAGTTAGTTGGATAGAAGCACTGGACTGAAAAAAAAAGACAACTTCAGAAGCATATCTTCCTTTTCAGTACTAGAGAAATATCAATATTTTTTATATTGATAGTCTAAAATCTCTTTGCAAGACAGGTGTATCAAAAGCAGCTAAACTGAAGTATATGAAAACACTGATTTAAGTAGCAGCAAAGCAGGGCCTGATGTCTTTACAATATCTTCTTTGTGGAGGAAAATGTTCTTTGAAATCTTAAAGTAATCATTCTGACCTCAGTCTCCACTTGAAGAAGGGTTGTTTGGAACAGGAGCCTCTGTCATTTATTACCAGATTTAGAGAATTTTACCAGTTTTATCAACAAATTCCCATGCAGGTTTTTGAAGCTTGGAGTCAGAATCTGCTTTCTTATGTTGAGTAATCCCTTATGCCAGGTATCACTTAGGATGTTGAAGACAACTGTTATATTCTGTTTCAGTAAGGGCGGCAGTCTTGGTTTCCTAGATTGTAAATTAGCTGTAGGTGTTCTTGCCATGAGCTGCGTGATCAGTAGTATTCAGATACGCAAAGCATTAACACTGGAATTTCCCTAGGCTTCCCAGCAGTGGTGCCCATTGCTGAAACGGCTGATGGAGGCGCCATTGACAGCAGTAAACAGTCCAATGTGTAAGGTTGCTGAGCTGTGAGCACCAGACCCAAATAGACTGTCTGATTTTGTTTTAATTGGTTGTTCACTTATTACCTGAAACTTTAGCTGACATTGATAATAAGGGTTAAACCTAATCACAGAAGTATTTTAGCAAGAGCCATCAAGGAGAATGCACTTCACCTTCATCAAGGGCAGCACAATCTTAAGGCTTATTTCAACAGAAGAGTTATGATGAGTTCTGTACAGGATTGTTGTTTAGACAAGCTCTAGGAAATTTGTTTTGCTATATTGTAAGGTTTGCCTGCACAAGTGGATTTTCTTTTAAATGTATTAACTTTCATTAATTTTATGTCTTTTTTTTGAAAGACATACTTACATGTGAGGCGTGTTTACCCCCAGTGCTCCTGCTTCAGCACACTTAAGAAGCTCTCATGTTGAGCTGAAGGATCCTGCTTATTTTTCTGTTCGTTTACTGGAAGTACTTTCTTCATTTTTCTCTTTTTGTCTCAGTGCTAGTGGACAAATGGATATGATATCTACTCAGAGAATGCTAAAGATAATAGTGTTATGGTAGTTTTTACTTACTGTTGTACCAATCGGACCCATAAGGATAATGCAATAAACTAGGAGAATATATTCACAAACTCTTTGTAGGGTTATAACACCCATGGATAAATTTGTTGCCTGGTATTGGTAAGACTGATGAATATAAGAGGGTCCAGCTTCTATGGCTTGTTCTTTCCCCTGTGACTCTACAAGACAATACTGACATTGGTGAACATGCCCACTAAGTTTTCTGTCCAAGGTCTGCTAAATAATAAAGATTTTTTTTCCTGCGGACGGAATGGCCATTGAGAGTATTTTTCTATATACAGCATTTGAAAAGTCAGTTGCCACTGAGATTTAAATATAGCATTTAGTAGAAACAGTTACTCTTTGTTCAACAGAACAATATTAAAAGAAAACAGTGTATCCTTCCAAGAATTTTAGCTTTTTCCTCTGTGTATGTAATTAATCATTTGAACCACTTGATATGTGATTACTTGTGAAAATGGTTATTCTCCAAGAAGGATATGGATTTGTGTGTGTGTGTGTGTGTGTGATTGTCTCATTTTAAAAAGGATGTCAATTACAGTTTTTAATAATCTGGAGAAATTGACTGTAAGACTCATTTGCAAAAAACAGTGAGCATAAAGAATGAGGTCTGTCTATAAACTGGACACAATAATCCTATAGCTCAGATTACTGCTGTTGAGATCTAATATTATAATTTGCCTAATAACCTTGGAAGAAAGATGTATAAGTATGCTCTTGTCATTACTGTTCAACAGCATGGAGATATTTGGGCTGTCACTGTTTCAATCCAGCTCACATCATAAATTACCAAAATTCGTTACCATCCCCAGTGGAATAGTCTTTGCATTATTTGTTTTTCAATTCTTGAAATATTCCAGCCATACTTTTAAAACTTGAAATTGCAAATCATTCTGTCTGAAAGGTCAGAGGTTTTTTCTGACCTTATTGTGCATAGATATTTGCTTGACAAGGCAAAATGCAATCGTGTAATCCAAATAAAATATTACAATCTCTTTTTTTTTCCACTTGTCTCTTTCTAGTGGAAAATTTTGCATTTCAAGGCTGCAAAGTTCTGTCCTTTTGACTCCCTCATCATTCTTCTCAAATGCAATTACTGTTCAATGAAATGTTAATGCTCTATTCTATTTTTACAGCTGTTCCATGATATACTGTACAATGTCATAGTTTAATAATGCCATTAAATTTTCTTCCACTATCCATTCCTCAAATTTTTACAATGAAGTAAATTCAGGGATCATAGCAATTTTGCAATTTGTTTTGTTTTGTAAACACAGGACAATATCTGCAAAGACACATCACCAGGCCAACAACTTCAATATATTTGAAGGAATGGTCTGCCACGGAGTCCCAGTTGCAACAATTTCAAGAGGCAAAGTGGTTTATGAAGATGGGACTTTCAATGTCACAGCAGGAGAAGGCAAATATGTCTCCCGTCCACCATTCCCTCCATATGTCTACAAACGAGTCAGGCAGCGGGATCAGGTTAATTAAACTAATAAATCTCTGTAATGCTTTGTAGAACATGAGGATAGCTAGCTCTTGGGAAGAGAGCTTTGGGGATTCAGTGGTAATTTCCCTTACTAATCAAAATGTGCCAAGGTGGGAAGAAAAGAAACTAAAAGGGCTGAATTTTTATTATTCTTCATCTTACAGAAAAATACCGTAGTTCCTGCTCTCAGGGAAATCTGTGCAACTTGTAGTGCTCTGGGTGCTTTTAAAAATAAACTAATGCACTTCCAATAAAAGTGGGCAAACTTTCTTGATCACGGGTGATCTGAATATCTGCTACATTTCACCACTGATTTTACTGAGAAATCACAGAGGCAATCCCATCATACTGTGGAAGAAATCTTGGCGGAAGATATCAACAATTTTCTGACGCTTTCATGGATTAGCTATTTGGGGCTAAGCCCTGCAGAATGTTGAACACCAGCAAAAAAGTGTTAAAAGCTGAACATGCGCATAGTGCATTGCTGGACCAAGGGAGATAGCTCTATTTGAGTTCTTGTTCTGTGTTTTATTAAAGAGGGACTTTACAAAACTCGTGCAGACTGAATTTTCAACACTTATTTATCCATCCTGCAGTGCTCATGAAAAACACTTTTGATGCCTTAGCCTCGCTTATTGTGCATGGGATTTTTCAAAAGCGCCCAGCGTATTTAAGTATTTTTTAAAATTGGAACCTGAATCAGTAGGATTCATTGCTAGACCTAGAAGTTAAATCGGAGCAGCATCCGTGTGAGAATTGCCTTTTTTTAATCTGATTTTCCAAACAAAAGGGAACACACTTTGTGCACCAGTACAAGGCAGTGTAAATTAGGTAAACTGGAGCTATTTTCATTTGCGTTATGTGGGTATCTGACTATGCTGATTAAACTTTGACTCTTATTTTGAAAATAGATCCTTCATTTAAACCTCTACGCGCTTCTTATATGTTCTATCTACCTTCTCAACATGAGTGAAAATTAACACTTGTTGGGGAAGGGACAATAATCTTTACTGTGCCAGAAATTCCCAGAGCTATTGAATAAGCAGACCAGTGGCCCAGCCTGTGAATTTGGCAGGAGAAAGGCATGTCCCTTATCCTGAGCAATTCATTAAATTGAAACAATTGCCCCAAAGGCCATGCAATTCCATGGCCAGCTGCAGATATTGTTTCACAGGCCAAAAAGTAAGAACTGCTCATCTGCACCGGCCTCATTCTGTCTTTCTAATTTAGATAGATTCTCTTTGCAGAGTACCTCTTAGAAATCAGTCCTCTGGACCTATCTTCAGTGTGATGTGTATCATGCACAATGTGCTACAAGCCTGTGAGTTTATTTAATCCACTGGACATTGAAGGCATACGGTACTTTGTAAATGAGGGCTGCTTATTATTATGGCCCCTTATTTGTTGTGCGATGTTGGTCCCTTTGGCTTTTAATGCAAAATAAATGCCATGTAATGGTAATAGAAACAAGCTATTGAAAACAGATTTACAGTGAGGTTACACCAGGAAAAACTTGGGTCATTCCTTTATATACAGGGGAAAATGCTGTGTTTATTAAATGATGACTAGGTGCTTCCTCCAGCATAGCCGAGTTTTAGTGCAGCCAGATCCTGATATCTCTGCTAAAGCATTACATCCCATGTGGGAGAAAGATGGGTACTAAAACTAAAGAAAAATGTAAGAGAAGCTTGGCAATCACAGAATTCTAAATAACTTCAGTGACTGTGGCTGTTTGCAATTCCTATCGGAGCTAGGGAGAATTCTCCCTGAACCGAATCATCAAGTATATATTGTCTTCAGAAGTGATTTTTCAACCAGCTCCACCTCCTGCAGCCAGCAGCTCGGATGGTGGACACAAGGCAGGATTCATTTTGTTTCACTGCTGTTCATTCACTTCTCTTGCCTGTGTTAAGAGCATCACTGGAAAATGTGAGCACCTTAACGAAGGGCAGGCTTACAGCACGGATGCATAGTGAGTCAGCTATTCAGAGGAGCTGCTCAGGTTCATATTCTCCATACCTGCTCTCCCCAGATATCCTGGGATAGCCAGGATTAAAAACATATAAAGCAGCAATCAAATACTGCAGATTAGCTGATCTAGGATCATGTTTTAGTGTGCCATTGTTTGTGCCATAATCTCTAGCATTTTCTCAACACTCCACGCTCTGTTTAGGCTAAGGAAGTGACAAGCAGCAATAACATGAGGTGGAGCATGGTCTGTTGCTTGATTTTAGAACTGTTTTGCTACAGTGATGACAGACTAAGCCACCCAACTCCTTGTGAAAGCTGAGAACTAAATAGTTTAATCCCAGTATAAGGGATATTTTCAAGAGAGAGAGCTGATGAAAATGTTATGAAGCATAAATTACAGAGCTGGGATGTATAAGAGCTGCTATTCTCATTATGTACAATCAGTAACTGAAAATGGAAGACAAGTAACAGTGAAAGACTTGAAATGCTCTGTTGCAGGTCTGCCAGCCTGTTCCTGTTAAGAGAGCACCATATACAGACGTGGTCTCAGCAACACCCAACACACCGCAATAATAAGCTCATTCCCAAGGTTTGGCTCTTGCAGGTAACTGTCTCTCTTGATTAGTGGAAACTACTTCACTTAATGCTTCTCTGAAACTGCAAGAAAACAAAAGTGCAGTAGGCCTTAGAGTGTGTGACAGGCTTGTCTAAAATGAGCCCTCTCAGACGGTGAGTTGTCTCGGTATCTTTAAATTTGATGAAAATGTGCAGCAGCCCAGGTGTGGAGGGCCTGTTTCTGATTCAAGCCCCATTAAAAAAGTTCTACCGAGAGAAGCAAATGGAATTTAAATGGTAGAGTAAGGAATGGATATGAAAACCCATGGGAAAGCTGAACTCCCCTTTTCCAATATCAAGAGTACAAACAAAATGTAGGTGGTTTCGATTTTCCTGTAAAATTACATGCTGAGCAACTTGATATAAAAATAATTAAATTCTCTAATGCCCCTGTTTTATCGACAATAAGTTTCAACCAATTGTGCTTTTTGAGTTAAGCACATTGATCTATATTGGAAGGAAGACAGTTGTCTTCATGCAGTAGAGGCTGCAATCAACTGTAGTTGATTCCAGTTGTGGTCTGATGGATGGCTGAGCTTCTGTAAGGCTCAGTGCTGTTAACAGGGAAATGATGCCCTGACATCTCCCCGTCCCTCTTTTCCAGTGTTTCCAGTGCATAACCTGGTTATAGACATTCCTTCAGCTGCGCAGTTCTGGTGCTCAGTAGATCCTGCCATGAGCTGATTTTTTTGCTAACTCAGCAGAAAGTAATTGGCTTCCCTTTTTCTGGGTTAGTTTTCTGTTGACTTAATGAGTTGGACTGTCTCTCAGAAGAACTCAGCAGGCATCAGTGCACTGCAACATGAGAGCGGATTAAAGAGAAAGGCTAGGGAACAGCACTTCACCCTTTAACTTTTTAACAAGCAAAAGAGAGAAATTGCTTCAGGAAAAAATAGAAGAAGTAGGTAAGATACAGGCAAGCGTAACTGAGACCTGCTGCTGCTGTATGCTAACTGCAACTGACGTGTTTGTCTACCACATCAGGGGGATTGATTAATACAGGCCAGACAGGTCAGTAGGCAGCAGTAAGCATGACAAAATCCAGACTAACTTTCAGGGTGCACATATAGAAATGATTTCCTGGTAAACAGAAGTGAAGCTCCAGTTTTCACCTCACACAAAACAGGGCTACTAGTACTAACTAATACAAGGACTGGATCAAAACTGCAAAGGTGGGAGAGCAAAGTGAGCTCTTTTACATTTCCTGGTATTGTTCTTTCAAAGCTCTCTCATAGTGAACCTCATCCGGAACATCAGTAGCAGCAACAGAGTGCAGCATGCTATTTGTTTTCCTCTGTCATAACGGAGAAAGCTATTGTAATAGAGAGGACTAAAGACTAAAGCTGCAATAGAGCGAGGGAGCAATAATCGTTCCTTCTAGCTCTTAGCACTCTTTCTCCATTATTACCTCTCTGGGTGACAAATTGGAAAGCAAAGATTTTCTTTTGAAAGATTATATCATATTGTCTTTCTCTTCTCTGTAGATAAAAGTAAATGAAAGTGACCCCGCTTTCCCCACTGAAGCCGTGCATGCTGATTCCAACAAACAGTTGATCCACAATCAACTTTTCAAGAGCCAACATCAGACAACAGTAACCAATAAACATTATATGGGGCTCCCTGCTTGAAAGTTGTCATAGAAATTTCTGTTTAGAAGGAATTTGTTATTAGAACTGGAAAATTATTTTAAGCAAATGGAGTAATAGTAAAATAATAATTAGAATTCTAATGTAGCAGCAGGTCCATAGGTTCTTAGAAGTAGGTAAGTTTGGAGATTGTATTTCTTCATATTTCTCTTTAGAAGATATCAGCCAATCTATAGAGTAAAAACAATGAGTTTTCAGCCAGGGTTAAACATATTCTATATTCTTCCTCTGTTAGGTCACAGGAGATAAGCCCGAATACTCTAATTTCATGTGTTAGGAAAAACTCTGTTCAGGGATTCAGACATTTCTGATAGCAGGTAGCTGAATTTGATTTCTGGTTTTTTTCCCTACCTGGAGGAAACATCAGCTACAGCAAGACCCTGATTTATGGGAACTATCTGTTACAGAAGGGAATTGTAGCCGACTTAGCTTCAGCTTAGCATAAGTCTGACTCTTGCTTAGCGTAAGTGCCTAAAGTCGGTGAAGCCTGCAGGCTGCAAGACTGCACTGTAACCCAGCGAACATGGCTGACGGTGCGACTGCAATATCAGCTAGAAGCAGCCCTCAAGGATACAGAACAGAGTGACCAGAATGAACAGAGGTAACGGCTGACCTTCAGATAAGATAAGGTACTGTGGAGCAGGAACATAGCAACCATCTAGCAACCATCCTGGGATGCAGACGTGAACCAATCAGAGGGAAAGAGACCACTGACTCAGTAAAGAAGTTTGGAAGAGACTTTCACTGGCAGGCAGGGAAATAAGGCTGTAAAATGTGCAATTAGTTAAGAAGTCTTTTGTTCTGGGTCCCTCCCTGGAGGCACCCAACTCGAGCTGTTACTTTGTCGTACTGTCATTTAAATAAATAATTAATTTAGCTATTGTACATGCATGAGACTCTGCTTCTCGGAAACCCAGGGCTGAGCTGTTTCCACAGCATGTCACTGGTTCAAAAGCTCCTGCTACATCTCCCTGTCCCTGTCTTTAAAGGAGTTGATACGTTCGAATCGTTCCATTTGCACAGCCACGTGTTTATTGATCTGGTCAAGTGATTGTTTTATTTTATCCTAGGCTAACCTAAGGTAACTATATTGGTGAACTCACCTACAGCACCATCTGCATTGTGTTCTGGCTTTATGGAGGGACATACATCCATGGCTTAGAGGTCACCAGGATAAGAGAATAATGCTGCAATTTCAAAAAACTTTTTTGACTGAAAAAGTGAGATTTTTTCCCCCATATAAATAATTCTTTGCTTTTGTAGGGTACAATTTTTTTTTTGAAAAACTTCTCATTTATCGAATTTATCCTGTCTCTTCTTTGAGGGGTAAGGATATTCTTTGAAGTGTGATGATGTTACCATGCCTAGACAGGTTTTGCTCTGGAAACCTAGGTTGTTTAAAATTTCGTGTTCACATGCAATAGCCTTTCTTTCAAAGCAACTGTCACTAGGCAGTATTTGAAATAAAAATGACAAAATATCAAAAAAAAAAAAAAACCACCACACCTGTACAGGGAGTTTATTAATCCTGTAAGTAGAAGTAGTATAACCTGTTCTCCTGTGCAACCCATGGGCCAAACAGGCACAAAAAGACACACATGCCCACCATATTTTAAGATGAACACAGAAACAATATAATAATTACTGTCCTTTTTAATTTGACAATGAAAGGTTGATTCATAGTTCCTGCTATACGCATATAGGCGTACAATGAGCTTGTATGAGAAACAAACTCCTCCTTGGTCAGTAGTTCTTGTGTCTTTAAATAGCAGACAAGACTTTTCTTCATAAAATGACAAAGAACAGTCATGAGGCTGTTCAGGAGGAGGTAGCATAGGTTCCCATTTCTCAGGCCGACTTTTGGGTAGCAGAATAGCAGAACTAGGCACGGAGCACTATCATGACAACTGTTACAAGAGAATGGGATTCACTGTTCAGTGTAGACTTCTTCACTGTGGAGGTCTGCCTTTGAGTTTGTTGCCTAGTCTCACTCTATAATCAATGGAGAGCAATAGGTGCTTCTGGGACACTATTCATTTCATCATCAAGATCTAAAATAAGTTAGATGAACCTGACCAGGGTTGTTCTACTTTGGGATGAGATGAGGGGTGTTCTTGCGGTGCCAGGTTGTCTCTGTTGACTACAACGAGAGTACAGTGTAACTAACTCCAGTGTAGAAGTCTACCTGGCAGCCGCCTTCCACCCAGCCCATCTTTGCCTCCGAGAACTGGAACTTTCCGGTATGAAGGGTGCCTGTTTTTTCTTATATTTCATCTTGTCCAGAGTGCATGTCATTCATGGATCGGTCCTTTTCAATTTAATCTTTTGCTACCTTGGCAGCAGAGCAGAAGTTTGGGAAAAGTAGGGGGGAAAGCGGGGAGGAGAAAAGATATATTTTTATTTGTAACAGTAATTTGCACATACATATGGTCTTTCATCTGAGGGTTCAGTATTTAACAATTATTAGAATGTTGCAATCCTGGATGGAAAGTCCTGTGCCCAGGACTTTCAAATGTCCTTTGAGCTCAGGAATTTTCTGGGAATCCCTACGGTGATCAAAGTGACACAAAAGACTGCAAATCATTAAAGCCCAAAGGAGTAAAGTTAGTGATATTTCTAAAACCAGATGTTTTCACAGTGTGATAGCAGCACGTAGTTTTATGAGTTACCTAAACACCAGTTATGTAAACCGAGCTCCCTAAACCATGGAAGTGTATTTTCTGTGGAAAAAAATATATCATCTTTTTAGGCTTCCTACACATTTTTATTAGAGCAGAAATAAGGACGCTTCTCCTTGTACCATTAGCAAAGAGCTCCTGCTTCCTCTATTGGTATTTTCCGCTCTATATCATGGCTTATACTACTCTTAGGGGGAATCTTTTGGTTTTTTATTCATAGTAGACTGATACTTTTTAATCGCCATGACTCTTACAATTAGTTTGCAAATGTCATGGAAAAATTCACCTGCACATTGTGTGCTGACATTTACACCAAAGAGTCTGTCGTATTCTTTCAACCTTTAGTACAACAAACTATTGAACCCTGTCAGATTTATGACATTCATGAGTATTTTGTTTCTCATGACGCATACTGGCCTTAGAACACAAATTCTGCCTTTTTTCAGTTGACACAAGGTGCCAGCTGATAGCCCTTGAGAAACTGCGTGACATCGAAGTATTTTGGCTCTGCTCTTCAGGCACTGGAGCCTGAATCTGTGCAGGTTATTTTTTCCCCATTTAAGTAGGGCACCACTTAATGGTGGGATCTTCATAGGGGTATGCTTTTGAAACTGTCCAGGTCTCTATTCCAAAACACCAGTAGTGACAGCTGAGCAGAGAATCGGTTTTGTCATGGCTGAAACACAGAGCAACCTTTCCCTACTCAGCACTTCTCTTTGGGATACTGCTCGCTGTTCTTGTATGGGAAAGTGAAGATTCAAATGCGTTGTAATAGTAAGGAAAAGCTTCTGCCAGCCATGCTTGTCTCACTCTCCCCAGCCAGGTGGAAACCTCAGGTACCCAGTCCCTTCAGTAAGGCAGATTCCAAGGACAGGAAAAGAGAAAAAACTAGGGATATCTGATCCTGATACCTTATCTTCCTGTTATATAACACTGCTTTCCTCCCCATAATTTACCAGAGAAATTCTGGCACTGGCAGCACGTGTTTATTGTCTGGTTGTCTGTTGGCTATCATTCACTACTTGTGAAGAGCTCACCGCTGAGGTGCAACCAGCTCCACCTGCAGTGGTTTTCTCTTCCAGCCAGAGTACAAGGGGATCTTTGCTGACAGCAGCACTGGTGTATGTAGCTTTGCTAGGCCACTGGAGGGCAGGACTGGCATTATGTATCAAGAAGAACATGAGAAGGAAGCTACTGTCACGCACAGCAACACTCACGAAGCGTTATTCACGTATTTTGAGCCCTGTGCTCATGAAGTTCACAATAACACCCTTCTTTTTGGACTTTATTTCATCAACAGCAAATAGTGATCAATTGATCCTTATTTTCCACTTTTGCACTCTAAAATAGAACAAGAGGAACTTGTCTGTTCTTTTTTTTCTTTATTTGCAAGCACCTCTGGGCGGTTCAGACTGTGCTGAAAACAAAGTGAGTCAGAGCCACAGTACTGATGGAACAGGGACTAGGGTAAAAGCAGTTGTAAACCCAGCATCCTCTGATTTAACATACTCAGCAGCCCATTCAAAGTGCTATGGCAAAGCTAGCACAGAAAAAAAAAAAGCCTTTAGCTTAGCTATGAAGCAAGCCTGGATTTGGTGCATGGGGTAGTAATTAGGAGAGTTCTGTATACAGTTGTTGATGGTAAATGACCTCATTTTTATCATACATCAGAAGGGTCAAGAGCACTAGCATGTCCCTCTGAAATATCTTCACAAGGCAATCAGGTCAGCCTTTCATTAATTTTGCAAATCAGATTTGATCCAGTTCAGGGATTTTTCACAGTAAATGAAACAACTTCTATACAATTGAAGGACATTTAAAAAGGAAGTTGAGTGCTGTTGTGGGTGGGAGGAAGGAAAGGGATGAATGAGTCAAAGGCCAAATCCGCACTTCTCCTCAGACTCTTGTTCTGAGTCCTGGTGATATATAAATTGCTTCTGGCAAGCCCTAGAAAAACAGTTAGAGACAAAGTCCAGTAAAAGGGGGAGGTGCTGAAAATTCAAATTAAGCTAATAAATGAATAAGTAAAACTCTTAATATCAAATGTGCTGGTAGTTCACTTATGCTAGCAGAAGGAAAAAATACATGCTTTTATCTACGTGGAAAATGTTCTATTAGAGCAGAAGAAAATATATGAAAAGAGTAAAGAAGACTCTAAATGAGGAAGAGCAGGGAAAAGAGCCAAAATAAAACATAGGGAATATGAGGAGAGGGTAGGCAAGAAGAGGAGCAGAAATTGTGGAAAATATTGGTTTTTTAGTGGAACTTGCAGATCGATTTTTTTATAATAAATAAGAAGAAAAAATGATGATGTAATCACATGGTTGACGATTATGGTAAACAGAGAGGCCAAAAGGAATCGCTAGGTAACAGATGGAGCAGACAGCTGAAGATAAAGAAAACCCCAAACTTCCCCCACTCACAGGGCAGGAACGAATAGCAGAAAAGAAAACAGAAACCTAGTAAGGTCTGTGGAGACTGAGAGTTATGTCTCTGCACAATGCCAGGAGAAAGACAGGTGAAGCTTTTTTCAGATGTACAACTATAAAGAGGACTTATGGGTTTTTCCATTAGTGGGTATTTCTTCTGCTTTCTTCTCCACCAAAGGGCAGCTGAAGTAAAGACCTAAAACTGTAGATCAGAGTAAGAACAGTTCTGTGACTGAGATGAATCCCAGTGTCTTTGAGGCCTTGAAGGTGACTTTATTTTAGAATTCAAAAACAATGTGCCTAATATGCCATTTTCCCAGGTACCACAGATTTAGGGAAGTAGGGAAGAGCAGAGTCATCTCCTTTGCCTACCGTTCAGCTCATTTTCAACACAGGGCTATGCACATGTGTAGTCACAAAAGCAAATTGTCCATTACTCCACTTAAGTGTATGTGTCCGACAAGAGTGTAACAGCAACAGCATTTGCAAGATGGCACCCTTGTGCTGGCACAGCACAGTCACAAAATAACCCAAGCTTCTGCCCTGCATTTCTAACATGTTTTCTGCAATGGTTTCTGCACAGTCACAGAATTACAGAATAGTTGAGGTCAGAAGGGACCTGGAGAAGTCTTTTATCACAGCCATGGATCTTGCTCATTTGAGTAAGCAAGCTATGCAATACGCAGCGAGCTACCCATCATTTGGGTATGACATTGTTCTGTAAACCCCCTAGGTCTCAGCCACCCTACCATAGTCTACTAGTAGGCTCTTTTTTGTAATCAGTCATGCCCTCTAGGCTTCAGTTTCTCAAATAAATGCAAAGTGCAGACATGGTATATTCCTGACAGTATACTCGCAAACTCAAAATCCTAACAGTCTTACTTTAGGTATCTAGTCCAACCATTGATCCCCTTCTGAGTTATTCAGAGGCACCATTCCAATGTGCTACAACTATAATGCTTTCTTTTACTGTATGCAGAGCAAAAGAGAGAAAAGGTATGCTGGATGGCTAGACAGTAATAAAACAGGAAAGGTGAGAACCTCTCAGACAAGTTTTGCACCCCTGCCAAATGAAACAAAAAATCTCACCTTTGTGGTCGTGCTGCTAGTCAAACCTGCTGTCAGTGAGAGCTCAGGGCACTACCCTGTCCTTCAGAGCTCAAGGAACCACTTCTGACTCATACGAGCAATGAATTTTTCAGGATTCAACCAAAAAAGCTTAGCTCTTACTTGACATTTAACTCCCTTTCCTCTTTTGTCTGCAACAATAACAAGGGTAAAGGAATATGTCCTATTGCCAGTGTACCTAGACAGCTAAACTGTTTTGTGCAAGCAAATTCAGAGCACCCTTCGCCCTCCTGACGCGCTTAGTTTTTCTCCCTTTTCACCATGACGCTTTTTGTTACTGGTCCATTCCTTGACAGCAGTACCTGGAATGAAAATGTTCTGCTGCCATCCAGAGCTACCACACAATAGCAAAAGAGGTAATGACTGGGCCACTGAGAGAATGCCTTCATTCAGCACAACCCTCAGTAGCGTATGGTGCTAATCCAGCACCCAGTTCCCAGAGACAAGGAAGCAGCACACCAGCAACCTGCAACACCCGTGTCCATGGAGGAGTGAGGCTTTTTGGAGGGAGAGGGCAGAGCTGGGGCTCAAACATAAAAAAAAAAAAAAAAAAAGAAAAAAAAAGGATTACTGTTTAGAGCTGTGCTTGTCTAAAGCAAAAAGAGATTCAGTATCTGGATCGTTCTTAGCAACAACGTCTTTAAAGTGGTGATACATTTGAAGTGAGGCCTCTATGCCTGCCCTAGGAAGAAGTTCAGCAAAATGTTGAACATTGGTTTTTTTTCTTGAATATCTAAAGATTACTAATTCTGGGGAGGTTGAGTTATCTGTATGTCCTTGTGCTGCGTATTTATATTAACTCAGCAAATGTGTTTTGGAAAGGGGATTAGGGAAAGAGAAGGAAGTGGACAGCATAGCATTGACAGCTCACATTAATTAAGACATTCCTATGTGGATACACTAAGCAGAGGAAGGTCATATCTCCCTGCAGCATTCGCAGCTTGTTTAAATGTTTCAGGAGGAAAATAACTTCTGACACTCGCTACTAGAAAGTTTTAAATAAATCTTTATTCATTCAGATAACAGAGGCTTCTGTTAATAGTTGACCTGGGACTATGCTCATATTATAAAGGAACAGAGTAAAGATGCCATTTTTATGCAGCCTAGAAAGCCAAGAGTACACTGGATGTTGTGGGTTTCATTTTTAGCTATGCATTAAACCTCCAGTGCCACTTCAGACAAACCATTCCTATGTCTTTATGCTTTTGACATCTGTTCACTGTGTCATATGAAGGTCACAGCCCTGATTTTAGTTGAATAGGTGAAGCACTCAGCATTGGCTTAATTCTGTTTCATATAAGCTAATGGTAGCTTTAGCACCATAATTAAGCCGATTTTTGCCCCTTCTGCAAACTCCCTCAGAATGCAAGATTTGAAGTACTGTCCATCTCTGCTCGTATTCCCATACACCTCCAAATCAGGTCCTTTGCACCCACAGCACTTCATTCCATTGTATTCTAGCTCTTGTGAGCGCTCCCTCTTCTTTGCTTGCTACTCTACCTCTCTCATGACCATCAAAGTTATGGGACAAGCTGCACTAATGATATGGTCTACCAAGAGGTGTAAGTGGGAAATCAAAACGAAGTGAGGATACCAGGATGGGAGGCTAGCACTAGAAATTTCTGAGAGACAAATCAGATAAAGTAAGTGAGGGAGCTGAGGTGAGAGGGAGGGAAAGTTCACCTGGGCTAGAAGACTGAGAGGACATAGAGGTCTGGAGAGAAGACGAACAACACTCTTGCCGTAGGGAATAGACAGCTACGGAGGTAGGACCAGGTGTAAGAAGTCAGGGTTGGGAAAGAAACAAACTGAAGGGTTTAGGGTGGCTGAGGGTCAAGCCTGATAGAAATGACTAGAAACATCTGGGTCCACTAGGTCAGGTTTTTGGCTGGCCCAGAAGCCAATGGACAACCTCTGCTGTGCCTTTTGTCTTCATACCTGACAAGCACAAAGAAGACAAATCTGCTGCTACCATCATGTTCTCTGTTAGTTCCACTGAGAGAGATTAGTGTAGCAGTCAACAAGGCTCCAAGCTGTTTAATGGGTTCCATGCAAGGGAACAGACCCTCCGTGACTGTTTAAAGTGTGAAACAATGTAGACCCCCAAGTTAAAGCATAAATGAATATTAATGCAACCAGGAGTTCTCTGTGGTGAAGAGCATGCTGTCTCCTGTGATTTCCTGATAAATACCAGCTTCTCCAAACCACTGTTAGCCTTTGGTCCTATTTTTACATTTTAAAATTGAAATACCATAGGAAAATACTTTCTAGAAACGTGAGTGCAATACACAGGGCCTTGTGGAGCCAGAAAATTTCAATCTTATCCAAAGAAGCACTTGGCCTCTTTCATGCTGTGTTGTCATTTAGCATATTCCTTTCTTTCTTCCTCACTGCCACTCTTGCCTTGAGTATTGGAAACCAAAAGTTAACCTGAAAAGACAGAAAGATGGTGCTAACTGAGATCATAGTATTACTGAGTTAAAGACCACTCAGACATAAACATCCCACATAGTCAGTAGTGAAAGCTATTTTTTTATAAAAACTCATATATGTGTCTGTAGTTATCTATCTGGCTTTACCATAAATATATATGTGTGTTTATATTTCCATTAGTGTATATACATACTACACACACACACACACACACACACACACACACATACAGTAAATGTAAGCAAAAAGTTCTGCTACCTAATGCTATTTGCAGTTGCCCTCCGACCGTGCTTTTTCAAATAGAAATATATTATCTTCCATTTTACTGAATAGCAACTGAATAGCTCTCTTAATGTTAAGAGACTGCTCTGATGTTTTCTGCCTATGTTGCAAGAATACTTTTTCTGCTGGAGATGCTTTTCACACATTCATGAAAATCAAGTTTCTCCTCTGGAGAGCTGCAAGTCGGAGGAGTATTTTCTTGCCAGTATATAGCCATTTGGGTCATTTGGCTGTCTGTATTCATGTTCTGCAAGATGCATCTGTGTTGAGGGGCAGAGCAACATGGTTATATGGTCTAATCTTACTAACAGGCAACTTGTCTCCAGGCCCACTTCAGGAAAGCATTTAAGTACTCCCTATTCCCTATTTGGGAAGTTTTATTAACACATAATTGAAGTTAAAAAACGTTCACATATTTTATGAGTCTGAATCTGGCTACTACCCTGAGAGAAGGAGATTTGTTTTTCTGTGCTGTTGATGGCTTACCGTTCTAGCAAATGAGTTCTTCTTCACAGTTTTTTGTTGTAGCTTTGCTCTTTTCTTGAGTAATTTTGCATGTAGATAATATATCCGTTTCATCTCAGTGTCAGGATAAAACGAAGCAGATACAAGTATTTTAAGCTGGGTGAGGACACCAGAGAATAACCCCAAAATTATTAAGAAGAAGATGATGATTCCAAGCTGGATCCATGTTGTGGACAGATAGAGTTCTGGTTTAGGGATGCAGTCATGCTTAAACAGAGAGATCTTCAAAAGGTCATTCTTTACAGTAAGCTGCCTATTACCAATGATAAAGTCGTTCTCGTTTCTCTGCACAAGAAAAGAGAAAAAAGAGGTTGATTATAGTACTGATTGCCCCTCCTTTTTAATATTTTTCCCATTGGATATTCAGTTTTACAAAGGACTATAAATCATCTGGTCCATCCTGTGTCTACAAAAGACTGCTCATAACAACATATTCATTAACTGTTTTTAAAATGTGTCAGATAGATTGCATTTTCATCATTTCTATAGGGAGACTGTCCCTCAGCTTGAACTGTTAGAAACTTAGCTGCTCAGTGGCTGTGATAGACAACCATTTAGCTAATCTGGCTGTGTGGCATCATATATTCCCGCTCTCCTGCATCTGCCCAGATCATTTGTTGGAGGGTCACAGAATCACAGAATGGTTTAGGTTGGAAGGGACCTCTGGAGATCATCTAGTCCAACCTCCCTCCCTGCTCAAGCAGGGTCCTCTAGAGCATATTTCCCAGGAAAATCCTTCCCAGGATTTCCCAGGTCCTTCCTTCAGAAGAAAACTGCAGAGCAGAATGTGTCAGTCCCTTTGTTTGTGGCTCAGTATGTAATCAATCAGCAGTGTTTCCATACCTCCAACTAGGCCAGTGCTCTGACCACAGGGTTACTGTGGAAAAACAAAGCCATCTCTCCTCCTCTAACAGGTGCCTTCTCTCAGAAGGGCTGATGTCTTGCACTGCTCGTGGACTGAGATGCTGAATGACAGGAACTGAATTAGGTATGCTGCTGGGGTCAGTATTTCCTACTGGCAGGCAACACTGAATCGTCCACCTCTCTTTTCTTTTCTTCTCATCCTCTCTTGTCCAGCGGGTATGTGGCTCTTCCCTGTGGCTCTTCAACCACCTTACAGAGATCAGGTACTTCTGTTTAGGCACTCATTACGTAAGTTAAGTGTCCAAAATAAGCCATTCGTCATCAGCCTGTTCTCCCTTTTTTTAACATTATCCTCTTCTAATCTACCTCAGTCCATTGTTACTGTATACTGGACTGATATAGAAACAAGGAAAATCTGCATTAGAATCATTCAATATGAAACACGGGTGCAAAAATGCATGCAGATCTTAACTGTTCCTGCCAAGAATAAACAACTCGAGGAGTTGCTGGGTCTTTTCTGCTTGCCTAGCCATGTTTCTCGTCTCTTTCTCTGAGATCAGCAACTCTGAGTTTCATTTGACAGAACTATTAAGATTAAATTTTACATTTTTATGTGATTAGCCTTCAATGGGGAAATAGAACCAATCTGATACTTGCCAAAATTCCTGTTTTGGGAGGGAGTCTATCAGTTCTCCAGAGAAGTGAACACTGCACATCAGCAGAACAAATCCATAGTGTGAAGGCCATGAATCAGACAGGTCTCCTGTTCAGGTTAACGGATGGTAACACTAAGTTCCTTCCTTGCTCTGACTTGGGTCATCACGGACAAGGCAGATCATGATGAAGGGCTGTCCTCAGAGTAAGAAGGCATGCAAAAAAGGCATACAGAATCACATGGAAAACGGTTGAGGGTGGAAGGGACCTCTGCAGATCATCTAGTCCAACCCCCCCAGCTCAAAGCAGCAGGGAATGGGTTGAGAAGGTTGCTCAGGATCGTGTTCAGTCAGGTTTTGAGTATCTGCAAAGACAGAAACTCAACAGCCTCTCTGGGAAACCTGTTCTAGTGCTTGACCACACTCACAATCAGAAAGATTTTTTCTAATGTTTAAGTGGAATTTCCTGTACTTCAATCCGTGCCCTTTCCCTCTTCTCCTGTCACTGGGCACCACTGAGAAGAGCCTGGCTGCGTCTCCTTCACTTCCTCCTATGAGATTTTTACATGCATTGATAAGATCTCCTTGAACCTTCTCTTCTCCAGGCTGACCAGTCCCAGCTCTCTCAGCCTCTCCTCCTATGAGAGATGCTGAGTGATGCCTTAACCATTTTTGTGGCCTTTCGCTGGACTTGCTGCGATATGTCCACGTCTGTCCTGAACTGGGGAGCCCAGCACTCGCCCCAGCACTGCAGATAGGTCTCACCAGGGCTGAGTAGAGTTCCTGTGTTCCTCTTGCCCTTGCTTGACTTCCTGTTTGTTGGGATGGACCATTCTTGAGCTTGGAAGAGGTGATCCCTGAAAATCAAGCAGTTCTCTTGGACTTTTCATCTCTTGAGGACTGTGTTCCTCGGGATCAGGACCATTGGTGGTCCCATGGATGGTTTGGTGATGCTAGAGCACAGCTGCTGTTTAACAGGAAGATTTTTTTTTTTTTAATGAGATGCCTGAAATGTGGGAAGGCAGGCACCCTGGAGTAAGAGCTAACATGAGGGGTAAAGCCCCCTTTAGCATGTGTGGCAATATGCCACTGCAACATATCTCACATTAAATTGCCTGAACAGGTGATGACACTCTCTCTGCCTTTGCCCATCTGATCTCTCCAGGATGCATCTAACTTGCTACACATGCACAGATCACACAAGTACAGTAGATCCAACAGGTTTTTTTAAAGAAAGTTGGGGTAACAGTCTGCAGTTGGCAGCCTGCACCCTTTAGGTCTAAATGAGTTTTCCGTTGACATGAACAGGGAACATTTGGCTTATGTCTACCCTATAGGTCCTAGATTTCTCCCCTATTTGGTAAGAAAGAGCTGGCCAGTAATTTAATTTTTATCCCATGGAAATGTTTGATATTTTGATGTATGATAGAAAAATATCATTATCTGAGGAATGACAGAATTTGACTGATGGCCTGACTTTTCATTTCAGCTCATTTCAGTACTAGGTTGCATTTGCCTAAGGTGCCTGCATGTCTCAAACATGCTGTGCCCTACGGCTTCCTTCTCCCTCGTGTCTCACTTCCAAACAGATGAACTTCCCATGACACATCAGGACCACCAGGCTACCACAGCGCTGTCTAAGCTGAACCTGCAACAATTTAGCAGTGTGTCATTGGAAGTGTGGTCTGGCAGAGGATACCAGCTTAGAGGAACAATATGTCACATGCAAAAGTCAGAATGAAAAATCTCTCTACCAAAGATTGTATGTTCTATTCTGTTTACTTGTAATTTTGAGCAAAGCACTTATTGCACTGCTCACCTTAAGAATTTTACTCTCTGAAGTGGCTTTTGGCAAAATGAGCTTTCTGGGGTTGGTTAGAAAAGGGAATGAATCCTCAGTACGATCAGCTCTAAGAGGAAGTAATATAAAATTTTGAGTAAGAAGACACTGACAGAAGAAAGAGCATGTATCACATTGTACTAACAGTCAAGCATCCCTTTGAAATGCTTTTATCTTGAAAGTATCAAAGGGTTATATGCTTTCAGGAAATGTTTTAAGCCTGTTCCTGTGAGCTATCAAAGTGGACAGCTTTCCCATGCCCTTACAGCACCACACATCAATGAAGCTGGCATCAAATGTGCATAGGGATGTAACTCCTGTCCCCCTTGCTACCTGCTCCAGCAGCTGCTTATGCACTTTCTCTTAAATGATAATTCATAGACTGTCCTTGAACGAGAACCTAGAAGCTGGAAGGCCTCATTCCCAAGGGGATGTCCTGTAACTGGGCTCTATCATCTTCACACTCTTCCTTCTGGATTCTTGACTTTTGCACTCCTGGCTTCATCGTGGCCTAGCCAGGAGATGAGGAGTGGAGAATAATTCAGCAACAGGGAGCAGTAACCTCTTTAGACAGTGAAGCTCAGAGCCAGTGCTCTTAGTTACTCAAGGTGTTTATGCAAGAATTGTACTTCTACCCACATCCTTTGCTATGCTCAAGAGAGGACTCTTCTTTTCATATCCTGAGGGAATGCTTGCGCTCTGCACAGGCCTGAAATCTGCCTTTTCAGTGAGGCAGTTGCTTCAGCAATGTCCTAATAGCTCACGGACAGTGTTCTTGTAGAGGTACTGACATTTTCAGTAAAGCCAAGAGAGAGGAGAGCCCTGGTTTAGCTCTCTGAATGATTGTGCAAAGATCTTCATGTGTCTTGCTCTCTCCTATGACTGTACAGAGAGAGCCCCATAGCCTGCTTTTGGCCTTCTAAATCCCCTTACCAGACCCAAGTGCCTTCATCTTTGGGTGTTACAAGGCCTGAGTAAGGTGCCTGAGTGACTATTGGACTATGGCCACATTTTCACCAGGAAGTGTTAAATGTCTAACGTTCTGCTGCTGCTCCTGTCCAGAAATTCAGTGATCTTGGCTGAACAGGTGAGCTCAGCATATAGCTCCTGACTAAGTGTGTTTGGGGTTCACAAACACCTATCTTAGCAGCAGGGTTGTTTGGGGGAGGTGTAGCCAAGTGGATGTGCTCCAAGGATCCTTAACACATACAGACACATGGGAAACAATACAAAACACACTATGCTTGCATAAGAGCCAGAACAACCTTGCTGTCAGTAATGTTGACCCTGTCTTTTATATAATAGTCTACTTAGTACAGTATGCTGAAAGTGGGAAATCTTATTTCTACCGTGGGAATAATGTTCTAAGAGGTGAAACAAACCACCGTAAAATTACAAATGGCCCAGAGTAACAAAGAAAGCAAGAAATCTTGTACATTAAGAAAAAGAAAAGTTATCATAAAAATGAATTAAGAATCAGATCTCTCTTGAGAAAAACAAGTTTCCTCCTAAGTATAATATTACCTTTCCTGAAAAAAAGCCAGGGTATCCACCTTCATGCCTTTGTACTAGCTCCTTTTTGAAATATTTTGTGATGATAGCATTTTCACTAAGACATCCTCTTTTAGCAATGACACAAATGCAAGAACTACTAGAAAAGCCGTAAATAAGCTACAAGTAATGAGCTCTTCACATTACTCAGCTGAAGATAAGCATCTCTTACTTCAGTTTCACAGTCAAGTCATATTATAACTATAAAAGTGGTGCTTTATCACCGTGAGATTCCATGTTTAAGCTTCTGGTCTTCTCCACATATATAAATAAGGGGATGAAAGTCCTTCTTCCCATATTTATTACTCTTGAGAAATATGATGACACCATTTGGAAAGATCGGAGCATTGTCTGGTTCCATCCAACATATGGATCTGATAAAGGTAATGACCCTTTTTGACACAAATATATGAATTATAGTGCCATGAAAGAACTGATGTCTCATTGGCTGCGGGAACAGATGCTCCCGCAGCTGTTGAAGAGGAAAGGAAATTCTTCTACCCTAAACTAAATGAAGAAATATTGAGTATTGAGACGTACTTACTTGCTGAAAGAGGCTGAGTCCAATCTCTAGATCTGGCAATTCTTGGAGATGCTTATTCACAGAAATAATTAACCAATAAAGCAAGTAATCTATTGCTGCAAATAGAAGCCAGATGCAAAGATGAACAATTACAGGGAGAAAAAAATGCTGCATGTTTTTTCCATCCTTCCACGTGAGGCAAAAAGATGGGATTGTCACATAAGCTTTTCTTTCATTTGTGTTCAGTGGCAGAATGCATGGCTTTTGCTGTTGCCTTTGATGGTCATCAAATGCAACAAACTGCTTTGTGATATAAGTATTTTTAAACTTTGCACTGTGAGCCCCCACAAATTTTTTGATAAAGAGGCCTGTACCTAAAGAAACTAGAAAAATTCCCATTATAGGCAATGCTTTCTGGCCTATATTGGGCAGTATAGTCAGCATAAAAGATATCTGGTTAGCAACTCTCTGGATTTCTTGTTTTGTGTTATTTAGCTGTTGTTTCAATGCATCATCTGAAATTGAGTGAGATGATGTGAATTCATGACTTAATGACACTATGTCTTTAGATAGTTCTGTGGAAAACTTGGCCTTCTGGTAAATCCATTTTATTGCCTCAGCGTAATGTTTTATCAAGGCAAATTGCTCAACCTCTAAATGACAGGTGATGCTGTCTGCCAGAACCTTTAGGTTGTGAAAAATACTTTGGATGTTGCCAGCTACCACAACACCTGTACCAGCAGTAATAAGAGCATTTCTGCCTTCTCGCAGTCCACAGGAAAGAATGAACAGAATGCTAAAACAGCGCAGGTGCTTGAAATAACAGAGTGCAACAGAAAGCGTGATCCAGATGAATCCAGAAATCAGTAAGGAATCTAAAGGTCGGTGTGCTAGGGAGAAATTCATGGCCAGAAAGAAGATCACACTTGAGAGGAAGCCAACTGTAGCGCAAACTGCAAAAAGCTGCATGAGATACTTCCAGCCGGGCTTCCTTTCTGATGTAAAAATTCCCCAGGCATTCTGGACTATTGAGACAAATGTTCGCATTTTCTTCTGATTATTGTTGACTCAAACTAAAAAGAAAGGAAAACAAAAATTCTATTAGTTGCAGAGTCACACTGTTGACAATAATATGATTTTAGTTGACTGATCAGTACTTCTTCACACTGCAAAAAACATCAGAATCTGCCTCTGACTGAACGGCCTCGTGTGAGACTCAAATGGACTATGGAACTGAGAGAGAAAATAAAATCGGAAATTACTCCAATTTAGAAAGCAATCAATGGGGGCAAAAAAACACAAGTTTGCTTGGCCGCTTAGCCTCAAACGTCGCCTATATAACCACTGAAGAGATGATTCTGAAAGGCATTTTGTCTTTTTTTTTCTTCGAAGTATTTGCATTGTTTTACCTTTTGTACATTTTGATTTCTCACTTGATATACAGACATAACTGTATATAAATGGATATATATATATATATATATATATGGGGGGGGGGTGCGCACGTGTGTGCACATGCATATGGGAAGAGGAGAGGGCAGTAAGCCTGGGATACCACTCAGTACCATTCACCTGAGATGGCAGTTTTGCCAGGAAGAGAAAGAGGGGAGCACAGGAGCTCCCCATGGGGTACCCTGCTGTGGGGAAGCACAGCTGGGCCCTGTGGGGAGCAACCAGAGCCGCTGCCAGGGTGGGAGGAGCAGGGCGAGCAGCACGTGCATGCTGCCCGGGGATGGAGAATACATTGCACCTTTTTCTCCTGGAGGTAGGTCAGTACAAAGGGAAGGACGTGTGTCTCAGAGGCATCATTCTTTCTTTGGGTCTCTCCTGGGATAGCACAGCTACAAATTGACCCATATACCCAGTTAACCCTAATTGCTCATACTGCTACCATCTTTCCTGCCTACCAGCATGCCTGTAGTGTAAATTAAAGAATACTTTTGTGAGATTAAAGCAATTCTTGTTTGATGGGAAACAGCACCCACCCTATGTTCATATCATACCTTCTTTTACAAGGTAGCATCTATTGTGCAATTTGTCCAAAGATGCATGACTAATCTGTATGCATATTAGCCTTGCAACATACTAAAATAAATAAGACCCTAATTAAATAAAATAAACTGTTGCAATTTTATCTTATGATAGGGAACTGTTGTCTTTACAAATACATCCTGGAGATATTACTTTGTCTTTTGTTTAGCTTGAACACAGCAGGTAGCCAGGAATTAAACTATTATTTTATATACATACTGTATTTTAATGGCATTTGACTTTATGGATTCTGTTAGCATTCACTTTAATGTTTTCCCTTCTTCTCTTTACTGTTATTTATGAGGTTTGTCATTATCACTTTTGCATGTAACAAGAGCTGAAAGTGATTAGAGCCCTCTGATTCCAGCTGGGCCCTTCTCTGCCTCCTGTGCTCAGGGTGCTATTTTTCTTAGCCTCACTCATGCCTGGCCCTTTCGAGTGCTGTGGGTTCTCCTGAAAGATGCTTGGGTGTTTTCAGTGCTTAATGACTTCAGCAGGGATTAAAGGTGGGCAATAGCTCTCGGGTTGGGCTCAAGCCCTGGCACGGTCACACTGCTTGGCAAGGCTTAGGAAATTGTTTTTTTCTAGTACATCAGTGACCTCATATGTAAATTGAGTATAGCAGCAATTAGCAGTTCTTTCACGGGAGTGAGGAGGTAATTAACATCCGCAAAGCATTCAGGGAGCTCTTGGTACAAGTCACTATGTGTTTGGATTAGTGGTGCAAGCAAAACTGGGAGAGGCAGCATACACAACATTGGACTCCAGCTTCACAGTTAGCAGAGCTATCATCTGCTTACATAAATGGTCTCCTTTCCCCTTCTTACCTAACTAGAAATTAAGAAGGCATTTTTCGGAAGCATTATTAAAAAGGAGACATTCATCATCCTTGAGTAAATCAGAGCCTGACCTAAGCACTAACAAACCCTGCCAGCAAATCCTGAACTTTGTAGATCAGATTCTTAAACAGTATATGCTGTCACATCTGCATTGGAGAGCTAAGGAAAATTATCCTACGTCATCAGTGGATTAAGAGTTCTTAATTTAAAAAGACAAAAAAATCAAATGCAAAAAAATCTAGCATTTATGCAACATTATGCAAAAACTTCTGTATGAGAAACTCACACACACCAAGTTTTCTTTTGCAGCATTGGCTATATTGCTGTAATTAAGTATAGTTTCTCCATGGCCTTGAGTGTTTGTACATACACTTATAGTGTATTCCGCTAATGTTTATAAGCAGCAGTATATAGGCTGTAGTATGTGACAGAGAGTTTGGCATGCTTTGCATGCAAGACTAAATCTAGGAATTGGAGAGAGTGAAGAACAAATTTTGTTGAATTAACAAAGCCCCTACTTCTGGGATGGGAGACTGGAGACTTGTAAAACAGTGGTAGAAACAGAAAATAATGAGAAAGTCTCCTTTTCTGGGCCCACATACAGTTGCTGTGTGCTTGCATGAGGGATCACTGCGCTCCTCAGTAAACACAGAGCAATCCTTAATCTGTGGGAACGCAGAGTTTTAAGGCAGCGGAGGTGTTGTGAGGAACTGTTGATTTTTGGAACCTGTCCCACAGACACTCAGAGGAGACTATGTGATCTCCGCAGGCTGCGGGGAGCATTCGCCGTCCCCTGCTGAGCCCTTCCCTGGAGGGCAGCCACTGCAGGAGTCCCGACTTGGGCATACATCTCTGTAGCTTTTTTCATGCCCCTCACTTTCCCCCATAAGACACCATCAACAGACACAGATATTCAGCACAGGAGGATCATACAAAGGACAAAAGCTATAGGCCTTAAAAAAATGTGGAGGCCAAAAATTCTAGCATCAGCAAGCACTTAAACAGCTGTGAAGGCTTGAACGGGAAAACAACACTGGCTCAGAGCTAGAAACAAATCTTTGGCTCAGCTAAAGACTAATTCAGTCCTTAAAGAAAAAGTAAACCTTGAGCACTTTCTGGAATGATTCCAGAAAATATCAACCCCCCAAAAGCTCTCCTGAAGCTGTTAGGCGCAGATATGAATTCTAACAGGAGAGTGACAGGAACAAACCTTTTTTTCAACTGTAATCTGAAACACAGCATTTTTTTCTTCTGTCTCATAATATGTACCAGTGTGGGGACTGCTACCATTATGTGTGCAGCATAAGGAAAGAATTATTCTTAGAAAACAGTTTTTTGCCCTTAAGTGCTAATTTCTTTCAATCATATTTTCTAGTGATCTAAGCCACAGAGGGGAGCTGGGAACTCTTGAGCTCTAACTCTGCCTTTGAACCTGGTTTTTCTGACACGCCCAAAGAGAACCTGTCTGTGCCTTTGTTTTCCTCTCTAGGAAGTACTTACTCCGATCTGGAAGGGTGATATTTAGCTACCACACTGCCAGCTGGCAGGATTAATTATGAGAACAAAGCCTCAAAAGGGGCTTCTCCAGCAAGGCGTTTGGTCCATACTTCTTAAGGTTTATGATGTATTTAAAAGTATGAGATGAATGCAATGTAAGTAAAAGGTATTGTTCTAATTACAGCTTAAGATAGATAAAAGAGGAAACTTTTAAAGAAATCTTAGATCCGGCTTGCGAAATTTCAGATGCTGGCTACAGTTTTTAAGTAAGTAGAGGACAAGCGAAAAGCATCAAGGGTCTCTGGAACATGTCTTTCCAGCTCAGCCACAAGCCTTCCGCTAGAATTCTGCAATTTTTATGCACATCGTACATGTTCACATCATATACGATTTCTTCCCCTGCCTGCTATGGAGACTCCTCCAAAGTTATCTCCCAAGCGTCATGGCGCTCTTTGATGTCGATTTGGTCCTGGTTTTGCCCCTTGCTCACCCCTTATCTAACAGTTTCTTTTTGCAGTTAGATAGAAACTCCTCACGTTTGCAGGGAGTGTTTCTGGAACCATCTCTACCCAGATACCTCCTTGCTTAGACCAGACCTATGTTTGTGGCATATGGATTAGTCACGCATCTGATCTCCTTGCCTCTTCTGAATTAAACGGAAGAAGCAGTGATCTCATAAAAATGATGCACGGGAAAACTAATAGAATTTACAGAATAATTAGCTTCCATTAAAAATTTTGGATAGTTGGTGTAAATTTTAAGGGCGAGTAGAAAGTAAGGACACAGCTGATTTGGCAAACCATGACAAACAGAGTCACATCTTTAAGTCTTCTATTCTGACAGAGAGCTAAGTCAGGCAGACCCTAGGGTCTACAGTTCCCATTGAGTTAGGACTGATTAGCAGCACCTAAGTTGTACACCGTCATATAAAGCCTGATATAACCATTCTCTGTGTAGACCTGTTATCTGAGCAGAGCTCACAACGATCATGACTACTTTGGCAGGCCTATATCCTGTGCAGTGCACAGCATCTTTATACAAAGCCCAGGTTTCATTACAAACCAAGAGAGGCAACAGGTTTCATGGGAAACTTATAGCCCATTGATTCTAAAGCTTCAGCTACACAGTGATTTTTGCCTCATAAATCCTATTTGGTTTTTGTACAAGAATTAGGGAAGAGCAAGCACACAATAGGAATATAAAAACAAATGCTTCCTTTTTTGGCAGTTTCAGCCTTCTTTCTCAGTCTGGATCCGTTACACAGGAGTGTAAGAGAATTACTTCCCTTTTTTGTATACCATCAGAAAAATACGATACCGAACTATGTCTTAGTAAAAGACAAAAATATGGGAGGGAAGTTCCACATTATTTCCCTTGGTCATTGCCCAGCATTTAGCACAGAAACTAAAGACCAATACAAAATCCAGCAACATTAATGTAATGATCCTCAGGGCTTCACTGAGACCCTTGTCATTTCTTGTGTTCGCAGATTTTGTTTTTAACTGAGGAGGAGTGATATTAAACACAGCAAATACATGGAAAGGCTGCAATACATAGTCACATGTATGCAGATAGGAACCTGAAATAGCAAACAATGCAGCAATGCACATAAAATATCAATTCATACACAAGCCTCCCCAAAAAATCCCAAACAAAAACCTCAACGGATCAAGATCCCATTTTCTTTTTTTAAATATATGGCTCAGGAAAATTCAAAACGTGACGAGATATTATTGAGTCTTTAGGATGCTATGAGCTGGTTTCATGTCATCTAATTTCAGATGTTTACAGTTTAATGCTCACATCTGAGTAACCTGTCTTTAAGTCAATGAGAAAAAGGCAGCTACCCAAAGCCATACTCCTGATCTATTTTAGAAGTCGACCTTAGAGTGTGAGGGATTGCATCCCATAGGAGCTTTTTTTCTGTATATTGACCATAAAAAGAGTCTAGATTACTCAGATGGAGCTATCCAAAGTTAAAGAAGATGAACATCACTCTATGTTTCCGCATTGTAAGCACAGCTAATATTTGACTGAGGTGGGCTCTCAGAAAGGGACACGATAAACGCGTCAGGGGTAGCCGTAGACATTGTGCAACTATGGAAATAAAATGGAACAAGAAGTCAAATTTTCTCACTACTACTGCTATCAACAGTGTTACATTTGGAGGCTCTGATGCTGCAGACCCACACAGACCTGCTTCGTTTAAAGCACTGGTAGGAACGGAGGCACGATTTGGGAAACCCAAAAGATAGTTTGCCTATTGACAAAATCAACTCTATAAAGCATAAAAAATTCCAGGATTAGGATGGAAGGGATCTCAAAAGGTTACCTACTTCCTCCTCCTACATATAATATCACTATGCATAGTGTTGGAACAGCATAGAACTAAATAGCTACATGAACTTTAGGAAGAGACCCTTCAATTAGTGAGGTAACAAAAACTAACCCCACTTCAGCAGAACTACCATGACTTGCTATGTTTATAGAAGAGCCAATCCTTAACGCAATTTATTTTTTCCAGTGTAATCATGCAACTTAGAACAGCTAAATCAGTCCATGACTGCTATCAACAGTTACTTGTTATTAACCTTAAAGCATTACTTACGAGCCTTCCTGTAAAGCACATGAAGGATCTTCACATCACTGTGTCTCTTGGTTTTGGTGAAGAGCAGAGATTGGCACTACTAAAAAAACTTCACATGAGTCATTTTTCCCCCTACCCTCCCTCAGTGACTCAGGCACACCACCATTTTGAAATTATTCTACTTTTAACAAAGATTAATGAGGAAGTAGCTTAAGCCCAAGACCAGAATAGTATATAATTTGCAAGTGCCACTTTCCACCTTTTTTTCTGACAGAGTAATAGATATCAGCAAATGATTTCTGTGCTCAGATTTCAATGACTTAAATTTATGTTGAATAATGCCTTAGGTCTGGAACATCTCAGCTATTTCAGTGCTTCCCATTTAAACTAGTGGCAATCTGGTGCCAAAATAACTTTCAAACTCTAATCCTTTTTGCACTACAAATGTTCTTACCGTGATCTGTGTGAATATTTCGGTAGAGAATCTGACAGAGTCTGGCCCCTAGAGTGCTCCCTACCTTAGATATCCAATAAAGAAACTCAGACTGTGTAGGCTGTAAAACAGGGTGGTCTCTAAGTTTAAAATGTGCCTTTTGTATGTGGTTTTAGAATTGTATTTAAGTATTTTTTAATGAGATGGAATATCACCAGATATTGACATGGCAGATACATTTTCAAAATTATCTACAGATATTTACTAATTCTCATGACACCTCTAGTCTAGCAAGAACTTTTTGCAGCCTGTGTGAAGCAGGGTCTTTATCCTGTTAATATTTATTATACGTATTGTAGCAGACCTCTGAGACTTTCCTGAGTAGGGATCGGCACTGTAAAGCTTACAAATGAAAAAGGTCCCAGTCCTAGTCTAGGTCTGACAAGAAACCACCACATGATGAGCGGTGGTTATAGCTTACCAGACACTCAGCAATTGTCAGGTTTAGGTTTTCATTATTTTTTGCTTCTTCACTTTTTTTTTTTAAATAGATGTCCCAAGAAGGATAAAAGAACAGAATCTAGCCCACACCTCCAGTATCCTGAGAGCATCTGGTGCTTTATTTGATAAGAAATTCCAACTGAATTTGGCACTGTGTGGATCAAATAACAACTTAGTGACTAATAATTTTATTGGTGGGAAAGAGAAAAAAGAGAAATGCTGCTGCATTGGAGAAGTTATTTTGGGACTCCTAGGACACTGTGTTTAAATAGATGTCCCAAATTTTGGGGGTCCTTTAGCATAAAAATTCTTTACAATTTAAATAAATGAAAACCTACCATCTTTATTAACCAAGAATTTAGTTAATTCATATGGTTTGTCTAGTCTTAGCTGCTTAGCAGAATCCTAGGACAGCTCTGTTCACAGCATACAGCCTTTCTCACTAGAGAGCAACTCTTTCCTCCATCCATTACGGAGGAAAGACCATCTGGTAGGTGACCTGTATGCCATTATGGTCACCTACGTCAGGGACTGTGCCTATACCGACAATCAAGTGTGGTTTGGGTCTGCATCCAGCTACGGACTCAAGTCTCACATTCATCGCCTGCACCCAAGCCTTGCGCTGGAAGCCAGCTGCTGAACATTGCTGAAGAAAAAGCTTAAGCCTTAGTGTGATGCCTTTGTACAGATTTATTCTGTCCTTCAATTTTGATGAATTGGGCACAAGTGGGGTTGAGCACTTTGCAACCCTCTCTAAAAGACCAGGTTTTTCGGACGTAGACGTGTATATGTCACCCAAATACTGATTTATTCAGCTACCTCTATTTTTGGCTTATAAATACTAGTAACAAGCAGCCAAAATAAGAAGTCACCAGAGGCATGCTCATGAGCCGTTATCAGTCACATAAGATGTACAAATTGTGTTGTAATAGCAACCCAAATGATGGGGTGGAATGCACTCTCGGCAAGTTCATGAATGATATCAAATTGAAAGGAGTGATTGATATACAGGAGGGCAGAGCCCTGAGGGACCTCAGCAGGTTGGATAAATGAGCTGAACAGCAATTTCACGAAGTTCAAGAAAGGGAAGTGCAAAGTCCTGCACCTGGGAAGGAATAACCCCCCTGCACAAATGCAGACTAGGGGCTGACCAGCTGGAAAGCAGTTTTGCAGAAAAGGACCTGGGGCTCCTTGTGGGAAACACGCTGAACATGAGCCAAAAGTGTGTCCTTGCGGTAAAGAAGGCAACAGTTTCCTCAGCAGTTCATGAGCAAAAATCTAGACTGAAAGTCAAGGGAAGTATCTCTTCGTCTTTGCTCAGCAATGGTGAGACCACACATGGAGTGCTGTGTCCAGTGAAGAAATTCTAGTTCAAGAGAAACTTTGACATCCTGGAGCAGTCCAGTGGAGGTCCACCAAGATGGTTTGAGCACGGAGAGCCTGATAACTAGGTTTTTTCAGTCTTAAGGAGAGAAGACTAAGGGAGATCTTACTGCTGCCTTTAACTACGTGATCCAGAGAAGACAAAGACAGATTTCTCAGAGATGCACAGTGGCAAGATGAGACGCAACAGACTCAAGCTGGAACACAGAAAATACTGAGTAGACATAAGGAAAAACATTTTACATCATGTCAAGCACTGGAACACACTGCCCGGAGAGGCGGTGAAAACCTCATTCTTGGACATATTCACAGCTTGAATGAACAAGCTGAGCAACCTGGTCTAATTGGAGCCGCTTTGAGCAGGGGATTGAAATAAATGACTTACAGGTGTCCCTTCCAACATAAATTATTTTATTCTTCACAAGAAAATATCTGCCTTACCAGTCAAGATTGAGACACTAAATCCATTTAAACTTGCTGCTGATCTAGGCTGGCACAGTATCACGTATATGTGCTGTGTTCCCATGCCATAAGCACTCTAGCTAAGCTGAAGCAGTATTACATATCTATCAGCAGTAAAACAGTCTAAAACAGTAATAATAATAAAAAAAAAAAACTTGTATTGACACAAATGCTATTACTTTACTAGCTTTGAAGTCCTAAAGGAAGGGCAGAATCAAACTGTCTTCCAGGAGTTTGTCTGCATAAAGGACCATAGAGTCATTTAGGGACATGGTGTTGGCATCTTAAATATCCTACAGCTTTTGTAGCTTCAGTAAACTGTTATATGACAGTTATTTTTGAGATATAGTAGTTCTCTTGCAGAAAAATAGTAAGTTTATTTAGTGGCTATGGCAAATGAATTTCCTTGCTGCTCATGATTCTGAGAACAAAAAAGATGAGAAGTGCTAATTTGTGTCCAAACATGAAAAGAGTTGAAAATCTGACAGAGATTTCATTGTCACAGTGTAAGGAGAATAAAACACACAGCAGAGTCCTTTAATAAATTCTTATTCATTCAGTAATCAAATTGGATCATTTCTGCTAAAACTTGAAGGAAAATCTGTAAAGGTTTCATTTTGTTTTGACCAAACCTTTGTCAACTTAAAATTTTACTTTAAATAAAGCATTGGTTCCTGCAGACTCTACATTTGTGTGCCTATTTGTTTGCATGTATAGGTAAGAAAAAAACATACTTTTGGATAGGCATCCTCTCCTATTAAATGGGTCACAGACCCTACCAGTCCTTTGATTCATCCATTGAACTCTTCAATCCATTCAATCAGCTCTCAGCAGAGCCATCTAATGAAGAAAGATGACTAGAGAATCACTTTAAAGGAAATGAAAGTCAGATTTACTTCTTTACAGGGAACAACACCAACAGAAATAGCAGGAGGAGTCCTATACATAGTCTTCCAAGAGCCTATGATACCTTTCCAGTAACATCCTCCGTTCACCGCCTCTCACAGCCACTTTCAGAACTGACTTGCAATTATGGTTTTAATGTCTGTATTTAACATTCAGACCTATTTTTGGAATAAAACATACCCATTGCTTTCCTCAGAAATGTTATAGGTGGTGTGGGCCATTGCAAAGACGCTATCTACTGTGGCTAAGGAATTCTGAATTGGAGATTATCTCTCCTTTAGCCTCTGATTTCAAAGATCCAGGGCTGTGGATCAGGCTCATTTCTGTCCTTAGTCTATTTGTTGATGGTAGAGTCCAGTCCAATCAGCAATTACAGAAGTACTGAAATGAACGTTACCTATTTATCCTTGGCTGAATGGCCCTACATGTAATTTTCCAGACAGCCAGTTTTCCAGCAGGTACTGAAGTAGCAGGACACAGTGGCTCACCATAAGACCACGTTTCCCATCCACAGAGTAGCCATATCTTTGCTATTTCAGTATCAGCTACTAAATTAGCTCTGGAAGCAGGAAGGCAGCACGATGAACATAGCACAGTCACTGAATTATGCATAATGTAAGGGTATAATTAGATATAGTGCAAGAAGTACCATCTATAACTGGGGGACATTTCTGTTCATTATAGGAAAAATGAATGAAATGATCCTTTAAACAGAGCATATTTTTCATACTATTATATGGGGGAAAATTCAGAAAAGTGATCCCAGCAAGTGCACATTAGATCAGACCAAGTTTCCATCTAGCCCAGCATCTCAGCCTTGACAACGGCCTGTAGCAGCTGTTTTACAGAATCGCTGGGCTTGCTCCAGTATGTCCATGTCTGTCTTGTTCTTAGGAGCCCAGCCCAGCCCCAGTCCTGTAGATGTGTCTCACCAGTGCTGAGCAGAGGGGGAGGATCACCTCCCTCAACCTGCTGGCAGCACTTTGCTTAATGCAGCTCAGGATACCAGTGGCCTCCTTTGCCACAAAGACACATTGCTGGCTCCTGGTCTAATTGTTGTCCACAAGAAGCTCCACGTCCTTTTCGGCAAAGCTGCTTTCCACCCAGTCAACATTCAGCCTGTACTGGTGCATGGGTTATTCCTACCCAGGTACAGGAGTTTGTATTCTTTTGTTGAACTTCATGGGATTCCTTTTAGCCCTGGCAGTCTTCACAACATCCAGGATCTGAGTGCCCAGCAAGCAGCAAATGTGCTGCTATGCAGCAGGTCAGGTTGGAAATGGAGCAGGTGAAGTCAGGCAGATGGAGGCCTCCACCGCCCGCAGTAGGGAGTCTCCTACTGCCATCACTTGCTGCTTCCTCCTGGTGCTCCTGCATGGCTCAGGATTGGCAGGCTTGAATGCTTCATTGAACAGAGTTCCCAGCCTTTGGTCTGCTAAAAAGGCACTGAACCTCTTTTGTAGTTGCAGATCGGCAGGTGGAACAGGAGCTGTCCTCCTGGTGCCAGAAGTCACAAGCTTCTAGCCTTTGCCATCATAGGAGTCTCCATTTCCCAACCCAATAAGCACAGACTCTACTTGCTCCTCTAACTAGTTGGAGGTTCAGGCTCTTGAAGCTGCAGGGTCTTGGAGAAGATCCAGTTAATCTGTTTTTCGTTATCTCTGATGCTGCACAGTCTCCTGCAGCTCCTTCACTTGGCAGCACAGACCTTCCACCAGCACACACCTCCTGCAGGCAAGGAGCCCATCTTTTCAAGTCCCAGAGCCAGCAAGAGGCCCCATGCATCCCTGCAGCCCCAGACCTGAAGAGCTGAATCATCCTGCAGCATCTCAGTCCAGGCCGAGACATCTGATGCTGCTCCAGGGGTTCTGGGGGCCATGCCCTATAATGCATCACCACCATCGCTGAGCACACAAACACTGTCCTCTGCAGAGTTTCTGGCCTTCTTTTGTTCACTCTTCTGCACAAACTGCTGCGCAAACTGTTGTGTCTGTTGGCTGCCAGTTAAGGAAAAGAGCACAATAACACATATTTACTTTTTGTATCCAGTGATCAGCGTTAAGGGACTTACATAGGAGAGTTACAGCTGGGTCATTAAGTTTAATATCCACCAAATATTCATTGCTACTCACTTTCTTCCTCTTTACATACAGTCTGGCAAAGGCATTATTTTTCTCACCTGAGGTGCTGTCTTCTAGTCGTTTTACAAGGCAGTGTAGTAAGACAGTTTACAGGCACAGATTTTATCTCTTGGCTGTGGAAGTTTTGCAGCACTTAATACTCCCTTTGGGGCTCCAGGAAGAACAGAGGCTCCCATAGCACCATAACAAACAGTGGGAGTGTGCAATAGGAATTTTCTTCCGTTGCCAGTCAGTTATGGCACTGAGAGGAAGTTCACAGTAACTTAACTGCTGGCCAGATTGGCAGTCCAGTCCTTTGCCAAAGGACTTGGCCCAAAGATGAATGGGAGTGGAGCATTTCTGCATCTACTTAGGCTAAATGCAAGAAAGGAAGTGGTTTGTGGTCATCTGGGTGGAAAAACTTTTTCTACCCTTCATCG
This sequence comes from Struthio camelus, assembly GCF_040807025.1. Lineage (NCBI taxonomy): Eukaryota > Metazoa > Chordata > Aves > Struthioniformes > Struthionidae > Struthio > Struthio camelus. Next base: position 144,648,331 of record NC_090943.1, read on the forward strand.
TTTCAAGAACATGGAATTGTGGGTATACTTTACCCATACTTGTCACTTGAATTGCACCTTGGCAGTAACCGGCATCAGTGCTTTTAGCCTCAGATCTCCTAGAGAGCTGAATAAACCTGTAAAGTACATACAGAAAATGCAGAAATGAGCATTGTAGCCTAAAAAGTATGCTAACATGTCAGGTACCCTAACTCCATGAGAAGCTGCCTTGAATGATAATAGCATGCTCATAAAGATCCTCAGCTGGTTATTCCCAACCCATGTGTTGCAGGTAGGGACACCTCTCAGTTGTGTCAACGTCACTGTTGGTTTTTTGTTTTTTTTTGGAGAATTCCTTTAAAGCAGAATATGTTAGTGACCCATTTACAGCACACACTCAACAGCTGCATCAGTACAGCTATGAAACATATTCCCCTGGGTCCAGGGTGGATCCTGCAGGCCTGGCTTAGCTGGGTTTGCTGCCAAGGGCAAGGTATCACAAACTACAGCACAAGTGTGTGTTGGCAGAATGTTTTCTCTTGCTGACAACAGCTGCTGGGGCTGCCTGGCCCCTGGACTAGCCTGCCAAAGGTGTTCAGCAGCGACTGCTGTAAAATGGCAGGAACTGAGAGCTTACTGTCAGCACAGTATCACAGCTTATTGCTCTGAATAACAATATCACAATGGCTGGTCTTTTTCTCCTCACCTCTCTCTTTGCTGGTGTGGTATGGGTCCATCTGCATACCCTAAAAAAATGAGGATGGTTCCAGAATCAGTGCATTTCCAGCCTCTTTTCCCACTCTACCTTTTAAACCCTGCAAAATGACTGGCAGAATTTGCTTGCACATAAAAACCACTAAACATGTCTTTGCTCAAGACCTGTTTTGGCATTTCCTTAATGCATTCGAACTGATACGATACCATGATTAACATAGGTTTGATAAGGCAGTGTTTTCACTATTGTAACATGCATCTTTGATGCATATTGTGTTGGATTTGTCTTTAGGATGGTGAAGGTTGTTTTCTTTTGTGCCAAATCTGTTTGCTGCAAGAATAAGCATAGTTCATAGCCGTGAACACACTGTTGCATTTAAATCTTTTGCTGTTCTGATCTGCCTGCTTCTGCGTAAAAAAGACCAGCTAGCAACTAACAGCCCTTCCTTGCGTTTGTGGTCCAGAGAAGGCAGGAAAGAAACAAAGCTCAGCAATTGTAAATATTTGTGCTCTTGTTTTTGAGTCATGGTTTTAATTAGTGTTTCTGTTTTACTGCTACACTAGAGATTTAGATTTAAATAAGACAATTAAATTTTCTTTTCTAAACATCAGAGGAAATGAAATAATGACAGTGGATCATTACTCACAGTGAGCGGAACTCCACCAGACCAGTAGAGTATCTGGAGCCAGCAACACAGCAGCTATGAGTAAATGGTTCTCAGAGTGAATTAGGATCACACAATCTCACTTCTGATGGACCCCAGTAAAAACCCAGTATCCAAACACTGCTGAGCTTGGATAAAGCTTGTATCTGATACTGGCAGCTGAAGCTAATCCTTGTCTGACATGTTTGAATCACTGCGAAAACACAAACTTGATTCTTGCTTTAAAGAAATATCCCTGTAAGACGAACTGGGGAAGAAGTAAAGGGAGGGTTCCTAAAGGTCTCCAGGAAAGCAATTTAAGAGTTTTCAGTTAAATAAATGTCATTTACAGCCACATAAACAGACCTGACTTAGTCCTAGGAAAATAAGGTCTTGAGGCTTCTCTATGGAGCCCTGATTGAATGCCCAGCCAACATCATGAAGTGACTGTCCAAGGCACAGATTCATCAGATCCTCCTTCTTGGAATGAAAACTGGAAAAGTCTCTCTTGACTGCTATAAGTTGCTGTAAGTTATATTAATTTGTTTATGTTTCACAACCTCTTCTGTGTTGGAGATGTCACGTCCAGCAAGTTACGCAATAAAGAGAAGCTTTACCGTCAGCCTTCCAGCCTGGCTACAGCTGGAATCTCCAGTCACAGAGATGAGAAGCATTTTGAAGAAGACATAAAAAATCAAAGTTTAAAAAAGCACGGGTAGCAGTTCCACAGTTATAATAAGCAGCTGCATGTGCCTAGCTGTCTCTACTAAAAACAAGGATGCATAGCCTCTATGAGATGCTGTGCTAAGGTATCTATATTATTTGAAGTATCTGAACAGCCTTGTGGGGAAATAAATGTTTTGCTGGATCATGGCTGCCTGTGGAATTCCTGCACAACAGTTCATAGACTGAACTGTTGGGAAAATTTAAGGATGCACATTTTTTGGCTGGAACTTCCCTTGCTGTCACCATGCCCCTGGCTTTGGGCTCAGCCGAGTCCCTGGCCTCAGCATTCCCAGCCTCCTTACTCCCTACTGGCCCAACTGCTCTTGTATTTTTACTTTAATCCAACTCAAAATTATATTGCTTATAAAAGGTATATTATTACTAAACGTTAAAATAAGCTAGGTCAGTTTGGCGGCGTTGGATTACTGAGAGATTTCACAAGAGGTTATTCAAGACAATCTGAGAGAGAAAGTAATCTCCACCAAGTAGTCATGATAGAGAGTGGCTGGGGACAGTAAGGCAAGTCCTCAGCTCAGTGGCAGGCTGAAGACACTGTGCAAGCTGCTACCTAACTGGGGAACAACTGGGGACACTCACAAAGCACTATACATTTTCCAGGAGTAGATTCCAAACCATTTTCATCAGCTTAAAAACAATCCCAAGTTATCTATAGATTGATAAGATTTTTATTATCTTTCTGATGCCTCATTCTTTTTTCTTTCTTTTGTGTTTTCCCTCTACTGTTCTCTCAATACCCTATTATCTTTTTTTACCAAAGCTAAAGATATGCCAGACAAAAAAAATTGACCTTTTCAAATGACTCTAAAGGAAATGAGAAACAAATAGAATGCACTACAAAAAAGTTTGCCCCAGACAGTTACAATGCAATGAAATACCAAGCTATTCCAATCTAATTTTCCATAATATATGCTCTTTTAGATAGCTGAAGTTAGCATTGCTCCAGTGAAGGAACCCGTACAGCAAGGACTGCCAAGGTCATAAAAAAAAAAAGGTTATACGGAAAAAAGAAGAAAAATAATAACAGCTTTTGTTGGACCATATCTTACCAGGAAATCTGAAACATTACTAATAAATTCTTTACTGCATGATATGAAAAGAATCAGTGAGATAAGGAAAGAAATAATGTAGCCAAATAACAGTAAGTGGATAGCAATCTTTGCTTAGAATAATGCAAGTAGAATTTATAATGGATCTATCAAAGCGTCTGGCAATGTTTCTATAAAATAGGCCCGGCATTTCCATCTTTACCCCTCAGTTACCCTGAAGAAGCTTAGAACTTTGCTGACTTGGTCCAAACTCGTAGTAAAATGTTGTTTTCCAGTCCTGGATTTTGGGTTTAGCTAATGACTAATAAGAAAGTTCCCCCTGACAAAAAATGAATAAAAAAATTTTAAAAAGTTCAGCAGCCAAAGGCTTACAAGACAATACTTGTCATTGCTCTTTCCAAAGTCTTTCCTTGTTGTGTTATCTGCTTCTGGCCAAAGACTGAATTCTCTTTCTGCTGTTTTCGGACTACCACATGGTTTAGTTAAAGAATGGCTTCTTTAAATTAAAAAAAAAAAAAAAAGGAGGAAGTAAGGAGAGGAATTGGTTGGTGCAATAATGTTAGTTCTTGTATACAATGAGTATATGATACAGAAAAGGGTACAGAAGTTGAGCTTTTTGAGGCAGAATAACTGGTAAAACCAAGGGGTAGTCAAAGAATGGAACCCACAAAGCATTGTAAAACAAACCTCAATACACATTTGCAGGCTCATGGAAAGCGATAGGATTTTGTTAGCTATTAATATGTAGTATTATGGGTTTCCATCTGTCCTGTAAAGTAAACATGCCGCCTTCCCGTAAGTGCCACTGCCCATATCAGCTACAAAAAATATTTACTATTCTTTATCCATTAAACAATTAGTATCATATTTCAGCTCCTGGGAGGTATAAAATCAGTGCGAATTAGAGCCTAAACTATGTAAGAACTTGAATCAGCTGGCAGTTTCCCCAGCTAATTAGTGATAAGGCAAGAAACTGCAGTTTAATGCTACTGAATAGATGTGCAAAGGGGTAGTAGTGCCTTCATTTTAAACAACATAAAGAAGAAGAGAGAGAGAGAGAGAGACAGAGCTAGAACAGGAAAGAGTACGATGAGAGTGTATATAGTCCTAAAATTTGGCCTTCATCATCCTCCCTGCAACAATCCCCTTGGGGCTTCAGCATGACGAGTGATGCACAAAGAGCAATACAGCAAACAGTAATGCACACTGTCAAAAGAGATGTTCCTGTTTCTGCCTTGGCAGGGCCCTGAGGTCCAAGGGCACAGAGAGAATACAAATATGAGCAGGACTAACCGGGGAAGTAGCTACAATAAAAATAATGATGACAAAGGGAAATGGGAAAGATTCTTATCAGGCCATTGCAGTGCTTGGAACAGGTTCTTTGAGTTTATTTGGTTTGTTGGACTGCAGTCAATTAAATTATTTTTTAAGGAAGTGAGAAAAGAGAGAACTATAGCTTATATCAGCTGGAAGTGGTAGCTCAGGATAGTTCTGATCAGAAGGAAGAAGGTAGCTGAAATATGGAGAAGTTACACGTTTATTTGGAAATAATATTGGGATGCAAGTAAAAAGTATACTTCCAGTAACCAAAACTGAAAAGGAAGGATGCCAGCTTTTCTTCTGACCTACTCAGAGGTTTCTGAGCCCCAGATTCACCAACCAAATCACTGGATTAGCTGTCATGTGCAGAGCAACTTGGTGCAGTGCAGAAGAAAAAGAGAAAATTTTATTTTTATTGATGATGGCAAACACAGGAAAATGTTGCTAGTTGACTGCAGAGAAGGGAGAGTAGAAAAATTTTTCTGTGCCTATATCAATTGTTGATGTCTTAGACAAAATTCACTAACAATTAACAATTCATTAACTGAAGTTGTCACAGTTAAGCACTCGCAGCATACAACTGCTGAAGAGAAATATAAAAAACCCACTAAATATTAAAGTATAACTTTTATAAGACAAGCGGTTTCTACTCCAGTAGATTTACCTTCTGCATTTCTTCTGAAAGCAACATTCAGGCATCCAGCGTATTATCCCTTCTTCAGTAATCACACAACTAGTGTTCATAAGCGGTTGTACAGTATTAGGAAGAAAACGGCTAATCAGCCATTTCTTTTCTGGCAATCATGCAAATATTGTGTACAACATGAGATAAGCCACTTCAGAGTTACAAAAGATTCTGCAAGTATCAGAAACTTTGGGGGAAAACATATTTTATGATCAGTCAACAGGCTTCAGCATGAAAGGTTCAATGGGTAATAGGCTATCTAGGAGAAAATGGGGATGTGAGAAATGCCAGCAGATGAGGAAGCTCTGAAGAAGACTGCTTTCCACCTGAATTAGCTGCTACCAAATGAATCATTTAGGAAATTCCCGTTTCTTCCCGTTGAGCTTTTCCTCAAAGCGCTCAGATGTTCTTGTGGTGCCTGTGCCAGCACCTAGAAACTGTGGTTCCAAATGGACTTGAATGGAGAGATTTACAGGAAAGGTCTTGAGGACGCATTTGAGTTGAACTGTAATTATTAATAGGTTGAGTAATACTATGCTGAAAGAGCTTGATAATAACTGTGACATTAATAGGATTGTTTGGAGATAAACCAGTCAACTATGCTGGAAGCAAAACAGAGTGAGAGAGCTTGATGCTGGGTCTTTCCTGTGTGAGGACCTGCAGCAGTAGAGAAATACTTTACAAGGAAAATTAGCCCAAGATACGCTCTAAATCTTAAAGGTAGATTATATGTTAAAAGCTCTACCTACGATAATTAAAATCGATGACTGCTGCTGCAAAACTGGATCCTAGCTGACAAATGCCCTATTATACACTCTTCAGAGATTCCAGATAAAATATCAACATAATAACTCCATTTTATTTGCTTCTGGCATCGTGTAAATGTTTGAGTCAACTGGATGGGGTTAGAGGAGGACGTTCAATACACTGTAATTACTTTTCCTTTTTCCTGCTTCGCCAGTTCTTGATGCGTCTTTCCTCCTCATCATAATTATACTGAAAGCTTTTATTCTATTTTCTTTATCCATTCTGTGGATACTATATAAATATTAATGAGGTGAAATATCTGTAAGAGCAAAAGCAACCGAGTATTTTAAACAAAGGTAGGTAAATATCCTCCTTGTTTCACTGAGGTTTTATAAGATTTATATCTTAGTTACTTAACCAATACATGGACCATACAGCTCAGATTAGGAAAGAGAAAACCCTTGTCATACTTTTAGTCAAATTGATTTGCTACTATCTGTTCAGAATATCAATGTCACAGAGAGTTTAATCTTACTACAGTATAACGAGCCTTGTAACTATTAAAACCTATTTTGTATTAACTCTTCGTTTCCTGTAGCTTGCTGCATGTTCATTTTGTTAAGGTATAATTATTTTCTTTAGCTTTTTTAATGGGACAACCTTTCTTTTTTTTTTTTCAAAGTGCCACAGACCAGATGTCCCTACCAAAAGAAAAGGCCTAATTGTTCAAATCAATGTAATTTACCTATGAAGTAACTTGGTTTTGAGCCACATGGTACTCTGCTTGGCAAAACTTTAGCAGAGTTAGGACTGACCTTTTCCTGCAGCTCCAACCCTCCATCCAAGCAGAAAATCTAGTTTTTAATCATGTTTTCAGAGACACAGGATGTCTCAAAGTTACACAAACTATGTGAGCATTTCAAATAAATTAACTATTCCTTGCATTCCATGTCTCTAACAAGTCATAGATACAGACAAAACAATAAAATACACCTACACATGCCTCCATGCTTCTCTGCCCCGACAGTGCTTTGTGATTTTGCGTTTCGTCCAGAGACCTTTTGTCACAACCATCTCCTTCAAATCACAGGGCCTCTCTGATCCTTCTCCCTTTCTAAGATGCCTGAACTCTCTTTCTATATACTTTGTCCTCTATGTCAGGTTAAAACCATGAGAAAAACCATTGTCAGGTTGTTCAAATCCCCATCAGACCTTGTGTTGCTTAGTTACCAGGTGACCCAAGTGGTTCCTGGGTCTGACCATGTCCTTTGCCCAGGCATTTGAGCAGAAATATTTAAGAGTTCATAAATGTCTGTCGCTAGGCCTGTGTCGCTGGTTCCAGGAATTTCGATCCAAGATGAAGGCAAAACCTTTGCAGAGATGGCAGGTTAGTCCTGTAATCAAAACAGCATTTGCAGTTCGTGACCTCTGCCAGAAGTATCAGAGTAAATAGGATATGTATTGCAAAATTGCCATACAGACAGAGATGGTGGCTGTGTGCTTCAGCCTGGATACATTAGAACCTAGCTGACAATGTGCTTGTTTCAGTGACCGATACATAAAAGGATGCAGACCAGATCTGCCACTGCCGACGAATTTCCTTGGACACTGCAGGCTTCTGGTCTACAAAGGAAGCTCCTGGTTTTTGGGGAAAGTCCAGGTCTGACCATCTTCCCGCACCTCCTGGCCATTCAGGGTGGCTACACGAATCATGGGACCACCCGGCATTCAGCTTCATGGTGAACATTACCCTCGCTGCCTCCCCACGAAAGCCAGAGCTGCTGCGCTCCCCCAGCACTCAGCCACAGCAGTTGTCTGCCGTCCCCCAGTGCCGACCCAGCATACCCAGTTCCCTCCTATGAGAGGAGATAACTGTTGGGAAGCCAGCAGGATGGAGGGAACTAAATTCTCTGCTCTTTAAGGAGTTTCCAAGGTGGCAGAAGGATTGAGCGATTTCGTCTTGGCCCTGGTCACCCACTACGTTGTGGCCACCTATCACGTCCATCCTCATGCTGCGGTCAGTAGCCTTACATAGTCCTCTCTCTAGCTAGAGTTGGGAGCTCTTCTCCCTCTCCAACCCCACCGTGAGTGCCAGCTGCATGGTTAGGCGAGTGTGATCTGCTCCCAGACTAAATTTATGTGTGCTTTATGAAGGGATAAAACTGTGAAGGGCAGGACAGATAGTTCTGGGGCAAGAAACCATGACAGTATAGGCAGAAAGAAAGGAAAGAAGAGGGGGAAACACCATCCTCTGCTTCATCTTGCCCATGCATACTCTCGCTACCATAGTCATTCCCTCTCTTCCTTGCTTGCCCCCTTGTCCCCCCAGGCTACATTTCTCTCTTTTTATGTAACATGAAAAAAATTCACATGCTGCCTTAGCTATCAGCAGCTCAGCTCATGCTGATAAAAAGCAGTTGGGTTCCCAAGGAACCATTTGCCAGGATTTTGCCTCACGCACATGTAAAGCTGTATAATAACTCTATGCAAATTTGAGGTTTACTTGGCTTTTTGTCAGCTAAATACATACCTACCCTTCAGTTCTCTTCTTTGATGGTACTTTCTCATACTTTCTTGAGTTTAACGGATTTTTTCAGTTTTGTAGTTGCAAGGTGTGCAGGCATGGGTGTGTGCATGTGTGTGTCTGTGTCAGAAGAAACATAAGACCATCTTGTAGCCTGACACTTGTCAGGGTGGTGTAAGAAAAAAAAAAAATCTCTTCAACCGGTCTGACACAACAGACATCAATGTATGACTCATTAACGATTGTACTTAGTGCAGAACATGCCCTGAAGTGTATCTGGGTGGGCAGATACAGCCTTCTTGGAATATCTGATGGCAAAAGATTCCTCTGCACTTCCTATCCTAAAGCAGTGCTGTTCAGCTTATGACCCAAGGGTTGCTGGTGATCTATCACCATGAAATGATTGCAAAAAATCCGCTAACTATGCTAAGCAGATTTAAAAACTCTTCACAGGCATAACTCCAGGCAGCTAACAGGTATGTGTCCTGCTCATCACCCCAAACTTAATTAATATTTTTAATGTAACTGTAAAGTTCTGATTTTTGCAAAACATTAACAATTTGTTTATCCAGATGTTAGACATTTTATTTATTTATTTCCCTCCCTTTGCGCTGCCATCCAACAGTTGGAAGACGGTACAAGATGGCCTGTGGATTTTTTTTCCTCAAAGCTTAAGCAGTCCTTTATATTAAAAAGGTTGAGAGCAATTGCTTTAGTGATATAAATATATCACATTAAAAAATAGTTATTAGACTGTGTGGCAAATAAAAATGAGACTTGTTTCTGTTTTCAAAACTCAAAATTATTGTGGGTATTTTATTTTGTTTTTGTTTTTAATTAAAACTCTAGTACAGCATCTTTTGTGTTTGTGGTAATTATTCTGAACTTTGTGTCCCAAAGGAGCAACGTGTAAATAGTTCACTCTTTTGTGGCTATTTGTTCCTGCTATTACTTCAGGAAATGTGTTTTCCAAGCTCTGCATTAGTTTAGCCAGCTGGTGACAAATGTAGTCATTTTTGTTAACACAAGCAGGACGCAGTTAAGCAATAGAATAGACTGTATTTCCTGGTAATATAATGTGACCATCTGAGGAAACATTAATTGTACAAAATGTTTTTTCTTAAGTGCATTCTTTATTATTGATGTGCTAGTTGTCAATGTGAATGGAGAATGGTTTATAAATCATTGACAACTGTCATCAGAAGCTTCAGAATTCTGAGGACTTTTCAGTCTGCCCTGCTGTCCCTGAAATCAACGCTAAGGCTACTCTAGATTGAAACTAAAATAACTATGGGAATTTAGGTTTTGTGCCAATATACATTGTGCTAACAGCTTTGATTTTGACGGATCCACTATAAGCTCAGCCTGGAAAGGTGACTAAAACTCTGCCCTGGTCCAGCTACACTGGAAGCGTCTACCAGGCACCAAAGTGGGAAAGTAATTGAGAAGCTCTCTTCACCAACACTAATGCAACCAGTAGCCAACAGCGTGGCACGTGCGTTCATGAGCTAACGTACCAGTGAATTTAGAGAATTCATGTTCATCCAAAATAGAAATTCTCAGGTTGGCCAAATCCATCTACATGTGCCATCAAGTTATAGCAAGTCCCCGGGTGGGTAGAAGTTACTGTACAGTACAGTCCCTCACCACATCCTTTTTCTCCCAGTCTAAGCTGCCACCACTTTCCTCTTGTCTGTGGTGACCCCAGCGGCATTTGTGCCATTTCAGCTGCCAGCAGCCAATCTCAGCTAATCCCTGCTGAAAAGCCTGCCTGGATTTGGGTCAATGACGCCCATGTCCATGTGAGTAGCTCTGCACTCGGTTGCCAGAACCCTGACTTCCCGAGCATGGCACGGGATCGCAGGCTGTAGCGTTGCGCGGCGCCAGCCCAGGCTGGCAGGGCTCGAAAGTGCAGGCAGTGTGCCAGGCAGCAGCAGCAGCTGCGCTGTCCCTGCCACCCCGGTGTTCCCCAGAAAGGCATTTGTGTGGCACTTCCTGAGTTAATATCAGCACTTGGCATGGACAGGGCACACCCCAGATCATCTGCCCACGTATTACTTAGAGTGGCTGGTAGGCAGTACCTCTTTCTAGAGCATTTCAAGGACTCCTTTCTTACACAGAAAACAGGAGCCAGTCCTACAACAGACTGCTAAATGTAATAAAAAATCCTGCCAAGTGGTCTTTTTGCAGTAATCGTCTAGGATAAAATTTCATTGCAGTTTGTGTTTCAGAACACAGACCTTCCAAGAGGTGGGTGTTTTCTTCAAAATGCATTGTGTCCAGTTGAAGAGACTCCCATCCCACCCTGCCCCACATGACACCAACATCCACACCTGCTGCAGTCAGTGCCCAGCCTGTATTCTTGCAAGGGGTCGGTGGATACATCCAGAAAACTGCTTCCAGTTTTGAGTTCCCCTCCAGGACAAGAAAGACATTGATAAACTGGAGTGAGTTCAGCAGAGGGCCACTGAGGTGGTCGGAGCTGGAACTCTTCCCTGTGAGGAGAGGCTGAGGGAGCTGGGCTTGGTCAGCCTGGGGAAGGGACGGCTGTAGGAGGCCTAGCAGCAGCCTTGCAATATCAAGAGATGATTGAGAAGATGAGGCCAGACTCTTTACAGCTGTAAAGGATGAGATACAGTGGACATAAATTCATGCAAGAAAGGCTCCTAATGGATATAAGGAAATATTTTTCCCCATGAAGACAGTTGAGCATTGGAACAGGTTGCCTAGAGAGGCTGTGCAGTCTTCCTCCCTGGAGGTTTGCAAGACCTGACTGGATAAAGCCCTGAACAACCTGGTCTGACGTCATGGCATGAGGTTGGACCGGAGACGTCCTGCATTCCCTTCCAGACTGAAGTATCCTGTGATTCCCTGACTGTATGGTTCCATCCCAGGTGCAGGATGTAATGTTTGTCTTTGTTGAGTTTGTCCTTTTGGCCCATTCCTCCAGCCTGTCTAGCTACGTCTGAACTGCAGTATAGTCCTCAAGCATAGCTGATCCCTCACCCCTAATTAAGTGTCATATAGAAACTTCATGAGAGTGCACTCCATCACCTCCTTCAGGTCATTGGGAAAGATGTTTAACTGGACAGGTCCCAGGACCCTGTGGTACCAGCCTCCAGGTAGCGTACAACCTATTAATCACTACCCTCTGAGTTTGACCCCCCAGCCAGTTTTTTTACCCATCTATTTGTCCATCCATCCAGACTGTAATGTCCTAACTTGGACACTTAAAGCTCCTTATAATGTATGAAAAATCCAGCACATCCTCTTCCAACACTTACTTCTTGAGTTTCCTTAGAACTGTCATGTGAATCTGTTCATTTGATTTTAATGTTAACATTAGAGCTTTAAGAACTTCATGACATTTCCTTTTCTTGTCTTGAATTTGTCTCAAATGAGTCTGGTAGTGCAAAGCTACAGATCATCCATACTTTACCTGGAGCTTAAAGTCAGAGTAATCTTGTGCATCAACTAGGTTTGGAAACATTGCATTTTATTCACCCTAAACAATGAATATTTCATTGATTATTTTAGGTGATACTGTAGTTGACAGCTGGGAGTTTTCTCTTGTCTGACTGTTAGCATTTGTCTGTAATGATTGTCTTATCTGTAATGAATCATGGGCAAATGGACAAGAGGAACTAGAACTATTCTATCCTTCACAGAATACTGCTCTTTATAATACAATGTTTTAAGGAAAAGAGACATTTGGGAATGAAGAACAAGTAAGGTTTGGCTGCTTTTGTGCTGCCTTGGCAATACAAGCATGGTTTTGTTGGCCAGTCTGCTCTGACTGTTTTAGTCTGCTCTGAATTTCTCCTTAAAAGTTGAAAACATTTAAGTGGTTTTAAACTAAGCTCCATAACAGTAAGCTCCAAATAGCAAGGGATGTTGTTCAGTGTTTATTTATGAATTCTTCGCTAGCTTTTAAAGCTCAAGGATATTTCTAGAAAAAACCTTGCATTAAAATGAAGATAAAGTCACTCCTCAGTAAGGTAAGGGTAAAAAGTAAACACACACCCCAAATCACCCACTCGGAGCCCAGAAAATTCAGAGTTGAGCTCATTTTTCAGCATGAACCACGTTGACTGTTACTGATATATTTCTGAGGCAACTCCGGATGTGGAAGGCACCTCTGGTGATTGTCTAGTCCAACCCTCTGCTCAAGTAGGGCCAGCTAGAGTTGGTTGCTCAGGACCATGCCCAGTTAGGTTTTGAATATCTCCAAGGACAGGGACTCCACCACCTCTCTGGGAAACCTGTTCTAATGCTTGACCACACTCACAATCAAAAAGATTTTTTCTAATGTTTAAGTGGAATTTCCTGTACTTCAATCCGTGCCCTTTCCCTCTTCTCCTGTCACTGGGCACCACTGAGAAGAGCCTGGCTGCGTCTCCTTCACTTCCTCCTATGAGATTTTTACATGCATTGATAAGATCTCCTTGAACCTTCTCTTCTCCAGGCTGACCAGTCCCAGCTCTCTCAGCCTCTCCTCCTATGAGAGATGCTGAGTGATGCCTTAACCATTTTTGTGGCCTTTCGCTGGACTTGCTGCGATATGTCCACGTCTGTCCTGAACTGGGGAGCCCAGCACTCATCCCAGCACTGCAGATACGTCTCACCAGGGCTGAGTAGAGGGGAAGGATCACCTCCCTCAACCTGTTGGCAACACTCTACATAATGCAGCCAAGGATGCTGTTGACTTCTTTGATGCAAAGACATCCTGCTGGCTCATGGTCAACTTGCTGTCCACCAGGACTCCCAGGACTTCTTCTGCAAAGCTGCTGGTTAGACTCCAGCATGAAAATCCTTTTCATCTACTCTGAGGCTACAAAAAATAAGGGCAACATTCAAAAAGGTATTTTGGCACCTAAGAGCAATTTAGATGGACTTTACAAACTGGTGGTCCAGACATTCAGTACTACGTAGTTCCCTTCAGAGGCAGTAGGACTGGGACTCTTCTCAGCTGCCTTTAAATCTCTATGTAGCCAATCTCAATTCTCTTTATGGATAAAGTGCCTTAGGCACATGTAGAGTACAATTTATCCCGAGCGCTCTAGGAGTAAACGGGTCATATTGCACAGCTGTCTGTTTCCTTCCATCTGCTGTAAAGGGAGTCCAGATGGCTTCTTGGGTCGAATGAATCCATCTCTTGGTAGCCACATGTTCACAGGAAAACGCAGTACACCAGTTGATGCTACCCTTTCTCTCTCCCTCTTTCCCTAATTCCCACCCCTCATCGCCATGCAAGCTCATCATGCTTAGAAGTCCAGGTGATGAACCAGAGCAGGGAACTGATCTGGGCCGAAAAAAACTCATAACAGAAAATAGGTTTTTTTTAACTTAACCTATGTTTCCAGCAGCACACCTTCCTAAACAGTTGTATCCACACCTGTCCAGGCAGGAGAAGGGCTGAAAGGAGCTGCAGTGAGGTACAAGCTCAGTACAGCCCAGCAAGGTCTCCTCAAGGAGGCCTGCTGGTTAGGGGTGCAATGAGCATCTCACACACACTGACAACAAAGAGTCCAAAACCAGCAGTTGTAATGCTGCCTCTTCCAGTGCAGGTTGTAATGGTCTGGCTTCCTGGGCACCAGGACATACTGCTTCTCCTCTGCTCCTCAGCCCTTCCCTGGCTAGCCCTGTGGTGAAGGCATTCTCCCAGAAGAAAAAGAGAAATTACTTCAAATTACCTCAGATAGCACAAGGACCCGATCCACAGTCTCCCTCCACTGTGCAAAAGATGCACACAGTGTCTTTTTTCCAGCTCTTTTGTCAGGGAAAATAACATAAGCCAGTCATTCACGTCCAGAGGACATGGCTGGGTGAATTCCAGTCTCACAGAGTTGCTTCAGGGCTGCAGGTAAGTACTTGTGGCCAGGAAAGACAGAAAGAGAAAAAATGTCAACCACCTCAGAGTCATGGTGTCTTTAAACCTTTCCTCTCCTTTTTCCTCCCTCTCTGACTAATGTTCTAACTGAAGCATCCTTTCATGGCTAACAGCATGGCTCAAGTGTGTCATTCCTACAGGGCAGAGTTGAGGATGTTTAAATGTTTTAAGGATATATGTCCATATTTCAAGTTATTTCATTGCAAGTTACAATTAAAAGTAATCCAAACATCATTTCTCTGGTTTACTATGCACAGTTTTAGTAAACTTATAACTTTGTAATGTTCCATACTTCCATTCCTTGGCTGTCTCACTTCAATGCCATCTAAACACGTCTGGCAACATCAACAAGTAAATCAATACCAGCTTTTCTGTGCATTTTAAACAAATAAATCACAAACATGGTTATTTCTAAATGAAGCTGCACCTTCCTACGCAAGTTCTTCTGTAGGTACAGGAGTTCTGTACTAAGAAAAATCCCTCAGATCCTGACTGTTCTTATAATAAATCACTTGTGTTACTGAAACCAGAGGTGCGAGAATGACTAAACTTACTGAACCGAGGATAAAGAAGTTGGTATATTTTTGCCCAGAATACGCATGAGACACCATCCATTGCAAAACCTCTGGGTCACACCAAGTTTCAGAAAGTGGCGTGTCCCAATAGAAAGTGGAAGTTTCTTACATACAGGGGGAGCTGTAATGACTGGGGCTGCGAGATGCAAGGTGGCTGCAGGTTACTACAGCAGCAGTTGTCTTCTGAAGCACCGAGGCCCTCAAGCCGAGTGTGCTGCAGCATCACCATCAACGCTGGATTTGATGTTGTACTCCCAGGGCAGCAGCTGGAGGTCTGCAAAGGCCACGCC
Organism: Struthio camelus; assembly: GCF_040807025.1. Classification (NCBI taxonomy): domain Eukaryota; kingdom Metazoa; phylum Chordata; class Aves; order Struthioniformes; family Struthionidae; genus Struthio; species Struthio camelus. The sequence goes on from NC_090943.1 coordinate 144,663,492, forward strand.
TGTGCTTGAAGTAAGGCACATTTCCTTTTCTCTCATGGCTTGGTTTTTTGCAAGCACCAGCCAAGACTTTCAGCTGTTCCTATCCTCCTCCAGGAAAGAGACATAGGCAGCATTTGTAAAAGTATTTTGCTTACTATTGGCAGTACACATACTGTTGTCTGGAATGTCTGTGCTAAAGCAAAAACCTATGCTATTTCATATGTTGCCTGGTGTTTATGTCTTGTTTTCTGTCTCAGGTCTTGTCTGTGAGGGGAAAATTCATAGTATACACTTGACGTGTGCCTGAACACTGTAATTGGAGCTTTTTTCTTTCTTTGACTAATAGCAGAGAGCACACTGCACTCTATCAGAGCGAGTATCACCAGAATCAATGCATCATGCCTGCAGGTTTCTAAATTCAGCATGGATGTCATGTGCACAGCACCTGATCCAAAGCCTATTAAATGAATTTCACATAAGGTCTAAATGTAGAAAACAATGATAGAAATGTCAGGTCAGTTACTATGGCCTAACTTTTAACAGAACTCTCTAAAGTGCTTAAACTCATGGGTTTTTTATGTGAGAGGCACAGCAGATATAGTGGCATAAATCAGTAAATGCGCTGGTGAGGTTGCTCAGTAGGAACAATAAGTGACTCCTTAATCACACCACCATCTACATATGCAGACAAGTGATGTAAAATTTCCTTTGCAGCCGAGGCTGTGGGAAACTCATCTGTCAGGAGGATATAATTACCCAGGACTTCAGGGTTGTCACCAAATTTCTTACACAGCACAGTGACCGAGACCGAGACTGTTTACCTTCAAAACTGCAGTGTTACAAAATCCAGCCCTTTGACCAGATGTTATGTCTAACTTCATGCTTAAAACGTCTTGGTGGAGAATGTGCTATGTCATAGGCTGACGGTGCTGCTTTTCTGCCCTGTTGCTCTGAGCTTCCATGCCAGCCTCCTGCCTACCCTGAGATACCCCACGTAAACAGGCACTGTTCAGCTTGGGAAGACTGATGACATCATAGCCTAGAATGATACAGCTGGAGACCATCTGTCTCTGGACTTAGCTCTAGGCCATAGGACCGACACATGTTGCCACAAGGCACAGAACAAGCATTTCTGCGTGTTGCAAGGCTGAAGCTGTGAATGGGAACAATTAAATAAGCGTGGAGTTGGAGGCAGAAGTAACTTTAGTATTTGCAGAAGCAGTGCCTAGAGCACAGGTCTGCACAGCTGCATAGGAGTGTCCTGAACTTGTGCATCTCTCTGGCTAGTGAATATCTAATTGTTGCACACAGAACAGAGGACATTCTGAAAATGCTTCTTAGTTTGTGCCCTTCTGGCAATGTAGGCAGAGGAACACCTGGTTTGTGGAACTAGGTAGGACTTAGGCTGTAGCAGTCATGCCTAAATAAATCTTCAGATGCCAGTGAAACTTACTGATTAAACTACGAGCACCTGTGATGAGTCAGGTCACTGTTAACAGTTGGATGATGGGTGTCTTCAATGTATAGAGACAGTTAGCAGATACTAAGGGTAAGTCTGTACTAAGGCTAAGGAGATACGTGTGCACTGCTGCAGTTGGACAGCTTCCGAGGGTGATGGTGGCTTGTTTGAAGCCAAGGCAGGTCGCTGACACAGCACTGAAATTCCAGGACAGACCTACCCGTGGGGTGTAGTTCCGTGGTCTGAGCCTGTGCTGCTGCCAGGTGGTAGTTCCTCCCTGCCTTTACCCTGCACTTGCATATTCCCACCTCTGTCTCCTGCTAGTCTTGGGACCCACAGCTCCGTGGTTACTGGATTAGAGAATTAATGCTTCTGAAAGCAAATCCTAGGAATATTATGGCTTTGGTCTACTGGCAGTGTAGACACAGCCTAACCTAACCTGACCCAAAATCCGCCCCCGCCAGGCCTATATGCTTCATTTTGAGCAACAAGAGGTTGCGCAAACCACTCAAACTCAATACTGAGTGTGTAAAAATGATCTTGTACTGTTCCAAAGGGTGACTTGCTGAGTATGCAAAGGAGAAGTTTGAATATAGGGACTCATCCTTTCCTGACACTAAAATAATTTTAGAAAGGAATTTGCAGGTTGCTCATATAAGTAAGATCCTTCTGCTCTCTGCTCAGGCATTTATAAGGCCTCTGCTGGGCTGATTTTCCTCCTGTTAACTTATAAGAAAGAATTAGCTAAGTTTAAAGGGAACTGAGTAAGATCCATTAGCACAAGACAGTTCCACAAGTAACCATAAAATAGGTAAAAGTTGAAGTAAGCCTTACTAGGCATGGGGTCAGAATATGACTTCAGGTGGCATTTCTCTGCTAATGATCCCTTAATGGTTGCATCTGACAAACAGCACAATGAAAGGAACTTTAAAAATGTCTCTGTTGCTGATAGCCATGACTACTGTGGTGTAAGATACGGATCTGTCTAGGATGAGTCATAGGGTATTTCAAATATGATAATGACTTGTATTTCGTTTTGGATTATGTGTTTCCCATGTTCTGTGGAGAAGCACCAGTTATGGAAGTGTTACTTTTCATCTGACCCTGGCACTGTAGGAAGGAAAGCTTTCAAAGATCTTGGGGGGTAAAAAATGTTTGATTGGCTTTGTAAATCTCTGTCCCCTTGCTTTAAAACACAATAGCTGGCTCAGAGAGGCAGTCTTCACATTTTTGGTCTGCCAGCAGAATATGTTTGGCTGCACAACATAGCTGCAGTTTTCCTTCCTATTAAAAGCAGGATGTCGTGTATTCAGCTATTACAGTCCTTTATTTTTGTTATGTAAATGTATAATGTTCAGTATCACAAGAGGCTGCCCCCACCTACAGCACGCAACACTGTTGTTCAGAAACCTCATCAGCATGAAGGAGGGCTTCCAGCCCTGCCACTCGCCTCCTGCTGCCTTGCAAATCTCCTGGCATGCCAGCTCCTGTTTACTGCCATCACTGCCACGCGCAGGGTGCTCTCACCTCCTGGGGGAGGCTGGTAAAGGTAATTCCTTAAGCCAGGCATTTTGCATAAAATGCAGAGGTGGGAGATAAACCACGACTTTCAGACCCTCAGAGCTGCATTCTGCAGGAAGTATTTTCTTGTTCGTCCTTCAGTTTGGTTTATAGCATTTTTTGTTTTCATGGCTGGCACAGCAAGGCTGGGAATCATGTTTTAGAAACATGGGAGCGGAGGTTGTCCTCTGTGGAGTAAATTCCTCTAAACTCAGGGCCTTGTGCCTCAGGACTTTGTAGGCTGTGGCACTTTAGGTGGTTTTTCCGAGTTATCCAGTGCCTTCCAGTTATGGAGGCATTTGCCTACAGATTCTGTGGAGTCACTCCCTAGTCTTCACACGAGTTTTTTTAGCATTATTTTTGGTATTTCATATTTACAGCAGAGGCAGTTTTTCTTGAGGTATAATGATGTTAATTTTTCTTAAAGTATAATAATGTTGGTCTTACATTGTCTAACCAGGGAAAAAGTCCCATCTCCTTCTGCTGTTCTTCCTGCTTTTGCTCAGCTTTCCCTGAAACAGGCAGGCACATCCCAGCCTGCAGCACAAGGACCTAAGGGGACAGTGTATCCAGGTAGCCCTGTAATACAGTATTAACATTACCAGTAACAGGCCATAAGCTTCGTACTGAGTTTGCAAGGCCTCAAGACTGATGTATGAACTTTTCTTGACCTGCCTGCAAGCCTCTTACTTTGTTTAGCTGTGATAGCAGTTTCTCCAACTGACCAGGCATCTACGGCTCATTTGTTTTACTGTTGTGGTAAAACCGTGGATTTAGATATAGCAGTTACAAGCATCTATTCTATGTAGAATGAGATATTTACCAGTCTAATATTATGCTGTAGTGTAGAGAAACACAAGCCTGGCACAACAGCAGAGGCCATGAGAAGTTGGGAAACAGGGTGCAGCGTAGAGGAGAGCAGGTGTGGGATGAAATGGTATGGGGGGCAGACCTGGCATCGGAGACCTCACGGCTATAAACAACTCACTCATGTTCAGCTGAAGAAATGCAGACCTGGGGCTGGACAAAACTGGTTTTAAGGGTAACAAAGAGAACAAAGAACAGGTATGTAAGGTATGTAAAAGCTACTATGTATTGTAAACTCAAACGTAACATGGAGCTGCAGACCAGCAAGAGCAAAGTTAGCAATGCATGTTAGCAAACATATAAAAATGACCCCAAGCAGATCTCACAGAGAGGAAGAAGAAATCATCGACATGAAACATCATGTTCTTCCTAGCAAAGGACTCCAGATGCTACAGCTGGCCACAGCACCCCCCACTGCCAACAGCAGGACAAAACCACAGATGTGAGGCCCCACAGGAGCAGGGAAAGGGAGAGCATAACATGAGGGAAAAGAGTAAAAAGTAATAAATGTGTTTATAACAATTTTAACTGTGCTATTATTGTTATCGAAACTTTTTCCAGATAGCCATATTTTTTCACTTTCTGTAATAATGATATTTGGGCTAATAATGATTCTCAGCTTACAGTGTTAAGACTTAAATTATACTAACGATAGATTCTTGGCTAGATAGACAAGGTATGTTTCTTCTTTGTCCATTAACAAGATTTGGAGTGTAAAAGTTTGATCTCTGACAGTAAGGAGCTGTGGTTCCTTAGGTCCAGCCTGCGGTAGGATCCCGCAGCCAAGCTCACTGCCCAGCGCGTGCAGGGGAAGAGGTGCCTCCAGAGCAGCTAAACCACTAGCACGCAGACCAGGGGGCTGCCTCTGCCCAAGGGGTGTTGTGCACCTGGTCCCTGCCTCTCAGCCGGCTCCTGGATGAGGTGACCCCCGAAATGAGACATCTCCTCTGATGAGGTGACCAGCCAGCCTTCTTGTCCCCAGCGAATCCCCTCGCCTGGCGCCTGGCGGGATGCAGGAGCCCCGCTCCCCGCTGCCGTTCCCAGCAAGGCAGCCTCTGGTGCCAGCCAGCCAGCGGCTTCCAGGATCTGCGCACCGGTGTCGTTCCTGGAAGCGTGCTGCCAGCCCCCCCGCCGCTCTGCAGCACTAGCAAGCAGCACTGTTTCTGTCGTCTCCCAGGTAATGGATTCGACTAAAGTCAGCAACAAGACTTCCATTATGTTTAGTGCGCTAAACTGGCAGGTGTGCAAGGTCCATTGCTTGGTGGATGATTTACTGAAAATAAACCTTCTATCTCTCGAGTTCCCATCTCTCACTCATTGTATGTGTTAATACTGTAGTGACAAAAGTATGTGTTTGGAAAGGTAGCTTCAGGAAGGAAAAATACTGCTGGAACTAATGATTAGCTAGATCATAGGGAGGCAGTAAGTTTCCTTGCCCTGCATGTATATGAATGCTTCCCATTTGGGATTTTTCTTTGCTTACTCTCAGACATACAAATGCCTGATACAAAACCAACAGGCAATTTAAAAATGAGAAATTTGACAGAAAAAGGCCAGAAAAGTTTACTATTTAAGCTTTCACCTACTGTTATTATTTTTATGTGGCACTCTCTGAGCACACGCTCTCTAAGCACAGAAGTGAGATACACAGAAACACTTCCTGCTCTGGAGTGTGGACAACATGATTAGCTGAAACAGTATTTTTGTAGATAGGGAACTGACATACACAGGACTGTGCGTAGTGTACTTAGAAATGATTTCAGTGACTTATCTGTGATTTCACAAGGAGTCTGTGAAAGGCAGGTGCCACAGAAAGGGTCACTGAGTCCAGTCCCTTCCAATCACAGCCACCACGTCATATATTCCCTTTAGAAACCTCTCACGCTCTATCCACACAGAATTACTTCTCCATTTACAGCAAACCAAATCAGCTGTCTTTCCCTCTTGACATACTATTTTGGTTCCTTCAATGAATGTTAATGCCTTCTGACTTGTTAAAATAGTACTAGTTTTATTAACATTATGAGAGATAATTATGGCAATAAGGAAATACCTGGACAGTACATGGCTACTGTACAGCACAGGGAAATTTAATGTGTTTCATGTCTCAGCTTTAACAATTCATGAAGGCATCAAGTTCCTCAAAAGGTCCCTATCGCTGCAAACAGCGCTATTGATTTCCACTGTATTCTGGAGGTCTGGAGCCAAGGTTTTATTGCAGAACTGGTCTGAGATGCTTTCTGGGAATAGCATCAGAGGTTGAACATCCAACAGCATGCAGAGGCAACGTGGAGATACCTGCGTTACTACTGCTCCACTGAATAAAGGGAAGACTTTGCTGCCCAGGGCTATCAAGCCAGCCCTAGGTTTGTATCCAGCAACTTCAGTTCAGTGCCGGCTGGAGGAAGGAGGGTCTGTGAAATCAGTCTCAGTTACCTAAAAAAGGGGAAGAGGAGACAAAACCCTTTCCAAATCAGTAAAAATACTTATGCATTGACACTCCTATTGTTGAAAGTAGTGATCTGGCATTTGCTTTTGGAGCAAAGCTTTGGGTTAATTAAGGTGAAGTAGTCATTGATGTTACAGCTTTGGGGGTATTTAGCAGTCTGAACAATGCTAAACGGTTATTAATTGAATGTCCATAATATAACTGTATTTCTGAGGTTTTTGATCCCAAAGCCTTTGGAAATTAGAAACAGAGCTGAAATCCAGTGCAGTTTTGGCTACGTGTTCTGCCCAATTGCTTTTGTCACATAGGCCAGGGAGACACTGGAGAGAAGTGAAATTGGTTGCTGCAATTAGCAGAGGTCAGTGCTTGTGAAACAATTGCACCATCTTAATGTGCATGGTTCTGCAGATTTTAGGAGTTTAGCTTTTTTTTGTGAGAGATGAATAGCAGCAGAATATAATGCTGCTTGAGCAGCTTGCAAAAGGTTTTCTCTTTTGTCTTCCCTTGCTTTTTTTACCCTCATGATTTTCTGGGTCTCATTTGTACAAAGTGTGATTTTTAAAAAATTGTTGATATGAAGTTCTCTTCCAAGAACAAGGCCAAAATATAAAAGCATGTAGTCTACTGGTCATACAATAATGCTGAGTGTGACAAAAAGTGATGCACCTTGTGATGCACCAAAGGGAAAAGTGCTTTTTGAACTGGAGGACGGAAGAGAGGGCAGCAGGGCTGGAGCAAAGAGATTCACTTCGCTCCGGAGCTTGTTCATATGCTGGTCTCATCACTGTGTCTGTGCTATGCATGTGCTCAACTTCTGCCTCTCAAATACATTTATATACATAAAAGTAATTTTGAATTTCAGGGAAAGGTAGAATAGAAAAAACTCTAAGAGCAGTCGGCCACATGAAAGCGCAGCACTATATAATGCTCCATTTTAGCTGGAAAAAGCAGTGGATGTAACCCAGTTCAGTAAAGGCTCTTCAGAGAAGTGCTGTAATGGCTGAGTGTCTGGCTGCAGCTTTTCATGGAGCCGTGCACTCGAGGACTGAAACAACCGACCCTGAAGCTCGCCTGGGTGCCGCGCGGCACGCGCCCGGCAGGGTGACGGCTCCTGCGGCGGGCAGCGAGGGCCAGGGGACGCACGTGCCCCCAGCAGAAGTGGCTGCTGCCAGCCGGGGCGCTTTGTACACCCTGCTCTGTGCTAATGACACTTAGTGTAAGCATCTAAGATAGGGCCCCCCCCCTTTATTTTTTTTTTCTCCTTTGAATTTCTTGTGATCTGCAGTGGTATAAATTAATCCTCCAACATAAAAAAATTATTTTCTGCGAGGATGAAAAGGAAAACTCAAACCTTTTCTCCACAGGCAAGGCAGAGCCCTCAGAACTAATTGGCAGGGAATAAAATTGTGCTGATAAGCCTTCATTTTGTCTTTCCTGGGCCAGCAGAAAGAAAAAGGATTCAGAACACCATTAAAATTAAAATTTATTGCAGGGAGCAAACCTTTTAACGTAGGAAATGGGAGGCTTTAGTGGAGATAAAACCTTCTACGTTTTGATTTCCTGCCACTGTTCAGTGCATAACCCAAGCAAAATGCAAGCCTGTTATCTCTCTCTCGTTTCCTTGGGCTCTGTAGGGCCCTTGGTGACTCAGAGCGCAGGCTGCGCTTGATGCACTTATTCCTCCATATCAGCCACTGTCAGCTGACTGCTTCTTTAGCTGGCCTCATCCGCAGCCAGCCTGGAAATCATCTGCTCGTTTCAGGGTAACGCTTTATTTACCTGTGCTAAATTCTGAAGAAATCCAGTGTTTTAGAATAGCAAATACATTACCCTCAGCAGCTGTTGTCAACACTGATTTAATAGCAGCTAATAAAACTTTTATGAAAGTGCTTTGCGGTGCTTTGCCCTAAACCAAAAGCATGTTTAAGGGCTGCTTCCTGAACCGAAGCCTGGATCCGAGCCAGCAGGCTAATTCACACCACTGCAGAATCTGGCCCCTTGTCTGTTTACCCTGACTGTGGGCTAAGTCCTGCTCTCCTCTCTGTGTGAACATTTGCAGATAAGTTTTAAAGGAAATGAAAGTTTTACCAGAGAAAAAATGTTCACGAAAATGTCTTTTTGTCTTGCTCATTTTAATAATAATAATAACAAAAATCTTGGCATATTTTTTTTCTTTCCCAAGTGACAAATCTTTAAAAGTCAATGGACAGAAATCCACTGTGTAAAATTTTGAGTGCATTAGTCAATAGGAAATTCATTGTTGACTTTGATGCAGTAAGGATTTTGGACGGACATCTCCAAAGTGGGCTCCTCAGGTTTAAACAGTAAATTGTTCTTAGAAATACAGTACAGCTCCGGGAATGGTCCTCTGTTTTCTCAGCTTGTACCGAAATCAGAGAGGCTAATGTGCACGTTCCCGTTCCTTCCTTTGTACACTAGCTTCTCTACAAGCTGCAGTTCAAAATAAGGTGCAAGTTCAAGAACAGCCAGCTTAGCTGAAAGTTAATAAAAGAGCCAGAAGATGGCCAGATAGAGAAGCCCAGGTAGAAATCATGGCACTGAGCTTAATTTCAGCAGCTTTAGAGATGACACATAATAACAACAAATAAACCTGCATAAATCCACTCTCCAAGGCAACAGTTACCTTCACTGTTTACCAACATATCTGCACAAACAAGATTTGGATGCCCTGATCATTTCCTCTTCCTCTGAGTCCAAGGGAAAAGAGACAAATATGAGAAGGGATCAGTATAGCTAGGCCCCAGCACCCCTTGCTGAAATCCCTATATCAAGCCACCCATCTCCTTTCATGCTCAAGGATAGCTTTTAGTATGATTTGCATACTTCAGAAAAAGATTCCCAGCGATGCTGAGAGCATGATGTCCCTGGGTTACTTGCATTATTAACTGATTATTTTTTCAGTTAAAGGGTGCCTTATTGCATCATTCGAAAATGGTGAAAGCCTGAGCGTTGTGCCTTTGGTCCTGCTAAGGCTTTCCTGCTGAGCTGGGGACCTCCTTACCAGCAGTTTTGTTCCTGAGAAGGCCAGCTCTGAAAATTTGCAAGGGAAGCCCAAGTAACATGTAGAAAAAAACTCTGGCAAATTGCAGATGCTGTATTTCCCTCTGTGAGTTCTGGCTTTTTTTCCCTCAAGCGTCTTCTTCAGCTGCCGGCCTCAGGACGCCCGGCTCCTCCTCTGAACTGTGCTGCTTGCTACAGCCTGTCCTAGGCACGTCCTTGGACCTGGCTTGTTCTTAATGTCCGTGTGACTTACACAGTAACCTTCATTACATGTGCATGTTTTTCACAACTGATGTCATATCACACACTACTTTGGGGCTAAAATCTTTGTTACAAAACTAGTCTATTAGAATCAGGCTTAACCTGCTGGTGTAGCAGCAATTTCTGCAATCCTTATACAGGCCAGATGTCTATTAGCACGGCACCGTGTACAGCCCTGTGTTCCCCAATGACTGGATCCACCAGCCTGCCCCATAGCAGAAAGCACTTTTCCCAGGCAGAGGTCCCGCTGGTGTTAATGGAGGTACTCAAACACAAACAAGAGGAGAAAGCCAGGCCCAGCTGATAAATATACTTTGTGTATGTAACCATGCTGCACATCTCCGTATCTCTGTATCAGTCTCTTCCAGGCCTGTTTTTTTGTAGCATTAGGATATTTCCTTTAGGTGCCAGACACACGTGTCCTGGCTCTTTAACGAGAAATATTTAATGGTGTTCAGCTGCCACTGGGAAGGATTCCTGCTGAGGACTGCAAGTGAAGTAGGAAACTGTCAGAAGTGCTTGACTGAAGTGACTGCTTCTCTTTAGCATGTCCCTAGGTCAAGGGACACTTAACATTTTCGAGTGTTCTCCCTATGTATTGCATAGACAGCCCAAGTACCTAGTTCAGAACCGGGGGTCCGTTGGGCAGTAGAGTCCAATTAAAATCAGGTTTAAAACCTCCCATTAATATACCCTGGAGGTGTCTGACAGTACCATTGCTTTACTTCTAACTTCCATCTCTTCTCAAAAGTGCTTTCCTTATGATTTTCGTAGAGAAGAACTTGTCTCAAACATCTCAAACTGTATTAATAGTTTCCACCTGGATATATGTGGTCAGTAAATAATAGGGTAGAAAAAAAAAAAACAAAACAAGACATTTGTGGGTAAGGGAACTTCAGAAAGAAAGAGGGTGTCATCTGGAGATTTGTAAATATGATCTTTGCACCAATTCATTTCACTGTTACTTGGAAGCCTTAAAGACTGCAGATCAACAGCAAGATTATGGATGTAGGTACCCTCAAAGACCATGGGAATTACCATGCTGGATCATAACCTCTCCCTCCACCTGGATTTGACAGTAGCAGCACTAAAGGCTTCAAATACCTTTAAATCCCCAGGTAGACAGGAGCAGGACAACCTGCTCCACACAAAATGCTTATCCTTGTCTCTGATGCTTAGAGATCAGCCTCAGCCCAGAAACTGCATCCTTTCCAAAAATCAGTTAGGAACAGTTGTGATGTTCAGATCAATGACAGTTTTTCATTGGAAAAATTAGGCTTGTGTAACTTCCACCTGCATGCTGGTTTATTTATTTTAACTATTTATGTGATTATGGGTCAATATCACAGCTGCGGAACTAGGCTAGACAACACACTGCTTTTGACCAGGGGATGGAGAGGAATGAATTCAATCACTTACTCTCTTCTTCTTCTCTCACTTACTTCCTCTCTTCAGGCTTTAATTACTTTGCTTGGTTCATTCATGTCATCCTTGTTAATTGTGACTAATTGGCCATAAGTCTGTTCTCTTTTTGCAAACTCCAACAAGTAGAACCAGCTTATGCAATGTAAACTCTTGTCCAGGAGAGCAGCCTTCTGGCAAAGCTGAAAAAGGCCATGGTCCTGTCGCTTGCTCACCCTCAACCAGATCGTCCGCAAGCTGGCTGGCTCGTCTTGCCGTTCCCACTGAGGGAGGCGCCAGGACATGTGCTGTAGCCCTTTCTAACCGCCTCGCCCCCCCCCCCAGCCCGACTTAGCCTGGCCTTCCTGGGGCAGGGGAGGCCTGGCCTTCCTGTGCTTAGGGCCAAAAATCTTCAGTTTTGCTCACAGTGTTCAGGAGCCTGGTTGTCTTACAATAGCTTTTTTTTTCTTGAAACTCCTGTTGAATTCAGCCCTTCTCCTTTAAAAGCTCTGCACTTTAGATAAAAGCATTTATTTCAGACCACATGGAAGAAAAAGAACAGGCTTCAAAATTTGGCAAGCAAGGTGCTATCTACACCATTTGGAAAGGAATGATCTATCCTTTGATAGATCATTCACATAGGCAGATATCACTCATAACTAAATCCTTTGATCTCTCCCATCTGGTTCTCCTTTCCTGTGTGCAAAGGCTCTCAGGCTACATCAGTCAAGGAGGCCTGTCCATCCCCTGAAGTGCTGGCAGGTCCCATCTGTGCATTGACACCATTAGCATGGCTTTAACCCATGCCAAAGAGCACTCTCCCATAAAAAGTTTTGAGGATAGCCTAGGCCAGCACTTGTTCCCAGCAGTTCGGGAAGGGAAGGAAAGGAAGGGAGGAAGGAAGGGAGGAAGTTTGGGTGTGCAGACGGACAGCAAGCCACGCTGCTTGCTTGTGGCACCAGTGAGCAGGAGCTGGCTTGCTTTATTTAGCAGTACGGCTGTAACCTATATGAATTCGGATCGGAGGCAGAAGCAAGACAGCAATGCTAGGGATAGGCTGTCACAGTGCTCTAGCAGCCAGGATGGCACCTTGCAGATGAAAGCTGAGAAGCTGTTTGAGAGTAGAAATGTGACTTATCCCTGTGCCATGGTGTCTAGCCAAGGCCAAGGACAGCCACAGGGTCAGACTGAGGTTCGGAGGTTTGAATGAGAGGGCTGCAGGGTGCCTGGGGCGAGGCGGAAGCCTCAGTGGGTAAACTTGTCCCTTCCCAACATTTCTGGCTTCACAAAACTCAAATTTGTTTTCACTCAAGTCTTCGGAGAGAGATTTTTCCCAAACATTTTCTGGAAACCCAAAGTACATGGGATGAGCACTGACCTAAGGAGTCTTTATCTCTTATCCACAAGGTGGCATTGTAATTTTGGGAGGTAGTTGCATGGCCTGCCTTGGAAGCTGAATCGCCTTAGGCTTCCTATGTAACTGATAGGAAGGGTGCTCAAAATGGCTTTCCAGAGGATCCTAAATTAGAATTACCCTGTAGGGACTCTTGTTTCTTTCCATCAGCTACAATTAAATAGACTCTTAATTTGGGCTCTCTGTGTTTCACCTAAATCAGATGCCTGAGGACAGCATGAGTGTCCATCTCAGACTGCAAGTGTGGCTTGCTGAGCTGCCTTGACACCCAGCTGTCACAATTAAGTTTGTTAATCAACATTGATTAGGAGAGCAAAGCTACTGAAGGAGGGAGGGAGGAAGGGAGAAAACTATATGCCAGACTATTCTGAATTTGTTGCCTAAGGCATCTGCTCACATTTTAAGTATAAATCAGACACATATTAGATGTGGATGGTTCACGTGGCACCAGCTCGATCCTGCTCTCAGTTTATGGATCACCACCAAAGAAAACAGAGAAGGAAAAACTGCGCCTAAGCAGGTAAAGAAAACAATTATTATATAAAAATGAGTTCTTAATTACCCAGTTGTGCGATCAAAGAAAACTAGCTCTACAATTGTGCAGATACTAAGATATTTATTGATACCTCAGCAAGTTAATTCAGAACAGGAAATCCTGGTTAGAAATGAATGTAGTCCATAGAAATCAGTAGTCTGAAATGGGGATTCTCATGTTCATTTTCTTTCTTTTTCATCTTATTTAAACTTTTACAGTTAAGAACTATGCCAACAGGGCTTTTTTATTTTGAGGTTGTTCTATGTGCTGGCAGAAACCTGAAGGCCATTTCACCCCTATGTCTCCACTCAACATCTCCTTGTCTAGCTTATGTTCTTAGGGGACAGGTTGGGGACGAGATTTTCAGCAGATTTGGTGGGCTGTCTCCCTTCATGGGACCCAAACATCTCTTGGCTCATGCTGAGAGCTACCCTTTTTAGCTCTGACTTTGTTTCAGCAGCCAAAGAGCACCAGGATATATGACAGCTCCAGCTTACATCTTTGTAATAGCTCCATATTACTCAAGGAAGATTCCTAGAGAGCCAGAGCTGCAGAGTACATACCCAATGGAGGCCAGGAGCCACCTGCCCTGTCCACACAGCCCATGTGTGCAGCCCTGGAAGGTGTGTGCTGATGCTTTAGCACATGAGCCAGGCGATACATAGCAGCTATGGCAGTAAGCAAGCCTTGAGTTCAGCCTCAGAAACAGAAAAGCACCGCTTGGAAGTTGTTATGGAACCAGCGTGTGGACTGTAAAAACTATTAAAGCAAATCATTATCTTTGCATCATTTCCCATGTGTGGTAGACCATAAAAAAAAAAAAAACATGTTTGAAAATAGCATCAAGCTTCTTAACCTATTTCCGTGTAGCAGCACTCTTAATGTGCTGGTCAATGGAAGATGGGGCCTTATCCTCATAAAAATGACTCCTACTTACCTGCAGGACAGCCATCTGCTGCTATTTAGGAATGCTGCAGCTAACGTGTTAATTAACTGGAAACAAAATAGGGCATCAGTAAAACACATTGCCACTGTTACTTTGCTGTCTTTGCTTTTCTTCAGTCTTCCCTAAATCTACTTTTCATTCTTTTCAAGAGTGTAGTAATTTTGGCTGCTATTGGCATTCAAACGAAGCTGATATGTCCTGGCAGGCATAATACCGGTCTTTTCTTCATCCATGTGTCAGATGCACTATTTGCATAGCAAGACTGGCTGCTTGGGTTTTGGCCTAGTAAGTGCTGGTATTTTGTTCTGTTTTCATATCACTGAGTGGGGTCACCTTAACATAAATATCATTACTAAAACACTGATTGTTCCCTAACTGAATTTGAAGCTAGTGAGAAGGACTTTGAAAAAGATATCTTTTAGTCCACGGGACTAGCCCCGCTAACAGCTGTTCAGAGAAATAGTCTGTTCCAGAGAAATAGCCTGCCAGTGCCAACTCTGGTCTCCACTTGGGGAGTCAACCTAGACCTCTGAGTAGCTGTCTCTAAAGCTAATGGCATCTAGTGCCACTCACACAGTCCATCTTCACACCAACAATACTTCAGCCATATGTATGAATAAGCAGTTCTGGGTTGCAAAGACAGTCATGGAGAGCAGGCTTTTTTGGCGATGTTTTCCTCAGGCCTGTATCATGGACTTTCTGCAAAAGTAGGATGCCCATTTACTTCTGTATGACTTCATGTCAAATAGACTGTGGGGCATTAATGCCCTATGGTTTAATTATTATGGGTGGACAACAGCTTTTCTTTCTCTTTGTGGTTGGATTGAAGAGTGACCTGACAGTACAGTGTTTCAGTTCTGAGAAATTAATTCCCAGCCATTTCCTCCCCCATCAGTCCATCTGTTGCCAGCCTCCTGCTGAACCTCAAACCTAGGAATTACACAGGCAGTTCAGATAGGACTTGCTAATCATGGAGTCTTTATTCTTATTCCTAGCTGCTGAATCTGAGTCCATTTCTCCTAAGCACAGTTGTTTCGAAGTTAGACACTGAGTGCGCAGCGGTCATCTCCTGCTTCGGCCTCTGTAGTCAATGGGGAGAGAGAGGGAGAGAAGTTGCTCTCCCCTGAGTGATTCATGCCATTCTAAATGAGGCATCTGAAACAGACAGGTATTAAGCCAGTAATTCCAGAGACTGATTTATCTTCTCTCTCTGTAATATATATATTTTTTCCAACTAAAGCTAGATTCATATCTCTCCTAAATGTGGGCGATTCTTGTCTAGGAAAATATGCGTCCTCTTTCTCCCATAGCTTTTTGCTCCTGATAAAGGCTCACTAGAAATATTTACCAAGGAAGGGACAGAAGGGGTAGTCACACTTGGAAGATGGTTATGCAATTTATAATTTTAGTGTCTGCTCTTTGCTATCTGGATGATAGGGAGATTAGAATTATACAGAGATATTAGCTAAAGAAACAACTATGAACTTCTTTAAACTCCAGTCGCAGCATTATATAACTTTGTGAGGGTGAAATCTAATGGTCTGTTAATTTTTATATCACATTTAAACACTGGTATTTAATCTTCTATATAAAAGCACTTATAACTTAATTAGTTATCCAGTTGTGATCAACTCTGTGACCAATCTGATAACAGCAAAATGCCGTGAGAATGCAGCGACTCAGAGCAGGGGTACTGGTTAGCAGGGGATGGCCGCACAGTGTCCCCAGTTGCTGCAGGAGCATCTTACTGCTCACACTTTGAAGACCTACAGCAACGGCATGGAAACCGAAAAGCCCCGCAAGTAGGGTGACATAGCACTTACACTACACTTTTCATTGCCATAGCTCTTTCTGGGAAAACAAATCAACCAGCGGAGCCAATGTTTAGAAGTCATGAGTAAAGCAAGACTACTAAGATTAAAACAATCTGTAGTTTTGCTTTGTTTGAAATTAAGGGGAAGTGGGCAAGCTGTTGGGGACGGGAAATGGTAAGCAATTTTGTGAAACTGCCTCAAAGATATAAAGGAAGGATCCTTCGGAAAAGTGTATTGTGGCCTCTTTCGACCTGGACAACTGACCAGTGTGCATCTTTGAGTATTTGCTGAGGGTGACAGTGTTTATTGACAAAAAGCACCCACGGGGACAACTGCTGGTGCATTCAGTTGTGACAGTCGGAGATGATGTCCTGCCCCCCCAACCCCATCACACTGCCGGGGGCGACGTTTGGGCCTTGGCCACAGCAGGTCTGGTCTTACCCACCTTCACAACGGCTGGAGCCCACAACCAGGCTTTGACCAGAGGCAGCTGTGGCCTGGTACCTACCTGCTCTGTCAGCCTTATAACTGGGGTGCGAACATAAGCAGAGGAGACTCGTGAACAGCAGGGATGATAGTTGTTTAATGCACCAGAGTTTGGTTTTGTTTCCCCAACATCCCACTTTCGAGATACAGTAAAACAAACCGCTGGCGAGTGTTGCTCACAGCTCCAGCCACCATGCTGCCCCAAATACATTTGCTTTCTTGTTTTATTTCTCTTACGACAAACCAGCCTTTAAGTGTTCAGTAAATTTCCAGGGCAGAGGTACCTGTTAGCGTCGGCGCTTGAGTTTTTCCAAGTCGCAGACCTTCCCTCAGAGGAGCCAGGCAGAGAGAAAACCCTCCATCGCTACCACCGTCCCCACCTCCGTCCCTGCCACCAGCCTGGCTGCAACCGGCCCTGGCTTTGGGAAGCATCAGCCCTGAGAACGCCCTCGGGTTGAGTCACGCAGCCAGCGAGGTCCTGGACTACGGAGGCAGCCCCCTGCCCACTGCGCGCAGCAGCAGCAGCCCAGGGCAGAGCAGCCACCGCTGCCCACCAGGCACTCTGTCTGGATTTGTGCCCTGCGCAAAGAAAGCTAATATTCTCTAGTCTAGCGGCACGTCACAGCTGCTCCAGGCCAGCTGGCTCTAGCCCATCGGACAGTCCCAGCATGTTTAGCTTAGTGGCTACAACGAAGCCCCAGCTCATCCTGGCAGTCAGGTTTCGGCAGCTGAAGCCGGTGGCCGTGCTGGCGCCGCAGCCGCGCATCCGAGCGGGCGCGTGGGCGCCCTGCTGAGCCGCGGTCCGGCTCAGGGAGCAGGCAGGGCTCGCCTCCGACCCCCTCCGCACACACGGCGTGAAAACCCCGGCAATGAGAGTCTTACTTCACCGATGGCACGGCGTTTACGGCATTGCCCTGCGAACAAGAGCTTTACTGCTCCTCAGTTTCCCGCACTGTTTCCTGAAGGCCACAAACGCCGTTAAAGAAGGGCGCTGACCAGCTCAGCAAGGAAAGAGCCAGAGCACCGCACACAAGTTCTGTAAAGAAAATGTTTTATTTAAAGTGTTAAATACCATCACCAGAATGAATTTGATTTACATTAGTTGGTGTTCATTACAGGCCTAATCTGCCTTTTTTTTTTTTCCCCCCAACTGCAATTCCTTTTAACTTTTTAAAACGTACTATGTACAAGACAGCAGTGATCACTGGAATAGTGCTATTTACATGACTAAACCATAAGTAGAGTTGCAGACGTGTGAAAATTAAAAAAAAAAAAAAGCATTAATTTTTTTAAAATAAATACTGCATCATGACAAGTATGTACAAACCTTCCATGCGTCATGTCCTTGATTTTAAAATTGGAAATAATTTATATAGGACTATGCATACAAGAACATGTGAGTGCATCTCACAATTCCAGGAAAAGGGTTATGTGTTTTTGTTCAATTGTAGGGGATACTGTTCACTGCATGTTGGTATTATTTATTTGTTTGCTGGCAGACAAGTGTCTAAATTATTTCCATAAATATAATGTTTACCAGTCTGTCCATTAACTAAATAATAATCCATTATATAATCTCTGAGGACAAGACACAATCTTGATTTATATGATATTGCACAAAGTAAAAGGCATTTTAAGTGTTACTATTATTACTTTTGCCCTCTTAAGAGGCATGTACAATTTTTTAATGGGCAACATTAACAGAATTTCAAATAAAATTAGAATAAGTCTGTGTGGCCTTAAAGTTAAATGTGTTGTATATTTCAAAAATTATTGCAAGATTTCAATATTAAATCTTAAGTAGGTATTAAAGGCATACAAAGACCCAGAAAAGTGGGACATTTTCTTATTAAATGTTAGCCAGTTACCTTCCCTTTAAATAACGTAATTTAATGAGAAGCTTGAACTTGCAGCACCACCCCCTGGTAGTTACTGTCTGCTACAGAAAATAGGGCTTTGAAGCTCTGTTGCCTGCACTGAGGGTTCTGGTAATGGTGACAAATAATTCTTAGAGTGGTACTGATAAACTTTTCTTTAAGGCTATTTTATGAACCAAAGATTGACATTTTTCTGACTGATATTACCGAATTATGTCTTTGCCAACACAACTGTAGTCCATGAAAATTGAACTGTACAGCAGAAGAACTGTAAGAATTAGTAACCTCTGTTGTCTTTATAAACCCAAGAATGTAGCAATTTATTTGGTTTAGTGCAAATAAAATTGTTTAAATTTATTTCCTAAAAAAACCTCAAACATTTACTTAATTTTTTTCTCTTTCCAAAACCTTCCAGAAATGATAGTTCAACCCTTGAATGAATGATGCTGGTGCTGAAAACAAATTTATTGACAACATCTTACAATGGCCATATGATTCCAGTATTTTGCTGTAGAATTCAATCTGAAGGTGAGAAAAAAATGAAAATAAGTTACCATGCACTGTACAATAAATTGCAAAAAGTTCAAATATCTTCTTTATCAAATACATGCTGAATTACATTAATGTACTCCCAAGCCATGTTGCAAAATCCTTTTCAACATGCTTGAAAAAAAGTAAGTTCTTAAACAATGTTTTTCTCAAATAATTCAGAACTGCAAGAACAATCTGCAACCCTGAACCAAATATGGGGCATAAGAGAGTAGTAAGTCAAAAGGTAGCCATTTTAGAGTATGATGGTCATCCTGGGAGGTAGTGGGGAAAAAGAGCAACAGGAAGAAGGGAGATTGGAAGAGAGAAGAGGAAGGAGGAGGTAAAAGAAGTGTACAATTTGCACATTATGTTGAACTTTACAAGGCTTGTACCTTTTACATTTAAATAAATTTAATATATTACACTTATTTCTTGTCACATAAACAGAATTTTAAATATTTGCTAGAAATTATTTGTAATATAAGTCTGCAAAAATACAGACCATGACTGGTTTAAAGAATGATAAACGTGGTGTGTCTTTTTATCACCCTGTTGCATTCTCTTCCCTTTAAAACCATGCACTAGTGAAATTTATTTTTAAAAATAATATAAATTGTTGAAAATGGCTGATTTATTTATTTATTTTTTTTTTGCAAGTTGCAGCCCCAAGAAAATAATTTAAGTGTTCAGCTAAATCTGTGTCCATGCAAAAAAGTTTCTTTAATTTCATACAGTACAGTATATCCACGGAATTTTATTTTTCAGAGAGTCCATCACATCTGGGGTTTCACTGTGACTATAGCTGGAGCTACGAAGCCTGCCACTCTTAAGTCTTGAACCTTTTCAGTACGGAGAGTTTTCAAGTAACTGTTTCAAATGACAGCTGACTTTTCTTTTCAAGAGTTCTTATGTTCTTCCAATGTCTGCAAATCCACTGACTTGCGACATGGCTTCATGGGAGGGAAACGCCATTTCTGCGGCATAACCAAGCTTCAGGAGCGGGGAGGGCAGATAAATAAAGAAACGGGAGCAACAAAATAGATATGCCATTGAAAAGGACTTTTGTTGCATGAAACAGATGATTGATTCTTTTAGTTTAGTCCATGGCTTCGGATTGGACCAAAACTGAGTGTCCCTGAACTCCAAACCTGTCAGTTTGTTACACCGTCAGTCCTTCCCCTGAGGGCCTTCCATAGGGCACAATGTGTGCAACTTCCTTGAGAACACAGGATCGCGTTGTAGCCCTAGAAACAGGCTCAGAAGACACAACATTAAGCATGCAGTGTTACCAGGGTTTGCGACCTGTAATTTTTTTTTCGTTTTGTAACGCTGGTTGCTATGACAACAGTTTCACAGCTGCTATGAGCGAGCATACGAAGGTCCCGTCGAACTTTCCAGAGATGACTGGGAGGCTCTTCTAGTGAGAGGAGCTAAGGTTGGGTCTACTAGGGAGGAAGGAGGGAAAAGTTTGAACCACCCAATCACCATGTTGGACAGGTCCAGTTCATCTAAAAGTATCTGTGCCACTCCCATAAAGGATTTGTGATCCATTCGTCCGTAGTCTCCCCAAACAATAATCTGTTAGCAAAGGAAACACGAAAAAACAGAGAAGTTTCAGCAAAAATTATGGAAGCTGCCATCTCTTTCTTCAATAGCCTCCATTTATTTAATTATAGCAAGGAATGGAATTATCTGACTGCTGACATAGTTTAACTCTGCATATATTACCATGATGCAGCAGCAGAAGCAACTTGGGCAGTAACTGAAAGAAAGCAAGCCCAGCAAGACAAGGAGCCCATGCACACAACAGAGACAAAATAATCTAGAACTAACTTTTGCTCAGCGCTTTGCACTTGCTAGTCATCAACAGATGTTGCTATATGCCTTATGTGCTCAACACACGTTTGAAACATCAGTACTTGCCAAAAGAAGCTTGAAAGAAAGTTTGAAGCTTATTCACCGAGAACTGTACAGACGGCATGTTTTCAGATGCAGAAAGACTTTGATGCACATTACCTGTAAAACTTTTCCTTGGGGACTTTCTTCAAATGATAGAAGTTGCTGATAAAGTGGTTCCAGAGTTTTTCTTGCTACCTTTGTTTTCTTTTTGGCTATGCAGACTCCATTTTCTAATAAATACACCTTTACGTATGGTGCTTAGAGGGAAAGAAAATAAAGAACAGTAAGTAAAGGAAAAGTCCATATTTTTGCACAACAGATGTAACGTTTTATCATCATATGCTAAAATCTACCATTTAGTGGATATATTGCTTATACGAACAAACAGCTTCACCAACAACATTAACATTTATTAACATGCAAAGCATCCATGCATTTTATTTACTTTATCTCCCTGGTATCCTTTTTCTCTACTTCTTTTTATATGATTCTTTTGCCAAGAAATAACTCAGATTTTGACCTGGAAAAATCTCATATTCCTATATATAGCATCCCTATACTGTACAGTATACAAAATAGGCCTGTTGGGTAAATGAATGACTTGCACTGACTTTGGTGAGATTTGGATCAATGCTCCAAATTGTTAATAATTTAAAATAATCTACAAGGTGAAAATCAGTGGAGAAAAGACTGACACGATTTCTATTTCAGCAGAAGAGCCTACTAAAAATACCATGATATTGTCCTTTTCATACAGTGCTATAGGACATCCGACTATGAAATAAGGAGTAAATATCAAGTACTGGTCTCCTTTTCAGAGCAGGTTCCTATTCCACACATCCTGATAATTCCCTCTTTCCCCCTAAGACTCCTATATCACATCTTCAGCATATGCCTTCCCTTCTGCCCCATAACCAAGGATGCATTTGCTGTTACTAAAATATCTTCAATGTCTTCTGGCACCCCAGAGAACAGTCTGACGTTTTTTCCTCCTGAAGTTTAAAATGTTTCTAAAATGCTCCTAAAGTTTAAAATGTAACTGTTTAAAATGACCTTTTGTATTTACTGCAAGCTTTTATACCAGTTCAGTGTATTTTTACATTTCAGCGTACAATACTGTAATTTAGTGTTATGTGTATCTGCTAAAAGAGTTCTGTTCACTTAAGTTGAACAGTAAAGCCTCAGAAGTTAAGGGGAGAGTTGTTGGTTCTGGGGGGGGGGAGGGTTTCGGTACAGCTTTATTCATGCTGCTTCTTTCTTACCTGGCAGTGTCTTTGAACCTGGTTTTACAACAAGGCCACGAGCTCGAATTATTTCTACTTCCAACTGTCCTTTCTTGTCCATCATTCCCACCTGGATATCTCCTAGAAAAGAAAATGAAATCCTGGCATTGTAAATCAGAAATATCTAATCATACTAACAGCTACAGAAAATTCTAGAATGAGTATGTGATGACTTTTCTCTTGCATTAAACCAGTATATATGATCACGATTTTAATACTACTAGATAATTTCTTAGCCTTTTCACTGCTATTTATGCCTGTATACATTACAAAAAAACCCTGTAAACAACATTTCATCTTCCTTTCTCCCTGCCCCAGTCACTTGAAATTATATTCCTTTTTGTCTAATGAATCCCAGAGACATACGGGCAGCAAGTACTTGTATTACGACATAACTCTGCAAAATTGCTTGAAATCTCATTTCACTATGGTTCTAGTTTTAAAAAAAGTATAAAAAGTGATTCAGAGAAAAGATTGGTCCCATTAACCACATTTTAAAGATGCAAAAACCGAAGAAGAACAGATGAAAGATTAATTCCTCAATGCATCTTTCCACTTCTAAGCCTCCTAATGAGCACCCACAATTATGTAAAATCCTGACTGAACTTGAGGTTATAGTTCTGGTTTTAACTGAGTTGTCCAAAATCACATGGCAATATTTAAAGAATTAGAATCTAGATCATTTCTACGCTCTCATTACCAGACCCAGTAGATGACGGTGCAATGCTTACCCATTGATGGTGTTGCCAAAGTTTGTCGCCCTACAAGCTGGGCAGGACCAAGTCCATCCAGAAAATCACTGAACTGGCTATCTGCAGCCAAT
The DNA here is from genome assembly GCF_040807025.1 of Struthio camelus. Lineage (NCBI taxonomy): Eukaryota > Metazoa > Chordata > Aves > Struthioniformes > Struthionidae > Struthio > Struthio camelus. The sequence continues at coordinate 144,686,097 of NC_090943.1, forward strand.
CTCACACCAGGGAAAATCAAACTAAAAGATAATATTGTGAAAAATTAACAAATACACTGGAATTTGATCTTTTTTTTCTTTTCTAGATATTTTGCCCATAGCACTTACGTTTTTTGGCACCAGTGCGCAAAAGGAACTTACTTGCACTGACAAGATTGCAAAACAATTACTATAACTTTCAAAACTTCCTAGTGTTCAACAAGTAGCAATTCAGCCTCCAGCACATAACTAAACAGGTGATGGAAACACTAATCCTCATCGTTTTTAATTTCCACGGTAATATTTTTCCATCATGCTCCTTTTCCCAATATATCAACGATGATTGTTAATTACTGCAGTATTCACATGAGATCAGTTCAATATGATACTAATACAGGCCCTTTAGAGTAATTTAGCTACACATGAGTAAAATTTCTCAGGAAATTTTTCTTAGTCAATGTGAACTCAATGGCTGAATGTCAAGAGTATTCGGTGAAACAATTATGTTAGAATGCATATTGATCAATCCTTATAAAAACAACTTTTAAGTGGGCATTCATTAGGAATATTTTTCTAAAAATGTCTCTAAGAATGACATACATTCAGTAATGGAACTGAAATCAATCATGGTAAATAACCAAAGTAACTTAAAATTCAGGTTCTGAAATCTTGCCATAAATTATCTGTGAAACATTACAAGGCAACAATTATTCACAGAAACTGAATCTCATTGATAACTCACTCAGAAAAATGGTAATTTTCTAGATGATCAATGAAAAGAGAAAGAGGCAAAACTAGTGAAATTTACAATGACCATAGATAAATAAATGTACATCTCAAACACACAAAATGCATCAACTTGGACACCAGCTCTGCAAGGTGTATTGTCCAGAGCAGGTATATTGTCCAGAGCTCTGAATACCACTAATAAATCCATCCACAGTAAGATTTTTGTTGGAAATGTCTTGAACACACCATTCCTAGGTCCTTAACTTGGGCCTTTAAGAAAAGCATAATATGGGAAATTAAAATACGTAGGAGCTTTGTATTTCTACCCATGTCACTTCTTCAGGATTAATTAGCACAATTTTGGAAAAACTGTTGAACCTAGTGAAGGACATCTAGAAATGTAAGAAATTTCAGCTCTGTGAAAATATGCAAGGAGATGCACCTGAAAGTAGGGGTTTGCTGAACAGAAAGCATCCTTTTTTTGTAATTTATACACTGCACTATCCCTGCTTCCGCTCCTACCAAACTGCATGCTCCTGCCTGACCTGGCCCCAGGTGTCTTTAACGCGGTGCTGCAGAAATGATCACTGTACCACCCATACAAACAATGGGAAACTCTTTTAGTCAGAGGAGAAAACTTAGGCTTGATCTGCATTCAAATGACAAGAAGTCAGGAAGGGAATCCTGAGCGAAACAGGAACTACATCATTCATCTCACTCTTGTGTAACAATCAGTTTTGTGGAGAAATGTCAGGTAAGAGTATCAGTAATAACTTTTGCTTACTTTCCCTCAGAGCTGTAGCTGTTCATGCTCCCATCTGTAGATTCCCGGCTGGCCTGACGTGTCATCCAGTTCCTCATCTCCACAGCCAGTCCTGTCTCAGTGCTTCTCTGGACAGTGCTCCGCAGCTTCTTACCACCCGCTTCTGCAGAAACGAAACATGAGACTTCGTGATAACACGCTATAATAACTGACTGTTCCTGCAGAATCACAGAGCAGCTGAGGTTGGATGGCCCCTCTGGAGACCATCTAGTCCCACCCTGCTGCTCAAGCAGGGTCAGATAGAGCAGGTTGTGCAGGACCGTGTCCAGTCAGATTTTGAGTACCTCCAAGGATGGAGACCCCATAACTTCTCTGGGCAACATGTTCCAATGTTTGATCACCTTCCCAGTGAGAAAGTGTTTTCTTATGTTCAGACATTTCTTATGTTACGAGGTAGTAGTATAGACAATAAACAATCACTCCACATTGTAGAAACAGTCAAAGTAAGAAATTATTGCTCTATACCAAATCTTGCATTTTAAAAAAACAGTTATTTTAACAACAGGCAACTAGAACAGTTGTCAGAGACCCTTTAAATAACTGTCTCTGTCTGCTTTTCAAGGCCAGATAGCATACATAAAATACCAGTTCCTCAGAGTACTGTCTGCCCGCAGAGGTAACCAGAATTATAGTAGCCATAATCTTGTGTACTTAAAATATGTTTTCTCTAGAGGAACACAGGAAATCAAGAACTCTTCTCGTTCTTCTTTCTCCCTTCCCCCCCTTCCCTTTACACCATCTGGTTTTATTTAATATCTAAAAAATAAGTTTGTGTTGATTTTTATGCACAATATGAAACTTTTTTCCACCTCAAAGATTAGCAAACATGGTATCTGCTTGCATATTTTAACTTTAGTTGCAAAGACAGCAAAGTGACAGATAGCTGAGTACCAAATAAGGGGAAAATACTCAGAAAGAAATGTAACTGCATTTTAGTGTAGGGATTTTGATCAAGACCTTAACTAGAACACATATTGAAGCCCCAGCAAAAAAAGCCAAGAACAAAGTGGGAATGAAGCCTCAGTTTCTTTCTGTCATGAACAATATAGTTACTCCATGTCATTTCTGATTTTAAATTCTATTCCCCGCGATGCTGCAGAGAATTCTGCATTCCAATTTCTTACACCTGCATAAAGGATAAAAAATCCTAGCTTTAGCACAGAGATGTGTGATATACTGACGACAGTCTAAAAGAGTAGCAGTTCTAAATGGACATGACGCCAAATGATACCAGAATTCTTAAATATTGATACAAGAACAGTACAGCAATATACAAGATCCTAAAGGATATCTAGGGACCAGCCCTCTTCTGCAGTCTTTGTAGACCCTGCTACCCTTTCTCCTCCTCTGCCCCATCAAGTACCAGCAGACAGAAGAACAGCTGGGCTTGTGGATTTTAGAAGGAAAGTGAGCAAGGGAGGAGGACATTGTCCTGGGATTAGGAATCTCATAACCTGAGGAGAACGAGTGAGCACCGCAGCTGGGCTAGTGTAAGAGGCACTGTACCTGCGGAGAGGGCACAGGAGGAGGGAACATGTTTCCATGTCCTCACTCAGGGTCACTTTGTCCTACAGGCTACAGTGGGGTTGGAGTCCTGCAAAAACATATCCTAGTGCCTCCAACTGAAGCAGATCAGATAAGGAACACGGGAATTTTGGTGCAGTGGGAAATAGATACCCCAAACACTTTAACAACTACTGACCCCTTGTCAAAGAATGTTTCGTAACATTGCAGTATTTAGCAATAATGAGACATTTTCATATCAGCATCATAAATGATTCAAATCATATTGCTCATTACAAGACTTCAATGCAATCCTCGAGACCATAACTTTCAATCATTACAATGTATATAAGAAATAACAGAAGTAATAATTTTGTTCTGGAACTTCAGCTACCCACATGAATTTAGTACCCAACAGAGCAAAATCATTTTTGTATTACATCAAAACTACTTATAAATAGGCCCATCAATTTCGGGTGCAATAAATATAAACAAAAAAGAGATAAGTCCAATATTACGTTTGAAAAATGAAGAGCAGAAGTCAAAAATTTCATTTCTGTTGGGTTGTAATAGTCCAAGTGTCTGCTCTTTTTATAATTTATATTAAACTAATGAAAGCTGGCAGCTGACTTCCAACACTGGTCCCAAGTTCATCTAAAATCCAGTCACTCGGATCAAAGAAACATTCCCACAAAACTGCCTGGAAAAATTGTGCTACGGTTAGGCAGAAAAAGCACACTGTGTTATAGTTTTGTATGAAAAGCACAGAACTCCTCAGGCTCCATCCTCTTTTCATTAAGGTATCGTTACAGGATATTTCTCTTCTATTTTAAGTGCTCTTTTGATTAATTAGCATTTATTTTTGTTCAGTTCTGCTAAATGGCAGTCATTTTCCGTTAATTGTTGCAAGCATGAACTCTCTCATAAAAACGTAATAGAACATCTCCATCTTGCATGATTCTTCAAGTTTTCATATCCTTACACCTTTACAAGATTTCTGGGTTTGAGATAAACGTGAATTTGAATATGTGATACACAAAGGAGAATGCAGTAATTTTTATTAATTAGTAAGGAAGAGTTTTTCTGAATTACAATTCTAAAGCTGCATACCTCGACTCTAACAAAACACTCATAAGAATCAACACATCTGTTGCATACCAATTTAAGGAGAAATTAAGGCAGAATTAGCACAGCTGCCATTCAAGTCTTCACAGGAGCAGATGTTTCACTGGCTGTTCTTACCATCTTTCTATATTACACTTTTAAGCCGTTTTACTTTCCCACGTTCACTTGAACTCAAATAAGTGCTCTGGTTCATATTAAAACAGGCCAACAGCTGAGAATATGCAACTTTACTATAACATGAAAGTTAAAAACATACACTAAACTCAGCTTTTCTATAAGCACAGGTCCTAATCTGGCATTATCTTGACCGCTACATTGAATTCAAGAAGTGCTGAGAGAAGGCTATGTGAATAACCCTTTTCAAGTGTTCAAGAGAAGTAGGCAGAGCTCTCCAATGGTCTCAAAAGAGAAAGACCTGACTTTGCAGCAATAAGGCTCCTAATCATGATGCTGATGCTTCTTGAAACAACAGTGCAAGATTTTAACAGCAAAAATAGCAATTTGGAATAGAAGTATAGAAGAAGCCTCAGCTCACATACAGGACTCCTGAACCACTACTTTAGAGATGAGTATTCTTTCATATTAAGCTTGGCTAAACGAATATGAAATAATATGCATGAGAAATACCTGCACTTGATTGCCCACAATACTAGCAATACACTGATCCCTGGAAAAATGTAATAAATCAAATAAAATCCCACAATTCATCATGCAATTTAAAAAGCAAAGAGTATTCATATGAATCACAATTCATGTTTCATAAATTCAAAACTGAAATACTTAAAAGGCAATGAAAGCCAACTAGTGGCACTGAAAATGCAAGGTAGGTACACCAAGAAATAGCCTCTAGTGCCACATTTCCATGCTGCAGCTGGTGGAAGATCTGGCGGAAGGTCTTACCATTCCACTAAACCCAAATTATTTTTTCTCAGCCCTTCCTAGAAATTAAATCCTCCTCCTCAGTTGCGTTAATTCAGCAAGCTGTGTGACTGCACTCTGCACAGGATCGAGCCAAAAAGGAACAAATTAGCAATACCTTTAAAGTTGCTCATTTTTTTTAAGATCCATCACTTCACAAAATCACTTTCAAAAAGTAAACATACAGCCAAATGAGTCAAATTGAGGTAATGTTAATTTCCAGCTAGATAAACCACTTGGGGATGGATCTGCCACTGACACGGTAGTAAACACATATCCACAACCTAACCTACTGTACCTGGTGTCACTGTAAAGGTGGCAGTTTGGATTTATAACCATAAAGCATTTACACATGCAGGTTCACTTCACTTACACTGTTTTTTAATCCCCCCAAATGAAAGGATTCAGAAATTAGAGAGTTCAGTTTTTTGCTACTTATGTTGCTAACCTCTTATACTGAAAATGATTTATCTCACTATTTACCAAAATCTAATGAAGAATAGATTTTCTCCAAGTTAGCATCATCTAACTGCCCTAGAAATAAGAAATTTCTCTCGAGTCCTCATCACAAAATATGGAATATATTATCTGAAAAAATACTAGTTCAGATTCTTGTGGCCATATTGTAAGGAGTGGAACAAATTACAAGAAATAATTGCTTCGGCATTTATGAAAGCACATTCATTCTTATAGTCAATCACACTGGTAATTTAACTAATATGGTTACTGCAAATAGACTCTACAGGCCACATTTTCTAAACTACTTGTGGAATTATTTATTCCCAAAACTCTGAGTCTAAATCACTTGCAATTTAGGAGTGCCAAACCACTCTTAACAGATGAGGGTAAGCTAAAAACTGCAGAGAAGAGGAGAGATTATCTTCTGGGACCTGGGATGTAGCTGGGTGAGCACTGCTTCAGCAGGACTAAGCGAGGGCGCCCAGCTTGCTCTCAGCCTGTGCTTGCCCCAGCTGCTCACTACTCAGCACAGACCACAGGAGAGGCCAGTACTGAGGCAGGCAGATGCAAAGCGGTTATGCCAATTTGAAGGCAGTATGTGATCTCTTGGTAGGACATGTTCTCAGTAGAGAGCAACTGGGGCTTCAGAATTTAGGGACACTTAAATGGTTGGAGTGCCACTTCTCTGCTCTCCCTACGCCACCAAAAGGGGTGCATAAAAATGAGTGCGGTATTTTCATCTGAACTCAGGAGTTAGAGCCACCAGAAGACTAAGCTGTCTGTAAGTGACTATTTCGCAAGAGTGAAGCTCCTTAAGTATCCAGAGATCTGCTTCCGGACATGTTAAGAACATGTTAAAGAAAAATCTGAGCATGAACATTTGATCCCCCTTAAGTAAAGGGAGGAAGGCTAGGTCTCAAGTTCCTTTGCAGACCCACAATAATTTGTCCAGAACAGCCCAAGTTTTGGCCATACTGAACAAGGCATTTAGCTCTTTTTAAAGTACTGCTGGAAGCAGCAGATGAGTTGTTTCTCTCCTTGCATCACCCACAGACCCCAAGCAGCAGACCTGTTAGGATCTACTGCTTTAAGCAGGATTTCGGAAATGCAAATTCCACTGTCACCTCTGTTTAAGAAGATTTGAGCCCATCTAATCAATTCTCAAAAGACAGTGCTAGCCACCAGATTATAAACTGTTCTGTTACAGTTTTTCTGATGAAGATTTTTCACAATGCATGACATAAGTATTTATGAAGCACAAAGAGCATTTGGAGGGCCAGGCACTAATCGTAACCAGTGGGAAAGACATTGGTAAGGAAGGAGGGAAGACTTAGGTTCCAGTCCTTGCTCCCACAAACATCCAAACATAAAACACCTAGAAATTCAAATTAGCATGGTAATGGCCTGCCCTGCTAGCCTAAAAGCAGTGCTGCTCTCAGTATGAAAGCACTCAGGTTTGAAACATCTGAAAGAGCCTGGACTAAGATAGCCTCAGTCTGCCCAGTTTTCCAAAATCCTCCAGAAAGCCCTGTCTTACAGGCAGGAAGGGAATAACTGCCCAAAAGTCACGTGGCCTTCCTCGCCCGTAATATACGTGAAGCCTGAGAATGAAAAGATGTTGGGAGGAGAGGCCACGTCTCTTGGCCATGTTACAGGAGGTAAATTTTCTCTCAAACAATCTCTTGTATTTGTTCCTCTATGCTTTCAGGTACGCAAACATTTTCCTGTACACCCCACTGTGCAGATTCTTGCCATAAAAGATTTTTAAATTTCCTGGGAGGCCTCACTAGTTTTTCCTTTTAAGTCAAGAAATACTTTTCCTCTTTTTTCCTGTACCCTCTTGTTTCCTCCTCTCTCTTTCCTCTGGCCGTACTGGAAGCTAATTAAGGCAACAGACAGCACCTTACAAAAAAGTGAAAGAAAAAGAGAGATCTGAATGCAATGATCAACAGCAGAACTGTGGCTCCAACTTTTGGCCAAAGGCTGGTAGAGTAGCTCTCAGGTCCCATATTTGATGAAATGCCTTATACAGGACGTAAAAGGCAGACATCATGAATCTCTGCTGCTCAGGGGATATAAAGAGGTCATAAGCTCTGAGCAGACTGCAGCATCCTTTGTCTGTATTTTATTTCCCTTTCATGGCAGGGCTAGTCACATTTTCAAGCTGGAAAAGATCCCTCTGGCTTGTTGTGGCTGCATGATGTAATGTGCATGTTTACCATGCACTGCTCCCAAGTAATGCTGTGGTTGAAGGCAGACACCTGCTCCCCATTCTCTCCCACTTTTCCATGCATTTAAAGTTGTTTTCTGCCACTTCAATTTCTCTGCTGTGCTGATGCCCATTCTTCTGCTAGTACTAACTGACCCTCCAGCAAATTCTTAAAAGTATCAAACCACTGAAGCTGCTTTTGTCTCAATGGGGCATCAGTGTAAGCTCTTCAACACTGGATCCCAGAAGCTTCTGGAATATTTTTACAAGACTATGGTGCTAATAAGAGCTGTATTTCCAGATACAGGATAATTACATCAGTGTTCCTAAAATCCCTGTGCCACCTATATTATTAGTCAAATAGAATCACTAGTGAGCATGCTGCTTTACAGACAGACACGGAAAAATGGCAAACAGCTGTCTGGGACAGCTTACAATCGGATTTCAAAACCTGTGCTATGTAGTACTCCCTGAAAACCCCAATGGACTGTATCGGGAACCACAGCAGGGAAGTTTGGTGTCCAGCCAGTCTCCGAACCAAGGACTTTCCCTGGCAGCAGACACCGATGCTCTAGGAGCTGTCCCAGGGAAGCAAAACTAAAAGACCTCCGCTGCCTCGGTGAGCGGTGTTGCTGTCTATGCTATAACCGCCCGTCACGATTTCCACTTCTCTTCTGGCTGCTTGCTCTGACTCTTTAACGACAAACCAGCATTGGAGACTTCTGGGTATATAATTTTAGAGATGCTGAGGGTAGATTTTGATCATAATATGAATATAGTGGGTGACATTTGTAAATACACAAAGGAACTGCATACTTCTCAGTACAACTTGAAACACAGAAGGCTCCTGTTTCCATACATAAAATCCAAGTTTTCTTCTCCATATTTCAGACTAGATTACTTCTTTTTTCTTTTTTGCAACTGCATATTGCTTGCACTGGAATCAGTGACAACTCTATCTGTGCACATATCTAGGAAAAAAAAAACCCTCAGCTTTGCCTTTTTACTTCCAAACTCAACCCTTACTACTCTCCAGTTGAACTAATGATGCATTCATGCATCTTATTGAAAGACAAAACAAATATAAATCTCATGCGAGCTATAAAACTCATTCGCCTAAAAACATTCCAGTAGAACAATCAAAACCCCAAGCGTGCACTTTTAAAATGATAACTATAAATTTTAATTTATACACAAACAAAACAATTTTTTAAAATGGTTTTTCATCATCTATTTGGCCCAAGAAAGATCACCTCCTTATTATGTTTACATTAATTTTTTCAAAGGTATGGCTACAGAGCCCAGAAGGAATATTGTTTTCAAAATTACGAAAGATGTATTTCCAAGACAGCAGCTATACCGACATTCACTGAGTTAGTGAATTACATCTTGATTAACCGCTCCACTCTGAGATCCACAAAGGTTTGAATCTAGCCTGGAAAAATACTGTTGCTCACTAAGTGGCTCAAATACTAGATTAAAAAAAAAAAAATTTACTTGTGATGAGACACAACAGTAGACAGCAAATGCAGAATTATTACATTATCCTAATTACTTTTACTTAGAAATGTACAGCTCCTGACAGTGAGATCTGAAGCAGGGACACACTGTGCACAGCCACTCAGCTGCTTTCAGCCACGCACCAGAAGTCTCTGTTTCTATTACTGATAAAAGCATCAATTTCCTAAGTGTAGTTTGAGGACCTGCCTTATTATTGCTGTCAAATAACACAGGTAAGACACTGAAGAAGAATTCTGCCTTGCAGTCCACAGCTGTATGTCCCATGTGTCAAATGACCTGAATGAACAGTATTTTGGGTACCCTCATTTAGAGTAGTTACGATCTCCACAGAGACAGATGTTCTTCTAATTCAAATACAGCATGTCTGACTTTTTACCTTTTTTGTGCAAGTGTCAAAACAGAACGGTAGCATTTTATTTCCACTTTGTACATCCTGGACAGAGATCTAAATGACTACAAAAAGTGCAAAGCAGTGGGAAATCAGACTCATCCCCAAGCTATTAAAATCCTGAAAAAAACAGAGTAAGCAATTTTGTGGAATTACATTCTAATTGAATGCCATTTACATAAGGAATAGCTAATAGGTGCATGTCTTTACAAGAAATCTTTAAACCCACAGTCTTTGATCTTGCCAATGACAAAGGATGACCATCTTAAGCAAAAAGAAACTATCACTGCAATTTTCAGTTATACTGTCTATATATACATGCAGCTTTTTGGATTATGGCAACCTCAGGCGCTCACTAATAACAATTATTCCTTATATACAGAGGGTCTTAAAACTGCTTTTTTAATTTTTCTATTTTATGACTTGAGATACATATTCTAAATATTTAATAGTGACAGTAACACCATTCTTCAGCCCAATCTTGTTTATTTTTAGCATAGCTAGGGTCATTACATACCTTATCGAAGGATCTGAGCAGCATTTTTTAATGATGTAGCGTGTTGAAACAATTCAACACCCTCTGTTAGGACTTAATGAGACAGATCGTGCCAAGTAGTTGGATGGCTACTGAGATTACACAAATTAGAAACACTTCCTCCTCCTAGCTTTGTCTAAGATGAGTAATGATAATATGCAAATATAATTGTTTAAATAACCACAGTTCCCAAAACTCTGAGCAAATTCTATACTGTAATGACCCATTTTCTGACTACACCACTGTTGACCTTGCAATTTGAAAACTACAATTACAGCATGTAGATATACGTGAGACAGTTTTTCCAGGTGTGTGTAGGCACCACAAGGCATCGATGAAGCCTGTTGTACACGGCAGCTTCCCTGCTGATAAAGCCATAGCTGAGCTATCCGTCACCTATCTGGGTATACGCGTCAGCGTAGCTAAAGCTTAAATGAGAAACATGACAAATGTGTTGAGAAATACTGCTTTAAATTTCTGTTGGGCATTTCAGTCATTTAGTCAGGTTGTACTGAATGTTAACTCAGACAAAGTGACATTCAAATTCAAATGAATTCAGTTTCATTGAATGTCAGTCCTTCAGCAATCTTTTCTACTTTTCTCTGTTGGTTTTCCAGCTATTTCCCAGAGTACATGTTTTGTTTAAGTCACATTCCTAACGTCACTGGCAACAGGAAAACCATTTCTGTACTTCTTTTTTAAAAGGTGTAATCTATTTTGGCATTTATATCTCACCAGTATAGTACCTGAGTGCAATCAGTAAAAATACCAGGGACTGCAAAGGCAGATGCAACTGCTTGGAGTAACTTCTGCACTGTCCCCCTCCTGGGATCAGCCAGCAGGCTGGTGGTAGAAGTGGGAGAGACTAAGCCCCACAGCACAGGCGGAAAGGCAGGCTCAATTCAGCCCGAGCAGTGCTCCAGCAGCAAACTTAAAAAAAATTATCGACCGTAAACTTAAAGGTCATCTAGATTCTGTCTTCAGAGGTTTTTTTTTTTACCCTTTAGATGAGCCATCCCACTGTTGCAGGAGAGAGTAGACAACCTTTGGCCTGTAAGTGTCAGTCGATCCCAAGGTCCTTAAAGCTTTATCTTTTATAGCTGATATCCTTTCCACAAGGCAATATACCCTTATTTCATATTCCACTTTGGTTCTGCCTTCGAAAATTCCACATAAACAAGGTCATCTTTACCACCAAGGCCAAAAAGTAGGCCAATTCCCCCAAGAAAATGTAGTTATTCTCATTTTCTTCATTGCCTGATACTCCTGTTATCTCTTATTCTTCCTAAGAGTATAATTTTAAAGCATAACTACTTCATGTGCAGGATTCTGTTCACTTCAATAATTACTGTGTTAATGAATTTATTGTTACTACTTCCCCCATTTTCTATTTCTGGTTAAATTATTGTCTGCTTGTTATTGTCTACTGGGACCTCCAGAGGGACAGTGTGGCCTAACCACAGGAACAGAACCCAGGAACTGCAGGGTTTTATTCCAGCCCTGCCAAGAAGCAGTGACGAATCTGTGAGCAATGCCACCGAAACCAACCATACTATTCAAGGGAGCGGTTAGACATACATGTAACTACGGCCTAAACCTTCACTCCCTGACATGAATGGCAACGCTCTGGCTGATACCCATGCAGGATCAAACAACTTTTCAAGCAGGTTTTGTAGATAGAGCGTCGCCAGCTGGGTAACAGCAGCATGTAATGTGCTTCTATTCTTACTGAACTCCTGTAGCAACACTCAGATGCTTCCACTGGTAGACATCGGTATGCAAAATTGTCACGTATCTTCTCCTCAGCGAACATAGCTAATTCATGCTATTTTTGGCATGATTGTCTTGGGCTAAAGAACATTCTGTGGCTTCTTTTTCAATTGCCTTTTGTTTTTCCAGCGTACTGGGAGACCAAGACGCTTTCCAGTTCTTTCTGAATTAATTTAAATATTAAATTATCATAAATTATCTCTTGAATTGTCTTCAGCACCTGCAAAGCACTTAACTTTCCCCTTCAACTTCATAGTATCCTTCACTACCATCCAATAAACCAGTGCTTCGACAACAGAAGACATGAAATTGAAATATACTTCCTTTTGGAGGTCACATTTCCAGTAGCAATTCGACAGCTGCGTTCCTCATAACCTCCTATTTAACAGCACATATCAACACCTCACTGTAAATGCAGATCAGAACTGACTGTAAAAGACTATACTATGTAATGCAAATGTATTACAGTAAACTACACAGACAGTGTAATGTGAGTTAGCAGCCCCACTCATAAAAATGGACATAGGCTTTCTAGTGACCATTCAGCACCAGAACCTTTGTCTTCCTTTCTCAGTGTATCAACGTACGTTGGATCATTGTAATTCTTCTCCATTAACATTGTTCTACGTAAGAATTCACATTCATTCCCCTGTTGCCCCGGACTGTTTAGTAAACTCAAATCCACTGTTTTTAAACATTTTATGTGCTGGAGAATTTTGGACTATAGCTATACAAGCATCTAAAAGGATGTCACAGCGCAAATTCACTTAACAGTGGTAATTCCCTGGTCCTTTGAAATTAATGATAAAGTTTCCACCAATTTCAACGGAGCCAGGATATCGGACAAACTGTGAGGCCTGGGACACTTCAAGAGCAACTGGATTTCAGATAGGTACTAACTTGACCTCCACACCTCACACCTCTCTTCAGCCGTAAGTGTAATTTAAATCTGTTCCACCATCTGATGCCAGATCACACTTGGGATGGAGGCCATACCCTTTACCTTCAATGAACAAAATACGCAAAAGACATCCTTTGATAATACTGAGTATGTGATGAGATACCTAATTTGCTCTGGGACCATATGCAGCACTAGTTCTTCAGACCTGTCACTGAATCAGAAAACTGTAGACTATCCACAGCCCCTGCTTGTTCAGTACGTTACAGCCTGGACCTCAGGGCTTAATAGTCTCCTTCTTTAATCAACTGACACTTAAATCTATCTTCTCATTCATGGCATTCAAAAACGGCATCTAAAATCATTCCTATTAACACAGTCTACTGAGTTACTATTCAATTACTTCTAAACTTGACATTATTATTCTTATCCTTTCATACTCAAACATATACCTAAGAGTCAGTGTATTCATGTCAATAGTCAGCGACCAAAAGTTTTCAAGGGAGTATCACAAATAAATGTCCCAGCAAATCAAGTTTTCTATTTTTATTAAAAACATGATTTTGCAGGAAATGGAAGAACACTCCTGTAGCAGGGCATCTTTTTTTAACCTGTCAAACACAGAAATAATTACAATTGTAATCTTGAGTCTGGATAACTCATAAAGTTGGTTTAACATCTGTCTTTTTCAGATTAAACAGATTAATTTTTCAGATTAACCTGTACAAAGAGCATTAAGTCCACAAACAATGGAGTGCATAGACCACATCCATTTAAGTACGCTGACAGTACGTAATTACGTAAAAGCAATCAGAAGATAATAAATTCCAATTTGACTGTAGAGATGACTTGCAATCAAACAACCAGTCTGCATTTTTGTCTTTATAATCTCAATGAACGCACTTGGGAAGAGAGTTTCGCCACGACGCTTGTCACTCTGTCTGTAACCAGGTATGTTAGCAATCTCCGGTACTAGAAACTTAGTTGCATAAAAGCTATACAGCACTTCTGTCTCTACTTTCTCATTTGAACTACATGACGCACGTTTTCAGGTGTGGCCTACATGTGAATAGGATCAGAAATCACAAATCAACAAAACAAGTGAAAAATATATATATTACTTTACATTCCTGTTGAAGTAACTTGCCAGCACAAACTAAACAAAGCATTATAATTCAATTAATATTAAGTTAGGAGATGATCCTCTACTGATTTCCGTATTTTTTAGATTTCTTGAAACCAAGGAACGCTTTTAAACATACACAGGTCTCAGCTGAGAAATAAATTAGGTTCTTCCTAGAGAAATAAAGAAAATAGACCAAAACAAAATAAATAGATCCTCTTATTGTGGAGTATTTCACACAAGATTGATATGATTATTACAACTAATATTCAGGACTGAAAGGACAACTAGTCCTGGACAAAAAAAAAAGCCTTTAAAGAAGACCTAAGCATGCTTAGTATAATTTAAGATCTATTCAGTGCTTTAAAAACACTTGTTTTCAGCAATAGAGTTTATTAGCATGTCAGATGATTAAACAAAATGCACTCTGAGGCCTGCCCTGCAGTTTACTGGCAATATGTCATAGTTCACTTCTCTGTCCACGGCAAGGAACAGATGAGAGTACTGAAGGACAGCACATTTTGCTCCAGGGAGGAGTTCCCTGTTTTCAGTGGAAAGCAGCAAGCTGGACAGCCGCAGAATAGAGCTCAAGGGAACTGCGAGGAACTGCACCTCGGCCTCCCCCTCAAAAATGAAAGAAAGATAGCTTTAGGGAAGAAACTTAAGGGATTGTTGCACCTCGAACTATAAATAAGATACATAACAGCTGAGAACAAACATCTGCCTCTGAACTGTCTGCCTGAGACGTGCAAGGTGGTAAGTGCAGATGCAGGCGTTCTGAACACAGATTACCAACTCTGTACACATGTAGCTAATACATTTTTGTTCACGCACTTCGTACAAATACAGGTATCTTAATTTGATATCACTAAAATTTACCAGAAGTGCAACATGCTCAATTAATCTTTCTGAAGCAAAAAAATCTTAAAGTATTTCTGAGGAATGCTAGAAAGAAATGCTGTAAACTCATTCTATATCTAAATATATTTAAACACATCAAATCATATTCCTTATAAAAGCTTTTAAAACAAGCTCATGAAAAAAAAGAGTTCTACCTGAGGTCGGACTTGGTGTCAGACTTCTGCATATATACACATACCTTACACACATGCCTAATAGTAACTGGAACTTCTTGTTTTTCAGATTGTCCCAATGCTATTTACATTTTTGCTCCATTTTTTTAATAATCTATTTTTGCCACAGTAATACAGAAAAGTCAGCTGTCTTTCTCTTTTTGTTAACTTCTCGTCCTGCAATAAATACATGGAAATTGTACAACAGCCTTACTGATTGGTGTTACTTTTCTGAGCGGAGATTACCTCTGTGAGTGAGAACCACAATGTGCAACGCTAAACATAGCTGTCTACCTACCCTGAGCTTCCTAAGGAAAAGTTAAACGGGGCCAGTTCTTGATTGTTCAAATCTGCTTTTCTTTGTAATTTATGTCATAACAATAGACAAAGCATACCTGAACAACCCCAAGCACTGGCAGAAAACAGCCTCTGAGGAAATCTAACTTTCCAGCCAGTGCTTCCCATGCAAGCGAAGAGACAATCACAAGACCCTCTCCCTTACTTTGTCTACATCACTAAAGCGTACAGGTAATCAAAGGTAATGCTCAGGCCGAACACCCCAAAAGCTCCTTCCTGGCTTGGCAAGCACCGCGTCACTCATCACTCCCCCACGACAATAACTCCCTGGAAGTCACCCGCGTCGCGGCAGCCGCGCCACGCACGGGTTCCCCGCCGGCGGCCGCGACCGCGCACCGGCAGAGCCGCCTCCCGCGGACCGGCCGCAGGCTGCGCGGCGCGGCCCGGCGCGGCAGAGCTCCCCGGCGGCGGCGGCGGTGCCGCCCGCACCTGCGGCGGCGCCTCACCTCCGTCCTCCTCCAGGGAGTTCATGCAGGGGAAGTAGACGGCCAGCGCCTCGAAGGAGGCCGAGAGGCTGCTGCGGCTCTGCGAGCGCTGCATGCTGCGCCCGCCGGCCGCCGTCTGCCTGCCCATCTTGGCCGAGCGGCACCCGCCCTTGGCGCGGTACAAGAAGCGCGGCGTCTTGGCGGCGGGCGGGCGCGGCGCGGAGGCGCCCGAGGGGCCGTGCCCGGGTCCGCGGGGCGCGGAGGCGGCGCGGAGGCGGCGCGGCGCCCCTCGGCAGCGCCCGTAGCCGGGGCAGCCACCGGCGGGTCAGCCGTCTGCAGGCGCCGGGCGGCGGCGGTGCGAGCCGGGACCGGCGGGCAGAGGCTTCGCGCGGGACCCCGCTGCGCGCCGCCCGCCCAGCGGCCGCCGGCCCGGCCCGTCCCGTCCCGTCCCGCCGCGCCGCGGGGGCGGGCACAGCGCGGCGGGGGCAGGCTCCGCGCCGCGGCCGCTGAAGCGAGAGGAGGAGGAAGGGGGGGGCCAGGACCCCCCTGCCCGGCCCCTTCCCGGCGGCCGCGCCGTGGCGTCTCGGCGGCGCGCTGCCCTCCGGGCGCTCCCGGCGGCGCCGCCGCTGCCCGGCCCCGCTGCGGCAGGCACGGCGCGGGAGCCCCCCTCCTCCCCCCAGCCCAAACCCGCGTGCTCCCAGCTCCCCCCCCGCCCCCCGGAGCAGGGGCAGCTGCGCCTTTCCTGCCTTCACAGAACTTGCTCGTGGCCGCAACAGAACATTTTTATTTTTCGTCGATTTTATTTCAGCACTTTCAACACCTGACCTTTCTTTCCTGTTTATGCGGTATATTAGTTGAGCATACAGTATTTGGCAACCTCCCCCCAAAACAGTAACAAACTAAAGCAATGGTTATCATTCAGAAGAGCTACCTGCGACTCTGTCAGTCTTTTGCAGTATCAATAACTTCTTTCCCTATAGTGTGTGACAGTGCCAAACCTGCAGGTACTGGGCCCTGCCTATGTATGATGCTGTTTTCTTACTGGCTCTTGGTAACCATAACCATAATTTTAGCAAATGTACTATTCTTTCCAGTTTCTTTCAGACGTTGTTAACGCCCCCAAAACAATGGCATACGTTATTTAGGCACTGATTTAACAAACTTCGCAGACAGAATGCCAGTTTGAAGGCAGCTGAAATTCTTCATGAGGAATGTTTATAGTCATACCCCTGCAGTGTATTTCATTGAGCTGCTGTCTGGAAAGGAGTATTTGTGGCTGGATCATAATAAGAGGTTATAAATAGTCTATTACTCTGGTGCTTTGCTAAAGGAATAAAAACGAATCAAAACTTAAACTCTGAGGGATGGAACCCATAATCACTCAATCTATAGGGAAAAAAAAAGTGATTTCTGTGTATTCTTATGTATTTCTTTGCACTGCCTTCATTTTGCAGGCTAATGACTATGAACAGGTCTGCTATAAGTGTCTATGTTATATCAGTTACAACTTAAGTCAAGAAAAATGTAAGTACATGCCTCCATTTTAGTCTTTAATTTTCTAAATTCCTAAATTTTAGTACCAGTTTCAGCCCAGTAACTGCTTACTTAGGCCCATAATTCATTCTGAAAAGGAACACACTTCTATTTATCTCTTAGTCCAGTAGAGCATATTCTGTTGCTACACTGTATTGAAAATTCAATACTGAAAAACAAAAGGAGTTGAGGAAATAACAATCTCTCCATAATACTTAATTGCACTCAGGTCTGACAGCTATTTTTGCATATGTACAATATTTCAAGGCTATTATCATCTAGTATGCCTAAGAAAACATGTTGCATGTGACACCATAGCAACTTATCTTAGAAAAAGATAAATCTTCCTCTATTCTGCTATTCGAACTACAGATGAAGTCTAGGTTGACTTGCCTAGACTTAGACACTTAACTTTTAGATGTCTAATTGAGGCCTTACTCCAAAGCGTCTATTTAGTTGGTCATTCTATATGAGTTCATCTTGCTCTAGTTGCATGACAAAGGCTAAATGCCTTTCAGTGTATCTGTGACTTTTAAGAAGGGGAACCGACAGACAGACATCACCTTGTGCTGTACCAACAGGTAGGGACGCTGGCAGGCCATAGCCATAGAAGCCTGATGCGCTACTTGGGTTTGAGGTGGACACTGGACTTGCCTGGAATATAACTAGCATTTCTTCTAAAATCTACCCTTTACATTTGTACCAATTCACACTAAAGCATATTCAAGCTGCAGAATGAACTTTTTCTGTTCACAGATTACTCTAAAAAGGTAAGTTACTAAAAGACAGTAAAACAATCAGCTCTAAAATAAATAATGATGATGGTGTTATTAATAATAATCAATCTCTAACATACAATTATCACCTAATTGGCAAAAAAAAAGTGTACAAGTAATTGTTAAAAGTAATTGTTAAAGATATTTCCTAAAGACTTGGTGACTATAGAATATTCTATCCATATCTATATCCATATCTATACTAAAGCAGACAAAATACCTTCAACATTTTTAGCAATGCAGGGTATGGCAGAAAGTGAATGTCTATGGCTTGGTTTATTTTAAAATTCACTCAAGATCACTTTTGGGAATTGGAATGCAAAGAAATAGTTAACATTCATTATGCTTCAGCTGAACTACTAGTGATTTTCGTAAAAAAAAAAGCTGAATAAATATGAAAAATAAGACGAGGACAAAGCGAAAAGCAAAACAATAGCTGGCTGGACAACTTAAAAGATGTTTACAGAATAGCAGGCAGACTGTAAAATATATATTCAAAGAAGAGCAACTGATCTGCCACATTTGTTTAATCTACTTTCACTCCCCTTTATAAATACCCTTTTTGGAAGTACTCCTTTTAGAAGAAACAATACCTACCTACCTAGTAGTACTCTTACTTTCCCAAATGAGATAGTGAGCACATCTTCCAGTTCGTGCTAAGCTCCGAACTCGGCAGAAAGTGGAAGTCGCCCTCAAAGTGCTCTTAGCCCTCAGGTCTGATGGGCTGCCTGGCTGCTGCTCTCCAGCGCAGCCGATGCAGCGGGGTCAGCACGTCACACAGGACAGGCACTCATCTGTCAGAGGTAATTTGGGATGTGGGAACTCTGCTGAGCCCTGAAGGTCATGCTGCGGTGCCATGGGCCTCCACCTTCCTGGTTACTTCAGAATTTACCAAGAAATAGAAGCAACACCATGCCATTTAAAACCAACCTTCTTGGCATGCATGCCAATAGCAATTGGATTATAATCCCAGGAATAATCAAGTGGTATTGTATTACTGTTTGATTATGAGCTCCATCATACTGAATACATTTAGCAAGATTAAAATCAATTGATGTTTCCTAATATTACATAGTATGTAAACAAAGTGTTAATATCATTGATAAAATCAGCTTCTACCATGAAAGTCACTTTAAATATTCCAGAATCTGTATAGAGTCAATGCCAAATTCCCCAAATTACTATTGGTGCAATACAAGACACCTGTTCAGCAAATCTGTGACAAAGCACCAGATCACAATCCTGTCCAAATTTCCTTAACATGCTTATCCCTTCTGATTTTCTTTCTTTAAAATAAAAGTTCAGAGATAATAATGAAAACAAAGACAAAGAATTGAGATAAGAAAGCAATAAATTGTTCAATATTCGATATGGGATTCCAAGGAGCTGTCAATGGGCCGTAGATAACAGTTGCATTATACAAACAACCTAACTGATGGTTGTCTATATGCATGCCTTGGTTGCAGAAAACAGGATTACTATCCTGACAGTGACACCCACTCCCCCTGCCCCATCTAGTTGTTTTGACGGATATTTTAACTGCTGCTCACTGACTTGTGTCATCGGTTGCAAGCGAGTAAAATTCCTTTTATAGGAACTGCATCCCAGCTCGGATTTCAATGCTAAGTATTAAGACAAAACATGAAACTTTCACATATCATATTTCTTTAACATTTTCTAATAGTTCGCTTAAAGAACAGTCAGGTTGTAAGAATCCAGGTCAAACAGAACAAGGTTAAACATCAGCTATAAATGTTATGTACTATCTCAAGGCAATTCTACTTGTAGCGTAGGATTTATCATCAAATATTTTCATGGCTCATCTACCAAACGAGGGACACAATTTCCTGGTAGTTGTATTCCCTGAAAATTACTAAAAAATCATATACCATGAATTTGGAGCACTGGATCTTTAGTGCCAACCTGTTTTAAATACAGCCAACCCATCATGGGATTCCACATTTCATAGATGTATATCTCTCTTTTTCTACATAGCTACTGCAGTTAAGGACAGCAAAAGTTAAGCACAGCACAGTTAAGCACAAGAAAAAAATACTATGGAAAATTATTTATTCTCCACCTCTTACCGTCTTTAGAACATGACTGGGTATATTTCTTCACGAGTGCTCCAACCAAACACAAATTATTAGACTTTAAACAGGGATACTTAGGTAAAATAATGATTTGATGATCCCTTCATGAAAACATATTTTTTTCTATAGAGAAAAATGTATTTCTTTACTTGCCCTGTGCACATTTTGGAGAGGATTCTCCAGTGCAAACACTATGGAAAGCTGATCTAACGTTTCTAAACGCTCCTTTTAAAATCTGTGATGCCAGAAGCCATTAGGCAAATGGGACTGTCCAGAAAAGGAGTTATCTGGAGAAGACTACAGCACATATCTCTGGAGACAGAGACAATGCAGCAATACATCAAGAGGTATGATCAGGAAAGGGAAAAACTGATAAGATAGATAGGTAGAATTTGCAGGGGTTTTTATGAGTATTATATTCCTTTTTGCAGTTTCACATCACAGCAAATGACTAGGAGAACCCTCTCCTCTCATCGGAGGAAGCCAGGAGCAAAACTTGGATGTTGCATGGTACATTGAGGAGACGACCTCAGCCTTCTCAGATCATCTCAGCTTGCCCCTTTCTCTACCGCCTCTGATGCTCTCCTGTCAATCATCACCCACAGACCCACAGATTTCTTCTGTTTGCTATATAAAAGATTTCTTCTGGTCATGGCTATCTTTAGAAAAGACAATACAGCTGCCTAGCTTTCTAAAGATGTTAATTATCTTTAACTTACACTATGCCTATTAACGATTAGGCATAAGACGTTACAAGTATAATCCAAACTCTTTAACCACTTTCCACCCAATGGCTTCAACACATACGAAAAATTATTGTGGAATGTGTTTGCTAAAGGAAGGATGAATGGCTTCCTATTATAATCCTATTATAATAGTCCTCCCCATTTCCCATGGAGATGTAATCCAGACCATGTTTTGTTTAACTGAGTTTGGTCTCCTCTCATTATACCCTCAGCATTCACTAAGCAGAGACAGCCAATACATTTCAAGAGAAAAGAAACATTTGATAAACATCATCAAAGGTCTCAGAAAATGAGTTAACTGAATTATTCCCCCCCCACACACACACACCTGGAAAAAATCTGGAAACCCAGCATTTATCTAATTTTAGGAAGACAGGAAAAAGGAAAATATATCTCAGTATTAATTGGAGGAAATGTTACTCTCCGAATAAGCTGTTCTTCAAATAATTTCCTGTAGTCTGACCAGCTTAAGTATCACTGGGATATAAGACTGCAACTGTTATTGAAATTAAACCTTTTTTTCCTGTAAAGCTAAAGGAATACACTGAAAAGATCATTAAAGAATTGCTCAGTCAATGTAAAACACTATGTAATCTGATTTTAAGAGTATATGTTGTGAATTACACCACTGCATATTTCTCTCCCGAGGAGAGAAAGCCTGAGGAAAGCAGTGCCAGAAACACATTTACAGCAGCACATGACAGAACACTAATAAAAGAATGCAAGACTTCTGAAGAAGTTCTTATAGTATACAGCTACGTCATTTGACTGGATAGTGTACATGAGACATGTTTGATAAGTACATCTCTGAACTTGGCAAAGGGTCCTGAGATGTTACCTATTTAATGTCCACACTTTGACTCGCCTGTGGGAGATTCAGCTTTCTTCTCCCTACCTGGTCCAGTAAAATCTGCACGCAGCCAGTAAAATCCTCCTGCCCGACTTCTTCTGGTCTGGAGACTCAGAGGATCCCTCAGGGGCATGGATGCTCATCCACGCCCAGCTCCTGCACCACTGACCTTCAGTGGGCTCCTGCTCAACTTGCGGTTTCATGACACATTGACCGCTGCCACATCATCTCCATGCTCAGTCATCAGGGTATCCATTTTCTAGACTCTTTTTTATTTTAGTCAATACATTTTGCATTTTCTGAGCATTTATTATGAAGCAATTATGTAGTAGGCTGCCACACTTTTGCCTCTGCTCAAGTGATAACAGCAAATTCTTCCATTCTCCATTCTCCTGATTGTTTTGGCATTTTCTACTGTAAGGTAAACTCCATCGCAAATATCAGTCTAGGTCTATAGTACAGATTTCTACCAAAATAGCTATGCTGACCAGATGCACACAGCTTCCGTGACCCACATAGCTGTTCTGGAAGAATCCCTTAGTCGTTAGTGCAAATGTAGTTATAACAGGAAAACAGTATTTTGTTTAAATTGCTTGTTTTGCATGCCCAAATTAGGACTCATTTGCTGGCACTGAATTCTACTATTCCTGCAATGGAAAAATGCTTTTACTGTCTGCATCGCCTTAACCGCCTAGGGCAGTGAATTCTACTGTTAAGTAATTTAGCCTTTGTAGGGTTCGTCCCAAAGTCTTGATTTCTGCATTTTCAGAAGGTACAAACAATGATTTGAAGAGCTGAAAGCAGTGTCTTTCACTGTGTCTCTCCTAAATACACTGGTTTCAATTTCTAAAACTGAAATTCAGGAATTTTAACATAAAGTTTTAAAAGGTAGAGAGATATAGATGGAAAAGTAATAACATTTTTCTTTCTGGAAAGGAAGCTTAGTAGGATGCTTTCAGATCTACAGAGACACTAGTTTTAATTCTTAAGTAACATAATAGGATTGCTTGACCTGCAGGTGTCATTCCTCTTCTTTTTTTTATTTCTTCCTTAATTAAAATGAAGGAGATTTGTTAAAAAGTCTTTTTTTTTAATGTTACTCTTAGTAATATGTGGAAGTTGCTTGTTCTTATTTAAATAAAATATCTGTAACTTTCCTCTGTGATGTTTGTGATAAAACCAAAAAAACTAGCTAAAGTCATACTCTTTCTAAATAACAGAGGGAGTTGCTAACAGCCCAGCATGCAGTGGTGCAACGTAGCTAGCTCAAAAGTAGCTAAGAGGTCAGAACTGTAGCAGAAAAACTTAACGCAATTAAGTATTTCTATTTTGATTAAAATAATTTCACACCTTCAGGATCACAAGGCAATCTACAAACCACAAGGTGTTCTAGAAAATGTATTATTTCGTAATACTGGATGGAGGTGAGAAATAAAAAGCAGGGAAATAAAAATTTACGTGCTCTTTTTTAAGGAAGAAAAGGTTTTGAGAAAGAAAACCACAGGAAACAATATTAAGCTGCACAAAAACACCATTTTTTGAATGCATACATGGGAACTATCCATGCTCTCCATTTGGATGCTAATCTACCCTTGTAGTCTCTGAGAAGAGCAATCCACACAGAATAACTTTCTCTGTAACTCACCAGATCCCTCAGCTTAAAAACAAACGGCAGGCATTCACAGATAGTCCCCGATCTTACTATTTCAGCTGCCGGCATACTACACTGGAGGTTTTCAAAATATCTTAGATGAGGACAATGTAATTGAATTTAGTTTCTGAAATCATGTCTTCATGAAACATGATTTATTTCCCTCTATAATTCAGTCTTCAGTACAGAAGTGAGCGAAACAGTACAAAAACATTGGCACTTTAGAAGCCTGTGGTGCACGCTGTGCTGCACAATAAATACAGAGAGTTAATGTACCTGTGTCAATGCAGCTGCTGTTAGTTAAAAAGATATACTGTGGTAAAGAACCTTAAGATTTTTCAGCTGGTCTTTTTCCAGAAAAAAAAATTGTAATGAAACATTTTTGCAAACAACATATGAAATGACAAATGAACACAACAATACAGAAAGCAAAATATATATCTGCCACACATTTCTCTCTGGTCTCTGCACTGAAGCGCTGTAATGCCTAGAGAGCACATAGCTTGCTGAGGATACCGCTGCTAAAATGCAGGTGTGGTTAGATGTAAACTTCCATATACAAGCGTTTCATTATTATCAAGCAGTAAACGCTCTGGAGAGTCAAAATGTCAGTATTTTAAAGAGATATTTGTCTTCAAGTCTGTATCCTAATTTTGACCTACCTCTGGAAGATTAATTTAGACTAAATAGGGACAGTTCTGCAAAATTCTGCGCATAACAGGTTGTCTGGTTTTCTTTACATCATAGACTACATTTATTGGAAACGCTACATTTACTGGCAACACTATATGCCACCATTATGTGCATTATTTCACTGCAGAACAATCAAGCAGTGGCTTTTTGAGACTTCTTTTGCTATGCAGAGCCTTGCAGAGCCTTGCCACATCTATTAATCCCTTGCAAAGCGCAGTCTTTCAAATTGCCTGCGCTGTCGCCACTGTGTAGCCCAAGGGTAACCAGCTCCATTCACACCAGTGACTCAGACTCTGCCAGCCCAACTTCCACTTATGCACTTCCAGTTAACGCACTAAGTGGCAACCTCTGGATCTAAAAAGTGCAAGAACTTCAGTGGAAGATAGACCGATTTATTGAGGTCATTAATTTCCACAGAGCTCCCTGTGGGTGCAAAAATATGTGGTAAGACTATTTCAAAGCCTTAACGAGCAGCTTAATCACACAGAAGCACTGTATTTGGGTGGATCTGAGCGACAGAGAATTCAATTCACTAATAAACACCTTAATTTTAATGGTCAACCCTAAGCTCACTGACTACAGAACTACAGTCTGACTTGCTGAGCACTGGGATTCACCCAAAAAGAAAAAAAATGCTCTCAAGATAAAGTCTAAATGAGTAAGAGGAAAGAAATATATTTTTGTCTACTGATGTCATATTTAACTCACAGAAATCACAATTTTTGGTTTTACTTTATCGTTTTTCAAACTGTTTGTCTTCCCTGTGGAGGGAATGTGTGCTGTTGTCACTACACTGCTCTCATTTCCATGGTATTTGAGTCATAGCAGTGTCTCTTAAGCCTTAATCACACAATCACATGGATCCCAAAAATCCCAGTGCTGCTGAAAAATAATTTAATGATGCTCTGTCGTTTTTATTTGGGTGATCTACAGCTATGTCTATACTGAAAACACAACACCAATGTACGTTCTGAGTCACTGGAACTAGATCCCTTTTGCCACTATATTGTTAGAAGACTCCCTAGCACAAGATCAGCCTGACCTTCTAACACTTCTCCAAAAAATCTGGGTTCAGGAGTTAAAATGGGCCAAGAACCACTTCCAAAAGGCTGTTTTGGAGGGTAGGAGAGCTTAATAGTATAGACGTGGGTAATTCTTTGCTAACTGGACTTAGGGCCAGAGAACAACCCAGTGCATTTCAAGTCACTAATACAGAGGAAACTTGTTCCTCTCAGATTGGACTGAGAGATTGGACTACGGACTTAAAACTGCCAGGCAGGAATTTGTCTGTAGCTACAAAATATGAAGTTAGCTTGCCAAACAACGTATTTGGCTTCAGTCACGATACTATGAATAACTTCTGGTCGAAGTTAGCTGTTTGAAAACCTGTTAGCCATGCTATCACTATATTTATGAGTTCAAACGTGAGTCAAAATACCATATGTGAAGTTTTAACTGGTGTGTATAACTTGGAACTCTTCGAAACTTTTCACACTTCACATACTATCTTATATCAAGTCCACACTACTTTTTGTGTGGCTGAGTGACCACTGGTGGGTTTAAGGTTTGGCCAAAAGGGGGCATGGTCAGCAAGTTCATCCCTCACTAAAACACCCTGCTCCATGCAAAAGCTCCTCTAACCGAAAGTTGTTTCTGTTGAGAACATTATTGCAACCTTTAGATGGAATAACTAATGCAGTATCACTTTGTTAAATGTAAAACCACTCTACAGACAATGGCATGCTTGCCTCTTTAAACATCTTCGCTTATTTTAAAGGCCACACCATACAACGATAAGAACATAAACGTTACGTAGATTTGAGAAATTCCCTTGAAGAACTTACATTCTATTCAAAATGGCATTTGAAGGTTAACTCCCTCCGATTTCATGTTATTTACACAGACATGCTACCTAGTTTTTTGTATACCTTTTTGCAGTTTCCAAAGACGCAGTGACATTTCACAATATATATACACACACACTATAGAATGACATGTAAGGCCACACTGGAGATCTGTTCACAATTTCATATTTAGGGTCTGATAATAATACAGAGCTGCAAAATGCCATAGTCTACTATTCTATTACTACTAGCACTAGTTAATATAGACTAAGGATCAGATGTGCAGGTGACGTAAGTTTGGCCCTCTGCACGACTTGTGTTCCTGGATCCTGCAAAATGCTGAGCAACTTTAGCTTCTTTAGGCAGTGTGGCATATAGGAAATAAAGTTTACCACTTTATCTAGTGAGGTGCCCCATTATAGCTGTGCAAGATGATCTAAATATGTCATCAAATACAATGAATGCCTAAAAATAGAGTGGAGTCATAAAGGTGTAATAGGCTGCAATTTGCAATAAGCTATAATGAAACCATTTAAAACATTTATACATCATAATGCTCTATATTTTCTTGTATACACATTCTTGTTTAAATTATAGGTGTTTTTTTTCAAATATGTTCAATTCCAGGTCTAAATTCTTAGCACAATAAATAGCCAGGATGAGGTAGAATAGCTGCATTTTCTTTTTCTACCTTAACCAGCATAGAAATAAAAACAAACTAGTCATTAATGAATATCACTCATCGCAAAATTCAGGCATTTTGGACTGTCACACTAAACTAAGTGCAGCAATCTGACTGTTACATGGAGAACAGCAGTAACAGTAGTACATTTCGCAGACAGCTGGCACATCCAGTACACTGTTACGTCAGGTTACAGAGCATCATGATGACCTCTCCTGTAACTTAGTTAAAAATATCAAACAAATCATGTAATCAGATTGCACACTGCCCAACAGTGAGGACATAGGGAAAAACTTGCAAAGCGTAAGCCCTCGGTAAAGTGCTTTGAGATTGATAATGCTTCCACATAGGGCTTTAAATATCTCTTTCAAAGTCTTCCATGGCTAATAGACCGAATCAAGCCTGCTGAGAAGACTGAAGCTTTGGTGTTCAAAGATGAGCTGCTTCCAGTGCCACTCCTACAGCAACATACAACTCCTCTCTTGGACGTTTACATTTTAAAATTGCTACACAAATATACCCAGAGAGGCAAATACCTACAGAATACTTTTTAAACTGCAGTTTGCTAAAAACACTGATGGAAAGCTATGAAGTCATAAGCTCCCAAACCTTGACTGATTCCACAGGAGATTGCCAGTGTGGAAGAGGACGCCTAGAAATTGCTTCGCTTCGCTACCTAAACAGTCCTAGAGCTCTGAAAATGCATGCTGAGTGCACACCTCATACACATGTGCATACTTAAGGTTCACATAATCTATAAATCAATAAATCCCTGCACTGACTGGCTTTCCAAAACTCCCTGAGATATATGGTTCAATATCTTTCAGGTGTAATTTCGGCTGTCAGCTGAAGTGCAAATGAACGAGAATACATGAGAATGATGTACTTCACATTTTCAACATCAGGCCTCTTTTGTTCACGTGCAAAACTACCTGTGAGCATGAGTCTGTGAATAATTTTCACTCTTTTGCATTTTGATCTGTTTTCCTAGGATTATGTTGTATTTTCTATTTTACTATTTCAAAATATTCATCCTTCAGCTTCATCTGGCTGCCTTCTGTTGTCATATTTAGTCCACATTTACACAATGATAAAGCTGGAAGATCAAGACAAGTTTGGACCTGAATGTAGAAGACACTATACAAACTCATAAATGGAGTCTTTGCTCAAAATAGCTGACAATCTGAGAGATAAGACATAGCACATCAAAATCACAGGCTGCACAACAAAAGAAATTGAACCAAATTTACATTGTTTTCAGTAAGTCAGGAGCAAAAACTTCTTGCCATCTGAATAACTGCAATCCACATGCAATATTTCAAATGCAATAGTAGTAACATCCTCCTAATCTTTGCCTAGCTTCATACTATGAGACACTTTATATCAATTTCCATTCCGCCAGCGTAAATTCAGATTTGCTTACTGAAGGGAGGAGTACAATTTCTTCAGTGGAAGGAAAAGTCAAATGCGTGCATTTATTAATTTATTATAAATAAAAAAAGAACCTAGATAATTCTAGGAAAAAATGGACCATTTAGATGTCCAAAATCCAATAATAGTATTCTTTTTCAAGATCATGGCAGTCCCTATAGCAAGTGGTAAGTGACTCACGTAAGTGAGTCTAAGTAAGAGGTGTTTCTCTGGGTTAGAGGCTAAAAGAGTCTCTGATCGCAAAAAAAGATCTAAGTGGGTCATGTTCTTTGCCATAATGAGTTTACTTACACAGCAGAGTGGAGCTGGTACTCTAGCTCAGCGTGGGTACTAGAAAATGCATCTGTCCTGGTTTTGGCCAGGCTATATAGTTTTGCACAATATGCCACTTGTTTTTCGGGAGTCACCTCAGGTATTTGTGACAGCACTGTGTTGTGTGGCACTGACATGCATTGACATACCCTGAGGATGGGATTTATCTCATTTCACTTCAGCAGATTAAAAGTAGAAGTCTTGTTTAAACCAGCTGCCTAAACTCCCTCTATAGCCAATGGGAAAAATCTGAAAGAACCTAATTGTAGCAGACTGCAATGCCAGAGCACAAATTATGGCAAATGAATGAAGTCCTGGAAAAGTTAACAGTGGATGTTAAGTGAAAATTAAAAAAAACCTATGGACTCAGTTAGTAACTACATACAGCCACATAAATAATAGAGCCAAAGCTAGAGGATTACAGAATCCAGAACTATGAATATTACCGGAGTTTATCAGCAATGTAAAAGAGCCACTCACACCTTTTTGGACTACTGGACAAGTATAGTTAAGGCATGTCAAATTTTTAACTCAACAGAGTGCAAGGCCGTGCACTGCATATCTTGCTCTGAGATCTCTGACTCCCCCTTCCAGAAGCCCATGGGCCAGTTTACAGCTAGAGCAAATAGGGAGGTTGCCTCCCACCTCCCAAATCAGACTAAGATGCCTAGCTGAGCTGTGAGCGTTCCTTTTTCGTATATACATGCGTGTGTGTCTATATACATGCACCTATATTATATTAATGGTTTCACATTCCAGAAAGTACAGAAGTGAACTGAAAAAAACCAACGAGGACTACAGCCCATCTGTTTGCCAGATCTCAATGGCAAGGTGCACCTAATTTGAAATGCTCTTACATATAAACAACATTTTAAAAATAACCCCGAAATAATAAATGTAACTCAGTTCTTAATAAAAACATGTCTGCTAGTTCTTTCTCCATAAATTTCAGCTGAGTAGTGCATACACTTTTTAATTTAAAGAGGAGCTGAGAATCTCCCTCACTTATTTTGGAGGGATCTGTCAGGAACTCTTGGGTTCTCAGAACCCTAAAAGTCAAAGCAATAATTCTTTGCTTACTTCTCCTCCTCCCCTGCTCCTTTTGTTTCTGAAACAAAATAAAATAGATACACATTTTGTTAATTAAAATTCCTTATTTTTTGCTGTATGAATACTGGCTATTGTTACTTTCTAAAATAATCTTTTGTGGATTTAACAAATGTCAGACTTTCATCAGCAGTCTGCACCAGCATTCTTGTTTGGAGAGCTCTAAAAACTCAATTAGACAGAAGCACACACTAATGCAGATGAGTTATTTGAAAACAGTTTTCCTACATCTGCCTATTATGAGGTGCGTCAAAGATAGCTGACACTTCACAATTTTACAATATGGGCTTTACTTAACGTTTTAATATAGTTTAGTTAATGAAAGTCCCCTAGTTTTCTCTACATACCACTCTAATTCAGTCCTATCATGTTTAATTATCTCAATATCTGTTTGTTCAGTTTAGGGTATTTGTTCAGATTGACAGTCATTTAGTATATAGATGAGTTGAACACTGCATGCATGAAAAGAGAGGGAAAAGTTCTCTAAGTACAAATGTGACAAATGACCATGTGAGAACATCTTTTCCTCTGAATATTTAGAAAATGTTTTAAATTTGAATTTAAATATTATTTTACTCAGTGCAATGTGAGATATAGCAGAAAAGTATAGATTACACAGTTAAGCTGTTGATGCTAGTGTCTCCTCAAGACGTGGGGCCAACTCCTGGCTTTGCTTACATTTGCACAAATATGGAGTCACTTTGTGACCCCCCTCTAGATTAACATTGCATTTGAGATTTCATAGGAGTGTATCAGGTAAGCACACAAATCAATTGATGTATGCACCTACCTGCTTAAAAATCTTTTATAAGTGAGCTAACATCATGGCTAGAATATTGTTCTTACGAGAAGATAAGTATTATTAAACAGATTAAAGATAAATAGCTTAATAAAATGTTTAGCTGTTTAACTGCAGTAATCAAAACCAGCTTTGATATGAGTTAATCAGACTTTTACAAAAAGCCAAATAAAACTTATACTAGATGAAATCTTCAGAGTGAGGAAAAAAAAGAGACATTTCTTTAGAGAACTGAAACTGCTATATTGAATAAACCACGCATAAACGTTTGGTTTCTAACATCCATGTGGTCTGATAATTCGACTGCTGCTTTCCTGTCCCAAACCAAACACCGGAACAGAGATAAATGCAGAGGAAACATAAGAAAGTGAAAATGGCCATATCAGGACAAACCAAAGGTCTTTTTATTCAATATCCCGTTTGTCAGTATGGCTAGTACCAATGCTTAAGAAGCTCATGTAAGGAAAAAAAAAAACATATATACCTCTCTCTCTCTCTCTCTCTCTCTCTCTCTCTCCCCCTCTCCCTCTCCCTCTCTATATATGTATACACATATATATAGGAAAGAATCTCCCAGTTTCATTGACCAGTGGTTTAGAGCCTGAGTTAGAGGCTGTTGTGTTTAATTGCCACTGCTAGGTCCACCACACCTAAATTTGCCTAATCCCTTTCTGACCAGAATATACATTTGGCCAGTACAATATCCTCCAGAGTAAGATCCTCAACCATCTCCTTCGCAGTCTTTTTTTTGAGAAGAATCCCATTCCATATTTTTCACCATCACCACCCTTGTTACTTTTTGATGTACTTCCTCTAGCTTTGTGCCCTTGCTGGGGCTGTGGAGCATCGGAGATACATACAGCAGAATAACTATATTTTCTGCTCTGTTTTGTTACATTCTTTTCCTAATAATTGTAACATCATGTTTAGGGGGGAAAAGCATAGGACTTGCTGATTGTGGAGTCAAAACAGTGGCAGGAAAAGGTTAAAATGGATTTCAAATTTGAGATGACTTAATAAGAAATAAATGTTCACATTTTTTGAACAACTTGTAAGTGACGAAAATGCCTCTCTCCTGTTTTGGAGGGCTTCAACTCATAAACATCTGTGTTCAGACAGTGGTATGAGAAAGCAGTGATCAGCTCTGGGTGCTTGAACTCAGAGCCCTATGACTCTTTCAGTATACAATTTTTGAGTCAGGCTCTAAGCCAGCATTGTGTTGTGCCCTGCATGACTGAGAGATATGAATTTCAGGTATGTTTGACACAGGCAGAAAATTATAAACCTGGGCAAAAATTTCCACATCTCATCATATGCAAACATGAAACTACAGAGAAAAAGGGGAAATTTTTTCTAACTAGGAAATTCTTTCAACATATGTAAAGTTTTATGACAGGACTAAGGAAATTACTAGCTAAGATGGTAGCAAAGAGGTAATGAAATCCATCAGAAGAATCCAGCAAACAGGCCCGAAGGGAGAACTGAAATGGTAGGCGAGGGAATAACAAAACAAGAGCAATGCCTTCTTAAGCATACACCAGCAGATGACAGAGTGAAGGATCAATAGGTTTAATTAGGAAACACCTTCATCTGGGATTTGATGCAAATTGTGCACATAATTTTTATATGGGACTAGGAGAAATCACTGAGCATTACTGCCAAACTCCAGCTGGAATGGAAAAAAAACCCTCCTTTACCTGCCAGAAAGGAAACACTCTTTTCCCTCCAGCGTATTTTGGGCTACCCTGATGAGACTGACCTGGAAGGATGACTACAGCCAATTATCCAGTAAAATTATTGGCTCTAGTTACATAAGGGAACCTGTAGAGACAAACCCTAATATCTGTAGCGTTCTGGTGAGAAAATGAAACTCTGCAGTAACATGAAGACTCCTGGACAATCCTTTGCAGGATCAGCACCCTACGGAAAAAGAGCTTTTGATGGAGACAACTAAAGTAATAGGCCAACTGGAAAAAAAGTAGTTCTCCCTTTGAACTTCGTATGAACAAGGATGGGCTTTCTTACAGAGGAAAAAAGATCTGAAGCAGGAAAAGTTAGGTGTGAGGGGGAACTTTAGTAATCTCACAAAAATGGTACATGTGAAGGAATCTGCAATATATATACAGAAGGCAGATGATAGACAGAAAACATGGATTGTGGCAGCTGCAGGACATCATATTCTGAGTCATTAGCTCATGAGATCTTGAGACGTTTGGGGGTCACTGTTCAGTTCAGAAAAGACTGAATTTATTCTTTTGGACTGGATGAAAACTAACAGAAAAATGTCTATTTTTATTAATATGATTCTATTATGGAGTCCACAGAGCCTTTCATTATATCCTAGGCTCCCACTGAGCACTCAGATAACACACAACCCTCATTATAGAAATCTGACTTGGTTTTCAGCAGACTTAAACATCAAGCAATTGGTCATCGCCTTTTCTAGCTCTTCAGACCCCAAAGCGAGTGGTTCCCCGTGGTGTCAGGAAACACATTCTTCCAGCTGTTACCAGCTGTGTCTGGTATTCCCTAATGGGACAGAGACTGAGCAGCTACTCCACAAATCATGACCACCAGTTGCTGTGAGGGAACAAAAGACAGGGCACAAAAGAGGAGGTCTTTGCTCAGCACCTAAAAATTGGCAGGTCTGATATCACTAGCCATAGAAGGTGTTTTTGCATCTTGCGTTAGTCAGATTAATATCTTCTTTCATTTATTTGTGATATCTCACTACTGTCCTACATGTTGTTGTTGCATCCAAGATGAACTTTAATTTTTGTCTTATAGGAGGACATTGCATATTTGATTCACAATCTTAATTAACACACTTAAATTAGCACCTAAAAGCTATCTAATGAGATGATTTTAAATGATGAAGATTTACACACTTTGTGTCATAGCTACCTTGAAAACTACCTCTTCCTTTTGTAATTCCTCCACTACTGAATATCAGCTATACCTAAGTTATCACACAGAAAAGACATAAGAACAGGGTATTTTTAGAAAAGGATCCTCTGCTTTCAAATATAGTTCCACTTTGAGCCAAAAGAGTTGGAATTTGCTGACTGTTAGGGGATTCTGCGAACCTTTTCTTATCCCTTAGGATTTTGAAGAGGAGAAATGAAAGCTAAGAGGGGAAATTTGTAGCTTTTAATCCCAATGGACTCTGAGTAAAAATAATAACTTTCCAAAGCAGCACTATGTGAAAAAATCATTTCTAAGAAAGGTAAGGACATTTGCTGAGAATCATAGTACTAAATAAAGTTTGTTCTGTGGGACAGCCTTTAATATCAAATTGGGGACTTTTCTTTAAAAAGAAAAGACCATACGCTCAAGACCATACATTTATTATCTAACATTGTATTTAATCCTCCCTCAGAATCAAAAGATAATCTACATACTCAGAACCTCCAAATGATGAATCTGAGGGTAATATGAAGTTGCATTCCTGTTCCTTTTATGGTTCTCAAATGTCTGTACTGGTTATTTATTTTCAGTACAAATAGAAGTAACATTGTAATTATCCTTCTATGCTAATACTTTTGTTATTGTATTAAAAGTATTTTAAAAAGAACACATGGCATTCACTGGCATAAACACTTGTATTGTGAAATGGCTCCACTCGGCTTATGCGTGATTCTTTGCCGATACAATTTTCCAACAATATGTCTATATTGTATTCCTATTACTGCAAGTTACCACTTTTATGAACAAATACAGTATTGTTTGCTTTCATGAAGTAGAAGGAAATATAGTCATTCTTCTCTATATTGTTAACATCATACTATGCAATAACTAGCAGTATAACTGGTTAATTCTGATATGTTTATTAGGACCAGATGATGCAAAATACAATAATGTTCTTAAATTTATCCAAAAATCACCTGTTACTGGCTAGAATAAAACTAAAATGTCATTGACTGGTACTATAAGACAAAACATAGATGTGCAGGTGTATGAGAGAGAAGTTTACTGGCTTACTATTAATGCACATTGAACAATGTGAACGAAGGCTCAGCATATTTTCTAGAGATGGGAAGAGTGCCAGGTGTGCAGAAGTGCCACACCTCTGTCAAAGCAAGCAAGGAGCTGATGACGTTGCAGTAGTGCAGGCAGGTCAGTCTTGTCAGGCATTCGACACACTTCACACATTAACCATGCACAAACCTAGTGCACAGGATTAATCTTCAGATAAAAGTAAGATATTTCCATCAAGCACTATCCTGCCTGCTGGTTTACCTTCATTTCCCCATCACTGAACAGTATCTCCTGAAAACTGGCTTCTCTGAATGTTCATCTTGCCTCCTTCTTGAATCACAATAAATACCTTTTTTTCCATGCAGCACAGTGCTATATTTATAAGCAGAGTGAGAGAGGGAAAGAACAATCATTTTCTTGTCCCATAATAAACACTATCCATTTCCCCAATTACTAGATTTTACCTCTTCTTTCTTCAGGACGAAGCACTGCGTTCACATGCCCAGTTTTGTTTTCTAGCCACTGAACAATCATCTAACCTGAGCTTGAGGGCCTAAAAATGTAAAAGAGGTAGCATCTGTCTAGACCTTAAGCAAGCAAAATCATATTTTGCAATGAAGTAAAGAAACGTATTTGTAAATGCTGCCTAATAGATATTGACAATACACTCCTCACCGTGATCTACCTACAGTTGTAACCAAACATAATTTGCTAATTTTTATTCAGTCTGAATGCTATCCATGCATCTAGCTTTGATGTCAGAGTGAAAGGAACAGAAGTAACTCAATGAGAAACAAAAGTGAGTAAGAGGAAGAATCCTGAAGGTTGCTGAAAGTAAGGGCACTGGGCTTGAACTTACAGTGACAAAGAAGTAAGGTGGTGAGAGCAGGGGGTAAGAAAGATTATTTTAATTGCGCAGTACACAAGGGCATGCCAACATACAGGAGAAACAAAGAAATACTGGAATGCAGGAAGGAAAATGAGTATACCACATAGAACTGTATAGCATAATGGTAAGTCTTGTCTACTTTCGGGGACAGGGAGGGAGAGGCAGGTTGCTATAATATAGCATTTTGCCTTAAAAAACATGTTGCTTTTTGCAATTTCTTCTACAGGCAGGTCAAGAGTAATCTCTTTTGGCGAGTGAGCAGCAAAATCAAATCTCATCATTCCTAAGCCATATTTCTCCTGTCTAATAAAAATACATAGTCAATGCTTATTAAGCTAAGTGAGGATCCATCATAAATTGCCAAAGAGAGTAACAGAAAAAAAAAAGCTCTAGGAGTAGTTAACAGCGAAGTCTTCCCTTCCCTTCCCTTCCCTTCCCTTCCCTTCCCTTCCCTTCCCTTCCCTTCCCTTCCTTTCCCTTCCCTTCCCCTTCCCTTCCCCTCCCTTCCCTTCCCTTCCCTTCCCTTCCTTTCCCTTCCCTTCCCCTTCCCTTCCCCTTCCCTTCTCTTTCAGCAATGCTTTCAATTGCTCATCCTCTTGCTTGAGGCTTAGGCCTTTGCGTGTCAAAGCTTTAGTGCACTTTTAACCCAGTAAGGAGTAGGTGGGAGTAACAGTCATCACGAAGAAATCATTTATACATCTGCATGTGAATCACGCCCTTCCCTCTTGGAACAGTTCTTTGGCCTTCTTCATTCATGCCCTAAAAATATTAAATTTTGCATATGATCTACATATAGAGAAGGATAGGTAGATTGTCTGAATCCATCAAGAGATGGACAGATCAGAGCAGAAAAATCACATACCCTGGTTACTGCAAATTTATTACAAAATGGACTGAAGAACCAGCACAGTATAGAAGAAATTGCATGGAAAAATGATAGAAATCAAGCTGTTACTTGGCTACCAAAGTCAGCCCAGGCACTGTTATACAGTTACTTTCGCCCTATGTCTCAATTTGGAAGGCAAGAATGAAGCAGAAAAAAAGAATAACATGTATCACTTATACAGAAAATAGCAGTTCTCACTGGGAGAATTATAGAAATTAAAAACAGACAGATCTATTAATCCAGCTAACCATTGCCACTGCCAGAGTAAGAGTGTTCACAGTAGGACACACATACAGCCCATTCAGGACAGGATCAAAAACACTGCTGACATGATGCTATTATTTGCTGTATATTGCTTGAATTATATTTTCTTAAATAACTCAGGACGTCTACAACATACCATTAATTATTAGGAATTAAAGTACTAGCTTCATTCCTTGAGATATGGCTTTAAATCTGACTGAGAGCCCAATTCACAACATAATCCCTCAAAAGGACACAACAAACTTCACGACTGCATCAAGCATCCAACTGGCAATTTTGTGTTTAGCCCAGTGTAAGGAGTGAAGAAGAGAAAAGCTCCATTTCAGCACTGAAATGTATTTAACAATGTTAATTATCTTATTACCATGTACTGATAGCCTAGTAATGCTCAGAGCTGCAACCTGGAAGAATAGCTCTGGCTGTCAGATAATGAAGTGATCTAGTAGCTGTGTATGTCATTTCCAGTCTAGTTTCCTTCAGAGAAAGTTCTTACATGGTCGGACCGTCTGCCCATCTGGACATTTTTCTGCCCTCACTACCTTTGGAACCTACTGGACAATTGCAGGCAAGTTCCATAGTAGATAGAGGTCTCAAAGATATTCGTTTCCTACAAGTTTAATGAAAAATAAATGGCTGCAAAGAGCCGCAAATTAGTGCTCCCATTGAGAAGTCAGACCTCTGGTGGTACTGTGCCAACCTTTGTTTAGGCAGCTCTTCTCCCACTAAGCAGGGAACAGGAAAGAGGCAAGGAGAGAGCCAGGGATTTAGAAAATTTGATCAAGAACTGCTTGAGATGCTGACTGAGAGAGTTGATTATTACATTGTGGGGAGGAAAACTGTACACCCCAATAACTCTGACATCTGTGTAATAACTACAGTTAAGAGGAAATGGAAAAGCTAAAAACTTATTTATATGCATGTACATGCATATATATATGTGTATGTGTATACGTATACATATTTGACAGATGTGGGTTCATCTCAAACTTAAACACATATGTAAATCAGGCTTGATTGCTCTGAGACTGCTGAATCTAAATATGTTTCACAGAATTGGACATTTTCACTCCAACATATTGCACTTATCAATCTCAAATGAAAGGTGATACTCCAAAAAGACACCAGTGTCTACTTCTATGCAAGTACCATGTCTTAAATATCCTAATGTAACAGATAAAAATTGAGAGAAACTTTCAATTCAAAGTAGGAAGAATATTTAACACAACTGTCTTCTTTTTGGAGGGAGTGCACTGAGGATGGGCCTATGAAACTATAATCCGATTTCCAGCCCCAACAAAGTAGTGATTTTCAATCACTGTTCTTGCTCATGGGAAACTACGCCACTTTCATAGCTGTTCAATATTAAAAATCAATAGGTCACGCACTAACAATTTTTACTGAGCCCAAACAGTAACAGATATTGATTTAAAGATTGGAAGGGGAGAGAGAAGAAAGCATGACACCTAATGAAAAAAGAAAATTTCTATTTGAGTCCCTCATCTGCTCTGCTTTCTTGGAAGGATTTTCCGAGTCATTCCAAGCAGTCCTGCAGAGTTCTCACTCACAAAAGATTTTCTCTCTTATTATATTTTTCCCCATCCACTCTTCTCGTTCTGTCTCTAACGTCCTTGTTCTTGATTCCACACTCTAATAAGCAGTTAAATCCATATTGTCATTTAGTCCTCTCCTGCATATGCCTTCCTCCTCTTTCACTGATAAAATTGTTGAACTTCCCCACACTCCACTTTCCTGACTTCTTGACTCTTCTCACATTCAAGTCAGCTCTGCTGCCTTCTGCTGCTGTTCATCCCCACCAATAACTTTGGCTTTAATGCTGTGGTTTTGATGAAAAACTTCTGAACAGGTTGTCTGTCGCTGTTCTCTCACCTCAGATGTTGAGCTCCTCATCCTGGGTCTTTATATTTTTACCAGTCTCATATATCTCGCTAACCTTCCTTTGATATTGATATCATCCTATGATACTAGTACCTTCCTTTCATATTGATTTACGATCAATGTCTTACAGGCCTGTTTTCATAAGAATTAATAGAACAGCTTCTGTATTTTTAATCCTTAAGTCTTTTGTTGAGAAGCTAGATAATTCCGAGCAGGTTACTGTTTTCATGTTGGCCAACTATTTTCAGTCAAATCCAGACTCTCTTAGCGAAAAACAATACAACACAACAAAGTGTCTTCACTTCTCTGGTATTTAGACACACTGGACAGACATAACTCAGGAAGAGAGGTGGAGAAAAAGCAGGAGGTGATGGGTGGAATTGGAAGGCGGAAGTGGAAGGTGGAACTGGAAAACTCAGTTAACTGTGCTGATAGGAAGGAATGCAAATTGGCTAAAAATCATTTTATTAGTTCCCTAGAATGTATTTTCAGATGACAACAGAAAATAAGTTCAAGCATTCTCATGAGTTTTACCTGTGTGATCCCTGAGGACAGTTTCAGTTCGTGCCATTCCTTTCACAGTTTTATATAAATGGAAAGAAAAAGAATAATGGAAACACAAAGCTATAAAACTTGGAATTACTAACATGAAGATAGAGGGTGCTGTGGAAATTTCATGCAAATATTTATGGAACACTCTGCCATCCACCTTATCCTCCTAAACTTATTTATCTTTGTGGTCTATTCATTCAAATGTAGTTGAAACCAGCCAGGGGGATATAAAACTACAAAGTGTTACAGAGGGTGTATACAGGCTGATAAACTCTGCATACACACACTAACAAAGGGATGACTGCATGAAACTTACCTTCTTAGGCTATGTTTATGGTAGTAAAGTCTACAGGGCCACAGCACTGGCTGAAGCACTGGCCCGCAAACACCTTTGCCCTTAAGCCACACTTCACATCAATATTTTGACAAAGGCCAGCTAGGGCTCTCCCAAAAAGGCACAGTTCAGGAGACAGCACGGGCATAGGAGGATTCCAGTAGATTTTAGGGATGAGGAAGCCTTAAATAGGTTAGCCATACAGATATCAGCCAGGTCTTGCTCTTAGCAAGAGCAGATCCTAGTCTTTTCATTTATCTGTACAGAGGTAGCCTTAAGTGACTGTCAGATTCAGAGCTTTAGAGGCTCCAGAAAAAGACCTCCAGACTTCTTTTCATATACATTGTGTATCTCCAAAAGGCAGATGAGTTCAGGATACACTAAGGTAAAATTAAAAGTGATAGACATTTTCTTCCACAGTTCAAGAAAACTGAGAATATGCAACATAAACAATTGGCAGATGTTTAAATTCATCTCTACTGAAAAGAGACAAGCATGGTGGCAAAAGCAAACA
Source organism: Struthio camelus (assembly GCF_040807025.1). Lineage (NCBI taxonomy): Eukaryota > Metazoa > Chordata > Aves > Struthioniformes > Struthionidae > Struthio > Struthio camelus. Next base: position 144,725,762 of record NC_090943.1, read on the forward strand.
CCAACTTGGACCATCTGAGAAAAGTTATTTCAAAATCGCAAAAAATCCTCTTCCCAGTAGGGTTCTGTTCAACAGTTCCCATAATCTGCCAACGTGCTGCATGAAAGTAGCTGCTTAAATGGAATAGTAAAAGGGATGCAAGTTAATGACTTCTGCTAGGCACTAAGCACTTACAGATGTTTCTGTAAGGAAGTTACTGAACTGACTAATCAGTTCATTTCCATGCAGATTCACCTTCGACTTGTAGCTGCTGCTGGCACCTGATTGCTCTCGGTGCATTCACTGAATATGAAGGGTTTCTTAGCTTGCGCACTGGCTGAAAAACTCTTACACCAGTATGTTGTTCAGCTACTAGGTAGCTAATGAAATAGCACAACAAACAGTGTCTTGTTGCCTGACAGAATGGTATAACTCTCCAGACTTTTATGCATTTTGCCTATTTAATTATGACTGATTCTGTACACCTCTTAGCATTTCTATCCTTTTACTGATGAAGACATGATTTAGGCCTTGGATATAATGGTGAAGTTAAACAAAGTAAAGAAACTGCTATAAAAGGATATTTTGTGGCAACACAGCTAAAGGGTTTCTCTAGTTCTCGTCTTCTAGTGGTCCTAGCAAAGAAAGAGAGCTTCAGCAGAGAACAGGATTGCTTTTGCATAAAGAGTGGATTCACATAAGTCTTCCCTCACTTTGTGAAGGAAGCCATCTCTCTAATGCACCTTTAACTTCAGTGGGACTACTTATGTGTTTAATAGCAAGCACATGCAACACATTTGCTAATTTCCAACATTCATAAATAATACTTAACCTCAAAAATAAAATCAGAATGTATTACAACAGGAAAATCATAAAAAGCCTAAACTTTTTTCTTCTCCCAAATTACATATATTCAAATAAAACAATTTTATTTGCACACTCTGGATAGGAGCTCAAATTCAGGTCAAGTAACATAACTCAATGTAGACAGAGATCACAAAAAAACAACTTTTCAATTGCCTACCAACTCTATCAAGGAACTAACTGAAAAGCCTGCTCTGCAGGATTGCCCAGAACAGCAGTGAGCCCCATCCATCCGAGCTCAATACTAGGTGTGAAACAAAGAGGATGTATCTATCTGAGAAAGAGTGATATAAGAAAGAAATGTAGCTGATACCAGGTGAGACGAGGTTCTTTGCCCTACTCAAGAAACAGGTACATTTTGGTGAAACACAAGCAATGCTTTTAACTAGAACTCCAAGTTCAGCAGTGTTTTTATTTAAGCTTTGAAGACCCTTTCAGGTTGTACTAATTTTTAACCTGTGAGTTTGAGGCTTCAAAAATACTACTCCATCTTCCATACTCTTGAAATGACTGAAAAATTTTAAACACTAGCAAGTGGTGTCAAAATTATAAAATGTTGACACTTAAATCAAGTCGGATTGTTTCATATGCATGCTTATTACAGCAGAATTTGTACTGGTCACTGATACACTTCAGAAATCAATGAGTAAACTAATGGAGTATAAAAAAGATCTATAAAGATTTTTTCTGATGTTCTTATACTATAGCACATTTTTATGTGATACTAAAACAAAAAAGGCTGTTGCCTTGCTAGAACAGAAAGTATATTACAGTTTTTAGAAAATCTAGGATATAAACTTTCTATAAAAATCAGGGATTTTAAAGATGTTAATATGTTATCTTTTCCATTCAATACATTAGTTAAATATGGCACTGCCTTAATCATAGCAGGTTTCACACAAAATCCTGTCTAAATTCTACATTTCACAAAATACTCAAGATACCCACCCCACAAAAATATCAATAGTCACTATTAATTAATTTAATTCATCACAGAGAAGTCATTTTTGATTCACAGTACAAATTTATCCTTTACAGGTCTTATTGTAGCAAATATTACCAAGAGGAGTGCTTATTACTGTGAATATCTTCAATTAAGTCTCAATGTGATTTCACAGACTGAGCTAAAAATAATTTTTGCTGGTACCAAATTCTACCTAGATAATGACAAAATCTAAATATTACATTTCCATAATTAGGAAACTGGATCAAATCTGAATATAACCTTTTGAGCAGAGTTTTAATTTCTGTAAGAGTACCTATATAATTTAATATTTCATACTGTATTCAAAAGCTTGTAACAGTAAAAAAAAAGTCAAAGTCATTTCTACAAACACTTTCAGGAACAACTAAAAACTCTCTAAAATAGGTATAAGAAAACCACACCCCTCCCAATTGTTAAGAATTGCTATGTTTAATTACATTACCATAAAAGCTAAGACTACTAAGCAAATATCTCCCAGAGGCTCCATTCTTCTTATGCACATACAGAAAGAACATAAATTCAAATAGGAAATTACTTTAGCTGACAAAAGGGAAAAAAAAGACATTTTTGCCTTTGTTAAGGAGTCATTCACCTTCTCCTAAACATGCTCTAATAGTAGAAATGGTTTGAGAACAAATTACATGTTTTCTTCCCACCATACTATGCTTTGAACGACAATTTTTTTGCTTCTTTTTATACATATGAATATATATATATATCCCTGAACAGGAAAAGACAGCTTAACTCAACTTAAATGTGCCTAATAGTATTAGAGAAAATGCAATCGTATTATTTAAGCAGTAATTTGAAGGCTATGACAGAAGCTGCAACAATATTTAAGAAAAATCTTAAAGGAATTCCTCAATTGTAAATGACTAAAAGAAAAAAAACTATAGCAAAAATATACAATTCACAAGTATACACCTTGAACCAGATTCTCAAGTTTCCACTGACTTTAGATGCACTTATGACTTCTTCAAAACCCTCACTGTCCATTGCCAAAGCGTTTGACCACTCGGATTTGTTTTACTTCAGCTTCATCAAATTGAAAAAAATATATATCCTAGAGTAGTCCAATAGTGTACTCAAAAAGTAAGATGTTCATGCAGAAAGACAGCAAAAAGTAATTTCATTAATTCTTTGCTGCTGTATTGCTAAACCCTGGACTTGGTAAGTCAAGTACCGTGACTCTTGCCAAGCACCTACCCTACACATCAGCATCCAGAAAAAACAGGTTCTGCAGGTTCTGCCCAAGGGACAAATCTGGTAAATCTCTGAAGTGCAGCTACTGTGCTCAAGAAGTGTAGAGCTGGCAACTGCTTTATTTTATAATAGTCAAGAGGAGAAGAAACAGAATCTCAGTCCCACTCTTCCCCTTTTTATGGTGCTACCTAGAGGACTTATCCAGGATGGGGAAAGATCTGGATTCAAAGATTCTCCTCTGCTGCAGAAGATGAAAACATTTCCTACTTTCTTGGAGAGTACATAACACACAGCAACTCCAGTATTTTGCAGTGAGAATAATCCCTATGCTATAACCTGAAGTTATGCTAGCATGCAAAGAATGAAAGATCCAAGAGACTAAATAAAGCATTGATAAGAGAGCTAAGACCACAGGCTAGTGGCTAGCGCACTTTGTTCATGAGTAGAGGGTCCAGCTCTCTGATCCAAGCACTGCTTATGCATTTTCTGTGAATCATCACCATTACATTTCGCTAATTCTAAATGCTCTGTTTATACCATTTCTCCTGTAAGAGTTTTCTATTAGTGGCACCAAGAGATTTTGAGTGATAGCATCACCACACCACTTCAATGCAAGAAAAGGCAAACCTGAATGACCTGGGGATGCCTGTAAGTTTATCCTAGTCCATTATGAGAGAAACCAGTACAAGGAGCCGAGAAATGTGCAGGAGTCCACATAACTGTATTCTCAATATCTGCATGATTTCCTATGAGCAGCATATCTTGGGTAGTGCTTAAAAGTAGAAGTACTACAACCTCTCCCTCCCTCATTTCATCCTAGGGAGACCATAGACTAGAGTCTTATTCACAATACAGGCATAAGACATCCTGTGGAAATAGGCAATCTGAGAGTACAATAAAACAGATCTTTTCTAATACCACAACATACAGTTGCATATAGGCTGAGGCCAGAGAATTGTTCTGAATTAGTTTACAAAGTATGCCTTTAAAACCAACTTTACATCTTGAGACACCTTTATGATTTCTATGTTCAGATGATTATTTTACAAACTACCTTCTATCCTTAGAAGCAAATCTCCATTCATCAAAAGGATAAAAATGGTATAGCTGATGGCATGGGCACTGTTAAAGTCATAATTTCAATACTGAGATATGACTTGCTAAAGGACATTTAATATTTCCGTCTCTGTAATTACAGTGAAGGAAAACCTGTGTTGTTATAAAATGTTGAATTAGAAAAGATGCAGCCCTAATTAATCTGTAAATGCAAATGTTGCATTTATTTGGTTTTGATGCTAGAACCATGTTTCTGATGAGAGTCCAAGAGCAAGACACACAAGCCCTCTTCCTGCTGGCCCTCGGAAGTCTGGAGCAAAACTCCTTCCACAGTACAGCATCCTTCGGTAAAGCTGCTCGATAGAAGCAATGTGTGCATCTGCACGTTACCCTTCTGGAATAACGTAATCACTTATTTTTAGCTATGTTAAAAATTGGCAAGACTAGAAATATTAGTTCATCTGCAAACAAGTAAAATGGAATTTTATTCCCTAAGGTATAAACTACATCCTATATAGATACACAGAATAATAATTCCAGCTAAGTTTCTTAGTATCTTTCAGGTAAACTGAAAAGTGACTCTCTGGCAGAATAAAAGCATGAAATCACCTATAAAGCTCTTTTCACTCTCAAATTTCAGGAGGATGAAGTCAGAGTTCTTTTTCACAGAATATCTAACAAGAAATTCATACATATAATATCCCATGTTAAGCAAAGGATTATAAAAGCACAAAAATCACATAAAACTGTCTCATGGAAAGCCTAAATTATTCTGCTGAAGAGCTGTCATAGAACCTAAAAGAGAAATGCTCTACAAATTGAATCAATTCATGAAGAACAGTGATGACTTTCTTCATATAATAATGCCAAGAACAAACCTTGTTTATTGTGAAAACAGAAATAAAAGAGCTATAAACTTTTTGGGAGGAGATATGTACTTTTTTTTAGCAAGGGTCTTATGAGAATTCTTGTGCTCTGAATATGAAAAGATAGTTTAGCAGTATTTTCACCAAGAAAGATCACCCTACATTTCTCTCTCTATTTATACTGCTAATTATGAAAAGAATGAAAATCTGGTAGAAGGTCAAGCTAAAAGTTCTGATCTCACTTACAGCTTTCTCCTTTTTTCCCTTATTAATGAAATCAAGTGGTAATGTAAGTAAGTTGCTTTTTTAAGGAAAGGGTTGACAACATGGAAAATCATTTTTAGAAATGTAGGTTGACTTTATCACTCATATAAATGCTTACAACCAAGGGATTTAGCATTACCTCCACCACAGCTGGAAAGCTCACAGGTGTAAGCCTCACTGAGCTGGTAACTAAGTGTTATAGACAGAGAGAGTTCAATGAGTGTTTTGTGACTGAGGCAGTATTGCTCATCTGGTATATACGATCTGCATATTTCGTCCACAAATTAAGCCTTTTATTCTTACTTCCTTTTCTCATTATCGAATTTTCTTCTCATCTGCCTGGAAGTTCTGCTTACATATGGCATAAGGTGTCTCCTATGTGCTATATGTGAGAAATGTCTTTCAGAAGACCACTTCGGTAAGATCACAAGTAGTACTCATTGGAATTCAGTTCTGACACCTCAGCTATATACTTCTTTTCACTGCATGAATCTCTTACAGAAATTTTATGAAAATATTAGAAGTCATATACATAACTACCTTCAGGAAGATTGTTATGGACAGTTATATAAACCTGGTACTGCATTATCTTCTTTCCTACCCTTTTCCTACCTACAGAAGAAAACTTTTTAAAATAAAAATCTACCAATTTAGTAACATGCAGTTAAAAGCTTGTGAGATCAGCCTTTTTAGTTTGTTATTAAGTATATTTATTTCTTAGAATACTCTCCAGAGTTTATTTAGTAGAAGTTGATTAATGCTCTTAGCAATGTATTTAGCACAATGATACTTTCTCCATGGTAATGGATTCAGGTCATATTTCTCAAGTAATCAGTAGCACAAACTGGCCTTAATCTCTGTCAACAACTAATCCTATGTTTCTCTCAATGCAATATAGTTCTTTTTCTGAAAGTAAATCAGATTATACATAAAGAATACTGATACAAGTGTAATACTACACATTAGAGTAATTCATTTACATTACTAAACTGTAAACTCTGAACCCTACTCTTACAACCCTATGGCCTCACTGGGACCTTGTGCCGTATGCGGCATCACCTTGCCAAAGTTTGTCTTTTTGCTAAAGAAGGTGCATTCTTTGTCTTGGTCATCAGAAAAAAAGTTATTGAGTTCTAACAGAGTAGTCAGCTTATATGGAGCACCGTGTTGCCACAAAGAAACTGCTTTGGGCAGTGTCAGTCTACCCCCAGGGTCTTCTGTTAGGCTTATGTGTGCAGGGCCCTCCAGAGCAGCATACCTCGGAGTAATGCTCTACAGAGAAGCACAAAGGCAGTTTATTCTATTTGAACACATGGTTACAGCTCTCTGCTGTAAATGAAACTGCTTAGGCGATTGGATATAGCGAGTCTGAGAACGTAATAGGTCTTGGCTAACTGAAGACAAAAGATTTGCTCAAGTAAAAGAAAGACGTCAACTGCTTAAGGGAAGTCAGGGCACCCAGGTGCCCTGCCAGAGACATCGCATTTGAGTCCAAAAGCAGAACTAAGTGTAATCAGAGAAGGGCAAAAGCTACAGCTAAGGGTTACAGGCTTAAACCCGTATGAAAGCCTCACCATCAGTTTTCTCAGAGTTGTCTGGCAGAAAAAGGATTGCATTCAAGATATGCATAGCGAAGCATAAATGCTGTTAGATGCTGGTTGGGTTTTGCATTTTGTGTTTGATTTTCCCCTGTAAAGGAAGCCAGGTTCTTCACTGGGAAGAATGTCCATAGACTCATGACTTGAAGGTCACAACACAAACCTTTTCTGACCTGCCAATCTTAGCTTTTAGGAACGACAGGTTGAATCAAGCACAGGGAGTATTCCTTTAGCTATTTTCTGCACATTGAAAAGAGTACAGGAATCAGAACTAAAGTCAATTCCACTTCACTCTACAGTATCTTGTCTTTTACTTAAGTGTTATTTATATTAGCAGACTTTCCAAAATCTTTGAAATTACTTTTGTCATCCAACTGTTATCTTGATGTCAAGGTCAAAGAAATTGCAGCGATTTCTAGGCTCTTTTTTAAAGTTGGTAAAATACCGACTCTGTATATTCTTGCACTTGAAATTTTCTTTAAATAAAACAATAGGCAAGAAATATCACAGCAGTGATGCACATTGTTAGAAGGGCACAAAGTAATATGGCCTCTCTGCAAATAAATTACAGCTCTTATTTAAGTACAACTGGAAACTGGAGAATGAGTCTTGTCTATTTTTATTCATGTTTTCTCTATTCTTATTATCTTAACACTGGCAATTTTTCTTCTATTTGTTTTCCCACAGGGATAGTGATCCACAGAGCACCATTTAAGATCTCCTCTTGTAACAGACATGAGGAAAGATGTCACCCAGATTTTCTGTATATTTTAATTCTTTTGCTCTCAACAACTAAAAAAAGGTCAGTTCCTAGTGACTGTCTTAATGAGGTTAGATCCAGACCTGTCCAACTTCTTGAATTATAACTTTAGTTTCATAAATTAACCTCAATGGCCTTGGTCAGCAGATTTACTAGATTAGCAATTTTCTGTGCATTTTAAGACTGTACTATTACACCCCTCAGGAGAACACAGGATTGCTTATATTGCTTATTCAGGTCTTTGTCATATTTCAGATGTATTCAACTCTTTCTCTGGAGGCCTTCCAACACAGAGTACACACTAGACATAACTGAATGAAATCAAAATGCCTGTCTTAGGATACAATTATATCTGCTCATATATTGCTTTCATTTGATTAAATACACTGATATCTAGTTAGATACTCCATTAATCCAGCAAGGCTTTTGACACTGTCTCCCATCACATCCTCCTAGGTAAGCTCAGGAAGTGTGGGCTAGATGAGTGGACAGTGAGGTGGATTGAGAACTGGCTGGATGGCTGAGCTCAGAGGGTTGTGGTGAATGGCGCAGAGTCTAGTTGGAGGCCTGTGGCTAGTGGTGTCCCCCAGGGGTCAGTCCTGGGTCCAGTCTTGTTCAATGTATTCATCAATGACCTGGAGGAAGGCACAGAGTGCACCCTCAGCAAGTTTGCTGATGATAGCAAACTAGGAGAGGCTGACACACCAGAATGGCTGTGCTGCCATTCAGAGGGACCTGGACAGGCTGGAGAGATGGGTGAGAGGAACCTCCAGAAGTCCAACAAAGGCAAGTGCAGGGTGCTGCACCTAGGCAGGAATAAGCCCATGCACCAGTACAGGCTGGGGGTTGACCTGCTGGAAAGCAGCTCTGCTGAGAAGGACCTGGGAGTGCTGGTGGATAACAAGTTAAACATGAGCCAGCAGTGTGCCCTTGTGGCCAAGAAGGCCAATGGTCTCCTGGGGTGCATTAGGCAGAGTGTTGCCAGCAGGTCGAGGGAGGGGATCCTGCCCCTCTACTCAGCCCTGGGGAGGCCTCACCTGGAGTACTGTGTCCAGTTCTGGGCTCCCCAGGACAAGAGAGACATGGCACTCCTGGAGAGAGTCCAGCGGAGGGCTACAAAGATGATGAGGGGCCTGGAGCATCTCTCCTATGAAGAAAGGCTGAGAGAGCTGGGCCTGTTCAGCCTGGAGAAGAGAAGACTGACAGGGGATCTGATCAACATGTATAAGTATCTGAAGGGAGGGTGTCAAGAGGATGAGGCCAGCCTCTTCTCCGTGGTGCCCAGCAACAGGACAAGAGGCAATGAGCATACACTGAACCACAGGAAGTTCCACCTGAACCTGAGAAAAAACTTCTTTCCTGTGAGGGTGACAGAGCACTGGAACAGGTTGCCCAGAGAGGTAGTGGAGTCTCCTTCGCTGGAGATATTCAAAAGCCGTCTGGATGTGATCCTGGGCAACATACTCTAGAGGTCCTTGCTTGAGCAGGGAGGTTGGACTAGATGATCTCCAGAGGTCCCTTCCAACCTAAACCATTCTGTGATTCTGTGATTCTGTAATTCTTCCAACATTACTGTTTGCTTTCAAGATATCCCTTTAACTTAGAACTTACACTCCTGCCTGCATCACATTTTCTTTTATGCAGATTTGCTTGTTTCATGGACATTATCATTTCTATATGTGATGGACTGTATCTTTTGATATGTTCATGTTGCCTTCAGTACTGTTAGCCTGGTATAATCACTAGGCAGCTGTTTGCAGGGCATCTTAACGTCCTAGGGATTGATTTCCTGAAAACTTTTCAATTGTTTCCTTACAACGCCTGCTAAGTTACAAGCAGGCTATTCTGAGCAACATTCCCTGATTGAGCTCTCAAGAGCATCAGCTACACACTGCTCTGTACTACTTGGGACCTCTAGTATTATTGGAGAACTACAGATTTTTTTTTTTCGGCATTTTAGTCAGAAAACAGAAAACAATGTTTTGTAATTCCTATTGTTTGCTCTTCTTCTTCATAGATTGTGAAATGAGGGCAGGAGGGGAAAAACCAGTAGAGAATTGTTACCTGAGAAGGCATCAAAAGTCTGGGCATGCTTTATGCAAGTTCTCCTCCTCTCAGCTTTCATATACTTTTTTGTGTAACATCAGGAGATTATCCTTTTTGCCCTTTTCTCCTTTTCCCAGGTCTTATTAATTGGTTGTATTATATTTCACATTAATATATGCTGAATATCGTTTGCAAGCAGTTCCACGCAAGGATTGTGACTTTATATATTTTCTATGTCATCTAAATTATTAAGACAGTTACTCCCTTTCTTCCCCTCAGTAACAACAAACCAACATACCCTCTATTCCCCAAAACTCAAGCAAGAATTCCTACTTGAATAAACTAAAATAATTAAAGAGTAAAATAAAAAAATATATATTAATTTGTATATATTTAGAATGTCAATTTCCCAGTACTAATTCCCCCCCTAATAACAAGAGATAACATAAAGGTATATTGAAAGGACAGTAAAAATTAATTTCTTATGATATTTATTATATGCCTGATTCCCAGTTCTGAAAACAATCATAATAACCTACCTTCAAAAAATTTCTAATATAATTTTAGTTATAAAACATGAATGAAGAAAACTACTGAAATACAATTATGCTTTACAAGACACTAGAAAGAAACTTTAGAGACACTAACAGACATTTCTTTACTGATTTCAGCACGGGACACATGTTGAAACCTTAGTTGCTATAAATGTAACATTTTCTGTAGAACTGTAGTATTGCTGGTATCTCCTGATATCAGCATGCTTTTTCAACCCTGCCATGTCAACTAAAGAGATACTTGGCTGACCACTTGAGCATAATGTCTTCAGAAATTACCTAAAGAGCCTTTATACTTCAACCAGTTTCTCTATAACAGTGCCTTGCAATCTGAGTATCACCTGCCTTTCAGCTACAGAAATTAGAGGAAGTCTGCAGCACGTTCAGTATTTTGATACCAGGCCTTGTGTCAGTGCTTGTATCAATACATGATTTCTTTGTACAGGCATTTAACATCTGAAACAGGACGATAATGTGGTAAAACAGGGAATAGTTATCCATTCATTAAATAAACAAACTGAAAGTTTTAAACCTCAGGCATTCATATATAACCCTGGTGCCCAATATTTTCTTTAAGATGGTCCAAAGGACAGACACTGAAGATATGCACAACACTTCTTCATGATGTGACCTCCCCCTCTCCTAACCGACTGGCCATCACCTTGTCTTGCTAGAGACACATCTCTGTGCATATACTGTTGCCAAGGGCCAAACAATCCCTGACGTGCTCACTGACATGCTCACCATATGGCCAGCATGCATGTATGACCCATTTATTTAAATGAAGCACATGACTGTCACGTGCGGCCACAGGACAAGCCCCTCTGGGTCATGGGATGGGAGATAACTCGAGAGCTCTTGTCTAATAGGGCACAGGAGCTGGTACACTGCAACAGTTGAATAAGACAACTCATGCCCAACCTACAGGCGCGAGTCCTTTCCAGAAAAGGACAGCAGGAGCACATCTGTGCTCTACACACAGAGTCCTGACTGCAGCAGGACTTCCCTGAGTGCAGCCCTCTCCTGGGGAGGAGTAGAGGGGGAATGATGGCCTGCCAAAGCCATGCAGATCCCTCTGGTCTCTGCTGCAGCTGTAACAGGACTGAAATAAGTTTCTGTATTCACGAGTTTTTCAGAACACCCCTTCATAGTGAACGAGTCAAGAGACCTTGAGTAATTTTGAAAGATACAGATTTCACATTTGTCCATAACCAGATCATCCAATCAGTTTTGGGGCAACTGGCTGGATATAACAGTGAGAGAGAAGCTTCACATTAAAAGTGCCATCCCAAATAACTAACTCAGCATGGTATTTAAATTAAGTCTAAGCAAGCCCCACAGAGATACAGATTCTCTCTAGTCTCTCTGAGAAACTTATAGGTGAAAAGCATACGAAGAGCTGACTTCCTTCTTAAATTCAGTTACTATCTCTCACATTAAGACAGACCAGATTAGATCAGAACTACTAATGCAGTTCATTATATTTGACTTGACATCCACATACCTGTATGATACAGTTGATGTGGTTACATATCTGTTCACTATCACATGAGCAAAAATAATTTCTAGGTGAGTATGCAGCTAGGTTTTTTTCTAGACATTTCCCAGGTCTATATAAATATGACTTCATCTTTCCCCTCATTCATTGAGCTTGGAGAAAATAGAAACATGTATGAAACTGCCATTTCCATAACCAGCAACTGAGCTGGTAAGACGACACACTCCTGCAAAGATTTGCCTGCTGATGTAGTCATCAGTGTCTGCATGATTTTCAGAGCTTTTGCTATGTACATTCTTTCCCCTCCACTTCTTCATTCCCTCCTTTCTCACATAGTGTTCGGTAAGGCGCACATTCAGATCTCCCTGTTCTCTTTCTGTGCTTCCCCTTCTGCACCGCTTTCTTATTCCTCCTTTCAGTGTCCCCTCTTTCTCCCGTCTACTCTTTCCAGGTTTTTAAGTCCTCCTCTTACAAAATTTTACTCAGAAAATTGGCCAAAATTTTTGGCATTGCAAACCATCATTTTACTGCATTTACTTGCACATCAAACCTCTTATCACTTCAGTTTCACCATATAAATTGCAGACTTTTCAGAGAAGTGAAAAATCTTTTATCAAGGCTTGAACAGTGTTTAGCACAATGGAGACCTTCAGATGGGACCACATATTGTTAAACACTACTGGCAAAAGTGATGTTGAACCATACAACAACATTACATCTGTTTTGCTTAGATACTGAACATATATCTCATGTATAGAACTTTAAATATATAAAAACATGTATGTGCATATCTATATACGTTGCTTATTTATGCTTTATATAAAATAATTTTAATACAAATAATCCTTTCCAACATAAAGTACACTGGCTAATTGGCAATGAGAGCTTTTCAGAGTGCATTATATGGATTTTCCCTGAAATAGGAGGGATAAAGTGCATTGGATTTTAAATGCTTTGAGTGTCAACGTAGAAAATCTGTCCACTTTTCCGAGGCAGACTATTTCAGTGATGAATTTTAACTGACATAACCAGAAATGAGGAAAATTTATACTGATGGTGAATATGCTTGTAGGCTGAAAAGAAAGGAATTAAAAAACAATAAAATGGTTGTACTAATGCAGCAAAATGTAATATGTAATCGTGTTCATGAAAATTATTTTGTTTCAAAATAAATGTTCCATGTTCAAATATGAGAAAAAACATATGCAAGCACTATTCAGAACAAAAGAGAAGGAATTTTGCAACTGCATTTAGCGATCCTTCACAAACTATTAGTAAGAATTCCCCGAAACATAAGTACAGCAGCTCACGCTGGTTCCTGAGAAACAAAGGGATTATTGCATTAAGTTGTTTCTAGCAAGTGAAAAAACACAAGCCTCAGTCCAACCTGAAAAGGATCCTTGCTGAAAAAAATAAGTTTAGTAAATGTCCAGACAATTAAAATGTTTGACCAATTTCTTCTCTCCCTAGAATACTGTTCATGAAGCAATGTCAACAAGATATTCAAACGATTAAGTTGCAATACATGCATAATACATACGTTCAAATGATACTTCAAGAGAAAAAGAATCCAATTCCTACCAGTTTGGCTGAGTTGTGACGTGCTGCGGCTTTTTCTCGAGAGGCCCACAATGGCGACCATCTTGGCACCAATGCTGGAGCGTCTCTTTTTGCCGCCACCACCAACAGTGCCCACTGCCGTGTCCGACTGGCTGCCATCGTTCTTGTCGAGTGTGTACATGTCCCCGCTGATGCTGGTGCTCTTGGTCATGTTCTTTCCTGAGGCGCCCATCTGTCTGCTTTGCATTTTGGATGTAAAGACACTGTCAGCCAGTGGACGAATAAACAGTGCAGACAAAGAAGAGTAAAAAGGGGAAGACAGAAAAGGACAGGTTTCAGATGGAAAGTTTTGGGACACTGGAGGGTAAAAGCAGCTAATTCACACAGGTAGGGTTTGTTTTTCTTAGAGGTAAAGAGGAATAACTTTAATTGTTAGGTTCCTGTTTGGTGTCCTGTAAACATACTTGACTCATCCAAATTTTGTTTTAAACACTAAGCTCTTATTCACTGATTGTCATTACCAGCAAAAACATAGCAATGATTGAATACATTAGGATACCATATATAGAATTTTTTAAAATTTTATGCAAAAAGACCAGTATGTTCCTGCACATTTTTATTTTGTTCTTAATGATTTCAGTGTTGTTCTTTCATATTTCACTTATCAAATCACAAATATTGGTTCATCTAGTTTATCAACTAAGTAGATTCTGAAAATGGCTTGAGTAAAGATCGCCTGGGCCAGGCAAGGAAAACAAAGCAAATAAAGCACAGAAAATGTAATTTACAGTGCTGCTTTTTTCAACAGCAAATCAGAGGTGCAGAAACCCAACACAGATGAATAGTAGTTACACATGAATTTTCACCTGATTAGACTTTTTCTTTGTTACTAGAAAGCATTTGTACTATGTTTATATCTCATTATAATAGCCTATAAAGCAAACAGTCAAAAGCTAACATAAGAAGTGTTTTCCATGCTTTTCCGTACGGTAGACCCTTCAGTAAGCTAAAGCAAAGGCACCTCCTGGCTCCTCTGTTGTTCTCATGATCTTCCTGCAGTAACTATAGTGCTTGATTACTTGAGAAAGGTCTGAGAACAGGGTAACAAGGCTAGGTTAAAAGACAACTTTCTTCAGTACAGAGCTTATCTAAGATTATTATCCCCATTTCTCTTATACATCTCTTCTATGCTTTTCTTGAGATTCATCTATCATAGTATCAAGTTTTTACCTTTGTTCACCCTTTTTCTTGTTGAGGTGACAGAGCAATATAGGGCTGTTGGATATTTGCTGTCCCCCTAAAAGTGCCATTATCTCCAAGTATTAATTGTCACTGTGGCAGCATAAGTACTGAAACACCAGAAGTGCTTCCTGTTGGTCATTACTGCTCCCAGCTTTTAGGTCTTATGACAAAACATTTGTTTAGCGATAACTTCTACTGTTAATGGTGCTAGCACCTATAGAACATGTTATTTATCTATTTATTTAAACTGGCAAGACACTTCAGAAATATATAAGTAAATGAAAGGTTTTAATGAGAGTAGATCAAAAGGACACTGTACACAAATGCAGCAGTGAGGCTACTACATCCCAGGATGTACAAACCAAATAATACACTTTTCAAGCCATCAGATAGAAGGTCAAATTGTGGGCAGACTGACACATAGTGGACCCAGGGCCCGATCTCCAAGAGGTCTGGGTTAAGGGACTTTTTCTTCGCACAGAAATGAAAGTCTGTAGTGATATGTGACATGCCTGGAGAAATACCCAGACTGGAAACTCGAAAGCACATGTAAGCCTGATAATATGCGTAAAGGATATTTTGATATTTTGAAGTGAAACTTCCTGCATAGAACTTGGATCTTTATTATTCTATTCAGTATGGCAAATCTCATTAATAAGGCCATGCTAGATACAGTGCCAAACCATCCATAGAGAAAAAAATCCTGGGATATTTTTGGAAATCATGGGAAATAATTAATTAAAATTGTCATTACATAAAGGCTAAAAAAAGGTTATTTTTGCTTTTTAAATACTTTCTCCAAAACATACTAAGGCTACTCCTAGAGCTGTGAGGCTTTACCTCTCAACAGAGGGCTCTAGAGTTGATTATTATTTATGAATTCATTCATATACAAATATATATTTGCAAATTTGCTTCTCTGGCCAGGAGAGTGTGAAAATAACTGAGGTTCCCTTAGAGGTCAGCTTTGTTGGCTGAGGAACAGTTCTGTGATAGCTGTGATTCCTTTCTGTGTCTTCTTTGGGCTGAACAGAGAGGTTATGAAAGTGCTCACTCTTGGCATAGGTTATTTTTGACTCCTTTGCCTATAGCTAGGCATAGCCACACTATTTTCCCCTTATGTATAATGGCTTAAATCGATTTCAAAAAAAGAAGGTAGTGTTGCTTCTTTATGAAGTTTTACAATAAACGTGCTGTCAATAAAACCTATCTAACAGATTAATACAGTGCCCTCAAAAGCCAAGGGACCACTGGGTCCCTTCCAGATGATTCAAGGGGAAGTGAGATAAGGCATCAGATTTGGAATAGCATGAACAGAGGAAGATACAGGAGCTGGTTTATCCAGGAAATCGACCTTAGGCATGATGTCAAAAAATACTGGGTGTGCTTCCTAAGGAAGTTATCAGCGAAAATTTGAGTTAGTATCATCAGCTGAGAAAAAGCGCAAAACAAAGTTGAGAGATAGTCTTAGTGCCCTTAATTGGACAGACAGTAACACAAGTTTGAAATCAGTGGTAACAGGAAAGTTTTTTCACCTCTCCTTCTTATTACATGTTAGTACATATTGACGCACATTGTTAAATTTAACACTAAGACAAGAGTGGGATAGGATGCAAGTAAACAGGAAGGCACAGAAGAAAAAAAGTCAGTCTCTAGTTCTGGGTTTTTTTAACACTATGACAACTCATTCATAAGATGATGATTATATCACATGCTATATTTTCCTTGAAACTAACACCTTTAAGTATTGCTTCATAGAAAGGAGGTGCTACAGAAAGTAATTCTCAGTTTCAACACTATCTTGCATATAACAAACATTAGAGAGAGCTAGGAAGGACAATGTCGGGAAGAGCTCATATCTTCCACATTATTTCATGCAAAATTCTTCTAAGAATCAGAAAAGTATAGCCCTTCAACCGCTAATGCTATTTTAACCCACATTTTATACGGGAATATGATTAACGTGAATGTGCTGTCTGTCAAGTCTACTTCTTTTCAATAATTTTTTAATCAGTTGTATTCTAATTTGACATAGGAGTAGAAAACTAAAGCTCTTTAGTTCTTGTTCTTGAATTGTCTTTGAAAACAGATCCCTGGAGAGAAACTTTTATTAATGCCCCTTCAGGGAAGGCTGTACTGTAAGTCCCTGATATTTCACATGGGATTTAATTCTTACAGCACAGGTTGATAGGAACATTATTCTTACTGTTTGCAGAACAACCTATTCCACTAATGCTTTTTTCAAGAATGACATCCAGAAAATCAGTAGGTTCCTATCATATTTACTAACAGAAAATAATAATTATTGCATGTTTTGTAAGTGATATTAACCTTTAGGAAAGGTCATAGCAGTGAAAACAGAAATCTTATATTTTCTCACAAAACTTTTACTGAGAAGAAAGCTCCCACTTCCTGAGTCTTATGTGCCTTTACCACATCACTGAAGCACTTCACGTGCAATTGCCCAAGATACATAATTCTATTGAAAAGCAAAGGATTGCAACAATCACCCCTATTAAAGCAAACAATGTGCCTAAAAAGGTTAGCATGCACACAAATTTGCTATAATTTCAGCAGACAGTTACTTATGAAAGCACTAGAACTAGCATTAGAAGGATCTGCTCCTTTGTTGCTGTTTAAGGACTTCAGTACCACAAAAGGAAGTTTTGCTCTGTATACCTGCTAACAATGAGGTAGACTTCATTCAGCCAGGTTCCACTGACCAACTAAGAAAATTAGGAGTGAGAATTCAAGTAAGGAAAAACAAATTTAGATTTAGAATTGTGTAGATATTTCAATACTAGTACAAATAACTAATATTGACAGCTCATTCACAGAGTCCTTTTTATTTTCCAATAGAGTTCTAAAAATATTTTCTCTAGTTAAAGTTTTTCCTCCTGAAAAACAAACAGCAGGGAAGACATCTTTGCTATGATCCCAACTAGCAATCAGCTCCTTGAAAAAGCCACCACATAGCAGTGACTTTGTCTTTCCTCAAACCCTCTTTCTCCAAGAAGGTTTGAGAAATATGTACTAGGAGGGTTTTGAATGGCTCATAGTGTCATTCAAAGTATAGCTGAAGGGATCATGAGCAAGCAAACTCCTTCCTCAACACTCTGAACCCAAACCCCTTTCATACTTTCTGGCCATCCAAGCCCTCGCTCACTAATCAGTCTTGGTAGATGCTTGGTATCTTCTCCCATTAAGTTATTCCTCTACCACGACTCTCTTTTGATAGCGCCAGAAATGGCTGATTCCCTGAAGAAATAGGGTGGCTTATGTCAGGTTTGGTTCCTTGCCAAAATAACAGTACTATGAAAGGGACTGTGAAGTAAAACAGTAAATCCTACAATCTTTTCTCTTAACAGGAAAAAAAAAAGATTTATCCATTGACTTTTCTTTACATGTATACCCATACACAAACACACATATCTATATCATCTTTATCTATATCTATATCATTTATTTATCCATATTACTCTTCTGGTCTATAAGTCTGGATCCTCATCTATAAGATTAGATCCTTGTATATTAATAAATATCTACTGGCAGCATGTAATAAAATTAAATTTAGCTGTAAATTGTAAATATGCACATAACATATCATAGGTAATATGGACACATGGATGTAAGGTGATGGGCAAACTGCAAAAGACTTGAAATGAAAATGCTTTTAAGCTGGAAAACTGTGAAACCTGGAACATATAAGTATGTACCACCGTATTTTAAAACTGACATTAAATAACAGTAATTTATGAGACAAAGAATAGAACTGAACTAAAAATATGGTTTTCAAAGTGGGGTGGAAAAAACCTGAAAGGTAAATATCTAGGAATTAACTATGCTATTCCCAATCACACGTGAATAATAGCACAATTATCATCCTTATTAGAATCTAAAGATGAACAAAATCATTACAGAAACCCCTGTTCCTGGCAGCCTACAGCAACAGCAACAGAAAACAGTGAACTTGACAAGCTACTGACCTTGGCTTAATGGGGGCACCACCTAGCAGTCAACAAGAGCAGGGCGCTGGGCAAAACTCACAAGGGAATCTTGCTTCCTGAGTTACCCTTAAACTAGGAAACCACTTGAGGACACTCAGAACTGAAGATAAGTGTTTGCATAATTACGATTATGCAAAGTCCAGTGAGAGGCTTCAGTGCTTAAATTTTCAAGTGAGTAAGGAAAAAGGGATGATTCCTCTACTTGGTCTTCCACTTCAGTCATGTTCTTTTCGAGTTCTTCTCCGTTGTGGGAAGTAGTTTTATACACCTGCCCTAAAGCACAGCATTCCTCTGTAATTGCTTCACAAACAGAGGGAAGAGGAAAATGTTAAATGACCTAACAGCTAAGTGTAAAACACACCCTGAAGTCTAATCATCAGTTAGAACAGTCTACTCACAGCAAACACAAAACAGGTATTTGACATATTTGTATTTTCCCAAGTGATAATTATTCCACATAGTCAGGGTTAAGTTGAACAAGATGGCTTCCTATGTATTTTACAATGAATTTTCTTGACTTCAACTTTTTGTGGTCATATGTACTACAAATGAATTTTAAAGGAATACATTCTCAAAGAATGCAGCAGAAAAATGTTCTTCAAAACAAATCAGAGAAAAATAATACATTAGAAAAGAAATTAAAATAAGACATCTTTGTTTATGTGTAATTTAAAGTCATTAGTGTAGAGGAAATACCATAAGTGTTCTGATATATTCTTAAAAATATATTGGGCTAGCCAGCTGAAGGGAGGCAGAATGACAGATATTCAACTAGAGGAAATTTATATTGTTCTTACTGTCATTGAAGAGCCGTATACCATACATAATAGTAAATAAAATGGCTCAGGCCTGTTCTCTGACCTTGAGAGCTTGCATATACACAGCTAATTTATATTCTCCCCAAAAGAGGGTTTCCTCACACATGCTGCCTCCTGGAAATAGCCCATGCCATGTCCTGAGCTGCGCCTGGGCACTGTCTCTGAATGCCAATTGTCCTGCACAAAGGTGTGCCAAGGAGCATGGAAGCGGTTTGAACAGTATGAGTGATCATTCTAGATAGTGCGTGAGACTATGCCCTGGCCCTGTCTAGTTTATTGGTATAGACATAACCTTACGTTCCTTAATGAAACTAAAAATCACAGATTGTTCTTGAATTCTGATATTCTACGGTTGATCAGGCCAATTCTAGGCCATAAGCTTTCTCCTACTGCTTCTAAGGAAAAACAGTCAATAATCACAAAATTGCTAGTCATCCACAGCTTTATGGAAAATGTAATATTGTATTTCTGATTTCTTTAAAGGCATTAATCTTCAAAACCTCTTTGGCAAGGCCCATTTGTTTCCAAAGCAGGAGTGCAGCTCTTCTCTGGAATCCATCTGTGTTTGCTGTCAAAGTTTTAGAGACTCTTACTACAGCAGCTAATCAGAAACTACCTGCTTCTTCTCCCTGGGGTTTGTCAATATCTATGCTGAATTACAGAAAGACTAGGAAAGACTGGCAGATAAATCCTCCCAAAATATGTTGTCTAGGATCTGCTCTTTTGAAAATGATCCCTTCTGGGGTCGATACATCAGCCAGAGGGGAATACTGCAGAGCGCCTAAGGAAATCCTCACAGGAGGGAGGCAGCGAAGCACATCTCGTAAGATGTTTCATTCAGTCTTGGTATCTCCTGCTTTAGACACACCATTTCCTTGATATCTGAGCAAGAAGGACAGTGACAGACAGTTCATGTGGTTTGGGTTAAATCCTTTGACTAGAGGGCAGATTTCACAGTGCACAAGGAGGGTGCCTCTAAAGGCAGCAAAACTGCCTCAAAGCCACTTGATATTCAGCCATGTAGTTTGGAACTTTTGTACCACGTAAGATGGACCGCAACGGGAACAAAATGCTCCAGATCCTAGATAAACAGGTTTCTTACAAAAACTTGGCTTAATCAGTAGATCAGTGGAGAGTAGCTGACTTTTGGATCTTAAGGAGAAAAAAGTAAGTCAGAAACTTCACTGTTATGGTTCTCACAATTTCTGACTGGCTTATTTGTGCTCCAGAGGCACATTTATGGGCTTATAGAAATTACTTACTCCAGAATTAATCACAAAATAATATTGCTGGCTGATGTCATACCTTCCATGAGAGCAGTTGCAGAAACACTGAATCCTCATTGTTTCATATTTACCAAATGGGAAATATCCTCCTGTCTCCACAGTTAAAGAACCTGCAGTCTTTGGCTGCCTACGTTGCAAACCATTTGCAAATCTTGGTTGGTATCTTACTAGTTGGTCAGATTCTTGCCTGAGAAAACAGAAACTCTTTTACAGAAACTTGCTGATTAGTATCGTAAGTGCCAAATTTCCTCAGGAATCTTTTGTTTAGGCTGGGGAAAAAAAATACTGACACCTGGGAGTCCTTATGCTTTTTCATGCCTGTTGAGATTTACAATATGTGGCAAACCAACCAGAATAGGGAAGGAGGAACCCAAGATAGTGACTCCCCTGAAAGCTGTCATTGCTTTCAGGTGTCCCACAGGTTAAAGAATCTTACTAAGATTTCTGGAGACATCATATACTGTTGAACAGGGAAGTACTGCCCATTTTTTCTGTACCTTAAGTAATCCAACAGGCAGCGGCATGAACGGGCAACCTAAAACTAGGTAAATCTACTAATTCAGTCATTCTGCAAAGACAAGATACAAGAAACAAGACAAACAGGCACTAACCCAAATCAAAGACAAAGAATATTTTCGATTTGGGAACAAAGACAAATAAGAAACACCTTAAATCATTGTTCTCCAAATAAAAAGTTTCTGACTGTGTGGATTTGTGCATAGCTTATAAGACAAATCTTTTCTTACTACATACAGTCATTTAATAAACACAAATCATATTCTCTCAGGCATCCTCTGGCACTGCTGCATTTTTCTCTCCTTGAATTATCAAAAGAATAATGCACTCCTGTAAAGACAATATTTCTCCTTCCCCTATCTCATTTGTTAAAACAATACCACAATCCACCTTTCACTGCTCTTCCTTCTATCATTTTCCTTACTAATAAACTTTCAAGACAGATATTTTATGTTGGCAGATGTAAAAAGCCTCTTCTCCCTCTTTACTAACCTTGTAAGCTGACATCACAACGGTAGGAGTTCTTCTGCAGTAAAGTACTGCTAACAGTCTGCAAAACTTGCTTTTAAAATAAATCAGGCCCTAGCCCTGAACTTTGACAGTCTGTGGCAGAAAGCAGTACAGTAAGCAGTAAAGAATTCTTGCACTCATTCAGTGGCTGCACAGTCACTAATAAATCACATAGAAAAATATCACTTCATTCTACAAAGAATGAATAAAAATGTTGTTATTATATATGCTCCTAAGCATGACTGTTAGACTAACATTATTATGTCAATCTCAATCCTTTTGTTTTTCAGCTAGCAGCAAATGCACTTTACTACAAACAATATTATCTAACATAGCCACTTTTCCAATCTGCAGTATTACTAATATTTTTAAATATGAAAGAGAAAATAGTGTATCTTGTTAAGGGGATTTTTGAGGATTTATTTTGTTTTTCTGCAGTCTTCATTATCACTGAATTGGAAATGAGAATATATCATCTTGCTTCTGTGCCAGAAGTATATGTGCTAGAGAATCAGATTTACACTGAAGTCTTTTGGGAGATTTTATAGGTTTCTTTTTTTCCCAATATAAATTCAATATCAATATTTCCCTATCATTTTCCTTACTTCTCTGGTAAATGATCCCTAACTAACAATAAAGCACTTGCAACTATAACACTTCACTTTGCCAAGTGATGTACTGTGATGTCCCAGCGAAAGGATTTTAATGATTTTTCAATTGTATTTTCTTACACTTACTCCTTGTGAGATTGGAAGACCACTGAGGATTTCTTTTACGGCTTTTTACAAGCAGGAAATGAATTTTAATGCCATTCTTAATAGACCTCTTTAAGTCATTTGGAGAGGTTCTCATTTCATTAATTTGCTGAAAAACATTAACAGAAACAGCGTTATGGGGACAGCTGTGATGTAGGAAATAACAATTCCACAGGAATGTTGCTTCTGGCCAATACATGTACTCATCTGCCAATTCACATCACAGAGAGACATGACAGCTTTGAAACTGTAATGTCTCTTGAGACTCACTTGGCCAAAAATTATCTTATCAACTCATTTGCGATATAAATATTGAAAAGTTACTGGACTGACTTCACCATTAGGTTTATTTTACTGAAATCATAATACAAAAGGTAGTGGGAAAACAACTGAGCTTGTAATTAGTAAATCTTTCTAATGAATTGGTCTAATCATGGAAGATTTATCTTTTTCATGAGAAATGAATTACTGAATAAAGCAGTGATGATAATGGATTTTGTTATATATATTTACTAATCAGAGAAATCATGTGTGCACATCTGAAAATAAAAATAACCTAGTACTTCTACAATAAGGAAGTAACTGTTTTA
Source organism: Struthio camelus (assembly GCF_040807025.1). Classification (NCBI taxonomy): domain Eukaryota; kingdom Metazoa; phylum Chordata; class Aves; order Struthioniformes; family Struthionidae; genus Struthio; species Struthio camelus. The sequence goes on from NC_090943.1 coordinate 144,748,719, forward strand.
AAGGTCTCTCACAAAGTAGAAGCACCTCACCAGTTACAGTACATAGGTTGACATAAACTGGATCTTTCCTACTCATTTATATATCCAGCTCTGGATATTGCTGTCCATTTTATTTCACAAAACAACAGCTGTATAGCTTTTTCTGTATTATGCCTAGAATGATAGGCATCTTTGACAGAAAAAAAATCTTACAATTGTTCATGGCCATGCTGTGGGGTTACTTATCAAACATTGCTACAACAAATGAGAGATGAAGGAGAAACATTTTAAAAGACAACTGTTTCTAAAAAGCTAGCAGTTGAATTTTTCACAGAGCTTCAGAGGTTCTTAATAAAAAATCTTGCTGTTTCAGAAAGAATAATAGGCCATTGGTTTTACTCAGAAATACAATTTATAGCAAGTTTTTTATTTAAATTAAATTAAAATTACAGGTCAACAAAAATATTACATTCATGTTTATCTACTGTTGACAGACTTTCAAGTTTTCCTTCATAGAGTTACCGAAAAGCTTCATTACCTTAAGAGATATGCATCTATGCAGAAATCCCTTCCTTTGCTATAGTGAACTAAAGCAAACATTTAATATATATATGACTTCAAAAGAAGCCTAGAAAGAATGACAGCTAAAGCACAAAAATCTTCTATTAGTCAGTTCTCATTTTAGCTTGATATACGTTTGTAAAACATAAGCAGTTTATTTGAGCTCTGAAAGCTTGGCAATAGGGAAACAGAATCCTAAATAAAGACAGATTCAGTTGTAGAATATTATCCAGAATTTGTGAGTTTAGAAAGTTGAGCATTTTCTTTAACCCACCCTGGCAAAAAAACACCTGCCTTCTTAATAGCAGGTTAACAATAGGCTTGCTGAATTAGAACTGACAGTGAGCAATCTGACTGAGTGCCTCTTACAGAAATGCACCTTGCGTGTATTTAATTTGAAGGTTAGAATGCTGTGTGCTTATTTGAACATATTCCTGAATTACAGTCTTCCAATAGAGAAAAGTCAGAGAGGGAGCATTCTGCTTTACGTATTAATGATGCTGACTAAATCACAAAATACAACTATACTGCAAGCTTGCTTAATGTTGGCCAGATTTATTCCCTGCAGAATTTAAAAGAGCTCTTTGAAATGAAAAGCAAGCCGTGAACAGATAGAGTAAACCTTAAATCTGCCATGTGCCCCAGACCTAAAACTACCAGAGACATAATATAAAATCAAGTCTGGAAAATGAGAAAAATTTGAAAGTTGAAGGTATACACTCTCAAAAATATTTGGAGATCAGAGAAATCACATATTGCCTCAGGGCATAAAGAACCATGGTTTGGTATCTTTATTTGCTATACTGAAATTACTTAAAAGGAAGATTTTTTGTTTAGCAAACATTGACAGCTAAAAGGCTTCTGAAGACAATCATGCAGGAACTTGATAGCCAGCACTACTGAGACTACATTAAGGGGAAAAATCACATAATAGACAGAGAAAAACCAGATGTCCGAAAAGGGCTTTGACTAATTCAACTGTTGTAATCAATATGGATTTCACTATAGCTGCATCTATACGTCACTCATCAAAGACTGGATTGCTTTGATTAGTAGTGTACAAAGTGGATCTGCTCAGGCCCCTTGTCTTTTGTACTGCTAATGTGTGGGGGGTCTAAAGAATAAAGGAACAGTGACATTTCCTCCATTCCTTGTAAATACAGGTTGCTTGAGAACGCTAAAAAAATCAGGGTCAGAATAGACACTGCTAACATCTCACAAAATCATACTTTCTCTTTGAATTGATCTTCTGGGACCAAGAGCTAAATGGACACAGGCAAGAGATCTGAAGCCATAATTACCTCAACCAAAGAGACATTATCTGGGACATCATGATCTCGCCTGCCTGACTTCTGTCACTTTGACAAAATGACTTTGAGTCACCTGGGCCGCTGGGGGGAATTAGAAAGGCATACAGGAGACTAAAGACCATCATAAAAAGAAAGCGTTGTGAGGAAATTTGGCTTCCAACTTTCTGAACTCACGTTTGCAGACTTGGTTTTCCAGCCTGGAGAGAACAGAGCTCCCTCCTAAGGAACTATCGGGTCTATATGCATCTTTGGAGCACCCGTTCAGTGTTGTTTACCGTGGGCTGTCATAGAAGTATGCCTGTGGGAAGAGCTGGGCTTGCAGTGGTCACCCAAGCCCACAAGCTCTTTACTCACTAGTAGGGGCCACATGATGAAACATCTCCCTGCTTGTGTAGGTAGTGCTTTACAGACACGCTCCCCGCTAGCTTTTGCTGCTGCAGCTTCTCAAGATGAGTAAGAGAACCGTGAAGGCACAGTGAGAGTACTGAACTCCAGAAAGTTCAAGTAACTTTGGTCAAATAACTTCAAAATCAAACAGATGGTCAATGGCACACCCCTGGAGCATCATCTTACAATGTGCATTAAGTAAGTAAAAATAAGGCTGGCACTGGGCCCTTGACCTTTAGTTAAAATATCATACTTGCCAGATGGATCTGGCAATATATCTTTCACAGCTGTAGGGAAATGAGGATGAGAGATTTTTCTCTCTGAGAAAGAGAGGCTTCAAAGGTCCTTTTCTGACACCTACTCTTATTCAATTTTGATTTTTCTTGTACTGCCAACACAACTAGGATGTCCAAATTCAGACAAACTCAAAAAGTTTTTAACGCTTCTGTGGCTTGACATCACTTCTCAACTCATTGTGCCTTTGAGTGCTATTTTGATCGATGTCTGCCATAAATACCCTTTTTTGTCAGAAATACATTTCTGACTGGATGAACAGTTCTCTTAAAAAACAAATAGCAAGTAGCTTACAAGGATTTCTCTTATTTGACTGAGGCTTCTATAATACAATTTTCCTTAAGTATAGACCAGAAAAGCCTGAAATCACCACTGCCTGTATCAGTGTCAAAGATGGTTTCACTGAGTGACCATGATAAGAGGTCTCTGTCATGAATCAGAACTCCCAGACCCAGGACAGCCTTCCCAGTGCCCTCCATGCCTGCTATACATGGTCTGGTGCTCTTTGTCTTAAAGAAGAGTAAAAAAATCACTGCTTTGTTGAACAACTGAAATCTTGAAAGTCTTGCTCGTTCATTTCCCTAGGCTTTACATGGTTTGCAGTTTTGTGAAGACGTTCAGTTCTATATGGCTTACAGTCTTTTGCCTTTGTGCAACTGGTGCCAGTGACAGCTTTGACAATTACTGGCAATTAATAGACTTCAGTACTGAGGATACCAAGTTTAGCCCTAGTGGTCTTGAATTTCTAGGGATAAAGGGCTGTTAAAACTGCAAATATTTTAGGACAGATGGACCATCTCAAGGAATTCTGAGTAACCTTCTCAAAAGTCTCTAGCTTTGATTTAAATACCATTTTGAAAAATGGGAGCCTAATGCATAGATGTTATCATATTACTAACAAAAAATACCAACAATGTATCTATATTTGGACAAAACCAGTACCTATATTTTAGAAATATCTTTATGAAGTAACAAGAAGGAAATTTATAGTTGTTTCTTACATAATCTTATTTACTATTTTTAAGGAAGTACATTCAGAGGAATCACCAAAGGAACTAAATTAGTTTTACAGTCTTTTCACTTTTCTATTCAAAAATAACACTCAGATTAAACTCTTCGGAATAGTGAAAACATATAGCACTGCGATGGAACCATAGAATCACAGATGTGAGAGAAAGAAAAGCCTAAAGAAAGCTTTTCTGATTCAATTCATTGCGTTTATAAGTTTTCTCCCCACACTTAGTTCTTGCTATTGCTATTCCATTTCATGGACCTGTTGTGCTGAATCTTGCCCAATTACAGAGAAAAAAAGCTTGTCCACTGAGGAACATACAACTTAAATAAGTTTTAAAAAGAGAGGCTTTAGGCTTTAGAAATTGAGCTTTTTAAACACACTTAGAAGTGCAAAAACCAATAATTTAATAATTATATTTCCATCCAGCCACATTTTAATTTTTCACCCTCATCTCTACTTTTTGCATGTCTCCAAGGCTTTCCATTTGCTTTTTTTTTTAACGACTGGTACATGGTTTTTAAATAACCTTCAGTAAGAGGAGTACACATCAGTGTTTTCCGGACCACAGGTTACAGCTAATACTCAGTAGAGGTGGAAGCGCGGGAGTTTCATAGAAAGGGAAGCAATTGCAAAAGATACTGTGTGGCTGTCAAAGAAAAAACGTCCAAGAGTTCCGTGCTGGGCACCATACAACAAAACTACAGACTGTTCCAAACGAGGTAGTCTCACTGTCCACCTGTTAATAACGTGCACTTCCAAACTGATTACTTCATTATTTCTCAGTGGATAAAAGTAAGTTTAGTAGCTGATTCTATACATCATTTGTGCTAACTCGTAAGGTTCCCTAATGGGTTTGATAGAATGCGACGAATATCTTAGAATCAGGTGGCTTCGTTAGACTTCTTCAATGATTGGTATTCTGCTCCTGGGACAGATTTCACAAAGCATATATGAATTAATATAATTCTTTTCCAAACCAATGATAGATTGATATCCTTTTCCATAATACTTCTTCAGAAATCACAGAAAGTTTTCTCCTGTATGTTATTTGTGTAAGTGCAAAAAAACACTGGCCAAATTATTGGCTGAATGTGTTGCTGCAGACACAGCTGCTACTACAGCTCTTGAAGATTTGCCTCAATGTGGAATACTTAAATAAGTTAACGAACTTACAGTAAAATGCAAGGCTTTTGATCTATGCTTTAAATGGGGTAAGAATTTGTCACGAACTGCTCACGAACCTCTTTACAAAGCCCAATAAAACTAATGAAATCTTACTGAAAACAGCACTTAGCTTTAACTACTTTGATTTCAGATCCACAAACTGGTAATAGTAAACAACTCTCTGCTTATCTAATTAGAAGTGCACAGAACAGTTATGCTGAGGGTACACAAAATAAAGCTGATGCTTTTTTTATTCAACCATTCATCCCGCATCCCTTCGCCAGCTGCCTGAATAAAGTGATCTGTATTTGAAAAGAGCTGGTGAACACTGTACCTGCAACCTGTAATTCTGATCCCATGAACGGCAAAGTCATTCTGTTATGAGGTTGAAGAACTTACTACACCAATACCTTGGGTTGAGAGCTAGGGGAAATTGTAGGCTGACGTCCTTGAAAAATTACATCAACATTCATGTTAAACAGCTATACTCAAGTTCTCTCTCTTATCATGGCAGAAAAAAAATTGGGTGAACCTTAATAGCTTAAGGGGTGCCTGTTACGGCAGTGGTGGCGTCCCAGCACCTCTTGCCATTTCAGCTGAGGCCCACGCTGGGACTTGTCCCACCTCACCCCAAGCTGGGAGCAAGCTCAGTCACAGGAAGGGAAGGGTGCAATGGGAGGCTGGCAGCTGGGGATACACTGCTGCTGCCATTGTCATTCCACCTGCCTGTAGCCTGCTTTTGCTTACTTAGGAGAGGCTCCTGAGTGTTTAGCACAGCCTGAATTTCTTGTTCTAATGATGGTAGTGTGTTTCTGTCCACGCTGTTTCCCAAAATACCTAGGGAATGGCCAGGGATTTACCAGTCTGCATACACTGTGTTGAAGTGTCTGGCCTGTTTGTGCATGGTTTAAGTGACCTGCAGAAGCACAAATCCAGCACTTCTAGGAAGATATTGCTGGATTTATCAAGTGCACGGTCTGCCTGTACTGCTCTTTTGCAAAAGGACTGATCACACAACGGGGAAAGAGCCCCCACTACAGTTTCCTCTACAAATGTATGTCCTATTTTGCTAGGAAGGTTAGGCACCATTAAGGTGTTTCATCCATTAGTGCAGTTGGAGTAACCACTATAATTACTCTGAAATAGCTTTAAGAAACCAAACAACATATGCACACTGAAAATAGATTCCTAATGCTTGCTATCTTTTGCACAGTTTTAGATATTTTTACCAGAACTGAAATTTTCACAGAACGTTCCTGGCCTCCACCACTACAGGGGAGCTTGCACAGACTGAACGGATCTGCTTTTTCATCCAGCTTTGCAAAACACTGTATTTAACTGATAATAGCTGCAATCAGTGTGGAAGCCACATAAACACTGAAATACTGAGATTACAATATAAAGCAAATCTAAGAAACAAATGCTCATCAGGAGCATCAGGAATCAGTTTCAAAACCTATATAATTAAATTCTCTAAATATTTTCAACTGAATCACACACAAAAAAGAAAGGGAAGTGAGCTTGATTTGAATCTTTACAGACCACAAAGGAAATGACATGGAGAGCATTAAGAACCATCAGGAAGAGAACAATCTTTTTATCTGAACAAATCCATTGCCTAAAACTGTTCTCCACTCTGCTTCTTGTGCCATGGAGTGCTTCTGAAGAATTACATCCCAGCTGATTTTTCCTGCTACAAATTCATTCTCTCCTTCTTCAGTTCTGTCATCTTCCTAGTTAATCAATTCTATTTCTCCTTCTTTTAGCTTTCACTTCTCTTTTTCACACAGAATTGCACTGATTTCTTCCAAAATATAGCAAAATACATGATCTGTTTTTCTCTTGTACTATCTATGTATTTTCCCCTTTACAGTTTTCTCCTCCTTCTCCCCTGTCATGGACATAGAAATGTCTCATTGGGTCTCTTCCTTAGCTGCCTCATTTGCCTAAGTGACTACATGCTGTCTTCTGATTTCCTTTGCTCTCATCTCTCACACTTTCCTTACTCACATGTCTAGCCACCTGGCCACCACTGGTTCTTTCCCCAGATAACAGAAACACACTTTGACATATCCCTTTAAAAAGTAAAACAGATCCTCTGTTCTTGCCCTCACCAGCTCTGCAACTATTGCCACATCTCCTTTCTCCTTTCTTGCATTAATTGAACACATTGAATAACTCAGTGCTGAGTTTCTGTTTTCCAATTCCACTTCAGTTTCCAAACTTTCACCTTTTGCATTCAGCTGAAACTGCTTCTGCTGAAGTCTTTAATGATCTCCTAAGATTTTGAAAGCACACGTTCTCTCCTTTGTCTTGCTATAATTAACATGCTCTTTCTGAAATTTTGTCTTCCCTCAGCTTCCATAGTGCATCCTCTCTTGAACTTCCTCTAATCATTCATTCAACACATCTCTAGTAGATTCTCATTTTCTGCCCTGTGAGGGTCCTACAGGGTTGATATCATCGGTATCCCTGAAACCAACATACCTTCAGCAACAGTACATCAAAATATTATCCCTTCTGCACTAATAGTTCACAGAACTCCCTCTTCTCTCCCCTCCAGTCTTCTGGCTACATGGCAACCTTTCTTTGGCACCTCCCTGTGAATCACCAATTTCAGCTCAGTACTGCTGACCTCCATTTTTCCCTCCAAGACCTCTCCTCTGCTTCTTCTCCCAGTGATGTGGGACATGCAAATTGTTCGTGGCTGTTACATGGGTAGGACTTTTAACTCAGGCTTTACATTAGGTCCACAAACTTATGTCTTGCACAAAGTTTCTATTTCACATCTAACCTCTCTGTCCATCCATGCACCTAAATGTTTTGTTCACTTTCTCATCATTTCATATGCCAGTTATCATAGTGCTTTTCTCCAGCCCTAACAGAATCACAGAATCACAGAATCACAGAATCACAGAATCGTTTAGGTTGGAAGGGACCTCTGGAGATCATCTAGTCCAACCTCCCTGCTCAAGCAGGGTCCTCTAGAGCACAACCTACCTAACCTATCCCCATTCAGAATACTGTAGGAAAGATAAATTTCATAGCCTTTCAATTGTATCTCAGTACAAAGATATCATTTTTCTTTACCCCGTTGAACATACGTTGCTTGTCTTTATTTTCTAGTGCTGTAATCACTGCTCCTTATCACATTTATCTTTTCTCATTTAGCTCCTGCTCCTGATCAGGCTTGCCCTATCATTCACTTATTGTATTTTCTAATCATGTTTTCTCCCCAATGTTTCAAATGCTTGAAAAGAGCTCTTCAGAAGCATTCAGAAAGCTATCTTATTTTCCTTCCTCAAGTTTCCCCTTCGTACTCTTCATTGTCAAGATGCCCTCAAGCCTTTATTGTAACTATCTCCTGTCATGTGGAGCATCATTTAATTCTCCCACATTCCCTCCTCTGGAGCAATGTTATCTCACTATTTGGACTGTTCGTGTTTGGAAAAGAGGTTCTATTTTTTTATGTATTTGAGCACTGTCCGAGACAGTGAAACCCAGGTTCATGACTACAGTTGCTATATATTGATATGATATCACAAAACTATCATGATTTTCAGAATTAATATATTGGACTGATATTTAGGAAAACGTTAAGAAAGGTTAAGATTTAGATCAGTCTGATATAGACTTCTTGCAATAAAAATTATGAATGCTCACACATTAGGTCTAAGAGGGTTCCTCTTGTCCCTAATATCATCAGGGAATTATTTAGCTAACAGATTAAAAGTACGTTGAATAAGAAATAATATCTTCCAGTCAAGCAAAATACTTAGCAGCATTGTCACAAAACAACTGTACGTAAGGAATCCTTAAAACTTATATCAGGAAAGCCTGATCCATGCTTTTAGCTGCGCATCAACTATATGCCAATTTTTAGTTTTACAACGTTTAATGAATGCAAAATCTGACTCTACAGCTATTTCTGCCAAGAAGATTTATCAACTTTTTGTGCTCCAGTACTCCAAAAGTTAATGCAGTGTATTCACTAATTTCATTAAGACTTCAGTAAAAACTGCAGGTGTATATGCAGCTGAGCACATATATGAAGTTTTATAAGGGCTAATAAAATAATCATTTTATGTAATAAATACTAAAAAGACCAACTTCTAAGGAAAATCTGGGCATCTTAAAAGTTACAGAACATGCCATCAGAAGGAACTGGATTAACATCCATTCTTACGACTTATTCTACCTTCTGTTTTGTCTACCCCTTACACAAGTCATGATGACAGGATTACTACTAATCTTCAAGGGGAATTACTTCAGTATGCTAATGATACACAACTATGGATATATGTATCTCCGTCTGTGTCCTTTTCAGCTTGCTTCCTAGGAGATTGCTAGGAGTCTTCAGCTAGGAGACTGCTTAGAAAATACTGAAAATATGAGCACTTACTGCACTATGGGAAAGGAAGGTGGATACAGAGTAACTTTTCTTTTTATTCACAACTTTTATACCAAAAGTGGGCAAAGCAGGCAAGGGACAGATTTTTCATGGCAGGGGCAGAAATTTTATACAAAGTCACTGCAAAAGAGCCACTAAGTAATATCTTGTTTCTCTAGCAAGTAGGGACTCCTGACTTCCTTTATTCCTGTAGGCAGAGAGCAGCTAAAAAGCAGAAGGGTAAACTGGAAGGGGGAGTAAGAAGTTGCATCTTAAGGAGGACTTTAGTTTCTATAAGGGGTAACATTTTTGACTGAAGACTAACCTGAGTGAATGCTGGAAACCAGAAATAGGTCCTGCTTTTTGAGAGGCAGGACTTCCAGATCCCATGAAACTGGGAACTTATTGGGATCCTGGAGAGAAAAGAGTCTTCAAAACATCCTTTCCCGCAGTACCCTTTAAAAGTTCCTGGAGCAAGTATGCAAGGCAATCTTAAAGACAGCTCTTTATAAACCGCTGGCTTCCTGAATTCTAAAATGCACTCACATGAGTGCAGGAATGACAACAACAATATACAGAAGTGGTAGTACGACTATATTGGCCCATGCTGCCCCAACCTGAACACCACACATTTTGACTCTTTTTTTTTCCTACCACTCTGAGAACTGCTTTAAGAATTCCCTTTTCTCCTTCTCACTGCAGGTGAACTGGTTTTTGTATCTCCATTTAGAAAGAACGTGTGTGTGTGTGTGTGTGTGTGTGTGTGTGTGTGTGTCTTAGTATATGTACAGGCATGTACACACATATGTATGTAGCAAGGGAAGAAAGTGGAATGCAGTCTCTGATACAGTAGAGTGCTCTGTGCTTACCCTAGTATATATTAGCACAGTTTCATAGGCATAAGTTATCTATAGGTAGTCTAACATTAGAAGCTTAAAAGAAAATAAATTTTTCCAGGTTTTTTTCCTATTCTTACATGGTGAAAAGAGGTTCAAGAATATTCAGCAAATCTCAAACTCACTTGTTTCTAGTAAAAAAGAATACTGTATTTCTCATAATGCGAATTACATGGATTTTGCAATACAAAATGTCATACATTAACAATAAAAGTCATGGTTCAAAAGGAATTGTGGTAAAAGTGTAAATCTAGAATATTAGCTGATAAAATCAGAGCCAATTGTGCTGAAATGTTTCTGGACACAATACAGCAGCAGAGGTACATAACCCTTCCACAATACAGCAACCCACAATATTATTCACATTGTAGAAAAAAAAAAAAAACTTTGCTTATCCATGTAAATTGTCACTCAATATGCACATTTATCAGCCTACACAAAGAGGATTAAAACAATTCAACTCCTCTTATTTAGTACTGCCACACATGAAGAGTACAGATGGCTTTGATATTGATGACGTATCACTTAACAAAAGATTTCTTCCCTGAAATAACAATTCAAACAGGGAATATTAAGAGGTATCTTACAATTTCTATTGTTTATATAGTCAAACCCAAACGCCATTCTAAACCAATCTAAAAAATAACATGCTGTAGTTGCATGCATAATAATGAGTAAAGTGTGCTGCATTATTTAGTACGCAGAACAAGTTCACTGCACTTGGAGTGAGACTTGTTTAAACATAAAAGTATCATGGTTGAAGGTAGAAGAGGCTGCAGAGAACATAGGCAGCAAGCTAGGCAAAGGGAAAAAAAGGGAAGACAAGTAGGGTCCAGGTACAGGAGGAAAAGGAATAGCTCTGCAAAAACAGAAATATATTTTACCTGACATCCTCTTTCCCTTCCTCAGCTTGGTCCTCTTGGGTCTTTTCCTCATGCCCTGATCCTTTGATTTCCTTCTTATCACAGTTCTCTGTCACCTCTTGCCCTTCCCCTTTTTCATTAATTGCTTGCTCCTTCACTTTTTCCTCCTCCTCTTTTTCCTCCTCCTCAGGAAATATCTCATCTTGTTCATCCCCTTCCAGCCCTCCCTCTTTTTTTTCCTCTATATCCCTTGTCCTTCTGAAGTCAATACAAATTGAACAAGGCATGCAAAAGGAAAAAAGAAAAGAACAAAGTAAAGTTAGGGTCAGAGAGAAGAGCATGCATGAACTCATATGAAAGAATATGTAAAAGAAAACAAACTAAAAGACAGAAGTAGTCATAAGTTAAAGCATGCTGGCTGAATCTCCAGCCTACACTAGAAAAGCTTTAAATTAGGACAGACTTTTAAGACCCTCTTTGAATAAGAGTTGCATGGCAATACATCCCATACAAAATCATACATAACCGTAAGATAAATATAATGTGGTCCTCACAGTGCTCATATAAACAGAGAAATGTTTAAATCATTTTTCAAAATCATCATTTCTCTTGAGAGGACAAATTTCTGAGCATTAATAATTTGATCTGATATCAAATTTTTCTGAGAGATGCAGGTGTGTTACATCTTCCAAGAAAAAGTATCTTTCATTTATTCTGAACCCAAGGTGCCTCTGAGTGCACGCAGGGTGCAGGCAAAGGAGATGGAGCATTTTGCTCACAGATGCTCCGCAGACATCTTGTTGAAGATTAATTCACAGTGGATATATATCTGTATCTGTTTAAATATTAAATAAGACTCCTGCAAAAGTACAACAGCTCTAGTTTAAAAAGTCAGTTAGAGATGTCTCTCGCCTCGTTGACAAGAAATTGCAAGTTAAATGGGCCTTTTAGCCATATTAAGTATTTTACAAAACTGTTTTCAGAAAATGTAAATCAAAGTGCATCTAGTGCCTGCTGACAGCAGACGTTTTTTATCCTAGTCCATGCTAGTATAACTCAAGATGACGAACTTTGCTAAAAACAAACAGCATAAAGAATTCAAAAAGCATTAGATGCAGAACACACTCAAATCAGTATTCTGAAAATTTTCCGCAGATTTCAATTTAGGCAAAACACTCATTTCAAACACAGATATTGAAAATTGTTCAGTTACTTAAGTTAGGCAGCCATGGCTGGCGTTAAGCTCACCTTATTTTCTTGTTTCCTCTTGGTCGCTCTGATTGGACGGACATGTAGCTTGTGCTGCTGAAGCGCGAAGCACTGCTTGTCCTTGACACAGCTGAGACATCACTGACATCGCTGTCTGAAGACTTATTGGAAACATTGTCTGAGCCTCGCTGAGGATCCCGTCCTGACCGATACTATAAGAGCAGAGAGACAAAGATTCAGATGCTGTCAGTGACACTACCACAAATCAGCTTTGGAATCAGTCTCCAATGATATCTCAACTGCCTGTATCACCGGACTGCCTGGCATTTTTATAATGAAGTTTTTAACTGACATGGAATACAGATTATTTATTATGGTTCATAGTAGTTTTACTCTGCTGCTATCCGGTTGAAGTTATTAGCGCCAGACTTTGATCCACAGAGCAACTTGTACAAAACTTCCAGCTCTTCCAAAGGTTTCACAAGCCTTAGCAAAGACATATAAACCACTGTAGAGTATTTCCTACCACAGCTATTTCACCAGTGCACAAAAGCAAAGCAGGGAGACTTAGTGACCTGCCCAAGATTGCTGCGTTAGTTAGAGAAAAATGGAACAGGAGACAGAATTTGCTTCAAGCTATCTACAAAATAAGTGTCTCTCTGGGGGCCTATCCTATTTACAAGAACTGACAAACGTTAACACTTTAAAAAAAAAGTAAACAGATAGATGAGGTTATCGAATCAAAAGAGGAAGTGATGTTGTAGCGGTGCAAACAAAGCCACCTCTTGCTGAACTGTTGGGCTGGGAAGTCTGAAAGGCCCCAGCAATGAAGGGACAGGATTTAGAGAGAATTTCTACTGACAATATACAAATGCCTCATCTGTTTAAAGATGCCAACAGTACTCTGGCTTGTTGACAGCATACTCCAAACACTGAATTGGCAGGTGACTGGCGATCAGAGATAAGCCTATACAACAAAAAGCACTGTTGTGCAGAGGTATCCAAGTTAGAGCTGAACAAAATATTATGGCTATACTATTCTTGTTATTTAAGTCAGCTTTGTGTTTACAAAGTCGGTTTAGCCTTAAGTTCAGCCTTATACTACCAAGACTAGGAAGTACAGCCTAGCACACTGGGCTACTACCAGGCACTATAGCAAGGTAGTAGCAAGAGCTCCCTTCAGGCCAGTGTCTCAGTATTTGCTTAGGCTCTCACTTAAGTTTTGCATGTCATGCAGAACCTCATGCTGCCATGGCTGCACTACCACTGGTCCCCAATAGAGCTAATGTATAGCTAAATCATATGTGCTTGTATGAGCAGTTGTCATACATATAGTGGCTAGTGACCTCAGTGCAGACGTGGGGTTAACACTGCAGACCTAATGTGGCTATACTATAGGGAAATAAGATAGACTGTAGTTTCAGATGTAAATCATTGATGGAATTGTTAATTAAATTCCAATTAGAGGATAGATAATTACTTGTGGTAATTCACAGAATAACAGATCTCAACCTGCAGATCCCACACCGAGCTTGTCATGCAGCCAGTGAAAAGGAAGCTTCTCAATGAAACACATCCAAGTGACAGGAAGCAGCAAACCACCCCACTCCTACAAAGTCCATCTAACAGATCGTTCCTACAGCACACAGGAAGTCTCAAAAACCTCTGGTTTTGTCAGTTTTATTTCAACACCAGTAAGCTAATCCCATTTCTTAAAAATACATTTGGGGTAGAAATGTATGACATCTATCAAATCAGACCTTTTCCTAAATAAAATAGCCTTATTGTATTTTTATTTTAAAAACAACTAGCACAGTAGTAATAATCTACTGCTGTACAGTGAGGATAAGGAATTACAAAAGTAACAATAGCAACTTCAGAGTAAGTAATACCTGAACTATCAGGGGAGAAAGAGACCATTACCTGCTGTCTTTTTTCTCTGTCATAGCTAAGAGTATTTCCCACCAAGTATTCGAGATTGGGCCAGATGATAAATAAATATTATTTGATCCTTATTATTTCAGGATACTTCAGATTTGGAATGAAGAATGTTTTAGAGGAAGTTACGTGATCCTTTAATTAAATACAAATGTCTTAACGTAAAATATTTCTTTTTAAAAGTCTCACTAAGTATTTGTATGTTTTCTTAATTGCACTCCCAGCATCTCTTAACTGCCTACCAAAATAACACCTAGAACCTGAAACTAAATTGTCTGTCTTTTTTTGGACAAAGCTCAAATACTTCAAACTCATCCATAAAGTCTGATCTAAATGGCTGTTCTGTTCTTACATCAATTATTTCCATCCCCTACCTTTTTGACCATATCTGACTTTATTTTAAGATATACATTATAACTGTAAGTATATTGTGTGTAGCGTTTCAGTGACTACAACACAGAAGATGAAACATAGTGTTTGTCTGACAGAAACCATGCCGGTATTTTAGTTTTACAGTTGTTTCTGAAATTGCAGATCAATATAAGGCAGTTTTCAAAGTGCTCCTTTGCCCTCTGCCTCAAAGTAAAATGCCACTTCCATTGTATGAGTACTGATTTTTAAAAAGTATCCCATTTCCCGTATCGAGTATCTCATATCACACAGCTTGACTGCAAAACATTTTGCACAATTTTGCACAATTTTGCATTCTTTGTGCAAACCTTTTTTTCATTTTCTGTGAGGCTAAAGACGTCCAAAGGCATTATATCATGCATCACATTCCTTGTTCTTCTTCCTCCAAATTTCACGGATTTTTTTTTTAAGTTACCAACGGCATAACAAGATAACAATTACACTGAAAAGGTCCTTATTTATCCAGTGCCATCCTCCTATTCTATCTGAAAGACTGCTGCCATTTCCTCTCCCTGTCCACAGCTGTCCTTCACATCCTCTTCTGTCAGACCCAACATTGGCTGTGTTACAATTACTGCAGGGTACTTGTGGTCCCCCAGGGTGGATCCTAGCTGTATGTTTGCATCCGTTCTGAGTGAAAAACCTCTCTGTATACTCTGATTTCCTTCAGAAGAAAACGTAGATACGGAGGCAGCAAGGGAGCCTCCTCTGCACCCACAGCTTCCCTGGTTTGGACAATCAGGAGGTCAACACTGCGGTGAAGTGTACCCACGTACAATACAGGTTGATTAAACTCTGCCTTTTTTTTTTTTTTTTTTTGCTCTCCCTTCTAATACAACAACGTCTGCAAACATTCTGACCCCTTTGTGAACTGCCGTTATATGGCTGACAGGCTATATGAAACCACAGCTGCTCTGATACTTATTTCTCAGAAGAAATTGTATTGGAATTTCTAATTCAAAGAGAGTTTTTAAGTGTTTTGTATTACTTTAATCTATTGTTACTAGTCTTCCATCTTGGATTATACAGTCATGCTGTTGTCCAGGCAATTGGAATCACCAGGGATTTCCAACTGCCTTTCTGTTTTATTAACATTTTTTCTTTTTTATGGTCTACTCATCAGATTTTATTTGCTAGCATTTACATAGGAGCAATTAAATCCGGTCAATGCTTCAATTAATCAAAATGTTGGGAAGATGGTTTCAGACTATTGTTCATTGTCCTACCCCAATAAGATTAAGGAACCATTCTAGACTTTTTCAATACTTCCTTTCCAAGCTGACAAAAGCTTTTGAGCAGCCAGAGTACAGCAATTGTATGAAATTTTCTGTAATTTCAATTGGAGCTTCTGGTTCAAGTTTGCAACCTCATAAGGCACTGTGAATCTTAGTTACCATACAGCATTTGAATGAATGTTATTAGATTGTTTAATTGTGTTTGAATCTTTTCCTAAAGGTGCCCAATAGAGTATGCCATTAAAAATAAAACTGAATACTTACAAATACTTACAACAACAACATCACATTTACATAAAGCAAAAGATTTTAAGTCTCTACATATACAAATATGTAGAGAGAACATTTGTTTGTTTATATACTGCATAAAAACTGAAGATGAAGATGACAAGCTGCCCTGCAACTAATTCATAGTTAGCCATCTCAATAATCATCGGTTTCGTCTGTCCGTCTTGTCAGGTTACCTCAAGGCAACTGAGGCTCTGCTAGCCTGGTCAGCTTCTGCCAGCCCTGCTTTGGCAGTCAGCTACAATCACACGGCACCTATCAGTTTCTTCAGAGATTTAAGGTCTGACCAGGGAGTTTAATTTCCCCACTACTCTCGTATAAGGTATACAAAAAACTCAACAGTTGCCTTAGACTTGCCTGAATGGAGCTGGAACCAGCTCTAGCTCGAACCCATTCTTGATCGCTTATCCTGACTTCTGCTTTGTAGTCCTGGGTGTTACACTTTCCTCCTCCTTTTTATTCTAAATTCTTGGATCCTGCTTTCCTAGCCCTGGATTTTGCTTCTGACCAGTCCTTTTGGCATTGCTCCAATCCTGTCCTCCCTTCAGCCGGCTGCTAGTTTGCATTATGCACCCATTGGTTTCCTGACCACCGGCCCGATTGTGCCTCTCTCAGTACAGTACTCTTGTCTTGCAGTAGCATAAAAGAGAGAGCTACATATAGCGTAGTTATTTCTAAGCATTGTGGTGCCTGAGTCAGTAAGTCCAGCTGGGTATAAATTAGTGCCTGGGAAGGCACCTGGCTATCATCCCCTGTACTCCCACTACCTCATTCAACATCATTTTTTCCCCATTAGTCAGAACATTCCACCCTACTTTTACCTTGAATGAAATGAACTGATTGTAACCTGATTTGCAAATCCCACCTTCCAAACCATCCTAATCTCCAATGAACTTAGGCCACTTGTTAAAAAAGAATGTCTATGTTTCAACTGAACATGTGAAAAAAAGCTGTACTTCAATTCCTCATGTCCTTCCCGTAGAGATCCAAGGGGGTAAACAAGCTAGGAATCTAGAGAACCTCTATTCCACTGCTGAGGCGAAGCCATGCTGCAAACAACATCCTACTGCTAAACTGAAAAAGATCAAGAAAGTCAGAAGTGAAAAAACATCTAGTAAGTCAGACACTTTTTTACCCTGAGGACAGTGAAGCAGTCGATAAGGTTGCCCAGAGAGGTTCTTTAGTCTCCATCCACAAAGGTTTTCAAGCCCCAGCTGGATAAATCCCTGAGCAGCCTGGTCTGATCTTATGGCCGACCCTGCCTTGAGCAGGAGGTTGGACTGGAGACCTCCTGAGGTCCCCTACAGCCTGAATTATTCTGGGATCCTATAGGTCAAGATGCTCCAGGAGCTGAAGTAAAAACTTCAAGGGCAGCAGTAATACAGAAGTCACCATTAGATCATTGACTAAGGAGACGTAAAAATATAGAAGGAGGTAGTCTTGGAGGCAAGGCAGGCAAAAAAGCATCTGCTTCACATACACTGGCCAATGGTGCATTCTTTTAAGAAGTCCCCAGGTGCACAATATGAAATAAATATAGCACAACACTAGGAAAGATTCTGGGATTACCTCAAGGAGAAGTTATCAGACCTGCAAATATTTGGTAAAGTAGAAAGCACTAAGGTAACTCCAAAAAAGTATCTGGGCCCTTTAGCAATTGAGAATTAACTTTCCAAAAGATCTCTACCTACAAAAAAATTTGTTCTTGCAGTCAGTTTCAAAATACAGAGCAGTCTCTCATTCTGATGTTATTTTTTTCATACAGTATGATTTCTGGAAGATTAAGACAACTTCTAATTTCAGCTGCATTGATACCTGTTCTTATCCAAAAAAGAAATCAAGATGTTATTGATGTTCATTCACACAGATTAGCTTCAGTCTAGGGAACTAAGTGTTCTCATTTAGCTCAGGTCAGGACCACATTTTGTGAATTTTGAAAGGAGAGAACACTGCAAATTTTCTCACTGGCGTATAAAGTTACCACACTATTTCAAAGACTGGAATGGCCATTACCTAAAATCCCATCTCTCATATGAAAAGTGCAAAAGATGGTAAAAGTGGGTAAAAGATAGTTGATTTATTCAAATGAAAGGCAATTTGAAAAAACAAATTAAGCAACATAGCAACAATTTAGAAGCATCACCTGAAAAAATGCTCAGAAGTGTGTTATGCACTGAAGTGAAAATCTAAAGTTTACAAAGGCCAAGCAGGATACTTCACAGTATCTCAACAAAAGCTGCCTTAAAATCTTAACTCATAGAAATATGAGTTTCTAGGCCAAATCATTAAGTTATTGGAACTCTGCTCTGGGATATGACTATTCATAATAACAACAGGTTTAAACTAGCTATGGTACCACTGGCGTGCATTGTTGGATAGTATGACTGATGTACACTATAGAATTAAATATCTACTTTAAAAACTAACATAACTACTTTGTATTGTCTATCAAGGAAGGTAACTGAGATTTTTAAGATGAGGTTTCATAGTGTGAATATTAAAATAATATGGCTTCTTGCATGGTTCTAGTTGATTCCAATAGACTAAAATGAGGCAAAAAAGGGATCCAAATATAGCATGTAGCTACGATGACAGAGCTATAACTGACTATATAAATTGGAATAAATAGAAAAATCTTATATGTGTCCTGTGGATGGACATCCGTAGGACACAACATTAATTAAACTTTCCCTTTATACAAGATCTGATGATTCCAGTACACCTTAGTAAGTCACAGACAAACCACAGATTGCTCTCACACAGCCAGAATTTCCCTGAGGATTTTTCATCAAAAGTAAAGATTTAAAAAAAATATAAGCCCACATAATATGAAGGTAAATAAATATGAGCTTCAAAAAAGAACCCTCTAATGGATAATTAAAAGGCGGATGGACGTATGTCCTGTAATCAGACCCCCTTTTTTGATTTAAAGGAATTCAGAAAAGCAGGCAAAATGGAAAATAAAACAAAACTCTTTCTATGATATATTTGAAACAATTGCTATCCAAGATCCCTTTCATACTGCTGACCTTCTCCTGGTCTGTTAACTGCTATTCAAAAAAGGGCATAGAGTCAGTCAACAAATTTCCCTTCAGGGAAACAGGTCCACAGACTACTTTGTGACAGTGCACAATGGATTCTCAGTATAAAATATCTTTTCAAATTCCCTAGCCTCTTTTTAATTGCTACATAATAGTTTTTTGACTGTCTTATACAGAAGGAACAAAATCTATCTCAAATGGAGATCAGCAGTCCTTTAGGATTCCAGAGCACTGTGCCAAGTCTACTGAAGAGGCATCATCATGGACACAGTGTTCACTGTCAAAAACTTGAGATGTTCAAGCCATGGTGACTGCAAAAAAGCAGGGGTTCAGGGCTTCACAGTGCAATTCCAGTTAATAGCCTCTCCAGTGCTTTATCTCCTGGTGAACTCTAGCACGTTTTTTAGAACTCAGAGTCAAAGTGTGCTTCCTGTATTATTTTTTTCTCTTCCTCAAGTAGTTCACAAGCCACTTCTGTCACCATTGCACTCAAGCTCTCTTGCACTCTGTAAGGTCCTGTCACCCCAAAAGCAGTTTATTTCTTTTTTTTTTTAAGAGGGTAACAAGGTAGGATTTCTGCTTTGTTTAAAAAACCCTCTTTTGTGTATGATTTTTCTAAGCTTCTTGCAGATGTTACTGTACAAACTCAGTTACTCAAGTCAAACACTACGCATTTTAAAGAGCCAGATTTTTATCTGGATCTCTGTAAGTTTACATTAGCCTATGTCTCTCATAAACAATAACTGAACAAAAAAGATGGAAAGGCAACCATCTTCAATTGTCTTATTACAGAATTTCTGTTTCACCACACTTCATTTCACCCCAAAAGTCTGCTAACCATTTTAACAAATCTGCTAGTTTGAGAACAGAAGCATAAAATTCCTTCCCCTTAGTCCTACTTTCTTTATGTAACATTTAAATATGACTTTCACCAAATTTGTCCAGCACCTTCAAAGGAATTCATGCCGAAGAGAACAGCTGGATTGACACATGGGCCATCTGGTGAGTGCTTATTCCTGTAAGCAGAAGTGCCTAAGGACCATGAGTTACACAATTGCTCAAGAACACGGTATAAATATATCTTTGTATGACTCCACTTAAAAAGTCCAAAAATTCATATATTTCAAAGAGAAGAGCCTCCAGTATCAAGCATGTTTTGAGGGAAGGTCCCATTATCTTTTTTCTTAATCTTTTGTTTTCACTGATTCTCAAGATGCATCTTGAAAAAAACCCTGCACAAAAATAAAAGTATGAGCTCAGCTGATGGCCTACATATTTTCTGCTGATTCATGCCTAACTAAAAGAGAAACAAATCTGCAAGATGCGGATATCACCATCTCCTTATTCCTCCGCACACAGGTTAAGCTGCTTAGAAAACATTACTTCTCCCTAAAAACGGATTTTCTCATTACCTTTACCCCTGTTACATTAGTAATGAGGGGAAAAAGGCTGCAGGGAGCTTGTCAAATGCAGCCTGTACCTCAGGAGTGAAAACACAGAACTCTTTTTCTCTTTCTCTCTTGTCCATTGTACTTCAGTTCTCAAAGAGGGAGAAACTAGAGACTATGCATTTGCCTTTCATAGCCCTTTGTAAATATTATGAATATTTACTCGCTTTACTTACTCTCAAGTACAATTTGAATTCACTTCTACAATAAATAAGCAATAGGTAATATCATTAATTACAGCTTCAACTTCACATAAAACACAAACAACAGAATAATAACATGTAATATTTCAGGAGAAGAAACAAAAAATAATTGAATTGAAACTGTACAAGGAATTTAGACAATTTTTTAAAAGCGATATATTGAAACCTAGGAGAGCACCTCTCCTATGAAGAAAGACTGCGAGAGCTGGGCCTGTTCAGTCTGCAGAAGAGAAGACTGACAGGGGATCTCATCAACGTGTACAAGTATCTGAAGGGGGAGTGTCAAGAGGATGAGGCCAGCCTCTTCTTCGTGGTGCCCAGCAACAGGACAAGAGGCAATGGGCAGAAACTGAACCACAGGAAGTTCCACCTGAACCTGAGAAAAAACTTCTTCACTGTGAGGGTGACAGAGCATTGGAACAGGTTGCCCAGAGAGGTGGTGGAGTCTCCTTCGCTGGAGATATTCAAAACCCGTCTGGATGTGATCCTGGGCAATATGCTCTAGGTGACCCTGCTTGAACAGGGAGGTTGGACTAGATGATCTCCAGAGGTCCCTTCCAACCTAAACGATTCTGTGAAACCATTCTGGGTTAAAACTGTCTGTGAACACTTTTGAAGCTCCGTAGTGACTATAAATAATAAGAATCTTGAAAATACTCTTCATTTCATAGATGGTACCTTCCTTAGCATAGCACTTCCTAACACTATGTGACTGGGAACTAGTTTAGAACTGAGAAAGAATTTCTCATTTCACTACTAACACTGCCTCCTACATAGCGTGCCAGTTAGTTTTTCACGATTCTTGAACCTCAGAATCAGCCTGTTAGTGGAAACTAATTTACGTTATCTTCTCTTCAGTACAAAAAATTCTGTTGCAAAGTGTTTGACGTTTTATTTTTGGAAAATCATATTCACAGTAGCATGTGGACATTAAGAATTAGCTAGTTGCTTCATATTAAACTGCAGAAGTATACGCATCATTAGAATTGCTTTTTAACTAATGTCGTGTCATTTTAGCGAGAATAGAAAGAGGATAAGGCATCCTCATTCTGTAAAATGTAAAGGATCTAAGATATTTAATATGATGAGATGAAAATAAATTCATTTAAACATTTGGTCCAGTCTTGAGGCAAAAGGTTGATGAGATAAATTTCTCTATGACAATACAATTTGAACTATTTGACAAAATCACTTATGTTTGGTTGTATGATATCATTTTTCTCAAGGTGAAATGACTCTGGAAGAAATGCAATTACCAAACATCTTTTCAGTTATAATACAAAGGATATTAGATGAAAAAGTGTATATTCTCCAAGATACAGTCTGCTTTTGCAGACTGCAGTTTAACTTCATTTGATAATTTTATCTTAAATTCCACTTTTTACTGCATCTTGGAGCCCTACTAGTAGAATAAGTTTGCTACAATAATTAAATCATTTTATGATTTGTCTTAGAAAAACAAACATCTGGGTACTTTGTTGAATTTATTCAGATGTAGGACTTGAATTTTCAGAAAAGCTTTTTATTTTTTCATGTTATTTTTGTTATCATGCACCAATTGTAGCCTGCTGACAGTGTAATCGGTGTTAAAATGACAAATTCCATCTGTAGCAGGATAATACTTTTTCTGATGTATTATTAAAGAAAGTATTCTATTGCCTAACACTAAATCAATATTATCTCTCATAAGCAAAGACTTTACTTCCAAATGACTGTCAGAGACAACACAGGTTACAAGGGCCACCTAGATAGTTTCATGTTTTAATAAGATTCTCGTTAAAACTGCTCCTAAAGCATGCAGACTTTATGAAAGAAAGATTTCCCTGCACTGAGACTCCAACGTCCTGATCTTACTTCTATCATGTTCTTAGAGCAGAATCAGCTTTGCAGAATAATGGCAGTGTGTGTTACACAACCTAATTCTTCACATATGCTCTTTGCAAAATGGAAGCTTGAAGTCACATTTATAGTCACTAAAATTAACTCTACAAGATTATGTATTTAAGATGATACTTTAAAAACAGAAGCAAAAAGTGTAATACCTTGGGGAAATCTGATATAGATGCATAATTTTTTTTCTTGCATGAAAAGCAGCAACAGTTCATCAAAAAAAAAAATCTGTTGTTTGGAAAAAGGTCGATAAAGTGGCAACACTCCCATTGATTTCTTTGGAGTTTCCATTAAAGAAAATCAACCCATTAAAAACAAAAAAAAAGGGCTGGACCAAACTAAAAATCCATACTGATAAGACGACTACATAGGACTCATTGTTATAATCAAAATATCTTTAGTGAAGAATTACAAATGACGAAACTAAGCTCCGGGTGAATCCTAAATCTGCGGTGTGCCCCAGCTGCACTGCCAGTTTGGCTCTCTGGAGGCAGCTACAGGAGTAACTCTGCAACCTGGTGCACTACACGAAATCCGGGGCAAGCCTGGAGGGGCGTGCAGAGAGCAGCCAGCCAGCTCTCCTGCTCTCCAGTCTCTGTGTGCGCGGAGAGATGGGCATCTGAGCGTGGTATGTGTTCTCCGAACCACCCGCTGCTGAGCAGACTTCCTGTATCTTCATTTTGACTCCTACACCTTTAAGGAAACTCCACGCAAGCCCAGCACTGGGCTGTGCACCTATCGTTCCTGTGCAATGCTCTGCTTCATTTTCCAAGATCAAGAGCCTAGCAAACTGCTTTGGCAAACATACTCTGGCTTAGCTAAAAACCACTGCTCTACCCTTGCTATCTTTCAAAAGTAAACAATGTCCCTTATGAACTTATTCTGCCTCGCACTGAATTAAGTACTACAAACTGCCGGCTGGAGTGCTATACATTATCACACGTTGTTATTGTCATTTCTTGGGTTCCCTACTATTGAGGCAATTCAATTCACTTCCATGTTCTCTATTTCTGAATGTCACACTTTGGCATCTAGACAATAAGCATGTATTTCCCAGTTCAACTTATTTCTGAAAGTCCCTAGATTTTCTGTTCTGTAATTCGTTTCTGTAATTTGCTGTTAATAAAATCCTTATTTTTCCAATCAATTATAATAACTAATGGATATTCAGAGCCAAATCAGGCTGGTGATTTTATTTTTTAAATTTAGGACTCATTTTTCTTTTCGAGATTCATCAAACCACGCACTTCAACAATATTTCATAACAATTTTAAGCTCTGCTTTCTAGATTTATGATTAGCAACATAGGCTTACACACAAACTAAGAAAATGGCTGACAAACTACACAAAGCACATGCAGACAGATCAAGATATCCAGTACCAGTCTCCTTTCACGTGCTTACATTTCTGCCATTATCATGACATCTGAATGCAGTATTTGTGTTAACCAGAGCACAGCATTCAAGAGTACCCTAAGTCTGTATCAGAGACACACCTATTCAAGATTCAAAAATGTATTAGAAAAGCATCAAAACTGAAATAAATTAAATGAGCACTAGAATGAAGTGAGAAAGAAAAAGGAAGCCTTAACACCACTATGCAACAGAAGTCTTCTCTGAGTTTGCATATCATTAACTAAAGAAGAAAATGAAAATCATTGAGGAAAATATTATAAATCGTATCAGTCCACATCTGTATTCAAATCACTAAATTCCATTTCACCCATCAGCAAAACACAGGAGCACAATAAAACAGCAATGAAGAGATGTTTTCCACATCACCATGCACTTAGAGCTCAAATTTAGAATTTTGAAAAAATTTTATTTCATCAGAATATCTTTTTGAGTCTTATATTTCAACGTACAAACTTATATTTATAGGAAATAAAATTGCAACATCAGCACTTTACATGATTAACTTTTCATGATGAAAATATAATAAACTACTTGATTAAAAGTATAAATTCTAACAGCACTATGGGCTCAAAAGATTCTCTTTAGTCATTTAGTAGTAAAATTCCCTGCATAATACAAATCAGAATGATTGATTAAGTAACTTGAGTGCTCACAGGCTTTTGAGAGTGACAGGAACTGTCCTTCCAGCTAGGATAGCTGGTTTAGCTAATCTAGTTTCCTCTCCAAAACCACAATTACTGACTAGTCCATAGGAAGGCACAAGAACCATGTAACAGGCAGTAACTAAATGGGTTCCTCACATGGAAAAGATCATTGCTAGGCTAATTTTAGTGTTTGCCTCATGTCCTGGAGCACAGGGCTTACTATAGCGGGGAAGGAGAAAGGGGAAAAGGGAAAGGGGAAAGCTGAAAGTGAAGGGACCCAATAAAACTAGGCATGGCTGCTTCCATTTATAAACCCATCAAATTGCATTTGCTAGGCCCTTAGTTTTACCGATATCTTACAGAAATTAATTGCATGGAATAATTGCCTGTTAATTATTGCCTTCTTAATTATTCTTCAGCATAGCTCCATTCTAATTATTTAGTCCCTCCAAGTTTTATCCCTATATATAAGATTTTAAACATTTAAACCAGGATGTTAAGAGTGAAATATGTGAAACAGGCTTCCAACTTTTGCAATATTTTGATGGAATTCAGATGTCTAACCTAGCTTCCTTTTTTAATTCAATTTTGAATATTTCTGATTGCACTCTTAACAACATAAGATGTCAGAAACAATTATGAGATCAAAGAAGCATAATCATAGCTGTTACAAAATGTCAAAGTATTACTGGACAGATCATGATCTTCCCTCAAACTCCCAAGGTCTAAGCTTTCATTTTCACTGAAAAATTGCCAATTCAAAAATAAAATAAATAAACAACACCTTATAGATGATAATAATATCAAAGCTGTTCAATATCCTATTTATTTAGGTTTTCATTCAGCTGTCCCCTCCCTAAGGATTTCCAGAAGAAAAGTACCAAAGTACCACCTATTTCTGTCAGCAGTCTCTGCTGCTTTACGGACTGAGGCCTCACTCCAGGTGAGGCCTCACCTCGAGTACTGTGCCCAATTCTGGGCTCCCCAGGACAAGAGAGACATGGCACTCCTGGAGAGAGTCCAGCGGAGGGCTACCAAGATGATGAGGGGCCTGGAGCATCTCTCCTATGAAGAAAGGCTGAGAGAGCTGGGACTGTTCAGCCTGGAGAAGAGAAGACTGACAGGGGATCTGATCAACATGTATAAGTATCTGAAGGGAGGGTGTCAAGAGGATGAGGCCAGTCTCTTCTCCGTGGTGCCCAGCAACAGGACAAGAGGCAATGGGCAGAAACTGAACCACAGGAAGTTCCACCTAAACCTGAGAAAAAACTTCTTCACTGTGAGGGTGACAGAGCACTGGAACAGGTTGCCCAGAGAGGTGGTGGAGTCTCCTTCGCTGGAGATATTCAAAACCCGTCTGGATGTGATCCTGGGCAATATACTCTAGAGGTCCTTGCTTGAGCAGGGAGGTTGGACTAGATGATCTCCAGAGGTCCCTTCCAAGCTCAACCATTCTGTGATTCTGTGATTCTGTTGTGTGAAATGCTTTTTTTGTTTTGCTTTTTAAGGAGGAGACAAACACATCCCCAAAATACCTTTAAATCCTAAACGTTTCTATCAACAACACAGGTCAAAGACCACCACACAGAACTGTACCAATGACACAGCTGCTCACAGCAGGTTCCCGAGGAAACAGGCAGTTTTTGAACAGCTGGATGAAATGACAGAGTGTGACTACACTGAGAGTTAAGGAGACCTGTTTCTAATGTATTTAAACTCAACCTCTTCCTCTTCCGGCATTACAGCTCTTGTCTTTTGCATTTTCTTTTACACAGTCCTTAACAAGGTAGTTGATTCATTGCTGAACCCAAGTGTCTCAGTTGGCAGAACTGCAACTTTTCAGTGTCTACATGTTCCAAGCGCATTTCAGCTGTGTCTATACTAGTCAACTAAACAGGGTGCATGCTTAAACCTTCTTTTCCACTGTTCAGTTTGGTTTGGGCTTGTTATGAGTTTAAAAAGGTCACAAAGTAACATGGTAGTATGTCAGATACTACTAGTCTCCTACATGAAACACAGAGAACTCTGTTCATACATTTATGCTGTGCCGTATCTGACAAATATAAAACTTGAATTGTCACTATTGATTACAAGAAATTGCAGTACTACATAGCACTGAAGATGTGGAAAGTTTCAGTCTTATCATCAGTATGAATCATTAAGGGTGGTGTTAGGAAGTCCTCTTTGGCATTCTGGATTACTCTGTATTTAATGTACTCTCTTCTACATTATGGCTAAATAATCTTCTTAATGATTCTGGTAAAATCTCTGTTTTTATCCCATCTTTTACCAATTGTTCCCCATCTTTGTTGCTTGTTCTTATAATATACCCTATTACAATTATTATTTTAATTATTTTATATACTATATTATAGTATATAGTATTATATTACAATACACGGTATTATGAGTTAGTAACTGGATTTCTCTGCACCTTTTTGTAGGTCATTATTTTCTCCTAATATAACCAATAAAATGAGCCTAATGAGATTTTGAGTTTTAAATGCATATTCACTAGTTGCCAATCCCTATTTTATCTTTAGTCCTAAAGAAAACAATCATTTATCACTCTTCTCACTCCTTCTCCTACGTAAATTTTCCAGTTTCACTTAGTTAGACCTGCAATGCTTTTAGATACTAAGACCATTTTGGAACGGCTAATGTGACCTCAGTTGATGGAATTCTTTCTTTTGATCCCACACTAATGTTACACTAATTGGAAACATTTCCTGGGTTCATATACATCATATACACACAGTATTTTCTTGCCATTCTGTTTTTTAACCTTCTTCTTGTTTCTGTTGTTGCTATTGAGCAACAAGGCCTTTCCAATCTCGCCAGTCAATCCATGAGCATGTTCTAGTCGTGGGAGCAAGAACAGAGGAACAGCAGGATTCCTCCCACCCTTTTCCCTTCAGTGAGGGCAGGGATTCCTGAAGCAGAATATTAGTGCTCACTGGGAATGACTAAGGGAAGGAGTTACCCATCAAACAATAATATCAATTTGGTCACCAAGAGAGCTAACAGCAGCAGCACCAAGCAAGGAGCAAGGCAGAGAGGTTTTAAGAGGTAGTCTGGAACTGAATCAACCAAATGAGACCAAACTTCACCCAGCTCACTGCTCTCAGTATCTCTGGGCTCTGACCATGGCCTTTCTCTTTTCACAGTTCATCTTACCCAAATACTTAAAACTCTGGTGCTACTGTGAACTCAGGTTTTCCTGCATGTTAGCTTCTACCAGCACTGAAATTCAGACTTTAGTATCTATTCCAATACAATTCCACTTGCACTCAAAATTCAGAAATAAACAGTTGTTGCAAGAGCAGAAATATTTCAAACTAATCATTTATGCCTACATTATTTTTTCCTCTCATGTCTCCTTAGTCGTTAACATGCTTATACAGAATCTAAACATATTGCTTGCTGTCCTTATGTCTGTTCTGAAAGCATACTAAAGAAAGTTTTGTGTTTAGGGAAAGAGATATTATACAATATATGACCTGCCAAACTCATGTATATAGAATATTATGGAAGCAAAACACTTAGTTTCCAAAAATGTGGAGGCACATGTATGCATGATAACAATACGGTCTGTAATTACATCAGTCATGAGACAAAATTATAAAGGAAAGTCAGTTTTCTATTTCAGTAGCTTCTAAGAGTACAGATACCAGGAAGAAAATTTCTCCCATAAGCATCTTAATGCAAAATTCTGTACCATAGAAGTGTCTATCTTCCTCTGAAGTCCCTAATAGTGACTTCTAGAGGTAGAACAAACTGAGACAGATACAATCCTGGATGGCTATTTTAATACTGTCCCACTTCTACTGTTACAGCTTTTACTTTCTCAGAAGAAATGGTTTTTTTTTTTTTCCAATTCAAAGTAATTAAGAGCAAAATGTGTTTGCTGTTTATTTCCATTTAAAGAAAGAAACAGAATGGAAATCTAAGAGACAATTCCATGTGCTAATTTTCCTTGAATGTCATTTAGCGCTTAATGACATTGTTTTCAGGCATAATACACTTCACTGCCTGCTTGTGCCAGCTGACAGATTTAGAAAATCAAGGTCACTGTTATGTATATAGAACATCAGATTTCAGTTTGCATTTGACATGTGTGTTTTGGTTCATAACTCCAAAAGAAATTATGTAGAAACCAGGAAGACCAATTGTACTTACTCATTTTCTGTCTCTAGATAATATTAGCGCTTAATTAAAGGGGAGCTGGAGCAGTGGTAGTAAAAAAGTGAAGACAGAACTCTCAATGGCTTCTGAGAGTTATGGTTCTCATACAGCTTGAAAAATTTTAAGAACATATATCCAAATTACTACAGGCACCTGCTACTGAATATTTAGTGTCTGGTTCTAAGAGTTCAGTGACAGAATAAATAATTCCTTTCCAATTACTGAAACTGCACCTTCACAGAAGAGTAAATTAACTGTCAGTTTCTGGAGACAGTTTGTTTTATGCATGCAAAAATAAATCACCATTTTCATTAAATGCTTTGATTTATAATTTTCTTCTTTAATACATTCCAATAATACTGAAAGTAAAATTTAAATAAAAAGGAAAAAAATGTATAGTGAGGCCCAATGATACTGTGTGGGTGAAATGGGAAAAACAAGTGTAAGAAACGTTTCCTTGGGTAATTCTATTCCACTCAGTTCCCTTACATGAGGGACCAGTTACTCTCTTTACTTCACATGCAGTCCTGACTAGAATCTCAGAGTCAAAAATTGAGGGAGCAGCAAAATTAGCTGAATAACTCTCTTTTTACATATAGTGCTATATACTGTTGTAATGCTTACAAGCAGGTTTGCTCACAGTATTAAGCCCAGCTCCGTATAAAAGAGGTAACACCTTTCAAAGTGGACTGATATACTGAATATAGATATATATGAAAATAATTTTGCCATCTATGTCAATATAAAACAAATATGTAAATATGTCAGTTTCCCAAGTCACTTCTACACCTTAATAAAAACTCCTGTATCTTCTATAGTAAAAATTAAGCAGAGAAAATACCCTGATAATCACGCAGCACACCCAGAGAGTGAAAACATTTTAAGCCATTTTCACAGTGTTCTTTTGGGTTTTTTTCCAATTATTTCATTAATAGTCTCTTCCACTTTATCCTGTTTGGGCTTCTCAAAAGGTCTCTACTTTCTCACACTGACATATACATTTTTCAGAAGAAATTACATCACTAGAAGTCAGTATATTACATTAATGTACATTATCTACAATACTACTAATAATATATGTGATTTCTTCGCCTTCAAATATTAAATAGCTCAGTTTACAATAACTTTGCCAGTCCTTGAAGTGAAGGAACTACATCCTGGAAACAAGCCTAAGATAGACTTTTCTTCCTCAGAGAGCTTTTATAGGTCAGAAGTCTTGTGTTTCCCACTTACAATCTGACCTCAATTAATGAAGTCTTTTAGAGGACACTAAATTATTTTTGTATAATAGAAGTTTAAATTGAGAATATCTGCACTGTTTTAAATAACACACCATATACGACATGACCCCATTCCAGATAGCAGGAAATAGCAGGATAATATATTTGGGGCTATACTACTATAAAACCATTCCAATTTTTGGTAATTGCCACAGCTGGGATGGAAGTTTGTGTTGAGGTAGAAAACAACCTTTCCAGGAGCTAAACTGCCGCTATTAAGCTAAGTAACACCATGTCTTCCGAACTTTCAGTAGGTCAAGATAAGGTTATGTTTCCCTACACAAAAACCAGAAGGTTTCAGTGGCTTTCAACTGCATATTACTTAATAAACCTCTTTTTTCCTTCTCTTTGATCTTTTTAATCTTGGCCCTATTGTTCATTCGAATGCATAAAAGCCACTTCTATTTGATGATTTAACTTGTATTTCCTAAATGTTAATAATCAAGAACACTCTATGTTATAGGTTTTGCTGCACTTTTCCAGTTATTTAATTATAGATACATAATAAGCTCCTACTGAAAAAAAACCACTCTCTCACTCATCTATCGGTTTTTCTTTTTGTTTTTCAAAACAAAACTCCCTTGCCTTAGAATGATAATCTTGCTCCAGCCTGGAATCTGATCCCGCTACCTGTTTGTACTTGCTCATTTTCATTTGGCGATTCCTCTCTTCTACATCCATAGCACCTGTTAGTAAAAAGAAAAAGAAAGAAATAAAATAAATACACAAGTAGTCTTCAATTCCAAGTTTAACGTTATGTTCATGGAATTTCTAACAGAAAGAGATGAAATCTCAGTGTATGTAACTTTAACTATGTAATTTCTGAATTACAATTTTGTGGAAAAATGGATCAAGAAGTTATAAGAAGAGGAGAATAGTAGATGAGTTAGCATTTCCACAACATCTGAATAAGTGTTGCATTATCTACAAAGTTCAAATGAACCTGACTTTGTTAAGGAAAGGAACGTAAATGGAACAGAATGTTTTCACAGGATAGCATTTTACTATTACAAAAGTATTCAACAGAAACTGAATCATTCATTTACAAAAAATAAAGAATGCAAAGAAAATCTGTTTATTTTGGATGGAGATCCTGGTTCATCGTTTGTTATAGTAGAATACCAGCACTTGTATCAAACTACTAATCAGGTAAGGGCCACAGGCTGGCATAACTTCCCTTTACCGTTACTTAATATGCTCAGATTAATTTAAAAAATGTTTAAAGGGATGTTAAAGAGCCACCCAGTGGTATCGCTATATTACATTCTAGTGACACACAGCTTCAAGAACAATTTCAATACATGATTAGTCTCCGTTAGAGGTGGGTGTTTACAATGCTATTCAGGTATCAAATGTTTTCAGCCAACTGGTACTGTAATACCATGATTTACTTTCTAAAATAATGAGGAAGAAAGTGCCAAAGCAGAGATCAAAGTGTGAGAAATAGAAATAGAAAAATGAGAAGAAGATAACAAAATGAGAGGAAGATAAGAGCCTAGAATTAAAAAAAAAAAGCCTTGTAAACAAAATATAGTTATCTATTATGTACACACAAGGCGTGATTCTCTTCCACTTAATGTGATAAAAATCAAGAGTAATTCATTATTCACTGATTGCTAAAAAGCATTCATTTTGACTGACATTTATCTTATACTTTCCACATTTTTAAGGTTATCTAAGATTAAATTTTCAGAATAACAACAGCCATAAATGCGAGCTTCTGTATATTCACACTGGACAATATGGATTTTTATGTATGGAACTGGGATGGGAATATTAGTCTCCAGTATACTACATAAATCTGATTTAAACTCCAAACCTAAGTTCTAAGTGAGAACCTAACAGTAAAGTGGGGCTTTGTACGGGACCTCTGCAGAGTCCCTGAGCTTTGCATTCTCCTTCTTTACAACAGTAATGATAATACTACCCTGGGCAAGAAAGGCCTGCCAGCCAAATTGTGCAACGTCTGGAAGGGAGGGGGTGAGGAGAAGAGGGAACAGGTAAGGCTAAGCTGTACTGTTATCTAGAAACCCTTCTGGCTTCTGATTTCCTACTCAAACTCTCCATCTCTACTCCCCACAAACAACATGAACAAAAACACTTCATCAAAACCTTTCATAGAGATGTAAATCAGTATCAATGAACAAAAAGAAGAAATGATGCTTTTTATAGGGAGAGTGACAATGAAGAGAGCAGCAGATGAAAATTCCTAAAATACAATATGCCTAGTGTTTCCTATCAAAATTTCCCTCAACTATCATAGCCTTCTAAAAGCAGTATTTGCCAATGGTCACTAAGCCACAGAGTTTTTTTAATGATCTAGTTTTAAAAGCTTTAAAAAGGTATTTATAAATTTTATTTTCTCTGTTCAACATAGAAACTTTAAATGGAAAAATGATATTTTTCTTTTTTCAATAGCAGAAATAACACATTGGTGTTACTGATGAGGTAAAATACTCTAACTTCTGTTTAAAGAAAGAAATCATCTTTTGATGAAATCAGGACATTCTACGAATCCGCTTGACATTCTGTAGTATCTTTTGAAAGGGCTTGTTTTCACCAAAAGGGAAGAGATGATAGATACTATTTTAGAAATTTCGTGGATTTTTCTTACGAAGTTTCTCTTACGAAATCATCACATATGTTCTTTGTCCACAGTCGTTCTGCCATGAAAACCTGATTAAATGACAAGAAGTGGTGAAATAACACCTCTTGATCACACATTAGAAATTTCATAATTACTTGTGAAAATAGTTATTCCTATTTATGATCATTTGGCAAATGAAAATTAGCACTTTTCCATATATCCAGTTCCATGTGTTCTGTAAAACCAAACACTCCTAAATATGCAGTTGAGCAGGGAGTATAATATATAAGCCCCTAAAGCAAGTCCTCTGTAGTAAAATAGGCCTAGACCTGACTTTGTGATCAGTCTGCATTATACTTCTGAAATACTTGAATACAGAACAATATCAGTCTAACGTCATGTTAAAGACTTTTGTTTCAATTAATTATTCAGGCTTAGTTCAATTTATAGATTTGTGATTTGTATAGTCATATTCTGGAATGTTTTCTGTTAATTTTAGAAAAGTTCACCGAGGCCTACAGTGCTTATGGATTCTGTGACATCTCGTAATCTCAGTTTTCCAGTTCTCTTCTCCAGTCTTAAAACCTCATCAGTAAAAGCAGTGAAAATTCTGTAATTTCTATTTATGCTAGTGAAAAATTTTTAATAGCAGCTGGAAATGCAAAAGGGGAAAGCTCATACCCATTTTGCTATGTTTTATAATTAGGGACAGGAAGGAAACGTGAGATGGCTAAGTCTCTGAAAAGTCAAAATTTAAAAGGTAAAATTGATGGCTTATTTTAGTCTCAAGAGAAAAACACTGTAGACAGCAAAATTTAAAATAAATTTACTCAATTCCCATAAACTTATTAAAAGAAAATCTAACTTGCTATGTTCTTTTGAAACATAACCATTAACAAACAAATTAATTCAATTATATGCAAAAAAAGGGAATCCTTGGGGCAACGGAAAGTTCATAATGCAGAAGATCAGCTTCGGTTTTGCTGTACATGGCGCTGACGTGCAGAAAGATCGTGCAGGGATATTGACTGCCGCAGGCTCATTTCATCTGAAACTAAAGCCAGACACAACCAAGATCCGGATAGGAGTAGGACAGGCTGAGAGAGTGTCATGGCCGCTTCCCTCTCACATGGGCCAGAGCGTATGCACTACTGCAGTTAAGTGATGCAAATGCAGGGCTCTAACCATCTCCTGTTCCACTGGCAAATCTATACCTAGCTGATACCTACATGTGGTGATTTAAGCAGGAGCAGAAAGTACTTCTAGAGGGTCAGTAACTGTTGGGTACATAGGAAGCTTCAGCTCCTAATACGATTTCAGTAATCAAGTCAAGACTTGACATCAGTCCCACACTAAGGACTCCACTGTAATCAGAAGGTATATATGGAGTATACGCAGATACAGATACAGCATAACTAACTCTAATCTATTAAGTATCAATAGTGGTAAAAATGTAGGAGCATAATCTCTGACATTGGTAGTAGAAGGCTGACTGAGTCCTTAGGTGGTTATTCAAGTTGTTAGCTGGAGCCCAATACAACACATTTTCAGGGCTATAGAGATCTGAACTATAAAGCTAGTTCTGATAAACTTTCCTGTATTGCCATCACATCTCAAGTTGCATGCAAATGAATTTTGGCCAGGTAGAAGTGAGTGAGCTCACTTGTACATTTCTTCTATCTTGAACTCCTTTTCAGAATTTGACTTGTAGATAACAGTAGTGGCTGCAACAGAAAAAGCCAAGGAGTCCCTCAAACGTTAGGCATAGGAATAAAAAAAAATCAAAAGAGACTGATGGAAGAACAAAGCCTGATGTTGCTAAGTGAATACAACTGTGAAAAAGGCTGGGATCATTGTACTGTAGCCGTACCTCAAAGTTTTGCTCACTTTAATTGCCTCTCCAGTGTAAAAACAAAACGTGGCCTGAAAATTAGCTCTATGGGGTTTTCTTCAGCACAGGGAAATTCCTGGCTGATGAAGAGCCAGCTGCTGATTCAGTACTACCCATTCAAAATATTTTAAAAAGAGATTATGCCAAGGGAAAGCAGCGTGATTACAGTGTAGGCAGAGTCCAGAAATGCCGGAACTGGGCCCTGGAGTGCAGTGCACAGCAGCCCTGTAACCTGTCCTTGGATCAGCAAGGGCTCACAGCAAGCACTAGAATCACTGCCCCAGCCTCAAATGCAGCCTATTATTTTCAAGTTTTATCTTGACGTAAAATTCAGCTACTTCAGCACTAGAGCTGTCGTCATGACTGGAAACTAAATGTTTGTTTTCTAATAACAATTTTAAGGGGCTGTAATCAGCTGTTCATAGAGTCACATTTTGTAACAGAGAGAAGAAGGTAGATGGGGCTTGCATGTATGCATACTCTGTGGCTGGTGTAAGAAGTACAGTATGGAAGTCCTAGGGCATAGGAAAGCCTTCTTTAGCTGTCTCTGATCTCTTTCCTCCCATTTCTCCCCCTAATTTGACTCCCTTAAACAAGGAAATGAAATACATTTGGGAAAGCCCCAAGTATGTTTCTTAGTTTCTGTTATCTAATACTTATCTGCTTAAACATACTCTGTTAAAGAACTTAAGGGAAAAATATGAAGATATTTTGAATAATCCACCCTACCTGCATCCCCATTCTCTGGATCTGCTTTCTTTTCTTCTATAAACAAATGAAAGCAATATGTAAAACAAAAAGAGAAGGAGAGAGAAAATGCAGAAATAATAATAAAAGCAACAAAAACATGCATTTAAAAGGAAAAATGAATAAAATCCAACAAATTAATTTAAACTGATGACTTTAGCCACACAACCAAGTATGGTGCTCTGCTTCCAGAGGCATATTCACTGCATGCTACTGTCTACATTTTTGCACCCTAATGACTTACTGGAGGGAACCCAGGGGTATTTTGTGCCCTTCCAGAATCATTAACACACTCTATACAAAAGACAGTAAGGCAGGTGTCAGATGTAGTTAGTTTACAGTTCCCTTGAACAGGATGATGCACAAATAAAAGTAAAACATTAGTTTATGCTATGTGTTTTCCACAGCTTATACGCAATATGCGGTCAAGTGGTTCAAGCATAAAAAATTAATGTCTCAGAATAGCTTTCAGTAATTACTTTAAATCTTCCTCGGGATAATCAATTCTCATAGCTTCTACAGGTTAAAAGGTTTAATAACGTTATCATTGTAGCTTTTCTTAGAGCTCAAAAATGATGAAGAACAAAAGATGCTAACAGCTATACATAGAACCCAGTTTGTGCACGTAAATCCATCTAACTGATGCCAAAAAATATTCTGAATGCAAATCAAAGGTTGTATATGGCTCAGGGCACGCTTCTGTCACAAAGAAACATCGGTTCCCTATCAACTAGTTTGGCAGCGCATACACACTGCACTCTGAAATCCAAGTTCGGTAATTAATGTAAAAGAATTTTAAGTCAAATGAAATTTACTGTAATTAGAAATACATGAACTTTTAAGCAGTTTCTCTGTTTCTTCTTCTTATCATAAGCCAGAATCTTAATAATTTCAATTAAAATAATCCGAAGAATACGGAACAACTCCCTCTCACCACAAACCAAAAATAGCATATACTATTACAATTAAGTACTTTTTACCAACTTACTAGTTACTGAGGATTGCCCACAAAATTGCTATGTCGTTTATAGTACACTGACTATCACCACCGAAGAAGAAAATAGAGATGTTACATTTCAAAGAAGTACCAGTTTGTAGGGGATTATCACAGCAGAAGACTAAGTCCTAAGACCTAAAGAGAAAATATACTGGGACAAAGTAGAGGTGTAATATAGAAAAATGCGATCCCGTGCTATGCTTTGATGGGATCTGGCATTTATGTGCCATTCTATGTGGGATCAAGGTGGTTCTCCTACTGCCAACTCCCAGTGGAAATGTTAGACAAATTAATGTCAGACGTGGCAAGTCACAAACCTACACCCATTCCCACACCTTTGGAAATCAGTAGATATCAAATGGGTTCTTGCAGCCCATTCCCCGCCCCCGCTTCCTCCTCCATTTTGTCTACAGTGCGTAAGTAATGCCCTTTGCATGCTGTCCTACTACTCTGGCCTTTGCGTAGTCTGGCCTATATTGGCCCTGTCTGGGCTGTGGATACGTGGGCTATGAAGAAGGCAGAAAAGCAGAGGTAGTTGTGTTTGCTTTTCAAGCTTTCAAAGGATTTTAAAATTGCAGTTACCAATGCAAGAACTATGAATACAACCCTGGCTTCTAACCCTGGCTTCTCCTATCTCATTACTTTCTAAAGCAAAAGTCATTTGATAGCAATACCACTGATTAAATGCGATGCAACATTTATGAAAGTGAAGTAACAGGCATTAAAATACCTTTGAGTTTGAGCAGAGACAGGATGATATAATATCTAAGTTATTTCATATATATGGTGAAAATAAATCTTTACTCTACCTGAAATAGCATCCTACTACTGAAAGCTAATAGGATAATTTATATTTTTTATTCCTTCTCTGAGATGTTTTATAAGGCCACTTGTCCATCTTTCTGGGCCACAGGACTTCTCATAAACAAAGCTTTAAATGAAGACATTGTCAAAGAAAAAGGAAAACTTGAAACAAGTCTAAGTTTCCTTTGTTCTCATTCCTCCTTTAAAAGGTACAAAACAAATCTTTCCACATTAACTCATAGAAAAGCATACCATAGTCTTGGCAAGCAGGAAACTGCTGGATTCTTGAATTATAAAGTGCAATTGAAGTGCTGTGACATTTATTACAAATCCCCAGAACAAGCAAATCCTTTAGATTTTTAAGGGAAAGGTTGGCAACAGTGGATCCTACCCTTCAAACTGAGGTTTCGGTTGTATTCTAAAGAACTGTCTGGAGAAGTGCTAGAAAGAGCAGAAGTTTGAACTGAGAAAGTTATCATTTGGGTGGGAAGCGGCAAAACTGAGCAGTTATCAGTATTATCTTACGAAACTCATTGACCAAAGAAAACAAGGCCAACTTCTCATCAGCACAAATCTTCACAGCAATTATGTGCCTCATCATCCCATCTTAAAAGATAAGAGTGCAAGCTCAGCATGTTGAAACTAAAAGAACGGTTTTGGTTCCCTCAGTTGTTAGGTGCCCAAATCAAAAAATTGTAAATAGGATTAACATCTCAGAAAAACTGAACACCAATAAATCACTCAAAGATCTTTTGAAAATGTCTCAAACTGAATAATATAAATTGCACTTGATCATTGCTACTGGAATGATCACTTACATTTCATAAAATAGGAAATGCTTCTCTACTTAAGTGCTTTCTTAAAAATTGAGCCTGACTTTTCAAAGGGGTGGGAATTAATAAACATCATGTAATTAAAAAAATTAAATTTTTACTTAGGACTCTAACTTTAGGTAATTACTTTTTAAATGGTAGTAAAACATCTTAGTAACATCATTTCTTTCTATACCTGACAGAAAAGACCTCTCTCTTGAAACGTTCTTGATCAGAATACAGGAAAAGCAATTTTATACCAAAGCAAATCTCTAAAACAATACTTTTATCAAAGCAAACACAGAAAACAATCAAACAAACATCAGATACCAAAACTTCTAAGTTAAAGTCCTGCAATCAAAGGGTTATGTTTCCTTCTATTTGCAGAGCTACTCAATTCCAATTCTACCTCTATATTTTGCTCTCTTTGGAAAAAATCTGTCACCGCCTCCTATTTCAAAAAAATATTTTGCTATATGCCTCACTCTCCGATTCAGGCAGGGTATATGCTGCTGCTTTCCTTCATACATACAGTAATGGAAAAAAACTCTTTCTAAGAGCAGATAAATCCATAGTAATCCAGGAAAAGGTCTTTTCATCTCCACTTCTGCCATTAGGTCAGCAAGACCAGAATTTCTTAAATTATTAGTCACATACTGCAAAACCAGTACCCATGCTCCAAGAAGCAAAGCCTCTAGCTGAGACCTTTTGCATAAGCTCCTACAGAAGCCACTATTGCTATTCCTGATAGTCTTTTTGTCTTAACTGTCTATACTCACATATATTCCAAATGTTAATATAAGAAGACTGGTAAGCTGTTATATTTTTAAAGATCTGCAAGTTATGAAATTAGCCCAAAATTTTTTCATTCCGGCTATCCACAGCATGAAAAATCTAACTGCCTAACTGCTACAGGTCTAAAGAAAGATCAGGTGATGCCTGATACAAATGGCTGCTGAACTTCACTCGAGCGCTTTATGGCCAAGGTATGGTAAACATAAAAAAAGCTATTGCTACAACAAGCAAGGCCTTTCCAAGAAGTGCATGCTCCACATCACAATCTGAATAAAAAGAATATGAATGACAGCTATAGAAATATGGCTCACGAAATAAAAAATTCTGCACAAGAATTGAAGCCTTGTTTCTTAAGTGTTTTTATATTAAAGTTTAAATGAGATTGAAGTGTGAATTACTGTCCTTAAAAGGGAATGCTAGAATGAAGACTATTTCAGTTAGCCAGATTCCTAGTGGGGGAGCATGCCTTTACATTCCTGTTTTCTATTTGAGAATTGTTTGACTTTTTTTTTTTCTTGTTCTTGGCTTCAGATTGACACATTAAATAAAAACTGAAACCTGGGGACATTTCTCACCAATTAAAGAAATTTTCATCACAGTGCTCAAACCATGTTAGCAATGCTACTTTAGATTATTTGCAGGATATATGGCACTGCTTTGTAAAAGAGTTGAATAAGATGGTGTGGCGAGCTAGACAGGAAAGTTAACGAATTCCTAGAATCATCGGTCCTCATCACTAGGGAAAGATCAGTTCAGCTGGCAAAGGACAAAGGTCTTTTGGAGCAAGCCTGAAAGTCTGCTCTGTTCTATATGTTCATTAAAATAATAATCAGGGGTATGACCTAGTATTTTTATACTAGGTGCGCTTACCCATGGATCCTTTTTCAAGGTGATTTTTACATGGTAGCCCATGATGTTTGTCCTACTTGCCACTTCATACAAAGGTATACCTACATTTTGATGGCTTTGAAGAACACTGAGATCCCACAAAGAAAAAGGGATTAAAGAGGAAGCAATAAGACTAATGTTGGCTAAAAAACCATATTTCAATCCCCTCAAGAACTCTGACTCTTTCTCCATATCCAAATGGTATGCAATAGGATTTTGAAAACGCAATAGAAAAATATCTGCAGGGTCAGTGGACTGCTATATTCTGTTCTCATAAAAATATATTCAGATCAGCTATGTTATAAACATAGCTCTCTGTTGTCCTCATGAAAGCTTGAGCACAGTCTTATTTTATGTTCTCCAGAACCCTGTTTATCAAGTATGTAGGTGCCTCAGATTTCCCATCACTGAATATACTCCACAGAATAACCACAGAATATTTCACATTCTGATAGAGCCACTCCAGAACGCAGGCAGAAACACTTGATGATAACTATGCCTCTGCTTCCAGAAAAGCAAACACCTATTAATAGAGATTCTTCAGCCATCCTAAGAATACAAGAAATCTTCGTTAGCATCTCAATACTCAGAAATATGATGCAAGATGTAAGCAAAGAGCACAAAACAACAGTCAT
The DNA here is from genome assembly GCF_040807025.1 of Struthio camelus. Lineage (NCBI taxonomy): Eukaryota > Metazoa > Chordata > Aves > Struthioniformes > Struthionidae > Struthio > Struthio camelus. The sequence goes on from NC_090943.1 coordinate 144,788,921, forward strand.
TCAAGACTAGGGAGAATTACAAATTCAGCTAGTTAACCTTTACTGGTAACAATGTGTATGCTCTGGTATTACATTCTGCCTCTTGTATAATTATGCTCTCATTTTTAAGCTAGGTAATGACATCACAACTTTTTTCTTTTGGTAGACTGAAGATCAGTCCTTATTTACCTGGCTAGGTTCAGATGGCTATTTGGGTTACTGGTTTTGGGGGCCTTTGGGGTTTTCTTGGTTTTAATTCTAATTCTAATCAAAATGAAAAGTAAGGGCAGTCTCCCAGCCATCCAATATAATACATCTATTAGTATGCTAAGTACCTTTAAACTCTATTTTGGAGTCTGTGGCCTTTGTTGACCAAATACAGTGTCAGTCTATTTAAAATGTCTCAGTCATAATCTGTGGCATGAGATTTTGAACATAACTGTCAAGTTAAATATCATAGAAACCTTCAGAGATGCACAAGTCAGTTAACCACATTTGTGCTAAAAGGCTAAAAATTCCATCAAATCTGAAAAACGTTTTCTGTATCTCATATGCTTGAAGACCACAGGAAGCATTAGCTGCAATTTGTTGGTGCGATGGTAACTAGTCAGTCTAAACAATCTTACTGGTAAAAAGAAATTTCTCCACTTCATGACTGTGGTTCTTTGGCAGGTGAGGTTCTACTTCACTTGCCCATACTGAATATACAGGTGGGTGAACAGCCATGTGTCTTCCTAACTATCCTTAAATCCTATGAAACATTTTAAATAATTTCCAAAATACAGTTTTAGAAACAAATTGTGAAACTTCTGCATTGCTAAACTCCTCATTTACCCAAGGAAAACAGGGTTCAATCATTAAGGATGCTATCAGTCTGTACTGCTGCCAGATAACAGAATCTGTATCAAAATAATTCTGATTGATTGTGAGCTTTCTGAATTTATGCTTGTGTCTGAGATATGCAGCATAAATTGCATATATTGCATGCACTCCTATAGGATTTTCCTATTAAGAAAATCCTAGATTTCTTTCAGGGAATAAAATTTTGTTATTTTTGCTCTGAAAGATGATAATATCCAGAGAGACAAACTGGTAATATTTTTATTTCATATCTATATTCACACATTCAGATATTTAGCTTCACAACATTTCTTGGTCTTGTAACACCTAAAATCAATCGCTAATCCTTCACCTAAATGTTTGGTAGCATGGCAAATACTGTGAAAAGCATTTCCTAATGAATCCTGTAAACGGATAATCCTAGTTCCACACATTCTAAAGCAAATTCTAAAGAAAATGGAATGTCTCCTTTTGAAATGTCACCCTTGCTTTTAGCTATGCAGGCAGCTGGTCAGAGCGTCTCCACGTGCAATGTGTAAACTATGATGTCATCAAGGTAAAAGTAGCATCTGCAAGGTTCCATAAAGATAATCCCTGACTCTAGGGGATCACGGCAAGGGTAGTAACAAAGATACTGAGTTCTGAAAGAACAGCCCTAGCAGAGGAAACACAAAAACTTCTGACTAAATACCACCCAAGTTTAATGGGCCAGGCAAAGTACAACATAGACTACTTTAGATCTTAGAAGCTAAATGGCATCCAAATTCCTTCTTTAGTTTGTTGGGACAATAGTGGAAGCACAGAGAATAAATTACAGCTTTGAAATAATAATGGTAAAACTTTTAAATACATAGGGGGAATTTCTTTGTTGTTCTGATATACATGATTGAACAAGCAGGGCAAGCATGAATAACTACTGTATTTTCAGTGCTAGAATGCCTTGTTAAACGTTAGTTCTGTGCCACTAAAACAAATAAAAGTGTCTAGGTCCTTGGACAAAACTCAATAATTAAATAGAAAAAACAGTAAAATGGCAGCTTAAAATTTAATATGAAAGATGAAAATTAAAAAAAAAAAAGAGTAATATACAACATGAAAAAAAGACAAGCCATGAACAATATGGATAAACCTAATCTCTAATGTTTTGGCTTCTCTGTCTTTTATCATCACACTCTTGTTTTACATTTGTTGGCATGAGAGAATAGTTTCTGATCACTAACATCTCTACCTCTTGATCACTAACATCTCTACCTCTAATCTCCATGTGTTGTTCAAAGGATCTAAGCTTGAGATGCCAGTGCATGAAATGAAATTAATGAAATTATTCAGTTCTCAAATTATATCCTCCCCAAGGTGAATAATAAATTGTTATATCTGTTTCCAAAACTTCTGTTGCAGTTGTCAGATGCGATGATAAAACAGATTACAGACTGCTCGCACGTGCAAGCTGGAAACTTAGAGGCTAATACATAGATAATGGAGATAGGAAATAAGCACTGAGATGAGAGAATTCTAATCACTTTAAAGTCTTAAGATATAACACACGTATCATCAGTTAGCTTTTAATGCTTACTTTTTGTAGAGTACATAGTTTATAGGCAATAAAAATTACACAAAAATCCTATCTAAAATTAAATTCCTATGATTTGTTTAAATATACTGAGGGGGGAGGAGAGTGGAAAGTATGTGAGGTGAGCCATGATAAAATCTACAGGAAAGGTAAAATAAAAAAAATAGCACAGAGAAGAGCAGTAGAAGAGACAGACCTGAGTTTCTTCTCCTTGGTGATTCCGCTTCTTCTGTGATCACATCGTGTAATGGACAGACATAGACAAAGGAGATGGGCGTGAGAGGATGTATTCAGAAGGTTAAAACTGACACCGAGGGAAAGGGCCAAAAATGGTCTTAGAGAGAAGTCTGCAGTGCAGAGTTAGTAAATGAAGAAAAAAAACCACAGATACCAGAAGGAAAAAGAAAGCTGAAGAAGAAGTGGTTAAACTACTGTTGTTGAAGAAGAACAGTAAAGATAGGGTTAGTATAAAAGCTGAGGAAATAACAAATGTTTTAATTGACAGCAAAGTCAATCCTTGGAATGAAGCTGAAGAAAAACCTGGATAGCAAAACGTATGTTAACTAGCAGATACGCTTCAGGTTCATGACTATTCATCTTTTTGGAATGTTATCTACTTGAACGCATATATCATTTTCTTCTTTTAATTACTGAACAGATCATTTAAGGTCATCATTGGGAAGTGTATGATTATTAGATATTTGAATTATTTAATTGTTTGAATTCACGCTGAACTAAACTTTCATATATCCAAAACGGAAAATAAAAAGGAAATAGCTTGTTTGGAAAATGATATACAAGCCCAGGAATTTCAGAATCCACATAACACACTCTGGAAAGGACTGCATTATAGTAACACACTACCACTGGCAATCTCATCGCGACCAAAGAACTGAACATGAGAAAAGGGAATTAATGTGCAGCTATTACCTCTCACAGTCAATTCGGCAGATATTTTGTTCAGAACCAAATGTTACTCATAGCCCACAGAAGTCTAAGTTACCAGAAATGCATGCAAGTTCAAAGCAACTGTCTCATTACTTACTTCATTACTTCACATTCAAAACACATACTGCCATTTCAGATATGGAAAACATCTGAGGGACAGTGTCACTTTCTGTACTGAACATCTATTTGTAGTAAAGGAACGGAGGAATTCATCTTGAAATGTAGTAATAAGTAGAAAGAACTGTGAAGCTACCAACTTTAGCAAAACAAATGCATTCTTCTAAAAGTATCAGAGTTAATATGAAAAAAAAGTCTATTTATAAGCTCTAATCTGATTTCTGCTTGCAGTCTTTTAGAGAGTCACAAAACATGGCTCATAATTCATTAGTACTGCAGATGATATATTAAGAACTCCACAAAAGTTTGGACATTACAAAAATATGCTATAATCTTATCCACATTTTATAGTCAATATCAAGACACCATTCAAAAATGCAAAATTAGAATAAGTAATATAAATCAAAAAAATTAAATTAAAGACAACACTAAATTTCAACTGATAACCAATGTCTTCTACAGTTAAACCATTTTATTTTATAGCTGGCAGACTATAATTTTCATCTACTATCAAATGCCAAGACTGTACCCACACTTTGTTGTAAAACAAGAAAACAAACAGTTTGTAACATACATATTTGGAATGCATTTTTAGGCAATCAACTTTCTCACAGAATGAACCCAGCTATGTGCTATATTTCATATATATATATATATATATATATGAAAGCATAAAAGTTGACAGCTTTGACAAAGGATGTTATGTGTTCTCATATTAAAAAAAAGTAATGGTGTATGAGCATCTTTTTATCTGGGCAAGTACAATGAATTCATAATATGAAATATGAAAAAGTAAATGCAAAGATTGACTTTACCTTGGTGTTATATAGCCTATATTAATACAGTGTGACCATAATTGCTGTAGCTGTTAAATGAATAAATCATTATTAATATCATCAAAGTCCCAGATAAAGTACTTAAACTTTGCAAAAATGTTTTCTATTATAAGCCCATAACCTTGAAGGCAACAGTCCTACTAGTGACTAGTAGTCCTACTCCAGAGGAGTCACTAGAAGTCTGTGTCGTGACCTCCTCACATTTCATTTATTATTTTGAACATGCATAAGTATGTGTTCCTTCGAGACATATACTTGCACTAAGATAAATTCTTCTTAAGAAGTAGTCCAAGGCCCAGATACAGTAATGCAAACAACCACAAGGAGTTCCAGTAAGGTCAACGGCACTTGGCATGGACACAAGTGTATACCACGGAAACTCCTTTTGAAGATTTTGCCACCAAATGACCAGTACTTGGCTGCATATTAGTCCCATGTAGCAATCTTTTACAAATTGCATTTTAAAAGCCCTCATGCAAAGTATTTGTTATGAAAAAAATTGTTTATTTATCAAAGAGCCAAACAAAATATATCAGAAGAATAATTTTAATACAAGCCAGAGAGGGAAATTAAAGATAGTAGATCACTTTATCTATCTGTGAATATCTGTTCAGCTGATACCTCATCTCTCAAGATCTGTTGCTTCTAATATTTTTTACATCAATTGCTGCAAATATTAATGAATTACTCAGTAGAATTTGTGGCACGGTAATACATCAATTTTTTTCAATTAACGATGATAAGAAGGAAGTACTAATAGCCCCATCAATTTAGATACAATAGCACTTACATTAATCAATCTGCTTATTAAGAGACCATGCCATACATCCCAAACAACAGAGTTTTAAAACTCTATCTCTGTAGCTTTTAATCTACTAAATCAGATCTTTGTACATAGTACATAGAAATGTACTGAGGACAAAATCATGGAATAAATTCTATTAAGTTTATATAACGTCAATAAGCAGTCTTCCTTTGCATAGTTATTGCTTTGTTGTGGAACTAGCATTTGTTTGGATCAATTGTTCATGTTGACGTAGGAGAGCGCTATGTGTAAGGGTATTATAACAGATTTAGAAACAAGTGAGACTCTCTCAATGAATAAACTTATGAATTAAATGAAAACCAGCTATTGTACTGCAAGTCTGAATAAGAGAAAAGAAATATCTAGTATTTTATCATGCTTTCATACAGAAATCTTCATTGTAAGCGATGTCAGTTATTAAAGAGAAGTATTTAGGAACTTAATATATGAACAACCATACCTGAAACTTATATGGCAAACACACCCATCTGAAATTCTAAAAGTTGCATCGGACAGAGCGGTGTAAGTTAATTACTATTTTTATCCAAAGGCTTTTCTTAATTTCAGGATTTTTTTGTTCCTTAAAAACAAAGATCTTTACCTATGTTTATGACCTCACAAAAAATTTCTGTGGTTTCCAGATTTGGAAAGCTCAGTTTTCTGACACTCTTCACATAAGAAGGCACAATCAAGTAGGCAACATTTTAAAACACGAACCATTCAAACTGACATCATTCAAACTCGGAACTGCTAAGGACAGAGATAACAGAGGAATAGTAGACAGCAATATAGTTAAGAGCAGAAATAGTCATTAAACGAAGATTTAGAATGAATGGGTAACTATTTGACTACATTGAAGTGTGAACAAAATCAGTTTTCCATAATATTCTTCAACAGCATTAAATCTCATCTACCTTTCCTGTAGGTACAGAGCCCCATTCACACTTCTGATTTTTTCAACCCAATCCTATGAGCTGAAGGTGCAGTCTTTATCTTAAGGTGTAAATTCACACAAACATAATCGCAGCTGCACACTGGACAGACACTGGCATTTTTCCTCAAAAATATAAGCAGAGGATTAGGATACAGAAAATACTTATAGAGAAGATAGAAACAATACATTTTATTTTGCAACTAAATAATATATGCTAGGTAAGATAGTAAGAACATGAAAACTGCGGGATATTACCACCCAAAGATAAAGATAATAGAGAAGAAGGTAGAAAACAACATACAAGAAGAAATCAAAATAGTCAGTAGCATGAACTGTATACATTATAAGAAAACATGTAGACTGCATTAATTTTTTGTAAGTCTCAAGAGATAAACCAAATGAGGAAGTCAGAGAGACAGCTTTTATGATTTTGTGTCTCTGAGTAAAGTTCAAGTTATAATTTTATATCAAAAGAGAAAAATGACAAAATAATCAAATTTCAAAATATTAATGGACTACAGTTAAACGTTGAATTAGAAGTATTTATAAACTCTGAACAGATAATAAAGAAATCTCACTATTAAGTTAGCTGATTTAGGTAACCAAACCTATTTTGAAATTCTATTTCAAAAAAACATATGATTCCCATACGCTCTCTATCGTCAATAAAGGACAGATTAGCTATCTTAAATCAAATATCTTCCCATTTTAAATCTATTCTCATCCTAGCGGTGTCAGTAAGTTTCATCACCTACAGAATCAGGTTGTCCATGAGATCACAATAGGTAAGATTGCATGAACGGTTTCTGAAATACAAAAGAGTAGTAAAAAGGTATGCACAAAAAGGTATGTGGTTTGCTAGGCATTTTCAGGCCACCTCACTATCTGTGATTTGTTGTAAATGACAGTAAACTCCTTTCTGACTTCATGCAATTTGGCTGAGACACTGAAGCACAATATTTGACTATGTCTGTGCCCTATTCACATCTGGACTGCAACTCCCATCCACATAGACACCCCTTTTAACCATAAGAAATCTCTGTCTCTTGAATCCAAAACTTTTTTTCCTTTGGTACAAATTAAGTGTACTGACATTCAAAGTGGAATAGGAAGAAATCAAAGTAAATTTTAAAATAAATAAAGACATAAGAGGAGTATCTGTTTTGAATTATTAACTGCAAAGACAGTACCTAGTAAGTGTGGAAACACTCATGGGTTTTCAACAAAACAATTACTCATGCCTTATAGTCTATCTACATCACTTCTTACTTGCCATGGCTTAAACGATTCTCATAGATTCAACATGGCACGTAACATGTAGCTCTTCCCATAAATTTTACTTCACTATTTTTCAGGTCCCATGGTATCTTAATAAGATCCTTTTTTATAACTTCTCCTTAGCACTACCTTGCATCAGTGTCAAGGACTTTTTGTTTTTCCCTTTCCCAATCCATTTCTTTTGAAAACTGTTCTACTGCCCAGTCACTTTTCCCCTTTAGCAATCATGAACTACACTCTGACTCACTTTGCTCCTCGCCTCTCCTTTTCAGAAGAGTATAATTTTATACAAATGAGCTTAGGTAAGATTCTGCAAATGATTTGCTTAATTCTGCAGTTACTTCCATTAGCCTTCTTTCTGCTCTCTGAATATCCTCTTATCACTACTTTGTCTTTTCCAGCATCATTCATTCCCCATTTCAAATCAGATCTCTCATTTATATTTTTGCATTTATCATACTTTCAACTGTGACTAAAAACTTCTTTTAAAATCACCACCTCTCCTTTTGACCACGGTTTACTACTTCAAGTGATGCCATGGCAATAGATACATAAACCATAAAACTATAGTCACATTAAAAATTATTTCTGAAAACCCTTTTCTGTGTACAGTTAAGGAATGTTCCCGCCTAGAAAAAAAGATAAATGTTCCATGTATGCAACCACCCATTATCCTCTTCAAATTAAAAGCCAATCAGTACATATAAAATACTTACCGTTTGTAAGCATGCATTACCTTTGTCTTATGTTTAACTTACCATTGTCAAGATCCCTCTAAAACTTTAGTACTACTTTAAAAAAATACTGCTTTCCCTCAAATTATTACAAGGGCACTTCATTTTGTTTCATTCCACCCAGAGAAGTGTAAATCCATTTCAACTAATCTGTCTCCTTTTGTTCAGTCATATTAAAATATGTATCAGCACTTTCCCATGGTTGTATTCTTCAACTGTTGCTTAGAAATTAAGTGTCTGTAGCAAGGGCTACACATTTGATAACACAAACTTCTCAATAGGCAATAACAATGAAACCATTCTGGCAAACAGATAATAACTATCAAATCTGCTGGCCCCAAGTTTGAAAAACAGGCAGAAAACAGTAGTATTTCCTTTATTATCTCATGTGGGTAGTTTCTGCATCAGCTGTAACATGTGTGGATGCAGGTACGGTTTGCTAGACTGCATTCAGCTTCCAAACTCTGCACAGTCAGACAGACCGCATACTTCAAAAAACAACTGAAAAGAAAGAAAAATGAGTACTCCTTCCTTGGTGGTCTAAATCATGTGCTTTCTCCCTTAATAAACCTGTTGGGTTCAGGAAAGATTACTGATGATACTAGATGAAAATAACTGCTTATTTAAGCAAAACAGCATCTTGCCCAATCCTCTGTACAGGACCTATGTTCTCTACCCGCAGCCTACTCCTTTTCCAGCTTGTTCTCTTAAGGCATCATGTATAAAAACGTGAAAATGCTTGCATTCTACTTTTTTTTGTTTTGCACTGATCAAGGACTAGAGCTTTATTCTCTTTCCATCATTCATCACCTATTACAGCTCAGAGGCAGGGGTGTTTAAAGTAGAAAGTGCTTTGTTGTTTAGGTAGGAACAAATAAGTACTCCATAAGCTCTTTGACTCCATGGTATTCTGAGAATACAGCGTTTTCTCAGCGCTGACACTGGCCAAAGCAAGGGCACACGCTGCCCGTGCCTTGAATTTTGATGTGAAGCTCACCGATGATTCTGCAGTTTTGCCCTTCAGAATATTTGCATAAATACAATCGACTTTTTGTAATTTACTGAACAATATTTTTGAAAATTGCCTCATAACTTAAGGATTTAATTAGGAATTTTATCATTTTCTGTGGTAAAGCCTGAATCATAAGAAACATTTTACTACAGTGTTTAGTGACTTTAAATTATTCTCCAACAAATTTGCTAACCTCATTTCTAGTCACGCATACACCTTGAGTTTAACGCTTCACATGCTACAGCAGTATTATTATTTTTCTTGTTACTTGGAATTATTTTTATGATCTATTTATGATTTTATCTAGAGCTGTTTGCACGGTCTCACTTCTTCGCTCAGTATATTTACGTAATCAATATTGAATTTTTGTCGCAGACTTGGTTAGCTTAGCTGTGATACTGCCATTGGCTTGTCCACATGACTGAGTAGGTTATATTCTTAACAGACAAACTGGACTTGAAAACTGGGTAAGTTTACAAAGCAGGCTATAGCAGAAAATCCTTTGCATGAAAAGGCCATAAAATTAGGGCAACAGCAATATGAAGTGCCTGTATTCCTCCCTGCTGCTCTCTGTAGACTGCTGACTGGAGCCAGGGAATAAGCTGTGCTAATATTTCCTTGCTATTTTCTGTGCAAGCACTCTCAGACGATGGTAAACACAACCCCGCGCAGAGGGTAAAGCCCACGTGGGAAAGCGTTATGGAATCTGAACCTTCCTTACATAGATTCCGTCAGGCTGCATCACGGGCAGATGAGGAACACAGAGCCAATATATCTTAGCGTCCGGGGTGAGTGCAGTGTTGTGGCATCGCCTCTCAATTGCATTGACTCTGCTGTGCCTTGAAAATGGATACTAAGTGTTTGTACTTACATAGGGATGTCTTCAGGGGACAGTAGTGTGCCTTAAAGCATGTAGCACAGCTCCTGGAAGCAGCATGGATTTGTTACCTTGGCATTCCTCGGCTTCTCCTGCCTCTTTAGTACTTAGTGCTTTTGACAAATGGAGCATCAGTTTGGAAAAGCATCATGCTACCGTAGCTGCACCCTTTTGGGTGTTTAGGTGTTCAGAACCACCTCAGGTCTTTCTGCAACAGACGTCATTGCCCATGTACACACCATAGCCAACATTACCAATGATGTAAATTAGAGGAGATTTTAAGCTCATACCCAGAATCAGCCCTCACAGAAAAGCCTAGGACTGGTGCAGCACAGAACAAACATTTTTACTCTATCTATTCTAGGGTTTGGCAATTGTGACTGTGGCTTTTCAAACAAATTCTGTGTATTCTCTGCAGTACTTGGGAGCAGTGGTACTGTTCCTGAGGAAAGAATAGATAGAAATCAGTAAAATACTGCTTGGATATAAAAAAGTTTTCTAAAATGACAACTTCTTATTGTCCGTATGTTTCGCATTTCTATGCTGCCACTTGTTTTCTTGTCTTACAAGATTTTGCTCATGTTCCAAAACGTAGAGTGCCCTGAGGGTAGGCAACTAATAAAATATGACTCCCTCTTCTAAAAATGGGGAAGGTGGCCCTACCAAGTTTTGCTAATAACTATGGATGTGCCATCTGCCTACAGACATTAGAGTACCACAGTTTTTGGCCCATCTCAGCTGGGAGATGGAGATGATGACCATACTTAGCTATCATGTAAGAGAAAACTCTGGGCAGAGGCACTACTCTGCTGAACTGGCTCTGGGAAAGCAACAGTAAAGTTTTGCACTTGTAGTAGTCTGAATCTGTAGTTTAGTAGTTAAGCCACTCAGCTGGAAGAGAAGGAACACTTACACTCTGATCCTAGCCCTCAGGCGCAGCACTTCTTTTATCCTGCTACTTCCTCTAATGTATAAAAAAGCCAGGGAACAAGGAATTCAACTGCAGGTGTGGCCTACATTCCCTAATTGCTAAGTTACAGTGTTACTCTGGATTTTGCTGCTCCTCTTCACTCCTGACTCATGCACTTTAAGCTGTACAGTTTAGCTTCAGCAAGAAACTTGGAAATAGTCAGCTTGTAGGTAAGCCTAAAACTGGAGATTGCAGCACTAATTTAGAAGGTGGCACAAATGCCTGATCATATAAACTTTTACTTGTGTGAGCAGGAAAAAATGTTATCATTAGAAACAGTAAGACAACTAATACAGCCAAGGGAAAAAGAGATTTGCACCTTCATGACCCAAAACCACACCTAAGTATTCTTGTAACTGAAAAATTCCTATTCAGCATGAAATCTGCAGTCTAAAACATTCTATTCTACTCTGCTCTGCTCTGCTCTGCTCTGCTCTATTCCTTGCACTGTGTTCATCATCATGACATCCCAGGGCTTTTTGCAATTGGATTAAGTAATGTGACTCACACATTTTCTTGTCTGATTTGACAGGAGAGAAATTACTGTTTTTATTATTATTCGGTTTGCTTTTTATTGCTATACATTTGTAGAAATGAAGATAGAGTCAAAGGTTGGACTTTACGGTTGAGGTGGAAGAAGGTTTGTGGTAGTTTTTAGTTCAAGAAGAAATTCATTCATGTACAGGACTGAAGAAGGATTTGTTTCAGAACTCCAGATTTAGGTATAAAAAGCAGCTCATGCTAAAAAATGATGTCAGACTGTTATTTGTGCTGCGTGTAATGGTGCAAGAAGGTTTCAAATTCAAGTCTTGGAAAGATGATTTTCCCACCATACATGCAGTATATACCTTGGTCTGGTCAGCTAAATAGGATTCAGCATAACTCATACTTGGAGTCCTGAGGCTTGCACATATAAATAAATCAAAAATAAAAATAAAAATAAACTAAAAAGCAAGCTAAGTCTAATATTAAGCCAAAATACTTCTTTCCTAATGCATGTGCATTCTAACACAATTGCTGACAAAAGCAGGTCTATTTTTGCTATTCTAAAACAAAACTCCATACAACACTAATCTAAATGGTCTCTACATACTAGAAACTTCACACCAAAGTGAAAAAAATAAGGTACATCAAGCACACACGCATTACAAAAGCATGAAATGTGTTTTTATAGTCTCATGCTTTCATGTGGTTTTCCAAACCCTGACAAACCTGGCTCAGAATGGTGTTTCTTTTTCGGCAATGGTTTGTCATCAGTTATTGTACCATTCACCTTTTTCTGCTGGTCCTCCCATGTAACTTCTAGCATAAACCAAAAAAAATCAGAGATATTATGTAACTTACATTAATAATACACCTAATATCATTTGGGACAACTTCATGTAAACAAATAAACTATCATTACCATGGCAAAAATTTAGTTTAATTCTTTAATTTCAAGGCCTGTAGTGGAAAGAATTAGTCAATACCATAAATACAGATCAGAACATACTATATAAAAGTTAATATTTATGTATTTGATCAAATATCATGTTCTCTCTCTCTCTGTTAAAATTTGCAATCTGAATTGAAAAGCATAATGCTATTTACACAATACTTACTTCCATTTTTTAAAAGATGTTAAGATATTAAATTCTACAGATTCTTATAACATTTTTGTATTGCTACCAATTAAAAAAGACATTGATCAAAAATATATCGGTAAAAAAGGCTTTGCAAAAGTATAATTCAAACAAACAAAACAAAAACTGACCGTCAATCATGTATGTTCATTTTTAAATTGACAGAGCATTTTAACCATGAATTGAGTTGCATACTATCCTCAAAAAATATTGTCAAAAATTTGGTAATAGTCAAAACTAGGTCAGGTTTTCGTTTTAAATCTCAGATTAGATACGCTTTCAGCTTGCATTTTATGCAAATTACATTACTCAATACATACTAACAAGAAAATAACTTACAGATCCTATACTCTGCAACCAGCATATCTGACCTAACCACTCAGTAAAAGAGCTATGAATAGCGGCTATGAAAGCACGTATCCTCCGCTCCAAAAAGAAACTCAGTTCTCTAGACTAAGAAGAATTCTGGAATATCTTCCTGAGATTGTTAGATATTTTAGATGGAATTCTCCATCTTTTGAAAATTAAACTGGGTGGTTAGCATACTATTACAGATTTTAAACCTCTTGTTATCTCATGTCAAAACCAAATCTGGCCCAATGAACTGACAGGTTTTATACCCTAAACTTCATTTTTATTTTGAACTGTTGAGAATCTGCTTGTTTTGCTGATCTCACAAAGCACAAGAGCTTCTCACAGACTTTGCTTACAAGTATAAACACTTATATAATCACAAAAATAGTAATGCAGAAGAATACGATGCATGTGGAATACATTTTCGATCTTGTAAATTCAAAACTAATTGACATAAAGTGATACCGTTCCATGACATTTCACTTTTTTATTTTAATTGAGGAGGATGGCTATCTGACATTTAAAATGTAGAAATGTATCTGTGGTCATCTTATCTGCGGCCTTCGTACTTGTAGCTGCTCCATAACACTTCTAAACGTGAAAAAGACACTACCAGTCACTGTTAGCACTTTTTGTTTTTAAGTTTTATGGTGATATCAGTTAGAAGATGCACAAGGTTCATTGGGCCACGGAGAGGATAAGAAAGAGGGATGTTGACTGTGTATTCTAGTGAGCAGGACGTTTTCACGCAGGGAAGTCCTGTGTTCTGGTCCTGCTCCAAGGATGGTATAAGCATCTTCAATTTAAGTCACTGAACACAGCACATAAACTGCACTACTGAGAGAAAGTATTAGAAATGAGAATCAAATAACAAAGGTCTAAAGGTATTTTGCTCCTACCTTGGCAAGGGAAATACATTGTTCTATGAAAGGCTGCTGAGATAACTGATAATTACATAGTGCCCAGCATAAAATACAAGGGCATGTATCAATATTGTAATAAACAACACATCCAGCAACAAATCAGCTGTTTACTTCCCTCCACAGGTTTGTGTAACCCATTCCTCTGGAATCCTATGAACCTCTGAAACACTAGCTTTACTACTGCAAGGACTTCTACAGATGAAATAACAGGATTTGTGCTTTAGATGAGCCATAGTTTGATTTTTGAGGTCAAAGTAGTTTTAAAGTCATCAGTGTCTTGTATGAAGAAAGAGTATACAATTTTTCACTGCAGCATAGTTCTAACTACATGAAATCACTCAGTCTCTGAAAGCTTCAAACAGTATCTGCTTAATGCTCAAATTAATTATACCAATACTAATAACAACCTGAGCAGATTTAGACAACTGTTTTCAATTAGCTGGACTTCAATTTCTTTTCCTCTATTCTCCAATGAGTGTTCACAGAACATACATAAGACAGTTTTTCCAGGTAGGACCACATCGTATTATCCATGGTATATGACCTCCAATATAGCAGTAACGTCATCAATATTTTCATATAATATGGCCTAGTAAAAAGCTCAAGCAGTTAAGGATTAGATCTTCTGATGCTCCCAACATGTGTTCAAGAAAGTGGAAAAAATCGTTTTTACCAACGTATAGCATACTAACATAGCCATATCAAAATACCCATCCAGGATTCTAATCTCAGGAAGATGTATTAGAATAAATGCTAGTTGTTGCTAAATATAAAATTTATACTTCTGATATGAACATGAAGAAAGAGAAATATCCAATATATTTAATGAATTTGTTAACTTTCATAGGATAAGTTTGTTAGATCATTACTCTGGTGATAAACCTTGCAAAAAAGTTGTTGTCCTATGAAAGGTGGCTTTGATTTTTGATGGAGCTGCTGGCTTCAAGTAATACCTCTATAAAATGTCAATATAATGATTGTATGACGCCACAGATAAGTATGCTGAAGCAGAGGCTGTGTACTATGTGTAGCACAAAATAAGGAACTTCAGAAGGAACACTCTCTTTCCAGACTGTGGAAACTGAATATTATTATGTTTCTTCCTAACCAAAAGGTAAGGCTTTTTTCTTTATCTCTATGAAAACATACATGTTTAGTAATACTTTTTTTAATGATGCCATCTATGCTCCCTTTTTCTTGGACAAATCCCGAAGTGCCTTATTAACTACATACCAAAAAATTCAATGACCTTAATCCAACTACCTTTGAGTCTAAAGCATAGTCACTTCTGGGAGAAGACAGTGTTAGACAACAGTTACGTCAAATAGTGAAGATACTCAGAGTAAGGTAAAAAGAAGGCAGAAAGTATTCTCAAGCACTGAATTTTGTCAGGCCATATAATGAACAGTCTAAATATTAAAGAATATCAGGAGGTCTAGAGTGACTTTCATGCTTGTTTTATGGCAGCTTTAGAAGACAGGACCTTCTCAGAGTTCTTTCTCAAAATTCCTCATTTGGTTCTGAACCTAGAAACCATAGCTCAGTCTGTCATCAAAACTACTTTTCCTAGCACAAAAGAAAAGCTTTCTTAAGCCTTGCTATCCTTCTGAGAGCTAAGCAGATTCATTTGTAAACACAAATGTTTATGTCTGTTTCTTCTGAAAAATAGTTAAGCCACTTTGGGTACTCTAAAAATACTACTGTGAAAACACTTGAAGTGACAAGCATGGTGAGAAAAATATCAACAAAAATATAGCTCTTCGAATAACTACTTTCACCGTTTTAGCCTTAAAAAAGTAAAAACTATTATAAAACAACAAAGCAACACAGGCTATTTTTTACTTTTATACTAAATTGGATGGTACGAACGTGTAAGTACTTTCAGGAAGGGCTCAGATAACCGTGCCTCCATAGCTTTAATTATCCTTACAGCACATCAAAGTTGAATTCAAATGACTTCTTTAACAGCAACGTAGTACAACTCTCAGATTGAGTATATGAAGATTGGAGCTAGTCAAGTTCAGATCAGGTGAAAAGCTTCACTGATTTAGGTAACTGCAGAAGTTTTGGCTAGTCATGGTTTTCATTTAACTGAGAAATAAAAACACATGAACTGATTAGATTCAGTCCAACATTTGAACTTTTATTCACTCTTTTCTAATTCAATTTCCATCTTTGCATGTTCTTCAAAGCTAAGAAGCTATGCTCGTAAAGGAGAGCTTTCTATTTGGGGACTATTGAGAAATGCTGATGAATAGGCAAAATACTAAATGTCACTGCTGCCCACATCCTCTCCAATTAGTTAAGTATGCATGATAGTCTCTAAAATCTCTTTTCTTCTTTGAGCAAATAGCCACTGTCTATTTCCTTGTGGTTTTAACCAAAGTTTCTTGTAAACTTGCAAATATTTGGGAAGAACCTATAGCAAGAATCGATAAATAACCATTTCCTAATTGATTATTCAGCTCCTACCAATCCGTCTTCACATACAAATGAAATTCAGTCTGTTTTTTTGTTGTGAGAATGAGTTTTGACTCATGTGTAAAGAAAGATGAAAAATTCTTAAAAAGACTTCATGCAGATTACATAAAGGATAGGATTATTGAGTCAGAATATTGTAGCTATCTGAAGCACCTTTGGGGCTAGAAGGATTAGACAGATGTACTGATTTAAGTTTCTTCCTGTTGCTATGAAACATGCAACCATTAGATGTAGTTGTTTGAATTTATCCCGTAGGGCACCTGCCCACCACTGCGGGCCCTGGTCTCCCCACTGCAAGTCAGGCTGTATGCTATTCCCTCTTGAGAATGACACTCAGCAGAGCAGCCTGGGAGGGGAGTTGGTGCACTCCAGCACATCTAGAAGTGGTATAACTGCAGGATTTCTTACATTTCTCTTTAGAATAGTTAATATTAAAAATACATAAATAACCTATAGTAAGAAGAGTTGTAGATCTCCAATTTTTCTGAATGTCTAATCGTGTCTCCTTAGCACCAGCAATGTGCTGGAATGATGCTGTAAACTAAAGAAGTACAAGATGATGCAGCAAAATATCAAGATGCTAATGATGTGGAATTTTTTTACGTAAATACTCCTCCTCCTTTCTTTTCTCAGCAGTACAGACAATAATTCCTCCTTATAACTTAAAATTATATCTCAATCATCCTTTGCTTAAAACTCTTTTTCATATGCTTTCTCTTTTATTTGAATTTCCAACTTTTTAGATTAAATCCACTCAGCTTTTAATTCTTTTCAGTATCTAAACTTTCTGTGAACCAATTTTTATCGGTGCATTTCTAGTTTTAGACTTTTGATTAGGTTATCATAAAGTCTTCACTCTGTCATTAGGACATACTTAATTTAGTCATCTTTTCCCGCAAATGTAAAATCCTCAGAACTTCTTTCTATTTTTAATGCTATAAGATGAATGCTCAGAAAGGAATCATATTCTTAATAATACATGGTGACAACTACTGCAAAAATGAGTCAAAAGTGAGTTTGGCTAGCGCTTATTAAACACAAAGCAGCGCAATAGAAAGCCATTAGAATTGTGGGGATAAACTGTCAAAAGCGGAGAAATTATGTTTTGACCCAGATACTCATGATCTTTACCTCATGCATAGGGAAACAAAAAGGAAGAATTAATTGGAGATGATTTGTTTTCATTATAGAAAAGGCTGAATTCTTGTTATCCAAATTTTAATTTACAAAACAAAGTCTCTAATAAATTAGGGTCATCAGTCTGAAGAGTCCACACAGAGGAAAATATTCTCAGCAGTGTCAAACCCCTACTGGGGGAGAAAAATGGCTTGAAGTCAACGACATACAAATTGGCCCAGACGTACCACATTATATATGCGTTCAACCCAGTCTCACCTTGCACTGCCACCATGCTGCTTATGGCATAAAGACTGGTTCCGAATGACACACGTTCAGCAACGAAGGCTTTATGCCAGCCTGGTGCTGCTCCTGCATCTTTAGCTGCCTCAGTATAATGGGGCTGATGGTCCCCTATGCACTCGTAACAGGAACTAGACTCTGGCTCAATATCTGAAGAGAGGTAATACCATTTATAGTGTTTCCTTGACAAATTTGGAAGAAGACCTCCTGTCTCTCCAGGTAATATCCTACCAGCATACTACACCAAATCTGAGGACACCATTTCTTAGCTTCTCCTGTTCACATAGTAACAGTTCATCTCAAGTTGATTTTTTTTTCCCCCCATACACTGGAAGAATGATTCTATACATTGGAGCTGAACGCATTCATGTGAGATGTGGTGACCTGTGTTTCCTCCAGAAAGTGAAATGAATGTGGGTCTCTCATCTGGGAGCATCGTCCTCAATGCTGGTAGAGATGTGGATGATACAAAGGCAGGGGCAGCACCCCTCCCTTGCAAGTTTTAGGAGTGAGATGCACAGCACATACACACAACTTCACATGAAGCTAGTTTGCAAATTGGAGCCAAGTCAACAAAATAATTTTGTGATATGTTAACACCATTTTTAACAAAATAAACTGTTGTTTGCAAATGGCTATTTAAGCATCACTTATATAGCGGTTTTAACTAATGTTAGCATTGCAATAAAAATCTGACATATCTTCATTATTTAGTGTTATGATTTCATCTTCTTTACTGAACTACATATTCTGCAAAAAACTGTGGGCTTCATTCCCTGGGGCTGCAGTGAGAATACATTAAAACAACTTTCATGTAAGTCATTAGACAGGCAATAAAAATATGGCCATACAGCTATATTTTATCTTATCATCACTAGTGTGACAAAAATTATAGTGCACTGTAGGTCATTTCTTTATTCTAGCAGTATTTGCTTCAAATTGACTTAAGGCTGTGATGTTTAAGTGTCACAAAGTCACTACCAAGGCTTTTATTCCAGAACTGTTTGGAGGGCGTTTATTTGTTTTTTATATCTTCTTATCTGTTTTTAAAATATGGCAATTTTGCTCCCTCTTCTGGTTATATGCCTGAAACACATTAGAAATGAATATTGTCCCGCTGGCCTATTGACCTGTTACAAATGGGTAAATTTTGAACATCTCAGATAAGCAGCTCTACCTAGTCACCCATTTGGTAAGTAAGTACTGCAGGTTTATGTTGGCAGGACTGCTATATGCAGAGGGGGGGAGAAGAAAGCTTAGGAGGAAGATGGAGATACTACAAAAAGACACTACTGCTGTTTACGTAGATCCCTGAGGCAGAAGTAGTAGGAGACTGGGAATCCAATGTCCTAGACAGGCATTACTACATGCTGCTTCTGCTTCTAATCCTTTCCCTAGCATGCATGCTTGGTTTGCTGAGGTCCAGGCACTGGGCTAGACGGATTTTTGGTCAGACTGGTATGGCCATTCTCATGTTGTTATGAAAGCTAAACAGAAAGACAACTCAGAATATCTCCAGAATCCAATGATCAATGAATTGAGCAACTATTTAAATAAGGCAGATTGCAAGTTAGTGCAAGTACAAAAGGAAAGCTTCCGCTCTGCAGCTCTTTTGCACTGTCTCTGTTCAGTTTGCATTGCCATTCCCATGGGCGTCTGTGCGCGCTCCACGCATGCAAGGACACGCAAACAGCCTGCAGATCCACCTTGCAGAATGCAGGACATAAGCTTTAACTTGGTGCAGGTATTTTATTTTTTTCTGCGCATACAGGCACTTAAGCATATGCACCTATAAGACATGCAACGTAGAAGTGGAATTCATGTATGAAACTTCTTCATACCAATTCTGAAATGTAACAGTGATTCACATAAAATATTTTTCATATCTAGAATGAAATGGTTACATCCTCGTTAGGATCATGTTTCTTTAGTATACCTGACAAATCTTTTCTTGTCCATTTTTTTTTCTAACAGTCTGTTGGTTTGTGTGCTATTTTTTATGCTCCCTGGACTATTAAGACTTTAATGTAGTCCTTGTCAGGGCACTGAGCCCCTTCCCCCCCGGAGAAGTGTAGCTACCTGCCCTCAAGGGCAGCTCTGTGACAAGGATTGCTGCCTGAGGAGCTTCAGCCGGCCTCTGAGCCCTTCAGGAAAAAGCCGGAAGAAGCCTAAGCCTCCCGCTCCTTTGCTTGGGAGCTGCTTTTAAGCTGAGGCTCCCGTGTGTGGCCCCAGCCTGAGCTGGGCGGCAGCCGCGCCGGTGCCTGGCCACAGGCACGCTGATCCAGACCCAGACCCTGACCCGCGGACTGACCTCCCGGCTGGCCTCGGCCCTGCCTCGTCACCACGGACCCATCGGTGACCCGGACTCGGGCTAACCCTGGCTGCAGCCCCGGGCCCTGCCCTGCTCTCCTCACGCGGGGGCTGTGGGGGAACGGCCGGCCCCGTGTCACCCTCGGCACCCTGCTCCCTGCCCTGGCCAAGCCACCCACCCTGCCTGCGCCCGGACAGTTATCATACGATGTGTGGTAGTGACTACACGAGCTCATTTAAAGCAACGTCAAGCACAACAGCATGTCTTGTCACCTGTAACATATAGCTTCCTAGTTCAGAATATTCACATATATTTAATTGCTGCTATATTTAATTGCACATATATTTAATTTACTAAAAAAGGGGTATTCTTTTAGCAAGTCTTCAAATATTTCTTGGATTTCAGAAAGATAATTGATTAGCGCATGACCATGCATACCACATAAATGCTCTGCGAGAGATTGCCTCTAGCCACTTTAAGTGCAGTCAAGATTGAAGTTTATGGCATAATTCTAAAATGTTAAAAAGCTAATCAGCCAAAAAAATGATTCTGAAAACCAGCCACTAGTTTTAAAAACTAATACCAATCGATAAAATGCAATAAATGACTTACAGCAAGATGAAAAATACAGATTTGTTTCTTCAGAATGCTTTACGTATTTCAGAACATCCACTACCACTAACTAATTAATAACCTGTATATTTTCTTATTACACAAATGCTGTCCAGAGCAAAACCCTCACGCTATTTCTCAGCATTACCATTTAAGAAATGTTGGATTTGTATCCATACTTTAAAAGAGACAAACTATGTCTGACTAGCGGACAAAATGACACCACATTGTGAGGTACCAGTTTTAGAAATGCTGCTTTACCCTATGACATAATTCTGAATGTTATATAAATCAGTCAAATTTGAAGCTATAGAGGGTAAATTTATAGTTAGATTCTTTCTCATCTGCTATATTTCTGGGCAGTTTTAGAGCTAAATTCATAAAACAGTTACTCACATCAGATGGAATTTCAGCTGCATACAGGTTCCTCAGTTTGGAGAATCTGTATCTTACAGGTGCTTTAGGTCTTCTTTTAGTTTTTTTGGTTGTGTGTTTTTTTTTTACTTCACCATTTTCTCAGACTGAAGGACTACAGTTATGTGCCTACCTACAACTGCAGCAGTCTCAACAGCTCAATGTTTTACTTAAACTTAACTTTGCTTGAATTAGAATTTAATTAAAATCTAGTATTCTGCTCCCTAGAGTACTCATAGCACATATAAATATGTTAGGTATTCTCACAGCACACAGAAAACACACATTCAGTATCACTCTTCATGCAAAATTCAGAAGCTGCCATGGTCTCTTACCAAAGTATAGATCCACTGAGCCAGAGGAATAGAGAACACATATGACATTTGCAGACATTTGCAGCTCAGTAGTTCAGGCACTCAAAGCACAAGCCCTGTTTACCAGGAATCCCAAACAGTCTTAGATGGAAGATGCTTTGGTCAGCCAGAAGGACAATAGGTCCCTCTGGCATGACAGACACATCCTTGCTTTTCAAAAAAATATACGTATATTTCTGGATGTGAGTTAAGCAGGTTCACTTTGGATGACTCCTTTGACTAGGGTTCCTGTATTCTGCAAATCTGCATTGCAGTCTAAATACTTTAGATTTCATCTGACGTGTGCAGCAAGTATGGGATACAGCACACATTTAATTCTAGTGCTCCAGTCATCCAGACTGTTGATTCTGGGACTGGGAGTTCCTGATTCAGCAAAAGTAGAAAAACTGCCCCATTTATTCTAAATAGGCCTCATGACCACATATAAAGGTGTTGTAAACTACATCTTCAGTAATATCATTAAGTGCAAAAAAAACTTTTTGATTCCAAGAAAGATTTTAAAACCACAGTTGAAAACATTTTTTTAAGTGCAAGAGGTAAAACAATACATTAAAACTGAACATACACGAAGGGACTAATTTTGAACTAACAGAACAAAGGAACGCACACACATGCAACAAACAAATAAATAATTCTCAAACACCACAATTCACTAACACCACCATCGACTTGCCTTTTCTCCCATTAATAGGTGGGTTTTGATGTTTTTCCTCACAATCTTTATGACATTAAAAACGGACAATGATGATTAACAATTGGAACTGATATTGTGATGAACAACTTAACCATAGCGCACACAAATACTTCGCAAACTATATAAGCACAATTCCAGGCACTATGCTTGTGCTATCACAAAACACACACAGTGAACAGTACACAACAAAATCACAACAAAAGCAAGACAAATATGAGCTGCAGTATAATGAAAAACAGGAAGGCCAAGATCTACAAGCACATTTCCAATGCTTAAGTGCAAACCACAATTCCAAAAAATTCCTCCTCTGCAGCTGCCAAATCTCCTTGTCCAGATATTAGCCCTTGTTCATCATTAACATTCTGAGAGAGCCCTCAACTTCCCCCAGGCACCTAACTCCTGCATAACCCTCAGGGAATCCAGAAACTAGACAAAGTGTAACGTTAAGTCCTCTGAGCAGCCTCATCTGCCATGTATGTTTGGAAGATGCATAACATACATCAAATAGATCTGACTTCTCCTAAAATGCATTTGCATGCAATTGATCCACTGGAGATAGAGGAGGTCCTAGAACCCTTGTTTCCCTACTCCTGGGCTACTACTCTAGTCACCAGACTTCTGAATAAGTATTGAGCCCTACCACACTAAATCCCGACGTTATTTTAAGAAGAAAATAGTGATCCACATTTTCTACTTTTGAAGAACAACAGGAGCGGGGCCCAGGGCACGGGATTCCAAACAGACTGGGATTCAGGCACCCTTACTTTTAAGAAGGGGTGGGATTTTAGGTATAACTCAGGCTTAGGCAGTAAGCATGAGTAACATTTTCTAACAGTCAGTCCTAGATGAGCTTTTGCCTGGCATTTTGGTTTTTATGGACCACCCTTCTGGAGCACTAAATTCTCTCCACATAACTGCAGTAGTAGCCTCAGCTCATTACCCTTTTCTCGGCTTCACTCTATAGACCTTGAGGCCTGCAGCACTACATTTTAGACATCTAAGTTTAGCACTGGATCTAGCCCCAAATATTTAAATCCAGAAAAACATGGCTGTGCTGCTCTTCCACACCCACCATAGTTGATGTAATGTCAAAAACAATTATCAGCTGGAATATTATTTGTGAGAAAAGATTTAACTTCAAGTGCTAATGGAATTTGACCTATTAACGCTGCACATTTATGTTTTTCTGATTCTTCCTTTGAGAAAGAAACTTAAGAACAGAAAAAAAATGATGGTTGAAAAAATCTTTAGATCTCTGCATGTCTTTGACACTGTAGGAAGTGCAGTTTTTGAAAGTGTAGAAGTCCTATATTTTAATTGCTTGGTATGTGAGATAGTTTAAAAAATATTTTTTACTTGTTTGATTTAAAAGGGAAAAAGGGATATCTCTAGATCTTCATCTATCAGTACTCATCACACTAGCTTCCTTTTTCTACCAACTGAAGTTTTTTTCAAGCAGGATAAGCGACATTATGCAAACTATTCTAAGTACTTCAATGCAGCGCACTTTCCTACTATTTTTGTTCAGTATCACTGGTGGGCCTACACAAACTAGGGAAGAAAAAGTGTTCTGATGCAATAATGTTTACTTCCTTCCTTGTCAAAAATACCAACGAGAAAGTAGGGGGAACCATGTCTAAGGGATGTTAATTCACCTAGATCTACTAAGGCTGAAACCTGACCATAGACAGGAGTAGAATACTTTCACAGAGCAAGACAGATAAAAGTTAAGTGAATTTTGCAGGTTGATAATCCATGTTGTATTGAATTTGTTTGTCTTGCTCTTAAATGAAACGATATGATTATTGTCCGGCCTCTGACTTGTAATATATTTACAAGCTGGCTGGCAAAGCTTCCCTGCATGCTCAGGGGGAAATATCTCTAAAGGAGACAAACACTTGTGGTCAGACAGACCTGCCTCGACCTCTGATTCCTGAACTCCACTACGCTTGTTTTCTTCCTCTCCTGCTGCATTCGTATAAGCAAGGTATGAGAAGGGGTGGGGGGAAAAATGACAAAAACATGCATGCTTTATTACAAGTTGATCAAATAAAAGATAAACATCAAACAAAAGACATACAACAATAGCATACAAACCCTCAGTCTGTGGCACAAATTACTTTGTGAGTCAATCAAAGATTAAATAAATATTTGTGTTATTATCATCTCTGGTTTACTCCAATGAGATTTTTCTGCAAGTAATGATGGTCCTTAATATTCCTGTTTGCCATTTTATTTCAAAATCACTGAAGCACTAGAATTCAGATAGCAAGTACTAAAGCAGAAAAAGTAGACATATATTGACAGGTAACTGGTTTAAAAGCATCTTTGGCTTAGCTTTTCTTTTATTTTTTCTAGAAATAGAAGTCCCAGCCTCCATTCTCAAAGAGTATATTTAAAATTGTGTTTAAATCTTTAGTAATCATTAGTAATATGGAAAAAAATAATATAATTTTTACCTGAATTTCAAAGTAATTAGAAAATAAAAACAATTCTGTATCAGGAACTACAATTAGAAGGGAACTGAGACCTAGAGCATATCTAAATGTTGGTGAACTCTGAAACAGTTGGAAATAGCAGTGAAGTTAGACAAATATACTTCTTTTGTCTAAGTAATGAAGAAAGAATCAGAACAACTTCCTTTTGTGACAAAATTTATCTAATGCCCTGCTAACAACAGCAACGATATAAAAGAGCGTTGAGTTGAATAGCTGTTGTACCATAAGTCTGATTTCATTTTAATGTCAATTATTTAAACGTTGCTTTGATGTGATGTAATACCGTACAGTTATTGAAGGTTCAGATTTCTATTACTTATTGTGCACACTTTTTGTATTCTTTATTTCCAGATTTTTTCCAGTTCTCTCATTACTTCTGCAGGTTTATTTTATGTGCGACTAAATAGCTCACTGAATTCTTTGACTTTGGGGCTAGTTAGCATGCAATCATAATTTATAAACTTCTTGTTCTGCCAGGTTATTGTTAATAGGCAGAGAGATTTAGATAATAACTGATGTCAATGCAACAGAAACTAATTTCTAAACAGATTTCTGCTCTATAACTCTGTGATAAAATAATGAAAATTGAATTCCAATTGAAATTCTGTATTCTGCATATTGTAAAGTATTTAGTAGGGACACCTTCTATACAGTCAGCCTTCTCTCGTAGAAAAAAAAATAATGTAGAAGAGGTAGGCCAAAAACTTAAAAAGAAGAATTTAATTCCACTAGAATTGAACAAGAATGTTTCTGGCATGTCAGTACCCTAAAACAGAAAGAAACAGTGGCTGTCATGAGCACAGGTTGTACGGACCTTTGCCCATTTTTCATCATGCTTTTTGTAGATCTAGTCCTAGAAGTTAAGATCTTCGAGTGGCATGTAAAAAAGAGGGGTGTAAATCCTCCTTCTAGCAGTCCAAGAGAAAAGTACAAACCATTACTTCACACCTTTCAAGTAAGCATCTTAGCCCTGCGTTATCGGTAACATTTTCTCCGGTTTTTCAATAGAAATTGTACTACTGCAGGTAAAATATTTTAATAGGCCTTCGAATAAGTATGGATTGAACTCTTCTACCTCTCAGGATAGTGATCTAAGCATTTACAGCCAAAATCCAGAGATATATTTTTGCTCATATCTAATAGAAATCAAAAGCCCAAGGAAGTTTCATGCATTATCCCAAAGGCAGCCTAGAAGCCAATGTTAACTAAGCCAATGTTAACTCTTTACTTTGTTGTCAAGTGCATATGACCAGGAGTTACCTTGTGCAAGAGCAAAGGTATCTAAGACTGCATATTCACTACCACAGTCACATACACAGAAAAAAGTGGGTGCAAAGAAATCTATTTTCAGTTTTTATTTTACTGCTTGACCAAGTCATCACGTTCCTTGCCAAGCTCAAGCTAGTCCGAGTTCCTATCCTATATGATATATATGTGATCAATCACATTCTACAGAACACACTACCTGTGCTATATATTTTTACCAAAATGTTACAGGATTTTTAAAACTGTGAAATCATAGCTGTCAGAATATGATAGAATTACGGCCAGTGTGAATATTGGTTCTCTGCAGTTCCATTATAATAGCCTTTCTCTGAATCCCGTCAAAAGACTATAGGGGACTGAAAAACACAATAAAATTCCTTCCTAATTTGCAAAATTATGTCTCATTTAACAGAGAACTTATGCTGTGAATGAGACAGAAACCCCTAAAATAAATAGCATATCTTCCTGTCTTCAACAGTAACTGTTTTTTCCCAATCATTAGAGTATCTCAGTAACTCATGTTCCTTACTTCATAGCGCGTCAATAATACAATTGCCAGTATAGCTATTTTCATTTTACAGACTTGAAATTGTGTCTGAGACATATAAAAACTGGAGTGATGGCTGATAGCTATCCCTGATTAAAGCCAGTCAGTTATCCCCTGTTAATTCCACTTGCAGATAATTTTATTCTGGAATAAGAGCATCCATACCTGAAATTAAGAGGGGACAGTTAATTGGCATTAATGTCAGCTTTAGCAGTCTCTGAAATAACTTGCCCAAGGTACAAGAATATGATGAGTTCCTGTAATTAAAGTCTATACTATAGAGCATAAATAAAAGAGCAAATCCTAACTGAGCTCTACTATTTGCTAAATTTCTGAGCGCTTCATTTTTCCACCTTAAAGTTTTATTACAACAGTTCTGATGTAATTTTCTAGTTTTTTAGCTGGATGGATGGTTGTTTTTTGTAGGGATGACAAAAGAAGGAGTATATTTTTAAGAGGAAAGGGAAAAATCTATCTCAGAAAAAAATACTCCTTTGATTAGTAATTAACAGCAAACTGAAAGGACTAATACTGAATATTGTCAAGAACTCTTTATAGTGCTTTGCTTTCATTAGCAGCAAGAGGCAGTCACTCAGCTTACCCTTCTACCAAGGCCAGAAAGAACAAAGAAATATATTATAGCTGCACATTAGGGAATAGAATCTTGTTAACCCTTAAGAGCTATAAATATTCCAGTATTCACTTATTGTCTATAGTGCTAATAAAAACAAGTTCCACTTAATACAATTGTTTTTCTACAAATGTTAACTTCAAGCAAAATGTCTCTAGCTTTAGCATAATCTGAACACATAAAAAACAAAGTTAAGGTAAAAAAGACTATATTCGGGCATCTCAAAAGTTAAAATCTGTTAGAAACCTCAAGTGGTCTCAGACTTCTTTTTAAAATAAGCTTTTAAAAGTGTTTTCCAGCCACCTAGCATGAAAATGTAGTGAATTAACAAAATGAAAAACAAAAACCCCTATATGCTTACGGTTTATTCTGGCTAGATAATATAACTACGTGTATTCTAGAGGTATCCAGTCTCTCTCTTAAAAGGTGAAATCAGACACTGGAAACAGAACTGTGGAAGCTAAGCATAATATTTGATGAACACAAAAGATACCAAATCCTCCCTCTCATTTTAAGCTAAAGATATGATTCAATAATGACACGAAAGACTACTTCTCTAGGACAATAACGTTTTCCAATATGGTCATACAAGCTTCCTTTGTATTGTGACAGCTGTTTTGATTATCACCAGAACATACAATAACACATAACAATCCACTGGAATGACTATGAAGTTTTCAGGTTTACTTGTTGCTTTATTTTCTTTGCTATTATTATTCATATCGACTATAGTCAATGTTTCCGATTCTACTAAATTTCAGTTGTTATTCTCACTGGCACTTCACTCACATAATATTTTTTTGTAAATGGAATTAATTGCAGTTAAAAACTACTATTAATTAACCATAATTATCTTCTGTCACTGACAAAAGTTAAATAATCTGTTGTTCGTGTAGAGTGTTACTTCTTTTAAGAAAACAGCGATCCTAAAGAAGAATACAAAAAGCCTCAAAATAGAATTACACGGTTTGAATAGATTATGAGCTCTTAACTCATAACAAAAAATTATGTAGAACACCGTGTGAAAGCCTGCATAAGTATGGGTTATGTTTTTTAAATTACAGTATTTGCACCTTTACTTGAACAAAATGTAACATGAAGTGTGTCTAGTGTGTGGCTTCAGTCTCTGATGATGTTTCGATTGTATATTACAATACCAGTATCTATCGATTTCACAATTTTCTGTAACCCAGATTTACCAAAAGACTACTCTTAGACAAAGGTACAATAAAATATTACTCAGTTTTTGAATAAAAATGTATACAGCTTCTCAAGTCCCAGAAGTACTTACCAGAGGAAACAATTCTAGCATTCCTATAAAAATAATTCTTTTTAATGTATTCATTATATTTCTCTATGATGAACCTATGATGTAAATAAGACTGCTGTTCTCTCTAATCAAATGCAGTAAAAATATGCAGTATGTCACAACTGCTGCCCCGGAGAGCTCACAGTCTAAATAGATATACTAAACAAAGAGTAGGGAAAAGTGATAAAACATGAAAGCATATATAACAATGACAGCAAACATCATGTGATTAGATGCAATTAGTTCCTGGCACAGCTAGGTTGTAATTCATATAAGCATTTCACAACACATAAGACAACAGAGAAATGTATATACTAGGGTAATGATCTGAGAAAACAAGAGTTTTCTTTTCATGAAATTCTGATTCTGGAATGCAAATAAGCACCATAAACATTGTAAATACTAAAGAAAAAAAAATCTGATGAGACAGATACAGTTATACTACATGTAGACCCTCAGTGGTATAACCAAGGACTGCAATTGATATCTTATGGCTTGTTTTGAAGCAACTTAAATAGTTTTAACTGTATAAAATATAAGGGGATTTCATTTTAAGCAAAAGTATTATCACTTTTTTTTTAAAAGGCTGTCTTGCTGCAAATGATTTTTGCTTCTATATCTTTTAAAAATTACCCACTAATTCAGCAATTGCTTTAGGTAACCGCATAACATTGTACACGTAATATCGTAATAAAAACATGATTCCGATTAAGTGCATGATTAACACTAACCATGCCAAATAGCCTGAAGTGCTGAAATTTAAATATATGCCTAAATTGCTAATTCTGAAAAGAGTAATGTAAATGTTTATGGACCTACACAGGTTAATTGGCTTCAATGGAACTTGAAATACTCTCCTTTGTTACAGTGTCAATTCTTGGTATTTAAAGACGGGTATATGTCTGGGTACTTTTCCAATGATGATCATATTTAGAGAATACTATTTGTTCTCCCCTTTTTACGTAGAACCCTGTAAAATTTATGACCCATAGATCTGAATATAAAAAAAGACTGAATAATTATCACAATAATTCAGGCTAAGTCTATGCAATCAAGCAACATCAATTGCAGTTGGGTTTATTTTTGCCTATATGCCTCTCAGAAAGGCTTTCAGGTGAAAAACAAACCCTCCTTTATGTACAGACCTTCATAAGGTTCTATCTCCTTGTCTCCATTGTCTAGGGAAAGTAACAAAACAAAAACAAAAAAGGGAACCAAAGCACAGGGGTTAAAAACAACAGAAATTTTATAAAAGATACAATATACACGTTCAGAAGGATTAAAAAAAAAAAAAAGGTGTATATGGCCATTTAGACTGATTTTGCACAGCATGTATAGATACCAGAAGCGGAAGAGTGAGAATACATTTGCTATCAAAAATGTGTTTCTTTTCCTCTGTTTCTAAACATTTTGGAAAATGTTTCCACTGACCAGTGCTTTTAAGAAACACTGAAAATAACCACGTTTAGAGTATCAGTAGATCACGAATCATGAAATATTTTGTTGACCTTTCCTATTTTAAGGACTATTACATCTTTCCTTGTTCCTCCTGTTTCAAGGTGCAAAGGTTTTATACTACTACTCTACAGTATACTGCATGTGAGCTCACAAGTGATCAGCTATGCTGATAACTTCCAGAAGAGCCAGAGTTTTATCACTAAACAACATACAAAAGCTCATTTCCTGCGCCTGTTGAAGTCAATGACAAAACACCTACTGAGTTCAAAAGGAACAGGATCGTGCTAATAGTTAATCCAGTAAGGTTTGTATTTGTTGTATTATAGATGATTACTGTACTGCAGATGATTCATTTCAATCAAGATCTTTGTAAATGTTAAAAGATACTAAAAGAAAATACAGTACAGAATACAAAACTACTATCACATCCTAGTTCTATGCACAAAAGCTCAAGAGCTTTAAGGTATAATTCCAAAAGAAAAAAAAAATATATAATCAACATTCATGAGCAAGTCTGAAATGTGATTAAGCAAAAAAACATACACTTACTTCTCTCCAATGTCCCTTTTGGTGGGAGCTGTGGTAACTGCCTCCCCCTTCGCCCTGCTACTGGAGTGCTTGATGGACTTGTTTGAACGGACCCGGTTCGAGGGTGTGACCTATGAGACACACATAAATACAAACCATAGCCATTAAATGACAATTTCATCCTTAAATACCTAAAAGACCTGGTAAAATTTCAAAGAAGGTTTAGATCACTTGGGACCCTTGTAGTCCCAAAGCAAAACTATTATCTCTTTTCAGAAAAAGATCAGGTCAAAAAGAGAAATCTCTCTCTGAAAAAACAAAGCAAAAAAAAAAAAAAAGCCAAAATAAGGCTAAGGACCCATAGGCTACTTGTTTGCACTGTCAAGTCAGGAAACGCATTGTGTGCGTATGTACACATGGATATAATACCCACATACACATAAAATTATCTACAGGCCAAATTCTAGGATCTTTACTCAGTTTACATTTAATTACACTTCAATTGAGTGGCAACACAATTACAGGGATTTAACTAAACAAATGAAGTAACAAACTGAGAGAGGACACTGAGATTCGATTCTTGATGTTAACAACTCCCACTTTCAGAAAGCAAAAGTGTGCGCTAAAATAAGGAGAGGCTTTACTGAACATCAACTAGACCAAATGTATTCATCTTCTTATTGTAGTACAGTTATTTAAGCTAAGAGCAATTTATAGAAATCTGCAACTGTCAATCAGTAAAGATATAGTATTGTACTCAAACAGGAATGATACAGACTATGGCACAGTAAAATGTAGTCAGAGGAAATGGTGGTTAAAATGACAGCTAATACACAAAGTTGATTCAGTCCATCTAAAGAAACTTTTTTAAAAAAAATAGTTTCATTTGATGTTTTCATGATGGTTGTTCCTTAAGGGATGTCTGATGAAGACAAACAATTTCGCATTCTGTAAGAGAAGAATGTGATAGTTATGAGGTGCTTTATGTGGGAAACCATCCAGGAATCCTGAGAAATGAGAAATCACAAACAAATGCCGTTAAATACTGTTAGTAAACAACTTACAATGGCAGCCACACCATTATATCCACAGTAGAATATAAATAGTGTGTTGGCACTGAAGGGGTTAGTATCTATTGCTACTAGTGATCAGCTAAGGATGGCAGGCGATACCAATTAGCTATTGGGAAAATAAAATGGTGAGCTGGGGAGGGGGCAGAAGGGGATTAGTCTGATCGATTTGTCTGTTTCACCTCGGTAAGGCAGGTGAAGGAGGGGCAGATCTTCCAGTCATTAATGAAGGCATCGACCTGATGAGGTTTGAGTCAGGACGCTCTGTGGATCGGGAGCGGGAGTTGGTCCGCTCTAGCACAGGATGTTGCTCTGTTGATCTGGATCTTTGATATGGCTGTCTATCTGCTGCTTCACAATTCCTGTAATGTTAGTCAAAAAGCAGCTCAGTTGACCTTTGACTTTTCTGTTACGTATAAAATATGCTGCATGATATTGGTTTGGAGAAAATCATTTTATTATGCACACTTTTTTGGTAAATTTTCTGAGTTCGCTTCTTGATAACATACAGTTTTTTTAAAGATATATGCTTTGGCTTGCTCAAAACTCTTGATAAATGGGCTGAAATGTTTTCAATGTCTCAGTAATGACTATCCATGCAATAGTCTGTTTCCTGACAATATCTGGGTAAAAAAATTATTTTGTTGATTTATGCATCCGTCTTAGAGGAAAAGAATAGCTGACATAATACCATCTCTCATTAAAGCTAAGGATCTTTTTAATTGTGCATTTTCATTGCACATTTTTACTTACAGGAGTACATTTTTACAGACTCCACCATTTTTAGAAGTTCTCTTGAACAAGTATTCACAGGGATAAACTCCACAGCAAATACCATCAAGCTCAGATACTGCCAGATGTTATAATTACCACATATTGCTGTTAACTGTATTATTAGACTCATGATATCAGTCAAAAAGTAAGCCAGGCTCTAGTAATGAATTCATACACAGTACTTGCACTGCAATTAGTAAAAGAGCTACAACATCACTCACACTTGCAGAAGTTCCACCAACTAGATAGTGTGGTTTGTGATAAAAAAAATCTTCTCACCCTCAGCCTAAAGAACAGTGCCAAAATAGCAATGGAAAAAGTCAGCATTAGAGACAGGGAAAAAGTGAACCAAGTAAAAGTGAACTTCCAGATCAATCAGTCTGGTCTTCTATTATCATAGGCAATTAATCATGCCATTACTTTTGGAAACTAATGAAGCTCCACCTTTCGTCACAGTATAATTGGTATGTTTGCAAGGAGTAAAATTTGCTAATCCTAAAATATATAAATTCATGGTAACTTCAAAATTAAAATGTACACCTTAATGAATCCACTTATTAAATTTCCACTCCTTCCAGCTCTACCTGAGTAACTGAATTGCTGTAGAATCCAAATGATGAACGCATACTCTTTAGGTCTTTTCCTTGAGCTAAGTCGCATATTTTACAATGAAGTCAGTTAATAACTGGATGGTGATCCAAGTATAACATAAACCCAAATTTTAATTATTACCAAAAAAAGAGATGTAGTGCAGCCTCATTATGAAGAGTCTTATGTTATTAACAGTATTTATTTCTAAAAGACCATACTGAGATGGAACAAAGTTTTC
This sequence comes from Struthio camelus, assembly GCF_040807025.1. Classification (NCBI taxonomy): domain Eukaryota; kingdom Metazoa; phylum Chordata; class Aves; order Struthioniformes; family Struthionidae; genus Struthio; species Struthio camelus. The sequence goes on from NC_090943.1 coordinate 144,821,935, forward strand.
TCTAAGGCTGCTAACTTTGCTGAATGAGTTGATAAAACATTCATTAAAACGAATGTCTCTTCATGTTTTCCATGAGGTAGTAATTGGATTCCTAGAGAATTAGAAGGAACTCCCACAGACAGGTTCAGAATAATACCATTCACCAAGAACCTATGCCTAAAGCTCCTAACAAGCAAACACACCACAGTGAGACACATAATGGTAATTATAAGCTAAAGCACTAAGGATTGGAGGAAAAGTACAATGAGCCTGGCACAAAACCACAACAAAATTACCTCACATCTTCTTCTATCAGTTCTGTTTCTGAGTGGGAAGCCTCTTCAGCAAAAAAATCCACTGTCTCGCTTCTTTTACATTGTGAGTAAACAAAGAAACATAACCTTAGGTTTTAAATGGATGTTGCTTAGCTTAGATAACCGTTTAAGAGGGGTTTCAGTGCTACAGAAGGTAAGAAAGGAGTCAACCATCTGCATGGTGTTTAAAAATAACTTTCTTTGGCTATGAGAATAAATTTGCAGAAAAAACAATTCCTAAATTAAGCAAAATTGCAAAAAAGAATATGATTAAGGTCCAGACTGAGCCCAACCCCCATGTTGAGCACCCACATGTATAAGAAAATTCATGAGTCAATAGAGACTTTCTCTCCTCTTTTGGCCTCCCACATAGAGAGACCTATAATACCTCTACTTATTCCAAAGAGCTGGCAAGTTGCTGGTGCACACAGCAGCAGGGCGTGAGGCAGGAACTGGGCAACATGGCAAGAGGTACAATTCCTTTTTCTAGGTATCCTTCTCTCCTAACAGCAAGCAGGACATATGGAGGAACAGGTGAGCAGCGACCACAGAATGGATTCATGTAGACAGTTTGCGAGATGTTAAGCCTCTGTCCTGTATGACTTCTAAAGCCCTATTCTCTTTACCAATTGTATAAGAAGCATTTTTAGGATAGCATAGATCTGACCCATTGCCTGCTTTGGAATGGAGGAAGGCATTTTTATTGTTAGGGTCGGTATTGTTAATGGCTTAGTATGCATGTTTTGTATTCTGCAGAGCATGGATCCACCATACCTAACCATGCTGTTAAGAGATAAATGTTGCAGAAATTTTATATTCAATAGTTAATGTAATATAAAAATATATATATATCATAAAATATAAATAGTATTTACTACTGGTGGAAAACCAAATAGGAGTTCCTAGAAGTGAAAGAAAACATGGATTTTGGCAGTCAACCTTTTGCTTTTTGACCAAGCCTTGACACCACTGTTGCTTTTGCAGATGGAAGGATTTAGTTGAAACCTGAGGTGAAACTGAGTTGCTACCCTCAGGTTACAGATTACATGCTGCAAACTTCCTAATACCCTTAGCAAAAAATGGAGTGCCAGATAAGCATAGTAACAGCCTTCCACTTGAAAGCATCACTGTGTGTTTTTGTCATACTCATTTGCAGAACAATGCAACAGACAGATTCACGGTTTGGAGGAAACTAAGTATATTCTTTGTCCTCACATATTCTTTGTCCCTTCAACAGGAGACACACGCACTAGAAAATCCAGGTCTTCAGAGATGAATTGTCCCCTTTTATAGAAAAAATACCACTCCAATAACTTGCTTAGCCAGTGAAGCTCCCCACCTACCACAACATACAACTATTGATTAATGTCACAGTCCAGCCATAAGTGTGGGGCGTGGAATTTTTTAAACACATCATTGAACTGAAACAAAAGATTGTGACTTTTCAGATAACTTTCATGTGGGTTTACGTTCCCAAGTTATCTAGATGCATCTGAAAGTTCCACCTACTCTGATTATAATTCATAATGTATGAAACATTGATTTTTAAAGAGGAAAAGATAATACTCAAAGTTAAGACTATTCAACATCCACATAATGTCTTAATGTATGCTAGAGGCATTTTGTTGTTGCTAACAGACTTTTCATTAAAAACAGACAGTTAAAGAAATGTCAGAGAACGGCCTCCTCCTCTTCATATTACCAACCATAGCATCCTTCTACCTTGTTAGAGAAAATATGCACAGTAGGTGGTCTAGTCTCCTATCAAAGTGCAGGAGATTTGCGAGCGTATATCTTCCATACGCTGGAGGAACAGTAGAGCAGTAGGTGTTTACTTCTTAACCAGAGAACCATCTATCACTCTGAAATTGTTTGAGCTCTCTCTAAGGCACCATGCAGAAAAGCTCTGGGAGTATTCAGTTAAAAATTTATATTCCAAACCCATACAAATTTACATTAAAATTTTAGAGGATGAGCCCCATCGTATTCAGGAACTGCTGTAAATTCTAGTAACTAAAATATCTAACCAAAGGCGCTACAACATTTTATACTAACTACTGATTTATCTGCATTGTTTTATATTCATATTCTGGAAATTTCCAAAGCTAACAGTTTTCCCAATGCAGAAAGTAACCATTTCTAATTTTTAGTTTTTCAGATTTGTTACTTAACAAATAAAAAGGAGAGTTTTCAACAAATGAATAAAATCATTAATCTAAACTTATGTCAGAAAGTCTCATAAAAAATGAACATTTTGAAGCAGTAACCAATCATAAAAGCTCGCAACATGAACATAAATTACTTTTTTCCAGAATAACTGAAAGCAGTTTATTTGATTACTCATGTACAACATTCTTTTAACTGGGTGCAAGACTAAAAAGTAGGCTATGACATAATGTCAATCAAAAATTTAAAAGTTCTAGGTTATTGTAACAAAAAACTGAAGAAATAAAAATAGAATTGCAGTAGAATTATAACATACTATAATTCAGCTCCTATTTCATCTTCTTTCATCTAGAAATACTGAGCACAGAACAAGAAAAATACAGCAATACATTCTCTAATGATCATAATTTCAAACTCCAGCTACTATACAATGGTAATACCTGTCAGTGTCTGTGGATGGTTGCTGGATTTCAATCCTTGGACATGTTACTCTTCTACTAGCTATAGGAACTTTGCTGTTTAGTCACAGACACAAGATCGTCTGTTAGCATAACACAGATAAGCATGTCTGCAAACAAGTGAGATTTCTAGTACCAATCAAGCTTAACAAATCTGAGATATAAGTACTGTAATAGAAAATGGGAAAATACGAGGTAGTACACTGTTGAAGTATCAAGCTAAAGTAGTGACTGGTTAGCATCACTAGATCACTGAGCCAAAACTATAAGGAAACTTCATATAATACTATGTGCTGCCATAGTTTTTAAAAGCTAGGCATTTAATGTTTTTAGGTACCATTGTAAAATAAAAAAAAAATAAGAAATAAAGTACAATATTTTTTCTGCAGTAGTAGTCAATTGTGCTTTATCTATATATAAAAAAATATATATACATATTTAAATACACACACATGTATATTTTTATACCCACATGCGCACACACATACACACATTATACTACCAGGCATGTGACAACTACAGGAATGTCTACACTACAGTCATAGGAGAGAGCGGACTGTACCATGCCAGTATCTGAACCACTTTTCTACTAGCTAGCTCCGCTACACAATTGAAGCAGAAGCCTCACACTGTGCTCCAGCTGCTAAGCACAGACTGCTACACGTACAGAAACTCATTTGCTTACAGCTTGCTTGGGTTTCTGTACACGACATTGCAGTCACTTTGATGACTCAGGTGTAGACATACCTAATCATGCTAACAAATGATAGCATGATACAATTACAAAAATGCTAAACGAAAGCACAGATATTTGTATCTGTACAGATTTACTCCCCACAATATGTTTCTTCATCAACAGATTGTAAGGTAATTTAGAATAGCAGTGCCCTGCTTTGAGCAGGGAGATAGACCAGAGGCCCCTTTCAACACAAATTATTATATGATTCTACGAACGCAACGAGAGAGTTACATTAGCCATTACAAGTATCAATAAAGCCTGTAAGCAGTGTTGGTGGTCAAGTAATACTGAACTGATGTGCTGAAATAGTGCATATCCTCCCTATCTGTAATATCAGACCCTATTAATTCTGTGCATTCAAATTACGAGTTCTGCAGGAACAGAAAAGAAATGAGTACATTTGAAGAAAAAACACTAAAAATATGAAAATAATTTCTTCCTCACAGAAAGTCTCAACGTTAACCAAAAAGAAGCAGCATACTGAATGCTGCTGAGAACAAGGCTTCTTAACTTTCCAAACTCTCAGTTGTCACAAATCCTATTAATAATTGCATTTTAACGAAAGCATACACAGCACAATGAGTGCCAGCTTAACTTAAAGTATCAGTTCCCAGTATTTTACATGACAGTAATTTCTCAAAAAATGAACCTTCCAGGCTAACATTTGCATACACAGAGGTGAACCAATGAATGCAAGCAATATACATGTTGCCTTATGCCTTACGGATTTACTAGCTTGCCTTACTAACTTTCTAGCATTAACATTAATTCATATTTTTATCCTATGTTGAAAATATGAAACTTATGGAGGTATTTTTTCACTTCTCATTTAAAAGTTTGAGAGATGCAAGCAGATCTTTGCTGTAACTGCAATATGTGAAATGATTGTTTGTGCATGAATGCTTCTGGTACTTAGAAATTATACTTTCATCTATACGGAGACAGCTCCCTTTTATAGTACTTTGTATTTTACTAACTATTTCCAGCTTTTAGTATCTTTAACATTGACCCTCAATTGACACAAATCACAAAGAATCACACAGCAGGCTCAGATCTCTCCACCTCCATGAGATGACTCACTGAAGATCATAGGATAGAGGGCCTTTAACATTCAAAAGCTGGGAGCTCAAATTTCTCAAAGACAAGAGCTAAGATCCTTTTTCCCTCTCTCAGCCCAATTCTATTAGTAAATATACTGATGTATCTTTCCCAAAGAAAATAATCTGAATTTTAATAAAAATATTAGAAATATTCCAAGGTATGAGCACTCAAGCCTTATAACTTTATTATACAGTTTTGCCCACTTCAGGATATACTATTTCACCCAGTCACTGGAATGCTTAATCATAAAGACAGATGTATGAGCAATGGTAGCAACATTTGAGAGTTCTAATTAACACGTATTTCAAGACCGAAGAATAAGTGGTGTATAAGGAAATATATATGGAAGTTTTCCCCAGCAGGGCTTTAAACCTTCAAATTTAATTCAGCAGAGCACTAGGACTATAGAGTAATCAAGAGAATTAGTTCCAGGCTCAAAATTAAGGATGTGACTGAATATGCTTTGTTATACTGCAGCACTAAATGCTATATTTGAAAAGTGCTTGTTCTTTTTTTCTCAGATCTGAAATTTAACTTTATTTATACACAGAACACCATATATAATTGGTCTCTCTTTTCTAGTAACATTTTTAAGGTCTGATAATGTGATAGACATTTAATTAGTAAAATGTCACAAACAAGGCTTAATTCTACAGATTTGTGTATATCTGCTTAACTTTTAGCAATAGGAGTAGACCTGTAATTATAACCTCAGTGAAGCTGACGAGTTTTGTCACTTCACAAGGCCAGGATTTCAATCAGATCATACCAAGATAAGTAGTTATGTAAGTCTTTATTATCCTTTAAGCTATTAAATCATGAATAAGCATAATAGAGTACTGTTTCCATTAAAGGCATTCTGTAAATCCACTGCTATTAACAGATTCTGCCCCATTTCAGCACTCTTTATTCTATTAAAGAATTTTTTATGCCTTACGGTCTATTTAAATGTCATATTGGTTTGCAAAAAATGTTCTTGCCTTCTCTTCCATTTTCCACAGCTTTTTGGAGCTTAATTTAAGTTGGAACAGAGAGTACTAACACATAAAAGTTTATTTTTCAAGTTACAAATCTGTTATTTTTTCCCTGATACTACACTATACTAGCATCTATATTGTACTAAGTTTTAAAAAAGTGAAGTAAAACTAAACTGAACTATTACTAAACTAAACTAATACTAAACTAAATTAATAAATTAAAACTATATAATGTGTCTATTAAAAACAAAACCACAAACTTTTCTTAGCCTTGAGCACTTTCCACCTTTTTTATTGCTGGGTATTTTCAGTATGCTTGTGCACTTTCTCAGGAACAGTTCATTTGCACGGTGCTCCCCGTAAGTATAAATAAAGTGTATACTACTAACAATTAAAATTGAAGAGTCAGCAGGCAATGGGACACTGGCACAAATAGCCAGGGCAGAAATATGGTCCCAAGGAAGTTTCTGTAGCTGCTCTAATGTCCAGCCAAAGGACCCTATATAACCTATCCAGTGAGCAGAGAAACTTGCATTAAAATGTTGGAGGATGAATTTTGTTTTTAATCAGAATTTTTTAAGTTCCAGTTGATAAGATCACTTAAAGTCTCCTTCACTCTCTAACTTCCATAAATGGAATTGCTATATTAGCTAATATACTTTGCAAAATACGAATCACTATTTTATTTAAATAGTCTTGGGACTACAGGTCACTAACAGTTACAGGTAACTAATCCCTTATACATCTCTTTCCAATATACTGGATCTTTATACAGTTGCTCACATTCAAATGAGTACAGCTTAGTAAACCCCCAACTATCTGTTTTGGGTGCATGACTATTTCTCCAGAAAAATCACATTTACTTGTGCAGCTATAAAAGAATAAATAAAAACACAAATTTTAAACTAGGTTCACTTTTAAATTCACTAATAAATAATAATTGAGCCAAAGCAGGGAATTAATTCAATACTTATGCACAATTCACATGTTATTAAGTACCTGTGAAATTACAGCATTTGAGATACCAATTTATAGTATTATTTTGCAAAAATTAATATAAAATATTTTTGAGATTTAATTTCATTAAGGAAAAATTCCCAGTAACTCAATGGGAGTTTCACTTAAGGACTTCAGGATTTTCCAGCAACTTGGAACACACCCTATGTTTCTCTTAGTCACCAAAACATGTCACTGATAATATAATCCAGCTCCTACTTAAAAGATATGGAAGGGCAGAAAGAAGCAAGCTTTTTTCACATTCGCAAAGGAAACAAGAAGTAAAAATAAGGAAAGAAAATGTTGCAAGGGCAAAAACAAAATGAGAGAGAAGCAGTAAAGCTAGAGAACTCTGATTGTGCAGGTGTATGTAGGAACATCTGGACATTCCCTTGATCAGGAGCCAAGTGCAGCTGGGCAGAACTGAGCGTTGGTAAGCACAAAGCGCATTACCTGGGCTATGCACCGCTCACAGAGAGGAGAAAGGTTAGACAGCTGGAATTGGGATTACTCCCAAAGCTAAAAAGTATTAGGTCTCAAAGGTACATGCCCTTACATGTGCATGTAGACTGGTATTATCACTCAAAGAGAAAGCACTTTTTTTTTAAAACAGCCCTGAACATTGAGAACATATTTTAAAAATAGCTCAAACATAATCAATGTTCTTTTTATATTTGTAATTTAATAAAACAGTCTAATGCTGGAAAAAAGACTAGCACAAAAGTATGTCTTTTCTGAGTCAAGAAAGACAGACATAAAGGAAAATGTACTTCTTAAGAATAAATTTAGTGCTATAATAAAGCAATTCTATGAGATTAGAAATACATTTTAGCTCGGTCTGTAACTCTATGCTCTTTACTTACCCATAATTTTCAGCTGAACCATTGACTACATGATCTGCCCATGAACTTGCACCATTGTACCACCTTTACAACGCAGTTAAAATAAAGAAGTGTTATAAAGAAGCATATGCAATATTAGTAACACTCTAATTCATATGACATGAGCACTTCTCATTACAATTGGGAGTTTTCCAATTGTTTCCAAATCATTTTCTGTATTTCCTTCTATTTCCTCTTAGGTATGAAGAAAAACACATCTTCTTTAATTAATTAATCTTTCCTGATATAGTACTCAATATATTTCACCTTTACTATTTTCAGCAGTTTAGCCACAAATTTCAATTCCATAAAGTCTAATGGATCCCTTATTTTTTCTCATACAAAAGTTTTCATGTTTTCAATGGCTACTGTGTTTGTGAAATAAATAACAATATTTGTGGAGCTACAATATCAACTTAAAAATAATATTCTATGAAGCAATAGCATAAAATGATGCTCTTAATTTTATTAAATATTTTATCTTTTCAAATTTATTTACTTTTCAACTTGATAGGTAGTTGGTTTTCACAGTTATTTAAGAAGCAGAAGAAAATTCACATTCCACTCAGGTCAAACAATGAAAATAAATTAAATTTTCTATCTCTATTACTGTGCGCAGTATTGAACATGGGCTACCTAGCTTAAACATTTACAGCATCATTTCAGTAAAATCAGTTGGAGATCACATCAGAACATGTATAAAAACATTTTATCTTAAAGTAGAACCAGGAAGAAATCTTATCTTAAAGTAGAACCATAGAGAAAAGAAATAACGGGATGAAAAAAGCTGCCTTGGTTTCAGAAGCCCTGGGATAATCTGTTTTTGTTCCATCAGCCTGGTATGTTGAAAATATACCCAAATCACCCCATATCTGGTTAAGGACATTCAACTTCAGCCTTATCTGGAGATCCAGATTTTCAGGATCCTGCTCAGGGATAGCACTGGACCTGCAACAGTCCCACTATTCGATGATTTCCACATGACAGAGAGTGAGAACCAAGAAAGGGATTTTCAAAAAGGGACCATAGTATTCTCAATTTGAATATATCTCTTCCTTTGCTTGTAATACAGAAAATCCCAACCAGAGTCTGCACAATTAACTTTTTAACGACTTACATACACTTATCAAAGGTTGTGATGAATCTGCTCTCAGAAGTCATGGTAGGATGGATGTTTTACTTCTCAGATCTGAGGTTTTGAGATGTGTTCTCAAACTACATAATCTCACACCTCCTGATCATTATAGCAAGGGAAGGTAGTGAGAGAAGATAGTACGGAGTGCAGTATATGTGAATGTAACTCAGCTGCTCTTGTTTCTTCTACAACAAATTGGATGGTAGAGGTAATGGCATTTCTTACATGGCTTGTAGCCATGACTGGATGAAAGTTAGTTCAGCTTAGTTTAATTAGAATACAACTGGAGAAGGACAGGTATATATTTATGCTCTCTCTGATCATCACTTTCTCCAGTTAGCTAATATTTTAGGTAAGATTTTTCTGTAAAAGTGTCTTACTCTAGCCACCATGCATATATAAATACGGTTTTTAAATTGCAGTTTACTTTATGTTTTTTACAAATGTGGCTGTATTTGTTCTTAGTGATCTAATGAAAATGAACAAAATTTCTTCCTATTAGTAAACATTCCTCTCCCTATTAGTAAATATTCCTTGCTTTACTTGCTCACATACTTCAGTTGGAGATCAGATACAGTCCTAAAAATGGATACTGAAATATAAAAGAACTATTGTACAAAATGAGAGAAATATCAACTCCTTTCTTTCTTCAGATTTCTATCGTTTTGGACTTTGCCTCTCTCTCTCAATGTGAAATGCTGTTATCATGTAACTATTTCCAGAGACACTGCAAAATTTTTCAGATTACACTCCCAATTTGAGATATATTATGTCCACTGTGATATCAAAATTTACATGGAACAATAGTGCTTTTGGTCCTAGCAGAGCAAACACTCAAAATCAGCTGCAAGGCACTAGTCATTTTTAGGTCAGTAAAAGCACTAATACGTCAAAAGTTGAAACATCCTTACATGTCTCTAGATATTAAAAGACTGAAATTGAAGACGTAAATTTGTCCTTTGATTATTCATAATGACTGAAAACGTTAGCTATTAGAAGTATGTTGTGATGAAGTGGAGAAAAACTTCCAGTTATACCTAACTCATCTGTATTATTGCTTTTCCTCCCACATCTTCTAGCCAATAAACCTTTTTCAACTGAGAGCTTCCATAAAAAAAATCCAGAGTGGAGGCAAAGGAGGGCTAAAAGAAAATGAGGTATTTAAAGCTCTGGAGATTAGCTGTTCCATTTTAAAAGAAATACTGCATGAAGTGCACTGTAAATTTAAATATCATGAATCTTGGCCAATAAAAAATCTTAGAATACGCTTCATAAAAATTGTTATATCACTCAACTTTATCTATTTTATTATAGAAATAGAAATACCTTTCAGGAGTATAGGTTGTGTCGTCATAATATGTATTAGGCACTCTTCTCTCCTGCCTAGTCCTCCTGAATATGGAATAAACAGCACAGATATTTCAGACATTTTAATAGTGCTTTTTTATTATGTGTTTTCCCTTGCCGTATAATTAAGATAGTAATGAGTACATAGAGTACATTTATTTACTTTATGTTCAGCAATGTCTTCTAAACTTATATATTCATATATAAGGTCATTTTAAAGTCCTAATTCTGAATTATATTTAATCAGCAACATATTAAGGACATTTGATCAATTCACACACTTCATAGGACTGCAAAGTTACATCAGTAGGAAAACAGTATTTACGCAATTGCAAAATTTCAGCAAAAACAGCATACAGCTGTTATGAAATTTCTGGTAAAATGAGGGTCAAGAAACAAACAGGAATCAAAAGTTTCTTTCCTTAAGAGAAGCAGCACAAATGTTGCCGGAAGTAAGCTGCACATCTTGCACAAAATGTGCATAAACCAACTTGTATGGTCCTCCAAACTCAAATCTCAGAGATTAAGGGAAAAAAAATAAAATTAAATAGCATACAGCGTAGTGCTCTCAGTGATTAAGCTGAACTCTGAGAAAGAAAAGCTGAGAATGGAAGAGTTAACACAGTAAAGCTTTCAGCAGATTTTTATTTGGGAGGAAAAACCTATTCAGAAAACCTAGAAAAACAGTATATCTTTATTTTTTGATAAATTTGGGGTGAAAATCTTGAGAATATTATATATAACTGTATAACTGTACAGGACTTGTGAACTGTGGAATATAAATAAAAGGGCAAGTAAAGCCCTGCATGTCCAAAAATGATATCTTATGTATGTTTATTCTGAGTGGCTGCAACAGTGTGAGCTGGTACCAGCTTGTGCTACCGTGCTGAATATTAGATAGCTGAATATTACATGAAAGGGTCAACCAAAATTTGAATAGAGGGCTGGACAGCAGGGAGCTCTTGAGAAAGCACTGGGACCCAAGGGCAATGAAGTCACTGTGGCCACACATGTCCCCTACCATCTTTCTCAAGCTCAAGCAAACTATCCTGGCAATGCTGCCTCTGTTTCCTTTTGGAGGGCAATAGCTGGACTCCTTCAAAAGGAAGGAACTATTGCCAAGGTAAAATGATGACAGCACCATGGCCTAAGAAGGAACTCACAAGTTAAGGTTTTTGATAGTGTAAGATCATCCTAGAACATCAAAGAATATCAAACTAAGATAAGACAGTAAGTGAAGCAATCATCAGTACAGAAAAGAGCAAACACAACCTGTTAGCCAGCTCTGTGAAGAGAAACAAACTGCTAGCGAAGACTGCAGGAGTTAAGGGGCTAGCTATGAATGACTATAAGTAGTGAAAGGAGCCATGAAAAACAAAGAAGGTAAGTAATCTTGACTGATGTATCTGTATGACATATTTGCTCGAAGGACATCCACACTGGCAGCTACATAATGTCATATAAGACAAAAATCTCTATTTCAGATGCAAGACTCTTCCCTGAATATTGGACATTACAGAACAATGTTTACTATTTTGATAAACAGTGGAAAATATAAATACTTATTTTACATATTTTAAAAAGTGAAAATAAAAAGTGTCAAGAGAGGAGATGATTGCTTAATATCAGCACGACACTGATTAAGCAGAAGGGACTAAGAAGACAGGACTAAGGTCTTTCTTGCATTATAAAAATAACATATTTTTAGGTAAGCATTAAACTAGATAAAAAGTTTAAAGACAGACAAGGAAAGATGGTTTTAAAAAATCTTTCATATATTTCCAAAATACAAAAAAAGGAAGAGGAAATGACTCAGGGTGTCTATAAGGATAATGAGGAATAAGACAATGATTATCCTTTATTTGGTCCTTAAATACCTGGAGAACGGCTTTCAGAGTATGGAAGGACAGAAAGGGTGAAAAACTACGAAAAGTCATAGTGATTATCAAGTACTCATAGTAGTTCTTATCTGGTGACATGACTCATTTAGCTTGAATACTAACGTACACAGGATTCCAGAGGACCAGAAAGTCCTTGATCAGAGTCTACAGCCCCAGGATTCCCAAGATACTGCTCTGACACTTGAAGTGAGTAAGAAACGTTCCATTGCATGTAGGATTTTTCTTTCAGATTTCAGCAGGAATTAGCTGTAATAGGACTCCTCAGAAATAAGGCCCCCAAAAAGATCTACTGCATCTCACCGCTAAAATCCCAGCTTTTTCTTCTTTATGTACATACTACCACTTTTGCTCTTTATTGTCATTGTTTCTAATTTATGTTTTGAGATGAAGTTTTACAGAAACTAAGATAAAGATTTGCAAGGCAAGATCCTCAAACTAAGACAATCTGATAATAGCTCCAACTTTTGGCACTATTTGAATAGGTACAGATTCAGATAAACTAAGGCAAATGTCACTATAACAGTATATAAAAATTAAATATTGAAATAGTATATACATGGGTACCTTTCTTCACATATTTTCAGAAAAAAAATAAAAATCCCTCTCATTTAAACTCTCTGCACGTGTAGTGAGCTATTAAATATACTGTTTCTTCAAATTAAATTTTACATAATACAATATAATTTCAAGACAAATGTTTAGCTGAGTTAGAAAGGTTATAAGGTTTATTACATTACAGCTTTGGAGAATTTTTAAAAGACAAGTTTTTTTAGAAGGAATATTTTCATGATATTATAACAGTTCTGGATTCCATTTTGTTTCTGTATCTAAAGTCAGTTTTACCCGTACAAAAAATATGTTTTTTATAGGTTTGAATCCAGAGCAACACTTAGTGAAATTCTCAAAGGAAATTATATCTAGATGGCAGCCATGAAGTTAATATACAAAAATTCTTTAGTTCTTCCAATGGAAAATTGTACCTTGCCTGTCTTGTAAAGCAATGGAGGTATCAACCATTACTACTATCTGAGATTAGAAGCTATCACTATTTTAATTAGCTAACAGTTTATCTAACAGTTAAAGATATGAATCTTTATATAACTCTTCCTGTTGATACACAAACGTGAACTTTTTTCTAATTTGAAATATTTGATGAAAATACCATAATTACACCAGTATTTTTTTGCATCTGCAGTACAACACCAGCATGCCTTACTAAGTTTCTTAAAAGCCACTGTATTTCATGTATAATCATTTCATACAAATTATTATGGGCTTAGCTTTCCTCTGCCATATTTTCCTTATATGAATAGGAATTCTGATGTTCTGTAATCACACATAGCTTTTGCGTATGTATACTTCTGTAGTTTAAGTATTCATAAACTACAGAATAAGCATCATATAAATATGTATAACATAAATAACACTTGCACATTTCACTCTATTTTTCAGTTAATTTCAAAAAGACTTTTTCTGTGTACTTTGCGGCAGATAGGCATCTTCTCATTATTCCCAAGAGAAAAATAAGTACAAAAAGCACTTCAGAAAATCCCATCAAAAATAAGAGTTGTACAAAGACACTTACACAAAATATACATATAACTCCATTTATGAAACTGACTTTTATAAGACTATTCAGTTTCTCTTTGGATTTAGCCATACTCTGGAGCAGTCAGTCTTAGATGCATGCAAACTCCCAGAATATCATAAAATATCCTCACTGTATGTGTTTCTCACTTAAAACATTGGTCACATTCTTAGTTTGGAAATCAAACGCAGTCCTGTCAAAGTATAAGGGGTAGAATAAACAATATGCTCCACACCAATTATACCTCTCAAGATCATAGTAAGCACCCTCAGAATAGGTACGGCACATCTTACGGGAGCGAAGCAATCTGACTGCATCTTCACAAAACAGAGGATACATTGAGTGATCCTTGCTGCCAAAACATAAAGGGTGAACACAATGAAAAGCAACACAAAGATGAAATGAGGATAAACATGAAAAGGAGGAAAATTCAGCAACAGAACTAAATACTGGAACAGAACTCAACTGGAACATCAGTGAATTTAGCAAAATTACTTTTAAAAAATTAAGGTCTATTAACCTGCAGCTGAGGTTATGAGAGAAGTATCATACTTCAGGCTTATCTGCCGTAACCTCTAACACAGTCATATTTGTATTACATTTTGAATATGAAAATTAAAGTATCAGAAGTTGTGTTGGTTGATTTAAATAGCTTTCTTTATTGGATTTTTAAGAGATTGGAATGATATAAATATAGCATCATTCTGCACCTTCAATTGCAGACTTTTGGCAGTGAAAATAAAAAAGAAGCAAAAAGCTAAGAACTACCCAGTGATTTTCTACTTACTCTACTAAGAATATTGATGTTGATATTTATTCAACACTTCTAGGTTTTCTACCACTACACATTGACTGATAAAGAGAGAAGTGGACATGAACGTACATACAGGTACATGCATTATCCACACAGAGTCACACAGAGGAGAACATGTACCTGGCATCTCTGTGATGGTGATCTGAGGACTGAGTATACCGGGAACGAGGCAGAGTAACATAATGACTGAATACATGGCGGAAACAAAAATACAAATATGAAACAATAAGATGGAGAAGGAATACATATCACACGACAGAAACATAAAGATTTGAGAATACAGGGGCTATGAAAGCACTGTATAGAGCATTGAAATGATTAACAAAATTATAAATCAGATATAGAGTTCTAAAGAAAAAATTACCTAAATGATTCACACATTTATTCTGAAAAGCCAGCAAGAGACTTTGGATCAAAAGGATAGCTAAAATTTGGGATCTTTTAAGTTATTTCAGTTAGGGCAGAGAAGGTATAAATCTCCAGCTGAACAGAATCTCAAGAAGTCATATCGCCTGTTCCCTTGCCTGAAAGCAATGATAACTTCAATACTAATATCATCTTTGGCCAAGGTTTACTTTGTCTGTCTGAAAGGCTACTAGTGTTAGGAATTCTGCAATATCTCCACATAGCCATAGCAATTAATTTATGCATTTATTTGGGGGGAAATGGAAAGTTCCTGCAGAATGGAAAATACATTTTCTAATCAACTCTAATTTTTTATAATGAACCACCACCCCATGGTGGACATGGACATATCCACCTGTGTGGCTTTGTAAAAGTAGTAAGCAGAGAACTAAACAATGTAGGAATTGAATATATCACTGCACATTTCAGTATACCTAAAGCTTGACCATATTTAGAAGTGATATGTTATTCAGATAATAGATGAATGTACAGGAAAGCCCCAATGTCATTTAAATAATATATGAAGCTATGTATCTGCAACAGAGTATGACAGAAAAAAGGCATACATTTGAAAATAATGAAAACAAAGTATTTGCCTTTTGTTCGTATTGTGAGAAAATTTGTCAACATTTTTGTAATTTGTTATATCTTGCTTTATATTTGTTATTGCACCAGGAACTCCTCAAATTATCAATGCTTATTGTAAAAAGTGAACAATATTATTTCTCTTTCAATAATACTATATGCACACAGTACAGGAAAAAACAGTTTTGAAAACAGTATTTCACTTTCAAATTACAAGAAATTATAACACTGCAAGAAAGAATCCCTGGACTACAGCCCCTCGGAAGTTGGGGTATTTCAGAGCAATGTCCAAAAACAAAAGCCCACGTTAGAAGAGAAATTCAAGTCTGTAAACAGCATGGAAAACCTCACATTTCTCCTGTGCTTTTAGTTCTCATTTGTTAATTTTTTTTACAGTTAATGATTTTCTAATAATGAGACACATATTTACATATAGCTATATTACCTATATGTATTATCTTTGCCTCTTTTGCACGTGGATACAATGTAACATCAGCCACATGTAAATGTTCTTTATAAGCATATTATATAATCATATGTAGTACAAGAGATCTTTGTGCTCACTGCTTTCCAAATACATGCCAAAGCACAGTCTTCAGTAAAAAAAGCTTTTAACTTAAGTCCCTGATTATGTAATTTATACTTCGCAGACAGATCGTTACAAGAACAAGGAAGCCTACACAACTCAGTAAGGCTCAATTTGCCACAGCATGCTGAAAATTGGAAGATGAGATCCTAAGAAGGACTTAACAATTAAGAAAATAACGGCAGAGCTGCACTGCAGGCTGCAAATAGCGTTTCAATCTTTGAACTAGGGCACAGACTTGAGTACCAAGCGCAGTCTACCCATAACAGCCTGGCATTCAACATGCTGCCAAGAAGCATTATAAACTAATTCCACCATGTTCCTAAAAATTGCTTTAGAATACAAGCACACCCACAGGAAAAACAATCAAATAAAAATGTAGGCGTCTACCCCATGGCAACTGTGATATGTGGTTACGGCAAAGAACTGCACACCAGTCCGTTTCCAGGGCTCTATTTACAAGCTATGTCCACGTGAACATGTCTTTAAGTGATTGAGCTGAAATTCTGGAATTAAATATCACAATATTGTTGCAAATATTACATTAGTATTAATTACTAATTAAGTCCTTCCAGCTGGTAGATGACATTTTAATGTTAACAGTTCACTTTCACTTCCTCATCTTTTCAGCGAACTGCTGATAAGTTTCCTTGAAATTCTTTCAAAAACGGAAGATGTCAAATATAATATATTCAAATAGTTTTTAAAGGGTAAGGCTTCAGAAAAAAATCAGGGTCTTAAACAGCGTTGCAGAACATGAATTTAATGGCCATGCAATTGCTATTTGCAAGCAGCTGAACTCACTGTCTGTAAGAAGGAATACCCATGACTTTTTCCAGGCATGTAGACAAACATGATAATTCTCATTTTTCAAAGGAAATAGAAAATGATACCTTAACATGTTCTGATATCACTCAAATTTACCCATTTCCTTACACCTTCAAGAAAATTTCAAGAACGAACAGGGTAACAGAGCAGAGCTCAATGATTCAGTGACCAGTTAGAGTGCCTAACTCCAAGTATTTCATCTCCAGGGGCTGCCTAGATCTGCCAGAATAGTCTCACAAGCACACATGAAAACACACACACATACTCACAATGCTTCACTGTACAATCCATTGTACAACTTTCTGTTCTTACTGTACAAGGGGAGCTTACCCTGCCCTTCACAGCTTGGGATATTTCACTCAACAGTAAAGATGAGGCATTAGAAAATAACCACTCTCTCTCAATTTCTATTCTCTGTGACCAGGTCCCACAATTCAATTAGTATTCCAGCCTCTGTATCAGAGTAGGAAGATGACTCCAAAATATTTCTGTGGAAGGGATGAATGTGTGGAGCACTATTATGTTCTGACAATCGTGTGCTTATGGAAGCGGCCATAAATAACTTTGAATGCAAGACAAGATTCTCTTTTCCAAAACTAGAGCTTGAACCAATCAAACGCGGTTGAAAGAAAAGGCTTTTATCATTCTATTAATGTTTATCCACTCTGATCCTCAATTTTTTTCCCAGTGCGTTATCCCACCATAATTTACTTTAACTGATACATGAAGTACGTTGTCAGCAATACTATCCTCCATTTTCACTAGCAGCCTTTTACTCTTTCCCAAGTAAAATAGCAATTTAAATGTATGACAGGTAATAAATGATTAAGATTTCTAAAAGGAAATTTTATTTTTAGGTTTGTGAATTTACCTTTAACCAAGCACTCATAAACTGGTCAAGTTACAAGTTTCTGAAAATCAAACAATGCTAAAGCGCAGGAATTAGCTTAAGCAAACTGTAGAGAAAGGAGCAGTTGGCTCTTTGGGCTGATTTAGCAGGGAACTTAGGGAAAAAAAGAGCCACTGAAGGTGGGAGGAGGGAGAAGAGAGGGGTCCGGACTATGACATTTAGGGAAAGTACTGCAGCAAGGAATCAAGTACGAAAACGAGCCTAGGATCAAGTTAGGATTGCAAACCCAAGCGCAGAGGGTTCAAGGGAAGAGGGGGCTGGAACTAGTAAAGTGATTAAGGCTTCAAGGAAAAGGTGTGCAACATCTCCTACTAGCAGCTTATTCACTCTAAAGATGTTAACTACTACCATCAGTTACTTTTTCCAAACAGCTGAGGCCTGTGACACACGTGTAAAAATTTTGATTCTCCAGTGAACAAAGTGGCAGTTAATGTGCTGTTTGGTGGAATGCTTTCCACACTGCTTTATAAGCACCTGAGACATTACACACAAAAAGCTCCTTTAATAAAATGTGAAGTCAAGCACACAACTCCTAGAAAATGACAAGTGCCATGCATGAATAAAACATTAGATACAAAATTTTCCCTGCTGCATTCTGTACAAAAGATAAACAACATAGTTTTATTTGATATTTAGACTTTTCAAAGCAGAGAATGAGTTTTCTTTAAGTAAAAACATCAATAGCTTTTCCACCCCATAAGGATACAGATGTTTGTTGTCACACTGATTGCACAGAAATTCTTGCTCAGCTCCTTAGGGCAGACTAAGCCCTAGAAATATTCCAATTCATTGTGATTAACCATTTGGAGAATTTAGCTGCCAAACAACAGCAATTATCTGCAGAGAATGTGTGAACTGACACTCACTGTCTCATCAAATTGAGACGAATTTCTGTAAGAAAATCAATATCACAAGATCACAGTGCTCTCCCTCATACATTTCAAGTCCTCGCTCCTAAGGACACAGCACTAAAGCTTTTGAATAGAACGACTGCATTATTGTTAATATAGGCGTTTTGTATGTGTACTTTATAAGAAATGTATCGATGACTTTTCTTTTTTTTTTTTTTCTAATTCAGCTTGAAAGCTGTGAATCCCAAGACCTTTCAGACGTAACTGCATCTGCAAGAGCCAGCTGCCCTTGCGCCCTTCCTACTCCACCCCTCTTTTGGAGGCTACGGCCCTCTAGCAAAGGCACCAGGAGGGTGGCAGGAGTAACTGTCCACCACTGTAAATTAATAGGGATTTTTCCTGTCAAGTAATATGCCTACTACAAACCACAGCTGCTAGGGAGAAAACACTATCCTTTCTGCCATCCTTACTACAAGGCTAGAACATGGGAGAGAACTAGGATTAAGATGCCTTCAGCAACTAAATCCAACTGGGCTCATAAGGTAGAGCTCTGAGACAGAAAATTGTGTTTGGCGATATTACAAGCAACAGAGTCTGTTTATAGAAAGCATAGCACCATCTTACCTACAGGAATCCCTACTTGCACCAACTGTATTAAGTATGTATTTGACTTGCAACTGTAGGTGTAGTTGCACAAGATGTGGGTACACACTAATGTGTACATGAACATTATTAGGAAGTACCGTGCACCATTAAGGCGCGTTGCAAAAATCTGAAATGACAAAAAGCGCTTACAAGAGGCATTGCAATTACTGTGATTTAAGTAGATCCACATCATTTTATAATACAGCTATAAGCAAACTTGCAGCAGTGCATTTTTTTAATCGTTTGGCTTTTTTTCCTGATTTTTTTCTAATGTGCTGAGTATTTGCAGAATGAAAGGAACAACAACATAACATACCAATCATAAAAAATACACAACTAAGAATTGCAAATACCATCTCAGAACTTCCATATAAAGCATCAGTTACCCTTTTTAATTTGCAATATCTGTATATCTGTGATATACAGTAAACTGATTAGTCACATTATAAATGATTAATTAAAATGTTATTCTGCTTTTTCTCCCTGTTTCCCTGCAGGTACATAGTAGAGGTACATACAGAATTTAGAAGTATTTCTTACGCAATTCCATTGCAGGGTCATTTGAGTGAAGCAATCTCTGAATGCCACTATACATATGCTAATTTTACCTTGAGTAATTTCATGCCTCAGGGAGAGCACATCTTGAATAAAGAATCTAGTGAGATTAATGCTGGTTTAATAATATCTAATTTGCTTAGAGCACTATTTCCTGTACAATTGAGTACAATTCCCTGTAACTGTCTTGGTGTTTCTCATCAAGTATTGATATATCACTCAGAATGTAATATATACATATAGTTTCGGCAGATGTCTTGTTTTTAGGCTTATGCTAGGATTCTCACGTTATTCCTCTAATCCACCCAATTATATCCATAGTTTAAATATAAAATTATTATAGCAAATCTGGCTGTTTCCAACATTTTTTCAATAGCTTGATTAACTTGTTTTGGCTTCTGAAGTGAGGTAATAGTCTACTTTGGAGAGCTTATTAAAAACATGTCTAGCTAGAAGGCTACCCTGTTCACAGAGGTACGGGACTTTATATAAGCATTCATATTTTTTTCCATGAGAAGTTTAAGTAATTTTATAAAAGTGTGAGTGCTTGCAAAAAAAAAAAAAACCTCATCACATTTTGAACAAAATGAACCAGTACCTCTATATCAAATATACGGGTAACAAAGTAACTTAAATAATTTCACACTTGGAGTTACCAGTATACAATACAATTCTGACCTTTTTGATAACACAGGAACAGAGATAAATTTTGACTGTAGTTTTGCCCTACCAACAAAAATCAGTGTATGAACTGATAACAAATTTGACATATTTAAAGGCCTGGTGTTAGAAATGAAAATTATCTCCAACAAAATTTAAAAATGTACATCTGGCTGCTTTTTTAATATTTTGATTTTCATTTCTAACTACATAGTTTTGAGGGAATGTTTACTTTGCCATTACACTTGAGGTCATTAGTGTTTCTTGCATGTGGTTCCACTTCACTTCTTAATGCCATACATGTTAGACAACTCTACACTAGAAAATTGAGGAAAGAAGGTTCGCACGCATTTTCTCAGTCACTTTCCAACACAATACCTGAGCATGTCTACAGAATCTACTTTTGCAAAGTCTCTTCTTTGCAAGCAGCTCCAAGGGATGAACACAGCAAGGAACGAACAATAAATCCTCAGAGCAGTGGAGAAGCAAAGTATGATTTTTTTTTCAGAGGTTAAGTGTGGGACCAAATAAGGATGACAAGTAGAAAGATTATAAACCTATATAAAAGTTCAGAGTTTTTCCACTTCTCCTCATTGCCTGCAGTTCAGGCAGGATTCAGGATTAATACTCTTGGAGTGTTATTTTAGAGACTTCTTAGTGTATGCACAAACATTTTTTATTACATAAGACAGAGCGTGAGACAAATATTCAGTAAAAAAATCTGAGGTCTAGTAATTTTCCATTCGTAAACCTAACCTGTCAAACTAACAGTGAATATAAATCACGATAAAAGTTTGGGACTATCCTTTTTCCTATTCTCGTGAGTGTCGCCTAGAATCAATATGCTTCAGAGACACTGTGTGTTGCAATAAAGGCATAATTAGTCCAAAATCTGATTACACAGAGAGCCACTCACTGAGCATGCACAGGAAGACTTCTGTACATGTTTTGGAAAATAGAGATGACAAACCTGCTTTCAGAGATTCAGAACACATAACAAGCAAATACCTACTCATCAAGAATTCTTACAGGAAAGTTCAAAAATGTCATTACCAACAACTTTCTGACATTCTTTTTTTAAAAATATTCTAAAAAAATTGATTTCTCTTTCTCTAACCCAAGCCAGTGCAGTAGAGGAGATCTGCTTGAAGTGGACAAGGAAAGATTGTAGTGCTGTACCTCAGACCGCCTTTTACTGCTATGTATGTATCGGGGATGTAGCAAGCAAATGCAGCAAACAGTGAACAAACGCAAGAGCATTCCATAAGGCATAGAAGGACTCCAAGGATAAGCTCAGATCCTAGTTCAAGGGTGATTGGTCTAAGTATCAACATAATATTATCCCAAGAGTGTTCTGACTTTCCTTGTAAGGAAAAGGCTTAGAATCCTTAAGTTAATGCCTTCTGCATGAAAAACAACTAGCCCCATCAGCCAACTAAATAGTATTTTCTTTTTCATAATATAGATAGAAATATCAAGTAATTTAGTACAAAAGGGAGGTTCTCCTATAATCTACTTACACCTTTAATGAATACAGTTAACATTCTAGATGATAGCTATTTGATTGCTTTTCAGTATTTTTTTTTTTTTCACCCATTTGGACCTTTTTGGCCAGAGGTTCCATTTAAAAATCACTTGAATAGATATGCATGTATTTTTTCTTTTGATATTCTTTTTTCTATCTTATCTTATTATAAAAATGAATTAAAGCTATGTTTTGTCCTGAAGATATTCTTTCAAGACATATTCATCTTTTCTGTTCAATATAGCCAGTCAAAAACCCACTGATTTCTTAAATTCTTCTTCGCATTACAGTTACAACTGCATTTATTTGCTGTGATATCACTTGAGGAATAATCTGTAAGTATTAACTTCAAGTACTATTCATGCAGCACTACTGAAAATTAAAAAATATACCTGTATTACTACTTACTATGTGCAATTCAGAAATGAGACAACAGCTAGCAATCACATCTCTGTGATTCTGATTAAGCTTTAAATGTGACATATAGGACGGGCAGAAGTATTTCAAAATTAAAGGTATCAAATGCTTTTTCTTTTAATTTTCTGACCTGAAGACAATGGGGTGGTAAAGACCTTTTCAATATTTTTTTTTAACTGCAGAAAGACACTACCTCAGTTAATTCAGGAAAATTAGCTGCATCTGCTGATTAATGCCTGTAATTCTTCCTCTATGTCATTAAAATTCATACGGGTTGCTACAGCTCTGCTCACTCTTTAGGAAGCTCCATTAACCAAAATGTTACTCATGGTGAGATGTGCCTCAAAATACAAAGACCCCAATTTTATTCTAACACACATTGCCATAGCAGCTGATTTTATCACCAAATGGCTCATAAAGCTGAGAAAAGACAAATACAGGGCTAGGATATACTTCTGTGATGTCTGTAAATTCCACTGTATCCAACGGGAGTATTACGTTAATACTGAGCTTAAATTATACGTCTTTATGCCTCTTTACTCAAGCACACAAAAATTATCATCTAAGGCTACTGGTACATTTTTTTAAAATATTCAGCCCTTGAAGAATTTATTAGTATAGTACATAAAATACTTTTCATAAAAAGGACAGCTAAGCTATTTCCCTGTTACAGAGCACAATTTCTCACAGATTTTTCAAATTCCCTCTTACCAAAGACAAACTAAGTTGTTAGTTTGTCAGCCTTCTGGGCACTGTATATTTTTTAATACATCATATAACCAGTGGATAAATCAGTAGCGAAAATAATCGTCTGTGGGATTAGGTTAGTAAATTTGTTGTTTACTCTAGTGAGCTATCACACTGAAATCATTCATATTGATGAGCATAAGCTTCAGCTGTTCTTAATTCCAGTCAGATATTTACCTCTCTCTGTCCGGTGAGTAGTGGTCATCTATTACACGGTGTCTATCCATTCGGTTCAGGGTATTGTAATGTGCAGGGGTAGATCGAGTCCCTCGTAGTCCCTGATCCACGTTACGACTACAAATAAAAGATATCAGATTTCCTTTCAGAAACCTTTTCTCAGTTTTCTGTACTACAGGAAAAGGCACTAACACCACGTGTGGGATAGTTTGGGGGGAGTTTTTTGGTATTTGCTTTGAAAATGAGAGAATTTCAATATTTTATTTAAAGGGTTAATTTTCATCAAAATTTGATTATTCTTTCCAGACTAGTACTTTCAAGGAGAATTTCCTTCCTACTTAAAAAATACACTGTAAGGAATTTTCCAGGAGCCACTGAGTTTGGCTATACTAGGAATGTGTAAACTTAGTGGGCACAATGAGGACTACTGGCTATTAAGGGAGACTGCAACCTGCTGAACACATTGTCATCTGAATAAAACAGCAGATATTTGTTTTGCAGTGAAAAGCTTATTCTCTAGCTCATTAGCATAGAATCTGAAAAAGATAGCATTTTTTAATTAAATGTTTTTTTATTCCAATAGCAAGAGTAAGCGGCACACTTAGCACAGCTATGGTTCAAGAGTATCTGTCACCCTTTCAGTTTAGTCCTGCTTGAGATGAAGGCTTTGCCCACAGAAAGCTTTACTCAGTTTAAACATTAATACCTACTGATTTCCACAGACCTTACTTTTGCCACTCTCTAAAACAAACCTACAAGAAGGGGAAGATAGGAAGACAACAGTTAACTGTTACAATTATCAGAAAAATAAAATAGGATAGTTTTGCAGGGATTTGAAAATAATAGGGTTTGCATGCTTCCCTCCACAGAAATTCAAAAGTTAGACCTATAAATTCTTCTGCCTTCTATTCTTTCCCCCAGCCTTCCCTAAACGTGGGCCTCCTTTCACTTTTACTCTGTTCAGCTCCCGCGCCTTTAGCTCACCATTGCCCTTTTTTATGCATGTTTGCACCCTAAAACAGATAGTGATTAGTGTCCTCTAGTGTTCTTTGCTGATTATTCTACTTTTCTCAACAATCAACTCTCATTCTTCCTTTCTCAATTCTAGTCTCTGTCTAACTCTTTCCTCAGTCTCTCTTTTCTTTCAGGTTCTCTCTACCACAGTCTATGTATGCGTACTCTGGCCTTTTTTCTTAATTAAATATAAATAAATAAATCAACATATTTTACTTAACTCCCTAATAGAGAAAAAAAAAAAAAAAAGAGAAAAACCCTCTTCTTCCTCACCTTCATTTTAAAGTGCACTCTGTTTTAAGTACTCACTTTGTAATTTAAATCCAATCCCTTTCCTTTATTTGCTTTGTTAGCATCATCCCAGGTGATGCATTAACTCAAACTTAAGGTTGCATTTGAAAATCATCAACCATTCTGTAATCACTGGGCTTTCCCGAGCCTGTCCTCTTCAGTGTCTTCGCTTATCTCACTGTGTTTTAGCATTTCATTCGCTGGGTTTTATTTTCTTCCTCTCTTTCAATGTGGACCATAGCATTCCCAGCCCCTTTTTTTCATGTTGCAATCCCATCTCTGAGCAATGTCAGTGTCAAACTCGGGTTTAAATTCCATCTTTGTGCTGATAACCCCATCATCTCCCTCCCACACAAAACAAAACCTCACCTATTTTTCTTACTGATTGATGTTCACAGATGTCCAGCCATCAACTGCAACTGAACAATGCCAACATTGAACTTCTCATCCTTCTCCCTGAGGCCTTCTTCTCATTCCATAATTTTGTAATAGCAGAAAAGAAAATTACCTACCTTGTTTTTTTCTGTCTATGGGATTAGCTTTATTTTTCACTCAGTCCTTCTTTTGACTTAAATATCTAAGCTTTATAAATGTTGTTATTTTTCTGCAAAATTTCTCCAAGATCTGACCTTTGCTCTGCCCACACAACCAAAACTCCTGAGTAAACTTTCTTTATTAGTATCTTCTTTCTAGTCTTAGTACTGAAAAACTCAGTATTAACCTGTTCACTCATATCATTTTCAATAAGATTGTGTTCTCAGCTGACTGCTCTAAATAAATCATTCTTTCTTAAGTTTCTGCATTGTATCAGATTCTGACTTGCTGCTGCTTTTTACAGTCCTATACAATTGTATTTCTTCCACTCCAAACAAAGCATTATTACTATTTCAGTCCTGTTCCACTCTGCTAAGGATTCTTGTGTTAGCCAGTTTTATTATTTACCAGAAAAAGACATATACTTTTTCTCCAAGGAAACTTCTTACATACGAGAAGTTCCTTTCACATGATATATCATCACTCCTTTGGATCTTCCTTGCAGTTGACAGAATGTGCATGGAGTAAAGCAACCAGATAACAGGTAGGCAAGTGAAAAGCTGTAATTGCAGCTGATGATGGTCCTATTGGATTTACCACACCATTTCAGCCTCTCCACTTTCTGTATTTCACGATCGTCCTGTTTTTCGAATGTAAAGTCTTAGAAAAAGCTAAATGTGATTTTGGTCACATGTTGGCCTACCACAGCCTAAACTCTATTCTGATCTACAGAAAGAATAACATAATCCATCACGTATATTAGCTGAAAATATTACAAGAGGCTTTTGCTTCTTTCCTAGAGACTTTTAATCTGTTCTCACCTCTGTCAGAGGTAAAATCATACAATTTAACAGTTACCAGATTACTAATGTATATGTTCAAAGTAAAATTCTCTTGTCAGCTACCATGCAACTCAGTTTTGGTCAATTTTAAGGGCTTCAAGCTACACATTTATTAACTAGGTCCGGTGGAAGAACTGAAAGCTCTTGAACCATCTCTGCAAAACTGCTTCTAAGGTATAAAAGCAACTTGTGTTTCTATGTCCCAAGAGAGGCTCTTGCCTGCAGATGCATCATTAAGTAACTGGGAGATCGCTGGACGTGCAGTATGCTTACTGAAGTTAGAACAAGTCTGTAGCAGCACATATATAACAAACTCAACTATATGTGCAAATGTGATTAACAATGCTTATAGCTTTGCTGAGTATGGCTGGATTTTCATTAGAATGAAAAAGGATCATGCTCCTTCTTTTTTATGAAGTCTTAAGTTCTAGCAAATGATTCTCCGGACTCTACAAATCCTGAAATAAATGATTCAGGGTATGGGATTGAAATACTAGATAAGTAATGCATTTGACTGTCAGATTGTAGGAAATAGCTGCAACATTTTTCTCTGTAAGTTCAAAATTATATTTAAAAATTTAGCTTAGGACAGGCAGAAAGCAAGAAATATATCATACAGGTAAAGACTGGCAAAATGACAAGTAGATGAAAAGATTTTTTTAATGGTGTTAGTCAAGTGTTAATTACTAGTTTGGTTTACAGTTCTGCCCAAAACGCACATACTACAACAATCACAATTTTTCTCACATTTGTGTCTATGTCCAACAGAAAAAAAATTCTAGAGATTTAATATAGGTAATTAGTTTAAAATATGTATAGCAGAAATCAGAACAGGCCCTCTTGCCTACTGCTTATCTAATTACATACTGTCTTATTTAAAGCAAAGTTGTATTAACATTTTTTTTAAATTTCAAGTAGAAACTTACAGTTTCTGCATGTTAGCTGTCTGTGATGACATGGGGTAAATTTGGGATCCTAATAATTCACTAATGGCAAATGATATCTTTTAATCTGTATCTGTTAGAGGAAATGGTAAGTAAACAAGTAAGTAAGAGAATATGAAGTCAAGAGAATTTTAAGCTAACCTAAGTAACAAAAGCAACAGGAAAGCAGAACAGAAGAGAATCAAAATGGCTGTAGAAGAAAGGGATTCATTCATGTACCTTAATAGGAATACTGGATATGAAATCCTCAGTATTCAATGGGAACTGTGAACTTTATGGGCAAAGGACGTAACTTACTATGCTTATTCCAGTTTAGAGAATTACACCAGCTGAGAACCTAGCCATTGATAGAAACAACAAATGCTGGAAGAAACGCTTCATTCCCCTTACACTTCTATTTTTGCTTCTTCTAAAAGAAAGTTTCTCCACGTGGGAAATATCTTAATTCTGGATTAAACAGTATATTCTATCAACTAGCAGTTATTATCCAAAATGGCCAGCTTATGGAAGAAATGTCCTGCTCGTTGTTTCATAAGATAAATAGCTATCAGAGGCTTTCTAAGATCAGGAGAGAGAAGTTTTCAATATAAAATCATATGTATGTCAATATATTCTTGATGCTTTAAAAAGTTTGAAGAAAATATTAAAAAGTAAGCTACCATGGGCAAAAACGATAGCTCTCCCAGAACCCTAATCCTATGCAGACAAGAGGATTGAAAATGGATGCTAACAAACAAAGACTAAGAAAATGAAGAACCTTTAGATACTGTAAAACACAAAACCTTCCAAATAGCTCTTGAAAATGAACATCTGGAGTAAATATTTTTCTTTCTTTAGATTGGAATGTATTTTGGTTTTTTATGAAAAATAAAACAAAATTAGGTGAATTTCTACACATCAATATAGCGTAAGAACAAACATCCTTGGCTTTACGTAATTTCATAGGATATAACTAATTCATTGTCATTTTGGAAGTCACGTCATTCTCTCTGTATTTTCACAAGATCAATAGCACTTTACTTCATATACCTGCAGAGTTAAATAACAGTTTACCTTTGTGGGGGAGGGACGCTGGGAGACCACGATCTAGTACGTCCTATGCTATCACCACGGTGAGGGGATCCTGATCGAGAGCAATGATTAGATGACATAACTTGTTCTGGCACTGACAGCGTGGAACTTTGAAGATCTCTCCCATTATGTCGATAATCTAAAAAGAAATACAAATATTCAATAAAACTGGAATAGCATTTTTCTTTCCTATTACATCTGTAGCGATTTAAAATGTGATAGATGATAGGTTTTGATCAAGAATGCCATATGTTCTTTATGGTGCCTGTAATAAAAAATATCTATGTAAACATAATTCCTCTTGTTATGTTTAAGTCCAGCTTTAGTTCCTATAGTTACACTTTGAATTTATATAAATTAATTGCCATGCACAACACTGGTATTCATAATAATCAAAATATCCACCTTTACCACTTATTTGTGGTGAATATGATGCATTAATAGTAGTCACGCAAAACTGATTTTTTTTTTAGAATAAATAACATACAAAATTGATTACTGCATTTTGCAATTAAAAGCTGTATTGTAACGATTACTTACAATATGCAATACCATGACACTACACACAGATATGTTCAAGATTCAAAACTAATCCAAAATTCAGTTAAAAAAATTGGGATAGCAAACTTCTGGATGTTTGAACATAGAGTTGGGGCTAAACAATTTCTATTTCCAGAAAGAGCTTCAGAAACAATGACACGGGATTTCACTCACAGGTCTGAACTTAAGCAACGTGGTTACTTTGCAAATATATGAGCTAAGGCTACACAAACACCTGCTGACATTCCTTAGCTAAGCTTGAATTAAGATAATAGGAAGCATGAAATAGTCTAGGCAAAGTCTTACCAGATATAATAGTTTAAAAGGCAATTACAGGGCCATCATACATATGGATTTTAAAAAATCTTTTTTAAAAGCCAGGTTTACTGAAGTAACTATCTGCACGTAACTGCAAAAATAGCACTGCCCTATTCTTTTTAAAAATGTCAGCTTAAAAACCTGAATTCAGGGTACAATACTATCTGTGAACAAAAGATTCCAGATATACAGTAATTTCAAAGAAGTATTCACGTATTTTGTCAGGATCAAATTAATATGTATTATTAAGAGACAGAGGAATTCCAAATCTTAGCCTGATGATAATGTTTTGCAGACGCAAACAACTCCTGACAGATATGACCCTTGATATAACTGAATTTTCGCTCCGAAGATGGGAATTAAGTGATTATAGTAAAAAGTGTTTAGAGACTTCCACAGGCCACTGGAAAATTCTGGCGCACAAAATTATAATTTTCTTCCTGTTAGAATGAGATTCCAAGAGGACTTAGACTTCTACTCCAGACTGTTTGTGGCTTTCTTCCTGGAAAATTTTTGGCAATCACCTAACCAGAACCTAATTAATGCAGTCCATTTCACGGTTCCAAGGATGTTTGATATTTCCAGCTAAACACTGCTATACGCTATATGACCTCAGGATCAAGGAGGTATAGGAATCATCCTAATTCATGAATTTCTTCCTCCTCTTTGTGCGTATGTGCGTATGTGTGTACATAAAGGGGAAAAACACCACACCATCATTACAATCATCTGAAAACAACGATGTTGAGGATTAGATATGCTCTTGTCACTTCAAAGCAAACAAGTAATGTTATGTGCAGCCTAGGTTGGTAGCCAGTAATGAACGACAGATATTTATCCCATGTAGAATTATCTGCTACATAATTAGCACATATGCTGTCAGAGCATATAAGGTCCATTGCAACACACAGTTCTGGGTGAAATTGCCAGAGAGAGGGGGGAGTTGTTCTCAGTTGTTCAAGCTGAGTATTTTAACTAATCAGTCAGGTACAAGATATCGGTCTAACAAAGATATTTGCATCTCCAAAGAACAGAAACAATGCTTATTTTAGTTAATGTGAAAGGTCATAAAAATCTGCTTGATAAAAAGGGAAGAGAAGTACAAGGCAGTTATAGGACACCCCTCCCACAAGAAGTGAAAGGGGAAATTAGCTACAAAAAAGGTTGTGAGCAGTGATGAAGGCTGATAAGGAAAGGACTATCTTTTTTTATTACTATTTAATCATCATGTAAATACTTTATATTTCTTCTTTCCTTTCTTGACCAACGTATCTTATAAATATTTTGGACTTGTGTTGTCTATTTCAGGTGCTGTAACTAAATGTTTTCATCCGCATTTTATCTTAACCTTGCTTTTCCTAAGTGCCATTTTACTACAAGTAAGGGTCACGGTATTCATCAACCAAGGGTGTCTCAATCCATATGTGGGGCATTTGACTCCCTCAGACATCCTCTGGAGTACCCTCATTTCAGCTGCACAAGCAAAGGGGAGAGCTGGAAGCACCGGTGTGAGCAGCGTTTCTCAGCAGCTGATGGTACACTTGGTATATACACTTGGTATATAAACTTTCTAGCAAGTAGCAAGACACTGGGGTAGCCTTAAGCCTCCGCAGCATGGGTCACATCAAAAAGAATATAATATAAATACTTACTGCACTAGACAAAAATGTTATCTTAATACAAGCACAATCAAGAGTGTCCGTAAGGGGGTCAAGAAATTCAGGTCCTGACATATGGAGAGATAGTAAAGTACAGAGGGCATCTGTAGCAAAGTTTTTACAAGTCAAAGCATGCAAATCAATAGATTCTGCAACTATCAATCAAAAGAGAAAAAGCTAAAGTAAACGTAAAATAATTAAATTCATTAAATCTGCATATATATACAAATGAATTACTTTGATACAAAAAGCCTTCTCCAGCTCTAACTTCTGATCCTTCAGCTGACCACCTGCACACTGTTGCAACAAATCAAAATATATGACTACCTAATTAAATTTCCAAGTATAATCCTGATCAAAAATGTTTCACATCAGATTGGAAGCAGATGTGCAATGCTTTCTGATAACTGCAATGCCTCCTTAAATGCCAATTTAAAAAGACAGAAACTATAAATGATTCTAATATTTTTGCATCAATCCAATTAGTAATGTTAAGCTGTGTTCTGAGAAACAGATTAATAGCTGTATGCTTTGTTGCCAGAAAATGAACTTTGCAAGTTTATAACGGATTCACTCAAAGCAATAACTGCTGTATTTATCAACTCCTTTTTTGTCAACGTGCGACATACTGGAGAGTAACAGTTTGAGTAACGCTACCCATTCATGTAAGTTAATTTCAAAGTCGTCCTTCAGTGCTGTAGAATTCATTAATGCAGTTTTCTGCTATTATTTCGTAGTAAATATTTTTACTAGGCAGGAATTCAAAGCAACACAGCATACAACATCATACACAATCTCCTACTGAAAATAACCATGTGAGACCTTCACAGAACATAACTTTCTGTGAGCGTCTGTAGCATATAATATGGCAGACTAGTCACTCACATGATGCCCGTTCTGGGCACACAGTCAGAGAAAAAACTAGAACCATCTACGAAACTGGCAGGTCCAAAAGGCAAGAACCTAGCAAGCTTTTTGATCAGTTTTGAACTTAAACAAGTCTGTCTAAGGTCAGCTTTGGCACATTACAAAGTTAGGAGTTACAAGTATCTGTCTTGCAGGCACTTGGCTCCAGCATATCATAGTTTAAAGGTTCTTGGTCTTTGAGTCTTTGCATTTAACTGGAAAACAAGTTTTCCTTATTCAAAATAGTGGAGACAATTTTTTCAGAGTATCAGGTTTTAATAAAAAATACTATTGTTATTGCTCTGTTTACTGTTTTATTTCTACAAATAAATACAGATTTCCAAACTTCATTGCCAAGGTCATATTTATTTTCCTTTCTGAATCTAATGATCAGAATCCAAAATGGGAAAAGTGTAGTTAATTACACCCCTCTGCATTCCAAAATAAAACTGTTGTCTGTGCTTAAACCATAGAGAAAATGCATGTCATATGCCCAGCCACTGGACTCCAACGTGCCTTTATGCCCCCTGTACATTGATATTCTCTCCAGCTGAAATCAGATGAAAAAGACAGTATCTACTACAGTGTACCCGGAGACTTCAACTGCTATGGGATTTCATCCCAAAATTTAGAAAGTATAGAGAAACCACCTTGGTTTCAGTGGGAAAATGGCAGGAATATAAAAAGTACCTAACCAACTGTTTAAGAATAAACTTTGTAAGATAAAGCCTATTGAGACTCTGCTGATACTGAAATAATCGATTCAGTGACAAGTGATCTTTCACTTGTTTATTCTTTCATTGAATTGCAAGTTGATCTGAATGGCTTTCGTTGCAATTGCCACCTGCCAAATAACATACTTGTGTATGTAAGAAATTTGTGCCTTTCATTGATCTCCTTAAAACTCCAGACATACAAGACAAGAAATCTGTGATTATCCTTCAGGCACAGGAGATACAAAGAGAACAGTGGGTCAGCTCTTCAGCTAAAAAAGTCATAGCAAGGATGCTATGACTTCAAGCTTTACAAAGATGATAGTAAAACAAAGCTTTTGTGGGAGGCTTAATAAGATACTTGGTACCAATCCATACACCTCAAAAGTGGCCAACACTGCAATAAATAGGCTTAGTAATCAACACTGGAGTTCCTGTAAGTCCCAAACAGACTTTAAAGCAGCTATCCCTGATTGAACGACCCATGGAGTATGAGCTGATGATGTTGCTACTCCTCACTTGAGGACTAATTCTCTCTAGCACAGGACTGCCTTTGCTTGCCCAAGTGCTGCAGATTCAAGTCTCTCTCAAGAGTGGTGATGTTCTAAAAATTATTGTGATTTATTCAATCAAAAGGTACAATTTGTCTTCCAATTTCAAAAAAATCCTATGCCCTGGAAACAAGCTTACAGAAGGAAAGTGAAACTATTTTACCGTGTAAAGAAAATGTAGGCACCACTTTACTATGTAAAGAAAATGTAGGCACTAAAAACAGGCTGTAAGTGCAACTTGACCAAGGAGCTGCTATTGAGCAGAGCAGTCAGTTAATTATAGCAGCAGAAAAAATAGGATAACCATTGGAATCTTCTTGCAGCTATAAATATTAAGTCATTAGCATAAAATCAAAGGCTCTATAACTACAGCAAGCCTCTTAAATCAACGTACAGAGCACAAAGAACCTGATAATCAGTAGAGCGATAATCAGAGATAAACAACTGGGGCTGCGGACCCTTAAAAGCTGGGCATGTGACAAAAGTATCTGCAATTCCACCACCTCCCTTATCCAAGGGTTTCATTAAAAACTGTGATATACAACAAATTAAGAATTCCACAAGGCACACGAAACACACCTTCCTCTGAGCTACAGTTTTAATTTTCTCTGTTTTAAGAGAGCGCATTAAGACACTTGATTTAAAGCAGTCATGCACACAGCAGGGCTGTTCTGTGCTCATCTTTTGCAATAGTCACTAAAAAATTGTTATCAATTTCCACAGCTTTTAGGCACAAAACTACAGCAAATTGCAAACATCCAAATAAGATGTCAAAATCAACAGCACTAAAAAAGTTGAAAAAAAACCCAGAAAAGTATGAAAGAAACTTTTAATTTATATCTCTTTTTGCGTGACTGACTTGAGAGAAATTATTTGTATGAAAACTGTTCTAGTTTTATATAAGAATTGCTGTTCATCACAGACACAACTGACTTGTTTCAGACACTTAGGCTAAATGGCATTTCCTCCAGTTTAACATCTGTACTTGACAGAGGTGTCCAACTTTCTATTTAGCAGTTATTTCGTTTAAATACTCACTGTGGTTGGGCTTAGAGCAAGCAACAATTATATAATCAAATTGCAAAAAAAGTTTAGCATATAAAGATTTCACACACGGACACTTTGGGGACAATCAATCAACTCTTTTATGCACATGTACTCAGCTTCTATTGGGATTTGAATCTCTAAATGCAGAATCTGGATGTCCTGTGAAAAAGTGCTGAACAGTAACAAATCAACTGAATTAAATAAACTGAATTAAAAACATCAGAACACTCTTTAAATTGAAGATTCATTCTGCGTATTTCGTTTCTGCATCAAAATATTATTTTGCTTCTAAAAGAAGAATTAATATATATTGAAAGAAAATAGAAAATGTTTTAGTCAGAACAAATGTTTACTTGCTGTGTAGTAACTCAGTTCTTCAAGAGGTGTTTTTTTGTCTCTATTGCACTGATGGTACATAGGCACTCATCACACTTGAGACAATTCTTTTGATCGTTAGTGCTTATTGGGAATGTCCCGACAAAGTAAGAATTCAGAGCTTGAGGAGTTGTCCAGTGTTGTCCATACACACAACATAGCACATAAAGCTTGAAAAAGCACAGTCACTACAGAGTAAATGTTTCTTCTTCGTTATGTATATAGCCACTTTGATAGTGATTTCCAAAACACTCCAAAACACTGGTGAGATCAGTGCAGATGGGAACAGTTAATTCTTCTAAAATAGCAAACAGAAGACAATTCTGCTGCATATTTGGTCAGAGTTGGACATCTCTGCAGCAGTACCTGTTTTTAGTGAAGTGGACACAGCTGTCCTGCAGATGTTTATGACTGGCACATTCCTTAGAGAAACAATACAAAACTTTCTTCTGTGCTACTGGAACAAGCTATGATCTTTAAGGAAAGGCCACATTCCTCAGTATGTTTACTGGGACTGTTGTCTAAACTAAATATTTTAATGTTTTTTCAGAGAATTTTTTTCACAGACAAATATTTTAATGTTGAGACAGCTCATCCTTCAAATCTAACTTCAAAGGTGCTGATTAAATTGGGATTAGGCTCCAAATGGCTCTGTTCTACCTACATGAGAATGAAACTCCCAAAGAACACCTTGGATGATCTTTGTTGCTATAATTTTGGAAATATTGAAAGACAGATAGTATAACCTGAAAGTAAATCTAAGATCATCTTTGGTAGATATTGGACACAGTGCAAATGACACTCTCTTCTTATATGTGGGAGGCTTTCCCTCCAAAGCTTGGAATTTTCCCACCTTCCCGGATGACGTTAATGCTACCAATTACTATTGAAATTGTTTTCATGGAAACGTAAGAATTCCGCCCATGTTGAAATAACCTTTAGATTCTAAAACAGATTAGATTCTCTATTTGGAAATTAATCCTTTTAAATCCCTGGTGTCATATGTAGGATATTTGTGATTTGGAGAATAAAAAACTAACGTAACTACCAAATTAATTCCTCAGTAGGGTAATTCTTTAGTCCTAGATTGTAATCTAAACAATGTGGAATCTGTGTCTTAGAAGGAGACATTTGTCACTGCTATGCCAAATCTTTTCCATTTACTAAGATACATATACCACTAAAGCCTTCCCTACTATGGATGAAGTTGTTACAAGTACTTAAGAAATTTCTTTCTAAACAGGTCAGCTACTTAAGGTATCCGGTAAAACAAATGGCATATGAATCAAGATGAAGGATTAGGTCAGTATTCTGAAGAAGAACATCCACTCTGAGAGTGCTGAGAGGAAGGACAGAGAGATTTCTGACAGGTATGTATCTAAATTGACTTGGCAATACAATTTATGCTTCATTAAAATTCTCACTTACTAAATTCTAAGTGTAATTCATTAAAATTCCAAACAAAATGCATCCTAAATTTCCAGAGAAGAAGCAATAATACTTTCTGTTTTCTCTCATAATAAACATATCATGAGACAATTCTTCCTGAGAAATATAGTATAAATTATTTAGTAGTAACCCTTGTTTATGGTTCTCTGCAAACCAACAGACATACATCTTCTCAGTAGATGAACTGTCACTTACATGCACGCTGGACAAATCTACAAATCTCCCAAATTAGCAGCCTATTGACACTATGGATTGGAATTTGATTTATCTTTTTGTGGAGTATTATGGAGCATCACTGTGTATTATAGCTTTTTTTGGAGTATTTCTTCCTCAGAAGAAATCCCCATGTTTGTAACTCATCCCCATGTTTGTAACTCATCCCAGCCAGGCTTTCTCTCCTGATGAGAAGTATCTGTTAAGAGACTCTTTGATGGGAACGCAACTTCTTTACAGCTTCCCATCACATTTTAGATGCCTCCATCACTCTGTAGATGTTAGGACTGTGGTAGAACATGAACTAACATGCTGAGTTCACATTTACGTAACTTTACTCAAAGAACAGAATGCTAGTGATAATTATGGATAATCTACAAATGCAACTTGAAATTAATTATATCTTCCCTTTCAAATGGGAGTGATACAGCTTATATTTAAAAATATGAACTTGTTCTAAAAAATTGTGTTAACAGAATTTGGATGTTTGAAGAAAAAGATGTTTTGTCAACTGAGGAGAGTATATTAAACAAATATTGATGAAAATAATAGTGGTATGGCTAAACTTTACTCTTGATAAAAGTACAAGAAAAACTTTAAATAATTATAATTAAAATTCCTATGTTAAGGACTTTAGGTAAAAAGTTGTAAATAAATACACATCACTACTGTTTAAAAGGAATAATAAGGAGTAATGTTTATCTTGATGTAAGGGGCCAGCACAAGGACTATTTTAACAATGCTTGAATCGCTTTAAATTTTTTGGAGAATTTACAAGGTATATAGACATTAAGCTGATTTTTTAGTCAAGAAAAAACACACTGAACAATCATTAGAACAGAGAAATGGACATCAGGACATAATAAAACAAAAAGCTGGTGAATGTTTATACTGGTAGTTACTGGGCTTTGGGGGCAATACAGACTCCCATTCTGGGCTAGCTGGTTATCTAGAATGAAATTCTTTTCTGCATTCTGATAGGGACAGAATACATCCATTCTACATACTAACACTGTAAGATATCTTTCAATGGGCAGCTGATTTCAAGCAGTACCCAAGGCATTTATGTGTTCTATATATGCTTCCAACAGCAATCACTACAAGTATCCAGGCATAAAAATTCAGATCACTTTATTGGTGAGTACAGACAGGGCCTTTTGTGTCCTCTGCAGGAAAGGATGCAACATGGCAGTGAAAGAATTCTTTTGAACAAAAGGAATCCTTAAGTGTTTCAAGAAGTGAAGAAAAAATGAATAATTGCTTTTCATTCCTTTTCAAAAACAGAATAATTCTTGTAAGTTCAATAAGAATTTCTTTACGGGCTGCAATTGTTTTTTTCTCAACTACCCAGCTCTAGACACTTGCTGAGTAAATATCTCATTTGTATTTTCATTTTGCTCCTAAAATACCTTGTTATCTTTTACACAATGAGAAAAACTGTAAATGTTTTTCTTCTCAAGGCTGGAAGGCTGCAATCTTTTTCTCTCAAAAGCTCTTCTCTGCAGAGATTTGTAATGCAGCTTATGTGGAATTCAGTGCCTTACATTCTTCCAGGATTCCCCTGTTCAAACTTATCTCAGATTACAAGGCTATCTCATAAACCAATGTAGTATGGATAAGATAATGGTATCAAACTGAATTTAAAACATTAAGATCTTACTTAATATTTAAGAACTACTACAAATAGATGAGACTTTTTATGATTTTATGATGTCTTGACAAGATATGTCCCCACTTGTTCAAAGAAGTCTGACTAGGTTACTTGCATAGTTCAACATACAAAATGATGAAATACTTGGGAAGATGCAGATTTAGAAATTATACTATGTATTTGTTGGACTTAGTTTCTGTTCTACTTTGGTACATAGAAAAGAAAAAAAAGGAATAGTGTTAAATCAATTGTACTTAACAATATTATAATTTAGACGGTGTTTTGCAAACTGTTCAGGAATTTTTCTAAAATCAATATAGCAACATTGTACCACTGTTATTGATAAGCACATAAGAGCATCCAAAGGAGCAAGTGAGGAAGGTAACATGCTCCAGCACAGTACTGCTGATGACAGACAGCTTTAGGGCCAAAGGATATTGTTCAGGGCAGCACAATGACTACTTTAAACCACTTAAAGGTAATGTAAAAGATAAAGAGCTACAAATATTTCTCCTTCTGCTATCCTGCACTAACATCAAATCCAGCAGCAGTGAGATGTTATAGAGATTCTGAACTAGTATTTTTAGATTCCAACATGAAATGATTGCGTATTGCAGGTGAAGAAAGTTCTTTCAAAATCTTGACAAAAATCACTTTTACATGTTGTTTTAAATGCACAATCGTTATGTTATAACTCTTTCTGATAGTAGCTGGTGTAAAATTCACGCATAGTCAGGAAAAAGCAATTGAAGTCTGGTGGATCAAATTGCCTTAGCAATAAGAAACAGCAGCTGCAGATATACTAAAAATTAGTTAGACAATTACACAAGGAACTAGAGCTTACAAAGTGCTTTCTGTTTCAGCAAATATCATCTAAGAACTGTTTTAAGATCTTCCCTTTTGTATTTCTGTCTATCACTGGCTTGTCCAAAGATTAAGTCATTTGACCTTATGGGACCAATACTAGAGAAACTACACGAAAAGGAGCTGTGGACAAAGAGATAAATTGCAACTACGATTAGGAATATCCACATGCAAGACAGTATTTATCTTTTAATGAAAAATGAATAAATGCATAATAAGATCAAGCAAGGTCCATGGATTTTCTTAGGTGTATACATTGTTTTGAATAAAAATAAACAAAAGAAGAACTAGAAGAAAATTCTTGCTCTTATTAAAGGTTTCTGGTCTTTAGTTTGCATGTGCAATACTTTGAATAGCAAGAATTTTGTGGAAAGGATCACAGAGAGTATTTGACAGATATTAGCAAATATATTTGATGTGATATAGTATTTATATTGCAGAAGGAAAGACAGAAAAACAAAGTGTCATGTTAAATAAAATCTGACAATATAAAATGAAAGAACTTGCATAAGTAAGAAAGAAAGAAAACAGAGAGACAAATGGCTGAAGTATTACTCTTGATACAGAGAAGGTAAATATTTAAATCAGGACCACACTGTGACGAGTTTGCAAACTGAATAGATCTTTAACTAAGAGAAGGATGTGGGTGGTAAGTAAGACAAGACAACAAAGATAAATTAAAAAAAAGGTAAATATACTGACAGCTGCACAAAAAATAAAAGAAATAAATACATTTTTCAAAACTGAAAGAACATCAAACTTTCCTACCCCCACAAAGCCAGCCTGAATTACAATGCAACTAAGGCAGTGGAATTGTCAGAAGAAATCCAAAAGCAAAAAGGTACTACAGAAACAAGTTTAGGTACATTACCAACTCAGGTAAGGGAAGTAGACTCATTCTCAGAACTATAAAAACTCACAAATTTTACAAGCAGTTGTCAAAACAGGAGTTAAACAATTCATTTCCTGTAAAATGGTATCTAGCATAAAGCAGGCTTTAATGACCACATTTGTAGTCTTCATATAATCACTTAAAAAAATAGGTAAAGTAAATAAATAATGAAAAATCAATTTTTAAGAAGCACTTTCAAAGGAGAAAGATAGAAAAAAAGACATTTCCATAATCTAGTAGGATATATAGCCATTCAACATACTGCATCTTAATTTGCATTAGGAAAAACATATGTCATAGGTGCCTGAGAAAAGAAACTTAGAGGTAAATGAGCTATAATCTTTATTTAAAAATCAACCTTCAAAAAGATAGAGGAATAATTTAAGAGGCTAATGTGTTTCAAATATAGTATGAAGCAAATAAATTCACAATATTGTAAATCCAGCTGTTTTGCAGGAATCCCACTGATGTTAGAACACCTGGTAAAGCTTCTCCAAAAGCTTTTTCAAGGACAATACAAAGATTTCAGTTTCAAAATGTCACCACACTAAGTACTTTAGACAAATATCTATCAAATTTTCTTTTTTTCCTTTTTTAGGAAACTCCAGAGTTGAGCTGGTGCATTTCTAATTAGACTGTCCAACAGGAATATAAAAGCCCTTCCCTTCGGGAAGACAGGAAATCTGAAAGCCTTACTTACTATTAAGCATATCCTGAAAGCTAACCAACCTTAGACTGAAAGAACAGTAATAACAAAGGGACTTTTAAGAATCACAGCCTCTCTGATTCCAATGCTTTGTGCTACCCTGGCTACATATCCTTCCTGTCTTCTTCCTGCCATAAAAGAAACAGGCAGTGGCAATATGAGACTGCGCTAAGTTTTCCTAAATATCTCCTCAATTAAGGTATTAATCTGAAAACTGACTCTATTAGTGTTTGAAGACAAAAGATTTAAGGAAGATAGATTATTTAGTGGTCTTGCAGCCACAGCACTCATTTATTTTCTGGTAAAACTGTTAGAAACTTAGCGTATAGCAAAATTTGAGCAGAGATTAACAAAAATCTGAATGTTCATGCAGAAAAGAGAAAAAATATATTCCTTTGGGACAGAATAACTTTCACCATGGAGAATCAACAAGGCTAGATTTTTCCTAATATTAATGAGGACATCTTGGGCTTAAAAATGCTTGCTTTCTAGATATGGTAAGAGGAGACTTACAGTGAACCACAGCCAATAAACATGTTAACAATATGACCACTTGTCCTGTTTGTACCAGAAAGTGTGTTTAATATTGTGCTGATTGATAAAGTTTATATGCTGATTAAAAATCGATTCTCACAATACGCACAAGTCCTACGGTAAGGAGGCAGGGGCTGTGACGTTGCAGTCCTTCCGCTCTCCACGTGCTGCTCTTCCCCCTCAGCCTGAACATCACCTTGAAACGGTGCTCTTCTTCCCCCTCAACCTAAACATCACCTCCTCGTAAACAGCACCTGGAAAGGGGCTAACTAAGCATGCACCAACTAAAACTTGTCTAGTACGCAAATGCACCTGGATGGAGGTTAATGGAGTATCGTCTAGTATGCTAATATGACTATGAGTTAATCATCTTATCCCCCATAAATAGGGGGTGGTCCAGAGACCACTGAGCTCTCCTGCACGGCAGCAGGCTGCACTGCAGAATCTCCTCTTGAGTATGGACGCCTCTCAAGGTTGCTCCTTGAGGTCAAGAGATTCCTTACCCGCAAGAGACCCTTGGTAAGTGACACTGATAGCATGCTAAAACTTTGTAACTTTGTTACCTCTCTGATTAATTGTACACATCATCCTTAGACATAAACCTTAGATATAAATCCTAGGCATAAACCTTAGGCATAAACCTTAGACTAAGTCCGGTCTCCCTGACATCTACTTTGCAAACTTTGCTTGGTTACGTCTCTCAGTGATTGTGTGACTGTGTATATAATCCTCAAACACAAACCACTGACAAGTCTGGGACTACGACTGGACCCATCTGGAGGGTCCTTTCTGAACTTCATGACACAATGGGAGGGTCTCCTTGCTGTATGAGTGTGTATCCTTAGACATAAACTGTTGAATAAGGCTGGGACTAGGACTGGATCCCCTGGGTCCTTTCTGAACCTCATGACTCAATGGGAGGGCCTCCTTGATACTTTCACCTGACCCTGTCCTTCAAGCACTGAATAACCTGGGTGAACCATGCCATTCAACCCTTGTTAAGTCACTGTCTTATTCACAGTTGTGTTCTGTTAAATCTATAGAACATATTGCTGCTTCTCTCTACTGAGTGAAGTGCATCACTTCTCCTCACTCCGTCCGCGACAGGGTCGAAAATTAAACAAAGCGTAAGAGAAAACCGTGAAATATCTAGAAATACAAAACTGTCTGACTCAGACAACATGGAAATGCATCCAAGCTCAGATTGGTATCAGTTTTTAAAACAGGACTGTGCAAACTCAAGTGAGTAGGTAGCTCATTAAAGATTTGGATTTATTAATATGTGGTTACATCCCACCTTACAAATACCCACAATTGCCTCTTTCTATCTCCTTTCTTTCCCCACCCTCAGCCTCAGCTCTAGTACAACCCCTCTGGCTCATGTTCCTATATATCTTTCCATCAGCATGTGCTACACCCAAATTAAAGCTATACATATGCTGACAGGTGGCTGTGTTACAAAAACGTATGTTTTGATAGCCCAGCTGACCGCTGCCTTACAGCTGCAGGACAGA
The DNA here is from genome assembly GCF_040807025.1 of Struthio camelus. NCBI lineage: Eukaryota > Metazoa > Chordata > Aves > Struthioniformes > Struthionidae > Struthio > Struthio camelus. The sequence goes on from NC_090943.1 coordinate 144,863,849, forward strand.
CCAAGCAGCACGTACTGCTCCACATATGCTGAGTAAGATACTCCCATACGTTAGGTAGGCCTGCCCTAAAGGAAACAGTAGCAGTGTAAAACACAGGCTGCTCAGAGTGGTCAACAGACCTCAGGAGAGCAAGAGGCTAAATTAGCCCACACTGAGCCTGTGCTGCCAACCTTACACTGGTACCAGTGTCCTCTAGCACAGATTTAAAGCTGACATATATTTTCTTTTGTCGCCAGGGAAAGCAAATGATTCTCTGATTTTATTGGTTTTGGTTTTGATTACATTATACTCTTTTCTCTCACAAGAAGAATAGGAATACTACATCTTTTACAAGACAGCTACTACTTTAAATACTCATCAAGCTCCCAATTCAAACACTTCTTAATAAGAACAGATGATCTGTTAAGACATCACCCTTCCTGCCTTAAATGTGCAGGTTTCATATCTTCGGTGGTGTTATTACTTCACCACAGAGTTCTCATGGATACATAAAATCCAAATGACTAAGTCAATAATTGAAGAATTTGCCTACCATTTCATATAAAAAACACTTTTATGCTATTTTTATCATTAAATAAAAGCAACAAAGAAATTCATACATTGATTTTTCCCTTTGTTGGTCTTTTTGTGTGGTTAAACATGCATTATCAATCATATTTATTTTGTGTCTGTTAGAAAAATATGCACTTAGAATCCATTTCTTTTTATCAGAAAAATATTCTGAAATTCATAATAATAAATTATAAATAAGAAAGATTTCTACTGAGCTCAGAGGAGTAAGTTTAGAAAGTAATACCTGAAACAACACCAATTCCATCATCACAGTCATAGTCAGAGACTTCACTATCGCTGATTCTTTTGGACCCTGCCAGAAAAAAACACAATATATCACTGTTATTTACCTGTATGTCAGAACTACTCTCACACAATAGTACATAAATAGATGGTAAGGATTTCATACTCAACAATGAAGCATTAATACATAAATATAAGGAAATTTATTGTTTTATTATTGCAAAGGTAGCAACTATTTTCACCTCAATGCCTAATATTATATATAATGACATAGTGAAATACAGCTCTACAATCTTTTTTTAATGAAATAGTTAAATATACTTTGTGTGCATTCCATACAGAAATACACATTATACTATTCATCTTCCGAGCGTTCATGTATTAGACACACACACCCCCCCTAAAAATCTGTGAACATCAGAAAAATGAATTACTGTGATCATGTTAGATGGATGTAGTAGTTTCTTTAGCATTATTAGGAACAGGCAGCTTCACACACACGTCCCGCAAAATAAAATCTCTCTAGGATACTTCAGAGGAAACAAGCTATTAAATGCTACTACAGGTGTATACCTGTTAAAATAGCTAGAGCTTAGTTGGCAAAAGCAGATTCCAAGTCCACAATTAGAGCTAAAATGTTGGGCACATACGACAAATATACGTGTTAGTCTGTGTTTGGCTTAATTTTACTTATCTCTGTCCTTGGTATCTTTTAAACAGCAGATAGGGTGCGTTTCATTGCTGATGTCAAGATTAAGCAATGGCATGCCAATAAGTGAATGATAATTATTCATTTACTTGTTTCAGACTGTGAAAATCCCTGTTTTTCAGTAACATGGTCTGTCTATTCTAATTCTCTGGCCATCTAAAAATAGGCAACTAGTAACTAGGAGATTTAATCTAATTGTCACCAAACCTTCAATCATGTGCAAGAATTTTGATGGTTACCATAGGGACAATTTACCTTTCTGAAAAACACATAGAAAAAATAGAGGTTAAAACTGTGAGTAAACTCTAAAGGAGTGCAGGACAAAGTAGGATTAAGCTTCTGTCTTGGTGACTGGCACAGAATGATTCCTAGCCTAAATTTTGTGAGGACTTTTTTCTTTAAATCCAAGCTATTTGATTAAAATATGAAATTACAAGCAAATGATTAAAATCAGCACTAGAGAAGACCTAGAAGATGAGTGCAAGAGTGAAAGAAAAGGTTTCATCCTCTTAACAGACTTTCTGAGAATCAGGATAATTTTTAAAAAGCAGTGAAGTCTGACTTGAAGACAATATTCAATCGGATTATTTTCTTAATTATAGTAGTACACAGGCCTAACAAAAATCTCTCTTGCTTCTCAAAGAAAGAGCATCTACTCCACCTGTGATGCTGTTTCTCCTGCTCTTTTTAGCAGAGAACCTTCTACTGGAGCATGGACATACAAGCTAGTGAGTTTGGCTGGGATTTGGCTGGAATCTAAAAGGCAGAAGCTGCCAAAAGGAGTGCTGAAAGAGCTGTTCTGGCCTCTTGGATAACCTGCTACACATCTGAGAGTGGTCTGCTGCTGCTCGAGCACCAGCATCGCTCGAGCTTCCACTGGGGAGAGAGGATTATGGAAAGGGAACATGAGGGCAACTGGGCAGTTTGCTGATGCTCATCACACGGATGCTTGGAATGGGTTGTATCAACCATGATTTGAATGAATGCAATTCATTGATTGTCTAATTCATCCTTATTCATGAATGAATTAATTACAATTAAGGTTCCTTTATTTATGTTTATATTTATGGCTAAGTAGATCTAGCTTAAAGTTATTATTAGAATATTATGTTCTGCATCCTGGAGAAAAGATTTGCATTTCTGAGGATGAAAATAGCCAGCTGTTGTCACAGACTCAAGACTTCCCACCCACACAGGTAAAATTACATGCTGTAGTAGTTGCAGAGTATTTCTGGGAGAAAAGTAAGAAGTATCAGTGGACAACTAGTATAGGGGAGAAGGGTCTCTCTCCTCTCAACCCCCCATTCACTTTTCCCAGAATCTCCTGATACCTCAACTTCAAATCAACTTCCAGGACCTTTCCCCTTCCCATATACAGGCCCCTGTCTTTGTTTCGATCCCCTTTGCTTCCCCAGCTTAAGCTGCAGGGAAGAGGTGGGGCACTGGAAAAGCAAATGGCCCCGGATCAAGACTTGCCCTAAGGATGGCAGTAGAGAAAGAGTAGAGTCAAGAGAAGAAGCAGATTTCAGAGCCTTCTCCAGCTGCTCCTGCTGCTGCAAAGAGGACAGTCTCTTGCAACAGCTGACATCCCTTCAGTACAAAAACTTTTTCTCTGTGCAGACAAGAGACATGAAGCTTGTTCAAGCTAGATCACCTCTTCAATCTCCTCAAGCACAGACTATCTTAGGCAAAAATCTAACTATTAACAGACTCAAAACAACTGAAAAATAATCATGTTTAGGTAATATTTCATCTATTTTTAAATATAACTGTGAAGGCTGGTTAAGAAGTTTAAAAAAATTAAGATTAATTACTGGATTTTATCTTTAGAAATCAATGTTTTCAGGAAGGACAGCGGAAGGAAAGCATGTCTATTAAATATGTAATGTCATGAAGCACTGCCTGGAATATGTAACTTCTGCAAAGTAATCCAATTAATTTTATTTAAAATGTCTTCCATTAACTTCAGAAGTGGAACAGATTAGAAGGTCCATAGGTCATCCGTTATTGAATTCAGCATTCAAAATGCAAGTATAAATGTTGGCATCTTATTTTAAGATTTCTTGTAAATTTTGCAAGAGTAATTTCATCTGCTCTATATTCATTCTAAATGCTAATTGTCTTTTCAGTGTATTGACAATGTAAATTTGAAGATACAGCCTTCAGGCCGTCCTTAACCATCTCTCATAAAAATACTGTTTCATTATCTAAGTAATCTGAACCATTGTCAATGAAACAAAGAGAGAACAATTCATAATTTATCTGGGAAATGTGACAATGAAGCCTCTCACAAACAAATTACGCCAAAGCAATACTGCTAATGAAGCTGTTATTTAGTATTTTTATGCATCTCTTAAAGTGTTTGACAAGTATGTTATAAAATATGGTACATATAACAGCAAGGAAATGAAATCCTTTCCAATATAAATTCAAAATTTAATACAAGAATTTGAGCAGTAACACCTGGGACAGTGGGTGCAACAAATAAATGCATCAATGCCTATAGTTTGTATGTAATTAACTTTGTCTTTGATGGGCTTTAAACATAAGGAATGGTATTAATTAAGTCTCATTGCCAGGGTACTGGAATGTAGTTTATTAACAAAGCACTCTACTAAGGGCTAATATTGCCATGTTTTCTGGTAACTGGACGGTAACAGATGGTAAACATTGACTTTTGAGCGCCTTCCACCAGGATTAATGGTTAGTGTCACTTACAGACTGCAGGCAAAATAGACTCCATATTGTAAACCACAAAAAACGCTTTAATTCAGTGTATTCCCGGTGTAAAGAATGTGTGAAGAATTTATATGCTTTCTAGCTTTCTTCTTATTTTCATAGCTAGCAATAAATTGAAGGAAAACATGAGTTATTTAATTCCATTTTATGAATCAAATACTTTGCTGGTTTATTTTTACTTTACACAGGCTGCAGTGTTGGTGCCCATGGAAAGCTATTACAACTTCAGAAAAAAAAATATGAAAATAATTTAAGAAGATTTCACAGAATTGTCTTTACTTTCACAAAAACACATTTCTTCCCACAACCATATTCTATGACTGGAATTCTCAAATTATGGAAGAAACAGTACCCAATCATAAATATTTTCTAGTAAGACAACTTTAATTTGTGGAGAATTTCAGATCTCCTGACTGCTACGTGAAAACTGATGTTGGATAATGACACTGAGCTATGCTTCATCCTACAGGCAAAACAGCCTGTATGACCAGCCAATATAGCTATCAGAACTGACTAGCATGGGGATGGAATGAGAAATAACAAGATTAAGGTGAGTCACCTTAAACACAGAAGAAATGGCCAGACTCTAGGGCTCAGGAATTCTCTCTGTGCTTTTCTTGTGGAAAAAAACAGAAAAGAGAGCAGATCAAGCTCCCCAGCTGGGAATCCTGTCCCTTACAATGCAGGAATACTTTAAGAAGTTTCATGAACTCCTTGGGTGAACGAAGGGTAATGAAGCATGCCTATGCCCTGGTTCTCTGGAACTGGAATAAGACCTTGTTCCATGTTCAGACCTGGAACAATTAGCAACCCTAAAATCAGTCTCATAACTGTCTTAAGAATTTGCTCTCTCATATTCATTCAGTCTGTGCCTGAGGGTTTTGAATGTGAACTGATTTCTTATGTAGCCCTGCTGTCTGCATGTTAATCTGTCACTCCATGCTCCCGCACAAAATACTGCATTTTTGTTGTTGTTGTTTTGGCCAATTTCATCTACACTGACAGAGGAGCAGAAATACCAACTTTAATTAAGTTCCTACAGATCTCTGAAAATGGTTGCTGGATACAAGAGAAAGACCCAAATCAGAACCTCTAATAGAAAACAAACAAAATAACACTGAAATGTCTGGCTAATGGACACACACATAAATCCACACTACCCATAGCAAACATGATCTCTTTTCATGTGAAGCTAAGAGACATGACAATGATCTGGGATTATTTCAGAAGACAGTATAGGAGATAGAACATGGGAAAGAAAGGATAGAAGTAACAGAAAACAGGCCTTCTTAGTCCTACTCTCAAGAAAATCCAGTGTTTTTTTTTTTCTCTCCGCTATGGTATTGGCTCTATTTTCTTCACAATATGATGTGTTTCATTTCTTAAATAGAACTGAAAGATAATTAGATGTACCAATTCTTAATGAAATTCCCATAATTAAAATTAAAGGAATTGCAAAAAGTCCCCCATGAAATAAGCTATAAAATTTAAGCTTGTAAAAGCTTTACATTATGAGTTTATCTATATTTAATTAAGGCAAACCAAATATACCACTTCTCAGATATAACAACTACATTTTTAACTGGGGACTTAAAGCAATATGAAATTGTAAAAACACATATCAATATAAATACTGATTTTGCCAGTATTTCACTTACCCCATGTCTGTATTCTAAAAATATTTACACTAGTTCTCAATCGGTTGCAGTATGACAGTGTCCATTTTACCACAGCTTAAGCAAGATAGCATAGTATAGTTAATAGAGCACACTACAGTTTACCTACCAAAGCTTTACCTAAAATGAAGGCAGACGAAACAAGTATAGTATTACAATACTGCTCTGTTATCAATACTGAGGTGCTATGAACAGAGAAACAAAGCCAACAAAGAACCTGTAACTGAAAAGCAGATGGGGAAAGCCAAAGAACATTTTAGCAATTTAGCATCTGCACAGTAGGTAGCATAAGCACACTAACAAAATATCAAATTAAATTTTGCATGTATATGTAAGCAGTAAGCATTTCTCGCATGCTGAAAATTTACCTGAATTATATGAATATAAGCCTTTATCTGGAAAACAAATATTGAAATGAAGCAGTGTCAAGGAAAAATATACGAATCAATACATGTAACAGGGATGGTTTGTACCTTAAACTTCTTATTAATCGCTTCTGGAAATTGAAGAATATGATATGGTAGGCCACATTCATTCAAAAGAAAAAACCTCAACTAGCGTGAAGAAATTAAACCACAAAAATGCCAAATCACTTCTGGATCAACATTTCTACTAAATAGTCACAGAGGACTAGCAGAGATATTCCAGTCGTTTCCAATTCTGAAATAGAGCTGCACATTCATTATAAATAAAAATGTTTAACTTTTTAAGAGCAACTGATGTATAGTCAGCTAAATATGAAGTCTGAATTACTACACTTACTTAAAATCACTGTACGTTAGTACTTTCGCAGGATGATTTTAGCAAAACTTTGCTGAGATGTAGCTCTGAATCCTACATTAAACTTAGCAGACTCAGAAGTGATGCTTCAGTCACTCTTCTGTCTCCACCTACTCAATGGCCTTGATTTGGTACATATATACCTACAGGAATACCTTACGCACATGTCATTCTTCCCAATGAATTTAAGGTTTCTGATGTGAACACAATGACTAAATACAAGATTTGGGTTATTGGTTGCATTACTAAAGTATAGCTGTTCTAAGCATTTTAACTTTCTATATAACCATACCATTTTTCCTAAAGTTCAAAATTTCTTGAAAAAATTGAATTTACATATGTTAATATGCAAAAATCTGGACATTTTTGGAAATATAAAATGTCACTTTGTATTTGCAGATTTTCTAAATGTGACTTCAATAAGGTAATGGGAATATGCCTGGGAGTGAGGATAATCTGAATACTGTCGTGACATTAATAAGACATTATAAATGTTTTTATTCCTTTTAGGTTTACAAATATTAACTTGGCATCACAGTGCTCACAGACACCATTTTAAGTAATAAAGACTGACAGACTGTAAGTAATGCACCTCAGACGATCAGGTATGACAGTATAATAGAGGAGAAATGAAAATTCAGATTTCTTGGCAAGTGGCCCTGTTAAAAATCCACTAGACGACTGAGCCCCTTCTGGCAAATCATAGCTTTTCTGACATCCAGTTACATACTCTTTGAATATGTAGACAGAATCACTTCATAATCTACAACATTCAATTTTTAATTCTATATATTTTAAAACTGTATTTCTTTTTGAATATAATTAATTCTTGTGGATTAGCTCTAGAATTCTACTTAGCTATATAATTTCAAAGCAAAAATAGGGCTTTTTTTTCAACATCATTTATAAACTTTTAGATGTGAACTTTAGTACATAAGTTCTCTAATTTTTGTGTTCCTTAGTACAAGTTTCTTCCAATTACAAATTTCATGAAAAACTGACATGGAATCACAGAATGCTTGAAGTTGGAAAGCACCTCTGGAGATCACCTAGTCCAACCCCCCCTGCGCAAGTCAGGTCACCTAGGGAATGTTGCTCAGGATTGTGTCCAGATGGCTTTTGAATATCTCCAAGGAAGGAGACGCCACAACCATCATGGGCAACCTGTTCCAGTGCTCAGTCACCCTCACAGGAAAGAAGTTTTTCCTCATATTCAGATGGAACTGCCTGTGTTTCAGTTTGTGCCGGTTGCCTCTCGTCCTACCACTGGGCACCACGGAGGAGAGTCTGGCTGCATCTTCTTTACAGCCTCCCATCAGATATCTATACACATTGATCAGATCGCCCCTCAAGTCTTCTCTTCTCCTGGTTGAAGAGTCCCAGCTCTCGCAGCCTTTCCGCATATGGGAGGTGCTCCAGTCCCCTCTTCATCTTTGTGGGCCTCCGCTGGACTCTCTCCAGGAGTGCCATGTCTCTCTTGTCCTGGGCAGCCCAGCCCTGGACACAGTACTCCAGGTGAGGCCTCCCCAGGGCTGAGGAGAGGGGGAGGACCCCCTCCCTCGAGCTGCTGGCAACGCTCTTCGGAAGGCACCCCGGGATACCATTGGCCTTCTTGGCCACAAGGGCACCTTACTGACTCGTGGTCAACTTGTCATCCGCCAGGACTCCCAGGGCCTTCTCTGCAGAGCTGCTTTCCAGCAGGTCGGCTGCCAGCGTGCTCTGGTGCACGGGGTTATTCCTCCGCAGGTGCAGGGCCCTGCACTTGCCTTTGCTAAACCTCCTGAGGTCCTTCTCTGCCCATCTCTCCAGCCCGTCGAGGGCCCTCTGAATGGCAGCACAGCCCTCTGGGGTATCAGCCACTGCTCCCCGTTTTGTATCACGGGCCAACTTGCCGAGGGTGTACTCTGTCCCTTCATCCAGGTGACTGAGGAATAAGTTAAACAATGCAGGACCCAGGAGTGACCCCTGGGGGACACCGCTAGCTACAGGCCTCCAGCTAGACTCTGTGCCACTGACCACAACCGTCTGAGCTCTGCCATTCAGCCATTTCTCCATCCACCTCACCCATCCACTCATCCAGCCCGCAGTTGCTGAGCTTGCCTGTGAGGACGTGATGGGAGACAGTGTCAGAAGCCTTGCTGAAGTCCAGGTAGTCAGGCTCTGCCCTCACCTCCCCAGCCGGTCATTCCATCAGAGAAGGCTATCAGGTTGGTTAAGCGTGATTTCCCCTTTGTGAATCCATGCTGACTACTGCTGATGACCTTCTTGTCCTCCACATACGTCGAGATGGCCTGCAGGAGGAGCTGTGAATGAATGAGTTACAGGCTGACTGGCCTGTAGTTCCCTGAGTCCTGCTTGCCCTTTTTGAAGACTGGGGTGACATTTACTTTCTTCCAGATGATTGAAGCTGCCTAGCAATGACATTTGTCAGCTCCTTCAGCACTCCTGGGTGCCATCCCATGAGGGCCCCTGGACTTGTGGATGTCAAGTTTGATTAAATGATCTCTAACTCAGTTCTCCTCCAACACTTCTTTAGCTACAAAATCATGCAAAATGGTGTGTGGGAAAGTCTTCTAGTTTACTAGAATTTCAATAGAGCCATCAAAATGATTTTGATGAATACAGTCTGGAAATTATTTATATAATTAAAAGGGATGGACTTTCTTGAATTAAAATTCTGCAAAGAGCTGTAAAAGAGTAAGCTTCTTGAAGAGCAGAAGAATGTATAAATACAGACACTATTATGGGACTGGGGACTAGAGAAGCCACATTTGTTTCTGCGTGGTTACAACACAGAAAGGAAGAAGTCAGAATATTATTAAATTTATTTGAAAATTTCACCACAGCCATTAAAATTGAGTATTATAGTTCATTATACTTCAAAAAGTAAAAAAAACAAACCCTACTTTTAGTCAGAAAAGGGTCTACATCTTTCAGAATCATTTAAAAGGTCCCCTAGCTTGCTATCTACCCAGTGCATAGAAAGGTTACTTATATACTATCCAGTGAGTTATTTTGACAAGAACATTGCTTTTCTGCCATCATTATATGACTGAGGGATAATTTAATAACATGATTATATCAATTAACTAGAGCAACAGATTTATAAACAATATCCAAATTCCGTTTAGTTGCTTCAAAACACTGATAGGATTTGAAATATTTTGTAGTTTAATTACAATTTAATAATGTTTATTTTTAATTCTTCAAAGAGCACAGAATTTAATAATTTTCTTTCTTTTATATTTTGATAGTTTAAGGCCTCTACAGACACCCCTGCATCATGTTAAATACCTTTGTATTAAAGTATTTAATAGACCATAGATGTACAATAAATAGAATAAATAAATTATAGAAGTATAATAAATGCAATAGTGGCACTTGTTTCAAAATCTCTGAACAAAACATTAATACAAGCAAACAAAGATAACATGCTCAAGCCCTGTGTTCCATAAAAGAAAGAGAAAAATAAAAGAATAAGCATGAAAGGGAAAAAAATGTGTTATTCTTATTCTCTAGGGTTAACTTCTTGTCATGTATTCACTGCTTATGGATCTGTGCCACTGACCATAAAATGCTCCATATTATAATGTGAAAAAAGGTCACTGATATGCATTTCCATTAAGTACTACTCACTTATCTACTAGTGAATGTAATTATTATAATTCCCTCAAGTAAGAATCAGTAACATTGATTTAAAACTACTCTACTGATTTACCATATTCACAGCCTATTAAAACGAAATTGTTAAGACCGCAAGACCCTGATTCTGCAGTAAGATGAGACTCTACAGAGTTCCAGAAAGGTCAGTGGCTTTCACTGGAAGACTGAGGTTCAAGATGCAGAGGCTCCAATTTCAAAGGATAAAGTTTCAGATACACTGCAATCAATTATTATTAAGCTTCAGTAATCTGGCACTACCATGAAACCATCATACTGTTCCACAAAATAGACTTGAATACTTTAATACTAAAAAAATGGAAGAGAAGACCTGAATTAACAGTTATAACATGCCACTCATCTTTGGTTTGGTAGTGATTGAATAGTACACAGTCACAGAACTTTTGCAAAAAAAACTTCAGGACCCAGCAATGACAAGTCCATCTAATAATCACTCTCAGAATAAGCAATGGAGGCCTTCATTTGTGAATTCAGTCTACAAATTTGGTGTTTCTGGTTGGATGTGATAATTTTTAGCAAGTCTGAATATAGACCTAGAAAATATAATATGGCTCCTGACAAACTGTACAAAGCTTAGCCATGAAGATGACTCTAGAACTTACTCTGTCATCCAAAAAAAGCTTTGCTTATGGATTATAAATTCTTTCTTCTCATCCAAATTAATAGATAAAGTTTGGAAAAGGAATGCTATATATAGCTTTTGCATGCTATATGCCGATTTCTTTTGTAAAACAAACTACACTCAATTTTTCTCCCCAAAATTTGAAATATTCATTGCTGCAATTTCTCTCCCACCAGATTTTCTTCACATAGCTTATTTAAGAATCATGTAGGTTAGGGAAGGGAGCCTTCAATGACATTAATTTAAAAAAAAATGAAAGTTAAATTTTCCATAAAAGAAACCTACTTCACAGTTTCCTTATTTCCAGTTATTTTGAACCTGATTGATTCCTCGTGTTCATGCTCTTGGTAGAATGCAGTTTGATCCACCATTTTGGACTTCTATGTGTTGATTTCCAAACACTGTCATTTCTAAAATTTCTAAGATTTTGGTTTCAACAAGACAGTTACTTTCACATAAATTCCCTATTTTTCCCTTACTGAGGATACATATTTCAAAAAAATATAATACCACATTGTGTATTCCTCATGGCATTTTAAGCTTCCACTCTCTTTCCATTGTTCCAATACACACACATGCTGTAACTGGAGACCTGCAAACGTTTGCATTACTGGTTTTGTATGTATCTCCCCTTTTTTTTGGCATTTAGCTATTATCCACACTGTCCACCCACTCTCTGCAGTCAGCAGATCAATAATTCAGCCAGCTTGTTATAAAGCTGCAAAATCTAACTTTGAAAACAAGTGTCTGTTACTTTTTAATCCTAACTCATCAGTAAATTCTTAAAATACTTGAAGTAAAATAAAAAAATAATAGCTGCTCCTAAAACAAATTCAGAGTTACTACAGAATTAAAAAATTCAATGTGCTTCCAAATGTGCAATAGCTCAATATTCTTTACCAGCTAAATAGTATCAGCCCACACTGCACAGATACAAACATTATATGGACATAACTGTAAAAGACTGATTAAGAAAGGTTTGGATTCAATTTGGTGACTGCTATCTCTGCATTCTGGGATACGCAGAAAGGAAGTAATTACTGATTTACAGTCCCATGGTACAAATCCTCCTTCACTTCTGCATCAGTTATCACTGAAAAGTAATGCTAACAATAATTTCTATCCCATTTATCTTAACATTTGTGAATGCAATATCCAAATCACATTTACTTTTCAGTGGAATCTGGGGTTAGACTCTTACCTAGTGTGAGAAGCATTAATAATAGTGTCACTTAACTGACTATATGAAATCTCAACATTTTTTTCAAAGTAACTTTGAATTTTCTATTTACAATCTCTTGTCAGAGGCAATATAAAAAATAACTTTAATTTGCCCATGATTTCAATTAATGCTGTCTGGAATTTTTAAAGTATGGATGATTTTAGGTTAAAAGTTGGGGGAAAGTTGGGCCGTTTTACAAATCCACTTAAAAAGTCCAGCATGATAAGTGAAACAGACCTACTTATTACCTCACATTTCGTATGTAATAAGAAAAAAACCTAAAACACATTGATCGGATAAAAGGCAAACAGTTTATGAAAATCTGCAATATAATTATACAGCTGACAGAGCTCATAGGTCATAATTCTATGTTCTATAGCAATTCCAACGTCTAAGTAGCTGTCTCATTAAAAAGACAGTCCTCAGGAAAATGCATGGTAATAGTTTTTCATCAATAGGAGGTTAATGGACTGCATGGACCAGAGGATTGGGCAAGTGAATGTGGACAGTTGATTGGGAACTCTCTGTATCACAACATCATGTCTACTCAAAGATACTGAGAGATAACTAGAGATAGAAACTGAGTTACTGTCTCTCTTTGAAAGTCACTTCCTAAAAAAATGGCATATGGGACTCTGCAGAAAGCTTGCACTATGCTACTGACTATCGGTAAATACAGGAGTTCAGTCTTCAGGCCTGACAATCTGCTCGTTTTTAAGAACACTAAAATTCATTAAAAAGAAAATAAAAGTGCTTCATGGTACAGCCACATAAATTCTGAGAATTATAAGAAAAGTAAGTGGGTAAGTGTAGGCAGTTCTTTTAAAATACCTTCAGGGAATAACATTTAAGTATTTTTTTCCTAGTATATGTATTTATAGTAACCTGTCAGTCATGAAGATAAGAAAGCTTAGGTGTCTTTTTATATAAACAACAAACAACCTTGTAATTCAAGATCTCTCTCTTCTTTCTTATTTCTCATACTTACAGTTTTGGGGGGCATAAAATAAGGCACTTTACATTCTACTCACTAATTCTATACATAGAGGCATCACAGAAGTGAATAAAAGGCGGGAGGACTGAACTGCTCTTGAAGCTGAAGGCAGCTTTTGCAGCCCCAGCAACTGAAATCTGTTTACTGTATAAGAGCACAGTAAGTGCTCTTAAAAAGTGCTGTTAGATACACCTTGCCTTCATTCTGGATAATTTTATTTTTCACAAAGTCATAATGCTTCCCTGAAAATAAAAAATGAGGTCATCTTCTGCTTTAAAATGTTGTCTTCCGTATTTCTGTTTGTCCCAAAATGTAGCGTTACTATCTGGGAAGCATTTTGATCATATACAAGAGTTTGCATTGAAGAGTACAAAAAGGGCTTCAGACACAAGAAACAATGAGATCTTAAGTTTAATTAAATATTCTTTTGAAATTTCCAAAAAAAAAAGGGTAAAAGAACCAAGCTTCTATATGCTGTTGTATTCTTAATATTTTACTCAGTGAAGGCAAACAAGCATAACATCTGATGTCTGCCCTTCTTCATTCCCCTAGAGATGAACTTCAAAATCACGTAGGTTGGGAGGGACCTTCTGAAGGTCATCTGGTGCAAGGCCCACTTCAAAGCAGGGCCAACTTACATTGCGTTGTTCAGGGTCTTGTCCAATTGAGTTCTCGATATCTCCAAGGGAATACTCCATCACCCTTCTAGGTAATCAGGAAATACTTTTATTTTCATTTCAGAGGTGCAACACAAATTCACAGGCTTTTTTGATAAATAGAGTCTGTTACCACGGCAAAATTCTGACCAGGTGCTAAGTTTCTGTTAGGATGTCTTCCCAGCACCAAACAGAGAGGGCTTCTAATCCCAAAAGACATTACTCTCTATCCTTTGCATGTAATACTCTTTCTCTAAACTGAGAATGACTTATGGCATGCAAGGATTCATAGAGCACATGGGTTTCCAGGACACTAGAGAAAACCCTTTGTATGGAATCCCCATCTCAGCTGGAATGCACACATCATAAGCTCTTGGAGAAATGTATCAATGTTCCAGCAGTCATAGTGAACTTCTGAAATTACTTCTTTGGTTAAAGCTTGTGGAAAACTATATGGCATCAAGGTACTGCTCTGGGAACAATCAGGTTAAATTATCCTTCACTGAAAAGCAGGATTTCTACACCAAATCTTACTGTTCCACCAACCTAAAAGTCAATGCAAGTCCTTCCCTATACATTTCCACAGAGAGTGATAAGAAGGAAAAGTATTAGAACTTTTTCCTGGCTTTCCACCTTTGAGTTAATGCCTTTGAACAAATCTTTAATCAAATATCAATACCTTTCATAGCAATTATTTATTGAGCAGATGGGTACTACTACAAACAAAGAGCGTTTCTTTGCAGGACTGAGTATTTCCCGAAAGCTAGAATTTCACTGATGTCACACATGAACTCATTTCATATACAAACAGATACTGAAAAGTCCAATTGGTTTATAAAAGTATTGTTACATGGAAGAAAACTTATATTTAACTTATTAAAAATACGTTCCAAAATGGCAGAAAATAAAGAAGAAAAATAGTTAAAATAAGAATTAATTAAACAACAGTCATGGTCCTGAAAAGATTGAAGAGGAGTGAACTGAAAAAGAGGTCCTCACCTGTTAGCTAGCATGTCTTTCCTTCTTCTTTGGATAAGTATAATGTCATGGCTTGAAGGCTACACACTTCAGCCAACTCTCATTTAATGTATCTATCTCAGAATATTATGATATGGAGCATTTTAATCCTTTTCACCTTCCAGGGCACAGACACAAAATCTGCCAACTACTTTTAAATATTCACATGCAAGAGATAAATTAATAGAGAATCCATACAGAACATATGAAGTACTCAAGCTTCATCGAGCTTCTGTGAGTTTGTGTGTGTTAATAAATGCACACGCGCACACACACTCACACAAAATAACCAAAGAAAATGCAAAGAGTTTTCCAGGTTTTTTTTTGCAAAAATTATCTATGGGAATAATAGAAGATTTTTCACAGCGTCGACATATTTTATGAAGTTAATTCACTGAAGGATAGCTTTGAGTCACTGACACTAGTGAGCAGTTTATCTAGAGAAACAATGAGAGTAAGGATGAAACAGATTCACACCGTATACTGTCTTATGTATCTCTTTTCCTTAATAAACTATTTTCTGTTTGCCAAGTATCTACTGCTAACAGCAAACTACCGTGGATCAAATATACCTAACTGTATGAAATAGTATTACAAGAGAAATTCCATTTGTGAATCTAACCACATATAATACTATCAAAATAAAGCAACAGGCCATGATATTTAGTTACACGTGATGTTACATACAAGTCACTGCTCTTCATTTTAAAGAAGTCTGAGCCAAAAGAAAGTTATTGCACTTTCATTTTTGGTTAACTAATGAAATGATGAACCTAATACAGGAAATAGGACTTCAGAAGATAAAAACAGTACATTGGCAAAGACCAAGATAATTCAGTCAAGCTGAGGATTTGAAACAGGTAGACTAATAAGAAAATTGGTGGATCATACAGTATTCAGTATTACCATTTGTAACAGCTCGGAGTCTCATGAGTAATCATAAATAATCTAATTCATAACACTGTAAGCTTCCCATTTACAAGAATTTAATATACTCTACATGTTAATTCAAATGAACTACACACAGCATGTAAAACCAGCAACTTACTTTGTAACCTCCGTGTGGGACTCTCGCCATGGAGTTGTCTGCGTGGCAAATATGGTGAGGGGTGGGGAAGTGGCAATGAAGAGACATCATGTGTTTGAAGTTTGTACCAGTGAGGTTCATCATCTAGTAATGCTGTCTCTAACTCAATAAGAATCTAAAGAATAAAAAATGATTAAAAATAAGATGGCATTACATAACAGAACACTTTTAAAATAGGCCTATCCATAAATCTCATTCTATTTATTCTCTTACTGTTAAGGAGTATGTTTGAAATTTTATAAAAATCTTACTTTTCATTTAAGAAAGGAGATCCTATGCTTTTGATGAACAAAACCCTTTCACAAAACCCTGATTACCTTAACAACAACCTTAATAGCATTCAAGCATCTTGTAGCAAATTATTCAGCAGAATTTGTCAACATTTTAGTAAGACAGAACCATGGATAATATGGATTTTAATGAACAGTTCTCAAAGAAATTGAAACCATGTGCACACCGTTTCAGAAACAGAACAAATACAAAATGAATCTGAGATCAGGACTGTGTGGTAAGCGTGAGGTTACTATTTGTTTACTGCTAAGTAAAATAAGTAGAAATATAACAATTTAAAGCAGCTTTGCTTTATCACATTTAATTATTTTATTCAAAAATGTTGTATCTAGATATAAATATGTACCCAACTATATTCCTAAAATAAAAACCAATGATAACCATATACCTCGCCTAAAAATTCACTTTCTTCCTCTCGAACTCGTGCTTGGTCCCAAAGAGTAACTTCTAACATTCGTTCTCTAAATTCTCTCCGGTGAACTGGAGAATAAATGAATGTTTGGTTCCACTTAGGTTCCAATGTTTTCTTTACTGTTTTTGTTCTTCTTTTATTTTTATCACTGCAAAAAATAATTAAATATTAAAAATGTCCAAAAGACCACGACATTGTAATAAGCATCTCATGGAATGCAGCAAAGCTTAAATCAGTTGTACCTTGTGTAGCTTTTGGAAATACTATGATAATATACCTAAAAATTAGTACTTTATGATACAATTAAGTTCAGTACATATATTCAGAGTAATTCATAACCTCCTATTAAAAACTAAATGTAGCCAATTCCCAGTTCACACGCCAACTTCAATTTTAAGAAGTTTCCTGAAAACCACAAATGTTTTAATAAGCTCATCTTGGAAACAGAAAAGTTTTTGTGAAAAAAAATATACTTTATAAAACAAAATATATGTAGATGGGATTTCTGTGGGTTGCTGTTTGGCAGTAAAACATCTATATGGATAACACTAGGCACAGGAAAAATCGGCATTTCAGATAAAGCAGCCAGATGATTCACTCGAGCTTCCCGGTCCTACAGTCCTACAGATTGTTGAGCCACGGAGCAGGGGGTTCGGGCTGCCAGACCAGCACAGGAGCGGTTGGGGAGCTACATGTAGGGCCCCAAACCCTCGGCTCCAGCACCAGGGCTTTGCGGACTGAGGGCTCCACAGCTGGGAACTTCAAAGCCCTGCGAATGAATTTGATTTCTTTTGCCAACAATGCTGGAAGGAACAGTGTTCTCAGAACGGCTCCTGAAACCCCCTGAGTGACCAGGGTCTCCACTGCAAGGTGGGCCTGATGTTTCAAAGCCTGACAACATCTCCATGCAAGGCACCACCACGGGAATCCTAACTCTTGTTCAAGGGCGTTATTGCTTGAGCCATTGCTTGTGGTAAAGGCAAGGTGTTTTGCAGAACATTTCTGTTTGAAAAAAATAGTATTTGCTGAAGTAAACAAGTTTCACTGGAAAATATCCACGTTCCTTCTACTGAGAATACTGAAAAAGGTACTCATAACAATCCTTAATTTTAAACTTGCTGATAACTACTTAATGCAACAGCAGCACTAAATCAACGGGATTTTTTAATACGGTAACGAAGACACTGTCCATTTGCAAATATTTTCAGCTGCAATATAGTTATTTTATTTCTGAACCGTTACTTAGAATCTGGATCAATGTATTAACTATGAAACAACATTTTTAGCCACACTGTTAAAACAAATAATACAATTATTTCTATTAAAAGAAAGATTTGCTTGCCCTTGATATTTGAAATAAGTTACATGGGAAGAGCTTTTCTATTGAACTGTGTTTAATCAAAGAGAGTTTCACATCTTCACCTAATTAAGCACTTAACTTTTTAAAATGCATTTTACCTCTAGCAGGTTTCTTTCTCTTACAAAAGAAATATAATTTTGCTAACTTAGGCTTTTCTTCTGAGGAAAAGAAAGGCAATTTGCCTGTCACAAAACAGCTAATTCAAAAAGATAGCTTGCTAATTTTTATATATGTGATAGGAAACACAAGGAATAATTGAAGAAAAAGTTCTGAACTCTTCACATAAACAGGAAGAGAAAAACATAAGATATTTCTTGTGAAACATTAGCATACAATAATAAAATATATACATTTTGGTATTTGGATAGATTAAATTATTTAATGAAATATTTGTTTCTTTTATGTACAATTATTCCAACTGACATTGTGAGCCACTGTGAATATAGACATTTTTAGCAGCTTTACTAATCTTCAAAAAGCCAGTAAGGCTACTTTAGCAGACTATTCTCAGTTTAGCTTAGCTTCAGTGTCTCCAAACACACTACAGTAATTTGAACAAACTAAGAATCTGGTCCAATGGTTTAAATATTTTTGAGGCAAAGACAATCCAGCCAAGAACTTTCTGTCAAATCATACCATAATTTATGCAGTCACAGCAAATTTTCTTGTTAACATATGGCATAAAATGTAAGTGGAAAAGCAGTGTCCTCCAAAGAACTGAACAGCTTTCTTTCCGGATGAAGTCAATTGGAACTAAAGATAGCTAGCATCTTCCCAGTTTAGATATTATGAAAACCAAAGGATGTAAAAACACAAGCTGTAAAGATACAACCACTTCTACAGATTCAGCAGTCCACTGGCCAATTTTTTAAATACTGAGTCAGGTTAAACCTTTGAATTAGCTGACTGATAGACTACAAAATAAAGCTAAATATTTTCCCCTACTGACATGTGCTGAAGAAATACAAAAAAAAAAAAAAAGGTCAGCTTGGGGACATACTATCCCCTTTACTGTTCCTCCTGCCACCCAAGTGCAAATGAAAGAAAATCATGGATTAAGAAATAAAGAAGTGATTTAGGAAGAAGGGCCCCCACCACTGTATCACTTTCCTTAGATGCATGTGTGTCACAGGTACAGATTAATATAAATCACGTGCTTTGGGGAAAGCCTTCCACTTGTATCTGGGGATTCTCAATATCTTGCCCACTACAATATATACTGTGATATGAAATCCACAGGTTTCAGATGTCACACCTTCTCCTGTTTTGCAATGTAAAGGTGGGGGGAAAACAAAGTGCTGAAGAAATATCAGTCCAGAAGTCTGTGAACCTAATTCTGTGCAATTTTCTGTGCATCAGACAGGAATAACTGCCTAGGAAATAAGAGCATAACAAAGCACCAACAATATATCTTGCAATATATTTTGCATGCAAAGAGGTATGTTTACCTTTCCTTTTCCATTCAGTATTTAATAAAATATCCAGCTAAAGTGAATTTGTGTCCAGTGTTCAAAGCCAAACTGCTGTTACATAGCATGCTCAATAAAGAAACTCCAACCTGTAAGATTATTCCATGAGAGTATGACCAGCAAACTCAGCTCCACATTCTGAATATCACATTGATTCTTACTCAAAAGCTCCTCGTCTTTCTGTTCACCCTACCTTCTGTCCGGAAGAAAGTAAATTTTAACATAAGGATTCCTTGGCCTCCCATCTTCCCTTGAAGGAAGATCCTTTGCTCCCAATATCGTGACTATTAACTGATGACCAACCTTGTCATACCACAGTTTTATCTGTAATAAGAAAATATTTGTTAGTGAACTAATTTCTCCAACAAAGTAGCACATTAATCCTTAAAATTAATTTTATTCATTAGCTTCTATTTATATCGGTTACTTAAACATAGAAACAGTGTTCTATTTTGTACTTATAATAAAGCAGAAATAAATAAGTTAATACTTTAATACCTTCAGTATGTACCAGGAATCATTCATTTTTAAAACTTTATATAGTAAGTACATTACTTCATACTAATTGTCTTTCACATGGTGCTCTGGTTAGGATTATTCTCTCTTGGCAGTAGTATTGTATTACTTCTATTACTGATGTATGGTATTCATCTATATCCATTTCTAAGGGTTTTATTCACAATGAATGAAGGAATGTTTCATGTCCTGTTGTGCTGGAAAGACTGTGGGGTAAGACCATAAACATCTTGAGTCTCCTTAAAATGTTTTCCAAGGAGATGTGGAGACTTATACTGAACTCAAATAAGCCTTCCAGAAATTATAAAAAAGTGAGAGGGAGGTTCAGCTGACCAACTCTCTTCCCAGTCCTACTCAGCAACAACAGGGCAAAAACTGCTATTACTCTGTAGAAATTATCCTTACTATTAATCACTCTCAGAGTTGGTGTAGCAACGGACAACCATTTTTATCACAGTCATTAAAAGCTGCTATTTAACTGTTCCAATTTGAAAATTATAGCTGCCAATATATTATCCAAGGAGAGGATATACCTGCTTTAGAGCACTCACTCTGGCACGGGGAAATGGTGCAGGCAGGGCATAACAAAACTTTGCAAATAATCAGGGAGTCATTACATGGAAGTACCACTACAATATTATTAACTACAGCTGACAAAGCAGACTGTCTTCCTGGGGGGCTTCCTTGAGGCAAAGGACAAATTAGAACATTTAAAGGACACATTGTCCTTCCCTGAACTTGAGGGAATCAAAGAGGATAGTGCCCAACTCCACACTTTGCAAAGCAGTGCACCTTTAGACTCTGCCTAAGGTAAATGTAATCAGGGGCAGGTGCCCCTTCTATGGAGCCTAACCCACATCATTTCGGATACAGGGTCTCCATTTGCTGTCATAGCTCCTCATCCTCTGCATTTCAGTCCCCTGAAGAAAGGTCTTGATGCAGTTCTCAAGTCTTCTGGCCCACGACCAAGAGACTGGTTTACCTTTCTGCCATTTCTAATACTTCAGTAAGTGGAGTGACGCTCAGTCCTACCAATTCATTCAGTGGTGGCAGTGTATTTCTACTTCCTACCCCATTACCAGTTCCTACATTTCCTGTAGCCACCAGCCAGCGGTGTTTGAATAGGTATTAAAGAAAAGGGGCAGGTATTAAAGAAAAGCAGGTCCATGCCCTTGGACCTGCTTCTGACTTTATAGGCTTCTTGCACCAACAGTTAAAGCACTCTGTGACTACTAAGGCAGAAAAATGTGTGGAAGAAATTATCTTTAATATGTTTTATTCAGCAGAGCTCTAGAGGCTGTTCCTCCATTCCTGCAAAGTAAGGGGCTCTGTCAATATTTCTCTAAACTGAGAATCATCTAGGCTATTACAAATCTTCATCCAGGTACAGATCACAAGTAGAAAGGTTCACACCAACCGCACAGACCCAAAGAGAGGCTTTGATGACATCTGAAGTATAAGCCATCTTAAAAGCAAGCCTCTGTCATTAAATGCAGGAAGGACACCTACATTTTACCATCCACCTGCAGTTTGCTTCAGGCATCCGTGAGCAAAGGACAGACTTGTCTATTCACAAGCACTTGCTAGGGCCACTCTCTCAAGGGGAATAGCAGTGAAGGACATTCCTCATCACCTGTTTTTCTGGGAAAATTATCCTCATTTAAGCAGAATGCAATATATTTGTGATCCAGCCACTACTGAAATCTGTGACTGAATGAAGGTGAGATAATCCAAACCTTGGTGCCAAAAATACAACCGCTCATGTTCAGACTAAATATTCCTTTGCTATATCTATTTCAGATTGGATTTTTTGCAAAAAACTTCATCCAAAATGCTCTGGAGAATGACCTGAAGGGGAATGTTAAAACCTCTGACACCATTTATTTGAGATGCCCTAACCTCTGTGTTCTGGATCAAGAACTTAAAATTTGCAGTGACTCACATCTTATACTCTTTTCTTATGGCACTGTCCAAATGTGGAAGAGCATGTACATAATGGGCACCTTCCCCAGAAACTACAGACCTGGCTTGTTACAGGCCAGGCCAGGAGGTAGAATGAAGAGCAGAAGTCTCTCTCTCCTGTGTTCACAATGCTAACTCTCCCAACACAGCACAGGCACTGTAACCCAAGAAGTCATTTGACTTGGATACAGAGAGAAGAGAAGAAACCGTGGGAGTGAGAGAACGGATGAAAAACCCCACAGAGGGGTGGATGGGTCTGCAATCTCATGAGGTTAGAAGAAGGAAGAGGAGACAATGAAAAGAAGCTGCTTTAGAACAATGGAAAAAAAAAACAGTATACCGGATGCTTCTTGGTGAAACACAGGAAGAAGAGAGTCATTGATGTTAGGGACAATAGAAGAACAGGGGCACAGAAACAGACTGGATGGGAGAAGTGGAATGAGGCAAACAAAGAACCCAGTCAGTCCATAACTGGGGCAAAATATGTTGAATAGAGAGAGTGAGATAAAAGAAAAATGTGACAAGATGTCAGGGCTGGAAATTGGAAGGAAAAATGAGAAACAAGGATTTAGAGTAGCATACTAAACATGGAACATGGCATTGGGAATAGGACTGACCTAATTCTGACTCTCCTGTGCATATGCAATATGTGCATATTATGACACAATATGTGGATGTTATTGTATTTTCCTACAAGGATCTTGTGTTTTATATTCACAAAGAGAGAAAGGACAGTCATTTAAGACAGATGGCTGCTCTCCAAGAGGACTGGACTCCATCCCTTCCTCTTTCCCAAAGGTCTTGTGTGTTGGAGGATGGATCGTTTGAAACATTTCAAAAGGGATTTACAAATTGCACATTCTTCATTATCTGGGACTCTGACCTGATACACTGAAGCCTGATTTGAGGAAGTGTTGAGGTCACAATGTTTGAATTGAAGTATTAGGCCTGTATAGTGCTAAAGTCACTGAAAAATCAGAACCTGGCTGTCTCAGATTTTGATCTTAATCGTTTAGGTTGGAAGGGACCTCTGGAGATCATCTAATCGCTCAGTCATAATTTCTCAGTTCATAACCAATAAATGCAGAACAATCCTACCACACCTCATAGACTATTCCATTCATTTTACATTGTGAAATCAACACAGGGATAGCATATGTATAATGGAAAAGTCCATGAGCAAATTAATTTTTCCCTTATATTTGTGTTGAATAGTACACAGAAAAGATTCCTAATACCACAAAGAGAAAAGCATTGAATTATTCAATCTAGAGAGTGAAAGTCCCACAGAAATACACAGGCATTGTGATGCTCAGTACTGAAAGAGCTAAGGAGCTGTCTAACGGAGCAGATCCTACAAACCTCCATGCAGCAGTTTTCTGAACATACAGGAAATGCACCTATAAAAGGAGGTGATTCAAATAAAAATTTAGACATCTAAGGAACTGTGACAGATGCCATCCTGATCTAAATGGAGGGAAGGAGAGGCCAAAATTGCAACACATGAAATAGACCACAAGAACTCTGTGCTGCGTGATGCTAATGTGGAAGGTAATGTCTGTAAAAATCAACTTGGATAAGACCTCATCTACCTAAATCCTACCTAATTTAGGATTTAGGCACCTAAAATTCACCTTATCAGAGACTGAGCCAACTGGAATAGTTTCTAAAGATCTTCCTACTTAGTGTGGAAGTCATGGAAACTTATGTTTGCATGTCA
This sequence comes from Struthio camelus, assembly GCF_040807025.1. Lineage (NCBI taxonomy): Eukaryota > Metazoa > Chordata > Aves > Struthioniformes > Struthionidae > Struthio > Struthio camelus. The sequence goes on from NC_090943.1 coordinate 144,887,557, forward strand.
TACATATGCTCATATACTTTCCTCTTCTAGACAGATGTGCACCTACTTCTTGGGTAAACTTCTCTTGTGATCTATATTCAGGCAAACAGGCATCTGAACTCAATGAACCCTTAAATTGTGAGAAGGTCTGTCATCCGAAGAGTGGTGCATCTGCCACACTGCTTTAGAGGGGTTTCCAGGTAAAAGTACCTGTCATACAGAGCTTAAGCAATAGGAACTACCTGCAATTCACTGATGAAGGTATTTGTCAGGGAGAGAACAGAGCTGAGGTCTGGTCCCATCTTCACAGGACTCTCTCTGCTTTTTAACCTATAGTGCTGTAATGCAAGATCAATACACATTCTGGGTGGTAATTCTGGAACATGCTAAGCTAAAATTAAGCTTTCTCTGCCTGCTGACCAGCTAGCACAACACACATATTCCTGGCCACAGAGTATCTCAACTTCAGGGAAGACTTCATGCTCCAAAGAAGATAAGGATGTGTAATAGTTTGATGATAAAGAAACTTTTCTGAGAGACATGTTCAATCCCTCCAGTTTAAGGAGGACCCAAAATACGTATGTCCTGTTTCTGGAATGACCGTTCTACACATAAGGCAGGATACAAAAGGTAGCTGCTCATGCAGCATTCTAAGAAGTGATGATGCTTGTACCTGGTATTCCCTTTTGAGTACCTATATCCTCAGAAGAAGAGACAGACCCCTACCTCAATGGATTGACTCACTGTTTACAGTAACCTAAGTTCCATATAGTTAATGGAGACAGGCATCCTCTATTTGGCCTGGATCACTCACTGTAGATATCGAGGCATCTATTTTTTTCCTCCAGCTGTACAAGTGGATAACTGCCCAAGCTGCCCCACAAGGCACCTCAGATTTACTTGAGGCTAGCATCCCTAACTTATGTAAGTTCACTTACATAAGAGCACATAAACTTACTTTTCACCTAGGTCTTTTCACTTACTTTTCACTTTTCACTTTTAAACTTACTTAAGCACATAAACTAACTTTACTACGTTTCAACCTTTTTCCTTGTATATCTTGCCCTAACTGGACATTTTTTATTCAGAACACTGACAGAAGTCAGAGTCCTGGAAAAAAAGTGATCATGTAATTAGGATCAATACCTTAATACATCTGCATAAGGGAAGTAAGTTAAGAAAACTGAAATAATATAATAATATAATACTGGCATTTCCTATCTTCCTATCTCATGAATACTTCACTGATCAATCTTAGCTATGTATTTCTAATACAGTGTTTCGTGTATAACACTCCATATCTCAAATGGTAACTTTAGATTTAAAACCAGAGAATATTTATACTTATTAATTCTGTGCTACACTTATTTATTTGTTATAAGAGTTGCTTAATGAATTTCATGGGATTAAGAAATACCCTTGTGCGACTGCAAAAGAATGCCTGCTCCGGAGCTTGAACTCTACTACCACAGCAAAGTGAAAATGGCTCAGGTCAAAACATCACTAGGTTTAAGACACAGCTGGCCCTGCATTTTTGCTCTTATTTTCTTCATCATGATTTTTATTCTAACTAGTATAGATGTTTACGGCTGTGATATTTTGAAACTGAGAAACTACTTTTCTCTCCTCTTTTCATTATACCTCAGTAGGATATGTGTTGAAAAAAACTGTTCTTTTATTTTTCAAAATGCTTAAAGCAATCATTTTATTTGGACTACGCTTATAAGGTTGCACATGCCCTTAGTGGTAAAGTCTGTGGTGTAGCTGAGATAAGCTTTGGTCGTTCTTAAACCTAGCTCTAACAAAGGCTAACTACTGAGTGTTGCTAAATCAAACTATCAACGCTGCCTGCTTGGGGTGCTGTCTGATATGCTGGAACAAATACCAGAAAAGACTGTCAGAAAAGGCTGCCTTCAAGGATATGAAGGCCAGAAAATTATGGAGGCATTTACGCTATTCACATACACGTAATTAAAATTTCTGTTTTAGTGGCTTCATTTTGATTCCAGCAATGTCAAATAGATGCAAGTGTATACTTTTAGGCTTCATCAAACATAATAATATTCTGTATTAAAGTAAAAAGGATGCGTGAAATTCTTAAGTTAGAAAAAAATAGTGGCTTAATTGCAACTCTGGCTCAATAAGCAGCTCAGTCTGGTTCAACTAAATGAATAAGAGATACTGCAAGGAAAATACATTTAAGAACAGATGATTCACTATTGAAATATTAGAAAACATGATTCTTTAAGTTAGAAAACTGCTGGTATGCTAAACTGAAGCTAAACATTTCAAGAAATAAATACACTTCTTTCTAAGAGCTATATAAGTAGTAAAATTTCAGGAGAGGAGTGCATGGCAAGGGAAAAAGGAAAATGATTGTTTTTCTTTTCAATAAAATACTTATAATTGTTAAATCATCAAGGGTTACAAGAGATAGCAAATGGGTGGAAGGGCATGGAGAGAAGTGTGGAGGAGGAACCTGTGCCAGAATCTGGAACGTGCATCACCAGGATCAGTTTCAAATTAAGAAGGAGAGAAGAGGCAAGCAAGAATAAAGATGTGCCTTTCCATTAAGAGCAATGAAACAAATAGGTATAAACAGAAGTGTCTGGAGATCCTCATTCCTGTAGCCAATTCTACAGACAAGCTAAATCACAGCCCACAATGTAACATATACGTCCTGACTTAGCCATAAACAACAGCTCAGAGCTCTGAGTTAGCTAAATCCTCACACCCAAAAGCAGCTGCAGCTCTGCACTGCTACTGGATCCCAGTCTAATAGCCAAGCTAGCCTTCTTAAAGATCATTGGAGTCTCTGCTCTTCCCCGTATTGTAAACATATCTTAAATTAATTCATGTTAAACTATCTACTTCCTCTGCTGAAAGCGGGCAGATGGGCAGCCTGACCTTTTGTTTCAGCCTAGGTGAAAAGATTTTCTCACAGGCTTAAGTTTGAGCTCTTCAGGAACTCTTGTCATATAGACATCATTATATTTGGCTCTGACCATTACTGAGCTCTGCAAAAAACTGTTAAAGGTGTCCACAATGGTTCCACAGACATTGTGCAGAAGCAAAACTAAGGCTAAAGACAGTTCCAATCTATAATATAACAAATAACACAATCCAAAGTCTGGGAGTAAGCCTCTGAGATACACTCTTACTTTCTGCTGGATATTCTCTATCAAGCACTAAACTTGTTTATTATCCTAAATAAGTACCATAATCATTTGATCATAGCAAATTATTTTGTTTTTTTAAATTAATGATATTAGTCTAAAAAGAGCTAACAAATTTTATATCTATCTATGTTTTTATCTTATATAACGTGCTTAAAATAATAACTACCACATGTCACTTCTACATTACAGTATTTCATGAAACAGTTACAAGTTGACATTTGCTTTTTCAAGTGAACACTCAATTGTCAGATTATTTCTTAATTTATTTTACACGTATCGAAAAAGAAGTATTAAGTAACTACTTATTTATCTTGAATACAATATTTACCTTTTTCAAGTACTTAAAGATTTGTGATAGAATTTGTACCCTTCTTTGATTTTATTATCACAAGGAGAAACTAACTTTCTTAATCATACTAAAGAATATGTTTTAAATTTTTAACAGAAAGTCAGTTTATGTCCATAGCACATAGGAATATATTTACTTTAAGCAATACTTTCAAGACCCTAGTTTTGTAATCTTAAACTTTTCTTACATTTTTATTGGGAATTTATATTTAAGCACTTTTAAGGACTACTTTAGGGAAACAACACATTGTTAAAATATATGTGCGTAGTTTATCAACTCTTAGTCATAACCAAATCATTTTCTATAGTGTTATTTAGAATTCCTTTATGAATTTATACGATCATTTTTTCCATTTCAATATGAAATTTAATCATCTCATTCTCATCATTTAGATCCACTCCTTTACATCTTTCTTTGAGTAACTGATCAAACGAGAAACGTTTCTACAGCTCCCACAAAAAAGATTAACATCTTCATAAAGATATTTTGTAACAAAAGCAGATAATACTCTATACACAAAACACTGAAAAACATGCAGCAAAGCAAGATAAGCATTGTAACATATTAGTAAAACTTACTTTTGCATTAATCTACAGTACCTTAAGAGTTTCCTAATGAAAAAAGGCAAACAAGTTGTACCCAAAAGACTATTTAAAGCTAAATAAATTCCGTAACACAAAAGCAGATATCATTTTTGAAGTAAATGAACTTTCAGTTATTTTGACAAACTTTTAAAACGCAAGAACTGAATTTTAGACACAAAAAATTTGTTTCTTTATACCAGGTACAAACTTATTTGCCTGTCTTCCACTCAAGGTGCTACTATTACTTGGAAAATGCAAAAAAGGATGTGTTAACAATAATGAATGATTTAAAGAGACATTGATCTTGATAGAATGAGCTCAAATGTAACAGGACAAAATTATTTATTGCTTAAGCAATACATACATTATGTATGGGGGATACATAGCCATTATCACTGCTGAAACCTGTGTGAGTTTAAATATATTGGGTAAACAACAAAACAAAAAATAATTGTCTCTTTAAATTGTAATTTAATATTTTAACCTCCATGCAGAACTTTACAAGCTGCTCACAAGATGACATGAAACTTGTTAATATGGTTTAAAGCAACGCACTGAAAATATGGGAAAACGGACTACAGTGTAACGTTTTCCTACTATGCATTTTCCATAACACACAAAAGAAAAAAACACAATTTTAGTTTCTGTCAGGCAGACGAAGCCTTTACCTGAACCCTAGGAACAAAAGGCGTTGTTCTTCTACTAAGGCTTTGGCTCTGGTAAGCAAAATTAAAGAAAAAGCAATAAAACAAAACCAAAAAGGACAACACGCTGGAAACTAAAAGACCAAAAGTAAAAACAAAGACACACAACTATTACTTTAAACACAGCTTTACACCAAGGACATGTTTATCTAAAACGAAGTATTTTAACACAACATATAAATTAAATCCGCAAACCTACTACCAAATCATATCAAAACTCTGTGATTGAAATTCTAGCCTTAAGGAAGTCAGCAGGCATTTTGCCACTGATTCCCCAGGAGCAAGGATTTCGTTTGACATGTTCGCCAAAGGATAACATTTACAATAGATTTAAAAATAACATTAACAAAAGCAGCAGGTCAGCAAAGTGTGATTTAAAAGTGGGCTAGAAAATATAAATTCAACTTGACCCTCTCTTTCAGAAAGATTGTAGACACATATTCAGAGACTGAAACAAATACAGTTCACACACTGACAGCTTCGGCTGCTTTCTACAGGAAAGCAATACTAAGTTTTCCACAGCTGTGACTTTAAAGGGCATTTCTATAGAAAGCCCTACTAAATACTTTAAAAATGATTAAAAGAAAAGGCTATCTGATATTAGCAGTACGCGGGGAAGGTGCAATAAATATACTTCCAATATCTAGCAATCATGACAGAAATGACATATGGTATATACAGAAAACCCTTGCACGAAATGCGATCTATAGCATTTAGCCACATAGCACACAGAAGACCCATTTATAACCCTTATGTTCGTGAATTAATATTTAAAGACATAATGACACTGTGGATCTCAGAAGCTACATTGAGACTATCGGTACCAGCCGCACGCCTGAATTCCCGGACCAGCTACAAACTCCAGCCACTCTCCGTCTCCAGCTTAGAGCGAGCAGTAATGGAGTTGGACAGAAAAGACACCTGAGCACAGGGACCGGACAGGAGCAGGAGCACACCCCAACAGGTCAGAGACTGGATAAGGGGGGGAACAGGAGTATGGGAGGATGTCACAACAGCCACAGCAATCTGGTAATGCTGGCTGGGCCTAAAGGCAACTCAGCAAGTAAAAAAAATCTCTGCCTCCCTGCTTCGTTTTCCTGAGATTATCAGTCTACTTCAAAGTAAGGGAAAGAAGCTACTGCCCAGTGTTGTGTTCACTTCCATAACAGCTGTACCCAGAGCATGGAGAAAGGCAGCGAACTGAAGAATGGTTCTCGCATACCTGGCGTGCACAGATGCTGGAGAAATCTGTTGCATAAAAAGTGTGAAGTAATCTATTCTCATAGCGAAGCAAGAGGATATATAAGAAAACTCGACAGTCTGAGTCACAGGTTTTGTCTGATGTGCTCCTGAGGTGCAGCAGTGGCACACTGCCCCCCACATTGCACGGCAGTACTGTACAGCCTAATGTTAAGGGTGCCAGAATATGACCTACTTACACACAACGAAAGTAGATCTACAGCTTGCTTCTGCTCTGTATTACAACAGAAATATAGATATTCAGAATATCACAATCCTTAAAGGGACAGAATGTCTCCACCATGCCCCAGGAACCCACAGCTGCCACACTGTGCCCTGCAGATGGAGGGCAACAAGCACATACTCACACTACACAAACTTTAACCTTAGGACAACATTGGGTTACCTGTCCTGAAAAATAGAAAGTAGGGAAGGGGATGGGGAAGAGGAAGGGGAAGGGATAGAGGAAAGGAAGGGGAAGGGAAAGGGGAAAGGATAGGCAAAGGCACAGGTGAAGCATGCCTCATACTTGACCTCATCTTCCCCCTAGATACACAGACATATCATGTTCTTTGCAATGTGCAATATCCCCTTTCTAATATGCTGCAGATTATTCAATGAGAACTAATATACCTTCATTTTACTGCTTTATAAACTGAATATGCATGGAAAATCTGTCGAAGTACAAACGCTTCTGTGGTTCAGCTGAACAAGCAAATAGCTTAATTTCATAAATGACGACACTTTTCTCTGTTAGAATTTCCACTAGTAAAAAAAAAGAAATAGTGTAATTCTATACATGTACCCATTTACCTGTTCTTCTAGTCAGGTTATCAGTCTCTAACGCTAACTAACTACTGCAGAAGCATTCCGAGTTATACCTTTCATGCAGCATTGAAAAAATAGCCCAAATGCAGTAATGAAGCAAAGAGCACCAACACACAAAGAATACTAACTTTTTCAAAATGTCATTAAAAGAAAAACAAATAAATGAAAAACCATACCAACAGGAACCAGACAAGGCAAATAATAATAAAACAACAAATGCAACAACAACCAAATGTACTCCCCTCAAAGAACAACGTGGACCAAAAACACCATAAAATAAATTGCACAAAGCACAGGTAATAAATTATTCCGATATCTTAGTATACTATGACAAACAATAGTTTAGTGTAGCTGCACATAATTTGTTTCAATTAAATATGTATTTGTGTAGAATAATTATCGATGGAAAGATGATTTCTAAAGTATGCAGGATGGCTTGCTTAGTGGGAAATCCTATTACTCAGCTCTGGAGTGTCAGTCAGTGTAGGAGTGTCACTGCAGCCTCAACAGAAGAAAACAGGTACACAGACTAATCCCAATTCAGAGAAAAACGTGTAAGATTGGACAGAGAGAAAAAGGCATCACTGCAATTAACCTGGCTAAATAACTTTTGTGCTATACCCTAAACCACCTGAGATTCAACATAGCAACCACTAGAAACACATTCTCTTTTCTTCTAAAATCATTTCTAATGCTTTCTTATTTTTGTCTAGGAGTCAAATGCATAAATACGGAAACTTAACTTCTGATTTAAACACCTAGCTAAATTGCCTTAATGTCAAAACTATTAAATACTGAGGGTGCTTATTCACTTCTAAAGGTATTCAAGGCTTCTCCAAAAAATCTGTCACTGAAGACCTTAAATTATGTACTGAATTACAAATGTCTCGGTCAAGGAACATAATTAGATAAGAACTCAATCAGCCTTTTTTCATTCTACGTCTTTAAGGCCAAAGCAAAACTCCGCTCAACACTATCCATCTATACAAGTAAATATGCAAAATCCGACACAAGAATTGTGCCAAAATACATATCTGAGCACATAGCCATTTTAATTTGAGCACGCTACACATACAGGAGCACACAAAGAGCTGGCATTAGAGATAGCCTGAAGTATATATGGGGTAAACTGAAGTAACACACAACTTTGCCGAAATACCTAAAAGAATGTGCAGATTTCTCCACTTCTGACCACAACTTTGCTATTTCACAGCCTATTACATACAACTACCCTGACAACAGCCCATCAGACTACAGAGGATTATCAGAAAACACAGAAAACACGTTGGAAATCTTGTCTGTCACCCATTTCATCACGATTCCTCACACCTGCCTGGATTCACCCACCAGCTCTCAGCATGTCACCAGACACGCTTTTTCACATGTCCTCGCATTGCCACAAAGCACAGCACCTTTCTGCATTCTGTCCCCCATCCACCCGCAGCCTACTGCAAATATTTTCCTGCCTAGGCACTCACCACAAAAAGCACATTCCCAATTTTACGAAGTCAGTATTTTCTTCCATTTCCATTTACTCAGCTACTTGTGAATGAATGACTGCTCCACCAACTATCCCGTCAGAAAACAGCTGATTAAAAACATGAAAAGCAAAACACTGAAGCTGTTATATTTTGTACAAAGTGTACAGTGATGATTTCTAATTCTACATTTTCCAAAGGATTCCGTCTTTCAAAGTATTTAAGTACAGCAGTTACACAAAATTAAAAATTATATATTGCAGATGGCTGGTCTGATTAGCAAAACAAATAACGTCCCATGCATTGCAAAATAGAGTGGACATGGCGGCTGACCAGACAGAAAATATTTATTCCTCTCTTCTATAGACACCATAAACCATTTGTGTGAGACCTATAAGCAGTCTGCTTAGATTTTCTGCATGTTTTTATAGCCCACTCATTATGTTAACATAAACATCTTGGAAGAAATCTAAATGTGACATTTTCAAACTTGCATCAACTTTGCACTGCTTCCATTTTGTTTTCCTCTCAATTTCAAAAGCTACCAGACCACAACTAAGCACTTAGAAAAATCACATTTTGGAGCCGTAAATGGCACAGAAGGAAGTAAAAAACCTAAGTCCATCAGTTTAGTACCAAAATGATCCTTTCAAAGAAAACGTTCATACAATGAACTTAGTAAGAGTGAAGAACGAAAGTGAATAACATGACATACTGCTATAATGAGTATAACATTAGTAAACAGGCAAAGGGATATCTGATAAAAGTCATATTTGAGAGCTAGGGCATAAAAACAAACAGTACTATTGTCCAAGCACGCAGCTGATAAAACTTACCAACTGTACACGTAGGTGTTACAGTTGCAAAAATATATACACACAACTGCACAAATATAACTGGAGGACAAGATTAGGCCTTTCCGAACATCTGACTACCAATCTGACAGCTTACTAGGAAAATACACATATATATGTCTAACATAACATACGATGTAAAATTTCTAAAAGCTCTTAAAAAACTATGTCCCTTCCTATTCTGAGATATATAACATAACCAAAAAAAAATTAGAAGGTTTAACAAGAAATTTATTTTAGAGCTAGCTTGCACTCTGCACAAAACTTTGGATATGCTGAAAAAAAGTACAACATTAATATTAATGAAATGTTTACATACTGAAAGTTGTCCAGACAAGAACTGTGGAACATCCCTTAACATGCCAGGACTCATAGGAGAAGTCACTGAAATAGAAGGTCGGTCCATTTTTTGAGACTCAAATGAACTAGAACCTGTAATCATAAATATATTTTTTATAAATAGTACCACTTACATATTTTTCACAACATTCTTTAAATAAAAAGATACAAATAATCACACATGTAATAAAGTTGTTTATTGTGCTAGAATTGCTATTTTACCTATTCAGAATGATCAAATAGTGATACTCAATCTTCTGATGCTGAAATGCAATCAAAAGCTTACCAAGTTTATTATAGCTTTAAAATGCCATGTCAAGCATATAGAACAAATAATAGTTTATTCAAATAATATCCACAGTAATTATGCCTGTAAATTGAAGGCCCCAAACTGCTATTTACATTAATGTGGTCAAAGGAATTCAGTCTTCTGAAGAATACTTTTTCACTTGTACAATTAGGCTTATTGTTTTTATTAGATTTTTATAAAAATATCAAGATGCAGATCAAGTATCTTGTACATTTTGTTTCTAACCTGTAATAATTTCTGCAAACTGTCAGAGAACAAGCTTTGACATATAAAATGTAGAGTAAAAAAGGACTATATTATAAGTACAAAATACTGCTTATTAATATTCCATATCTCACAAAATGTAATGGATTTTATTTTAAGATTTGGCTCATCAGTGAAGAGTTATTGTAGGAGCTTTTTCACATTACTATAATTAAGTTTATGACACTGCATTTATTAATAGCTTCTATTACAAAAGAATTCTAAAATAATGATAAAAAAAAAATAACTCCAGGCTGAAAGCCATCTTACAAGATCTAAGCCAAAGAACAAGCTATTTTTCTCACATAAATATTGGTTTAGCCTATTTAAAGAGAGCTGGATAGTCCTAATAAAATAGAAGAATTCTGATTTCAAAGTAACTGTCTCTTTAGTTTTAAATAATTAATAGTTCATCCTCATTTTTAGTTGAAAAGGAAATTAAAAATTAGGATTAATGTTCTTGCATATTAGTCAGCATTAGGTTTTTCTTTTCAACAAAAAACAGCCTAAGTTTATAACAAAATGTCAAATCTAAATTAGCATAGCCCTACTTCCGATAGGTTATTATTAAACAAAGGTAGATGAGATAAACAGATAATACAGGATGATGACATATTGAGACAAATACAGACAAACAGACCAGGGCTATGCTGACTGAAACGACAACCTACTTCAATCTACTTGTGCTTACATAAAAGAGAGAGAAGATTTTCCTACCCCACAATTGAAACTTACTGGACTCCAGCTGTGCATGTGTGCTGTCAGGTATTCTGGGAATATCCCTGAAATCAGGAAAAGTAAGACAGGCTGATCTAACAATCAGATTCATATTTCAGTTAAACTGTAACATTTTTCAAGTCACCATGGAATGCCTCAGGATAATCACACAATCTACTGATTGTCTTCAGCCACAGGGAGGTTTTTTCCTTTGTCCCATATAACTAATTTCAGTGGCAAATTAAAACCTACAGCACAGGTGGTTTGGTGAATGTAGGAGTTCTACGAACGCAGTTTTGTGTAGTCACAATTGAAACTGAATGCAGTTTTCTGTAGTCACAAATAAAATAATTGAATAAATAAAAAAAAATCTCAGAATCAACGACAGACTGAAATTGTGAGTAGTAAACTTTATTATGACACTATAAACGATTTAAACTTACTGGACACTTGATCAAACACACCAGACCCTCAGTACTGGCTATCCCACTATGTCCTTTACTCTTCTTAAACCCCACACTTGGAAGACCTTAGCTTTTCTGCGAGAAGACTAAAGGTACAACTGCATTTGACAAAATTACATACTTGCATATGCACAAGCTGCTGTATCACCGGTACTAAACGGCATGTACAGCTATGTATTTTTGGAACACTCAGTGGCAATGACTGAGTACCTCATTATGCTCACCCCACACACAGGGACCTACTCGGCCTGCGAGGGACAAACATTGCTATATTAACAATACCCTAACAGAAACATTTTGGAAGCACTTGCGCAAAACAAGGCAAGATTATGACCTTCAGTTCTTAGTCACAGTAAAAACAGTAGTTAAAATGATTTTGTGTGTTTCAGTAGATTTCGGTTTTTGAAGGACTATTAAGAGGAGGGGAACGTTAAAAACGCTTTCAGTAATATCCACTACTTGATCCAATGAAAGAAAGTCTATACTACATATAAATAAAACTTACCTAGTTCCTTTTTGGTATACTCTTACTGAACATTTATCAACAGTCACTAGAAAAATAGCTTCACTAAACAAATTCAGGAATTCCATTCACCAGACGAACTGGTGCTGCAGCACCCAATAGTTAAAATGCATCAAAAGCCACGTGACTGGCTCACTGTGGCTAAGGAAACATCACTGTCTCTGTTGCTAGTAAGCAAAACAGGTCAGAAACTTTTAAATGCTATTGAAAAAGTAAATGCTAATAGTTTGCACACGTGATATTTGTAGCATTTATAGAGGAACCCAATCCTTGCCTATTACTTCACTCAAATATACACTCTAGAATCTAACCTTTAATTTAAAATTATTTCTAGCATATGAGTTTGAGAAGAAAACCTTGAAAACATGTACCATTGTGAACAGATAGAATAAGAGTTTTCTGCAGATAGCTGAAACAATAAACTTGAAAGCTCTGAACACTACCATGTATGTTCCTGAAACATTCAGACCACAGTATTTCACCATCATGTGAATGGCATTTCTTACAGGGAACTCTCACCAAGACAAACAGATATAGGAGAAACAACTACAGAAATCTTGTATTGGCATGGAGAGAAAGGGTGTTTTGGTAAGTATTTCTAAGCACCCCTTGACATTTTAAGATATGTTTCATTGAAAGCACATTCGACAGAATAATTAGTACAACACAATACGTCCTGCCTTCTAAAATGACAATAGTAATATGTATTTTAAAATACATATTTCTGAGAATTAGGAAGAGGAAAAGGGAAAAGTTGCTGCATGTAAGAGATAGCCAGATCCCTCAGAATCGCAACTTGGCCATCAGTTTTTATTGTAAGAGAGAAAAAGGGATAAATTATATGCAGAAATGGCACCATTGTTTTTTGAAAAGGATCTTTCCATTTCATCTTCCTTTATCAGCTTGGCTTGTCATCTTCAGTTTTCTTAACATTCAGCCCATAATATAATGAGGAAGAACTACCCATAGTGTTTACTGGAATTTGTCTTTGTATTCAGAATATCAGAATGAGACAACAGGTTCTCTCTCAACTAAACTAACTGCCAGTCTCTGACTGTCTCAAGATTTCTGGCATGAGTTAATGCACTACCATGAGATCATCAGGAGACTCTCATATCTTAATTAATAATAGGAGATACCTCAATGTGAAAGTGCTCCAGGGAATAAAGTTTCACTCTATTTAAAATCACTGAAAGTTCAAGTTAATCCAAAGTCTGAAGGGATGATTATTTTATTCGCTGGGGCAGAACTGGGACCTATGGCTTTGTTCCCTTGGGCAAGTATAAGACGTTCATTTCCATAGTCCCTTTGAGTATGACCAGGAGTCTCCTAAACTGAGAAGATACTAGGATATTTCCAGCTCATCAACTGAAATCTCATGAAAAACACTTCTGAATTCTACTTTTTATATCAAATTCCAAAGAGTCACATATATCATCTGATCAGAATCTAAAAAGTCACCAACCTGCAGATGATTAAAATAAATATTCATTCAAAGTCTAAATAATATCTCTAGAAAGTATTTAACATTGAGGCTTCAGATATAAACCATTTATGCTAGTACCTGGAGATTTAGAAGTGAAGAAGCTCTTCTACTGCAAAAAGAGACTAGGGATCAAGTAGGCAGAACAATCTATTTAGCCCTGATCTGGCTCAGTTCTTCAGCCAATAAGGCAAGTAGTTAATGCTGAAGAGGGCACCCTGAGAGCATGCATGGCCTTCTTTAAGAAATTATACATGAGCCACTCTAGTGCCAGCAAGCGGCATGCATGGCTACATCAATGAAAGACATTATGATAAGGAAGGTAAAAAACAAAAGAGAGTAAACATACATAAAAGCACAGGAAAGAATAGAGGAGATTTTCCACAGTGAAAGGAAAGCAGAAAGAGAAAAAAAAAAAAAGTAGCTATTTTCAGCACTGGTGCTTCTGCTGTTTGAGAGAAGCGAAGATCTTACACATGTATGAAAGGTATGTGAAACCTCTTCTGAGAAAATATTCTTTCAGCAATGTAGTCTGTCCCTTGGCTTTACTATTCTATTGACAGCTCCCAAGTTATGCCAAGGTTTTTATGGATCAGACAGAAGATACAGCTTTTGCCCTACAGGGGTTGCAATTCAATACATAAGAGAGAACCTCTCATCTCATTGACAAGACAAAGCAATTTTTGTTACCAAGTTCCCAGGTTAAAATTGTCAAACCGCATTAAGACCTACATGTCGTTTCTTCAAGTTGAACACACCCAGGTACATTATCTGGAAGCTGAACCCATAACAATGAAATTTCAGCCTCAGATTAGATGTTTCTAGATTTTTGTTAGTACTTCCTATTTTCAGTTGCTATGTTATTCATGATTTCCAGTATGAAGCAAAGATAATTTTGTGTGTGTGTGTGTGTGTGTGTGTGTGTGTGTGTGTGTGTGTGTGTGTGTGTGTCTAGAGAAAAAGGAAAGGGATAAATATATTTTTAATATGTAATTACATGTAATAATATAAACATATTTCTCCCACAGGAATTATATTACTACATATGAATTTCATACTAATTATATTTTGAACAATAGTAAGCCACAGTTGCAGATCCTATAAACAAGTCCCTACGCACAAAATTATCTTCAAAGTCATTAATAAAAAGGTCTACAATTAGGAAGCGCAAATCAACTTCAGTGATAAGCATCCCTTTTCACAGCCCCAGTACGATCATCTATGGAACTGCCAGTGGAGAAGTAAAAGAGGGACATCACCACAGTCTGTAGAACTTGAAGAAAAAGAATGGATAAAGAAGGGGAATTATTCATAGTCTAAGATAATGAAGCAAGCAGAAATGTTCAATGGCTAAGCAAGAAAAATTAAGGTTTAGCCATTAAGAGGTAGGTCTGAATGTCAGGCAAAAGTGTGCAGTATGAAACACCAAAAAAACGTGCTGGACAGTTGAGATAAGCACTGCTACTAGCTATTCATGCGGATATCTTCTCTTTTACATACCAAGCAATAACTTCACAGATAATCTCCTCACTGGTGAAGAGGATGAAAATTTGGATTCAACCCTGTCTCCCAAGCATACTGATTATGTCGTCAACATTCTGTGTTTTGGCCAAAATTCCACATTGCAGACTATCAGTAAATAGAGTTTATTATTAGTTCACTGCCCCAAGTATAAACATATAATTATATATGTTATATAAAAACAGGAGTGGAGAAGTAAGAATCAAGAATAAAGTTAATAATCAAGGATTTTGATGATAAAGTGTATAACCACAGTTTCAGAGCCAGACCAGGCTGGGACAACAACTAAATAACCGCTGAAGGGAACCTCCTTTTGACCCTACCAGCAGATGATAGTTTGGGCATGAAGAAATGTCACCTGGAGCTATCTCAGGGAATACTGGATTTCACATCCCCTCATTCTACCAACCGCAAAGGCCTATCATTCTAGCTGTGCCTACAGTTTAGAGAATTTTGCATATAATTTCATTCTTTACAATATTTATGAATCTGTTTGATATATTCTTTAATAAAAATGAAATTTAGTGACTTTTTATCAAAACTAATACTAAAATTTACAAAGTTACTTACCCAATTGGCCTTGAAACTACAAGCTCCACCTGCGGCTCAGGTTTGGACTCTAAAATGATGTTATACACCTCCTCAAAGGTGGCTCCTTGTAGTAGCCGTCCATTCCATTCTAATACTTCATCACCTAAAATTTCAGTAATAATACTCTGCTTAAGAACTCTGCTGTGAACTGTACTTACAATGACAATTTAATCTATACTATTATAAGTTTACTGAATTATGAAACCTATGCTACAGAACAAGTTTGGAATTTTAAACACAGGAAAATAGTGAGCATTAAAACATTTCTACAGATCAACTTTGAAAAGAAAAGGTCAACAAAACAATAACATTATCATTAGGACACCTACTGATTTAGATATAGCTCTTACTTGCATTGCTAATAGTGGCTTTTAAAAAAAAAACAACATGATGATCTTTAGAAAATGCATTTCTTCAAAAAACAGCATATCTAATCAACTTACTATTCTGAAGACCCATTTCCATGTAAAAGTTTAGCATTTAGGTTCTCTGATAGTTCTTACGTTAACATTTAATATTTCTTGCACATTCTCCAATGGAGAAATTTGTGGTTTGCATGTTGGGACAGAAACAGAACTTAAAAGTTTCTTAGCTGGACTGGTTCTTTTGGCTCATATGTGATAGCTTGGTTTAGCTCTAAATAAAAATATACACCATAAATTGAGCAGGTAGGACATCAGTGGAATATGTGATTTTGAGCACATGAAAATATGAATGAAAACACAAAAATGTCATTTTGAAAAACACCAGATTTTATGTATTTCATAAAAGTACTAATGTGGATAACTAGTAACTGAATGTCAGGTTGAATTCTGCAGCAGCTCATGATATTTGTTTAATATAATCTTACTTCTAATTAAACTCGTTCTCTTGTTACCACCTTTAGAAAAGCAACGCAGCAGTACAACTCTATAGCAGATACATACCTGGTCTAAGATGTCCCACTGTATCAGCTAAGCTTCCTTTTTTAACTTTGGTGATAAATGCACAGAGTCGACCTGATTCAGTCATCTTTCCTCCTACTACCTGTTTCAAAGAGGAATTATTTTCATGGAATAAGCATTACTTTAAACAATTGAAACTTTCTGGCAGCAGAAAAAATAATTAGATGATTGCTTCGGTTTTCAGGTAGACTGGGTAAGACATATACGCTTGACTAAAGACCACGGAATATTGGCTTTGGCAGGCTATGTTTGTACCTTTTCCAGATATTTATGCACATATTTAAACACAATACAAATACAGAATGCTAAAGCTTTTAAACTTTACCATGTACACTTCCACTATTTCACAGTACTGCAAAATAGCAAAAAAAAAGGAAGTATTGGACATTAGACTGCTTACTTCAATACATTTAGGAGAAAATAGATATATTAATGCAACAGAACTCATGGCATTCACATAGGCCTGACTGCTATTAATGGCATTTAGAGGTAGGTATTAAGAGGAGAATATACTTGCTAATTTGCAGGCAAAAGGCACAAAAGTCAATGTTGTTAACTCAAGATGTGCTATTCTGAAGCTATTTATTTAGCTAAAAACAAACAAAAAAAATTCTCATCCATGCTTTGCTTTGCTTTCCTGTTCTTTACTTGTAACGCTAGCCAGTTTGATGAAAAAAATCTATATGAAGATACTCATTTCATTTATTTAAATGTTGTGGGAAATCTTGCTTGCACAATAGGATTCATGCTAAGAACTCCATTTTATGTTTGCATTATTTCCTTTAAAAAGAGAACTACACTTTTAACGTAACCTGCAAAATCATATTACTATGCAGAAGGATTTATACTAGGTAGCAAACGTCTTTATCAATTAATCAAATGTGCTTTGCCTGGGTAAGTTTGATGAGAACACTTGTCACACTGAAGATTGCTCTGCAGCAAAATTCACGTAGATTTAACCTTACTATATATCTTAGAATCAAGAAATTCAGACAGCAGAACCAGATATAACTGTATGATCTTCAAATTCTTAGATTTCTTAACCATCTCCATATTAGGGATGAAAAACTGTAATATCAAATTCAGTTCCGTTACTTTCAATAGGGTAAATATTTTAAAAATCAGGTCAGAAAAAACTGTTGAAAATCACTTTTTAAGAAGTCTATTGAGATTAAAAAGTAGTTATTCTTGATTCTAAACTATTCATGAATATGAATGAAGAGTTCATCTTTATAATAGAGGATAAACTATTTATACATAATAGTAAGTAATAGTGGTAGTATTAGTCTCATCTTTTGCATTTTCTGACAGAAAGACAATAATACATATACCAAAAGCAATGCTCAAACGCCTTCTCCACTAACCTCAAAATACAATCATTCATCAATTAAATTAAAATTGAAAAAAATTTCCAAAGCAGATCAGTATAGTTTGTAATTAATTGCATTGATATAATCCCTGTTTATAGTACATGACTACAGCCTGATCTGTTTACCTGAAATGAAGCCACCGTCATGCTAAATAGAGGATACTGAATTAATCAAATTTCCTTATTATTTGCCACAATAAGGAAGTTTATCCAAAATAAATACATGCTTGTTTTTTTATCATGTATAATTCATTCTCATTCTCATACTAGTATTGATTCAAATAATGGTATCACATAAAAATGAGATTATAATGTGAGCTAGACATCTCTTCACTTTGTTTTGGAAGAGTATTGCAACATGAAAAAGATGCAAACTCATTACTTTGCAATAATATATAATAAAAAAATACTTAATTTACAATAAATAAATGCTAAGTAATAGTCAATCTTGTATATTTAAAACATAATAAATCATAAATTTGAAAACATAATAAGTCAATCAATCAGAGGGAAAAAAACTCAAGAAACAAGGCTTTTCCAATGGCAAACTCTGCTCTAGATCCAGGTGTCATTAAGCTCCAGATGGCTCCTATATCTTCACAAAAGGTTATTTGTTTTTCACATTTCTCCTCTCTTTTGGGAAAGGAAGTTATACTGCAGTACAATACCCAGTCCCGAAGAAAGTGGACAGGGCTTGGCTTACCCAGCAAGCACACAATTTAGTACTCTGCAGAGCAGACGTTCTCTGAAAACTTGGCGAAAACATGTCTAGTCCTGTAGCAACATGTAATTTAGAGAGTCTTTCTGGGACCCCATAAAATTACTTTTGGTAAGTGAATATAAAATGTCTTTATACCTTACTTTTGAGAATAATAAGATATTATAGAAATAGCTGTAGATACAGTATATTTTATGAGAACAGTTGTGTTATAAACACAGCTTCTTTAGCTGAGAGAAAGTTACAAGTAGTTTCAAAATTATACGTTACTAACCTTCAATCCAAGCATTGCTCCCGAGTCTCTAGGCACACTTCCATCTTTTAGTCGTTTATTTAACAAAATCCGACCAATGAGACGGTCTCCATCTTTGGATGGCTGCCAGGTTACTGGATGCTAGCATATGGTGTCAATGAAAAATAAAGTGAATAGAATTTTAAAGAATAATATTTCAGTAACACTTTTCATTATCTGATATATTTTTAAAATGCAATGGAAGTACTATGATTACATTAGTGCTTAATCTAATCTGATAGAATGACAGAAAACAAGTCCTGAAAAAGATTCATTTGGACATACAGTCCATCACAAAGTATTTCTAAGATATAAAAATATTATCAACTTTACTATATCGAATTTGCAAATATCTATACCACCACAGCATCTTGATAGCTAAATAGACATAGAAAACTATGCATAGTTATGCATATACAATGAAAATCTCACCAGAGCACTCACAAAAATAAATGTTGAAATCTATTGATGTAAAATATAATTTAAAAATTTTTAAATAATATTTTTATTTTGTGTAATCATAGCACTTTTTCCACAGATAAGCACCACTTTCATGCTCTAGTTCATGCAAAACTAGCAGGCACAGACAATTCCTTCTCATTACAACTAATAACTCCAAAAAGATTTCTCATAATTCCCACCAAACCAAAATCAAAATAACAAACACCAAAGCAGATGGCAAAGACTTTAGTTCTGCACAATACTACACAAAAATGGCATGGCAACAAAACAAAAGAACTACCATGACAGTGAAAGGGAAAAAAGAAAAACAACTTTTCCGTGCAGAGAGAGACCCAATTTTCTCCCTTTTTCACCTGGGATTTAAACTATTAATTTAATTTCAGCCCCAGGAGTTTGAATGCAGTAAATCAAGTAAGCCAATCAGCAGAATCCTTATTGTTAATTACTTTATACTTGAAGGTAATACCATGATATACCATTACGTAACCGTAATAACATTCCTTTGTGCCTCAATAATTTTTTTTCTTAGGCTGCCAAACAGTGCAAGCTGCAAGCATGCAGGGACTTTTCATTTGTTTTTCTTTTCTGCACCTTAAGAAATGCTACATTGTCTCTAGAAACACCCTGTCTTATTTTATGCACTACTTCAATGAGTGACAGAGAGCAAACAAAGACCAAATGAGCAGGTTAAAATGCAAGCTCCATAATCTCAGTACCTTTTCGCTATGGCTATGCTCCTCGTTTAGAGTTGTGCTACTACACGTATCTACCCCAGAGTCTTTAATCTGAGGCTCAGACCATTCCAAGTCCTCTTCCAAAGAGTGGCCACCAAAGCATACCATTTTCTTTTGTCTCTCAGATAAGGTGTTAGAATCCGACAAAACTGCCTGCTCACTAGTTTTTCTTTTTCCCCTTTGACTGTCCCCTATAGGTGTGGGATAAAAAAAGGATACAAAAAAGAAAACATGCAAAGGTGTAAATAAAACAAAGGAAATGTGAAATGATAAAGGAAACTACATGGTAAGGCTCCACATGTCTCACCAAAGACATTGGGGATGCCTCACTGCTATGCCAAGACGTATGGTCCAACCAGTTGTAATCCATGTCTCCTGTGAGAATCAGACAGACAAGATAGTGCAGTAAAGGAAAGGTGAAAGAAAGGACAGACAAAGATACAGTCACATTGTAAAGACTTCTGATAATCCTGACTGATCCACAACCTTTGGCAGCAGGACTTGCAAAGTGTTTCCCACAAAAATTTAGACTCCAAAATCAACAGAATACATGGAATATGAAATACAGTGAGGAAGCAGGTGTGTGTGTTTACGTGTGCATATAACTATACACAGTGTAAAGCATCAGTGATTCAGAAATAACTTCTTCTATAAAATTACTTACATTAAATTAAATCAAAGTAAACAAATTGTACTGTGTCCATAACAGAGTTTTCTGAAAGGAAAGCATCTGAATGTAGAATGGGTTTCAATCATAACCTAAAGAAACAGTTTTGTCTTAACGAATGGCTTTCTTTGCTTTTCCAACACAAACGAATGTTTTTTTCTAATCACCAAAATACTTAAACAATGGAATGCTATACCGAGCTGTACTGCAGCTATTCTGAAGAAGTTTAAATGATCTTTTAAAATATGACAGATTGTTAAGAAAAAAAATAAGAATATTTTTAGAGTAAAAAGCATATTAACTTGGCTTGAAATTCCCAGAGAATCAGCTACTGTTTAAATATCAGGCAGAAATCTAGTTAGTATAGGTGTCTCATAATGGAGAATAAAAGTGTTTTGAGACTGTTATTTTTGACGTTGTTTGTGGCAGACAATAGATAGGAAGAAAGGCATCCATGGTTTTGAACAAAAGGTCTAAATTAATAATACTGCTGTCCACAGAACTGGAGAATGATTTGTGGGTTTTATCTAAATGATCTCATTGATCTGGGTATTCTAAACTGTAAATTATGCCTAGACATTTTGGCAGTATTACATTTCCCTTTTTGTTTACAATACAGTTACTACAGGTTACATAGTATTTTGGCATTATTGTGTGCAGGATAAAAAGTTCCAATCTAGTTCTGCTCTTCTTAGTACAGACCACAAAGGGCACGTTTCTATTTCCATTACTGCAGATCCTGCTCTGACATCGCTCAACTTCTTCCCTTGAAACTACAACAGTGAGTTTACAAAATATAGTTAATACATCTAACCACAGTCTAAGCAATTATTTATAAAACCTTATATAGAGGATGCGCAGATACCACCCCATAACACTAAGGTACAGAAAGCTAATACATGTTTTGGAAAATAAAATATAATCTCCTCAGAGGGATACTATGTACAGTAAGTAATATAGTCCTTGTTCATTTGTTTTCTCCTAGTTCACATACTTGCATATGTAATATGCAAGCAAAATCCTTTCTCATCTCCATTTTAAAGAAGGAAATCTACTGAATATACAGCATTTCTTTTTAAACAGTTATTTTGAGTTTGAACTTAAACCTCTGTGCTCTGCAGAAATACAGTAGTATAGTCAATATCCTTTGATTTCATAGAAATAGAACCTCATTAAATTATTCTGAAGCTCTAATTCATTCGCATTTTCTAAGTAGTAAATGGGTCTGCTTTAAATGTAGTAAGTGTGTTTCTTGATTCATTGGAAGACACATTTTAAACTGGGAAATTCTCACCAAACCCACCTTCTCATGAGAGTTAACATTTTGACTACATTTTGAATAAAACTGTGAATATCCTGTAAAGGGAAAAGAAATATTGTTCTGAGAGCTGATAATATTTCGCAAAAGATACCTCTAGTACTGAGTTTTCAATGCTGCCTTACCTCTGTCTCCAAAGAATTGGTTTCAGGAAAACTGAGTTGAAGCATCAGTGAGCTCATAAAATACAGTCTTTACTGTACTTATACACATTTAGAGATATCAAAGATAGCAAAAGTTCCAGTTTACATAACATTGCCCATTTCTAAAATCCTTATTTAAAAGTATATTTAAAAAATAATCTGAATAGTGAGGAAAATTCACCTCATACATTAATGACATTGTTTCGACTCTATGGCGCATGAAGTTAAGCCACACGAGTACTGTTTTTCCCAGCATTTATCTTCTGCGTCATCAATATGATGGCTGTACCCAAAACCCAAAGTCTCACTACAGAGTGGTAGTCCGGTTCCCTACAATTTGGCATCTAAATGTACAAGTAGAGCACTGAAATCAAATGGGCTTTATAAGCAGAATAGTTTAAATTGATCATTCTTACTGATTCCAGTTCCTCACTATTTCTGAGGAACATATACTTTTGTCAATAATTAAACTTCAATGTAAGTATCTATCATTAGGCATTATAATCTACCACTGGAAATTACTAGCCAAGTTCTATGGTTTTAAAAATCTCAGCAATCTTTACTATAATTTATAATCCAAAAGGAACCACCAGAAAGGAATTCAGGGGTATACCTATTATGCCCTTGCTGTTCTATAATGAACATCTTCACCCACAATTTATAAAACTCTTCTGCACATTGAATATTCATGTTCACATTATTCATATCAGTTTACATGGCTTTGCCAGCTCTTCTATTGGTACATTTTCTGATATAAACTGTACAATTTTGCATGAACTTGTCAACAGTAAGGATTCCTATTAAACTCAACTTTCACTTGTAAGATCTATGTAAGAAATAGGAAATAACTTGCTAAAATAGGAAAATAAGTTACTGAAAATTCGACGTGACTGAGATGTACTCATCATATACACATTCACACTGCTTGTGTGCATATACCCAGTCACCAATAACTGATCCAGTCTTTACTGCTATACGCATGCCAACAACATGTGTTTATAGGCAAACATTCAAATACAGAAATTAAAGAGTTTTGCAGCAACTGACACACTTTGAGATATGCTCTATGTTCACCCTACAGGTATATATATGAGTAAATGGTGAGCCATGTCAGGCTCTAACAATTTCTCATATGCACACTCATATTTTGAATGTACATACTAACTTTCAATTAAAAAATAGACATTTTGGATACATATTTTTTTCACTAAAGCTATCCAACCTAGTAATCCACATATATTAATAAACACACATGTATATGACTGATAACTTGAAATTTTAAAAACTTACCATTCACAGAGTAAAAAAAAAAAAAAATCAATTATTTTCCACCTATAGAACTTTCAGTTTCTTTCTAGTCTCTGGAAAATGATTTTCTCATAAGGCAAGTCCTCAGCAGTGGTAATGGAGACTAAAGTCCATGGACCATAGAAGACTTTTTTTTCTACGTCCAAGTGTTTAAGCCTAGAACCCTGGGTCATTTGTGGTTTTAACTGATTTCTGCTTACTGAAAAATTTTCCAAGCGTCCTCTCATTCATGTATTATATGGTGCAACCACATACTCTACATATCCAATATCAGACACACTTAGCCCAGCACATTTATGCCCTAGGCATATGCCCATAGAAATTGTTACATTTTAAAAGATAAAGTTACCTTTTAGTAACACTTACTCTTCATCAAATCTTAAGCCCTAAACCTGAATTTGCACTGATACACATACAAACTTGAGCCTGTTGCCAGGTTAACGCGCTCCCAATTCTCCCTCTACCTTTTTTGCCTTCTCCTTTTCAGTCAAGATGTAAAAACCTGATTGTTTCCTTTTAATTTAGTTAATTGTCTCAGAGTAAACATCAATTATGCTAAAATTCAAATGATAAAAAATAAGCAACAAG
Source organism: Struthio camelus (assembly GCF_040807025.1). Lineage (NCBI taxonomy): Eukaryota > Metazoa > Chordata > Aves > Struthioniformes > Struthionidae > Struthio > Struthio camelus. The sequence goes on from NC_090943.1 coordinate 144,911,485, forward strand.
ACCCAAAGACTGTATTGTCCATATCTGGTTTTCTTTCCATTAAATATATAATTTTATTTACGTTTCAAAAAAAATTTTCATAGAAATTAGAAATGATAAAACCCTTCTACGCCACCCAGATTTTATTCCCACTTTCATAGTTAATCAAATGGAATCAAAGCATTATTTATCAAAATACTTAAACTAATATATAATATATCCAGGAGGACTGTGTGCAAGGCCCTGCGGAGAATTAGTATCCATCTCTGTGAGAGACATTTATAGCTTAGTATGCTCCTACTTTTTTGAGGTTCAAAGAACAACTTAATAAAATGATTGAACATAATTTTTTCACTGCAAGTTCTATCAATACTAATATCTTGACTGGGTAAATGATTTGTGAAATCTTGTGAAATTACAAGGAATATTTAAAAATATATAGTTGTTTCTCAGTAACAAAACCCGTTATTTGATAATCTTTACTTAGGAAAGACACTGTATCTTTAATTCTGACTAGTAGAGAACATATTTATTGGTCTCTTAGATATTTCTCTTCCATAACAGCAGGTGCTTTATTACTGCGAATATGTGCATGTACGGTGTGTGGCAGAAATGACTCAGGAAAAATGTCACCTATTTGATAAATTATATAAGCTACAATATCCAAGCCTTCTTTCACAGAGAAAGCATATGTTACGAAAAATGATACAGTCTTAGCCAATACCATTATAATAGTATTTGAATGCCTTATGAGCTCAGGAGTACAGCTGGATATGAGAAAGGACATATGTGAATTCTGTTCTTACTAATGTCAGTGAGCTATATGAGTACCTGGAAAGCTTGCATGGACAAAATAGGTTGGGAAGAGAACGGGATCAGTGACCTAGCCTTTCCACATAAATAGCATTAAGCTAAAGGTTTTATAAGTTTACTGATTTTTAGTGTGCTTTGCTCTTACAATCTTTATCCAAAATCAAGTAAAGTTTTACTTACAATATCTCCACCCTGCAACTCACAGTAACGGGAACTTTCCAGAGTGTGAGAACTTAACAAGCAAATATGCATTTAAATGAATTCTAGTCACTTTCCATTTTCTATTTTAAAGTTTGATTATGGATTTTTTGCTTCCTAGAACAGCTTTCCCACCCAGAAATATGGTATCCAAGTATCTTTTAAAAGGCATTGAATATAAATGCAATATACACAGTATATGATTGCTACCTTTTGAGTGTAGTTCCAAGTTCATGGTCAAGTCCAAAATCCTTTCTCTTCCAAGTGGTTTAGATGTAAGAGATTCAATTCAATTGGCCATATATAGGCATGCATGGCCATTTGGGAGGCTTAATGGTGCCCAAAACCTTCACATAAGATGTGTGGATGATCTGTGTCTTTCTGGAGCAACAGCTGGAGGTCAGCTGGGATACCCTAAGGCATTTCGAGTAGCACCAGATGCCAACTGAACTGAGCCCAAGAAGCTCCATATTAAAATACCTACATATAGGTGTCTATAACACAGTTCATGGCGTCTCAAGAGTAATTCAGTTCACATCAAAGTAAGCCACCTGATCTGGTCAACTGCCTAGCTCTCTAGTTGACTGTTTTGACTAGATCTGAATTAACTTTATGGAAATCTATAGTCCTAGCTCACATCATCATATTCTGCTGCCCTGCAACAGTATTACCAGGATAACACTAGACAAAGAGGTCAATAGGACTCCTTCATCCCAACATTTTATACCAGAAGACAGTTTGCAAAATGTGCAGGCATCCATTTTACCATGCTGCTTGTGCACAGACTCTGTGTATTTTGATCTACTCCTCTGGCCAACACTCCTACAAGACAGCATACGCTTGCCCCATTTGGCGTAACCATTTAGATAATTCTTCCTAATTGTTTCTCTTAGGGGAAGAAACCAATAATTTAGTTAGGGCTTTGTTCTGTGCAACCTGTTTGTTTACAAGGAGTACATACATAAGCCATAGTTTTTAAATACAAAAATCAGGATGCAATGGGTTCTTTTGCTCACCTTCTGACATCTCCTTCCATGCGTTATTTTACACCAAAACGCTCTTTTCTTTTTTTTCCTTGCTGCCTTACTTGCCATCCTCTCCATACGCTGATATATTTTTGTCAATTCTCTTTCATACACAGAATTTGTCCCCCTTCTGCTTAATCTGTGATCCTAATGAAGCTCTAAAACTTTATCACTAGACACTGTTCAAGGTTACATGCAATCTAATTTTTGATTGTAATTTTTAACGATATCACTGATCACTAAGCAAGCAGATTCAGTGGCTTGCTTCCCTACTTGGCTACAAATCGAGGAAAGTATCATATCAGTAATGTCAATGCCTAACCCATAACATAATTTTATCATGTCAACTTCATTTTGCACCTCTCAGCAAGAGTCAATATTGATAGCAGAACGAATGTTCTGTTAATTTATGTGAATTAGTTAGGACAAATGGTATTGTTTTGGGAGTAAAAGAAGAGTTTGAAGTGGTTGTTAGTGACTTTGTACTGGCACTAGAGGAGGTAAAATAATCTTAAACTTTGTAATTAACACCATGGCACTAAGCTTTATTCTTGATCCTAAAATGATGTTACCTTATCTCAGTTCAAGGATTTTGACCTGTGAAAGAAAATTTTTATAACATTATTACATATACTAAAATAAAAATCTCTAGGTTCTTTGACAGGCAAAGATGCCCACAATACTTCAGTGTACGGTGCTGTGAGTCCCAAATCCTGCTGAGCGCCTCCTACAGAAGCAAGGGACAAGAAAACCCCAGAACCTCCTATCTGACATTAAGAAATCTTAGGAAGGGGACTGCACTAGATCCTGAATTAATAGAAACAGAAAGCCTGCAGAGGTTCTGTTCCTTCTTGTACCAAAAATGCATTCTGTTTTTGAGAGGTCTTTACCCAAGCTCATGGAAAGAACTTGCCAAAGACAGTAGAGCAACTTGTTCTCTTACAAAGTTCCACAGCAGCTGTAATATCCGCAAACACTGAATACTCAGAATAATGTCAGCTTATAAAAATACGGTACTGAAAATATACCGGGTAGCATTTTTAGAACCATTATATTTAGCAAAGTATAAAGCAAATTAGACATTCAAAGAAGTCTGAAGAAGATAAACAAGTAACTCTTTTAAAAAGGCTTTTCTGAAAATCTCAGCCATAATTAATGACCCATAATGAGTTTAACAACTGGTACATTTTCAAATTAGATTGTTTCTTCATCTACTGAATAGTGAACAGAAGTAGCAGCTATGACTGAAGACAGATATAAAACTTGCAATGAGATCAGAGAAACCTGTCTAAACTGGGAAGTTCTTCTTCTCTTCATAAATTAAAAACATCATCTTCCTTTGAAGCAAGCAAAAAAAAAGTTTCCTCAAGTTGAAATGTCACTGCCAAAAAGAACAGGTTATAAACCAGTAACTTGAACTCCTTCAAGCCATGTAATCTATCTGACTACATACTGCATGCTGAATACATACTACCTACTGATAATATGAGTCAGTGAGTGTGCATATATGCCATTACTCAATACTATCAATGATTTAGCCTTGCAGTTTCAGGAATAGGTATATTCCCCTTTCAAGTTCATGTTCAGCATAAGGCTATAGAGGAAACAGCACATCCCATGTCTTATGAGTTTTTTCTAAACTGCAGAATCTAGTGAAGCCACATACCAGAAAAACTCTGAAGAAAAGCAGAAGTGGACTACACTTGCTGAAGGACTCTGATCTAAGCAGCTTCCTGTCTGTGCTTGGGATATTATCCAAATGAACTGTCACACATCTGGTGACTCCGAACAAGAACTACACAGCCACAACTGCCTGAGGATGACTGTGTGAGTCTTGCACAGTGACTCCAGATGTGCTTAAACAATTGCTAAGTCAGCTCTGGACAATTCAGTGACATCACAGCATTTGGTGCAGGTACCAATGTCGTGTTGTCTCGCACATCACAAGTATGGAAACATTTTTAGCAAAGTCGCTGTTGCATTTTGAGGACGGATGACAAAAAGAAGCTTCCTCTTACAGATCTTATAACAGGCTTTGAAACGTCTTCTCATGCATTTCAACATTCCTGGTTTGGAAATGACTATTCCTCTGGATCTGTCAGCTTTTGATATGAACAGAAGAGGAAACTTTCTGAAGGATCTGGTCAAAACAAAAAGAGAATCTGTTCTTTACATGCAAGATATGAAGTACAGTATTGATTGCTAATACTTGAAATAGAGAAATGCAGTAATCTAATCCTTTGGTTAGCGTGGAATTTGGGGAGAAATGTGGGATATGTTCCCAGTGATGTTGTATCTTGAAAAAATATCAAAGGGATCAGCCATTATGGATTGTATCTCCATCAAAGGTCACATCACTGTAAGGGACACTTCCATAAACTGGTGCCTCAGTGAGTAGGCTTCTAGAGTTTCATGATCTCACTGATCTGATGAGGTCCTAGATCCAGGTCCCTTTCAGTAGCAGACAGGAATAGTCTAATCAACCCCTTATATCACAGAATTACAGAATGGTTGAGGATGGAAGGGACCTCTACAGATCATCTAGTCCAACCTCCCTGCTCAAGCAGGGTTACCTACAGCACGTTGCCCAGGATCGTGTCCAGGTAGGTTTTACATACCTCCAAGGAAGGAAACTCCTCAACCTCTCTGGGCAGCCTGTGCCAGTGCCCAGTCATCCTCACAGCAAAGAAGTTTTTCCTCATGTTCAGACAGAACTTCCTGTGTTTCACCTTGTGCCAGTTGCCTCTCATTCTATCGCTGGGCACCACTGAGAAGAGTCTGGTCCCAGAAATAGAAGTCTGAAGCAGAAATCCTAGGAAGACCTAGCTCAAACTGAAGGATAAACCTAAGTCTTAAGTCTCCTGCAGACTGTCCCAGATACAGATGACAAAGAACAGGACAAGACAGGGAAGAACTTGATCCATTTCACCAGAAAAGTACCTCTGATAAATCCCTTTCACTATCAATGAAAGGGATCACAGAGTAGACACACTTATACTCTTGTGGCAAGAATTATCCAGATTTAATATCTTTAGTTACTATTGTACGATGACTAGAATGGTCTCTGTGATTTGAATTTATATACATCATACAAGCGCCTTTAGACCTCTCTGAGATGGTCAGGCACCCCGACAGCAATATGGTTGGTGAGACTCATGGCTTTATGAAGGGGAAGAGTCATAATGAGGAGAAGAGTCAAGTTCTTACACTGGAGACAGAAAGTCTTTACTGAAAAGCAAAAGTGCTGCCTGTGATTTAGTGACATCTCTGCATCTCACTGGCACTTGCTATGATTGCAGTGCTGCTCTCGCTGCCAGTAATAAAAGTAAACTTGGCAATCAGGAGAAAGATGCATCAATCTCCTTTGATGATAAGGTGGCTGTGAATCAGACTGATGTTTGCGCTTAGCCCTCACTATGCAAATCAGCAGCACCTATGCCATTAATTGTAAACTGAAAGGCCTCAAGAGCCTCACTGCTAGGGGCTGGGAAGACTCTGGGCAACATGACAAATAAATGCAAAAGAGCAGTATCTCTTGTCAGACCTCCTAGAAAGGAGACCTTGACACATTCAAGAGACATTCAGTGCTGGAATTCTTAACTGATGTCACAGATTGAGTGGTACAATCCCCTATCTGCACCAGAACGTAACACTACAAATAAAATCACTACGCACAGTACAGCAGAGACTTCTCATTTCGAGCTTAGAAAACTAGCAGATGTTGTAATAAGTAGGAATGTGTGCCTCACCTGAAAATTAGAGACATTCAAAATTCATCTTAGGTAGTTTTAGCTTTTTATATCTGAACTAGTTACTCTTAGCTCCATTCATCTGACATATTTCATAAATCTATTTTAATTTCACATGAATTGTACCGCACAAGTGCCTATTATTTTTTTAAATGACTGTAAAAGAAGTTAAGATGACTAGCTTAGATGCAGATATCTAGTTTCTGGATATCTACATTTAGTCAGATGGAAACCCACCTCTGATATATGGATCTGCTTATTTATAGCACTCCTACAGGTGATAAATGGTCAAAAACTGATTTTCCATGACCCTCCAGAACTGCCCTTTTTAATGGTGCACACTTCAAGTTCTTACGGCCAAGAAGTAAAGAAACAAAAGAAAAACTATAAATCTGGAAGAAGATACTGAACAGTACAGTGCTCCATCCCACCAAGCGGATGAGAAAATAAATAAGGTAATGGGGGGGGACTCATTACCATACGCACCCATGTGGCAAGAATGACGAAATGGAGAGGGCATCAACTGGAGATACTGCAACAGAAAAACTTCTCTGGTCTAAAGAGAAAGGGCAGAAAACATATGTAAAATGAAAATGTACATGTGCTCTGTCACTCAGCAACAGAACATCTTCTGCGATGATGAATTTCTGAAAACATTCCTTCTAATGGAAATGCTGGCAAACCCTTCAGTAGAGTCACTCTGCATTTTTATATAATACAGAAACATATACTTTCTATCAACAGAGATCTGTTTTGAAGACATTCACTGATGGTTTATACGCTTGTGGAAAAGCTTATGGGATTTTGGCTGTATTTTTCATGGCTCATTTAGAATTTAAAAATCTCTTGCTTTGCCTTTGTTTTTTAAGTGATGTCATTTAGGGGAAAATGTTATTTAAAATGGAGACACTGGCTTACCCTCAAACCAAACGTAAGCTTGTTTTCAAATACTACTAATACTGCTCAGTGGAAAGGATATTGTTCTTAAAGGAAAGAATTACTCAATGGAAAGGGTGACAAGGTTTCAGCATGACTATTTCTTCTATTCTGTCTCTCTTTTGCAAACTGGAAACCTTAGCATCCACTGCTGAGAGAGGTACTGCAAGTATCTTCTTCACTGTGTTTTCCCAGAAGGGTTTAAACTATGGAAAATACTTTCTTCAAAACTACATTTTCTAAAACAAAATTAGGCTTTATCTATCAGGCAAATATGTTTCGATAAAGGTCTTTTCTTGGATTAAATGGAAGGAAAGCATATTGATACGCAAATCATTTTTACAACTGACTGTTTACCCACAGTAGAAAGCTGCTGGGTATTTGAATAAGTGGGCTGGAGTAGAAAGAAAGAAAAAAAGGGGAAGAAAGAAAGAAAAAGAAAGAAAGAACAAACAGAATTTCTTAATGGAAGTTCACACAGCAAAGTGGCACATACCAAATGGTCTCATAAGTCTACAGTCATGCCTCTCACCTCATCTGTAGTGCGATCCTATATGTCATACACTGTGGCCTCTATCACGTAACCTAGTACACTGAAACTCAAACCCTGTGCCACCAAGAAAATAGACTGGTACTGTTTAGAAGTCATTGCAATCACAGAATCACAGAATGGTTGAGGATGGAAGGGACCTCTGCAGATCATCTAGTTCAGCCCTCACACAGCAGGCTTCCAGGATCGTGTTCAGATCGGGTTTTGAGTATCTTCAAGAACAGTGGACTCTGGGCAACCTCTCTGGGCAACCTGTTCCAAGGCATAGTCACTTTTACAGGAAAGAAGCTTTTCCTCAAGTTCAGATGGAACTGCCTGTGTTTCAGTTTGTGCCGGTTGCCTCTTGTCCTGTCACTGGGCACCGCAGAGGAGAGTCTGGTCCCATCCTCTCTACAGTCTCCCAATGGATATTTGTACATATTGATAAGGTCCCCCCCTAAGCATTCTCTTCTTCAGCCTATGCTATCCCAACTCTCTCAACCTTTCCTCCTGTGAGAGATGTTCTAGTCCCTTAATCCTCTTAGTAGCTGGACTCACTCCAGCAGTGCCATACAGCTCTCTTGTACTGCAGAGCCCAGCCTCGGACACAGTACTCCAGGTGAGGCCTCCCCAGGGCTGAGGAGAGGGTGGGGATCAGCTCCCTTGACCTGCTGGCAACGCTCTTCCGAAGGCAACCAAGGATGCTGTCGGTCTTGGCCACAAGGGCACCTTACTGACTCACCCTTACTGACTCATGGTCAACTTGTCATCCGCCAGGACTCCCAGGGCCTTCTCTGCAGAGCTGCTTTCCAGCAGGTCGGCTGCCAGCATGCTCTGGTGCACGGGGTTATTCCTCCGCAGGTGCAGGGCACTTGCCTTTGCTAAACTTCCTGAGGTCCTTCTCTGCCCATCTCTCCAGCCCGTCGAGGGCCCTCTGAATGGCAGCACAGCCCTCTGGGGTATCAGCCACTGCTCCCCGTTTTGTATCACGGGCCAACTTGCTGAGGGTGCACTCCGTCCCATCACCCAGGTGATTAATGAATAAGTTAAACAATACTGAACCCAGTATTGACCCCTGGGGGGACGCTGCTAGCTGCAGGCCTCCAGCTAGATTCTGTGCCACTGGTCACAACCCCAGCTCACCCTTGCCAGTTGATACCTGCTTAATGTTGAAGTGTTCTCAGATTTGCACACCTTTGTATTATGCTCCCTGCTACTCACACATTCCTAACAACACCAAGGAGTACTGGAACTAATGATCTGCTATGACTGTCTCATGTGACTCTTTAAGAATCTGTCTTAGGAAGATGTGAACTTCAAATTACACTTTGACCATATTTATGGCATTTGCACTTTTCCACTTCTTCCCTCCCTTCTTCCTGTAGGTCCAATAAGCTGTGAGCATGTGCCAAATATTTCCCAGATGAGAGAATTCCTTCAGGAGAATATAAAGAAAATCACACTGGAAAGCTTAGAAAGTACTATTTCTCAATGGTGCCTAGCAGTAAGTAATCAAAATAAATTTATTTTTTCTTTTTATTACTTTAATTTTCCAATTCTTCTTACTGTATAGGCCTTTTTCCTTTTCCTCCCCCATTCAGATCCACAAACACTGCACATATATCCATGGAATGACCTCATACATATTTCTTGCCTATCTGTCATTGCCATCCATCCCACCATCCCAGTCTTCCAAATGATAGCTTCATTGCAAGTTCTTCACTGTCTCTCCCTAGGAAATCAATTGAACAAATTTAAACAAATCAATGTCAGCTTTGAAACTGAAAAAAGTCAATACCAGCTTGCCTGTGCCTCAATGAGGAACCCTTGGAAAGTGGAAACAACCAGTATTAGTAACGCATGGCAAAATAAAACCTATTAATTCTATTAAAGAATCCCATAACTCGTCCTTGTTCCAGTACCTCAATCCTCTGCAATACAGGGATGATATTCCCATCACCTAGAAGTAGACATCCTTGTTAAGCGTGCTGAATTAGTCTACCTCTCTTCACAGACTAGGCCGCTAAAACTATGAACTACGTTTGCCATCTGACTGGCTCAGAAAAATGAGTTACCTTGGAAAATGACTGCTAAGGACGCACAGTTCTGTCATACAAGCACAGAAGATCCAATGGTTCTGGGCTGCATTGGAGCTATTGCACAACTGGGAGCTGATCTGCACACGCACAACAAATTCCTTGCTCACACTTTTGAAAATAGTCCAGGCAAATTTAGTTGTCTCTCTGCCAACAGCAAGGCAGCAGTAAAACCTGCCAAGCCAGTTGGAAATGAGCTGTTCAACCACCTGGAAAAGAATGCATTTCATGATTGGAGCACTATGAAAATTTGTAAGAAACAGCTGCAATGTTGAAGAAATAGGACTGGGTCTTGTATGCCCCGTGACACTAATTTTCCTTTAGACTTTCCTATGCATTAGCATTTTTTACACTCACTGAAGGAGACCTGGGTAAACTGAATAAATAATTAGCTTCAGGGAAATTCTATAAAGCAATAGTAGACATGTTTTCTTATGCAGTTCACTTTGGGCTGGGCTACTATATATCCAACTTTCCACAGATACATACTCTTTTTACATCCTGAAGTTTTGTCTTTGACAAAGTTGTATCTGATACAGTCAGAAAAACTCCAGCAAGGCTGCCTGGCATTTGGAAGTCTCAGGGGCATAGGATTTACTGCACATGCACGGGATAGTAAATGTGACCCTATTTCTATTTGGGTACTTTGGACAGACATATGAGCTCTCTACCTTTGTGAGGCCCCATGTTTAACCAGATGTGCATTTTAACTTCTTTTAGAAACAGGTAACAACTAACAGGGAGTCTATACCAATGTTTTCTTCAAATAATGAATTTAAAGCTACTAGAAGAGCTGGAGACAATGCAAATGATAAAAACGTATGTTTATTCTCTGAACGTAGGGGCACACCGATGTATAGATCCCTACAATATTTATATTAATGACAGTAAAAATTACAGAACAAGTAGCTCTTTATACTGGGTACTTTTTTACTTTCAATTTTTAGTGCTTTGATGTTAGCACTAATTACTATAGGGGAAAAAAAAAAAAAAACCTAAGCCAGTTTTAATCAATGTATCCTAATTATTAAATGAGACTCAAAGTTACAGGCTGAAGACAACAGAAGACCACAACAGAAAGCAAGGGAATGGGTTCTTTATGAGATATGATGCCAAATTCACAAAGAAGAACATAAATCTAGCATAGCAGTTGTGCTCATGACAGAGCTGTATTAATTTCATCAAGAAAACAAACAAGCATAAGAAAAGCTGAAATAGTGAATATATCAGGCATGAAAGGAAAATCTTATTTAACTTACTTTAGAAGCATCATAAATCTATTAATTTGCAATAGCATCCTGTATTTTCATCCCTGAGGTCATGTATAGGCAATTCTAATGGAGACAATACCAACACAGAGATGCCTCCTACTGTAGGCACATCATCTAAAATCAATTCCCCTCAACAACCTAACAGGCACGCATATACTGTGACTGAAGAACAGCTAGCTGTTTCATTGACTGAATCTTTTCCCATTCTCTCTACTTCTTCTGTCCAGGATAGCAGATGTTTTGCTACCAGAACATGATATTGAGAAATACTGATATTGCGATTTTCAGCATGAGATAACCAGGGAATAAATTAATGCGTCTGAGTATCTAACAGAATAGTACAATAAAGAATCATAACAATAATATATCATCTAAAAAATACAAGCATTTACAATTTTGAAGTGAAACAATTTTATAAAATAATCAATTTTATAATTGGTTATAAACTGGCATCTTGATACAATTGGCATCTAATTCCAGTTCACCATTGTCTCTGTCTGCTCAGTTATTAGTTTTGGTTCTGGGGAAAAACAATTCTCAACTTCAATCCTTGGACATAGTTGCTCTGTAGGAAAGGGGTAAGGATAATATAAGACGGTGATAGGTCTAATCTACGTTTTTAAAAAATGGTATTCCCAATAAGTTATGAAAAGTTCTCAGTGGGCAGAGAGAAAGACTGTAAATTAATTCTAAATGTCTTGATCGTGGATGAAGAAAAAGAAATTTTAGTATAGAAACAAGAGCAACGTTAAAAAGAAAATCTTCTGCATTTGATGTTTAAACAACCAGGTATTTTGAATAGCATAGTGCCACCCAGGAGTTAAGATGACATATTTTCTTGCCTATAATTCTCAATTTGCATTATGTAGAAAACCATAGGCAAATTTTAAAATTCTACATAACAATCAAGAGGGAAATATAATTGCTGTGGTATACGTCATCAGTTGATGAAACTATTCATTACAGGGAAATATAGCATTTCAATACAAATCATAGCCATTCTTCTCTTTAAAGCTCATCTAATACTTCACATGCAGAACACTAATAATAGCCTTTCTGATTGTCTAAGCAAGTATAATGTTTAATTAACTCGAGCTGCCAGCTTCTCAAAACGTGGTTTCTAAACTGCAGCAGACACAACATAGGCTCACTTCACTGTTAAAATGACTTGGTTTGAGAAAAGAGAAATAATTCACAGCAGTAAAACCGAAGCATCATCCATCCCTGGCAGCACACATGCCACAAACTGTCCATAAACATGCAGTGCATCTGCTGATTCAGTAAGCTGGAGTGGCAGCAAAAAAAAAAAGAAAAAAACAGTGCTGGAGGGCTTTTCATCACCTTGACACCTCAATAAAAGTCTCTGTAAACTAGTAATTGGATCATTAATTATTGATCTCTCCTTTAATCGTCACCATGAAGAAAGTAACTTGTAAATTTGGAATATTTAAAAACACCTCTTGTTCTGACTTTGTTTACATGGTTTTTTTATTCTAAACATTTTCTTTGAATGAAATTAAAAATCTCCTTAAATAAAAACAGCAACCCAGAAAATGAAATTCTAGTGAACTCTAGAAGTCAGAATCATAATGAACAGTCACATTTAGCTTCATACTTCCTATGTACAGGCTTGACAGCATAACAATATATAAGCAAATTAGTTTAGAGCAGTGATTTCTTATACCTGATTTACAATTTAAAGAACAGATGTGCAATAATAAAATACCAGTGAGGTAGATTGTTGTTTTTTAAAATACCGTAGCAGCCTCAAATGCATTCTGTATCTTTATATTTAAATGTATGTGTGTACAGGCAGGGACATCCACTTACTTCCTTTATTAATAAGAACCTTAGGTTACAAGGTGAAATAGTCAGGAGGTATGAACGATATGAGACTTAAAGTTTGCCTTGGAGTCTTTATTTAGTCCCTGTACAAAGGTATTATTGTACAGTCTTATCTATACTAATGTATTATTGTACAATACAACGGCATACTTTTTTTAATCCCCCATGGACCACTAGCATCTTCTGTGCACAGAAAGCAGAGTGTAGATTCGATTAGTAGCCAGAAAATATTTCTCTTTTTTCAGTGGGTGACCCCATTCATTAGCTACTGAATACAGTTTAAATAAATACTAATCTAAATACAAAATTATTTGCCTCCTCAGAGTGATTCTCTGGTGCTCTCATAGTATCTTAGTCTGGTGGGGGGGCTAGGTTAACTTGGACGAGTTTTAATTTGTGGCAGGCGTACATAATGAAATGAGGCGGGTGCTACTGTTATCCCCTTTTAAAATGAATCACTGACCTCAAGACATAGAAGCCAAAACTGTCAGAAGTCCCTAACAATATTCAGTGCCAAACCTGAGGAACACATGACTTGGTTTTCCCCAAGGATTCCTCGAGTTGTACTTCTGCCTTTTCCCAGCTCAGTTATTTTCAGATTTAGCATAAAGACAAGAATTTACAAAAATCTACTTACCAAACAGGCAGTAGATTATATTATATGATTAGAACAAACAATTTCCTCTTTCCCAACATCCACCAACCATTGCGCATGTCTACATACATAAACTGGATGGAAACCTCCTTTAAATATAAATTTTCTATGGATTTGCTTCAAAGAGAATAGATACGGTTAATAACATGTTGTGGAGATATGAAGGTAAGATTTTTGAAGTCATAGACGTATACGTATTTCCACATTCCTAAATTAATTTTGAATCTTGATGATAAAAAGTAGATAGATTTCTTGATTGTAATTTTCAGTGTATTCATGATTTCAAAAGTGTGTAGAACAATGGAAGAAGGATCCATGAAAGAACAGTTGATTATGTAGCTCTATAATTATTTCATTTAGCTGAATACATAAATAAGCATTTTGCTCAGAGACCTTTCCACAGTCAACAAGAACTACTCCTGTAATTACAGCTTTCATGGTAGCTGAAGCTATAATAAAGGTTACATAAGGAACCTAATCTCAGTCTCCTGTTTTTTTATGATCACAACTAGCCAAAAATATATCTACCAAGGCTAAATGTTTCCATAATGAGTTTAAGCAAAAGGTCATTTTTCAGAATTTTTTAAGGAAAATGCCCTCACATCCCCTACTTATTCATCTTTAAATTTCTGGAAAGTTAAGGTAAGAGGAGAAAAAAAGTCATAAAATCTAATGCCTTTCTTGAGTGATTCAAATACAATAGGGAATTTCACCTCATGAAGTGGATCAGCTCCTATGTTACAGAGACTTTCATTGCACAGAGTTGTGTTGCCAATATTGCGTGGCTTACATCAGAAAAGTCTTTCAAAAGTAGATAGCTCAGCAGAGCCTGGACCACCATTCTTTCCTCCATGGAGAACTATTCACAGAACAGAAGCTACACATTTCTTATGGAAACACTGCAATTACACTCCTCCAAAGACCTATTTTGTTAACATTTCATTCACATTACAACTATATCAAGGATAACAAAGGGAAACGTTTTCAAAAGCACCAAGTGACTTTCCATAGAATTGTGTAAGAGCCTCACTGTGCAGCCACTTTCAAAACATCCTTGCTTCATTTGCTCAATTCCTTACTCGTACACTTTACTTGCCAGTATTATCAATCCAGATTAACATAACTGTCCAAATAAAAGGCTTTTCCCACTTGTCTTGCTGCTCTGCAAACTAGTTCTATCTTCAGATGAGCTGCTATTCTAACCAACTATGACTGAAAAATGTGCCGTGCTAAACAAGAGTAGCAGAAAATGCATCAGCTCTTCTCTCTACAGTCTGTCCTCTCCAGAGACATGTGCACTTGACTAATGAGCTATTTACTCATCTCAGCCAAGTATGAAATTGAAAGCCTTTGATGGGGCAACTTAACAAGCAATATGAAAATTACATAAACAATTTATTTTATTTTAAATTAACAGTGTCAGAAATCTGTTGAAATTAAATTCCAGGGGATTCCCGTGATCCAGATATGACCACTGTTAAGGAAGAAATTTGTGTTGCCCTTCCCGGTAAAGGACAGAAAACCAGGGCTGAAGCTGCCTCTTTCCCTCACCATGTGTTCCCAGCACCTCCGAACAGGAGGGAGATGTGAGCAAAATAGTTGCAGGGTCTGGCTGGCATCAGTGTCACACCATAACCTTAGCAGATATGGCCAGTTGGGCTGTAAAAAACAGAAGGATCATTTCCCTGATTTAAAACTGGCAGCAAGCACTTGGAAAAGCAACCCCTTAAAAGACCGCTCAGCAAATTTTTCTTGGAACACCCTGAAGCACTCTTCTGCCTGCGTCTGCCCACCTCAGACTGCCTACCACGGAGCAGCTCTGCTGTGCTGAGAGAACTGCAGTCCTCGCCCGAGTCAAGCTCTTACACAAAAGCAAAGCCATGAATTACCTATAAGCTAATACATGTATTACAACTACATTTGGAATATCTTATTATCTGGACCTGTCCCTGAAAATATCTGCCATAATATTTAGAAGTATTTATATTTATAGATTGGAAATAACTTTTTACCTCAGTAGTCTTTTGTTGAGGTTTACTATTATGCAAGTAAATTTGAACTGTTTGTGTCTATCAAAAGAAAATAAAATCAGCTTAAAAGAAAATCTTGGTTACTAATACTGCAAATAATGACACTATTAACTTTTATTACTACTTCATACTAGATTCTGAATAGTAACTTCCATTTCTAGAAATGATTTATTGAATACAGAGATACCAAAGATTTTTGCAGATGTAGGACTGGGCACGCTCATAACTATCCTACTGTAAACAGCACAAACAGTTAATGGCTTTTAAGGGTGACATTGCTGTTCCTATTTTTTTTTTTAATGTCAAATCTGATAGAGAACTGGCAAGTGTGACATGCTTTGGGAATAACAACTTTGGTAAACTACATGCCTCAACAGAGTTACAAAATTCAACTGTTTCTCTGCCACAGTTGAATACCTTTTCTTTCTTTTACTTTACTTCAAACGAGGCCAATTTGCCTATGTAAAAATGGCATTCATGTTTCATATATGACTATGTTCTTAAAATCAGTCTTCTGCAGTTTTCCTTTTGTTTTTGCAATATCCTATCTTTTATAAACAAAGTAAAATAACCAATCTACTTTTTCTTTCAGTGAAGTCAGAAGCAGTAAGGGTTCATAACACAAAGATCTCATACTCCCCCACTCCTTCTCTCCAAGATCTCTTTCTTCTCCAAAAGCTCTGTCAGATGCCATCAACACCATGTAATTGAATATGACAGCTAAATAAACAGGTGAATCTAATGCTAGTGAAAGGCAACTTTGGATAAAAATTTACTGACCTATACCAGTTGTTCTGACCTTTCCCAAAGCATGGGAAACTTTTCTGAGCCAGTATCACAGCGCAGTCAATGTCATAGTTCTCTCTTTGGCAGCTTCAGCTTTCATATTTAATTCTGTGTGGTCCTGAACAAGATGGGGGGAGTCTTACAGGCTACACATTACTGTAAACCATGGGTTATGACTTACAAACCTACAGTGTAGCCAAAGACCAAAGGTAACACTGACCTCATCTTGACAGCCCGGGTATGTTGAGGAATGGAAGTTGCCTCATCTGTGAGAGGCCTAATAAAATAGTTATGTCTGTGAGGTTCATGCACTTTTAAACTTGTGCAGAAACTATCTATTCCAGTAATAAATTGTTTCAGAACAGTTGTGAAAGCAGCAAGATGGGTATGTTGGCTGTCAAGATTCTGCAGTTCTTTCCCTGGCTAAAAGGATCCATCAGGAGACCTAGCAGGCAGAGCTAACACAAGCGAGGACCAGTTTGGTTCATTCTTTCTCAGACGCTGTCTAACAAAAGGAGATTTAGATATTCCACACCACAGACTTCAAGCCCTGTTCCCAGCTCTAGCCTCCTACAATGTCTCAGTTACTTTATCTGCTACGAGAGATGAATCATAAAAGAGTAGATTTAAGAGAGCTTTGAACATAATAAAAAAGGTATGAATTCAATGTACAGGAATGAATAAAGGCTACTAGTACTAATATGAGAGTATCAAATTGGTATCACGGTTTGAGAATTTGGAAGACTTTGATTCTTCCAAAATCTTACATGACCCAGTCTGGAGCAAAGGAAGACCGGAACAAAAAGGCAAAGAACCAAGCCTGGGGTTTAGCAGGAACTGAAATGAAAGCAGGAAAAAAACAGATGTATTGCTTTGTTTAAATGTTCTGTGTCTGGATGGTACAAGTCCCCTCAACCAGTATTTTAGCAAATGACCCCCAACTGAAATCTAACGATAACCAAGGCTGACTGAAATGTGAATCTTCACTTCTTCTAATAACACTAATGAGCAGTGAGCTCAAAATGAAAGGGATCTGAACGCTAAACTTGGTTCTGACCGTGATCCACTGTTTTCCAACTTGTAAAATCAAGATAATAAAGCTTTCTTCGACCTATAGAGATAAATGAATGCATGTGAGCAACTCCGAAACTACTGTGATGAGCATTTTACAAAGGTATACGGAAAAATGGAACAGCTCCAAAATCCGCGCTCTTTCCACAATAAGAATTAAAGGAATAAGTATGTGTCTCATTCTCCAAGTACTGTTCATTCTCTGCACCGAAAAGTGCAGATGCCTGCTGGAAAAGGGCAATAGGGTAATTGAATTAACGATATTATTATTATTACAAAAGCCAATACTTAGGGAGGCACAAATACAGTTGACCACGCAATCTGGTTTACTGACATTTTGGAATTCTGCATGCCTGATTTTGAAACCTAACATTGTTCTCTGCAGTTCTAGAGAAGAACTGATTGGACATGGGCTACAGTTCTGTGCACCATGCTGAAAATACCATCTCAGAGGTGAATGATCAGGATGGAGACTCCTCAGGTTGGCACGCAGCAGTTAAGTTTGTCACATTCTGCATTTAGTTTTCAGAGTAATTCAAATGTTTCAATCATTCTTGAAAATGTTTCACACTACCATCTTGAACTGCTTCCATTAAAGGTTCACACTGGTACGTTTTTACAAAGCCCCTGTTTACAGTTCTTGATTGCTTCTGAGTTAAACATCAGCAGGATAATTAGAAAAGGAGTAGAAAACAACACCAAAATTTAGCCCAGTTTAATTATTTCCATAGTACATTAGAATCTGCTTTAAAAATGAATTTAAAAACAAATTTTTCAGTCCCTCTGTGTATTAGTAATATGAAAAAATTTAAATGTATATAAACATACATAACTGTTTAATTTAATTTGAACATTATGTATTTCCACATTTTAAAATCTTCATTATACCTTAGCAGGATGCAATGTTCTATTTAACAACATCAAAATATTGTTCTCAGTCTATATTGGACATCAGCCAGAACGCTCTCAGCTGGCATTGCAAGTACAAATGTAAGCAAAAAATCTGGTTAGCATTTCTCAATATATTTTTACACAGCCTTTATGTTGCTAACTTTTGTTTAGGAAAGTACTTCACTATGCTTTATACTAAATATTTTCCTTCTAAATGCATAAGTTATATATGTTGGTGGCTTTTTTTCTTTTTGGTTTCTGCTAACGAAACAGATGTGAAGATCATACAAACAGAAGTATCATAATTAATTTAATAAAAATAATTAAAATTCAATAAATATATTCATGCACACACTTTGTTGTAGTATAAAAAGAAAAAACGTATTCCTTCTTCAAAACTTTCTGGGAAAATTATCTATACTGGGCAGCCTGAGGAGAACATAACGCAACTGATGAAGGAAAAACGATTAGTATTACCAGTCAGCTTCATCATTTCTAACTAGAGTCAGCATTTACGAATATTATTCATATGATCTCAATACTTATTCCTGCACATATAATTTTTACACTATTAGCTACAGGGAGGATGTGAGGTAAGTGACACGTATAATCCAGTTTATTATGTTCCTAGAACTGATTTTGCATTAACATTATACTTGCTGAGAAAGATAACAGTAATCCATGTAAATGCCTCCAAAGGAAACAGAAATTCTCAGCTCACTTCTGAAGTCATGACTTGCATATTCTGCCCTTTGCTCTGCCACATTCTTTACTCATGACTCAGGATAATGGACACCAGAACACATTAACATTTCAAACCGAAAAAGCGAATTAAATTTTTTGTACTCTTTCCTGCTGGTGGGAATATCTTTCAGCTACAGGAAAAAAGAACTTTTATGCATATGCTAAAATTTAAATGTTTCTGTAAAGTGTGCCGCATGTTTTAATCAAGAGCTTCCTATAAGCCAATGTTAGGTAACACATATACTTCCCAGGCTGGATTTCCACTCTTCGTTTTCTGCCTTTTGCAGCCTTTTTCTTTGCAGGATCGTAAACGCCTAAACAAGATGCTGGATAAAAGCATTCAAGCAGCTAATTTCCTAGCAGCTGGCTTAAGTGGAAACTCTCATATAACTCCTTCAAAACCAGAACTTCACCAATCAAAACACCAGAAGAAGGCAAAAGTGACTGTCCCAGATAAAAAGCAAATGCTAGCAAGCAACATCACAACCAGATTTCCCGTCATTTCTCATCTGAAAGTGACTAGAAAAATCCAGGACTCTGCACAGAAGTCTCAATGATTTCTGGATGAAATCTGCACATATTACGATTCGGACAAGTGTTCTTTTCACTGGCTTCACAGGAATATCGACCCACACCCAAGGGGCTTGTACATGTCAAGCAGTAAATTGCTCCACAGGTGGAATCGCGCTCGTGCTTGGGAACGCAAACTGAACCGGCTCAGCCTCCCAGCTCACTGCGGTGCTTACGAGCAGCAGAGCAACAGAAGGTCAGCAGAACCAGGGGGTTTGATCAGGATAGCATCTTTTACCTAAAATGTTCATTTTGTAGGATTCTTCCAGAGGAAAAAACAACTTTCAACTGTAGTCAAATAAGAAATACAACTGTTGATAATTTTAAAAGAATATACTGCACTAAAGAAATAATTTGATAAGCTCTATGAATACATTGCTTGTTTGCTGAATAGCTACACTGAACGAAAAAGAAATAACTTCTGAGTCTGGCCTTCCTCCATGTTCTAAGTTACTTGCAGGCCATATAAATCACATAACAACAGGAGACCCAACCAACAGCAACATAATGAGTTATACATAAAAATAATTGGTCTAATAAATCACGTCAGCAAAAAAAACAAGCAGTAAAAAATGGAAAATGCATTGTTAGTGTCAAGCTTGCAGCTCTGCCTCTGCCTATTCTGCTTATCTCTTCAGATATGAATTCTGTGACATACAACACTGCAGAGAAAACAGGTATAAGCAAAACAACTTACACATACTATACAGCAAGTTCATATTTTTGCATAGTACATACTGTGCATCTTAGATAATGTATTGATTGCTTAGGAAATGGGAAATATATCTTTACCATATTTGTAAAATGTTAGACTTTTCTGGTTGTTTTTGAACTTATTAATGTTTCAACATTTTTCTTTTTGAGATAATAATAAACTTATTTGTATTGCAATTTCAAAGTTTGCCATGAAAGCCTAATAAATGCATTTCTCTGATGTAACAGATTCATTTCACATCCAAAAATTTGGTATATTATGAATTATTGCTAGTGCTTAATATGAATTAACAGACTGAGCATCACTGCTGTTATATACCTGCCTATTTTCTGCATCTAAAGCCCACATAGCAAATTTCACCATTAGATCTTAAGAAGAAGCCCACGTCATTCATATCATATTTCAGATTGCGAAGTGAAAGACAGAAAGACTAAGTGTGTTGATTGAGGTAACGCAGCAATGATATGGCAGAGTCAAAACGAAACCTAACAATAATTACCAACCATACGATCTTCCTAAAACTGTGTGAAATGCAAAATATTTCCAAACAAAATATACAAGTAAATAATGTCACACAAAACAGTTAAAACCATTAATCTTATTCTGTTATAAGTAAAAAGTTTCAAATTTTTGGAAAACATAATTGAGATTTTGTGTGTATTTATTTAGGAGTATAGTATAGGAAGGGGAAGCAAACTTTATACTTTGGCTCGTGAATTTTCTCCAATCTTTTTTATCATTCCACCATGAAAAAGAAAGAAGGAAAGAGATATATATTTAATCTTTTTCTCAGTATGTAAAACTGTTTATTTATATATCCTTATTGCAGTTGCTGAGGTGGAGATGAGATTATTTTGATCTGACACAATTTCAGACACATATTATGAAAAGAATAAACATTCAGAATTAAAAAAAATGCCCCATCCCATTACAAATCACTTTCTGTTTGAAACATACACTACCCTATCAATTTTCTCAACCAAGCCATCACTAGACTTCAGGAGAATGGAACAGTGCTCAGAAGCTGACATTCCAGCACAGGATTCAGCGTTCCAAACCCAGATAATTTGAAATTTTTGTTTCATAGTGGCCATACAGTGAGGAGCTACCAGAGAATTTTGAAGGATTTGTATGAGTAATGCTTCTAGTCATTTCAACAGTCCTACTAGTGTCAATGATGAGCATTAACATCACCATCTCTCTGTTTGCCTCACGGTAATTCTTACGGGCAAAGCTAAGGACACAGTGAGGATTTACTGCCCTCCTAACCTACTCTGCAGACCTGGATTATCCCTTCAGCTCTGTGTCCCAATTCTTTGTGTTGTAAATGCTTATTGCCAGGTCCCTGCAGTTCCCATTTTTCTTCTTTTTGCTCGCTACCTACAATGTTTTTCTCTGCTCTCCATTCCATTTATCTCCTTTTCGTTACTATGATGTCAGAAAAAGCCAAGACCAATTCTCTTCTATGATTCTGTTTCTGTGTGTTGGCAGGGGCCCTTTTTGATTGTTTCAATATCCGAATTTTTTCATAGCACTGGTTCATGCTGGCATCACCCTTAAGAAAGAACATACCAGATGTTTTACCACCTAATTGCCATGGAAATGAATCCATTGTGAACACACTGTGAGCAAAGCAACATAATTTTTTGCCCATAATAAAGGTTTCAAGTTTTTCAATTCCAGAATGCAATCCTAATTTATTTTTTTTTGCAAAGATGAATAGTTTGCTCTATTAGATCTTATCCCGTGGCAGAATATATTTTTTTAATTCAGTTAGGTTACAAACAGCCTCTTTTCTTTTACCATGACAGAATGTTCCAGTTTCTCTGTCTGCCTAAGCAATATAAATATTTCAGAAGAAAGAAAAATCTTCTCGATACCGATACATAAATCTTACAACATGGTTATTACATTAAAAGACGTTCTCCTGTAGGGCCATGTTTAAACCAACACTAGCAGGTCACAGAAAGGACTAAAGATTAGCTACAGAAATTTGTTCGGATAAAAGGTGGTTAATCACAAAGACTGAATTATAAAGGATTATGGGGCTCCTGTAGGGCAGATGTTTTGCTACTGATGCCACAGAACATATAAAGCAAACAGAAGGGAAAATGTATAATTTTTCACTGACTAAGGATTTTCCATATCCTAAATACTTCTAGTAATACAGGCAATCTTCAGAACCGCTCGGCAAATGTGAGCTTGTTTACAGACTTTGTAAAGGTACTAGGGAGCTTTCTCGCTTTTCTTGGCTTTGATTATATCCCCCAAATATATCCATACTTTATAACTGTTAGACTGCAACTGTCACGTGTGGCAAATCTTTATGATTTGTGCTCATAACGAAAATCAAACACATTATTGGATAGAAAGAAGGTCACAACTAGCAAGTCCGTCCTTTTAAGCTCACCTCAGTGCATGAGTACTACATTATAATGATTGTATTCTCTAACTTTTTCATTCTTACTAAAGTGTCTGTCTTGTGCTGCTCCCCTCATTACGCACCCCACTCAATTTGTTAACAGCCCACCCCACGCAAACTGTTCATGTGAATGTGAGTAACGTCAAACAAAAGAGAGCAATGCACAGCTTGTTTATTAAGGTAGAATCAAGAAACTGGTCACGGGAAATAAAAGTCCCCATGGGTATGAAAGTCCACAAGTGCAAAATAAATTCTGAGACAGAAAACTAGGAGATTAATTCAGATTAAGCACTTGCAATGTTTTGCTGTCATTCTGACTGAACATAATACTAAAATTTAAAATCCAAAATCATATTTTTCTCAGCTTTATCATACTTCAGAATTTGTTGATGCCAAAACACTGCTTTATTATTTTATAGTCAAAGCCTCTGGCTAAAAGCAAAATATTATGTACCTTTTTCCGTCTATAACTTACTGAAATTGCAAGTATTTGATTTCATGAGGAATGCACATCAAGGAAGTAGGCCATATGTCATATGCACACTTTTAAACTATACTACAATATCTACATTGCATTGTGCCATAAATCAAGGGTTATGACACAAACTACTATAGGAAAAAGCATGTGGATGACATGCTCTTTACTGTTTAGTCCTATATGTGATGCCATAAAAACATAAAATCCTTACAACCTTCAGAGAGATATTTTAACTCTGTACTTCAAATCCATCATCAGTCTGAATGTTCCTGCTCTATTTATTACTCTTCCATCAATATATTTCTCTACTGCCCTGTTGAAACTATTTTTGTGAAAATATTCTTTCTAAATATTCTCTAAGAGACACTGTCAATCGTTACAATAACTCATCAGGACCCTCAAAGGGAGTATTTGTACAAAGGTAACTCAAAAACTCTCAGAAATAATATCAATGCACTCAAAAATGAGACTAAAAACTCTAAATCTCAATCAGTGGTGAAGCGCAGCTTTAGAAAAACATTACAGTTTGGGCACAGATGCAATGAATAATGATGTGCAGATGATTTTCAGGGCAGATCTACAAATGCTTCATTTAGCCACATCTGCACAGGCTGTTGAGAACAGACTTAATCTGGTATGCCAATACTCTATCATTACTGTGAACTGAGTTTTATAAAAGTATTAATTAATCTCTTTTTTCTTTCTTTTAAAGGAAATAATTATAGTTGCTTAAAGGCAGCAAATATTTTATTCAAAATTGTGACTTCCTGAAAAAAGTGTTTTGATTTTCAAGAAAACTATTTCAAAATGGAAGTTAGGAAAAAATAAACACTGTCTTTCAAAAGTGGGTACGCAATCACAATACTTTCTTCTTTCCTTTTTTAAAATGTTGTAGGATTAAAAATATCAGCCGCAATAAACTCTAGGTATCATATGAATCCTCCTCATTAATTTGCATTTGCTAGACAAATATTTATGTATTTCTCTAGTGCTTAACAGTTTGTTGATCTTTTTTTTACTCCTGCTTCTGCCTGGTATCATAATTTTACACAAGCCTCAACTGTATGGGTTTTTTTACTTGAAAGAGGATGTGTTAAGAGATCTGAGTAAAACAATTAACAGTTTTGCAAACTATGCTACTGTCATGGTCAGCTTCTGTTGGCTTCCACCAGAAGAATCCAGGCTGTAAGCTCTAATCTTTGCAAGAAAGTGGCTGAGCATTTATATTTCTTCCAACAGCTTGACCTGAAGTCACTCAGGTTAACTAGACTCATTTTTTAAAATCAAAACATCAATCTGATTCAAAGTGATGCTCACGGAATTTTTTCCTACTAATTTTAGGGGAGCCAAAACTATATCCAGAGCAGATAAATTTAACAGCAAATAGTCTTAATATCTAAAAATTTGCATAAGCTATTCAAATTAAAGTATAAAATGTATTTAAAAAGAAAATATATGAAATGCACTTGGTTACACGAACATACAGTGGTATAATGACCTCCAAGAGTTCTTATGAAGGCTACACCTATTTGTAACAAAACAAAAAGCAGTACAGCAGTATTTGGGAACATACACTTTGATGGATGCATAATCAGTGATCATGCCTCTCTCAACATCCAGCTGGAAATGTGGCTCCATTTAAGTCAGCAGGAAAATTCCCACTGACTTGAGTGTTGCTTGGATTTCACTACTACAGAACAACTCAGAGATACTCTGCTAGCCATCAGGCATCTACAATTTTAATCTTATCTTCCTGAAGACAAAACCTTTGCTCTTGGAATGCTTTCCTCCCAGTCACCCATGTCACAGCTGGTTAGATACGTAGGTCAGATAAGAAATCCATGAGGTGGTCAAATGGATAAATCTGAAACAGCCTTCAGAAATATGGTCACAATCACTATTGCTTTTCCTCCACGTATCACTTCAACACATTCTATTTTCCCTCCTGTTTTCCTTCTTGACTTCTGTATAACCAGTCCCAAGACTGTCCAGCTTTTGACTTCATGATACTACCACCATCATAACCAGTATGAGAGGCTCAAATACAGATAGCAATATTGTCCAAACGAATAGACTCAGAAAGGGGGAGCATAGAGCAAGGCAAGTAACTATAGCCCCAAGCTAACGTTTGGAGACTAAAGCCTACCCACTCTCAAACAGGATGTCTATGTAGTATATCCTGCATCTACTGCACTGAACAAAGCAATTGCTGTTTATATTTCTATACATCTTCTCTTTTTATCAGTACCATGATCCTGAAGTAAAGAAATAATCTTAACAAACTCAGCTGAGCCAAAACTCGTTTGTTTGCCTCTCCTTCTCCCAGGAATAACAGTTAGCACCAGTGAGAGTCTCTTTAACAAGCTATTTTTTTCTTCCAAGGATTTTACAGAATATGAAAGAGATGTGTTCATTATTTAACTCTCATATTCCAGGGATTTAAATCTTTTCTGTTTGTGTTATAAATTTAAATCTATATATAAAAATAAAATAATACAAATTCAAGTTTCTCAGCGTCGTAGGCAGAACTGAATTTTGCTGTGCTAAGAGCTAGTGCTGGTCCACTCCTGCCACCAGCAAGGCTCAGGGAGATGGAGGCTGGAAGCTGTGGGGGAAGGCACATTCAGAGCCAGGTTTGTTGTTCCTGATGCCTCCAGGCCCTGACTGTCACTGCAGCTCCTACTGTTACTTGAAGAGATCAGTCGGCTCATCTGCTCACGCTCCAGCAGCAGTCACTGCACCACACACTAACCTCTCTCGCAGCAACAGCAGCAGCGGCAGCGGCGGCAGCAGCAGCAGCAGCAAGCTCAGCATGCAAAATAAGCAACGGGGTCACAGCGGTTTCACCAACCCTGGTTACCCTGGGCTACTGCCTGCCTTGCTTAGTCCTAAAAGCCACCCAAGACACAGCCACACAGTTAGCTGCAAAGGGCTACACGTGTACTTACTTCTTCTACACCCTTTGCCAAACAGACACAAGAAAGTCCTCAAAAGGAAACAGCATAATTGTATTTACGCAAACTGAGCTCATGCTAATGTAACTGGCCGCTCCATTGAGCATATTACCAGTAATATATTAACATGTGGAAATGGCTGCTGAACTGAGGTTACAGATGTCCCTCTGGTTCAGAGTGCAGAATAGCCTAGTGCTTACCTGTGTGGATACGCTCTAGTGATACTTTTACCTATGTGCATCTTGGTAATAATTCAAGCCAACTCAGGTAGAAGAACAAATCATTCTTAGAGACGTTTAGAAAATCTGTTCTTTTTTAGCAAACCTGCAATACTTGGTACTGCATTCATTGTAATAATCTTGCTATGTTACTCCTACTTGAAAAGGCTTTACAGAACACACGACACTGAATTTACTGGATAGCCATAGTGCACCTAAACTCTTAACTCATCCTTTGGTTATCAAAGCATTTCAACTCCTGCTCTTTCAGGCTGGCATTACTTGGTGCATCCCCAAAAGACTACCGCTGGTCACATGTTCAGGCAGATATGCTGATTCAGGACAAGCCCTCCCTGACATTAGCCTGCAACAAGATCCCCTCTGCCACCAAAAGCTGAGTGACCAGCCTGCAAGAGCTGGCAAGAGGGGCCACATCAGTCCTCCTCTGGCAAGAGTCATTTTATACACATTTCATCAACAGAAACTAATCTTAATCAAACCCATAGTTTGTGCCCTTCATAAGCACAATATTTCTCCTTTTCGTATAGCGTAATGGATTGAAAAAAATGCACTTCGAAGGAAAAAAAACCTGATGTCTGTTTTCATTCTTTCGCAAATGAATTCATTGACAAAGGGATGATGAAATGTACCCCTTTTATTTTCTTTCTTTGATACATGGCTTTCAGTTATTATAAATGTCATTCTTGCCTTTTCTCTTTTAAATGCTATCTGACCCCATAAATCAAATTATTAAAGCTTTTGGATTCTCACGTAATAGAAATATTATATTGAACTTCAATCAGTTACAAATTAAACAATTCTAAGTGTGTTTCTAATTTTGAAGTATTTAATGAATCTTTAATGAAGAAAATATTGACTCTAATTTTAAAATCCATATTTTCTCCTCACATAATTTTAGCAATACCTCCCCTCACTGATCTTAAATTCACTAAGTGTATTCTTCTAACAAGATGAACACTTAAATCCTAGCATCATATAACATACACTGTTTATCACTGGAATGTTAATGATTATCCATATCCATTATCCTCTGATTTCTCAAATCTTCATTGAAATGGCAGGAAAACACTAACAACATCCGTACAATTACAAAACATATTTGATTTTAATATTTTCTTATGAAAAAAGCACCACTTTCTCTTCTGCAGATCCTTTCCTGAATTCATTTGTATTTAATGTTTAATATTTTTATTTGAATAATATTTATCCATTTAGAGGTTTGCTAGATCAAGTCATCTAAATGACTGCATTAAAAATCTAAAGCAAATCAGCCAGCCAAATACATAACACACAGCCAAGCACATTTTCTCTTATCTGCTGAAATGAACTATTAAAAGACATGGCAGATTCTCCTCTGTCCTTCAAACAAAGAAAAAAAAAAGATGCCTTTCAGGAAATGTCCTTTGATCAAACACAAGATATGCTCTAGTCATACAAATATTGGGCTCGGTAACAAAGCAATGGCATGATACTGAATGGACTATGATGAACAGCAGGCCGTGCTGAATGTTGCAAGGGTCATTATTCATTTTAAATTCTACAAAGCCATAAGAAATGATTTAGAAAAAATAGCAGAAATAATAAAGTAAAGCAGAGCTTTCCTGCTGAACACAGCATTGACAGTTGACGGAGTTAGACTACAGATATCAGTGTAACTATAAGTTCTGTTGCAGTAATACCTAAAAGCAGCAGTCAAGGAATAGGACCCTTTTGAGTATGCCTCTGCCTGTAATATGGAAACCCAGCCACTATATTATGCTTATATTTTTATTATAAATAGTTTGCAAGTACATGATCTGATGGGGCTGCCTAGTTCAGCACAGTCATCTGCTTTATTTTCATAGGGAATATAACAGCCAAAGCATTTGGTGGATTATGCTACATAATACTAAATTTAAACCTCTAATAGGTGGGCCAGATCCTCGGCCTTGAAACAGCCCTACTGTGCACTCTTAAGCCAGCAAAGCAGGCTTAGCTAACCATCTGACAAATTGGCCAGTATGAGAAAGTCTCAGGGTAGCACAGAACTGAAAATGCCTCCTGTCTCATTCCTGGCACTTGGCATATACCCGTGGGACCAAAATATTTCTGGACCATAGCAAGCCTTATCTAGTAAAGTCTAAACCATAAAGTTGCATGGTGAGGACGTTTATCTTCCCAGTAAACACTGGCTCAAAAGCTCCATTGATATAATGTAATCACAGCTGTACAACTCTCTGTTAGACTGCAGCTGTAGTCACCCCAAGATCCACCCTGAGTCACACCGAGATCCTAGCAGGCTCTGTGTCCCAAGAGCAGCAGGGCTTTAGGAAGCTGCTGTTGTATTTGCAACTTCCAGGTCAGATTAAATAAGTAAACATGATGCAGAAAGATCTATAGATGAATACAGATTCTAGGACCAGAATGGAGGGAAAAATATAAATTTGTTAGTTTATCTTCCACAATTGAGTCACACAACTGAATTCCCTTGTGTCATTTATTGTTAGACAATCCACCTCAAAATTATTTACCAACTGTACTGGCAGATATGATTAGAAAAGATTTGCCAACTGTACAAGCTGTTCTCATTACAAAGATAAATCTTTAATAACTTCCATTTTTGCAGCAGAAGAACTTTCAAAATGAACTTGAAGAAAGAAAATACATACAGCTAGAAGGATCTAAAGAAGAAATACTCACAAAACTGTATACAGCAAGAAAAAGAAGAATGATGAAATGTATTACCATACTAAAAAATACCAAAGTTTGTTTCACAGACATCAGTATCTGAAGTTCTACTTTGTTAGCTCGGTGATTCCATTGCTACAATCTAATAAGGGCCATGCAACCTTGAACAGGAGAGAAAGTTTCTGTGGCTTGTCATTGCTGGGAGAAATTACTTCTTAACCCTAATGCTGTTTAGTGCACTAGTATTAGAAGCTTGAATACTGGCTGTAGGAATTTACTCAAGGAACAATATCTATCGAAGTCAAAATTGATTATGATAATGAGCTTAAGTCAATTATCCAAACAATATTTAACACATTATAATTCTCCCCAGCCAATACAAGGAAGAGTTCAGCTTAAGCATGAGTCTGTGATCATCTGTTCCATACAGAACAAATTATTAACACATAGCTTTGTTTGAAAAAGATGCTCTTTGAAAGGGTATTACACTATTTTTCTGTACTGAGTATTTAATATAAAGCCCTCACTCAACTCTCTTTAATTATTTGGCCTAGCTGTTAAAAACATCTTGTTAGGAACATATTTCAACTTGTCAGAAAAGATCTACCACCACCTGTGCAGATAAAGGGAAAAGGGTTTAATTTATCTTGAAACACCATGGGTGAATGAATCTTAGTTTTGCTCTGCATAACTCCTCCTTCCTCAAACTTGGTGGAAAGCAAGAGGCATTTCTGAATATTATAGTAATTCCTGATATGAAAAAAACTTACAGCGGTGGCTGGAGTCAGGGAGAAAATACTGTGAAAGAATGCTAAGGAAACAGGGCCTTGCAAGGGTATGCTTAGTGCAGAAATGCTGGACCAGCTGCTTGGTTTAGATCTGCATAGCAACATTGCCATTTACAGAATGAAACGGAGCTGGGTAAGCAAGAGAATTCTGTTCTTCTCAAGAACAGAACAGCTAGGAGGAAGGGAAAGGTGCTATATTAAAGGTTTGCACTAGGTTAAAAACTAAAGTATCTGAGAAGAACTGAGCCAATTTGAGAAAAGAGAGAATTACATAAATCACGGATTTATGCACTTGCAGCATATCACCATGTGCTAATCTTAACACAACACTGCTATCACCTCGATTCAGCTATATACTCTCTAGATAGCTAACCTTTTTGGTGTTAGTGTTCAAATCAAAACAACATACAGCAGAGCAACACTGGTAGGGTTGTAAAAAGAAGTACTTAAAAACTGGAAATGGCACAGTTTGTATTACTGATCCCAGGCTCTACCCCAGCGCCAAATTTCCCCCAGCTAGAATGAGCCTCCTTCTTCACCTCTCTCAGCAGCCCCAGTCCCAGTTTGTCCTTGCCAGAGTCACCAGTCTCCTCTCACTCCCACAGCCTTCTGGCTAACTTGTCAACTCCCAGGGACAGTTTTCTCTCTCCATCTCCAGTCCCTGTCACAGGCTTTTTGTCCTAGTTCACTGTTTTTCCTCCTTAAATTTGCTTTAGTACGCTTTGCTTGTAAAGCATGCTTTTTCCCTGCCTGGAGTCAGCAGGATATGGAACACGTGTCAAGAACACAAAATACACGCTCCTTCTTTTGTACTCTTGTGCCCATAGCTACCTTGGTCCAGATCAGTTCTAGTGAAAATCCTGTTGTGCCTGTGAGTCTCTGGGAGAAAAACAGGAAATAATTACTTCATAAAGGTCCCTATATACTGTGGTAATACATAGGAGCTATGAGAACCTTCAACAACTTCAGGAGCAGCATAGATATTAGCAATTAACTGCTAACAATTCTCTCCTAAGCCTATACAAACTGCTATTTTTTCAAAGATTTATAGTGTTGCCAAGTGTGGGTCAGTTTTCATAGTGACATAAAACGCACTGCCCCAGAATGAGGGTGATGCACTACTTCGAATTACTGTCTTAAGGATTTTTCACATGGACAAAACAATACATTGTCCCCTGGCCTCCTCCTTCAAAATGAATTGAATTACTTTTCCTGAAATGTTATTTTAAAAAATACCAGCCTGCAGCATAAACCCAGCATGGAAAACTGCAGCTCAGAGTGCCAAGTTTCAGTGAGCTAGAAACTACAGATAAAACTGTCTCAAAGTAGGAAGGGTGAGGAAATCTTACTAAAAGCCAGTGCTACGAGTCCAGGTGATGTGCAGCTGCTGTCTATAATTAGTAATTAAGTTCTATAACTACATGGTACTTTCATAGTACTTCTTACAGTACATTTTTACCATTGTGAAGAAACAGAAACAGCCAACTTTCAGCTTCACCACAGCTCTGTAAAATGCTCAGTGATCTGTGCAGAGCAATCGAAGGTTATTACCTTCACAGGGTGCACAAATGTAAAAGGCACAAAGAGGTAGGGCATTGCATGCTACAAGTCTCTTTCCAGATATTTAAAAAGAATGCAGCTGTTGACTAAGCACTCTTCGCTCTCATTGAATTTCATAGGAGTACTGAAACTTAAGTGCTTGTGAAAAATACAGCTCTTAAATTCCACAGCAATGCATCTTGTCTAGTCATCTAGTCTACTGTGAAGTGAATAAAGGAAGGTGTTAATGTTAGCGAATCAGAATGGTAATGTTTTACACCCACTTCTCAGTCACTTTGTACAGATAAAAAAGGAAGATAGCAACAATAAGTCAGGCTCAGAGAGTGCTGAATACGAGTCACGTCAAGATGCCTTCTTGTGTACCTGTTTTTACTGCATTTTTCCTTTCTTAGAGAAAACTCTTTAAGGAAAAAGACAACAGTGTTGAGCATGTGTTTGCTGGTGCAAAGCTTGGCATAACCATATATCTTTGTGAACTCAATCTACAACAGTAACACAAAGTATTGCAACTTTCATAGACGCTGTTTCTCATCTTAGAAAGGTGCCATAATGGATTCTGACTTGCTCAAGCTCACTGTTTAGAAGTTGTCTTCTGCAGCCCAGAACTGGAAAGCTGCTTATCTCACAGGATATCTGAAGAGCGATAGTCAGCCTGTGTAGTAATGAGGACGAAGGCAGAGCAGCTCAGTACAGACTCATCACATGAATACTTACCCAGCTTCCCAGGAGTCAGCATTCTCTGCAGCTCCGGTGTTATCAGTACTTCAGCTTGCTCACTGAAAGCTGGCTCTCATCTATCAAGATGAGCTGCAGTCACACCTCTGACTGCAGTGCAGCCCTATCCTTAGATAAGATATGTAGTTTCAATTTCAGGAAAATGCTAATTCCAAGAGTCTCTGGTCTACTCTGCCACCTCTCAGGCTTTCACATGCATCATCCTTTAAAATCTGCACTTTTGCCTATAATGTTGCCAGTGTTGCTTGAAAGTCATACTGTTATTTACTGCTTAGCGCAAACGTGTTTCATTAGATGGCTGAGCTATCTAACAGTTCACTGTCACTGAAAGTGATTGTCTCCTTCTTTCCCTTGCTGCTCCCAGCAGTGTGACAATGTTCTTTTGTGACAGTTTTGGTCATAGTGTGAAATACCACGGTAATTCTTTAGCTCATTAAGTTCGAAGAGAACTATTCATTTTCTGTGATCATTTAGTTTTCTGCCAAAGCAGTGACCTGAACTCACTAAAGCTGGCAAATATTGGATTTAGTTCAGGCCAGCAAGCACAGGAGAAGATGAGGAATGGGACTTTCCTTTTAGGTGGCAATAAGGTGATGGGTCATCACAGCTCACCTTGTTGAACCACACTCCGATTTTAAACCTTGTGCTCTCTTTCTGCTCTTTTTTTAGAGAGGGACACTGACACTTTGATGTCTTCTCAACTTTTAATAAAGACTTTAAATTTGTTCAGCCACTATTGGCGTTATTTTCCCAGATAACTTATACTTTTACAAAAAATGTGTTATTGCATTTCTCTCTTCTTGTAGTACTGAAGACACAAAACAAATAGCAGAAAACATACTGCAGTTAGCCTTAATTATACTGGATTACATCCACCAGGGTTTCAACTACTGACTAGCCTTGGCTTTTGTAAGGGATCATAGTGATTGATCTGAGGCAACTGATTACAAATGTCTGTAAACAAGGAACTTTCAGCCTCATACATATGTTTTCTACAGCGAAAAGAAGATAGTTGCCATTTAAATTCTTCTTGGGTTATTAGTCCAAAGGTCAAACCTAATTCTGGTGTAATTCATCAATCAAAACCTTTCAAGAAAAAAATCAATTCCTTCAACTCATCCATGTACTGGTTTTTAAAAGAAATCATGTTCTTTTTTGTAATTCTCTCTTTTTTTTTTTTTTTAAGTATACTGGACTTGCATAATCAAAGCTGAACAATCAGATTTTCAAAGGAACTCAGCTTCTAGAAGCTCCCAGTATGGCCTAATTTTCAGAACTAAGCTTAAAAAAAAAAGAATTAAAGCCAATCTTAAATATAGAAGAAACATTAAAATTCTTAAAAATTATAAAATCTCCTGAAATATACTACAGTCACTCTTTCTAGATAACATATCATGTAGTATCTAGATATCATGCATAGTCTGTCATAAACCAAGCCTTTCCTTGCTATTATAGATGCATATAAAAATGGCCTAGATATATGCATAAGAGAAAAAAGTCATGGAGTTTCACGATGAAAACTTTTATCTGATTTTTAGTTAGCTAATGTAACTTATTTATTTAGCTTATGTAACTAATGTAGTATTTCCCATTTTCCAAGTAAATAGATTATATAACTATGGCTAAGATAATCATAATCCAAGTGTTCAGAAGGCCATCAAATGAAAATAAGGGAGCTATTTCTTAAGAATATTTCTGCAGAATACCACTGATCTGAGTGCATTTCCTTAAGAATTAGCATCTTCAATCTGGCCTAAACTTCCACGTGTGACAAAAGTCAGATTCATTCATCTCATCTATCTTTACATATCTCAAACGAGTATCTTAACATAGATAACAACTGCTGCATCAATACAGGTTAGTAAATTCAGTTTTCTATTGAGACAGATGAAACATAAAACAGAACCTGCATTACAACGTGTCCTCTCACCATCTACATCTCCATACGCATAAGGGCTATTAACAATTTCGTTTACAACAAATTACTTAATCAAACAGATGAAATGGGGAAATCAAACATGCATACAAAAATGAGTGGCTCCCAGCAGAACCAAGTACAATTTACCCAGTTATTGTTAAATATCCGCTGAAATTGTTTAAAAAGTCTCTTCAAATCTGAATGCCTGTAAGTGCTGCAGCAGGATCACTCAAATTTTTGCCTAAACTACGAGGCTTCAAAAAGAAGGGCAGGAAAGAAAGTAATATAAGAGAAAAATTATAAATTCTGTAAAGGGAAAAAGAACCACTGTTTAATGTCAAGATGTGGATGGGTTACACAAAGGCAGAGCAGGCTGCTACATAAGCAAAGGAGATGTTGCCATGAGAAACTCAGTGGAATATTAATGTTATCTCTCTCTCTCTCGCCTCCTCTCCCTCTCTTTTATCCTGTAACAATTTCATTTAACATGTAACAATGCCTAAACATAGTCTGCAGATCTGCTCCACCCTCAACACATCTGGACGTTCTAAAATGTAAATATGTTACACTAGAAGCTTATACATTACATAGGAAATGTTTTCAGAAATAAATTATAAATTAAAATTTTCAAATGCTTTCATATTTCAAAGCCATGTAAGGAACTTTATAACTGAGAAAGTGACAATTTATAGCCCCCAAAAAAGCAGTGCAGTGCTAAACATCAAGTCTTTTTCTCTGAGCTAGTCTTTAACCTTTCCATGACAAAAAGGAAAGGTGGAACAAAGGTGGTAAGCAAATCATATATAAAACTTAATTCTCAAGAGAGATGTAGGCATTTTATATTCCATGTCAAAATATATTTCTCAGTGCAATTTTATGACAGAACCATTTTGATGATTTGATTAACTGCAATGTCTCCATTTTCTCCAGACAGTTTTATTTAATATTTTTTCAATTACTGAAAAAGTCATTATCATTACATCAAGGTTTTTCTATCTTTGTTCTAAAAGTAGAATTTTACTATCAAAACAGTGGACCATCAAGGAGGAAACACACTACTGATCCTTGGAAATGTACAGTCCCCACAAACATCAGAAAACTTTCAAGTCAAGAAACCAAGCAAGTCCCTCTAAGTAGGTAAGTCCATTGGTTGAAAATAGAAATCAATGCAATGCATCAAAAAGTTGAAAATAATTTTTTTTGTTTTCTCAATATATTTTCAAGAAAGTACTACTGCTGGAAAAAGTCAGCTAGGATTTACACAAATTGGGTGAAATCAGGCTCCTAATAACCAGATTCCTAACTAGGTGGCCTGATTTTCAAAAACCTTAATCATTCAGAATGTCCCTTTTTATTGGCAGAAAAGCCAGTAATTTATTGGGGAAAGCATTGTTCTGTCTTTTCAAAAAACTTGGCCACTTACTAAGGGCTTTGACTGAGCAGTGAGGACAGGTTTTGGCAGGACCGTGGCCATGACGCCTCCTGCCCCAAGCCACCCAGCCCACCCTCACGCCCAGGCTCTGGCCTCCACTGCAGGACCCACTTGTGGTGACAAGCAGCCGCTGACCAGCTGTAGCTCACCGTTACAGCCAGACCCATTAAAGGAAAGAGAAACTGGTGCCAGTTTATCTAGATTACGCCTTCCAAATATTTCTGGCACCTAGACTATAAACTACAATGGATTAGATGCTTGGAGGGGGAAGAGAATTAGGAAAAGATGGCAAGGAGGAGCGTCACCTCCGGCAAGCAGGTATTTGCGCATTCAGCTCTCTCCTTTGACAGTATTACATTTAATCCCAAGCATCTTCTGTGACTAAACCCAGCTCTTAAATGCCACACTTGGAGAAGCTTGGGGCAGCGGGGCTAAGGGACAGAGCATGCTAGGAATCCAATTTGCAGGTGGGTGACATAAATACAGCCCACTCTACTTATTCTCCTCCACTTTTGTTTCTCTTCTTCTTCCCCTCTCATTACCCTATCCTTAATGAAATGGACCAAAAAATCACAGAATCACAGAATCATTTAGGTTGGAAGGGACCTCTGGAGATCATCTAGTCCAACCTCCCTGCTCAAGCAGGGTCACCTAGAGCACATTGCCCAGGATCACAATAAAAATATCAAAGGAAGAGGAAACTTGCTTACTTTTTTAAAGAAACGGCAAAAAACATCACGCCATACGATTTAAAGAATGTTCTCAAACAATTACTTTTAAAAATTAATTAAGGATAATAATTTGACAATGGCCTTTTATGTTTCTGATATTTAATTGTGGAAGCAGCAAAATTACCTGCAAAATCAGCTTAAACATGTCATGGGAAAGCACTAACAGTTCAAAAGGGCATTGAGTCTAATCCAGTCATTACATCTATGAGAGACAGGTTTGAGTCCTTTACTAGAAGAATAATGATTTCATAAAGTATGAACAAAATTTTGTTATGAAAAATACCTGTGCGTGTGTTCTGGAGATATCTCGTGTCATGGTTATTACTCTTTTTACTTCTGTTTGCTGGGAGTCCTCCTTGAATTCACTACAAGCACTACAGCATTTAGTTAAATGTTCAGAAACTCAGGTACATTCTATGATGGCTTTTTATTCTATCATGGCATTATAGGAAACTAAAGGTTTTTATATTGAATCCAGTATGTCTTTATTTGGCTCATCTCTGCCAAATCTTTATTAATTATTAGTCCTGATGCGTAATGCAAGACTCGGAGCACAAGTCCTAAGCTTTTGAATTTGTTAGACACAGATTTTGAATAGAAAAAAGTGGGCCAGTCTGGGTAAAATAAGAACCACCTCCACACGAAGCCTTACATTTCTCAGGATCAACTCCTTACCAGGCATGTTTGGACAGTGACTTCTTCCATTGCCATTTACAGCTACAAAAGGCCACTGAATATTTCCTGAGTTTATGCAGCACACTTCCCAGCTGTCAAGATGTGAAAGGATAATAGGAAATTATTTTTAAACTATATAGCACAAGTCTATTTTAATTTTTATTTAAATTGGAAAGAGGAAAAAGTGCCTCAGAGAAAGCCATAATGCTTTTTATAATAATTTTTAAAATGGTATTTCACACAGCTCATTGGCTTTCTGTTTTAATTTAAAAAGAAAAATCACCTTTATGCCCAGAATAAAAGATTTCTGAGGATTTCCAGGGAAAAATACATCTTCTGGTTAATGTGTTAAAAATACGGTGTTAAGCTGAAAATTTTTATCATAATAACTAATAATAATAATAGATAATAATAGATAATAATAGATAATATTAGTTATCATAATAAAAATTTCCCCGTAAGAGAAAAATATCTAAAACCTATGCTCTACTAACATACATATTAATCTCATCCAGAACCATAAATAACTACTACTAACCCACTAAAATACTTCAGCCATAGCTCGTTGTTCTTCTATCACATCGCATCAAGAAAAGAATTACTGTGGTGCCTGCCTACCACTTCGGTTTTAGCTGTAGTTCCAGCCAAGCTCCAGAGTAGAAACAAACATCACTGAAGAATTGCAGTTTTAATAGTTTGTGTACATTTGCATGTAGAAGATTCAAGTTGCAATTTAGTCACGGTTTTAAGTCAATAAAAATGAGTATTAGATTTTTGTTGGCATCAAAGCACTATAAAATTACTCATGTTCAATTACTCGTGAGAAAATAGTCTCCTCTGACTATTATGTGAAAATATTTCCTCTTCTATACTTCAATAAATCCCTATCCATTCTCATATTCTGATAAAAGTATAGCGAGGTACACTTTGCCATCTTTTTAGCATGCACTGTAATACTTAATAAGACATTGTCATGTCATCAAAAAGTTTCAAATATCAATGTAGGTATTTGTTCTTTTTGCCTGACTAGAGAGTGTTACCCCCAACAGTTTCCCAGCTTAGTGTAGTGTGAACCCGCTTAAGTGCTTCTGCCAGCAGAGTGGAAGGAGTGACGTAAGGGTGCAAATATGCTGTCAAAAACGGGGAAAGGAAGGGCTGTTTCTGTGAGGGACATTGTTGGCTTACGCCAGGTTTAAGTGCCTGCAAATTTAAAATGTTATGTAGTTGGTTCCTCTAAATACCAGAGGAGACCACATCACTTCCCTTTATCTTCTGAAGAACATACAAGTATCTAAGTAGAAGAAGGTTTGGCAAAAATACAATAAAAAAGCATTTCTTTATTATTAGAAATCTCCATAAATTTAAAGATGCTAGTTCTGCTATCACATGCATCTATGAGAATGTATTTGTTTTTTTAGAAAATCCTATGACAACTAATACTAAAATTTTACAGTAGTAAGGTACTTCTCATTTGGTGCTGTAAGAAGTACTTTAAAAGCCGCAATTTCCTATTGCTCAAACACATCCAAGGAGAAAACTCTAGCATTTCTTACCTCCTAATTGCTGAAATTAATCACTTTAAAGTCAAGACAGAGACTTAGATTTATAGGAGAAAAAAAAAATCCTAAAATTGTGAATTTCCAGTCAAACGCTTTATATATTAAAAACACATTTTCTTTACATAAAATGTCGGAAGCCTATTTGACAAAGGAGGATTTTTTTACAAATGGAAAACATCCTCTCACCTGCAATATAAGGAAAATGATAATAACAATAAATTTAGTGAGAGTTTAAGACTTGGCTTTTAATAAAAACTCACGACAGACTTTCTGGTGTTTTGAATAATCAATTATTCTTCTAATGACCGTTCAGAATTTAATATTTTCATCTCTAAAATATCTCCATACTGAAACAGTGTAGAATTTCAAAGACATTGATGTTCAAGACAGTGCTGTGCTCAGTCTTGAAATGTTGGCTTCTAGTACGATTCTTATTTGTTACACTGAAATTAGACTTTCAGGAATGCTCTAACATGAATGAAACAGATCTAAGAAACAATGACCTCATTCTGATCTAATTTTTTAGCACAGTTAACTTTGAAGTCAGAGCTGCTGAAGATCTATGAAACTGGCACAAGTAGGATTGAAATCAGGTCCCTTGTCTCTTAGAATTTAAAAGCGAGGGGACTGTGATGGTATATCACTTGCTTGGCAAGTCTGTTCATGTAAGACATATACTACTCCTGCAGTAGTAGCACTCAGACGTAAAAATGGGCTTTCTTCTCTTCTCACATCATGTGCTACAATTAATTTTTAACCTGTGACAATAGCAAATTGTTTCAAAATAGACTTTATTCTATATTAAAAACTGAAGAGTATTGGATTGATTTTAATTTTGCCATAAAAAACTAGGTCCGGCAACTTGTTCCGTAAGGGACAACGTTTGCAACTTCTGCAGTGAAAAATTGCAGTAATTTATATTTTTGTAAATAAGCATAACACGACCAAGAAAAGGTTATATATCCGAGTTTTCAATACCCTTAGTGCCAAAGAACAGAATATTAGCCCTTTGTCCTGCATACACATATCTCTACTCAGATAACCTGTGCTCTAGAGCTTTCAGTCAACAATACTGGTACTTTGAAGTGTATAAGACCATGGGAGCCTATCTATTTGCATGTTATCTATTTGAATTTCTGTGATAAAAACGGGCATCCATCTAGCTATCATGTTTTAATAAAAGAACAGTAAAAGTAAACAGTGAACTTAAGAACTGAACCTCTGACAAAGCACATTTGCCCTCTCCAGCACAGATTCCACCCACCTAAGATGTCAGTCACCATCTGTGCAGAGAGATACCTCTCGCAGGGCACGCTGGAAGGGGGTGGCAGCCTGGTGTGCACGTATTTACCTAAACTGCTCACCACTGTCAAAAAATCCACATTGTCCTACTTTATATTTAGAGTAATCATCCAGTATCCCCAAATGTGCTCACCCCAGGTACACTTCGCCTCTGCATTACCTACACTCTGAGCACGGGTGCGACAGCCGCAGGGAGCACTGCATTGCCTGGGCCTGACTGCGGCAAGCCTCCTTGGACTGCACTGCAAGTGGGACAGTATTGCCACTAGGAATACATAGGCAGTGGTACTGTATGGTTTTCTAACAATATCTGGGAAATCTGCACATACACAGAACAAGTGTGCAGCACTCTTCCTCACTCTGCTACATGCTAGCTGACAAATTTTGGAGGCCCATTCAAACTGGTCCTAGGACCTATATTTCTTAAGACAGAACTGACAAACACCTATCTACAAACACAAATTTAAAAAATACTTTATTATTTCATCATAATAGAAGAGATTTATATTGGACAAGCAATGGAGACAGCTTGGACTAGTGTGCACACGACAAAAACCATAAATTCATTCGAAATTTTGTAGACAGTGTCGTTCAATTTTCACTGTATTGCAATGAGCAACATGACAATTCTTATCTTACAAATCATGTTTCTCACAGCTTTGAAACCGAACAAAGTAAACAGGAATAGCTTTGAGAAAGAATAGGTGAATTTAACAATATAGAATGTTTACAAATTGATCATTATGATTTTTTACATTTACTGATTGAGGATCCTTTTTATTGTCTCCTAAAAGTTACAATTTCATAAAACGACTGGCATTTCAAGAATTGTTTTTGCCTAACATCTTAATCAATTTTGTTCTTTTAGGAAATACACCTAGCATTTTAGTCCAAAATATATGGTCACCTTTTTTTATCTGTAAAAAATATTTTTAAACACAACCACACTGATGGGGAACGCTATCCTGCAGATAAAGCGGACCATCTGCTACACCATTCCCCAGGGTTAGTGACAATGCTGAAAAGGAGATACAGCTTTTGCAGTTTCTGTCACACTAGTGGCTCCTCATCTTAGTCCCACGCTTCACACCTAGGCCAACTCCCTCTCTGCTCCTCAGGCTGTTGCTGCTAGACCTGCACTCCTTCCTCAGTAAATCCCAGCTCCCTACGCCAAAGCTCATATGCCCCGCTCAGCTCTCCTATACTTCTCTCTAAACATCCTTTTCTCAACCGCTCACAGCTTTTCCCAAATCTTCTCCTTATGTTTCCAATCTGCTGCTTCTCAGCCAAGCTCAGTATACTGCAACCTACAGGTCTGTCTCCTTCACTTTTTCTCTTCTTCCCAGAATACAGCTCACGGGTTCAGTCTACTTGACCTGCAGGTTTTGTTCTCCCCTCTTCTGGTTCACTCCAGTCTCAGTAACCATCTCAACCCACTGGTTTGCAGCTACGCAATCCCATTTTATTTTGTAGTTCTTAAACTTACTCTCCAGGTCAGTCCAGCCTCCTGCAGCCTCTGGATTCCCACTCCAATATAAAAATTCTCAGGCTAGTTTATGACTCGTATTTCCTGATCCAAACATAGTTGCATTACAAAACCTACACTGGATCTTAAGAATCTAGCTCTTTTCCTTCTACAGTTGAATCTCCATCTTCAATGGAGAGTATCTACAATACCAGTATCTACAGTACTTCTTCATCATTCCTGTGTTTCATTCAGCTGTCAACTGGGTGCCTGAGTGATGTTTAGGTATTTACCAGCTTTCTCTGCTCCCATTTCTAGCTCACAGTTTCCCTCATCCCAGATCTAAAAGAGCCAGGAGCATTTCAAGGCAACAGTTTCTCTGGTCATTACAAGAAACATGCAGAAAAATGATTTTGCCTGGTCCCCTCCCTGAAGACAGTCAAGTTATATTTTCAGAAGTTAAGGAAAAATTACCTTAAGACAGACAGCTACTGAAATGAGCTCAGCCCCAAATATTTAAAGTCACAGGCATTCAGTAATAACAGATGCTCTTCCCAGAGCTCTTAATCCAGCAGCTGGTGCCTGTTTCCATTGGACTTGTAGAATGAAAAGGCTATCTTCACTTCTTACATGTATATGTATGTTTAAAAAGGTAATGTCGACCTTTTCCTATTGTGGATAAGCTTGAAGAGGTAAACTTGCAGCTCTTTTAAGAGTTTATGGCTATGTTTTGAGATAATTCACAATTTTTACAGTAGTTTCTCAAAAAAAGTATAAAGGGCTCGGAAAGTCTTAGACGTAATTTAGTGAACAGCTGTTCCTGCAGCTCTGGCCCAGAATGCTCCTCACAGCTGAGCAGTTACTAATATTTATTTGCAGATTCTGTGAAAAGATATGGAAAACCCATACAGAAGGAGATGGAGAACAAATTATTCTCTTCTTTTGGAGAACAAACTATTGCTGCATCCAAAAATCTCACTCTAACATTGCCACCCTTTGTGGCTCTGAGGCTGAATTTTTTATATTTAGCATTACATTTTAGGCTAAACAAACTTTGTACGTGGCCTAAAAGAACAGCTGATAACTCCTCAGGTCTGAGGAGCACTTGTAAGGCAGAAAGCCAGTAATCTGTGGGGAGGGGAAGCCCATTTTTTATAGAACGTGTTTTAAATAATTAATGGCCATTTTATCAATTAAGGAAATAACGTATTGCAATACATGGGAGATGGGGTTTTATGTGTTGGATTTCTGTTGGTGGTGTCCATGAAGAAATCACTTGCTTATATGAACTCTGAGCGCAGGCTGTTTCACACAGTAAGAGGCATTCATGAAAATAAAAACAATGATGTAGGACTTCCTGGGTCTAGCCACAGCAGTTGTGAAGGCTGGCTCCAGATGGTGGGAACCCCTCCTCCTCTTCTACTAGCAGTTCTCCGATCTCCTCCCCCACACCTAGCAGAAGCCAAAGCCCCCAAATCCACTCAAAGAAACACTTGCCTGGAGCTGCCGCTTCAGGGTTTTAAGAGTCGGAGAAAAGTCAGAAGCAATCAGACCGCTTCCCCCACTCTGGCAGTTGAGCTTTCTCCTTTACAAAAATCTTTCTCCTCTACGAAAAGCCCAGGCTGTTCTCCAGACGAGTTCCAGCTACAGGCCACTGGCTGCGCCACGCTGACTAAGCTATCGTCTATACAACATGAACACTTCTTACATAATTCATTCACAATCAGCAACACATAAAGTAGGGAGTTTTTTCCTGTGAAATCTTGCAAGCATTTTTCATTCATTTATCAGATAAATGCTCAAGGTAGCTCCATTCACTACCTCGGAAGTCACCATAGGCATGACATACTATCATTACTAATATGATACATATTATTATTACCAATAGAAATGTGTTTTCTTTCACAGTTGAAATATAAAATTATCTGTGTAAAAACTGTCATTTACACCAGATTATGGTCACACAGACCCTATTATTTCTGTACATTATCTTTTGCATATGCTTTTTATACTATGTGTACAAATAATGTTATTTGTATATTAAGTTGTATAGTACGTTTCCTATTGTAAATTTCACTAGATAAACACTTTGTTACTACTCTCCCAGATAATAATTGGGTCTGTTTTCTACCACGCTGCTACTAAGAGTGAATCATGAATCCCTGGAAGCTGAAAGGAATTTTGCTGTTGATCAGGAAGATTAAAGCGGTTTGGATTTCATCACAGGAATTTTGTATTAGTGCATCTAACTGTCTACCTCGCCTTTGGACCAAATTTCCTTCTATTCTACCCTAGTTGCTGCTATCGA
Source organism: Struthio camelus (assembly GCF_040807025.1). Taxonomy (NCBI): domain Eukaryota; kingdom Metazoa; phylum Chordata; class Aves; order Struthioniformes; family Struthionidae; genus Struthio; species Struthio camelus. The sequence goes on from NC_090943.1 coordinate 144,954,621, forward strand.
CATATGAAAACCCAGAGTAATTTCACTTAACTCAGATGAATTACTTGCTTCAGAAACAATGCTGATAACAAATTGTAGCAAATTTTCTAGTCTCAAACCGCAATAGCAGATAAACACTGAAACTTTATAAAAGACACTTCCTTTTCCTACCTGTTCATACCTTGAACATTGCTATTAAGGAACACAAAACATTCACAAGTGTGAGGAAAAGAGGCAGTGGCATAACAATAATAATAGAAAACAAGTTACAACTACTATACTTTAGATCAACAAGATACATGAAGGTAAGTGATCCAATATTAACTTGATTCAGCTCATCTAACAGTTTAAATTGATGGTCCCCAATGTTTTCATGTTTCAGTCATATGTAGGAACTGTTACCTTTGGATAGGTTGGGAACTATTCCAATTAATCTCAGCTTTTCTTCTGACAATGGAATAACTCCAACATCATGAATCCTAATAAGTGCTAAAACCAAAATGCACCAGAGCCCCATGGCAAAAAGAAGTCTCCACTGATAGAAACCACCTCAGTTATTTCAAATACGTTTTAAAGTTTGAATGCTTAACTTTATACAGACAGTTTTTTTGCCAGATCAGATGTTCTTTAACCTCAAGCAGCCACCTTGAAGCTGGTTTAAGCTCTGTATCGTGTGCTTTACCTAAATGAACAGCAATGCAGTCATGTGGCCATGCTTGATCCAGATCAAATTTGTACTGATGGGAGACCAAGGGGTACGCAAATCTGGTATTAATGGTCATGAAACTATGACTTTGTATGACAGTCCAGCTCTAGATACTTTGCGGATTTAATTAACATATTTTTCAATAGACATGGTTTTCCCTTTAACATATCCAGATACTTCTAGTAACAGTTATGTTCTTCTCCACGTAAATCTTTGTGCAATTTGTCATTAAATGTGGATTTCAATACATGAAACAGAAATCAAAAAAAGCCCAACTCCTATCAATCACAACAAACTTAAGATATATTTGAAGAGCTGTTGATATGTAGCTGCAAAACATTCTACTACGTAAAACAGAAATACAAGGGAATAGTAAATGAATCACATCTATACAGTGAAATAATCAAAAAATTAAAAAATCTTACCTTTTTCACTAACACTTTCGCTTTCAATCTCTACATCATCACAACTTGTGTATTCTGGAGTAGAGGCCAGTTCTTCTTCTGAGCTGCTTAACGAAACCTGGCGCATTTTACCTCCCTTTTTGGTTTTATGGGGCTTTGGTGGTGGAGGTCTGACAGATTCAGACTGGTCTGAGCTGAGCGAATCGTTCCGTAACATAGTTTCCATCTTCTCACGTTTTGTTTTCCGTACAGCAGAATTGGGATCCAAATGGTGTTGTTTCCTTAAAGAATCAGAACGCCTCATGTCTGGTCTTTCCAGAGGAATTGGACTCCTCCTAGGTGTAGGAGGGCTATGGTTTGTGGTCCTCTGACGATTGGGACTTGGTCCCTGAGCCTCTCGAGTTCTTTCCATAGAGTATGAACGCTGATTCTCCATGGCAGCTCTGCGCTCAGACACAGATCTTTGTCTTGATGGTCGTTCCATCCTCAGCATAGATATCCGGGAATCTTCCAACTCAGTATTTGCCAATGAGACATCACTATGTCTCCGTTCATGACGTGCTCGGGATACTTCGGCATGGATACGCATTTGTTCCTCATATGGTTGTGGCTTAACTGGATAACGAGCCAGATTAGGATCACTTCGGTATCGTGCCTGGTATTCCTCTTCCCTCCGCTGCCTTTCATATTCTTCCCTATTCTGTACATCCTCTTCCTCTACCGGATACTCCTTGGAACGCCTGCGACTCCTTCGGTTGGAATCTCTGTAATCACCTGGTTCAGGTTCTTCATATAACTGAGGGCCACGCTGGGACCGCCTATCTGAATAATCTGATGGTGACCTGGGCATTGCACTGTCTGATGTAGCATACTGTGAATATTCGTCTCTTTCTTCCCTTTGGTCGTATCTTCTGTTCTGATCTCTTGATATTGATGGGCTTCTTTTCCTAAATAATCAGTACAAGCAAGAAGAAAGAGAATTCTGTCAATATTGCCCGCTGCACAAATAAACAGTTAACGCTAACTGATACAATAATCAACTCATGGGAAAAAAAATCCATTCATTGCATTTCTTTCTGAATGCGCTTGTGCATTTTCGGCACTAAATTAAAGAAAGCAAGTCATTCTGCAAATCTATTAACAGAGCACAATTTAAGTCACAAATAGCTTTACATAAAAAATGTTAATATGATAATAACATATACTTCAATATATAGAATATAAGAATATAGAATAGTGTAATCATTTAACTGTTTTACAAGAATTTCAGCTTTGTAACCCCTGGTAATGATTTTAAAGTGATATAGCCTGACCTTAAAGTGACATACCTTGATAATATAGTTTTGTTTCTCTTTTACAATCCCTATAGAAATTAAGGCCAGATGGATCATTCAATTAGTCGCTCTGATCTTACAAGAGCCATTATTGCCTAAAAGCATATGCTTCTGTTCTCACAAAACTATAATGCCTGCCAAGAGCAGAAATCAAGACAAAGATCCAATGGCAGCATTTGTCTAAATTACATAGTCTACATAAACTCAGAAAGCAAACAATTTTTGTGTTGTATAAGAAAGCAAAGAAGAGCCTCGAGGTCCTGCCAGTCCGAGCTGACAAAAAACCTCCTTCTCATCCCTACTTTTGACGATAGTATTAGTCCAAGTATGTGAACAAAACACACCAGACAGATACCAGAATGGATTTCCTGTACCACGTTAAGCATTGACTAGTTCTTTGCAATACAGCATATCCGGCCATAGACGATTTCTGAGGCCTCAGAAGTATGTGAAAAAAGAACTGCTCATCAACTGATATTCTTTCCTGGTTCTGACAGATGATTGTCTGAAGCTTTCAGTTTTATTATGGACAATATTTCAATATGGGAAGTGCCTGGAACACATTATGAATGTTATAAATCCCGTTTATTTGATACTGCACTGTTTGCTACTTGGTTAGAAGGGATTAATCATATAGGGGGTAGTGACTCATAGCAGAAAAAAAAGACAAGAGCTTCAGACCAAGCCTTTACCAAATCTTAAAAGTATAATGTGCATGTTAAATGCTACTTCCAGACATGCCCAGCTTGGTACTTTGTTTTTAACCCCAGATGGAACTGGAGGAGTTACCCACAGCAAACTTGGAGCAAAGATCCAAGATGTGGAGAAAAGAGACAGAAAGGCAGCAACTGCTGTGAAGTCTGAATGGCTGCCCTTAGATGTGGGATTTCTCTGGGATAACAGGCCAGCTGAAGCTTTAAGCAACGAAAATATGCATGTAAATATATTCTTATATTATCAACCCTTTGCTCTTCTTATAAATTGTTCTATCTTTATGATTAAGAACCCTTTGTAAATGGTTTTTACCCTCACAAATGGCCACTGATCCTGAAAAGCAGCCTTGCAGGCAGACAGTGAGGAGAAGATCCTGCCTAGTGCGAGGAAGGATGCAGAAAAGAAGATCAAAGCCCTGCTGTTGCCACAGTTGTCCTAAAAGAGATAAGGTAAGGAAAAGCTTCAACTTAGTGAAGGGGAAAAGGAAAAACAGGCTTTTTGATGTCCAGGAAAGCAGGCTGAAAGGGCTCTGCCTTGCTAGTACGCAAGAAAATGCTTTTCTCAGAGCCAGATGGGAAATGCAGTTTCTGCTCAGCAAGGGAACAAAGCCGCTGGCTAAGAAGAGTTTGTGTGGGGGGTGACTGGCAAATTGGCACCCTGTCTTAGGTACCATACAGGGTCACTAAACTGTGCTTGAAAGATTTGGATCCAGTCTTGCCTCGTAAACATTAAAGTACTGTAGCCTTATAATGGCATCTGCAAACGAGGAAACTAATTTAATCTTGCAAAAGCGCAGCTCTTCCTGTGAAGCATGACAAATAATATAAGCATCATTTGGATGCCTATTTGCTTACAGTGATGTTAAGATGTCCTATCTGTCTTATTAAAGTGTCCACGTACGTATCAGCACGTATCCTAACCTCTGCAAATTTAATGAGAACTCTATGGGTCCTGCTATCGAGAAGTCAAATTGAATAGTCCTAATGTGACATGAACAGAGAGTTTCCTAAGTCTAAAACCAGAAGGAATGGGCAATGGGAACAGATAATTCCAGAACTACTAGAATGCAGAGAGTTTGCAGAGACATAGACGTTTTCAGTAATACCACAGAGATATCAGTGAAGAGGTATGTGGGAACTTATTTTTAAGATATTCATTTTCCATTTAAATATCTCAGACGATAAAACATATGCCACATCCCCAAATAAACTATTCCAGTAGCAAATTACCTTCACTGTTGAAAATTTCAGCCATGCCTATAATAAAAAATTGCCAAACTTCAACTCCCAGATTCTGTCACCCATATTGCAAAATAATAAATCCACGTCACACCGTTCTCATAAAAATGCAAAGAGTAGAGAGAAAGCTGTTCTGGAAACATCAGAACTATAATGGCAGATAAGAGCATGGTGGAGGGAAGGATGGGTTGAAGGGATAAGGAAGATGAAATATCCATATGAGTAAAAATGATTATTATAGACTTTCTGCTGAGATAAATACACTTCTGCCAGGAAAACATTTCATCTGGGGAACGGCTACAAGATTTAGCAGTAAAAATACCCTTTTTTGCTAGCATGAGCTATGTCAATGAGAGTAGAATGTGCCAATATAGCACTATGTTTTTATACCTCTAATAGAAACATTTTCTGACCCTGTATGCTACATCTACCACAAGCAGTCATTGCCTTTGCTCCATTTTGTTGCCAATATATGAATATACCAGCACACCTATGGCCTACAGTAATGTAAAGATCAACTGAGTCCCGAATCTATTCTAAGTTTTCACGGGAGGAAACAGCCTCACAGAGGCGCTCCACATGGCAACTATTAGGCCATGTGCAAGAATTAGGACCTTCCTGTAAGGGCAACTTGCACTTGCAACCTTGCACTTGCACTCTTGCAACCTTTTTCTTCAGAGAAAGCAGCCCGACAGGTAAAAGTCACTAATTTAATTCCTGGCCTATGTTGACTGGGACTGTGAAACTCTCTTTCCAATTAATTTCATCCCTGCTGAAGGGATTTAACTTCACTACCAGCATCAAATGCCAGAAGTTGTAATCCTATCAATCAGAAATAAATTAACTTTACCTGTGCATCTGATGGGCCAGGAACCTTGCTAGCAAGAAAAGGCTCATCCTGTCCAGCAGTCACCACACTACTCATTATTCAAGCCTGTGCACTTTATTGGTCATCATAATACAATCAGCCCCTGCTTTACCATTACTCTTTTTTTTTGGTTATAAAAATACCTGCTACAAATATATCTGTACAATGTATATGCTTTAAAACATACGACAGGATGTATAGTACACATGAAAACTTACATAGTCTGACACTACTATTAAAAATCTGCTGTTATTTTTAGATCACAAGCTAATTCTCACTCACCTTCATGAGCCTTTGCCTAATCCATTTCTCACTATCACCTACCTTTAAGATACCTTATAAAAGCCTTTCCTCGTGTTCCTCCAGCTAGATGCACCGTGGAAAATCATTACTCTTGTCCTTGCAGGACTTTACTGGGACATTAAAAGCTAAGAGAATTTTGAATGTTTGACAACAGCTGTGATACACACCATCCAGCCTGCAGCCCAACTAACCACTGTGTATCTCCTGTCAGAAGGACTACCACCTTTTCTGAAAAGGTTACTACTCCACTGAAAAATCCTCAAAGTCATTGTGATTACTGTTTCTTTGAATCAATAATAAAATAAAAACCCTACTATATTTAGAAAACTCTAAAATTTACACAGGTCTTTATGTTAGGCACATTCTATAAATATTATTAACAAATTTTCAGATCTAGAAATCAAAATTTATTTTCTACTAATTATCACTGTACATAAAATTTTTTCTTTTCCTCTTATGAAGAGATGACATTTACTCTTGTAATACGTACCTCTAAGCCTTCCACTGGTGGAAACCTTATTTACAGTGCAATGCAAATATCACTAGTACTACAAAAAAGCAAATGGCTTGACTGTAATCTGACCTCCTGCTCATATAGTTAAATTACTCAGCTCCCCCACACTCCAATAGCAGATAAGTACTTTAAATATGGCACACAAGAATACAGTAAGTCTGCTTTGATGACTCTGATTTCAGTACTAGAACTATATAGTTTGAAAATCTTTGGCATTCATTTGTATTCTTCCTTGACGAGAAAAATACCTTTCTGCTTTTTGCTGTAGATTTTTTAAAAAATGACCATAAGAGTATTGAGGAAGAAGAAAATATGAAAAGGCAAGTTTCCATCACTTTACAAAAGCTAGTCACATTCAACCACACTGTAAAACAAAAAATTTAATATTACAGTCAAAACTAGATCTCAGATCTTCCTGGCTACTAATCTTGTTCTCAGAACAACAGAAGACAGTTAAATTGGAGAAAACTTTCAAGAAAATATCATTCTAAAGCTCCATTCACACACACAGGTACCTGAAATCATCCACATAAATTTGGAGATTTTTATAAATAAGAAGTTTTAGGCCAATTAAAGAAAACAGTAAGTGCTCAGTTGGCCTGAGTCATGATCAGCTATTTGAAAATATACTAGTCACCTATTCGTAACACTTCATTATAATTTACCAAAAGATAGTCTAATATTTTGATCTCTATTCCCTATACATTACCAAGGAACACAATTGACCAAAAAATTAAAACTGAAAATATTTGTCCTGTACCTATTCTAAATGAATTAGAAAGATGACTGCATTATTCTATTACAATTTTTATCTGTCTGGTCTTTCCTAGAAAAGTTATTTTCCTTCTATTTCCAGGAATAAGAAATGTTTCAGAATTAATTTGAGCACTCATAAAAGAGAAATACATGAACTGAGAAAGATTCCTTATACTTTCTTTTGTTTCAGCATCAGTAAAACTATGCTCATGTTTTAGTAGTAGGGACCACTGTTTTGATACAAACAAAACAAAACACACACTGTTATTCAGAAAACTCTGTCACAAATGACTGCACAATTAGGAAGGAATAGTTATAATAATGAGCCTTGACTCATGTCCTAAAGCTAATTTTGCTAAATTCCTTTCAAAGTACGATACTTTCAATACATGAAAGAATAATTCAGAGTATGTAAATGTTCGCATTTTCCTCTGGGACTCTCATGAAAGCCATGCAAGGGACAGGGCTTCTTGGGAGTAACAGCATAAATTACATGGAGCACAGTTTTGTCTCTCCTTTTCTAAGCTGCTCTTGTCAGGAAAACCACATCTATTGGTTCCCCGAATGATCATACAAGAATGGCTCTATTCTTCTGTGTGTTACATTCAAATGCTAGTCAGGTACCTGTTTTGAGTCAGTGACAGGGAGCAGATACAAGACAATCATGACACCTTGCAAAAGAGTGCCGGAACTGCAAGAAGATGAGCTGAATACACTATGGACCTTGCAGTGAAAACTGCTAAAAAGTAAATAGGCATTTGGAACTCAGTAATGAGATGTTAATTACTTTGCTTTTCAGATACTAAATTTTTAATTTCTACCATGCCTATCCAAGCAAACCTACACTGCGAGTGCAAAGAACCCACAAGACTTGCACCACAAAGTTGGGGAGAACAGACTGCACTTTTCAGGGAGCGCTCTATTCTTTCACTGTTAGGTACCTTCATGAAAGTTATGAAATTTCCACAAACTCCCTTTGCCATACTAAGGTATCAAAAAAAGATTTACCAGTTTTTTGGAAGTGTTTATAAGCGACTAACTGGTATTGATTTAATTCCTTTTCTCATTCTCTGTTTGTAACTTTCATTAAACTGTTTTACTGAATCCCATTGTGCATGAGAAATCATTTTGCACACACTGCAAAAGCAGCTATGGCTCCAGCTTATTAAAAGTAAAATAGCTTTTTCTGGCTTTTAAGTAGCTCCAATTTCTGCACAGAGAACTTTCTGCACTTCTTCTATACTGTCAAGATTTATACTACGCTAAATCTTCAGATTGTTCTCCTCTCCTTCGTTTCTCACTCCTAAAAAAAGAACACTAGCAACCAATGCATGACTTTCAAGCTACAGTATTTAGAAAGCCAACTCCAATAAAAAGAAAAGGGTTTTAATTTATCACATTTTTTGACCAATACAGTTTTAAACAGGCTGCCTTGAAGTACACCTAGTACTCAGAGATTTAAGCAATTCATTACATTAAGTTCATCTGAGACATTACTTCATTTCTCATTTCACCAATGCCTTACAAATTGTATTTTATAGCAACTATATTTTGAATCACTAAAATGCCTTCCAGCTAAATATTTCCAAGCCATAATGAATTAACTTTACAATGATGGTTATAAAATTTACTGAAGCATGAAAATAATACTGCAGGTGTTGATCTCTAATAGATTTTATCAGATAATACAAGTTCAATGACTGCAGGCTGGTATCAATGGTATGAAAGGAAATTTGTGGTACAAAATCATTAACATAAAGAAATTCACCACTGATAACAACTTTGCTTTGAACTTGATACGATTATGTAGACACACAAAATAATGCAATTACCTCAGAACCACCTATGTTCTATACAAGCAACTCGGCAGAAATTCAGCATTGCAGCTTTGAAGGGTTTAATCAGTATGCGTGGGAGAAAGAATTATAACACAGAAACAAACTGAAAAAAACTAGTGATTTTAAATATCTCTTGCTAATCTACACATGTTTCAGTAACAAGTTTGTTTCACAGCTTTATATTAAATCAAGAACATGACATGTGGCAAATGGGACTGCCAATGGAAGATGTTTCTCTCCTCTTTTGTTATGACCGAGTTTTCACTATCACTTGTTTATGTCATATGATTTCAGAGAACTACAAGGAGAACAGGTTTTAAGTTAAAAGAATTTGTTATAAACATATAACATATGACTATTTCTGTACTGTAATTTCAAAATATAGCCTTTGCTTAGTGATGGTTCATTAATCCACTGTAAATTTTATAATAATTAGAAGCATGCACACACACACGCAAAAATATGTCCTTGTAAATTTGCATAAAAACTACTTTTGAAGATATTAATGAGAAGTAATAAAATATTTCTATTTTAATATTACTGTTCATTCAGCTACCTTGATGAATGCTTACCATTTACAAAGAGGTAAAACATCCTAAAACTTTTCTTTTTTTAAATTTTTGAACATTTTCAGAATGTATACTTTGCTAATGATCTCTACTGAATACACACCCAAAAAAACTCACCCACTTTTTCAGTAAAATCATTTGTTGAAAATGCTTAACTTAAAAACAATACTAAACTGCTTAAAACTCTTTCTTGAATAATTAGTCAGAACATGCATTCTATTATCACTCTTGATATTGACACCAAAGAAATCATTTGCATAAGGTCAGAATCCATCAGCAGCTGTCACATAGGATTCAAAATGAGTGTAAAACCTGGGGTGTTTAAAGTACAGTAGGTACACATACATATTAAAGCATAAGAATGAGTTAAAAGAATACGGAATAATATAAAATGTGACTAAATTCCAAAATTCCAAAATTCTACATATGCTATTTTTATTAAAAGAAATTCAATTCTGCAAGAAAAATTTTTAAGTTGCAGAAAATATAATTCAACGTGAAATATTAAATTAAGGAAAAATGCAAGACTTCATTGAAGGTACTATTCTCCTATATCTAAAACTCAACAAAAAGTTTTTCCGTCCTTCCAATAAGCTTTTTTGCTCAAAATAAGAAATATCTTCCTAATCATCCCAAAAGAATAAAATACGCTGAGCATTATACATTGCTTTCACATAAGACATTCAGCACCTTTCTTCCTTGCTTTACCTTTTGATCAGCCACTGCACATCTGGGAAGTAGGAAGCCTCAGGTTCATGAGAATACATCAACTTCTGTTCTGGCTAGGTCTTTCATTTAATCCTCTAGGTTCAGTGAAATCATATGAACAGTCTCTTAATTTTGAGACAAAATTATTTAAATATATTTTATCATCCTTTCCCTTCCCCTAAAACACAGTTACAAAACATAAGGCATCTGGGAACAAAAAAATCCTGTTGTATGAAATACCACCAGTTCAAGTCAGAGAGCTGACCCAAAGGGAAGCTATTGGGAGCATGAGACGAGTGTTATAGTTTAATGCTGTTACCATGTGCTGTATATAGCTGGAGGTCAAGGAAGAATTTACCCTATAAGGAGGATTATGGTACTTAGCTGATTAGAGCCTTGCTACAGTACTATTGCCTGCAAATGTACAGGCTTGCAAGATACTCATTTTAAACTATTTTTAAAATTTTCCAGTTCTAGTATTTTGCGATTTGTGGTACTATGTCCAGTATCGTTTCTTGTGTTACACATCTCAAATGAAACTATGTAATATTTATTATTTTTAGTTTGCATCAAGTCAAATTTTGACATAATTTTCAACAGCTTAGGCTAAAAACAGCTGTAGCATCTACCTCAGACTGATGTCCGAAGCATGCTGTAGAACTCAAAATATTTTCTTAGTTTTTATAAGCCATTCTCAAAACAAAATAGTGAAAATCAACAGGCTGTTATTTCTAGCAACATCAGAACTCAATATGTCAACTCCCTTGACCTATGCAAACTATTTTAAAAATAAATTATATTTTAAACATAATGTTGCTGAAAGCACCATACCTCAGATAAATTTGACTTTAATAAATTTAAGCCATGGCAAAGTGGCATCACATTGGAAAAAGAGAAACTTAGAAACAACCTACATTTTCTCCATCTCAGCTATGAGAATGATGAGTTCAGGTTCTTAGAAATGGCATTCTCACAACGCAGTTTTTATCTTAGCCATCACAAAGAACATATCATAGCATATTTCATCTCTACAAGTCTGCATCTAATTTTCAGTCTAATCTTTTTACAGTTATTTGGTTTCTTTCCATGGAGTTAATTCAGTAGGTGTTTTTCCCAGGATTTGAAAGTATACTGGTTTTGGTAGAAGGATTTCAAAATCTTTAAGTCTGCTGAAGAGGAGAACTATGTTTTAAAGAAACATTCCATTATTGCTAGGCTGTTATTACCATAAAATAAAAAAGATACCTACTTCAACAGTGATCAAGCAGTAAGGAAATATCAGCAACGTGAACAGTCCTGTGAGGGCTGTTTTGCCTCGTAACTTCTCCGCAGGCTGTTTTAGACTGTTAAACTCATAAAACTGTAACTCAACTAACGAATGTGAGTCAGTGCATCTTTCCTTTTTTTTCTTTCTTGTATCCACAATTACAATATATATGTGACATCATGCAATGAATTTGATTTTTTAAATATCTCTAGGGTTCATATTTCGGCTGGAAGAGATGGAATAGTTTGTACTGCGCTGTTATGATGCCTTCACAAAACAGTAAGCAGAAAAAAATATAATAAAACCGTCCAATTTCTTCAGTAACATGAGGCAAAAGCTCATGATTAAATCCAGCAAACTACATCAGTGGTGGCTCATCTATGAATGTTAGGCTGTGTGCAGCAGCCCCTCCAAGTAGGCAAATGGAATGTGTGCTAGGGGACACCACCTGGACCACTATGAAAAGAGACGGCTGCATTCAATAACGGTTGGAACCAAGGTAAAGAGAACTTTAATTTTCAATTCAACTGTCCCTTTCAACATGCTGGCAGGTTACGATTAAATGTGTGTACTCTGAAAGCAACATCTAACTCTACCCATCACAGTAGCAGACTGCAAGTTTATGGAAAAATAATGTGTATTTCCTTACAGCTACAGTATCTATAATGTATATTCGTAGAAGATGACTCCACAATATTTTTCAAGCTAAAAGAATTTGGTCCACAGCAGTTTAAGTATGGCTGTCCATTAACAGTCCTTGCGTGAGCCCAAATGTGCAGGATGAAACAGTTTACAGCTGCCTAGATAGATGTCATTGAGTTTGGATCTCCTGGCTCAGATGGGAGGAAGGGAGATGTGCTGCCACGCCACTGCTCCCTGGGTTTTTAGATGCGCTGTGTGGAAAACTTCCCACCACAGTACCATGCAGCAGCAACATCACATGCCTAACATTCTGTTTTTTCATATTATCAGCAGATAACAGGGATACAGAACCAGTTCAGATCCCTGAACTTAGGCACTTCTAACAGAGCTACTTTGCTTTTTTACAGTACTGTGACGAGCTCTGGATGTTCCCTCCTCTTAGTTTCTGATGGTCTCTTACAGATATCTGCATTGTAGAGTCTTCTATAGAAGACGCTCAACATACAGCTTGCCAAAGAAGAAAATTTATTCCAGGATCTTTGAAAAAATCCATATGGAAGATCATTAGCTACTCTAGTAAGTGTATGGAATTAATTGACTCTTGGAAGTGAAAAGGATAACCCTGGCTGACTAATAGCTTTTACTTTGGGAGGTGTCATCCAGTCAAGACAACAACAGGAAAGAACAGAGGAGAATACAGACCTGTTCTAGCAAGAAGCAAAATAATGCTAAATAGTCCCTGCAGAACTACTCGAAGCAAACCATAAAGTAAACTCACTGAAATATATAACTACTTCTGTTCCAAGAAGATAGTTCTGTGGAAACGAAAGATATCTTAAAATAAAACAATTAAAACAAACATAACTTAATATCTTGATACAAACAAGCCATTAGATGTACTGCGCATTCTACTGCAATGGAAAAAGACTTAATCACTTTAGTCTTACTTGAAAAAGAATTCAGGGTACTGGTTTTTCTTATTCCACAAGATAAATGAATGGCCCTTTAGTAACACCATTTGTATAGCAACATTCCAACTAATTCCTCTTTCACAGTTCCTGTCACCATCATAACCTGCACTACCCAACAAGCTGACTTCTGTAGGATTCTCCAAAGTCATTATACAATGATGAAACCATGATTAAAGCTCAGGGTTGTCTCGATTTTGGACCTAATGTTGGTCACTTCTATCTACAAGAGCATTTCTAGAAAAAGAGTGAGAACTAAGAAGAAGAAGGCCAACCAAGACCAATATGAGGCTTAATTGTCAGATAGCTGAGAAATGCTGAAAGTGAATACTATCTGATTGTACCACTGAGTTCAAGTGGTACAAGTCATCTGAGCCTTCCATAACGTCAGACTACTACGTGAAATTACTGAGTACTGACTATGACTCAGTATCTAAGCAGAATGTGACCAAGCAACTATGAGAACACAGTAAAGGAAAGGAAAAAAGGAATTAAGAACAGGGATGATTAAAAACACTTTGTGAAGACACTCATGACAGCTTTTAGAAATGAGTGATTAGGATACAGAGAAGGCAGAGACACGGAATGCCTTCTTTGCTTCCGTCTTTACTGCTAAGACCAGCCCTCACGAATCCCGGACCCTGGAGACAAGACAGACAGAAAGTCTGGAGAAAGGAACACTTTCCTTTGGTGAAGGAGGATCGGGTTAGAGATCATTTAGGCAAACTTGACATCCACAAGTCCAGGGGCCCTCATGGGTGGGATGCACCCACGAGTGCTGAGGGGGTGGCACACATCATTGCTAAGCCACTCTCCGTCATCTTGGAAAGCACATGGAGAACAGGAGAGGTGCCTGATGACCGGAAGAAAGCCAGTGTCACCCCAGTCTTCAAAAAGGGCGAGAAGGAGGAGCCGGGAAACTACAGGCCTGTCAGCCTCACCTCCATCCCTGGAAAGCTGATGGAACAGCTCCTCCTGCAGGCCATCTCGACGTATGTGGAGGACAAGAAGGTCATCAGCAGTAGTCAGCATGGATTCACAAAGGGGAAATCACGCTTAACCAACCTGATAGCCTTCTCTGATGGAATGACCGGCTGGGGAGGTGAGGGCAGAGCCTGACTACCTGGACTTCAGCAAGGCTTCTGACACTGTCTCCCCTCCCATCACGTCCTCACAGGCAAGCTCAGCAACTGCGGGCTGGATGAGTGGATGGGTGAGGTGGATGGAGAAATGGCTGAATGGCAGAGCTCAGACGGTTGTGGTCAGTGGCACAGAGTCTAGCTGGAGGCCTGTAGCTAGCGGTGTCCCCCAGGGGTCACTCCTGGGTCCTGCATTGTTTAACTTATTCCTCAGTCACCTGGATGAAGGGACAGAGTACACCCTCGGCAAGTTGGCCCGTGATACAAAACGGGGAGCAGTGGCTGATACCCCAGAGGGCTGTGCTGCCATTCAGAGGGCCCTCGACGGGCTGGAGAGATGGGCAGAGAAGGACCTCAGGAGGTTTAGCAAAGGCAAGTGCAGGGCCCTGCACCTGCGGAGGAATAACCCCGTGCACCAGAGCACGCTGGCAGCCGACCTGCTGGAAAGCAGCTCTGCAGAGAAGGCCCTGGGAGTCCTGGCGGATGACAAGTTGACCACGAGTCAGTAAGGTGCCCTTGTGGCCAAGAAGGCCAATGGTATCCCGGGGTGCCTTCCGAAGAGCGTTGCCAGCAGCTCGAGGGAGGGGGTCCTCCCCCTCTCCCCAGCCCTGGGGAGGCCTCACCTGGAGTACTGTGTCCAGGGCTGGGCTGCCCAGGACAAGAGAGACATGGCACTCCTGGAGAGAGTCCAGCGGAGGCCTTATCTGTGCTTTATGCTGTATTACTGCTTTATCTTTCTGGTTGCTTATTTTGCACTAGCACTGCTCTTGTGCCTTGTGACAACTCTGCTTCGACAGATATGTATCTCATCGTTTTAGTTCCTCTTCCTGATCTGCTCACATTCTTCTTCTTTGCAATTAGACTTCAAAGGTACCTTGTGATCATAGCAAAATCACAAAAAATATCAGGGATCCAAGACTTACATATTCCTCTATCCATCTCTTAAGAGGTATTTAGCTTTCAGGCACCATGCCATGATTGTGTCCATCTGCAAATCAGATCTTCTCCATTAGAGAAGCTGTTTGCATCAGGCATTGCAATATATCTTTAAAGCACTTATCTTCAGAGCCTTTTTCACAGAGATCACAGTATCTTTTTCAGGTCATCTTTTACGACACCCTGTTCTGAGGGGTTGAACCATATTGCTTCACGTGAACCAGCTGTATGGAGGCTTTTCTTAAGTAATTATTCAAGATCAGCACGGGAAATAATATTGAAATACATTGATATCAGAACTGGATATAAAGCAAATAAGATTTAAAATGACAATTTAAATTAGAAGACTCACAGAATACTTAGTTTACGGTGACAGGCACGCTTTCCACCCAGTAAGTAGTATATCAAGGAACAGAGGTACAATTACTCTACAATTTTTAACAATTACTGTTACAGTTGAAATGATGTATCTATCTTCACTATTCTTATGCAATATCCTGTTGCAGTTTGGAGATGTGGGAGGTACCTAGCCTTGCCCAAGTTCAAGGTGAAATCACAACACTTAAGTAGCAATCTGGTGCACAAAGCCTGCAATGTTGCAGGAAGTATCCTGCAGCAAGTATCACGAGGGAGCAACAGTGCTGACTGTCTATGTCCTCTTACATGGAGAATACAAAGATGTATGTAACAGCAATGCACACTCACTCTGATTTACCAATCTAATTTACAGTAACATTTATGTCTTCTGAATTTGTTAGTTTAGCATTATAATGGATAAGAAAGCAACAGTTCCATAGTGAAGATAAAAAGATATGGAATTTAAGTGGGTAAGGTAAAAAAGGAGGGGAACACATGCCTTAACTATAACTTAAACTTCCAGATAGTTTCAGACAAGCAGCTATGCAATAGATGAGATACTGCACATCTAGCATGTGTCCACCTTCAGATTTAGAAAGCATATGATTAAGAAAGCATAAGAAAGAATGGAGAGACAGAAGAAAGAGAGAAGCATGAAACTCCAGAAATTCAAAGAAAAGGCTGAGGGAAGAGAAACGGAAGCAAGAGAGAATGTGCTACTTAACCTCCACCTATTCTAAATGAGGTTCCCTTCCATGCACCAGAAGGTCTGTTTAGTGGTTTTGATATCACCAAAATGCACTCCAGCTAGGAGGCTGAGATTCTCAAAAGTGCCTAACATCTGCATTCATATTTCATTGCTTCTCCCAAAACCACTACTTTAAGACTAATTATTTTCACTAGAAAAGCTACTTTCGTCATATTACTTATATCTCAGTAGAAATGCTGTTGCTGGGGATTTAAAACCCATTTATATCTTTCCCACAACACCCAGGCAAATAGCAGTCTGCAGTACAGAAACCTAAGTAAAAAATTGTTTACAATAAATATTTCTTAAAATAATAAACACTAGCTATAGCAAGCTTAATTTTTTCTAGAGTAAATCCTACTATGGCAACACACTAGTAAGACTGAATATCCTTTTGAAACATTCAGTTTAGATTATGTAACAAAAATGTGAATGGCTAAAATAAAAATTATTGATCTTGACAATAATTGCTAATGATTATGCCAATATTGTTTTAACTAAATGTTTATTTTCTTATTTTTACTTTATTAATCCAAAAAATAACAGCTATTCTAGTAGCACCATAATGTTTTTTCTGGCATGAGCACAGAGCATCTATTGCCTCATCTTTGAAGAATTTGTTACCTGCCCCTTGAGAGGCAATATTCTCATTGTCAAGTGTTTAGTGATGGTAGTTAATAAGACAAAAGCTATCCAAGTATCTACCAGGAGCCAATAAAATCAAATATAAAGATCCAGTCATAGAGAATTCAAGACATAGCTTCCTCAAGATTTAAAGCTAGAATTTTTGAAAAGGAAAAGTGACTAAATGGGAAACTATTATTCTATGTATTGTTCTTGTTGCTATAATTAAAAGAAGACAAAAACTTAAAAAGTATTAGGACAAAGGCAACATGTTGCAGTTATATCAAAGTGTAATCTGACATTTATTTTCCTTGACCATCTCCTTCCAAGATCACTGTTAACACGAATGCAGCATCCTCTACAGAAATTCAGATCCCTGAATCTATAAAGCCACACACAATGAAAGAAAAAAAAAAAAGAACTTATTGCTAAATATTGTACTAAGCCACATTTTCTGACAAAAATCACAATGTCAGGAAAAACATCTATAAGGATAACTGTAGCATTTTACTTAATCTTCCTTTAATGAGGCTAAGACAAAGTATTGGTGGGGACCCTGATTTTTGGAGGGACAGAGATATCCAAACAGACATAACTCCAATTGTAATTCTGGGCATGACCAACAGATACTGCCAATTTCTAATATGTCAGGAGTCCTGTCAGTGAGATGAAAGCTGGCTGAGATGATGAGCAACCATGCTATAAATTTAATAGTTTCAAATCTTTTAACTGATACACTGTTGACAATTCAGCTAGACAGTTCCAGTGGTCAGTCTTTAGTGGTTAAATAGCTAATATCAAAATCATTCAATGAGGTTCCTGTTCATGAACTCTGTGGCACACTTTATATAGACACAAAGCTTTATACAAAATAAATATTGCTCTTTTACCATATTCTTTTCAGTAAAATAGTTTTCTGTTATGTTTTCAATAATGAACATAAAAACAAACATGCAAGTTAAATGTCTTCAGAATTCACATACTTTTTCCTGAATGCCAGGATAAGTTACCTCTAAAATAGCACATTAAAATTTTAAAGTACTTGAAACACACTTTTCAAACAAATGTAGGCATGCTTGAAGAGGTAGCTCTCTTGCAGTTAAAAAGTGCAACTGCCCTTTTAGCCAGGAACTAATGGAGAGGTTGCGCAGGGCACAACATGACTGCTAGATCACAAACCAGACAGGGAGAGAGCGACAGATGCTCCCTCATCCTCTTTTTACAATAGATTATTGTATTGCATTGTTGACAACTATATTCATTATTAAAATTTCAAAATTTATGGCACAGACTAATTAAATCCATTTTCCTCAAAATTCATTGTACCATGAAATATATGTATATTAGCAGTTTCAGTGTCAAAGTGTTTTTATATTCTATTAATGTATACATTTTTTGAAAAGTTAAAGGGTTTTTTGCAGTGAAAGGGAGAGGTTTTTTTTCTTTAATTACAATAGTATTTAGTCCGCATTCTCTAAAGCTCAATACTTTTCACGCCATTATCGGAACTAGAGAGTACGTGCTGGGGCTGCATTGTACTTTCCGGTTGAAAGAACAGCAAAAGGAGACAACTGCACATTTACTCTGATACTCACTAGAAAAACCTTCAACCCCTGCAGAACAAAAAACATGTATGTAGAAAACGTTCACTTTGAGGGATACAATAAAAATGTGAATACAAGCTCCTTTCAGCAAATAATGACTCATGCATTTAGTCTTTGCTGATTTTCTCTTACAGCTCATACGAAGTGCTACAAAATATCGGGTCACTGAATACACAAAATGTAACTGCATAGTTAGCATTACAAAGGCAAGCTCCCTTACAGAACCTTTTCAAAATCGGAAGCAACTAACCAATTCAAGATATGCAGTGAAGTCTATTGGATACATCACAAAAATCTCATTCCTCAGTCTGTATTTGTGACCACGCTTAAGCAATTTAATTAACCGGTCAAGAAACAATACAAGAATCTCGTCAGTGCTGGATTTTTCAGAGAATGCCATGCCCTGTACAAGCACATAGGTTTTTAGCAGAGTTCTTAGAATGAGCGAATGAAAATAAAGTTATCAGAGGGAAAACTACAGTAACACATAAGCAGTACACTTTGGACTTATTTTCTAAAGTGCAGGCAACCAAAGAGAAGTACCGCATCAATTATTCAAGAGCACTGTATTCCAAAAATGTTTAAGATGACCCCACATTTTAAAACCTCAAAAGGAGGCTGAGGTTTTTGAAAACTGATAATATTACACTTCTGTGAATCACTAGATACTATGCAATAGCTCTGAACGTGTCAAAATTCACTAAGTTCTTCCACCTGTGTCTGTAACAAGAAATATTTAATTTATCTGCTTATTGCTACACTGCAGATATGGGAGATTCAGAAAAACTTGACAGGAAGAGGTGGACAGACTTTGCTGGTAGTTTATTTTTCAGCGTAAAGGATCAAAAGATTCAAAATTAGTTTTTACAGCCAGCTTTTGCAGTTAGCACTTTTGCATATAATCACTTTTATTCTTTTTCATATGTGGAGATTTTGTCAGTTTCCCTGTATGTAGGAATAATCATAAGGAAAAATGGGTAATAATGAAAAAAAGAGAAGACTCCCTTACCTTAGAGTTATTGGAGATCTTTGAGATGTATCGCTCTGATGCACAGATACCCCAGGCACTTAATACGTAATCTTAACGCCATCAGTATATGTTGAGGCTGCACTTGCCTGCTCCCACCCTACTCCCTACAAGGCATGGAAAGGGCTACCTTCATGGTAGCTCCTTTGCTACCACAGACTCCAGGTGGGAGATTCCCAGTGGTGAGGACAGAGGAAGTACCATGCCTCCATATGCATAGTAACAGGTATTGGCATTTGCATTCTCTTTCAAATGACTGACACTCATAAGCAGTTCGTTTTTGCTGACTCACAAACAGTAACCTGATATGCAGAATCTAGATGCTCCAAATCTATCAAAAAATGACTCATAGGACTCTGCCAAAATGAGCAGCATATCTATAAGCCTTTATAAAGAAACAGTATCCCTTAAATGTACATATTAACCCCTAGAGCGCAGCTCTTAAGTTAACTATAAGCAGTATCTTTTTCCTTCTCAAATTCACTACAAAACTGGAATTGACCATAAAACTGAAGCTCTAAATTAAATTTTATCATTGCTAATAAATAGGGGAATGATTTTTCATAGGACTTTGCTAACAAAAAAGAGATGATTTTTCATAGGACTTTGCTCACTGTGCTTTATAATACGTTAATCCAGTCATTCCTATTTCTTCTAAAAATACTGCAATTTATATTTTGCTGTCAAGTGACCTTGGAACATTTAAATGCTTAATTCACTGCATGTTAATATGTAGAGATATGCATACGGAACTCTGCATATCTAGAAAAAATCAGAACTATAAAGTTAAGTAACAGATGTACCAGAAACTATATCATTCTGTACCTTAGAATAAAAATCAAAATATGGTTTTATCTTACATTCAAATTAACACATTTTATTTTATCTGCCATGCTGCATTATCATGACACAGTGCTCTTCAAGAAGAAAAAAATAAATTAACATTAACTATTGCTATACAATAAGGGATAAGAGCTTAATTTTCAGCATAATCCTTAATGGGTACACATTGACTTACATGTACTTACAGACTATTACATTTTGACTATGTACTTACACGGGGATACTCAAACACTCTTTAAGTTTAGCTCAGAGAATATGCTCTCCCCAGGCTCCCGCTACAGTCAATGGTGAGAGACAGATGACTCTAAAAGGTGACTCAGACCAGAAAACTAAGTTTAGGTTCTCTGAATCATCCCCAGAGAAGCACTCTCTCTCCACTGACTATGAAGAGAGCCAAAGGGAGATGAGCTACAAGCTAAATTCAGCCTTTATGGATTTCTTGCACAAGTATCACATTGTGTAAAGTGTGAATAGCCTATCAGAGTCCTCATACCTTAAAAATGGCATTTACAGCTCTTTCAGACAATGCTTTACGAAAAATCAGAAGAATCATTCATTCACATATGGAAATTTCTGAAAATACTACATAAACTGAAACCTTTGCCTTTCTGATAACGAACTTTGCATGTTATTACATTCAGACTAGCAACCATTACTGTCACCATTAACACTCAGTTGCCAATAAAGAAAAAAAAAATAGCCTAAAGATATTATTGGGTTGGTTTTCAACAGAACATCTGCCTTTTTGACATTTATATTTCACAAATCAGTGAATGGAACAACAAACTAGACCCAGATCCAAGGAGCAGGGTCATCTCACCTAGTTTTAGATAACAGCAATGTAAGCATCTATTTCAGAGCAGGCTCCCTCAGTCACTAGTAATTCCCTTAGAGTCACAAAAAAGAAATGGCACTTGCGCTGCCACTTGAAATTTTAGCTGTCTATCTTGGTAAGAGATGAATTGCTCCCTAGAAGTGCTTATTTCTCTCCATTTACTGTAAAGGAAGAATAGACATCTAACTCAGACACTTCTACATAGTAGACTTTTAAAGCTATGTGAGATGAGTCCAAACTGAAGAATATCAAAAGTGCCATTCAAATGAAAAACACACAAATTCAACCAATGATGTGTAGAAGATCAGTAAGAAAGTCTGCAAGAACTGAATAATCAAATCCTTTCCTACAAGAGGAGAAACATGTGGCATGCTAAAGAGCCTCACAGATTTTCTTATTTTAACACAGTTGCACTAAAATGTTGGGGTACCTATTTTGATAGCTGAAGATCTGGAGTAAGATCAGAGCAAACAATCAGGACACAGGATTTTTTTTTACTAAAAACACTAATTATAAAACCTTTTGAAATCAGTATATTTTATCATTTGAATTGCTCTCACAGTACTGGATAAATAATAACTCAAAAAAGTTGGTGTTTCAAAACATCACCGGTGCTTAAGTTAACAAAGGAAATCTAGTCTGAATGAGCATACTGAAAACATTAAAATGCTATATGGTTCATATCTATGATGTGCCTTTAACACTTCTCTTATGTGTCTTAAAATTGATTATAGTCTTAGAGAAATGTGAACAAGTCCTTGTAGAACAAGATTTTGGTTTCTGAAAATATACCGTATTTTTGCTTCATCATTT
Organism: Struthio camelus; assembly: GCF_040807025.1. NCBI lineage: Eukaryota > Metazoa > Chordata > Aves > Struthioniformes > Struthionidae > Struthio > Struthio camelus. The sequence goes on from NC_090943.1 coordinate 144,976,355, forward strand.
TCCCAGTCATATATTTTCGTACACTAGAATATTTAGAATTAACACGAACACTGTTTCCTCTCAGACTCAAAGGATCTGTGCCCTACATTGGTATCTGTTCCACTATTCTGCAAGAGAGATGACAAAGATCTCTTTGACATCTAGTTTTTTTCCTTTCATGCATCTTGTTTCTCTTCTCGCTGGCTAACTCACATGCTGTCTATCACTGTTACATATCTGATAAAAAGGATGAAACCATCGGGCACGAATGTTCTTTTCTCTTTCAATAAATGACAACCAAGATGATGACAGTGCCTTCCAAATGTCCAATGTGAATTTTCGTACAGAAGAAGGACTGACTCAGACTTTGTCAGTTTTGAAGCAGGATCTTAATGAAAGGCCTTTTTTCTTGGTAACGTCTCAGTCGTTTTTGGCTTATTTTTCCAAAAGAATTTCAAAGAGTTTTTCCAAAAGGTCTCAGAGAGCTTTGGCAATTTTTTAATAGGTGACTTTATAGAATTACTCAAACATCAGGAAACACTGAAAGATTAATAAAAAAGTTGTTTTCATGGAACAGATGTATATTCAGTTAATGTTTTTAAACATAAAATATGTCGTCTTCTTCCATATTTACAAGGCTGTATGGCTTCTGAGTAGTCAAATAATGTCACACCTTTTTACCATACATTCATGACATTTCACTTGAAAATGGCCCTAAGACTTAAAAGAAATTACTCAAAAGAACTGAGTATTCTTTTAATACTCAATTAAAATGAATTGAGTATTGTTACCTTCTCCTAGAGTGATCTGATTTTTATTTTTAAGTAGATATTTAATAAAATATTTTTAAATGATTTGCTCTTTTCTCCTCTTGAAATAGGAGCATATCAAGGCTCTGTCTGAAAATATTAGAATGATTCCATTTATATTAGTGAAAGTCAGTCTTCTAGATACATTAAATGACACTCAAAGTGAACACTGAGAAACAGACATTTCAAAGGAGTATCAGTAACATGAAACACTCCAGATTACCTTGACAATTTATTGATACCAGATTATGTTATCTCAATGGTTTTAAGTCAACGGTTTTAGATAATGTGAGCTTTTCCTCTGAATATGCATTTTTAAATAGTATGCTGAAGTAGCATTGCAAAGACAAAAGCCACTGCAGCAGAACACTTTCAATCAATTTACAAGAGCCACATTTAAATGCTATCCAGTAGAACCATACCACCATCTTACATTTCATCTAACAAACTGCTAGTGAAATATGAACTAATACTTTTTCTAACACAGATGCAGGGATCACTCACTACCTACTGCCCTGAGCAGGTACCTTTTGCAGAATGAAAGTGCCATTCTCTAACAGGGCCTGTTCTACAACTTGAATGTCTTCATTAAGAAATTTTACTGAGTTTAAGCATTAATGTGAGCCAACAAGAGATTCACAGTCGTACCAAAGATTAGCTATTGGGCCCTTTTTGATTTGCTGTATCACCTCTTTAATGGGCATATTCAGTCACCTTTTCATCTCTCTGTTCAAGTCTATTTAGTAACATGAGGTGTCTTGCAGCGCTGCTAAGGGAAACAAATATAAGTTGTTTGCATACTTCCTGTCTGTGGTGCTGCCAAGAAAAAAGCCCAAATTTGTTATCTCCTAACATAATCCAAGGCAATTCACTCAGATCAAAAGTTTTAAACTCCCAGTTAGTTTTCACTCTGATTTGTTCCTGCAGCACCTATTCTGAAATTATGCATGTCCAGAAACCTAATAATCAGCTTTTTCACTCTCCACAGCTAAGAAACCAAAAACCACGTCACTCCAAAACAGATCATTTACTATAGCTTTAATATTCTTTTTAACCAGTTAATTTCACCAAAACATAGAATAATAACTTAATTTTGAGTTACCTTTAAAAAGCACCATTATAAATAGATGGAAAGCATCATTACCAAACCTTGTTTTTTAAAAAAAATGCAAATTTTTCATCTAGGCTTGACATTTTTAACTTTCATTCTAGCTTTTCCAGAGATATGTGAGGGTTTTTCTTTATTCTGAACAATGTGAAGCAATACACCTTATGTTAATCAAAAGAGACGGTACAACACTTTCTGCATTATCATAAGGCTAACATGCTTACTATATTTTCCCCTTTTTTTAACCTGACAGAAATAGAACAATGTAAAAAAAGATGGTCCTTAAATCGGACTGAGGCACTAACTTCAATATACTTATGTTAGGAAATTACAGCAGTACTCTAGTTCCAAAAGGACTTAACTGAAACTTGATTTCTGCATTCTGGCATAGGCCTCAAACTGCAAATTTAAACATTTACTTCGCTTTTGAATGTTAAAATGCGAAGTTATCTAAGGAGCTACTTTTCCATCTACATATTCAAAAAACTAGGATCAGCCTAGGTAAAACCTCCTTTCCCCATTCCAAGCGAAAATATACCCTAATATCATTACCCTGTAGACTTTTAAAATAAAAGAATGATAATATGTGTTGAAGGTAATTCAGATTTTTATGTAGAAGTAAAGCCATAATGAAAATTAAAACTTCATAATATTCTATTTGTGATAGTAAATTCAGAATACAGAAATGAAATTTTTAATCCTTCTCATAAAAAAACTCTGGAAGCTAGAATAATATGCATTTAGAGTTCACCAACACATATGGTGAAATTAAATGAAATGTCTGAAAGACTTTTATAAGAAAACTAAAAAATTAAAAGAAGGAGTATTTTAACAATAAATTTATTTAAAGACAAATGAAGGCTCAACATTTAGTAACCCTTGCACTGCATACAATGATCCATAACTCATTTAGTGGGAATGCTGAACTATATTACACAAACATTGTAGTGATATAATTCAATTTTATTCATTGAGAAAAAGATATTTTAGAAAAGAAAGCATAGTTCAATTTAAATATAGCACATCCAGATTCGCTGTTCAAATAATCCAGCCATTCTAAACTAGTAAAAACTTGTAATTACAGTATAAACAAATTTGAAATATTTTTGCATTCTTATCATTCTCAACAGCTGATCATTAATGTGCTTTCACAGCTCCCTGCATCATCAGTCAGCGTTTTGTTTCAAAATATCATCAGGTTTCAGCTAAAACTTTAGCATCTATATGATGTCTTTTCAAGTTACGAGGAGTCTTAATTCACTGTACAGCAATTAACAGAAAAAAAAAAACGAAGACACCAGTAAAAGCTTGAATAAAATTCTCCTTGTTCTACTATTAGGGGAAAAAAAACAAATTTTTAGTAGTGGAATATTTTATTGTGCTATATTACGCTATACTGCATGCTATACTACATTGCACAAATATTGTAATTTAGCATACCTGTGCCTCAGATAAAAAGTCTATTCAACCATTCAGCTACTCAAAAATAATGCGAGCAAAGTAAAATGTCTTCGTTAATTATACTGGGTATGTTTTGTCCTTCGTACTGGGAATTGTCAAGTGAAAAAAATCACTTTGCAACCAAAAATGTAAAAGACAAAAGATGTAATTATCCTTTTCTTTTTTTACAGTATTTTCATGTATAGAAATATCCACACTCAAGCCAGGGGCTACACAAATACGTTATCAAGCAGAAAATGAATTAATTAATTTACAGTGTGATCTCTTTAAGAATCTTGTTTCCAGAAATAATAGTTCAGCAAGCAGTGATCAGTTTACCAGGTTTATTTAAGAGATATAAGCATTACAAGTCTGCCAGTAGTTAAAAAGGGCCAGTAACTGTAGAAGGTAAGAAATGCATATTAAAGCTGTGTATGGGGCAGGGGCCTTGGTGACAAAGGATACAGAGAAGGCAGAGACACGGAATGCCTTCTTTGCTTCCGTCTTTACTGCTAAGACCAGCCCTCACGAATCCCGGACCCTGGAGACAAGACAGACAGAAAGTCTGGAGAAAGGAACACTTTCCTTTGGTGAAGGAGGATCGGGTTAGAGATCATTTAGGCAAACTTGACATCCACAAGTCCAGGGGCCCTCATGGGTGGGATGCACCCACGAGTGCTGAGGGGGTGGCACACATCATTGCTAAGCCACTCTCCGTCATCTTGGAAAGCACATGGAGAACAGGAGAGGTGCCTGATGACCGGAAGAAAGCCAGTGTCACCCCAGTCTTCAAAAAGGGCGAGAAGGAGGAGCCGGGAAACTACAGGCCTGTCAGCCTCACCTCCATCCCTGGAAAGCTGATGGAACAGCTCCTCCTGCAGGCCATCTCGACGTATGTGGAGGACAAGAAGGTCATCAGCAGTAGTCAGCATGGATTCACAAAGGGGAAATCACGCTTAACCAACCTGATAGCCTTCTCTGATGGAATGACCGGCTGGGGAGGTGAGGGCAGAGCCTGACTACCTGGACTTCAGCAAGGCTTCTGACACTGTCTCCCCTCCCATCACGTCCTCACAGGCAAGCTCAGCAACTGCGGGCTGGATGAGTGGATGGGTGAGGTGGATGGAGAAATGGCTGAATGGCAGAGCTCAGACGGTTGTGGTCAGTGGCACAGAGTCTAGCTGGAGGCCTGTAGCTAGCGGTGTCCCCCAGGGGTCACTCCTGGGTCCTGCATTGTTTAACTTATTCCTCAGTCACCTGGATGAAGGGACAGAGTACACCCTCGGCAAGTTGGCCCGTGATACAAAACGGGGAGCAGTGGCTGATACCCCAGAGGGCTGTGCTGCCATTCAGAGGGCCCTCGACGGGCTGGAGAGATGGGCAGAGAAGGACCTCAGGAGTTTTAGCAAAGGCAAGTGCAGGGCCCTGCACCTGCGGAGGAATAACCCCGTGCACCAGAGCACGCTGGCAGCCGACCTGCTGGAAAGCAGCTCTGCAGAGAAGGACCTGGGAGTCCTGGCGGATGACAAGTTGACCACGAGTCAGTAAGGTGCCCTTGTGGCCAAGAAGGCCAATGGTATCCCGGGGTGCCTTCCGAAGAGCGTTGCCAGCAGCTCGAGGGAGGGGGTCCTCCCCCTCTCCTCAGCCCTGGGGAGGCCTCACCTGGAGTACTGTGTCCAGGGCTGGGCTGCCCAGGACAAGAGAGACATGGCACTCCTGGAGAGAGTCCAGCGGAGGCCCACAAAGATGAAGAGGGGACTGGAGCACCTCCCATATGCGGAAAGGCTGCGAGAGCTGGGACTCTTCAACCAGGAGAAGAGAAGACTTGAGGGGCGATCTGATCAATGTGTATAGATATCTGATGGGAGGCTGTAAAGAAGATGCAGCCAGACTCTCCTCCGTGGTGCCCAGTGGTAGGACGAGAGGCAACCGGCACAAACTGAAACACAGGCAGTTCCATCTGAATATGAGGAAAAACTTCTTCCCTGTGAGGTCAGCTGACTGCTGGAACAGGTTGCCCATGATGGTTGTGGAGTCTCCTTCCTTGGAGGTATTCAAAACTCAACTGGACATGATCCTGGGCAACGTGCTGTAGGTGGCCCTGCTTGAGCGCAGGGGTTGGACTAGGTGATCTCCAGAGGTCCCCTCCCACCTCAACCATTCTGTCATTCTGTGATTCTACAAGGCATTATATATGTATAGCAATTTATAATTCAGCCAGGCAAATGAAGTAAAAAAAATACAATTGTACACAAGGGATTTTTTTCCTAAATGAAGCTTCAAGCCAAAGCTGAAGTTGCCTATAGGAGCTAGTTATATAGTTACACATAGTTACATAGATGTCTAAGGGCACCAGTTGTAAAAACAGAAGTCCGAGCAACTAGCAAAAATCCAGTTTGTAATCTGGCCATATCTCTAATCTAAATTAAAAAAAAATTAAAAAGTCTATATACAGTGTACAGAAGCATAATTAACAAATTTCTCGTAAGCAACTAAAACCTCAAAATTTATGAAACAGATTTTAATTAATTATTATACAGTTAAGCTGTATGAGGAAGAATAATATAAGCCTGGTTCTCCATTTCCCTGCAATAGTGTAATTTCACTACAGTAAATATAATTTCAGTAATGTAAATATAGATTAACATAGTAAAGACTAAAACACATTCATCTCTGACTTTTATTAACAGATACCCTCTACTCCAAACTCAAATACCGATACCAAAATACAAATCGCCCAACTGTGGCCCAGCACAACCTGCAGTGGAAGCTGAGAGAATACAGGGCCATCGGGTCCATGCTTTTAGCTCGACTCTGCTTCTGTTCATTTATTTCCTAAGATGCCATAAGAAGCCATCAACAAGATGCTCAAGGTTGCGCTGCCTGTCTGACTTTGCAGCTATGAATGAGCACTTAGAGTACACTTTGGGCAGCCAAAGAAAAGGTAAATTGTGACTCAGAGGTGGGAATGCGAGGCTCAGAATATGGGACAGATGAAAGTGGACCAAAAACTACTTAAGCTGTCAAAGACAATGTCTCCTCTAAACTACATTCTGAGCAGGCCAACTGATGACTCACATTCTCAGTGTTAGGCACACACTTCACCACCTTCCTGCACAAAGATATTCACTTGCATTTTTAGAAGCTGTATTTCATCATATCTATTTCATTATATATAGGATGTTTCTAGGGTTCATCCTATTTACCCTTTCTTTTTTTCTGCTCCAGTGTTAGCAACAGCCCTCAGTTAGCACCATCAAAATATTTAATTAACATACCATTTATCTCCAGACTTTACACAAATCCATGTATACTCACTTACCTCCCATCCTGAACATTGCCATTTATCCTAACCTACTGTAAGGTGTTGTTCAGTCTCTTTTCAATACATGTAATTGTGCTTGTGCTCAAATCAATTTGAAATACTGTAAGACATCTCAAGAGACTATACTGAACACTTTAGCAGAGCACAGTTCATTATTCATCTTCTTTATCCATTTATACAATTTTGTCACATAAAATAGTTTGTTAAGCAACATTTTTCCTCTCTACTTTCAAAATAATTATTGCTCTTGGTTTTAGGGGCCCCTATATGGTTACAGATCTTTTCTTCTAATATTTTCCTTATTATTTAACTAGGGATGTAAGCTGGATGTAAGAGATTGTACTTGCTGGATGTAAGAGATTGAACTTGACAGGTTTACATGTCAGAATTCTGAAGATTCATATTACATATCCTACCTCATCACCCTACATATTTTTATTGGCTTTTAAATCTGTGCAAATCCTAGAGCCAGTAACTAGACAAATGCTTCCCTCCCTTTCTCTCTCCTTCCATTGCATTACACATTAAAATGACCTGGGGTTAGACGATCCTTAGAACAAGTGGTTAGAGGATGGAGGGAATGTTAACATGGACAGAATGGACATGAACAGGACAAGATGGACAGAACACTTGAGAAAAAAGGTCTTTAAAGGCAACAGAAAAGAACATTCAAGAACATAATCAGAGAAAGAATGTTCTTCTGTGAGCAAAATGAGTATTAGATAAATTATGAAGAACCACTCCACTGCGTCATCTTGTGAAGTTTGCATCATTAATAGCAGCTATAGAATTGTAAAAACACATACGTGAGTACCAAACTTCTCCTCATGGAGACAAAGGATATATGCTGGGACTATTCAGTAGATTTACAGATGATCTCTAAAAGGAGTCAGATACTGAGATAACTGAGTTTCCACAGTCATTTGGAATGGAATGAAAGCTAACTGCTAAGAATTACAAATGAGATCTTATAATAATGACTGGATAATAAATTGGCATACAATATTAAATGTTAAAAAAACATAAAAGGGCACAAATGACCCTAACCAGACATACACTGTAAACAGACCATAAATTAGCTATTATCCCCTCAAATAACAGAGGCATTGTGGACAGTTCTCTGAAATATCACCTCAGTGCTCAGGAGAAGTCAAAAGCATAGTAAAAATGTTTTAAAAAGTTCAAAAGAAATAGAGAAGACTCCTGGAAGATGAGGTAAATCCATAAAATCGTGTATGAAATGGAAAAGGGAAACAGGAAGCAATTACTAACTGCATCTCACAAAATTACATGTACCCAATGAAATTGTCTGGTTTTAAAGCAGACAAAAGGAAACACTTTCTCCACAGAGGATATAATCCATTTGTTGCTATGGATGGGCTGTGGATGCCAAAAGACTAACTGGACTGAAAAAAACAATTAGGCAATGGGAAGACAAGGCTACTATAGACAATCTAGCCATAACATTGCCAGGTCCCTAAACTTCTATTTCTTGGCAGCTAAGATCACTCTAGACTTGCACTGCTTTTCATACTCTTCTGTAAACATCTGCTGCTGGCCATTGTCTGAGACAGGATGTTGACTTATATGAATTTTTGGTATGATCAGTATGGCCTCTCTTACCTCATGTGAGAAAGTAAACAGGGTGGCAAAACAAAAAACAGAGGTGGTGATTCAACAGGAACAAGGAACCAGATTTTTCTATTACCATAGAGAATGACTAGATATATGATTGTAAGAAGCAATTATAGAACTAAAATATTTGTTATATTGTTTCTCAGTAGTTACAAAAAATTGTACTGTCTCTGGGATTTCTAGTGCATCTTCTTGCCACTACAGTGGCAGAAGGTGAGTGCTTCTGTATACCTGACCATGCTTTTCCGTCCAGTAACTTGATGGATTCCCTGCTTCCTGTGAAGATTCATTCAGGCTGAACATCATTACTTAGCAGACCTTCACATTAAGCAGATAAAAGGAATCTCAGTTCGGCCATTTAAAGAAAATATATCGTTCTCTCACAAAATGATCTTCTAGTCCTTTCAATTATAGAGAAAAAGTAGAAAATATGAATTCCAAAGATTCTGAAATGGAAAACTACAATATCCATTCTTGCAGAACAGAAACAAAAAAAGCACATGCCATTTTACAACCAAGCTGAAACTCTGAAGTGCGCGTTTGGTTTGTCTTACTCCTAAAAGTTTTCTGCACAAGTGCTTTTTTATAATGTTATATAGTATATGCCAGAAATTAAATAAGGAAATGTGCAGCCCATATCTGCCTATGTTCAGCTGTCCCTCAGCTGAATAATTGAGAGTTTCCAGACATAGAGAATCTACTCACAGTAACAGAAATGGAATAATATTTAACATTAAAAAAAATGGATTCTTGCATAAAAGTAAAAACTTTTAATACAAAGTATGTGGTCTGTGACTGACGGTGATAGAAGAGGCAAGGGAGATGTTTCTAAATTAATTGCAGGATATATGCAATAGCCAATCACAGTATGACTGTAAGTATGACACAAGCACGTGATAGGGTGAAAAAGGTAAATGTGATTTTAGGATTAATCACAATTATACTTTCAGCAACATAAAGAAGCATCGGTATCGTTGCACAAGGCACTGTAAGACTCCACTTAGACTAACTTTGTACAATTTTGGTAACTTATCTTCAAAAAAGAAGTAAATCACACAGAAGAGCTATTGCAATGATTAGGAAAATAGAGAATTTCCCTAAAAAGTGATATTAAAACACTTTGGCTTATTTAGCTATGCAAAACAAAGGTTTAGCGGGAATATTACAACTCTATGTATCTAATTAGAGACAAATATCATGGAGGGAAAATAATAATTTAAGTTATAGGATAATGCTATCTCAAGATGAGACAGGCATGAACAAACTAAGACTAAAAATTAAAAGGTGTAATCGTCTATAAAGTACTTCTCTGGGATGGCATTCCAAATAGGGTCGAGGACGCATAAAGCCTCTGCATTAAGGCAGAAGCAGTAATTATAAACAAGGTGTCATTTGATTAAGATACAGAAGCACACAGAAGTCTATTTAACTAGCATACATAAGGAAACGCTGGAAAAAAAGATTCCATCAGTTTTTACCTGCTCATCAGGTCAACCTGCTCATCAATTACCTGCTCATTCCATCAGTTTTTCATTTAAGAAGTCCTGTGCTCTAAGGCTTCCACCACTCACATGTACATTCCTCTTTCTCCAGAGGCATGATCTGATTTTAGGTTTGTTACGCTGATTAGTTAGTTTTCACTGATGTGTGAGAATTTGGCTCCAGCTATCAACAGACTGTTGAGAGGAGGACTAGCATGCTCCAGACGGTATGAAAAAAAATCTCAGCTGTTTGATTGTTGCATATTCCTTACCCTTTCATGGTTAGACTAATTGACACATTTGGGGTTAAGAAGGAATTTTAGCTAAGTTGGACTAGCAGGGTCTAATTTTCTGTCTTTCTCTGGAGCATGAAGTATGGTTTACCTTTTAAAGGTAATCTGGCATTTTCATCTATAGGTGTTCCTCCTATTGCAAAAATGTGAGATACTGGTATGGCTCTTGCCTTTTTCTGAAATCTTTCATTGTAGGTCTCAAGTTTGTAATAGTGTAAAAGTAAAAAATGCTGTGGTTTGTAGCAGGTAGTATTTTGTAGACCTCTCTAAACGAAGTATCTACTTGTACATTTGCCTGCAATGTAAGTGACTGGACTCAATGATTCTAGTAGCTTTCACCTTATGCTCTTCTTGTGGATGTAGGTTCTCCTTTGAGAACCTTTAAACAATTCTGAAAGTGGTAAGTTAATGAGTAGCACCATCCAGCCAAGAAGAGCCAATAAGTCCTTATTTGAACACTTTAACATATCCTTCTCAAAATCAGAAATGAGACATTAACTCAGAGCAAGCATGTTTAGTAATTGGCTGAATTCAGCGACAAAGAACTGTTCTACAGACTTCAACACAGAATGTGCCTCAAACACACCCGCAGCCCTGCTTGGCTGAGTCCAATATTCACCAAGAATTTTTTATGTTCTAATAGGTTTTATTATATGATCTCATTCATTTGGATAACTTTTAAATGGCATCACCTCTGCACTTTTCTCCACAGGGTATAAGCACTGCATTATCCTTTTAAAAGGTCTTTCTTCTATCTCTCACAAAAGGAGTCCTTTTCCCGTGAAAGGAATGCATGCAAAGTTTTCAGAAGGGTTTTTTTTTTTTTTTCCCCCTGAATAGGCAGGAACCCAAAGGGAATAAACACAAAGAAACAACTTATTGGCTGTTTGGCATGAAAGTGTGCAAATGTCTGGGAATTAAGTAACAAAGTGACCTAAGGATCACTTCATCAATGTGTGCTATACTGCACATTAAACCATTTATCCCTAATGGTTTAATACGTTCGCAACGTATCTGCCAGATCTCATTATGGCTGTAAGAAGGCAGCTTTAACCAATAACTGTGTAAAGAACAAAGCTTTCTGGAGATTCAAATGGTGCTTCCATTTGCATTTTAACCTAGCCAGTTTAAAGCCCCCGAAAGCACTGGTTTTCTCACTAGTAAAAAGGCATAGGCAAGGTATTTTGTATATCTGAAAACCGTCAACAAATGTGTCCAAGCCGTCACTGAAGAAAATTGTCCAAGAATGTAACCAGATCTTGCTAGCTAGAGTGGAGTGATCAACAGGATATACTCGTTAATGGGTGCCCAGCCCAAACAGCAAGATAATCAAATATGTCAAATTAATCAAAAATAATAGAGAGATCTGTAACTGTCCAAGAGATATAATCTTTGATAATCTCTTTTGATAGAAAGTTAAGAAAAATAAAAAGAATATTTTGCAAGAAACAGGATTCCACTTTGCCTTCTGAAGTCAAGATACGAGACATGAGCTCAAGATATGAGCTGATGAGCTTCTTAATCTGTTAATAATAATGGTACATACCAGAACTAATGACACTGCCTCACATCACCTTCGCAGGTTACAGTTGTTTTCAGAACTAAAAACTAGTGACTCTTCTTGAAGACCTTACTGATCACTCACTAAAAGGAAATATTTTGGAGGTGAGGTTTTATGTAGCTGTGGTTTTGTAGAATGTAAGTGCACCATCTCTTAAAAGGCTCATTTAGTCATCCAACGTCAATTTAATTTATATCACTAAATGGGGGTCGGGCAGTTCACATCACTAAAAGGGTCCCTCTGTGTCAGAGAAGTTCCTTTACCTACTTCATCTTCACTGAAGAACTTTTAAGGAAATTATCTCAAATGTTCTTAAATCAATGTTCTAACAGATAAAACCTAAGACAAACTGTATGCTTGTTATAATTTCTCAGCCGTCCATTAGCATCACCTAGCACGCATGCACTTTGTGTTACGTGACAAGGGATTAGCTGTACCACTTCCACGTTACTGTTGTGTAGCTTCAGTCCAGCTACAAAGCATTTTGTCATGCTAGCTAACAAAACGACTAGTTCATTAAGGTCCATCTATAATGTATCAAAAGGAAAGGTGTCCTACTGTGGAGAGACATTAGTATAAGCATATATGCCACACATACTGGGAATCTCAGGCTATCAAAGCCAAAATGTCCCTAGAATTTTTAAAGAAGATAGATGTTAGTTCAATTATGAAAAAAACATTGTGTCAACACAAGGAAATCTTTTTAAGATATCGTCCTGCCAGAGAAAAAGGAATTGGTCACGCAACTAAAAATTAGTAACATCTTAGGTACAAATAAATCATCACAACTACTTTATTTTTATATAATGCAGAGTCAAGCCCAAGTCCATAATATACTTAAAAGAGGCTTTAAAATAATCCGTGCCACAAAGCTGAAAACAAGGATCCAAATTAAACGGAAAAAAAATGTACACTGAAAAGTGGAAATGCTGACTGAGTACTCTTCAGAACATTTTAGCAGCTATCCAGAAAAGCTAAACTACAGGGTAAGTGAAAGCAGTTACACAAATGTAACAAGTGAAAAAGAGAGGAAGCTGAGAATAATTAACATAAAGTTAGAACCTAACAGAAATCTGGTAATGGAAACAAAAATATATAAGGAAAATCCCTTGTCAGATGAGACAGGGACAAAAAAACGCAGAAAGTATTTTTACAAGGATAGTAAGAGTAAAGGAATTTTAATGATAATATATGTCTATTATGAAATGGAAATGGTAAAATTTTCAGTGACTAGGCAGTAACGCTGAGTAAGTATTTCTGTTCTGTGGTCTGGAAGGAAGCCAGATGATATATTGATATTAGGTGGTGATGATAATAAAATAATTTCTATTCCATCAGCAGCTAAGGAAATGTCTAATTTTAGTAATGACTGATTTACTAAGTAAGTGATATGGACTTTTAGTTTATACCCAGGAGCTTCAGAAGTGCTACACAAAGAGCAAGCTGAACTTTTAACAGTGATTTTCAAGATCTTAAAGCAGGGATATTTCAAACAAAGGATGGGTGTGCCAATAGTTGTTCATATATTGAAAGAATCCTCCAAGTAAGCATAGGGTTGTCGGTATGACACTGACTGAATGACTGAAGGAAAGGAATACTCCAAAAAACATGTTTCAGTATAGCAACTGTAAAGTCATACAGCTAGGAAAAAACAGGTAAGCCATATCAGTAGGATCGAAGACTCCAGGCTGGAAAGTTGTCGCATCGGTTTTCAAGAAAGAAGCTGAAAAGGGGGGCTAATATAATCCTTGAATAAAAAATAAGGAACTGAGGAGACTGAATCCATTATGTAAGTTATACTACTTCTATTACTGCTATAAAGTTATATTGCAACTTCCTCTGAAGATTATGTCAAGGACTGATGTCTGAACTCCATAAAGTACATATTCACAAATGAGGAACAAAAATGGTTACATGGCTGGGAATATGTCACATGACAAAGATTCAATTAATTCAGTCTGTTTAGCTTATTAAATGGGAAATAAATTTCATAATAGGCAGCTTTTTAATTTAGGTACAAGAAGAACGAGATCTAATACTTGGAAATGGTAACTGACTGATGAGGTATGTTCCTTTAAAAACAAAGCTCTTAGAACTGGAATGATTTTGAGAGATTATAATGTATTTTTATGAAAACTGTTAAGTGAAAAGCAAATGTTTTCGGAATAGTATATATGATTTAAGTCATAAAAATCCATTTAGTCCCAACATTCATAACATGAATTGATAGGCATATAGATAGATTGATGAGAATCATCATGAATACTTTGATGAGCACCACAGAAAACCACTACCTGTGGCTGGAGCGGTGAATCAGCAATATCCACAATCTATGCAAGCTTCTTCAAATGCAGAGAAATCATATCCACCCTCCACTAACTTTAACTGTCTAGACTGAACATAAGGCATGCAATATATATAATACAAAACATACAGTAGTACATATTTAAGTTATAAACGGGATTTAAAGGTTTCCTCTCCAAGAAGGTAGCCTACATTTAAGGCTTGCTTTTAAACAAAAACTAATGCTATACTCAATATTAATTGAAATGCTTGCAATGGAAACTTTGCCTGAATTAAAACATTTTTTCTTGAGTGACTGCAGCCACCAAAAGGCAAACTAACAGATTTCAAAAGAAAAGCAAAATTCTCTGAAACTCAGCAATCTGTTTCTTTGTGAAAGAAGAATGTAATTCAAAACAAACATCCAAAGAAACAAATATACTGCAACATCATAGAGTATAATATTTTTAGTAAGGTCAATGGTTAATGTAGAAAGCATGCTTGAAAAGTGAAGGGATGTTCCTTTGTTTGTGTCAAATTAAATCTATATTGCTGCTTTTTGACATTATTGTTGACAAATACATAACAGTTCTTTTCTACAGATGAAACAAGAGGATTGGAAATATGTTTTCTTCTGGATGATCAGATTCACAGGAACTAAACAGCATGGTTGTTTCATAGAGGAATATCCTGTAAAAAATGATCTAGCACTTGACCTTGAACCCTGACATTTTCACAACTTTGACCTGCTTTGCATGTCTATAGGCAGTCCACTTTATTTCTCTGCAAGTTTCTAGTCTGCCTTTCTCTATATTTTCCTAAAAATATTTTCCTAAAAAAAACCCATAGTCTTATCTCTACCTGGACACTCACTTCTTTAGTCACAGTCCAGTTTCCCTTATTCCCCTTCATCTCAAATCTCTATGATATGGTGTACTCCACCTGCATAGATTTTCTCCCCCACTTCACCTTTAGTTACTTCACAAATTAAGTCCAAAAGAAATCATTCTTACCATCCAGTATGGCCTCCTAGATCACACTGACCAGAAGATTTTTTCATCAGGATCACAAATTGCATTTGGAGTTGAAAAATATGCTTCAGAAAAACCTTCAACTGTGATTTTGAGCCTTATAATGTAAAGTTCTCCAACTCTAAGAGAAAACTACCTTTTTCTACTCTGAGATATCTCTTTCCTGACAGCTAATGGAGTTTATTGCCTCTTTGTATGAGAGACTAGAAAAAAAACTTTTCTTCAGGCAAGCAAATATCAAGTAAACATTTCACCCTCTTTAAATAAATTGCATGCTTAGTCTCTTACTTTAAGGCAGGTTTTCCAGACTTTGAATCACCATTGTAGAACTTTCTCAAGCTCTTCCCCAGAGTGAACATTCTTTTGGATGAAGTTAATGATCTGACAAATGTCTTTCACACTTATCTCCCCTGAAGCCAAATTGGATCATACTTGATTTATATTCACACCTATGTGAAAGATAACATTTTGCCTGAATGAAACATTAAGTTATGAAATACAGCCTGTTGTCACAGGTACTGACAAAGGTACATCAGTACAAATCAGTTAAGCTATTAGGAATTCACCCACCTGAAACTCTTGCTGCTCCTTCGTAGCTTTCTACCTGAGTTGCCTTATAGCTTTACCTTTATCCTAAGTCAACTTTGGAGGTGTAGCACTCACATGAGCAAGAAGGAGAATGTTAGCAGTTCACTCCATTTTTCAGATACTCATGTTCTTGCTCCAAACTATATCCCACCTCCAGTCCTGCTTGTCAGACCTTTCTCCCTCTTCAGGCGTAAGATTTAATCATGTTAACTCAGGTAAGTTACATGCTGTGGACAAGGTGACCGACTTTGTGCCCTCCTCAGTGGATTCACCTATAGGGCTCTTTCCAAGTCAAGGCCACAGGAAAGAGCCTCACAGGTACAAGGTAGAAGAGCCTCCCTTCTACTCCCTTTCATGAACCCATCATTTCCCATCTATTAGGTTGACTGCATTGACTGCACTGTTCTGAAGCCAGCTGGACACCTCTTAATCACTCCCTGCCTCAGACTGTGTTGGAAGATGATCTGCCGCCTTCTCCTCCACGACTTGCATGCAGTAAGTTATGTCAGAGTTTGACCACTTCTTTTAAACGGAGTATACTTCCTGTGCAAGTACTTACTGTGTACATACACTGTACAAGATTGCACTAAGTATAATAGTGCTCTGCAAGTTTATACAATAACAATCTAATTATGTAAACAAAATAATAGTAAACTAGGCTTTTACGAGACCATAAGCCATTAATTGATTTGTAAAATGAGAGTTTCGTGGAAATTTTTTACTTTACTTACTTATATTTACACTTAAATCTCCACAAAGGGGTTTAGACCTAATACAATGTAGTTTTAATTCTAATTTAAAAGTTAGAAATTAAACCCCTAATAATGAAGATGGAGAATCATAGATCTTTTGAAATAAAGGGAAAAACGTGTGTAATACGCCTTTTTTTGTTGTTGACATTTAACTTGTCACCAGTAATACATAACTGATGATAACACTATGTGATCATCGGTTGCTTTTGGTCTACAGAAGGGATCTCAAAGATGACGACATAAAAAACAAAAACGTGTCTGATCACAGACTGACGATGCATTCCAGATACACCACACACACTAGCGCCTTGCAATGAAAGTCCTTGAATCAGTCCCACTTCCCTCACACTGTCTCTGATAACACTGCTTCTCCTATTTTCAAGTCAAAGACACTCTCACACTATGGCAAGTCAAAGCACTGACCAATGGTCCTCTCCCCATCCCACCATCCTGCCTGCTCTTGGCTGCTAACCCACTACACAGAGGAAGGCAAAAGGTAGATAACTCTAGATTTTTCACTATCTCTTGTCTGAGCTTTAACTTACCATGCTACCAGCTAGAGCTGAAAAGTGGGAAAAAAGTTGTTGGCAATACAGAAAGTAATATTGCAGTTTAAAGTCTACACAAATGCCTTTAAACTCCCCTGGTAACATCACTAACTGTGAGAATCCCTAGAAAGAGATTCTGCTGGTCATTTAGGATATCTTTCAGCTCTCTATATAGCCCAGGCGGAGCAAGAGTGAATAGAAGAAAACTGCCCTCAAGTTATGACTATGATCTGTTGACATTTTTAAGGCAAAACACTCAACTCATTTGCTCATAAAACTGGACTTTACTTATCTCTGTATTATGAAATATTTTATTTTCCTTTTCTCCCCTCAATCTCTCCATCATTAGCAATCTAGGGTATTTTGTGCAACTGTATCTTTCCATAAAGCATAACTTAAAAGGTGCTGCTTACTGTACTTATCAAGTGAATTTTATGCAGTATATATCAACAGTTAAGATATTTAATTACAGTTATCAGAGTCTCAGCATTTCATGACACAGTCAGTGAATATAATAACAGTGCCTCAAAGTAAAACTGATTAACTGATAAATTATTAAATATACAGGCTTTCAACACATCTAAAAATATCCTCTTTATTTTTTCAATTTTAGTAGAAACTTTCTGCAGCACAGTGCTTTTAATATGCATTTTATTGCTTTAAATTATGTAAGCTTTAATTTTTAAACATTTACAGGAAATGAACTGAAACTGAAATGTTTACTGGTGTCTTACTCTAAGAGACAATGAATATATAAAAGAAATGATGCATTGCTGCCAGTTTTTATGACATATGTGCATCAATACACATCCATAAAGCTAATAAGAGAGAAAATATAATTGTTTGCTCCACCTTGCAAACAACAATATCTTAAAAACAGAAAAAAAGGGCTGGCTATTATTAGGGGAGCACTAATATGTTAGTGATGAGGAGAGTTTAGGATGAGAAGGCAAGATCATCTTGCTCGCTTGCACGAACCCAAGTAAGGGGATGAGGGCAACTGCAACTGCCTCTTAAGTATGTGACTCATGAAGTAGGAATCAAAATACTAAGTTAATCATTTAAAGTTCTCATTTACTGCAAATGAGAAGCATTAGGCATCTGACAACTCGACTCACTACACTTCAAAGTATTATCATGGATACCTAAGTCAACAAACAAAAAATGCTTAAGAGAGGGGTGCATCTGAAATCTCGCCTCTCACCTGAACATATCATAAACCTCTTCATGTGATGGGGATTCACAGACCAAAACATATGAGGCACTTATGGATATAGCTGCACTACAGCCATAAACTTGCTCATCACCTATCCTGAAAATGTGTCCAGCTCACTCTTTTAACAATCGTTCAGCCTTGAGCTGTGCTCAGCGCAAAGCTCAGAGGGGGAACTGCCACCCAGTCCTGCTGTCCTCTCAATGCCTACAGAACTGACATGGCTACAGGATGGCTCAAAAAACATGCAGAAAAGAACCATCGCCCTGCTCTTGGTTCCTGTCCTTCTTCTCGTCTTTGAATTTGAATTTGAATTCACTGAAAAATGTTATTTTAAAATGTAGCCTCTTCGGGAGTTTGACAATTTTTAACGAATCTGTGTATTTTCTGAAAATTTTTGTGCAAGATCATCTTTGATATTTTCAGTTTAGAAATCATATTATCTTTGTAAGGTGCAGGAACTTACATTATACACTTATATTTAAAGCAAATAAATAGTGAAGCCATGTAAAAAAAAAAAGTCTAAAGGCGAGAGCAATACAGGGACAATATATTTGGAAATGAGCTGCTTCTATGGCAGAAGAGACAGTACGGAGCTCACTTTTTGCAAACCACACAAAATTTTGTTTGCACTGAATTATCTTGATGACAAATTTACCTTATGAATAATTCCACTGCAGTCAAAGCATACAAAGATAAGCAAAAGTTGCTGCAGGTTTGGGGTCCAAATACATAGAAAAGGGTTCAAGAACATTTGTATATTTCAGTGAATTTATATTTTTGGCCACAATTAGTTTTAGTCTCCGTAGACTGGGGCTGTAGTAATTTGAATTTCATTAATCTTGCATTCCTTATCTTATTTAACTTTCACATACTAAAAATTTCCTATTTGTTCTCTAAAAGATGCTGTCCTCCTACCAAAAACTATAATAGTTAAATGAAAGAATAAACTTTTTTATGTAGATGATATTTCAATTGCTAAGAGCAAGAAAAGGGATAGATAGCGTTTGTCTACCACACTATCTGAGTAATGAATTCTTTTTTATATATACGAATCTTCTCCCAAGCTAGGTAGAGGGAACTGCCTCTGCCTGAAGTAAAGATATAAAAAGAATTAATTAATTAATTAACAAACATTTCCTCTTTAGCGTCTTCTATTTTTTTGAGTATATCATCATTAAAAATAACTACACATTGTACTGATAAAATAACCTCTCAAATCACAATAACAAAGATACAGTGATCTCATTTAGAGAACTGATTCAAAATCCGGGTGCATCTAACAATCATATTGACATGAGGTATAATATTTAATACATGTATAACATATCAAATATATGCATATATTTTATTTAATATTTGCCCCACTTGCTTTTCTCAGTATACTCTGAATTTCATCAAAATTCTGATTAACTAGTTAATTGTCTTCAGCATGTAAAATCTTAGGCAGGCAATGTGAGCTAGGGGGGATTAGGTAGGACCTAGGCAGCAAATAAGTTTTCAGGAAGTAGTAGGAACCGCAGCCCTTGCACTTACATATCCCTGTAAATGCTAGGCCCTCTAAAAAGACGAAGCAATTGTTACCTCACCTTTTCTGGTCAGCAATAGATTTAAATTAATAGCCATTTTCTTGTGAAGCACCTTAGAGAGTTTGGAAGGTCCAGAATCCATATGAGCAAATATACATGTCTAAAATGTCATTCATCTCATCCTAATGTTAGCTGCCTAAAATGTCTTAGCTGGATTCTGTGCTAGAAGTATTTATGTCTCTCCAATGGTTTTACAGGAAGCCTACAGTGATGAGCTCAGAGCCTGAAGTTAGGTGAGACAAATGTGGGCCGAGGCCTCAATACTTCCTCCCGCAGTACAAAATCTTCTTGATGCCCATATACCAGCCTCTTGAGCCCAGCGTCAGCTTTTAAAATATTCTTTCTAGATTTTCATCTTCTAATACAAGTTCCATTTCACATATTTATATATACATATGCCTGAGTCAGTAAGTTTATATAACTGAAAATGATTTTAGCAATGCAAAGGGCAAAACCTTCCTAATGAAAACTTAAAACCCACAGATAGAAGCAAGCATTAAAAATACTTTCAGAATCCATGCATTTTGTCCCTGGGATTTTTTGCTATTTCTTTTCAGAGATACTTGACTTTTGAATTAAGTCTTCATAAAGAAAGACTAAAATAGAATTGGAATTTAAGTAAACACAGTGTCTGATAATATTTCAACTACAAACTCATCATGTGCCCTAGAGCAAATCCTTCCCTTTCTGTCTCTATTTTTTCTGTCAAATTACTGCTCTTACAATGAAAATGAAATTTTACAGAATTGTTAATAAAGGTCTAAGAGTGAGATTCAAACTCAGCCAGCTCTTACTTGGTTTCATACTGTTCACATGGCAACATAAAACTGAAAAACTGGCGAGGCAGGAATCATTATCTTGATAGGACTGGAAAATGAACAGGGTTTCAGTAGGGGGAGCCAAAGTTATTGAAAGCTATTTGCTCATTCAAAAAACCTTATTTGCATAAAGTATCTTGGGATAAGCTGCAGAAAACTGAAAGAATATTAAACTGTAATTTTTTATTTTATTTTGTGGAAACGTTGTTATCCAAAGACTCTTAAAACTTCTATGTGGAAGTTATTTGCATAAGGAATTCTGAATTAACCAAAGGAATAAACATTATGTGGAACAGATGGGAATGAAACGGGAAAATAAATTATTCTTTATCCTTTTTTATTGTACACTAGCTTTTTTTTTTCTCTTCATCCTACTAACACAGAATGTCAAAGCTGGCAGTACTATGGCATCTTACACAAGCAAGAAGATGACGTTAGCAATCATGTTTCAGGATTCTTGGACATCTTCCTTTGTAAAGAGTGTAATAACTT
This sequence comes from Struthio camelus, assembly GCF_040807025.1. Taxonomy (NCBI): domain Eukaryota; kingdom Metazoa; phylum Chordata; class Aves; order Struthioniformes; family Struthionidae; genus Struthio; species Struthio camelus. The sequence goes on from NC_090943.1 coordinate 144,997,300, forward strand.
AGATACTTAGTATGAGAGAAAGAGCAAAAAGCAGTCACTAGTACCATCACAAGAGTTGGTGGGAGGTAGAATGACAGTGATAATGATAAAGAAAGTAATCCCTGAGTATTTCCTAGGAACTACTACATTTTCCCATCTTAACAATATAAAATAAATGCAGTGAGTCTATCTACAGAAAAGATTTATTTTATTAATTTGAAAACTATCATAAAGAATGCATACTGCAGCATGAAAAGAATCAAGAGATATTGCTATGTAAAGATGTGCTGAGATAATCAGTAAGCAACCTTAACATTTCAAATATTTTTTTCCTTTTTTACTATCCAAGAAATCTGCAAATTGCAGGTGGAATGACATTTAGCATTTTGGACAAAGGCCTTCGGCGGTAGGTCAAATTAATTTTTCATCCTATGGGAGGAAGCACATATTTTATCTGTTGTATTATTCTTTAGGGAATCTTCCAAGCAAATCATTCCCTCTTTAAACCTTATGTAAAAGGTAACATATAAACATGGTCCAAACTTTTTTCTGAAAATGAGGTCTTTCCTGACAAAACAGATATTTAGATAAAGAATAAGTAAAATTCATTAATTTAGTTTTAGCTCTTTGATTTGCCTTGCATTTGACTGAAAAAGAGAAGAATTAGCAGAATATGACAGAAGTGAGGCTAGCATGATGCAGGAAACAACAGAGATTGTAGCAGTATTATTTGTTCCACTAATAATGCTTGTTACTCCTTCTGTGCTAATCAGGCATTCACGTACCGTAAACAGTAATTCCTACTCAATCTGGATGACAGATAACCTTCCAGAGAGAGTACTGGAATCTTAGATGTTATTACACTGTACTGTACTGACAGGTAGTAAAAATAATCAAAAATGACTTCCTTTTCCAACTTTTCCTGAAAAAATATGGCAGAAATAGAATACAGCTAGAGAGCCCTTATTAGATCATCTAGTTTGTTTCCATGACAATGAAGGATTATTCCCCAAAGTCCATTTTCTAGAGTTTTCCCAATCTAATTTTAGAAGTTTTTATTTTTTAAGGCTTATACCATTTCCAAGGCAATTCATTCTATAACTTGGTACATTAGTAAATTTTTACCAGTATTCAATCTCAACCTTTAACTAATTTCATCACACTTTAACTTTTTTAAAATTCTTCTAACTAATTCTCCTTCCTCCTTGCTGTTTACACAATTAGTGCATTCATACACTGCTATTTTCTCCTTTCTACTAATCAGCTATATTCCGTGCTCCAAATGGACATATTTCCATTTCTCCTCTCTACTCCATCTCCCTTGGTTGTTTTCATCCCTTTTTATTGCTTTTCTGAAATCTAAATTTGCTAAAAATTGTCCTGAATTATGTACAGTGATCCCAGTATCACTGTCTCAGAGCTATACAAGGCAGCTTGTTCCACCTGGTATTTAACAAAGTTATAAATACTACTCAAAACCTACCAAGGCTGTGCTTAAAACTTTTCAATTCGGTGATAATCTGCCAGTGATGGTCAGCATAAGGAGAGCCTAAAAGCCACCAAGTCCTGCCAGCACACTGAGAAGTCTTCATTCCTCTCTACACCAGTGCTAACAGCTGCTTTACAGCCTTTTAGGTGCAAAATACATTGTTTTTGTTTTTGCATTAATCAAAGTGTAGACAAGGCCACAAGCGGGATCTTCAAATCCTACAGTTTTAATCTTTCTTTCAGATACTCACATTGTTCCTGGAATGTATCTACTTTCTGTAACATTTTGAAATATCATCTAGCACAGAATGCAGGAGTTGTCTTTAAGTGGAAAACACTGAATTTCCATTCTACAAATGACATTTATCTAAAGCTCGCTGTTAATTTCTTAGTCTAATATTCATCCATTATCTTGAGCTCCGTTCAGATATTGGTACATTCATCAGAAAGAGATTAAATATGAAGCTCCTTTTTCCCATTGGTTCACTAGAACCAAAAAGTCTGGTCACCAAATAAAAAGGTGGCTTTGAGAAGGAATATAAGGATGTTTGGGAGGTATACTGTAAGAGCTTTTCATGGCAAAATACCTAGTTTATCCTATTAGATTTACTGAGGGAATAAGACAAGAGGAAATACTGTAGTCCTATTTTAACAAATAAATGACTTCACATATGTAACATAAAAGAATTAAACCACCAAAGTAAAATACAATCTCCACTGACTAATCAAGATCTATACTTCCAGCTATGGCAAGGAATCTTATTTTCATATTTTTGCTAGTTAGCAGATTATAAAGAATCTGGAAAAGGCCACACTTAAACATTTTTCACTGTTCTGTTTATACAGATCTTGAAAAAAATGAGATGCAATATGTAAATATTTATTATTTTAAGTGATTAGAACTCAAAAACTCATTAAAATATTGCTTTAGGCTCCTCAGATAATTCTAGCTTTACTTAGAGAACGTTACAAATTCCTGAAACTCATTTGCTTTCATACAAGAAACAAAAGTTAAATTTTCTGCTTCCAAGGAATAAAATAAGATTCAGCATTAATTATGGAACCATAAAGAATTCACAATAATACATGGGCACCTGTATAAATGTAGTATCATTCCTCGTATAGTATCCAAACTGCCTTATTTATTATACATGATTATATGGCACAAATAAAATGCAGCAGCCCTGCAGCAGAAAGTGCAGCTAATCAGCACAAGTATATCACAGACAGAAAACATTATCAGGCAAAATGGAGGGTATGCTTTCACTGCAGAGTTCATACAGACTTGCGCTGTGATAGTGACAGTATCCTTCCTCGCATAAACCTCTTCTCTCCGTTCGGTAACACTGCTGACTTGGACTCCCTGACACTTTGTGAGTACTGGCAAATCTGGGCTTACGGTCTGGTTCTGAAGTACCCTGCTACAACTGCATCAGTTTCATGCTAGTATTAGTCAATTTGCAATCAGCATAAAGTGCATTAATCTTTATAGGATTTTCTTGTATTTCTGTCAGCGTATCCACTTCGATTTTTTCTAAAATGCAGCCTAAATAGACACTACACAGAACTGATTAATTACATTAATCAATTAAGCCCATCAAAAACATAGGAAGTATAAGCTTTCTTTTGCGTTCTAGATCTGCTCGGCACATTGATTAATCTAGTCACAGTGCTAGTAAAGCAAAGGCTAGTTCAGAAATCTGAAATGAATATATTGGCCTGAGAACGTTACCTTTTGGTTGGCTTTTGTTGGCTTTGATTATGTAACTTAAAGTAGTGCGTTCTTTTCTGGAGAAAAAAAAAGTCCCCTAATGGTCACTAGTGCAATATAGTTTACAAAACTAAAACAAAGGTAAGTTATTTGTTTTTAGCTAGTCATATGAGCAAGGAAAGATGTTGAACTTTGAATGAAGTGCTTTTGTTATACACTGTGGAACAGAATTAAATATATCCCCGTATAAAGTGACTAGAAAAAAAAAGTTTCTGAAATTTTACAATTTTTAACTTTGCATGACATGACGGATGCATGATGCATGACTGAATGGACTTATTTTTTCATTTTGTACCATTTTCTTGTTGGGGAGAGAACTGAAACATGAGAAATAAAAGCAAACATAGGTAAAAGGAAAGAAACATTACATTGCAACTCAATGAACAGGTCTACGCAACAGACTCCATTTCCTATCTTATCTTCACACTGTCTCAACTCCCTAGAGTTCCATGTACATTTTCCATACATTTTCATGGCAACTCCAATGAACTAACAGAACTTTTTGAGGAAGAACAAATATATTATGCACAATTTGAAATTGTTAGAATGAAAGTCCCAGAATTCAAGTAACACTTATATAGTGACAAAGACCTATTTAAAATGGTTCTTCTCACTGCAGCTGAAGCAACAATAGATTCAAGATTAATTCTCATTCTGACCCAAACTGCTGTTGTCTCATTCTGACCCCAACTTGCAACCAATGAAAGGTGACTATATACAGAAGCTTTTTCTATATGACACAAGAACAGTTCAGAGCTCTCACATGTAACCAAAATGAAATACTGATTAACATATCTTGTATAACCTTCAGTAGGAAAGCGATTATTGAAAGAGCATTTAGACACTAGTAATTATTCAAAAGGTTTCACAATTAAAGGTAAGTAAGAAATGTTCAGATCTCTTCAGCTGTTTCTATTTCTATATTTAGCTGGGAACTCTAATATATAGTATATATTATCCACAGAATAGAATCGTATCAAAGATCTCTTCGCATTTCCTGCATGGAAGTACTGTGACACTAAAATTCACAAAAATATAGATCTGCAGGTCCTTCCCTAGTTTACCGCCAGAAGGCCACATACATAGTCCCTACAGAATAACTGAATATTTTCCTGGGATTTACAGAGAAGAGAACAAGGTATTTCTGTGCAGAAGTGCCACTGTGCGGGCAGAAGCCGAGTAGCTTGTACAGTTATCCAGTTTTTCAGTGTCTCCATTATACTTGGTTAATGTTACCTAATCTGCATCCTTACTGCACAATATCAGCAGACTTACTAAGAATTTCCTTTCAAACATGTTTATTTGTATATTATTTAAATATTGAAAAAGCATGTTCAGTTTCTAAATTAAGGGAAAAAAACACTGAAAGATCTATCCCAAGACAAAAAATTAGCGTAGTAAGGACAGAGCAGCTGTGTAGCTGACAGCATGAAAGGAAACAGCGTAGTTAGTAATAAGATGCAATTTGCAGCTGGTACGACTGAGGGCATCCTTGGTGCAAGTGAAGAGTATGGCTTAAAATCCTTATGCCTCTATAAGTTAGTTAAACTCCTCTACCACACGATCTAAAATCTAAATATGAAGCTAAATACTCAGAAAATATGACTAAAATTCCATTTGATCTTTCACTTACATACAATTGCAACCCAAGGATCCTGAAGCTCTTTACAAATATTTACAAATTAAGCTTCAGAGCTGCCCATGAAATACTAAATCTGAATTATATACCAGGAAATATTGCCAGTGAAGTTTATGTGATTTCCCTCAAACTCTGAAGGATCTGTTGACAGAGGCAGGTCTGGAATCCAAACCCTTTCACCTCCAGGTCTTTGACTTAATGACAATAATACCTTCTTCTCATGTGTCATTCCAAAAGAGAGATTTACCATTACAGGTACTCTTGAGGCATGATAATTACGAGCACATTTTCCCATTAAAGATATATGCTAAGCACAAGTAGCACACTTGTACTTTTGTGCAAGGAAATTATTTGAATTGCCTAATCTTTAAAATCTTAATTCCAGTTGCATTTTAAAATCTTTTCTGTCTTCTCTGACACTTTTCCAGCTTTCAAAATTATGATAACTAAATCAAGTAAGTGCTACTGGAAAAATTCTTGATAGCAGGGCACTTAAGAAGCATTTACTGTGGTTATTTGAATAATGACCAAACAGTGTCAGAGTCACTGTGACACAGAAGAACTATAAAATTTGGATCTTCTTTAAAAACACACTTTTCTTGTAATTTTATAGCCAAATAATGCCACCATTAGCAGCAAAAGGTGGAAGTCCTTGAGTGAATGAAGCGCTGAGCATCTCTGGGTTCCTAATAACCACACAATATGCACTTGCTCTGAGTACAATCTGAAGACACAGAAGCAATAACATAAAAAATTAATATTGGGAAAACTAAGACATGCAAAAGGAAATCTTAGTATACAAAAGAGGAGAGGAAGGAATGAGAAGGGAGATGTTATGCTTCCTCTTTAGCTAAATTTCTGAAGGCTATTTTTAGATTTTTCAGTTATGTTGCATATCTATATTTGCATATAATTTTTGTAGGACTAGAGACAATAAATCAGTAACTGGAATGTAAAGTCATTTTGAAATTTTGGAATTCCATCATCTGGCAACGTGGTATTCTTTATCTACCTAAGATATTTTTTAAATAATAATTTGAATGTACTATATGGAGAAAAATTACTCAAGTTTGTATAACATTTTCTCACTTCATTACTTTATCCTTTATTTAATACATTTTTTACTTACAAACACATGTACATAAAACATGCCAAAAGGCCTTGCCTTTGGTGTACAATAGTTAAATTATACTTGTTACACTTGTACACTTACACTTCTTTGTTTTAGAGTATCTCTCAGTGACTTTGTATATTATTTTATGGGCTAAAAAAAGATAAATATTTTAAAGTAATTACCATGATTGCATTTCCTTGCTTGTCAACTTAATTTTGTTCATCCTTTAACAAGGAAAGGTTGTTTTTCAATTATAATATTAATGGCAATCACTACCTAAGAGACATGAACTAAAAACTAATTTATTGAAAATATTGATTAAGTTTCATGATTAAAAATTATCTAGATTACCAGAAGATAGGGATTTGGAAGTATATCTTCATCATAAAGATGGTTCAAAAGTTAGAGGGAGGATGTATTAATCAAGATATATTTTAGTTTTCTCATAAATAAAGACACTCACTATATGGGCACACTCTGGCTTTTGTGAGATAAATCCAATACAATTCTTATTCTAAAACCAATAAAACACAGGTTTCAACAATTCAACCTGCAATCCTTTTCATAGACAAAATTTTCCAAAACATAACATTTCCATTTCATATTTCATTCTCAAAATTTACTTTTTGTCAGATTAAGGGGAAAAAACAAAACAGAAACCACAAAGCAGCTATCAGAAAGCTGCCTTTGCCTTCCTGAACTGAAGCCAAGGACTTGAAATATTTCCAACTTCCACTTTCAACCACCTATCTAGAGGTAAGGCTAAAACAATACAGTTAACTCCAAAAATCATCTCAGATTGCTCTGGTTTCCCAAGGGCCAATACTTTTCTTTTTTTAATGCCTTTTTTTCAGAATCTGAGGCTCAGATAAGAAACTTTCTTGAACAACTTTGAAAAACAGCATTTTCTGTGGGTAAAGCTTTGCGTCTTTTCAGTGCAAAATCAAGAGTGCAATCCTGGGGAATCTAAAGGGACACTAGGTCCATCATTAGCAACTGCTAGGACAGCTCTGTCTCACCTGAAAGGAAAGAAGCAGTGCAGCTGTAATACCGTTCAATTTTCCCTAGTTTATCCAGATCTAGACAGTCAAACTTCCCATTTTTGTTTGTGTTACCCAGTTCTTCTCGGAGATGGGAGATTCAAGAGGCTTAAATTGGCTTGGTTTCCCTACTATTTCTCTTCCTACCTAGAATCACACTACACCAAAAGAATAAAAAGAAAAAAAAAGTCAAGAAATGGATGACAAGCAGGGCCCACGCCAGCAGAAGTGGTCTTCCTCATTCTCACTGCTTCAGTGAGTCAGTAATGGCAGCAGCAGCAGCAAGTGGGAAAGCTTCTCTATCGAGAAGCACAAAGTAGTTTCATAGGCATGGTTTAAGACACCAAAACGTGTTTCTCATTTGTACTTATGAGAAGTACGTTTGTTTCTTGCATTGAGACCTGATAAAACATAAAGGTGATATCTTAGTACTGATAAGGAAAGTTTTGCTTCTTGAAGGACCATGTTTCTACAATGCATTATAATTACTATTACTGACATGGTAATCAATTATTGCCATTAGGAGGCACGACACGCTTTAAATGTAGATGCGATTTAACAAACTGACCTAAAAGAAGAGCTGAAACGATAAAGAAGGGAGCAAAAATAAAAAGGTGAGGAGCCGCATGAGTGCTGTTAACCATCTTTGTGATGCAGCCAGTACTGAACAAAGTAGGACTGGTGAAGACTCTCCCCAAAGAGTGAGAGAGAGTCTTTGGAGCTTTTGGCCCAATAGGTGGGAAGACTGAAATATTTATGAATAAGCTCCTGATATTTATTTTGCCTCATAGCAGCACACTGAACTCTTTAAATTAAGGCAGTGTGGAACAGATTCACACAGCATTCATGCCACTGTTACAAGACTGACAACACCCTGAAGAAAGGTAAAGTAGACAAGTGAGTTATCGTTTCAGCCACCACAGCTCAGTCTGTCACCCAATGTATCTACTGCCTTATCTAATAAAGGTTCAAGACTGGCAGTTTTGATTTCTGGATGTCCATCTTGCAATATCCACTTTTCATAAACCTCTGGGCACTTGTCATTGAGCACACCTTGTTAAAATATTTAAAGTTGAGCACAGAAAATCAGTAGCCGTTTTTTAATATCTTAGCTTCTGCCTTCTCCTCATCCGGAAAAAGAAGATAATAACACCTACATCTCATGGGGATGTTCTGAAGAATTACAGGAATTATCTAAGTTACTCCAGAACGGAAAGGGTTTTTTCTCATATGTTCTGATCAAAAACGATGTACTTGAATAACTCAAATATAGAGCTTAGATTTCTGCTGCTCTCACACAAGTGAAAACAAAATCAAGTTTTAAAGCATGTTTTATTGGTTCAAAATGTAGTATGATTTAAAATTGCAAATTTAATATACTGCCTGAATTATGGTAAATTATCCACACCTGACCCCCTCCTCTTTTTTCTTCCTCGTGGGAGGTAAGATCATACGCCAGGTAAGATCATACGTCATCATCAGATAACAGCAGCTGATGTTCAAAGAGTATAGAGAGAAACTTGTTACTGCTGCAAAGATCCACAGCTCTAGGAGATTCACAGCGGGAGCATATGTCACTTTATTAAATCTGTAGCAACTGAGGTGAGAGTAACAGAAAGGATCTCTCTAAAGAGCTGGAAGAGATGGAAAAAGGGATGGTTCTGTATGGAAATCTCTCTTACTTTTCTCTCTCTGAAAATATCTGTAACAGGATGTTACAAGGATATTCTTTCCTAGAAATTAGGATTTAAAAGGCAAAAACAAAAAACAACTGCAGCCAAGAGAGGACGGAACGCAGAACTTCCTTCCAGAAAAAAAAAATGTGGGACTAAGTTAGGAGGTTCCATTGCTTCTTCCAAGAAAAATAGAAAGCTGAGAAGGGGGAGATGAAACAAAAAACAAAACCCAAAAACCTCATGCTACTTGTCCCACTTTCTCCCAAAGTTACAAATCAAGGGCCAAAGGACGGATGATGTTAAATATACTCATTCACAGCTCAAGGAGGACACAGTGCTCTGTGAGAGGGATGCATGGCAAGGTGCAATGGTAACCACAAAATTTACTGAGCTCCCTCATCCTTGCTGTCTGCCAGCGCTTGTTTATCTTTTGGTAGTCCTTTGAAATTGCTTACAAGAGGAAGGGGAAATGAAAGCTTCTTTTCTCTCCTTGTTCCAAGGGCTCTCATGGGATACTACGAAACATAGCTGTAAGAGTCTCTCTCCACCTTTCATTTACATGTGGCTGTCCCAGACAGTCTTCCCCTTGTGTTTATAGGAGTTTATATATTTATTTATATTTACCTGAATTTACCTGAATATGGCTTACGCATCTAATTTTAGGAGGAAAACAAGATAGAGGATCATTGGACATGGGTAACTCAACTCGCCGAATTCATCATTTTCAAAGGAAAATATTTGCAATCCACAATTCCTAACCCAGACTTCTGCCAAAAGTACCATTTTGGGAAAACTGAACTTTGATTTTGTAGTAATTACTTAATATTCTCAATATTTATAAAATATCTGACAGGTTGTACATCCTAAATCATGAGCTTTTCTACTGAATAATGCAACAACCTCTGCTAGCGTTCAAAGCCACATACATAACAGAATAACCAATATATTGGTGCAACGAGTAAATGCAGACCAGTCTGCCACTGTTCTGCTGAAGTAACACAGAGACATATTGCTGGTGTTAGCTTAGTATGAGAATTCTGATTGTGTTTGATGCAAACCCCAAAGAGTAAAGAACTGGGGGAAAAATAACTTTGCTAGGCCTGTAATTCATTAAAGAAAAAATTAAATAGAAGGAATACAAAAAATAGTTCTGAATTTTTTTTCTCACATTGCATGACTTTTCATTTGATAAAGCACAGTAGCCACAAATTTCAAGAAATGGTTGAAGACAGAATTACGCAGTAGGGAAGTAATATGGGAACAGATGTGAAAATCCCAACAAACTGCATTTCTAAAGGTAGCTAGGTTTCTAACGTGAGGGGTGGCAGTTTTAGTTAGTATTCATTGTTCTGTGCCAGAATAGGGACAATACACTTTCAATTCCAGTGCCATCGGTGTGGCTTTTTCCTTGGCTCTTGAACTAATAATATATGTAAAGGCAACATACTCTCAGAATTACAGCAAACCCTTGCTTTGTTGAACTGATACACAGTCAGAAAAAATCAAATCTATACTGCTGAAATAGCTCCACAAAATTGTTTCCAAAAAAGGAATAGAAAGTGATCTTTTTCATTCAATGTCAAAGTAATCATTACTTGCACGATGATGAATAACAAACGTCTGTGCCAGTAATTCTGGACATCATATGATGGCTTCATTATAAAATGGAGCATTAGCAAACAGCTGATTGTTATAGTTAGGAAACAAAACAGAAAATTAAATAATGAAAATAAAGAATACTTTTCTGCTAAAATGACATTTTCAGTGTAAGTATCTGGTTTCATTAATAGGCTAATTTTTTAGATATTTTAGGAACCTTTTGAAAATAAGAGTAATTATTTAAAAGCCACTTAACCCAGTTATTCAAAAAGCAGAAACACTTAAGAATGTCTAAAAATATAAGGTTTTAATTTAATGATATAAAATATATTTTACTTCTTTAAAGTAAAGTAGGCGTTTTTAATTTCAAAGCATGGACCACTGCTGAGTCTCTGCTGTACATAGAATCCGTGATGAGAACAGCCTTTTCATTATTTTAAGGGGAGAAGATACTAGTCATCTTATGCCCCTGTGTGGCCAACCTGGACAACAAATTCTCCTTCATGTAGCTGTAACAAAGAAATAACAACATACTCTGGGATAAAGCATATTTAGGTAAATCTACTGCTTTCCATTCTCAAAGAAGGGCTGTTGTTAATACATACTGCAAATGGTAAAATTGGACTGATACTGTTCCTTGCAGTTTGTATCAATTTTAATCACAAAGGATACTCACTATTATGCAGTGATGTGTTAATCTGAACATTGCCCAAAGCACTTACGAATTCCAATGCAGTATGCTGCTACAAATAGACCATCTGACAACACAGTCTTTGTACATTCAACTACAAAAGTAGAACGGCAGTCAGAAAAACCTAGTGTATCTGATAATTAAAGGCTTTTAAAGATATCTAAAAACTTTAATTCAATCTCCTTACTCATTTGAATGAAAAGTATATCAGTTAAAATTCATCAGAAAAATTTTAAAGTCCAAAAATCTGAAGCTTCCTTAGACTCTGCTTTAGAATTTGGATATAATGTAAGCACTTAGTCGTAATGTTTTCAAAAACAAACTGAAGGTCTCCTGATTTCTCTTCCTGTACTTTCTTCTCTAAAATGCAAGAAGACTTCATTCCCATACTAGCTATTGGACAAATGCCAAGAATGCAAAACAACGCTAGTGACTTTCTAACATTTGGTAATTCTAATCATTTTTCAATAAAAAGTAGCTATTGCCCAGGAAATAGCACTACAGTCCACAATGCAGGTGAAACAAAATTCTGAAGTAAACTCATAGCTCTTACTGCTTCAGCTGGCTGGAGTTGGTACTGTCAGGTAAGAGACACACAGGACTGGGAGAAAGGCACAGTAAACCAAGCATCTCTTTCACACTCACAAGAGCATCTTACACAATGGTGTGGCAGTATAACTGGCAGAAGAAAACTAAACGGCAATGTTCCTCTAACAGATGCTGTTAGCAGAGGCTAACTAAGCTCATTTAAACAGTAACATCAATCTAGCTCATGAGCAGTCTAGTGTTTCCCCTATCAGTTCTGTAATGCAAAGAATAAACCATAAAAAGACAACTCATGTAAGGTCTCTTTGTAAAATGATAACAGTTTAATACATACTCCTGCTAACGTTTTGTATAATACCAGAAAGCCAAGGCCAAGATAACTAGCTTTCCTGAAACAAAATCACAGCAGGCCTAAACTTTCAGAAGAACTGAAGGACTCTAAGAATATAGATCATGTTAAAATTAACAGGAATGCATTTTCTCTTACAGTTCTATGCATACTACCTATTTTCACTATGACTCTTTGTTTTAGAGCTCATTATCCACTATACTGTTAGTATGCACTAGCATGTTTTCTTCACATTATGTATATGGCAGTATATCTGCAGTTAATGATTCTGTGCTTACTGTCAGTTGTTATTTTTCTGGCCTCTGAATTTTTTTATGTAAAAACAGAATGAAAAGATCTGAAAAAGCAAAATAATCATCCCTTTTTAGTCCTCTGACTCAATATTCAACCTTAACATTCAAAGACACAGACCACTTTACACCTCCTAAAAGAATCTTTTACATGCTAAAAGTATTTATCTTTTCCTTACCACAGTTCTGAAATATTAACTCTTAATGAATGAACAATTAGTTTTCAGTAGACGCGTTACACTACCTGTGCAAAGCTTTAAGTGAAAAATCTACTTAGAACATTGACTTAATCCAAAATAATTTATTTTGGCCTCCAAAAGACATTTAGTTTAGACTTTTTAGCGTCTATTCAGCATATATCTTCTTCACAGCCATTTTATCAAGATGAAATTTAAAATACTAATACTTGTGCAGAAGACAGAAAGAATCTTTTTACTCGATAACCTTAAACAACTTTCAACTAATAAACCAGTTTAATTCTAGATAACACCGAAAATATGACTTAGCCTAGCATGGTTACTCTTCCACATTGTTAAAAAATTGCACAATGTTTTCTTGAGGCCAAAAGCATATGTACCTAGAATAACACTACATAGTTTCTTATAAATATAGAAATATTCTCATCCTAATTCAGATAGCTCATACTGGGTCAGAGGCTGGGTTTCCTAATAATCATTTCTTGTTAATCAGCCTTCTAGAATAAATATAATTCTAAATCTCAGTCATAATAAATGTAATAAAATATTTCTCTGAGGTCTTTTGACTTGAAATTGGTACCATTTGCAGCTTTTGCCTGAGAATTTTAAGCAAAGTACATGCACCTGACATATGGATCTGTAAAAATTTAATAAAAAGCATGCAGCTTGATCTGCAGCAACAGATACAGAGAATCAGGAATAGGTTTGCAGAAGATCAGAACAGTTGCTTAGGGTTTTCTTGATCGTTGCAGGCCTTGAAACTATGCACTTGGAAACATGCACTGCTTTACCATCACAGTTGATAACACATAAACTATTGCTCCATTTTGTAGAGCTTCAAAGATTTCACAGTACACCAAAGGGATGTAAAAAAAATCCCATTCACTACAGATTTCATTTATATGTATAAAAAATTAATTCACTAAATTGATTACAATTACAAAAGCTACCTCTGTAATTTTGCATGCTTATTTAGAAATTCATAACTGGGATAATAAAACTTAAGAACAGTGAAATGAAATAAACATTACAGTATTTTATAAAAGAAACATGAACAGTAAGGGAGAGAATCCTGAACACACTATTCTGGGCAATAAAAGGTAAATGGTTTTCTGAGGTATTAAATTCAAATATCACTGTATTTAAAAAAGAATATCCTATTTAAAGAGATTTCTCCCACAGATACAGAGAAGATTAAAATGCTGGATATAGTCTCTGCAATATTACTTCCACCCTTTTTCCAGAACGTTTCCATCAGTGCACTATCACTATAAAAAACTACAGGATTCTCTTTCTCTCTGATCTGCATCCACACTTTTTAGACAATATTCTTACTCATTTTTACCTTCAATATTTAACAGCAGCATGACAAAAGTTCTCAACATCAGTAATACACCATATGTTTACTGAATAATGCAACAAAAATCAGTAATTTTTATTTCAGTTTACTCCCAAAAACAAAACTAAGAAATCAATTCAACAACCATCTCAAACCAGTAAACAGCAACTTCTCCCTACCATCTCTAATTCCCACAAAACAATAACTATTCATAAAAGGATAGCCTACAGAGCTGACTGACCTACTGCAAAGCATCCACTGATCATCTATAATTTGGCTAGTTAAAAAGACAATTGAAAAGCACTGCACACAGAATCAAAGTCTTCTAAAAATAAGAAGCTGCTTTTTGCATATTTTCCAAATGGTATGCAGGACTGCTAATTTACATCTTCCAACAAATTATGTATGGTTAAACAGACACATCTTTGAGCATTTAATCCTTTCACTGCCACATCCACACAGAAATCATTTCCTCAGACAAATTTGTTTATGAATACTTAATATGCTTCAAGGATTACACCTAATAATGCTACCTTCTAATGGGAGCTAATGTATTTGAAAGATACATATCCACCTTAAATATGTTATTCTCTCGGTGCTGGGTTAATTCCTGCAGATAGAGTTCTCATTTAAATCCTGATACAAAACATACAAATACCAAGGGAAGAGACTCATTGCTACCACAAAAATATTAACGTCTGAGAGAGTAATTATAAAGGTACCCCACTGAAAAACATGTAAATAGATTACTGTTAACATAGGCACAGAAATAGTAAGGGAAAAATGTTACATTTCTACTCACCTAGTGTTGTTCAATGTCTGTCCAAAAAGATCATTTTGTAAAATATTTGGAGGGGATGAGAAAACCCCATGAAAATGAGATAAAACAGAATTGCAGACCTGGCGCAGTGTCTCAAATTGCATTTTCTCTCTTTCCTTCCCTTCTATTTTTCTTCACCACCTGTCTTAAAAGTCATCTGTTTTGCACACACCATCAAATGCAAACATGCCAATCAAGTTCCATATTTCTCCTGATCTCTGTAAAAACTGTGCCTAAATGAGCAGGGGTTGATAGTTAATTGTACAGTCATTATTCTTCTAATTCAGTCGTAGAAGATTTAGTACCCGTGCGGCTTTCTCCTGACTGTAGCAAGAATTCTAAACAGCAGAAAGCTTTTTGGGCATTCCCAGATGAAGTGTGAAGCTGAGCTGCTTTCATGTACTATACTCATATTTCTCTAAGCCTACTAAAAACACGCAGTGAATAGATGCTGTCGTCAGGAGTTTCAGCACATCTGGCTGCCAGCAATAAAATCTCTGAAGTAATAAAAATGAGGACAAGGCATCCTCACACTGTTACTACTGTCGACGAGGAGGAGGACTTCTGCATTTTCCCCTCCTTCTTCCCTCCCCTGTAAAAATGACTAACACCACTGACCGTGTATGTAGGTCTCTTCTTTTTTTTTTTTTTTAAATGTAGAGGCAGCTATACAGCACAGAAAGCCCACTCTAAAAATAGATACCATATTCTTCATATAATAACATGTAGCATTGAGACTGCAGCAGTAGACTTTTTGCCTGTACTTGAAAAGCTATACTGTACCTTACAGGAGATAACAGGATTTTCATTGCAAACATGTAAATGTAGTATCAATTCATGGCTAAAGGAAGCAATCTACACTCTATAACCCTGCTCAGTTAGGTGCTGTATGTACAGCACTGAGTCAATGATTAATCACACAAAGTTGAAAAATCACCAAAAGCAATGGCCACTCATATATACAGCACATTTCAAAATAAGAAGTCTTCTGCACCTTTTAAAAGTTTATTGCACAGAATCAAGCATGACAGAACTGAGCAAAATCAATCACTTCTTTGGGTGCGCTATACCTGTTTAATCTCAGGAAAAGTCATAGGTTTAGGAGCCTATGTCTCTGGTGCACATACAGTCCAGAAAATCAATGAGCAAGAAGTAGAATCAGTCATCTAACAGAATACAGAGAGATTTTGCAGCACAGTGTGCACAGTGAACACTATTAAATGTACAAAAGATAAATACCCCTGCCTGACCACAAAATGTATTTTTCCTCTTTTCTCTCAATGCTTGTGTCAGGTTAGAGGAGAGCATTACATAACATTACAGAATATACTCTATCACTCTCAAATTGAAAAATAACAATTAAAATGATTTTCCTTTTAATATCTTATTTTCCATCCACAGCTTCTAACATCTTAGCACCAATTACAAAATCTCCAAATAAAATCAGCATAAAATGAGGGCCATTACTAAAGCTCTTCCACCAAAAGTGATTTTAATCCCAGAAGAAATGGGAATAAGCAACCTTCCAGCTAATTAAAATATTGCACTGATGTGCTCAGACAGGAGTACCCATCCAGCCTTCTTTGGCCAGAAGGATGGCAGCTACAATATAGAGCTTTTCAAAGAAAAAAAGGAAATGGGAACAAATTCATCTACAGGCCTGTCAAAGGGATATAGGGAGCTTCTTAACACTTATGTTAAAACTTTCAAAAATGTATAGGGAAAATATCAGTTAATTAAACTGTTCCTAAAACTCATGTGAAGACCTACAAACTACTATACAATATTTAGTATCTGTATTTCTGCCTATAACATACTGTACATTGTGGAAACATATCTTTCTTTGAGAAATTTATTACCATGAGTGGTAAAAAGTACTAGGCTATATGTATCATAAATCTGATAACAATAATGAGTTCCTAAAGTCGGAATTAAGGAGTATGTATAGCTATTTTGTGATAATAAAATGAAAACCTAAAACTTTGTAACCATCTTTCCCATACTGCAGGGAAATTCACGCTTGTCACAGCAAAATGTCTCCTTACCTTCCATCGGAAAGACATAATTTTCAAATCTGGTGCAAGAAATAGAATTTTCTGTTCAAAATGATTCAAGGTATTCAAATAATTATTAGCCTTTTATGCACTGCTTAACAATATGGAGACAATGTTGACTGTTGAGTCGGTATAAGAATAACATTTCATTGCATGTTGCAAATATATCACCATTTGCTGTGTGGGTCATGGATGGTCATCAAAGCCAAAATGCTCCTGCAACTGCAATTGCTAGGTCTGAACGTTTGACATTCACCTTTCTATGTCTTCCTTTTCAGATTTTTAAAACGGAAGTTATGACATATATTCCTTTTTGTAAAACTGTACAAAAACTATTGACAAAATGCAATACATATTACAACTTTTCATTTCTTCTTTTAAATCTGGCATAAGGAATGCCTCCATATATTCATGCAAGTAAAACTATTAATGGGAAAAAGGTAGAAGGAAACTTTTTAAAGGCATATACTCTGTCAATGCTATTAGAAGAAAACTCATACATAATTTTTTTTGTGTGCAAATGCATGTCTGGAAGTTTTCATCAAGATTGAATTTAGTGCTGACTAGAAATGTAATTGGTATTTTTTATTCCAAAAAAATAAATGTGGTACAGAAAAATAAAGAGTTTCCTTTCTTTCCTGACCTTTCTATTGCTCTCACAGGGACCCTTTTGGCTGATTCTTTCCTACATTTATTATGCAGCCTATATTATTACATAGACCTTATTATATACACTTATAAGTGTAACATTTATTATCATAAAGGCCTTCTTAGTTACATATACCTTTGCCAAAATGTAATCATTTGGTCTGGAAGGAAGCAAGAGGCGTAACAGGAACAAGTCAGAGGGGACAGAACAAAGGAGAATGAGCAGATTAGGTTGCACCCACTAAAGTACAACCCTTCAGAACGAGAAAGGACAATCAAAAGAAACCTGTAGAACCACACATAAAATTTATTTCCTGAACGCTAATATCATTGGAGAACACAATAGTACAGGTACTAGTCTCCTTATTCCATCCCTGCTAGAGACCTGCTCCTATACTACATACGACAAAAATTTCTTGTGCTGGAAGGAAGAGGGACCGAGTCTCCTTTTTTACAAGTTAGGAAATTATATTCTTCCCCTCTCCTCAGCCCTGGGGAGGCCTCACCTGGAGTACTGTGTCCAGTTCTGGGCTGCCCAGGACAAGAGAGACATGGCACTACTGGAGAGAGTCCAGCGGAGGCCTACAAAGATGATGAGGGGACTGGAGCATCTTTTCTATTAGGAAAGGCTGCGAGAGCTGGGCCTGTTCAGCCTGGAGAAGAGAAGACTGAGGGGGGAATCTCATCAATGTGTACAAGTATCCGAAGGGAGGGTGTCAAGAGGATGGGACCAGACTCTTCTCCGCGGTGCCCAGCGACAGGACAAGAGGCAACCGGCACAAATTGAAACACAGGCAGTTCCATCTGAACATGAGGAGAAACTTCTTTCCCGTGAGGGTGACCGAGCACTGGAACAGGTTGCCCGTGATGGTTGTGGAGTCTCCTTCCTTGGAGATATTCAAAAGCTGTCTGAACACAATCCTGGGCAATGTGCTCTAGGTGACCCTGCTTGAGCAGGGGTTTTGGACTAGGTGATCTCCAGAGGTCCCTTCCAACCTTGGCCGTTCTGTGATTCTGATTCTGTGATATCCTTAAAATACCTATGTTAAGAGCTTCATGTAGTAATTCTGGAAGAGGCAGGATTTTTTCTTCTTCCATTTGACATTTAATTTCGTTACACTTTAGATTTCCTTGTTCCTTCTTGCAAGCCATGCACTCTATACCTGCCGATATCTGTATTAAAAGTAGTGCAAGTCCTATGGACAAAAATTTCCTTTTTCAAAACATCCCTAATTCTGTACTTAGACACGTATAAGGGGAGGTAAATTTTACTCTAGCAATCATGACTTTGGAATTTCCTGACTTTGGAGGGCCTGATTCAAGTAATTTTGATAATGATTTTTATTACAGTGTTTTGTGTATTTATACTTGCACACATGCATTACTGCTAATTAAGATTATAAATAATAATCAGTTTAATTTCCACATCAGTTTTACAAAGGTTTTCATAGACATTAATGCAAAGTTCTTTAAACATATTGCACATAATGGGAAAAATGAGTACCAGACAGTCTAAGTGACACCGCCATGGCTGAAATGGCCCATTTCAACATGAAAAGACAAACCTAGGAAAGCATCATAGGCTTTACTTAGCTGAGCACCACTGAGATCCATACAGATACCTATTTCTCTAGTCAAGCTGAATCTTAATAAACATCCTCCAGCTACAAATAGTTTCAAAGAAAATTTATTCCAGAAAGCTCCCAAATGTATGGATTTTTTTCAGTTGGTATAAAAATACATTTATCTTTCAAGATAAGATTGAACTTCCTCTTTAAATTTGATGCTAGAATTCAGAAAGCTCTTAAGGGAAACCTATTACATAAAGAAAGCTGACAATATGTTCAAATATGTTATCTCAAACATTACTTAGAAGCATCACTATTGTTATAGGCACACAGAAAATATGTTAAAAGAAAGTCATAGCTTAAGCAAACTAATGTCATGAAACCTCATTAAAACTATGCATTGCACCCCACAGGGCATTTAGGAGCATTCTGTGATAAAAGCTACTATCAGGTACAATTTTGGATTAAATTCCATTCTTATTTATTGGGCATTATGTAAGTACAGTTTGATGGAAACAAAGAAGAAAATGGTAGAGATAAGTCACTTGGAGTACAGAAGTTAGAGTGTTTTAAGGTACAGAAAAGTCGAGCCTCTTTATTTCTTCTCCTCTGGACCCTAAATAAAGTAACCAATAAATAAATCCCTGTAGTGCATCCATCACTGGTCTCAAATCTGCCCTTACCAGAACATTTATCTAAATAAATATTTAAAATAAAATTTCTGCATAATTTGATGTAAGCATTCTTGCTATTATAGGAAAAAAACACCCGAAAAAATGCTTTCCACACAGGTGGTTAACACCAGTGGCCTTGCACCACTGTGGGTTGCTGTTACATTATTACTGTTTACAGACTACTCATTTTGGGTCAGATTAATAAACTGATGCCCTATGAACATGATCTTATAGGACTAATTTAAATTCAGTATTTGGATGCACTTTTATTTGCTACTGTAAATGAAACACAACCAGACTGCTTCTTTTGGAAGCGCACATTCACTAGTATTTCATAACATCAATGTGCAAAGGATGAGCTTCACAAGAGGAGCTTAGTAGGAATTAAGGCAATTCCACAACTGTAAATTTAAACAGCAAAGAACAGAAGTCACCAAAACTGGTACCCGAAACAACTAAGACAGGAAATAACAGAGAGAGGAATGCAAACACAGCCCCAGCCCCCCAAAAGAGGTAAGTACCTAAATCCAGGCTGCAGGGAAGCATTAGTCTCTGCTCAGGAAGCACAATAAAGAATCCTCTTCTTGAGCTGGATGATGTTTCAAACATGACAGTGATTCAAAAAGCACCCTTATTTCTATTACGGTAAACCTGGCGTTTAGAACATTGTCTTGGGACACTGAGTCCCAAAATTCTCTTCTGCCCTCCTCAAACATGCCCAAAATGTCCTCATCAACACTGCCTTGGATTTTCCAAAGTGGGAGCTTATCTTTGCTGTTGAGGCTGTTCTCTTTCCCATAAAATAATTAAATATTGAAAGAACTATTTATTGCACTGAGTTAAACATTAATTGACAGTGGAAAAGTGATACTGATTTTATTCCCTGGCAGTCAGGTCACAGATCTAAGGAGGAAGATATTGAAATTCCAGCTAAGAGACCAAACCTCGCCACAGAGAATATCTGCTAACAAAGTACAGTAAGATAAAAGAACATGAGTTCATGTGAGTATCCAACCACCTAAAATTGTGTTCTTTTCTTGCTTGCATTTTTATTCCAGTATCTTCATCCCTTCCCTGTTTCTGTACTTTCATTTCTGAGGCATTCTATCCATAGTCATATTTTTTTCTAATTCCTTCTTCTGAAAAATAATTCATTGTCTATTTCTTCCTTTAATACTAATCTATACTCTCCTTTTAGCCTAATTAACAAACTTTAAACCTAAGAATATGAGACTTTTAGGAAGCTGTGCACTGTTTTTCTGTCCATATTCTTGCTCCCAACTATCAGCATCACTAACAAGCTTGGGCAGACAGGTTGATTTCAAGTACATTGGAAAAAGGGAGCATAAATATTAAAATAGTTATGTTCCAACAAGCTGTGTGAATATCAGCATCATTAAAGGAGGAGAAAGACCAAAGTCAGTGCATGCAAACAGAGGGAAAGGTGGGTAGAACTGAACTATTACCCATTGACTTTGGCAGTAGAAAGCCAATCAGAATGTGGACACTTTATGAACAGCCACATCATTGCCATCTTAAGTTTGACAGAAAAATCATGAGTACTAGTAAAAGGTGCTTAAGTTTTTGTGATCCTCTATTTCACCATTGAGGAAAAAGGTCAGAAGAACAAGGGAAACCTTTACACTGAGTCTCATGCCCACGGAACCACCTACTTCCGTTATATTTAATCCCTCATTCCTCAGTTTCCATTGCTGTGGCTGCTAATGATATTCCATGCACACAGGACTCCTCAAAGTTTCTCTTCTGTTCCACCAGCAGTGATATAACTAATGATACAATAATTATTTTTTCTTACTTTACAAAAATACATAGTCATTGCAAACCCTATACATAAGTACAGTATCTATTGTATACTTCAGGCAATTAAGCTTAAATGATCTGATTCAGGCCACAAATGAGCATAATGTTAGCACTTCAGATAAGATGTATGAGTCCCAATCACTTCCCTCACTTGCTAGAACTTTGTTTCTCCAGAGTACGTTGGGTTGTCCTTCCCTGTAGCAGCAAGCGTTTAGTAGCCTGATTCCAGTAAAATTAGTGATAACAAACCCACTGTATATCAACATTCTTTGGATTGAGGTCCAAAAAAGCTGTCCCTTCAGCACCATGCCTCTAGCGGGTTCTGGCTATCGGGACTGTTCTTTTAGTGCCAGTGAAAGTAGTCTGTGCACATATACCTCAAATCATGAACTCACCCAGCAACAACCACAACACTCCGAAGGGTTGTAAGGCTACTGCAATTAATCTACTTATACTCAGGATAAAACACAACAATAAATTGTCAGTTTCCATTTTGCATCTTTAAGGGGATCTGGATATTTTTACAATGCCCAACTTTGAAAATTCTCAGAACAACTACTGTTATTACCATAGGGGAAAAAATAGGTGAGTAAACGTCTATTTTTTAAGGAAAGCCAAAATTAACCTTGGCACGTATAGATTCCCAAGAAAGTCAAAAAGTATAGACTACGTCAGCCCCAAAGGCCAAGTCTTGATGAGAGATTCCAGATTAGCCTTGGACTTTCTAAAGCTCCAAAAAAAAAAGTTCCAACTGTGCTTAAGTTCTTGTGATGAGATCAAACAATTCATTTCCCTAAATCTCATCGCGGTCTAACTAAAAGATAGAATTAATTATGATCCGCTGACAAGTATGGCACAAAAACTTTTCGCAAGTTAGCAAACAAGTTAAACATGAGATTCTACCTACATATTACAGTGTAGAAAGAATATATTTTACAAGAAAAATAATTGGAAGCTCAGATTTATTTCATTTTGTCCAATTACAGCTTAACTGAAATGTTATTACATGAAGGGAAAAATGAAGGCATATGAGACTGTTTAAATGACTCACTTGTCATAAACTGTTTCAATGTTAAAAATCTGCATTTTTAAAAAATCACATAACAGAAGGGTAAGTCCAATTTTGCTCCTTAGGCAGACACTAGGAAATTTGCCATATGTTCAATTGGGAAATCCTGCTGTTAGGCCCAGTGTGGACAGATACAAAAACTGGCAATGACCATACAAGCTGCACTTTCCAAAATGAGTGAGACAAAGGATATAAACAATCAAATTGGACAAGGCAAACGTAAAAACGATCTTTTAAAATATTTTTATTATCAATGGTAATAGACTATCTATGACTCTACTGTTACAGTTCTGCTTTTTGAAATTATCAGTAGCCTCAGAACCAGGCATGCCTTCAATTCTAATGATTTTAAAGCTATTTTTAACATGAAAAATTTTCATTTATTGGTTAATTTCCTTAGCTCAATATAGATCATGGCTTCACAAACCTCTCCATGGAATTCTTTAACATATTAATTGAAAGACAATATGGGAAATTTTATTTAAATATGACAAGACATAGAATAGTTGAAAAATAATTACAGCAAGTATTTAACTTTAATTATCTCTCGTATCTCTGATCTCCTTATCCTTCTGTAGATTACACAATATATACAACTTGCACAGTGAAGTAGAAAACCTCTATTGCTGGAGCACACAATGAAATACAGAAAAAATCACTATAAATGGCCTTATTCTTCTCATACGCTACTTATATTGATATAACTCCACTGTGTTAAGTAAAGTTTTACAGACATACACTGGAGGAATAGAGCAAAATGTGAAAGTTCTGAACGGCAAAATCCTCATGTCAAAGTGAAAGCTCTCAAGCATTTTATGTTTGCAAGGTTATTGATGGACTTAAGAGGTAGAGGCAAAAGCATCTGCAATCAGCAGCTTTCCTCATACCCCAAACAGCCCATTTACATTTGCAAATCTATGTTAGAGATCCAACAAATTCAATCAAAAACAACTAGCTGCTCAAAGCGGTATAGACTTCAGGAATGGCCAGAGATCAGCATAATAAAAGTTGTAGAGGTTCATAATGCATTTTTAAAATAAATGATTAGTTACTGCTTCTTTTTAACTGTTATCACAGTAACATTGCTTAGCAAACTCTGTGTTTAAAATTGGAGATGTTATGGGTTTTACGCACATTCAGAGGTTGAATTTAGGTTGTCTGAATCATTCTCTGAAGTCATCTACACAGACACTCAAATTTATTCCAATTAAATATAAATGCCTAACACACACATGTATGTATATAAGTGTATATGTCTATATGCATATATGTATATTATTCTCCAAATTAAACCAATTTAAGAGAGGACATGATTAGCACAAAGCAGACACTAAAAATTACATCCTGTAACAGCACCTTGATGGTTACTAATAATGTAAATGCACACAGCATGGCGATGAATTCAATACGCATACTCAGGTAAAAAGAGAGGGAAAACAGTGGGAACAATGTTCTCCTTGTGAAACACAGTTCTCTTCCTCTTTGGATGACATTCTTTACACAAACACTTTTTAGGTGACAAGCTGATCCTGAAGTTCCTTACAATGAAAAGAAAATACATTTACATTGATCTTGAAGTCATGGTGTGATTATATGGTGCAGAAACTGGCCCTCATTCCATGTGAACTTGGGAGTTTGATTAATTTTACAAATTATTTTCTGTTACCTGGGCATATCTTATGATATTTATTGCAGTACCTCTAGTTTCAAGTGACTGATCTGGATCTTGAAGGGTCTCAAAACTTGCCGTATTATAGCAAAATGTCCAGGTAATCTGTGATGGAAACAAAAGCTAATACAGGAGTAAACCAGAAGACAGCTCTTTATCTGAATGATAGTAAGGTAAAGACTGGCCTTTTTGTTTTGTGACATAGGAGTTAAAAGACCATATCCATGTAGTGGACTGTTTGTTCATTTCTGCTGCATTTCAATACACTGGATACAAGTTGCAAGCTTCCATACCTTAGCAACCAGTTTTAAGAGACTAATTTATCCTTAATTCTTGTCATTTCAAAATTCATAGTCTCTTGGATTGCTCCCATCTTCAGCTGACTAGAGTAAAACAACTCACAGACACCAGAATATTTTCCTGATGATCATACATACAGCTCTGGAATTCATTTCTTTGAACAGTGTCATGCAGCCTGGGTTTTATAAGCGTTAAGACAGTGTAAATATCTTACTTCGGAAAGATTTCAGTTAAATACTGGAGTTTTTATGTTAGCAGAGTAATAGCAATGAAGTCATTGCTGGTCATTAAGTCAAAAGCTTTGGGGTAGGGAGGAGGGTTAATTTTATTAATTTATTCTTTTCATAAGTGTAAGGTTTCATGATACTTGGTGATGCACCACAGTATAAATTGCTAAACAAATCTCATTTTCAGGGAGGAAAACATGCTTCTGAGGGAAGTACAAACACCACACAGAGCAATCAAAAATGCTTGTCTTGAGGAAAAGCTCCTGGTTTACCTTCACCAGGATTAACTCTGAGAATAATCAAGAGTTTTTGTGAATAACTATAAATACGACATAGGGTTTTCATATGAATACTTTTAATTACTTGAAGGAGGAGAGAAGTAAAAGGTATGTAAGAATATCCTGATTATGCCAATGCATTGGTCATTACTGCAATGTAATCGATATATCATCATCCAAAGCAATTTCAAAGCATTACACTTTTGTATTTAACTTTCCTGTACGCAAAGATCCAACTCCTTGCTTCAAATTTTGATAAATATTTTCTAAATCAAATACTCCAATCATGGCATTGGAGTAGACATGGAGCGCATCTGAAAAACATGTTTTTTTTTTTTTAAGAAATGCAAAACCATGTTAACCTGGGCTTCTTTCAAGAGTTTTTTGCTTTATTAAGCAGTTAAGGAATGATACAGGAAGATAAATCATTACATGTCCATTTTAGAAAAAATGCAACTATGTCAGCATCATGAAGGGTGAAGCTGTTGAGCTCACCACTGAGTTGTTTCATTGTTGAAATTCAGGAGGTGAAATTGTTGAACTAATTGTGAATCCTCTTCGAGCCTGAACTACTGCTCAGGATTCTAACTGAAGCATAAAGATACAACTGAGAAAGATCCATTTTAGTCATCCCAGCACCTGCTGCCAGAATCAACAAGATTTAACTAATATTCAAAAATTGTTTTTGTGCACTAACACAGTACTTTAGAATCCAAGTTCCTCTTCAGCCTCACAGTCTATTTGGAATTACAAAAATCAAAAACAAAAACCAAATAAACAAACAAAAACCAAACAAAGAAACAAACAAACAAAGAAAGAAACACCAGAGGGTTTCTGCTTTAATTTAATCTGATTTCATGACTATTTCTTTTTCTTTTACCCAGCATCAAGGAAGTCTATCATTTTAAGTCCAGCTAAAGATTTTCACAAAGTCATTACAAAATAAAATGTCTTATAGTTAAAAGGCCTTGCCTTCTATCAAGATATTACCATAAGGACTGCTGTCCTTGCTATTTTCTTTTTGCCAAAGAAAACAGGTTTCCTGCGGCAAAGTTCGTGGTTCATACTATCGCAAATGGCATGCTGAAAACTCATTTCCGCAGATAAACTACAGCTAGGGAGCCACTCAAGTATGTAATATTAACTGACAAAATACTGGACCAGAAATTAGAAATGCTGCGTCTGGAGCAACTGAACCTCTTGTTGCTCTATGAACATGAATCAACACTTACTGAGGTCCCTGGTAACACTTTCAGGAACTCCACTACTGCAGAAGCGCGCACTAGGGCTGTCCTGATGTAGAATGAGAGACTTGCTGAAACAGAAGGGCACGATTACAGGGCACGATGCTGTACAGCACAGAGATGTCAGAGCCAGTTCTAAGTATTGAGCTGCATCCACACAACCCACTGTATAGCATATGCAGGTATTAGCTTGGATTTTAACACTGCACTGTGTAATGTAGAGTTACTCAAGTGACCTCAGGTCATTCATATACCTAGCTGACATGACATTGTACTGAACTCATTTGGTGGAATATTACCTTAAAATGTCTACGGCCATCTTTCTTTTGGCTAGTAAAGAATGTACTGAGACCTGTTTTCACTGAAAGGCAGTTGAACAGAAAATGGAAACAGGAAAATGGAGATTTCTCAAAGCCCAGGAGGGAAGCTCCCATTTATGCCATCCCAGAGCTTGGAGGGAGACTTATATATGATTATAGTACTGTTGGAAATTGAGGAAGAGAGGTGGAGCTAGAGGAAAGAAAAAGATCCGGATTAAAGAAGAAAAGAACCAGTCCGTCTTCATGTGAAGGACAACCATCAATATACCTTTGATAATGCTTCTAACGCCCAGCCAGAATTTGGTAAGAAGTCACATCAGTGAGACAGAGAAAATAATACACAACAGACAAAAAAAGGCACTCTGGGGTAGACAAACGGATAAGCAAGGATTTGGCTTTAGAAGGGAGATTTAAAAGAAAGAAATTGAAGACATAGATGAAGGGGCAGAAAAACAAACAAAATAACCATGCAAAAATAAGGTAGAAAACAAAATGGTACCTTTTTATAATGGAATTTTTAATTATGCAAATACAGCCACCCTAGTCCTATTACATGTCAGTTAGCCTTCCTCACATGTGTGTAAAACAGATTTACATTTACTAAAATTATTAATCTTGCAATCTAAAAGATAAATGACAATTACATTGCACTAAAGAAGTAACTGCTTTATTACCTGTGCCTTCTAGAGACACAAAGAAAGAGCCAAAGAAAGAATCAAAACAGTAATAATTACTTGTGTTCATTTTTTATGTTAATTCAGCACATATAGCTATGGTAAAAAGCAGGAAATTTAAAGTCCATTCATCGAATGGCCTCCTGTGTAGTTCACAACCACTTTGCTGCCAGAAACTACAAACATGACTTAATAGGAATTCTTTATGAAATGTTAGCCATTTCACTGGGCTGCACTCCACAGATGCCATTTTTTCACCTTTATACACCTGTTTTTAATACGAAATTCAAACTAAATCTTTTATTTACACGGCTGAAGAGAAATTAGCCTCCAAAGTACAGAGCACAGCACAACTAGGGATTATGAACACACAGTGGGCTCTGACATTCATGTTTGTGCAAGGTCCACAAAACAGCAATCTGAAAAGATATGATCAACCCAGAAAGGTACTAGCCTCATTAATTAAAAAGATTAAATTAAAAATGCTACCATCCTCAATTTTTTCTGACATTGTTTTCTTTCAGCAGTAATCTAGCTAAAAGCAATACTACATTTAACTCCATAAATGTTAACTGCTGTTAGCATTTAATAAAACTGTCCAATATTCTGATACAGCTGAGATCTCTCTTTAGAGACTTAGATTATGAATGGTCTTATATCATATTTGCTAACTCTGCTGTGATATACAGAAGCATAACGCTGCAACTGAAGGCCAAACTCCATTCCAAAGATACTGACTATCAGCACTGAGTATCAAGAGCGCTCTGAGCTCATTCTGCATTAACAGTTCCTGGAAGCCAGTAAAAGAGTGTTTCCCTTTAACATTAAACTATTTGAAATAACCAGTGCAAAGAAGGGAGATGGCAGCCGACACAGTCATCCCATCTCCATGCTACTCTTGATGACAATGATAAATTGGGCTGTTCTGGGTTCTTCAGAAGGAAAGACCCATTCTGACCTTCTCCAATTATCTGAAAACATATCCAGGCTAAATCAGGAGAACTGGAATATTGTGCACCTCAGCAAAACATATGCCACCAAAACATAAGAAAAAGTGTTCTATGTAGCATTTTCAGCAGCTATATCTTCTGAAGAACAAGAACAACATAAAAAAAGATTTTTCCCAACCATGGGACAACTTTGTCTTGATTGCTTGCTCCCTTCTGTGCTCACATACACCCACAAGGACAACTCCCGCCACACACACACACACACACACATTCTGGTCATCCTCTCCGATATTTACGTCAGGTCTACATCCTCCCTGCTCGCACAAGGCCTCCTGTGTATAGCTATAGGCTGAGCAGGACTAACAGATCTCCCAGTTAGCATGCCCCACCTCTGGTTCCTCGGTTCTTGTTCCTCTCCTCTCATTCCACTATGACAGATTCAACACCAGCACTTACAGCACTTACAGACAGATTAATGACATGATCTCTGAACTGGGCAGGCTGAGTCCCTCCTAATGCAAACTAAAATGTAAGGAATATGGCTGAAAGGAAAGTTTTCTGTCACAAATTAGGCTTTAGAGGCCAAGAATCTCCTATGTAACAGTAAAAAGTGTCTGGTTACCTAACAGTAAAAAGTGTCTGGCTACGCATGTTCCCAGCCTACTTTTACATAAGAAGTTGGTTTCTCATAACATGACATGAAGATCCCATGGTATTATTCAAAATAAAGATATGTAACATATATCAGTTGGAAATCTACAAATACAATATTGGCAATACAAGTGCTTGAAACTCAGATATTGCTTTTATTTTTGACAGAATTTTCATTAGATTTCTATGTTTCCTCTCTTCAGATACTCCTAGACGAGTAGTGCTTTTTGCTTTACTTATTGTTTTATTTCTTCAGTCAGTGTAAAACTGAGAGAAAAGTCAAGTAGTAGGTGCTAGCTTTCAGCGCAACAAATATGCATAATTAGGAAAAACTCAAGTAATCAATAACAATAAGCAAAAATACAGATATTATGTTACAAGAGAACTATTTTTTAAAAGGCACTCTACAGCAAATCATGAAAATGAAATTCCTTAAAACCAACATGAGATTTGCTCACTACAAGAGAGGGCTGGTATAGCTTTGTACTTACTGCCGAGTTCAGACCTTCACCTAAAACTGGGATTCATCCTCTTTGTTACATATTTAATTAATGTTTGAAAAGAACAGCAGCTGTTTTAGACTGTATACTAAAGCAGGCTCGCTCTGCTACCGTCAGGAAATTTGCCTCTTCCCTTTCTTTCTTCTCTAAAGAGATTACCTTTCTGTGAAAAACGATTCTAAATTCTATCCACTAGCAGCCAGAGGCACAGAGTTTTTGCTACCTGGTATTAGCCGAAGAAGGCTAGCTTAAAACAATAATAATAATAAAAGGAAGTAACTTTACATAAAGTAACATCAGAAAAAAATTCTTAAAAATTCATTGGCTAGCCTAGTATTTAGGTGGGAAAAGAAGAACGAACAAACAAAAGAGAGAGAGAGAGAGAGTAATTAAAGCCTCAAAAACACACTGCCATGAAACCATGAAGTCACAGTGCTGCTGCATGTCTGGAATGCTATACGAGCCCTGCCCTGTGCAGGAGACCCACAAAACTGAGAGTAGGAGACAAACAGAATTGTGGAAACAGTTTTGTTTCTCAGAAGATAGGTAGTTCTGCAAACATAATGATGAAAGAAAGCTCCCTCTCTTTTTCAGAGGTTAGAATGGTATGGAGATGCTACAACCTATTGCAACGTCCTAGTAACAGATAGAAACATGAAAGATTAAGCCTGCATTACAGTTTCTAAGGCTAGGTTGTTAACACACAAAGCAAGTACCATTAAGGAAGTTTGACAACTGTACTTCTTATACAGACCGTGCATGTAGGCTTTACAAGACGGTACGAAACACCTGACTCATTCTCATAACTATGGAAGCCTAATCCCCATCATAAGTTTCTATTATTTTGTTGAGACTTATGCATTGAAGGATTTCTGAATTTCTTTGACCCAAGGTACTTCTTTCTGATAAGCAAATATCATATTTTTTCTGGCATTCTTCCTACAAATTTCAAGTGCTTTCTCTGGCCATAGTTATAAATTTTGTTTTTATGTCATTCTAGATTCAGACAACCGATAAGCTTAACTTTGGTTTGTACTTGGAAATTATGGGAACAGCCATAAAAGTGTGAACCACACTCCTAGACCTATATGAAGAGGTATAAAATAACTAAAAGAGGAGTTCTATTATAAAGAACCTAACTCATTTGTTCTCAGTTATTACCACAAGAAATATTCACAGCCTAAACTGAATTGGAAGGATAGGCAGCACAAGAAACAAAAGCAGAACTACTGAAACAACAATTTTCACATTGACATTGCTTTCACTTTACAACGCCAAGGGCTGACTACCAGGGTGCAGAAGAAATGCTGGAATAGGAGCAGGAAGATGAAGGCAATACTTTCTTTGGATGCAGTTCAAATCTCATTCAACTTAAATCTTAAATTAATATGTTCAAAGTATTGTAGGGTACCTCTAATGCCAAAAGTTTGCATCCTGTTCTAGCACCAGCCGAAGCAAATGACAGCTCTTTGCACTCATCCATGGTAAGGAATATTGATTCAATTTCAAACTCACCTGCAAAATACTTATACTAAGCATTAGATTTATTCATAAAGTGAAAGGATATTTATATGCTTTCTCAACAATTGAGTATTTTTTCATTGCAGTGGTCAATGACATTAAAATTTATATTAGCTATATATAAACAACTGTAAAAGTTTAAAATCACTGTTGTCCTTAATGGATAGTTCTGTGCATTCTGATAGGTACTATAACATAAAAATTTGCGCATACCATAGTCATTCTGATTCTTGGATACTCAAATCTCTTATTTTAAACAGTGTTTATATATAATTCTTTCAGTATTTCTCACAGTCTTGAAATATATCATCGGTTGGAAAAACATAGGTAAAAATGTTAAAGTGCCTCTATTTTACTCAGCCTGAGATTGCTTTCAAATATGCTTAGATATGCTATCCACAACTCCAAGGAAAGATTACATACTTTTTTAAGATACCTGATCTAAAGATCTCTCAGCTAAGTACTCAAAACCAGAAACACTCAAAATCAGCAGCTGCACTACAGTGCTGTAGCATAAGTGCTTACTTTGCAGAAGAAATATAATGATCATCTTGGGAAATAGTCAGTTTTCAGACTATCAGAAAGACATGTAACTGACTGATTCCTGTTACACTGTCATGTTTTATATTACAATAAACTACTGTCAGTGGTGTTCTCTGAGTATCAATCATTGTTCAAATTTCAGTAATTAAAGAAAGAAGAGTCATTTGAAAAAGATACAACCTGAAACAGAGAAGGATGCATGTTTTCATTTAGTTAATTCATGCTGCTCTTTGATGCTTCTCAACTAACCGATGTGTGCTTTTTCCTTTCTCCTCCTCTTCACTCTTGTTTTGGCCTCTTTCTTAATTTCTGTTTACTCTCTGACATCCTCAACTGCAGTCCCAAAAGACAGAGTCTATGCTGCCAACTCAGACCAAGAACAGAAGCAAAGCGACAGAGTGGACCACTGTCATTCTGTTGTCATTGCTAATACAACAGAATAAAACCTTTATATGTGAGAATCATCCATGTATATATTCCATAAAGAAAATATTCCTCACAATCTGCAATGGCCTAAGCATCTTCAGAACCAAGTAGCCTCAACACAATCTTGTGTGCAGTTTCTACCCAGAATAAAATGCATCCTCTGGACCCACTATAGGGGGTGGAAACCACTATAAACAACCTATTTTTTCTGACAAAAAAGAAAAGGGAAGATAGAAAATGAACCCGAAGCATATGCAGCTTTGAAAGGAGAAAGGAAGGAGGAGGGCAGTGGGAGATGAATGTATGTATTTTGTTATCTGTGTCTGCTGGCCTAGAAAACAGATACTGTCATTGTTGTTTCAACTCCACAGCTGCTCACTCTTTCAGTTTGCTGTTTTAATTCTGTTTTTTATTATTTAATCTCATATCCTTACAGTTAATCTGGAAGGGGATGACGTTGCCTTATTCATTAGTCTTGCTTCAAATCAGTCCAACATGATCTTTATACATAACAAGAATCCATTCTCTTTTTTCAATATGGCTGACCTTCTGACAGATAAAGCAATAGTAAATTAACTCATGAAACACAAAAACAAACTTTCTCACTATTTTCACCATGTGTTGCATTGAACCTCATCAGAATATCCTTGAGGCGTGCTTTCTTTACAGCAATAGAGGAACGTATGAAAAACATGCATTGTTGAATTAGAGTTAGTATATTCAAACTTTGGAAAGCTTTCAAACTTTCGTTTCATACAGGATACATTATAGAAAAAAAATGGTAATCAGTTCTTATTTACCTGAACTACATAACAGCATTTCACTCAGGCATTAGAAGTGGTTATGTAATTATAAGCTAGTACTAGGAAAATGCACGGCTTTTTTCATACACCGAGATAACTACTACTTAAAAAGGATTGTGAAATGCCAGATACGTAGAAAAGAGGTCCTGAAGCAACACCTCTGGAATGTCACAAAAAGTCAGATCCGGGAAATGACTGAAACTGCTTTACAACTGACCAGTCCTACTGAGAGTAAGGAAAATAGCTATGGTAGAACTCAAACATGAAATATCACCTAAAGATCTAACAATACAGTCAAATAGAATGACACATTATAAAAAGCTTTGGATCAGCACTAAGGTTTCCTGTTCCCCAACTGACATTATATACATTTTCTTTGGCTTGGGAAGGAAGAAGTCAGCCATTTCACAAGCTGACTATCTTCTCCAAAATGACTGAAAAAAAAAAATACATCTTTTCAGATAACTTTTTTTGCTAGGAAGGAAACATAACATACTGGACGATGAGTAGTGTAGGTCTTGAGGGCAATAGAGTGCATGAATGCTTTTGATCAAAATAACAAAAAGGACTCTTTTGTATAATCCAGAAATAATTTGAAATTGGATAGCATAAATCAAAGAACTGCTATGCATAACAGCCATAACTCTCCCATCTGTGCACAGCAGATCTCAGAATGGACCATTTGAATCTATACAGATAGTAATAGTTTGCATTTCTTTGATTCACATCATTTGGCACTTTTCAAGAGGATGGGGCCAGACCAATTTCAGTGGTGCCCAGCAACAGGACAAGAGGCAATGGGCACAAATTGAAACACAGGCAGTTCCATCCGAACATGAGGAAAAACTTCTTTCCTGTGAGGGTGACTGAGCACTAGAACAGGTTGCCCACAGAGCTTGTGGAGTCTCCCTCTCTGGAGATATTCAAAATACAACTGGATGCAATCCTGGGCAATGTGCTCTAGGTGACCCCGCTTGAGCAGAGGGGTTGAACTAGAGGTCCAGAGGTCCCTTCCAACCTTGGCCATTCTGTGATTCTATGAAGAGTCTAGCATTATGGTCCATCAGCATCCACACTGCTCACAAGGATGTCTGTGAAAACCACCATGCATGGTTACTTCTTAACTGCCTTTAGCATAAAATCTCCATGGAATACAAATTACGTCAGTCCCACCTCAATCAATGTCAGATATAAGTTGGCCAGTTACTAAAAGGAATGTAACGCTGGATCCTATGACATGCCTGCTGGCTTTAACTTCTCCATGGATTTATTTCACAGAAAGTAGTGTAAGCACTGTAAGACATATTCTGAATATTGGATACGGACCACAAAAAATTTTAATAATGGAAGAATCTTCTGCTGGTGGTAAGTACATTTTGCTGCTGAATAAATTTTGACTTCTGTTCTCCTCTGGAATGGATCCAATATAAGAAATACAGACTTGGAGAATGTGCAATCCAAAATTATCCCAAATGTCTTTAAGACAACAAATTTCAGATCAATCAATCAATCACGATCTACGTTCATGTACCTTTCCGTCTGAGCAGTTTAGGTTCTACTCATTGCAAATGGAACTTTTACATACAGCAGGGGAACAGAATACTGGTCTAATGTTGGAAACTGAGTCTTATTTTAATAAAGAATAATACTAGTCAAGAATACAGCATAACACAAAATACGTTGAGCACTACTCAAGAACATAAAGCAACAAAAAAAAAAGAGGTAGTAAGGAATGAAATGAAAATGGAATTGGCCTTCTTGGGATTCAGTGAGTGAATGCTGCCCTTCCTTCTGTGACCAACTAGTGTCTCCAGATGACCAAGATAAGATAAATAATACCTTATATAAAGAACTATTAACTAACGATTGCTGTAACATAAAAGGAAGCTGCAGCTGTTCCAGTATCAAACCATCAAGCATATTTAATAAAGTAATTTCTAAGTTTAACTGGAAATGTGTTGATTTGAAAAAATATTCTTTAAGAAATGTAAAAAAAATTTCCACAAAATAATTCAGGCTTTGCTATGGTCATCAGTATATACACACAAATAAAGCATTATAAACCAAATTACTTAAATACAACCAAACTTGGGGGAAAAAAGGCTTTAAAATTACAGTAAAAGGTTATGCAGAACATCAGTACAACACACAATGCTTATGCTAATATAAACAAATTAATTTTAAATAAAATAAAATCAATACATAGGTAGCTTTGTCAATACAACCTTTTATATGTCTATTAAAATAAATTTTGAAAATAAATTCTGAACTTTGAGGCAAGACTTGGAAAAAATGAGATTTTATCCTTCTATTCACTGCATAAAAAACCCCAATGATATATAGTCTTAGGGATAGTGTTTTTAACAAAGGGTTTATTGTTTTTAAATTACAAAATTATTTTTGATGTCAAAACTAATGTGTTTGGAGTAAAAAATGAAATAGAGACAATAGAGTTCTCATTTTCTAATTGCTTCAATTACACTGTGCTAGACAAAAAACAACCACTTCTAAATATTTCAGACTTCTTATGCTATTTCCCCATCATTTAGAGCACTTTGACCTGCCACGCGTTTTTTTTCCTGGATTTAACTTATCTAGACAAATGGTCTAGCATCCTAGAGTAGTTCAACTTCTGAGTGGAATTACTTGAGAATAAAAAAAGAATCATCAAGATAATCTTTCATGTAACATGCTTCTCTGCTGGCTAGTTCTTTCAGTTAATGTTAAGAATATAAATACCTATCATAAAGTACTCAAAAAAGAAGACCTGAGAGACCAGGAACCTACAGGAAAAATTGAATATAATTGCTTGACCACAGCTTTAAGGTTTCAATGGATAAAAAAAACTTTTAACTTGATCAATAAGTAGACTATACATAGGTTTATAAAAATACTGCTAAAATTACATAAAATTGTTGTTACTATACTATGCACTACTTCAGTAGCAAGATAATACTATATTATGTATACCTCTTAACAGCAGTTGAATGCAATATATTGTAAGCCTTTCCAGTATTACTGCTAAGAATAGCAATGGCATCACAACATATACAGGACCAAATTTAAGATCTAACTGTATCTTTGAATTATGGGACAGACTCTCTCAGAGATGCTGATATTCCCCTCTAACAGCCCCATCAAGAAGGAGTTCTATTCAATATCTGCACCAAATGAAAGACAGTTCACATGAGGAACATGAGGTAAGAAAATTATTCAGAAGACCCTCTAACCTTCTAGAGCATGTAATATTTATCATAAGTATAATCTAATTGTACTTACAAATGTTAATTTTGGAACATTAGTATGCGTAGCCAGGTAAAACAGAAAGGGGACAATGACTGAAAGAGCAATCTGGCTTTAAACAATTTGTTGGGTAGTGGTATTCATGATCAGCAGGATGATTCTGATTTCAAGCATGAAGTCTACATTCTTTCTGTTAGTAAATACTGTTTTATACTATATATGCTTCTCATACACTTCTGCTTAGAATAAATGCATGCATATTACATACCTGAATTTTATAAGTCCCTTTCTCCCCTCTCTTCCTGCATTCACATAACATAAAAACACTCTGGGAGTTAAATTATTACTGAGAAGAACAAGAAACTGCTATTCTATCGTCAAATTATTTTTCTATCATCAAATTATTTATGATTCCATTTTCCTGGAAAATTAAGAAGGAAAAAAAAGAAAGAGCGAGAGTGAAGAAGAGCAAGAGCAAGAAAAAGCGAGAAAGCAAGCAAGCAAAAGCAAGAGAAAGAGCTCTCTCAGAGAGTGAGAGCGCGACAGAGAGCGTGAGAGAATCATTCTTTCTCGTTACGTCTCCTGCTCCTTAGCAGTGAGTTAAGCTGCCAGCTTCTGTAGCTTAGTTCTTAGAGACCGTGAATGTAATTAAGGAGCACTCAGAGCCGGTAAGTGCTGAACTCATCAACTGAAATCAGAGCAAAGGGAAACTGGCGGAATAAGTAAAACAAAAAAGGTTAGATGAATTACATTCAATCTGTTTCCAAGTAAGACCAAATACAGGAAATAAAATATGGTGGAATACAGGAGGTGAGGGGAAAGGAAAACAATTTTCATCATATTAGTTGCAAAAGATACTACAGCTGTCTAACTTGTTTCAAGCTTGCTGTATAAATATTGTTTAAAAAGTTACAGGTGAGCAGCAGAGGAAGGCTGCCAGAGGATCTTGCTTTGGCTGACAAATTTCAAGGCAGGTAGAGATCTCTGGAGAGAGAGGATATCATTTCCCGTGACCAACACGTGACCAAGCTCACTCTCTTCTTACCCTTTCCACCATATTTTAAGTCCTATTTCAGTCTTGTTTAGAAAGAAATTCAATGTATTAATTAAACTGTTTTTACCTTTCTGTTACAGTAAATTATAGCCACAGAGGTGAGAGCCTTCCGGTGCCTTTTGGCATAATCACTTCAACAAAATGAGAGGGCAGTTTCATCTTCAGCCTCTGGCCAAGTCTAGATCCTATCACACTAGTCTTAAAGCAGTCACAGATTTAAGCAATGCGAGGTAACCAGATAAATCGTAAGATAAACCATGAGATAAACCAGAGAAGAACAAACATTGGTACTAATGACAAGAACTACCAGTAAGAAAACGAGAAATCACGAAAAATTCAGGTCATCACACAAAGATTTCACTATCTTCCATTCTCTGTACAGCACAAACTAAAAGATGCTTTAATTAGATAGTCTGAACAGCCACCATCTTCTATTAATCTGCATTTTTAAGACTTATTTTGAAGCAGTTTAGAATTATAAAAATTCTGCCATAGAGTGAGTTACCACCAAGTACTGAGGCAGCTAGCTGCTGTTAAAACAAATACAGAAACCTTCTGTACAGGACAATGAGTACGCTTCAACACTGTTGCAAGCACATGGAGAAAGTCTGTCACACTGTAACTGTCATCTTCCATGTGTTCTCCATGTGGAGAAGGGAGGAAGAATGCACACTCTTTATGACCATCTGAACACAATAAACAGCTCCTCAGGTGCTTATTGCTTAAAATAGAGTTGTTTCAAAAATCCTGGTATTTATAGATAAAAGAATAAAAATAAGAAAAAAGAATAAAATTTATAGCATAAATTCAACAGATCTTATTGGTATAAAGATTAAAAACTTTCTTACTTGTCTGATGTTGTGTCACTCGTTACTTGGTGCTTTACACCTGAACCATTTTTAATCG
Organism: Struthio camelus; assembly: GCF_040807025.1. Lineage (NCBI taxonomy): Eukaryota > Metazoa > Chordata > Aves > Struthioniformes > Struthionidae > Struthio > Struthio camelus. The sequence goes on from NC_090943.1 coordinate 145,034,981, forward strand.
AGTCTTGTCTTGTGAGCCCTTGAGATCTGTTTTTGTCCAAAGCTTGTGTGGATATGTCACCTGACGGTCCTTGGTACTGTGAATGCTCCTGGAGTTTTGCTTTTTTCTCTTGAGGCGCTTCCTCGTTCCGCAGACCTCTAACACCTTCTTGATTACGCTGCTGTGGTGCATTTGATCCACTGTTATAGAACCAGGCTCCTGATTTTGTGAGGATTTCTTGTTGTTTTCGGCACAAGTTACAGACCCACATTACCTGTTCAGAGATATTTAAATGGAAAATCTGTTAGCTTGTAAACACAGGGTTTACAAAGTTTTGGTCAAGTATACATCAACTGTTTGCTGCCATTTCCAAACGTAGAAAGAATACAATTTTCTTTCTATAATATAAAGTTACTGGAAATGTATCCACTGCACAACAAAACTGTCTGTACAACCTTGGAAGAAAGTATTTTAACAAAAGTATAAACACAAAACATTTTTATGCTACTTTTGTTTTGTCACTTACAGTACACAGGACGGATAGTAGATGTATATATTTAAAGCATTTTCCTATTAGCATTCACAGATTTGAGAAGGAAGACTAAAGGATAAGGACAATAAAAAATTAAAAAAGGCATAAAACAATTAATCATCCAGTTAAACCATTCTCTTATTAAGTCAGGGAAAGGAGCACTGGAAAAGATTCTCCACTACCGAGAACAAATGGTTTTATAATCCTCCAAAATGCTCTGCTGATTTACATCAGCTGTGCTCTGTATCTTGCATTTAACTGAAGAAGCTGACTTCAAGACCTGACTCGATTTTCAAAGCTATTGCAAATAAACCTTTTTTAAATAAAATAACAACATATAGGGCAGTGAGTCTCTCCATTTCACAGTCAAGATTTAACTTCTACTGTATACTTACTAAATTATTAAAATGACTAAAGCTTCCCGGTTGAGGGCTCTTGCACTTAGTTATGAGATTTTTAATATTACAAAATGTGTTTGCTTGAGAGGTTTCTGTATCTGATCACCTTAGTCACCTGACAGTGAAGGAAACTGCTCATGCCAATCATTTCCAAAGTTAATTTTACATTCAATTCTTACATTATGTGACAATAAATCAAGATGTAATGAAAAGAATGTAACATGCCAGCTATTAATACAATAGTGTACTCAAATTAGTTATTATCTTAACATTTTGATTGTATATAGCATTCATTCACCTTTAGTCCTTTGTCCTTCTCATTTGTCCTTAGCCTTTTACTCAGCTCTCCTGTTCTTTATATATTTTTTCTCTTACTTTGCAGACAAAATTATACTTTTTTTTTCTACATATTCTGTATATGCTCCTTGAATGTCTACACTCAGCCTTCGACACAGTTTATCACATCTCCAGTTCTAATCATACATTGAGATGCCCTTCCTCCTTGGTTCACATTACAGTACAACCAAAGGCCTAGTTAATGCTCTTCATTATTGCTTTAAATGCAGCTAGTAAGAAAGATAGTTGAATCACCTTGAAAACCACCTTGGAGTTTCTCTCTCCATAATACATAGAGCTCAGTCCACCAGAAAGGGTTTGAGAGCTGTAAACTGCATCTTTTATTCTTCAGTAAATTATCTAATAGAAAACTTTTGCCACGCTATCTAGACAAGTCTCACCAAAAATGTTGTGGTAAAAGTTTCCTATAGAAGGCTACTTGCATATTGAGTTCTCACTCAAATTGAACTCATCGATCTCCTCACTCACAAACTGCCAAGGCTGGGGACAGGAAAAGTAAGTGTTACTTGCTAATTCAATCATGGCACTATGCCATCCTGATAAATTTCCCTCTTAAAACTTTTTATAGAGCTGATATTCCACCTTTGAGAACTCCTGTCAGCTTACTTCAACAAGCAGGACAAGCTATCAAAAGTGTTGACACAGGGTAAAAAAGAGAGACGACTCCCTAAGTAGCTGTCCGAAGTAGGTCAGATCTCCTCAGAACAAAGGTCAATAGCATGTATGCTGCAGACCTGGCCAGTATCCAAATACAGATGTTAGAACAGGTCTGTTTCCCCTTCTCTAATCAAGTGAGGAACTAGACAGAATTTCCAAATTGAAATTTCAGTAGACGGGAAATATTTTTGCCTTCTTTAATTGATAACAATAAAAGCCTTTAATATTTTAGTTGCTTTGTACACAGCTGAAAAATGGTCTAAAGTTGCCATATGTATGTAAGTGCAATGAGACGACCTGATCTGAAACAATTTTTCAAGCATACAAATGTATAAGAATTTGAATGACTACAAGATCAAATCCTCAAAAGCTTTGTGTGTACTATTTTTCCTTCTGTTAGTAGGAGATGCTAAAATGTCACAATAACTAGGTATCACAGGCTAAACAATTGAGCAAGCTTGTCCTTGGCTCTCAGCCACATTTTGTCCTAGAACACTGCACTCCATGATGACCACTGTTATCTTCTTGTACCCAACAAAATGATAGGTGATTTAATATCTCCTCCCCTAAAAACAGAGTCAGCAAGAGGGCTCTGATCTAACTTCTTCCCCGTAACACACAATTTAGTGATCTGCTTCAATATAAATCTCAGCTCCTGACAAACTAGGTAGCTGACATCGTGTATCAGAACACAGCATGCAACTGTTAGTGCCATAAGACCTCCCCCCTCCCTTATGAAACAGGCAAACTTTTTATGATAAAAGTTTGATCGACCCCTGTCTCTGTTTAAAGATGCTGTCCCTATCTTACTTGCAAATATTTACTGCATGATCATATGGCACTCTATTTCCATCTCTAAAGTCTGGAGTCCTTTTTTCCATTGTCAATGACACTCCACAGAAGACATCATATCATATCCCAGTTCCTACTGAAGTCTAACTGGTTGCAAAGATATTCTGCAATGTTTCTTGCAGGCTACCAAAGTAATGGGGTCAGACCTGCAGGAAATAATATAAGTACTTTACCAGAAAGCACATCATGAAACATAAAGAAAAAATTATAAAAGAAAGAAAAATAAAAATCTAACTTAAGGTATTCCACAATGGAAAAGGAAATTCAAATACAGAACATGAAAAACACATATATTTCTGTATTTTGCACATTCTTCTATGCTTTTAAGCACTTTGTAATTTTTATTAGCTGGCACTTCTGATAAAACCTTATTTTCAAGGTAGTTCTAACTATGGCAGACTTCCATAGTGTTAATCTAAGGATTTATAATTTTCACTTAAAGCAATCACAAAGAATGAACAGAAAGGCCACTGTCACACACACAGAGAAATGTACAGGCTTTTAACATGTATTAAGAAATTCAAGTCCTCAGTTATTACAGGGCAGAACTGACTTCATCTTATCATAGTCTGTAGTGTTTTTTCTGCAATTTAGAAAATACCAGTAATTTACAGTGCAGGCTCTCAAATAGGTGACAGGCATGCGTATAAGAGTGTCACAAAAGCACGGAGAGCAAGGTGGCAGACTCCCGGGCAGGAATTCTCCTTCTGCTACCACAAGCCTCTGATACAGACAGAGCCGCTCAGCTGCTCAGACCCCCTTGCTGGGCAGCTCTGTCCTTGCCGGGGTCCAGGCAGGAGGGAACACTTCATATGGCTGTGACAGAGGCACAGCAGAGAGCAGGAAAAGGGGACCAAATGAGTGAATCTCACGCTTAATACATGCATTTCGCAGTATCTGCAAAGAAGGACAACAGTTGTCCTTCTAAAATAATATTTTTAAAACGCCTAATCCCTTACATGATATATTTACACTCTCACGTAATCACACCACCTACTACACTCGATTTTAAAACCCCTAAGAATTGACCAGCACTACTCTGTAACATATTCATGTCAAAAACATACTCATGAATGTTTTTTGTATACAAACACCAATGTTGCAATTTTAGGGTGTCAGTTCTGCTCAATATTGGAACACTGTCAAATTTAAAAGACAAAATGGACACATCTGCTCTCCAACATCTCAAATAATTATTTTTAGTAGTAGTTGCAAATAGGAATCCAAGTGCTAGTGATACTGTACCAAGATGTGTATTTCAATACTAATGGCTGAAACACCATCTAGTGCCTAGCATAAGAACTGCTGATGTTATTTTAAAATATATTTCTCCAGTGATTTGTCACAGTGACCACACAAAACGTCTCTAGCCTAGCATTTTAACATTAACTCCAAATTGAATTCATTTTTTAAAAAAGATTTTTTATGCAACACTTTCTTTTTACAAGAAGTATTCCAAATTAGGACTAGACAAATTTACTACAAACCTTCAGTTCACTTTCAGTTCACAAAGATTGGTTCTACACATGGAACAAATAGGTGCTAAACTTTTTTGGATTTCTTCACCAGTTTTTTGCAGGATGATTCTGTAATATGCTCTAACATCTACTAGCACCTCCTAAAATCTTTGATCACTTCATATCAAAACTTTTTATTTATTAATAAGCACACAAAAAGCAAACTCTGCAAAACCTAAAATATCCATTTAATCAGCCATTGCACATCTGCAGCTATCTCTGACATAACTAATGCATGAAACATTACTCCTTTTATTGTCCTAAATAAAGACATTACAAACTTTTCAATTAGCAGAAATTCTTCGCAACACATTTCACGCACCACTTTAAATCCATTAAAAATGGAAAAGATATTTACAAAAATAAAAAGATATTTACAAAGAAAGTACATTTGCAGACATTTTAAAGCCAATTTATATATAATTTACATATATACATAATATAATCATTTTAATGTTTTCCGATGAATTATGTGAAAAGACAGCTATCTTACAAAATACCATTCACTATTCCCCTAGGCATTATTGAAGTATAGCTGGCCTCACACTAAGTTCAAAGAACAAAATGGAAGTCTTATTGCATTTAAGATTGGATGCCTGAATAAGAGTTCAGATAAGAGTCTGAATTTGATAGCTTAGACACTATAATCTAAAAAATGATGACATCAAATCATCGTTAGCCTTCAGAACCGTTTTTTGAACTCCAAGTAGATGTGATGTACAAAAGTGTACTGAAAGGGTAACTGAGTTTCTAGAGAATAGTAAAGTTCATTATTACAGTATTATCACATTTCTTAACATTAAGCTGCTTGCTTATTTAGGGTTATATTAACTGCTGCGCTTGCTGATACTTGTTTCCTCAGATTTTTCAGAAAAATTCACTTCGTATACAAATATACATATCATTTTTTTTGTCCTCATATTTTAGGTAAGATACAATTCCTTAGACAGTCTACAAAGCAACAGCAATATAGCATTGAAAGGAAGTGGGAGAATAAAGGAAACAGTAGGAAAAGTCCCACCTCTTCATTCGAGTTCAGCACCAGCTTTAGTAAATATGTATACTGAAGTACTAGTTAGTCCTTCTTTTTTCTTTTTTTTCTTTCTTTAAAGCAATCATAGGTGCAAAACAATTGATCGCATCATGGAGCAGTGCAATATTTGAAGCCACCACGTACCAATAAAGGTTTCGTCAAGTAAAGAGTAGTTCTATCTCCATTAGTCACGGCTTTGATTTGGAACAGACACTGCTGAATCAGTGATGGCACTTGGTAGCATGAGTCAGCTTCTTCTGTACGGTCACTGAAGCTACGATTATACAGCAAATCCATGGAACTTTGGTTACCGTGGCCCTGTTTGCTCCTCCCAGGGAGAAGCAGGGGCCAATGGTGTTTTCCTTCCCTCTAGATGCAATTTCTGCTGGGCTTTCCCCATTTTGCATGTTTGAAATATAACATGTAACATAAGCGTTTTCAAAGAATAATCAATGGGTCTCTTGGTTCTGGGGCTGCCTGGGCTGCTGTGAACACTGTGTCCCCAAAAAATCTTATCTCCTTTTCTGGATACTGGTCTGTTTCTGAAGACATTAAAACTCTCCAAAGTTTTTCAATAAGATATGTTGATATTCCACTATGAATAGCACATACCAGAAGTAAAACTTTATAGTATTTTTCATGATATTTAGAGTGGGAAGCTCTTTAAATTACAACAGAAGATCTTCTGAAGTTAGCTAAATATTAATTCCTATCTATTTGGTTCTATACACCACGAAAAAAGAGGCTCATGTTTGCTCTAAAAATAGAAACTTTCTTCTTCTCCACTCTGAAGTCTGGATTCTCTTTTACAGCTGAGACTACTAATTTCTATTACTGAGGAGGGAAAGCCTATATTTCTTTTTATGAGTTGCTTCCTTTTAAATCTTTAATATTTCTTTTTAATGAAAGCAACTACTTAATACTCACTGTGTGTGCTGTCAATAGCTGGCATTTATATTTCTGAAAAGCGTAGGGGACTGGAACAAACAGGCTGGAAGACGTAGGCCTCATTGATAGAGATATCTTTCCAGGGGTTCAGGTCAAGATTAATGATACACCTTTTGTAGTTACTAAGATTTATTTTAAAGGCATGAACTTGTTATCTGAGACAGAATGAAATAGATCATACTACTTTATGATCACATGGTGTAAACAGCAAGGTCAAAATATATGTTTCAAGGAGGCAAAACTTCTCCAGCTCATCGTACTGCTCTGACTGTACTGATACAGGTCATCTTGTACACGTGAAGGCCCAACCATATCACAGTCCGTCCTTTTTTCAAAGAAATCTTGCTTTTCTTTTCCTGCTATTTTTTTTCCAAGTATATATTCTTTTTTTAAGGTTAAAAACATCTCCCTTCCTTCCTGTTCTTTTTCAATGTTGATCCTACTTTAAGCAGGAGGTTGATCTCCTAAGAATCATTCAGGTTGGAAGAGACCTATCATCATTTGCAACAGCATTTCCGTAACACTTTTTCTACATAAATACAAAACCCAAATGTTGACCTGTTCTCAGGTCAACAGAATTCCTCTGGATGTGACTGTAACTGAGAACAAAAATCCCTTACAGTGGATATGGATCGTGAAATTTTCCCTATAGATAGTTTAGTTTGTATGAGGTGTCAATCAATTTTATTGCTTCTCTTCCAAAGCAAAATAAATGTGCAAGATTTCACATTGTCTATAAAGAAATCAATAACGTTACTGACACTGCATGGTAGCTGCTTCTATTACTGTACTATAGCAAAGAGAGGTCATATCTTACTATTTATTCCATTCAGCTGTACCTCACCATACCTGTGGGATACCTTCACCTTTTGCGTAACTCCATTTCCTTCAGTGAAAGGAATGCATTTAGTCAAGGAAGTCTATTACAGGAGCAAAGATAAGCTCTAAATTTGTGACCGTTACAAAATAATTGATAAAAAATTAATTCTTTTTCCAGTATTTTGGTGTGCCACTAGTCTGTGCTATGGTACTGCCTTTCACTTTCAGGCAAGTAATAAAGGTATAATCAATTTGGCCAGCTGCCATAACTGTAACGCTTATTTGTCCTGTCTATCCCTACTGATGTATTTAGCTGTTTATACTTGCCTCACAGACCAACCTCCCACCCCTAAAAACTCTATTAAATACCACAAGGATTTCAATAGCAGTCAATGATAAGGGTGGATGCTTACTATATGAGGCTAACATCTTTACATACATTTTAAGGGATATATACTTTTGTATACTAAGAGAGGGTTATTATATTGTCATTTTGCTCATGAGCTGATGATGAATGGATATATTCTGTATGAAAACTTACGAAGGGGTCACCAACAAACAAGCCAGCCTAAAGCAATTCCTTCAATACAGTATATAATTACATGATTCTATTTTTTAAGCATAAAAGAGAAAAATAGTTACTACAGTAACCGACTACAATTTTTAAAAGGTGTATTGACTCTTCTGAACTAATGCTGTTAATCATCCTAACAGTATAGTACATCCTTCCTATTTTTTTATTATTATCCTTAAGGCATAAGTTGACAATTTTGTCTGTAAATTTTCCTTTCCTAGAGCACAATCAGTGAATAAGAAATCTGACAACGAAAACAAATAATTTATGTTCATAATCTGCAATAAAGCATTCCATATGCACAGTAGCACTTGCAAGTGTTAGTTGGAAGACGAATTTAGGTGGGTTAATGCAAGCCAGAGATAGTCTATGAACATGTACATTCTTCCTGAAGTATACTGTACACAAAGAAGCAGTTTATATATAAAATAACTGATGTTCTTCAACATCTATGGTCTATTTTACAGCAGGCAAAATAACGAATTTTGCTTTTGTTGCTGATCCAGAAAATTGCATTAAAATGTTTTGCAAGTCTAACCGCTACTGGTTTCATTTCACAATACCCCCGCTACGCTTTCGTAGGCCATTCTTCAACAAAGTGACTGTTAAACGTAACTTTTTTAGATCTACTTATTTGTCTTTTTCATTATGGCAGAGGCGCACCTCAACACACTTCAGCTTGAGGCATTTCTAATCAAAGCCAGTGGACACAGTGCATAATTCGTGCACACAGAGCCACACTAGCCATACCCAATTCTTTCATGAGTTTCATGATTTCACGATGAACCAGATGGTGTAAGTACTTCCTCCACTGAGAAAGCAGCTAAAAAGAAACCAGGTGAGGTGTGGACACAGTACACACCAGTGAGCACTGCATCCCAGCTATATTTATAGCTGCACTGCTTCCAAAATTGAGCTTGTAAACCTGTATAGCACTCCACAATGCCACGAGCGCTTATTAAACAAGAGTGGTGCTTTCTTGCATGAAATAAACCTGCTATAATTGCACAGAATCCATAACACAGTTCCACAAGGCCTTTCTTTAACCTTGGAAACTTGCATAATCATGTAATGTATTGAGAATGTGCAGCTGACCAAGAGACCGTTACTGAAGTTTCAGATTTGTAACAGTTTCAAGAAAGCAAGAGAACCGGAGCATACATTTGCTCTCAATCTTCCCAGTAACAATTTAAGACCATTAAGTAAGAATGTTGGATTGAAAGAAACTTGATACATTGATTCCAGTTGCCTACTGCCTCAAACAGCAGCATCATTTAATAACTTAATAATTGGATAAAGTTCCATTTTAAAATTAACTACAAATAGTGAGGCCAAAATCTGTCAGAATGCTTTTCCAAGACTTACAGCTCCAATGGAAAGAATGTCTTTTAATTTTCAGCACTTGTTTATTCCAAGCTCGTTTAGTACCATTTATTCATGTACCAGTGCTGCCATTCATTTTAAATAGTTCCTTTTTCTCCATAGTGTTTGCTGCCTGGTATTTTTATAGATAGCAATCATGTGCCTTCTCTGCTTTCATTTTGCAACACCAAATAGATTTAGCTCTTTCAAGCTACGTCTATACTAGCAAACAAAACATAACCATGTCACAGGGCCAGGTGCTAGCCCATAATTGCCTATGCTGATTAATTCTCATGCTTCCTGGCACAGTTTCGGCCTTTGCTAACCACCACTCTCCCAAACAATGCCAGGACACACTGTAGCGGAACAGCATGGGCTAAGAACTGATCCTAACAAGCAATGTGGACACAGCCACCCTGCTGTAGAAAGGAAAAGAATTCAGGGGTGTTGACCAGGATTGATCCACACAACAGTCCCTGTACCCACACAGGGACACACAACATTCCTGCACCCTTAGCATCTTATCATTAGTGTTCATTCTCATGATCATCCTAATAATCCTACTCTGTACCTATTCCAATTAACATTCATCTTTCTTGACAACGGGTGCTCAGATTTCCAAAGGTCCCACTGGAACCAGAGTGAAGAAAAACATTAAATTTGCTTTTAAAACATCCTAGACTCCCATACTTTTTTCAATGTTTTACAAAATGAAGGGATTCTCGGTTCAGAGTAGAAATTCTTCCTGGTCCTTAAGTTCCTGATCTGACACTGCTATTTAATCTCACTGATTTTTATTACTGAAGTTCTCAAAACCATCTGGTTCTTTATTATATGCTATCCCATTTCCTGTATAGACTGTTAAAACTCCCAGATTTGTGACACCAATGAATTTAAATACTACTTTCCTGTTCTCTGTGCCAAGGCCACCAGATCTTCTGCAATATTAATACTGAGGAACTCAGCTAGTAACTTGCTTATAGCTTCTCTCTCCGTATCACTTTTGAAGCAATTCTTAACTCTTCATCTTAATCAATAATTTCTAGGTTACACTGTATCATTTAATGTTTTGTAAATAAGTTTCAGATAATCATTATACTTTAATCCTTAGCCATCTCTGCACTTCAACTTGAGCTCCTTGAACTTTCCAGTCGAAATACTTTTGCCCATTTGTTCCCTTAATTCCTCAGAGAGGAATTCTCTGTAGAAAGTGTTGCTAAAGCAACTGTTGCTGATAGATTAGAAAGTTGTGATGGAAGAATGTCAGCTACATTTGTAGTAGAAAAAAACAAATAGGCAGCTACAGTTGGAGTAAGGCAGCATAACAGGCATTACAATTATTAATTTTCCACTGTTTTATATCAAAGTGATTGACTATTTAACAGTTTATTACACAAATCCAGGATGTGTGAAAATATTAAGTTTTATTTACAAAAAGATAAGTACAACATTTTCTTGATTTTCTTAAAATAATTCAGGCAAAAATAATTACTGTGTTCCACCAGATTTCGCACACAATAGAAATAAATCACAGTTCCGAGCTGTTCTATTTCACAAAGATTCTTACTCTCAAAGGCGTGGGTAAAAACTTTCAAGTCTCTTACAGTGATTTGATTTGGAAGCTGCTTTGTGGCCTCAAAGTATCAATTAGATGTTTTTTATATCAGTCTCTGTTCAAAGTTCTGTACTCATGTCATGCCTTCATTAAGGAATCAACTAAAAAAAATAACAAATGCTCTACAGACCGAGGTGCTGAGCACATGCATTAGCTAACGTTTGTAAGCTGTTTGAAGATGAATAGCACTAAGTGTTCACAGGTTATTTACTACTATAAAATATGACATCAACAAGAGGCCAAAAAGGGAGAAAATGCGACTACACCATTTATATACTTTGTGCCATTACTCATTAATGAGATTGTCTCAGAAAAAAAAGAAAGATCCAGCTGTAGGGAAACGTGGAAGAATGACAATAGGAAAACTGAGATGGAGCCTATAATGCAGTTACTGCTGTATTGAATCTCCCATTGACATTCTCCAACTTAATATAAACTTGCTGCCTAACAGCAATGTAGACACAGCAGCACAACTCTCAGCACAGGCTGCAAAACTCAGCCAAGAAACTAAGGCATATATTCAGGCTAGAAGTCTACGCTTATGTGCACGCTAAGCCAGATGCACTCTAAGCAGAATTTGAGATGTACACATCTTATAATCACATAAGATGCAACTACAATTAACACAGATAGAACAATAACAAAATATAAGACTAAAAAAATTTTAAAATTGTATTCAGTTTAATGAATTTCAAAATAGAAATGCAGGAGAGGAGCAGGAAAGTATTAGACTTAGAGATACCTAACACAGCCTGTGATATATTATTTATCAGTATGTTAAAGAGAATAACCATATTTGGCCAAGGGAAAAGGAGGCTACATATAATAAAGCTGATTTTTTATTGCAGTGTGAAACAGTCCCCTTTCTTAACATATACAACTGGGTAATGGTCTACCTTTCTATTCTAAATACAGACAGTTCTCTGCACTTCCATAATTATTTTCTTTCTTTAAAATATCTACAAATTCTAATTGTGTAAAATCCTTCTGTTACTTCAGTAGCCAGTTGAGATAGCTAGGTGAATGCATCCCCTTGTCAGTATAAATCAGTGGGCTTCCAAAACCCAGGAAGTGCGTTATTACTGAGATTTATTGTCATCCCTAAATGAAGTACTGCTCTGCATTTCACTCAGATAATTCTATCTAGATTTTAAAAACCACTTCCTACTTTATTGTTCCTTTGCATCCTTTCCTCTCGCAGGCAAGGGGAGGTGGTAATACTCTTCAGATACACAATTCAGGTGACAGTATAAAGCAGGAACAATGCCAAGTCTCATACCTTAAGTGCTTCATTTCCTTCAAAACTCAAAACATGAAGATTCAAATTAAGTGAAAACAGGGAAGAAATCACAGACTACATGTCTTGAAGAACACCAATAACTGAACAGGCAAGTAATTTCTCTTTGAAAAAAAGTCCATACTCAGATTTCAGTTAGCAGCTAACAAATAGAGGACTTCGCAAAGAATATTACCTAATAATAAAGATAATACAGTCCCAACAAACGTTGCATCCTGATTTGAAGCTCTCATCAGAGCACAAGGCCTTCCAGAAGTATGTCCTGAAAACCACGTCTCTGCCTTATAAATTACACATAGTGCACCTAACAGCAGGCAGTTTGTTGCAGTTTTGAGAACTCCCCAAGTTGTGCACCTATTGCATTCTAGGGCACCACTGGAAGCTATTAGCAATGTGTGTTGATAAACCAGCACATCTTATTAGTGTCATCTCCATGTGATTTCTGCTTCTTCCTTCATTTTTCCATCATCCACTACAGTGTTCAATGGAGGGAATCAAGTTCTGTGAAGACCCTGTATCACAGAATCACAGAATGGCCAAGGTTGGAAGGGACCTCTGGAGATCACCTAGTCCAAAACCCCTGCTCAAGCAGGGTCACCTAGAGCACATTGCCCAGGATTGTGTTCAGACAGCTTTTGAATATCTCCAAGGAAGGAGACTCCACAACCATCACGGGCAACCTGTTCCAGTGCTCGGTCACCCTCACGGGAAAGAAGTTTCTCCTCATGTTCAGATGGAACTGCCTGTGTTTCAATTTGTGCCGGTTGCCTCTTGTCCTGTCGCTGGGCACCGCGGAGAAGAGTCTGGTCCCATCCTCTTGACACCCTCCCTTCGGATACTTGTACACATTGATGAGATTCCCCCCTCAGTCTTCTCTTCTCCAGGCTGAACAGGCCCAGCTCTCGCAGCCTTTCCTAATAGAAAAGATGCTCCAGTCCCCTCATCATCTTTGTAGGCCTCCGCTGGACTCTCTCCAGTAGTGCCATGTCTCTCTTGTCCTGGGCAGCCCAGAACTGGACACAGTACTCCAGGTGAGGCCTCCCCAGGGCTGAGGAGAGGGGCAGGATCCCCTCCCTCCACCTGCTGGCAACACCCTGCCTAATGCACCCCAGGACACTATTGGCCTTCCTGGCCACAAGGACCCATTGCTGTATGCAGCCTTTATGAATGGTCTAGGTTAAATGCATGAGGCTTCAGAAAGAAAAGAGGTTAAACAGGCACTTCCATCAAGATTAAATCCTAACACAATGTTAGGGTGAAACAACGGCTGCGTTTTCCTACAGACTTTGCAAGCAATTGCATAAGGAGATGTCGCAACTCAGACTTAACAATCACAAAAACCGAAAGTCTGGGAGTATATCTGGACAAAAGCGATCATCAAAAATGTGAACCTCTCTCAGAAGAGGTAAGTGTTTTAAGTACTCCTTACTTAGGATTCTTATGGCATAATACAGATTTTTTTATTCTTTAAACAGCCAGGTGATTTATGGTTAGAAATTTTAGATTTTAGACCAAACCAAAAAAATGTGTCATCACTGGAAACTCTCAGATTTCTACCACTGTGCTTACTGAACTTGAAACTGCTATCTATTGTATTTACAAACTCCTTCCAGACAATAAAAGTAAACAGCTTAGAGAAGCAAATACTTAGCTCCACCTTCAGAGAATGAAAAATCAATCCTTCCTACCAAGGAGACTGTGAAAGGCATATGCTTCCGCCCCACAGTTACTATCTGCCAGAAAATTCTTAAACACTACCCACCAACACTAGACTGTGTATATATGATGAGCTCCAAAGGAGAAGTGGCAAAACAGTTACCTTGAACAGTCCTCATTCTTTCCAGTATAATGTACCACAGGTGCTCAGAACCCTATCCTGAAGGCAGAAAGACTCTTAGAGATTCACACTAGCTTCAGCAAAGGCAGAAATTTCTTTAGATGAAAGGGGTAAGGAGATCAGAACTAGAGAAGGCCAGAGTTCAAGATCTGGAGTATACAGGTTTTCCAGACTTTCTCTAGGAGCCTCCCAGGATGTTGCCCTAGCAAGCTCTAAATTGAAGATTACCTAATCCCTACTTTACCTATACTTGCCAATACAAAGAAATCGCATGTTTAAAATACCAATATTTTAAATGTCATAGAAGCATTGGTGAGATTTTGTGTGCTCTTTTGGGTTTTTTTGTTCTTGATTTTTTACAATTAGGGCAGCAGTTGTACTAACGTGTTTAAGTAAAAGTGGCTGATAAATTATGAGAATGCTCTTAAACTGCCTCCTGCTTTATGTAGTGGATGACACAACAGAGCTCATAAAGTTCAGGTCATCATCATAGATTCTAGAAAATGAAATTCCAACCCATTTTTCAAAATATAGTTATAAATATTCACAAATACTCACACTATTTCAAAAGATAAAAAGAATTCAGTAAATGGTAAAATCTTCTGCAACACTGAATGTTCCCTCTACTACAACTGATGTTTGCAAAGGTAAAATTGTGCCAGCTCCAATTAAACTGCAACAAAGAGATAAATCTCTTGAAGCCTGATGCCGTGTATCTCAAAATTTCAAAAGAAGAAAAGAAGTCTTTCCAAAACAAAAAGTAAGTTTTAGATCATTATCATCTAAAATTGATATTACACGTGAAAGCAACAGACCTACCTGTAACACAGAAGACTAGACATGGTACAAAAAAAGGAGATGACGGTTTTTATGCATGCTGCATCTGACTCCGACTCCAATTCAGCTAGTACTATTGAGCAATGGAAACTCTGTCCTCAGTTTTGAAACAATATGATAGAACTGTATGTTTCCTGTATCTGTTTTAGCATTATATATTGGCTGAAAAATATTTGTTCAATAACACAGTTTTCAACATAGCAACCCTTGCAGATAGCTAACCCTACTGTAGCGAATGCATACCTACTCTGACTTCTCAAAGCAAAAAGGTATGTATGTCTGCAACTTTTCAAAAATTAACATCAAAACTGTCAGAATGCTACCCAACTTCTTCGCATGCATTCAAAGTAGCTTCCTGAACCTTCCCAAATGTTCTTTTAGAAAAATCCCAAATTTTAGTTCAGAGTAACCAGACTTCAAAGTTAAGTTATGATTTTGTTTTTTCTTTAATTTTGGTGCAGGTACACTACAACGAAACGAAGTGAAAACAGCAGTTCTTATGCATAAAATACGAATCTGTGGAAGTACATCAGAACCAGGCTGTCAGACCTGAGGCAAGTTTTCAACAGTGCTTGGATTTTCAGGAAACTCCTAAGGTTTATAATGACTGAAACAATCAATGTCATCTTTCTTTAGAGGCCAGAAAATGATAACATATTTAATTTAAATACAAGAAAAGTCTGCATTCAGTAAAGCATATATAGTCAAAATAAGCAATTTTCTTTCAAGTTTTCCATGAATTATTTCTTTCTGAATTTTCTAAGGTCATCCTACTCCAAAAAATAGGTCAATAGAACTGTAGCTGCTTTCTTCATTTACATTCCTCAGATCGGGATCCTCATATAAGTTCGCATTAAGTTCAAAGCTCTAATGGATGACTTCTTCAGAATACAAATTCATCATATTAAAATTCTGAACTATAGGCACAGACCCACAGCCGTGCAATTTCACTGCTAGTTAAGGAGAAATGGATGCTGATGAAATCAAACTTCAGTAACTAAAAGGATCCCTTGTGAATGTGGCCCCAGGGATCGTAAAGGTAAATATTTTTATCTACTAAAGATTCATCTGTAGGATTTCTTAGGATCAGTAATGTCTCCATTCCTACTTTAAAAAAAGGAGTGATTTCCTGTAAGTATATTGCACATAAGACAAAGGAAAAACTCCTAGCATGAAAACTAACATCACCATACCCAACCTAAAAAGAAATTTCAGATTAATGCAGGTCAATAGTCACATGAAGTGCGGCATTTCTACAGCGACCAGACTCTTCTGCTAGCTCTGAGATGAAGCCTTTTTTTCACACTCAAGTGGAAAATTTCCCCCAGCCTTTTGTGTTGCTATAGTTTTAGTCTCCTTCCCTGGAGAGGCTGCTTCTCCCACTGAGAGAAGATACGACATATGCTGAAATACTTTCACGTACTAGACGATTCACAAAAGAGAAATCCCTGAAGAATGCCCAGTTGCAGGAAAAAGTATAATCAGAGTTTGCATATTATTACACAAAATTGCAAAGATCAAAGCAACCGGACAACAAAGCTTCTAGTCCACAGTAGTAAAACTACTTTTTATGAACTTAAAATGGTAACAATTCAGTTATCTATGCTACTTTGTAACAGCAGCATATTGAGGGCTGGCTTGCAATGCACTAACATCCGATAAAGAATTTAGGAAATGCTGTGATCTATAAAGTCAACCTCGGTAACTTTGGTATACCCTCAAGGTTTAAAAATAACACTCACAGCTCCCTTGCTGAAAAGCTATGATTTTCAAAGCAAAACGAAGATCTGATTGCAGATTTTTTACATGAGGGGAATTTTGGGACATTTTTCTACAAAGCTACTAAAAAGATCTGAAATAGTGGAACTTTTCTGAAAACTGGAAATTTTCTGAAACTTATGGTTTAAAGTAGCTTGCTGCAGATCATTTCCAGAGAGAATTACACTTCACAGAGATGCTCCACACTTCATACAGAGAGCCAAAACAATACTACATTTATTTTAAGGCCCTGTTCTTTGCTATTAAAGGACTCATTAGTTCACAGTCCTCTTTGTTCAACATGTCACCTATGCTCCAGAGGAGGCTCCAATTAACAGAACCCCATGCTGAACTAAATGGCAAAAGAAAAGTAAAGAATACCTATAAAAAATACAGAAAATAAGACCATGTCTTCTAATCTTTACTAGAAAGGTTAAAATGTTTCTATTCACAAGAGCTTTTTCTTAAATATTATCCTGGTAATTTGTGCCAGGAGTGTTTTGATAAACATGAGAAGCAAAGATTAATAAATAAGCTTAATAAAAAAGAAAATTCATAAGAAAAAGAGGAATTGAAAAGATTTACATTTGATACTACTTAAAATTGAATTTAAAATTCATGATGCAGCTATAATAGAAGTATCACAATCCTGTTCAGCATATAGAATGTATATTATTAAGATTTTGATACAATTAAATTACAGGAAGTCTAATGTTACAGGATCAAGGCTATTTTATTATAAAGTCTCCTATAACTAGCCAGTTAAATAAATTAAGTAATTTTAAGACAGAAATGATCATACAGATCTAGAAAGAATCCAAAAACTTAGAGTATCACAGAAAAATCTCTTAACAACATGGTCCATAATAATAAAGGATTTCTCTTGGATAAGAACTAAATGTAAGGTTTTTTTAGAACTTCTTAACAAGCATTTCAGATTGGTGTCTTGTTCTATTACAAGATAACTTGCAAGCTTAATTTCACTTTTTGTTATTAAAAAAACATGTTCTTAAGAATATAAAGAACAATTAGGCTCCTCCCAAATGACTGTGGTCAGTACAATGAAAATTTTTGTTGGCCTCTGCTAGTGACTTACATAATAAAAAGAAAACAAAGCAAGGATTAGGTATTACAAATGAACTTGATGCAGATTAAGAGAACCTTATAAATTTCCTTCCCATGTATAGGGCAAAAACAACTTGTTAAGGAATATATAATCATCACTTTGTTATAGTTTAAAAATGAACTAACATTGAATGTGAATAAACAATTACACATTGGTATATATCATAGAGCATTTAAACTGTATCTTAAACTCCGCAAAGTACAGAAAGAACTGTTTTGATCTCTTGGAAAGATACTATATATTCCCTACCTAGAAATGTAAGAAATCCTAATGGTTAACAACAATCAGTATCATCTTTCATAATCATATGACCAAGCACCTGAGAGCAAGAATACCTTAATTAACCAGGTCATGACTCTGAAGTTATGTAGCAATTACACTGAAACGGAAAGATGGACAGGTTAAATGAACACTACTGATTAACACTGCCCAAGAAGGTAAAACATTTAAAGATAAATGGGAGGTATGTTTGTATACAGAGTAAACTAAATGACTAAAAGTTTAATTTCAATTAATAAAAATACATTTAAAATTCTCTCAGCATAACACCACCCTGGGAATTTATTTTGTGAAGCACGTTAGCCTCAACATTGAATAGGACTCTTAATAATTTCCTCATGTATTTGGTTTACAAAGCATAGATTATTTTACTTATTGCAGATCTAGAATAATAAAAAGGACTTGTAAACTACATTGAGATAATCTTCAATAAACTACAAACATTAGCACAAATCAATTGACTGAAATTGAATTAGCTACCTGAAATCCAGGCTTCTCTGTAGATCTCCTTGATACTCAATGAAGGCATCTTTATAGTAATTCAAACCAAGGAATTTTTAATTTTCAAATATGTCCTATTTATACTTTAGTGAAAAACTCTGTTTAAACACAACACTTTTCACATTTATTTAAACTGTCTCAAAAAATACACCTAAGTCCAAGATGTGCTCAAGTAGTCCACATAAAATCACTCATACTATGCTGAGTAACAACAGTCCTGCGTGTGCATCCAGTATTTGATGTATCAACAGATGCTTGACACATAAATTCCTATTTTCTCATAGCACATCAAAACAGCAAATACAAACTATTAACCCAGCTGCAAGGCCTTTTTCATTTAATTCCTCAAGCTATCAATAGTGTTCCTTGAAGACACTATCTAAATAAAGCTCTAAGCAAGCAGTTCATTCAGGGAAGGGGGGGGGGGGGGGGAGAGAGAGAAAAAAGAAAAAACATCATGGCACGTTTGCTGCTTTACTCTATTACTAGCAATGTCTTCATTACTTATATACATATATATATATATGTATGTGTGTGTATATATATACATATATATATATATAGGCACTGGTTTTCAGCCACTGAAGCCGAATCTAGATAATAAAACATTTATACCATCCCCCGCAGTGCCATAATGTCTAACCATGCTCAAAGAGCCCTGGCTGTGCTGTTACACACCTGCGACTGAAACAGGGGATTTGCTGAGCTAACTTTGATAAAGGTCTACACCTGGAACTTAATACCACATGCTATGCTTTCTGCATACTGCAACAGGTGGCAAATATAACTTAATGCTCAAGAACTGTTTAGTCTTCTGGTTCTGGAAGTGCAAATAGCCCTATTAATTTAAACAGCAGAAACGAAAGAGAAAATTTTTGATGTGGTAACAGTATATATTGTTATTTCATTGTTTTCATAGATTTTTTTAATAATCTTATTTTACAATGTATATATAAAACTATTTTAAAATATCTTGAAGAAGGAATGAAGAGGAAAATCGACCTATTTTTCATAATTTGGTAATAAAAAATAAATTTCTAATGCTGTCAGGGCAAAATAAATAGCTACCAAATGAAAACCTGCCCCTCTAATTCTACTAGGTTCCCTTTGCATTAACTCTGATGCTTTTCAGGAATTCAGTTCCATCTGAAAGCAAACCAACTATTACTAATTTCTGTACTGGAAAAGTAAAATGCCAGAGAGTATGTGTGCAGGACAAAGCTTATAGCTGGACACAGTATTTTTTGGAAAACTAAGACAACTTTTGGGCACACAAGTCCTTTGTTATCTGATATAGAAGTGTATACATGGCTGTAAAAGGATTTCAGATCTACTTACTTTTCTAGTCAGTGTTCAATTCATTCTTAACTTCTTATCTAGAAACAAGAAACACCTTCGAGTGTGTTCTTCGAGCACAGAGCTGGCTAAAGAAAGTAAACACTCAGGCTCACTACATAGCTGAATAAATAATCCTGTAGTCATTGTACTGCACTAATGAAGACTATTCTGAAGCTACGCTACGCTACAAAGTTGCTGCACTTGTTTATTTTCCAATTAACTTTCAAATACAAGAGAAGCTGGAAAAGGAGACTGGCAATTTCTAGGGTCACATGCCACTTTCCCTGAATGCTGTGGAGGGATGCCATTAACCCTGTCTGTAAGGAAATGGTCCATCAAAATACTGCGGCGGGCGGGGGGAGGGCAAAGGCCTCACTCCTCCCAGCCCAGCTTCTCCAGCAACTCTCAGAAGTTAGTATGAAGCTGGACTACATCACAGTGTTAATTCCCCTGTTCAATAGCTCTAATGGCCAAGTATATCTTAATATGACAGAAAGGCCATCAAAATTAACAAGCCATAGGGAGAGAGCTAATTTGGGGAAAACTGATATTTAAAAACTGATATTTAAATATATTTATGGAGAACCCACTTTATTTGTTTTGCAGTCCAATTCCAGGAAACAGAAGACAGAAACTGTCGGTTTTCACTGCCATGTTTGTTAAAAGCGTGTTCTGTTATTGGAAGTGCATTCTCGAGGGATGAAGAAAACAAGAATGAGCTTTGAATGCAGAAAGATAAAGGACAGCAGCTTAGACAAAGGGACACATGAGAAATAAGATCAGAGGGCATGCTAGAACAAGTGACCTAAGACAGGAAGGGCTAAGTTGCCAACTCTCCGAATTACTTTTAGAGATCCCAATCTGAAACTCAAGAGCTGAGGAAAATCATTGAGCTTCCTGCAACTTACAGAGGTCTCAGAAAACAATCCTAAGTAAGAGCTGGAACAGGAGACTTTTTCAGAGGTATTCTAAGTTTAGGAAATATTTTATTGCTTTTGTGAGCCTCTTTGTAAGAAAGTTTTTTTCAAAATATCGGTAACTGAGAACTTAATATTATTCTTTGTTAAGAAAAATATCCTTTTGAGCAAATGCAGCCCATGAAAGCCTTGATGAGACTCAGTGATAAGGCTCCAAGGTCAATCTGAGGCCAGCGTAAAGAGCAGGACAAGCATTTACCCAAACAGGTATTTTCCAACAGCAAGAGGGCAGCAGTAAGAGGAACAACGCATGACTCCTCAAATACTTGTTGTCACACACAGGCTATCCCCAGGTGAGAAAGTTTTAGGACACACAGGAGGCACAGCCCTGCAACATAGATGGTTTAGAAACAATATGATTCTTGGCAGGGCCCAGGACCTGTTCAGAGAGGGAGAAGTAAAGTGAGAAAAATTCTCTCTTTTGTCTGACAGTTCAAGTGAAATTTCCACCAAATGTCAAGAACATTCTCAGCAATACTTTGGTCTCTCCTGACTGGAGTAATAATACTCTGAAATATGGTGAAGGTAAATGCGGGAACAGGAAATTTTACCTAGGGTAAGACAAAGGGAAGGAGGGAAAGAATAAGGCTGTAAGCTTTTTTATCTTTTTTAATACTATTTTATATAGAACTGTTTTATTGAGATTAATTTGCTGAAAGTGACTGGTATTGTCAGAAATGATTAAAATCTGTACATTTAAACAAAATTCTAGGAAAACATTCAGAATATATGTTCAATTCTCCATTTGCTTAGAGAAGTCTTTGGAGGAATTTATCAAAAAAGATTCTAAGTTTCTTAAGAGTAGTGAAAGTTGGAGACTCGATTTTTAAAGACTAACTATTTGTCTATGTCTTGAATATTTCAAAATGCATAACATTATAAAGGTACAGGAACTACTTCAAAAAACTGTTACATGTTTTATCCACTCTGCAGAGGAGATAAAGACAGAACAGGGAGGAAGCTTCCTAGTTTTGCTGTGCATGGGTTTATCCTGTATTATAAATGAATCTGTTGAAAGCTTTAATTTACCTGTAGCAATTTAAAATAGATTCCCTAAAAATGAATTCCCGAACCTGCTAGAAGAGATGAAAGAGGAAAGAAAGTACTCTACAAAAGGTAAGCCATTGAAATGCCCATTTCATGTCATAATTCTTTAACTGATCAGGCAGAAAAATAAAGCTATCAAAAGAAAAACAATTCTTACAGTTTGAGGTACAGCTCTATGTTAAAATCTGTGAGATTAATACAGAGTAATTCAGAGTCTTTGTTTGACAGACATCCAATCAGGCTCCCTCCAGCATCAAAAGTGCTATTTCAGGAGACTATTCCTCCTAGCACTGAATGAAGTGGCTGCAAGGAAGCTAATGGTGTTGCTCATTTTAATAAAGTAATTTAGTTAGGAATATAATTTTCAAAATCCAAGTAAAGCAATGTGATCTTGTGAATCTCTATCTAAGGAAATTAAAGGAAAGACTTGCTCTCACTAGCAAGCAAACAACCTCCAAGGCCCCCTGTCTCCTTCAGCTTTTAAAAAACAGACCTTCTGCATCTCTCTCGCACAAACACACACACACACACATTATCTTTTTGCTTCAGTTGAGCACAGTTTTATGACAGCCAATCACAAACTGCATTCTAGCTTCTGAGATAAGAGAAAAAAACATATTTCACTATCAGCTACAGGCATTATCTAATCGAGACGAGGGTTTTCCCTCACTTTCAGAATTGCCAAAGCACGGTAGCAGTGATCTAACAACAACCGGTGCAAAAAATGTTCCCATGTTAACTTAATAAAGTTGCACCTAACTTGACCGTAACAGTGGTCTTTTCATCTCTGAACCTGGGACAGCTATTAAACAAAGAATAAGAAAACAAACACTTGAAAAACATGTATTGATACCTCTAGACCTCAAAAGTCCATAACTAATCACATAATAGGGATTTTATCAAAGTTTCTAACAGTCAGATCGCGATCAGTAAAGTGAAGGAACCTAAACCAGAAGGAACCATGTTTTCTCCAGTCAGCTGTTTCCAAAAACTTCTTAAATGACACTTGCTTACTTGTTTTCTCCAGAAGTATTGATGACTATTTTTAAGCCAACGCCTCCAAGTAAAGGTATGTAATTTGGTTTAAATTCATGTTAAATTTGAGGCAAAATTAAATCATCCTATTACTTCTTCATTTTCAAGTATTTGCAGTGAAGACATTTTTTTTACACAAACTTTATCGCACTTCTTAACGCCTCATCTTTTGAATTTGACCTTCCATGATTTTCAACTATATAGCCATACATTTTCAGTATTAAAGCTAACAGTATTGCTCATTTTAATAAAGTAATTTAGTTAGGAATATAATTTTCAAAATCCAAGCAAAGGAACGTGATCTTGTGAATCTCTACCTAAGGAAATATATTTATTTTCATTTAGCCTTAACTGACTTCAGTTTTTCAAGGAACATTTGTCTAGCTCATAGTTACATTTCGATTGACTGAATAATAGTGACACAATTTCAGGAAATCCTGTAAAATGTACCTTGGTTATCAAAGAAAATAAAAATACAGAATCTGAAAAAATTCACTAAACATATTATTTTTCATCAAAAAACTGTCAACTATTCTTAACTGTTACCTTCTGAGAGATAGCTTACGCTTTCATTAACTTAACATAAATTATTCCTTTCCGGGTACACTAGCTCTCCATTCTGCAAAAAAGTTTTATAGACTGTGATAGCAGACTAAACACATGGCTAGGATAGCTGACTATATGTGGGCACAGTGAGACTTTTTCTCCCACACGACTATCAGTATCTAAATCCTCTTCAATGTATGTTCAATGGTCCAATACAAAAGAGTCAGAGTTCACGTTCAACTCTGTTCCCCATGATCATAAACAGCTGCAGTGGACTGCCATATGATTGTCCCACACATTCAACACCAAGAGCTGTCCCAGCTTTTCTCTATAATCTTCATTTAAAAATTTGAGAAGATTTCTGAAGAGGACATATTGAGATGTCTTTCTACTCTGTAAGTCCTCATAGATATAGATCTATGGGGATCTTACCTAGATCTAACAGTACACTAGGTTGACTTTCTTAACCTACGTTTACTAAGCACAGAATATGCCTCTTAGATACTGGAATTTCACACCTTCTCTGATATGCTAATACTGGAAAGTGAAGGGTAATCAGTAATTTTAAGGATACTCTGAGTAGGTTAACCTTCTAGTAAACGTTTTATCACATAAAATTGAAAAAAATCCTATTTATATTGGGTTATTTGTTTTTCATGGAGCATAACTCCATGAAACACACTGAGAGATTTTTAACAACACTTGTAGCACTAAAAGAGTAAGATGAAGACACTGCTGTCCCTACTTCACAATGCTTGTGATTAAGAAAAAATCTGTTCTTTCTGCCTTTATAACTTCTAAAATATCTATTTCAAAATCAGCAGAACCTAAAAGTAATTTGAGGCACAATCATTAATTTTGGAAAAATCTAAATAGGTAATAGGCTACAAAAATTCCTGTTCCTTCCCTCTTTGGGGAGGACACGCACATGATAAAACTAGGTGTTCACATAACCTTATTACTGTACCTTCTTGCATTCATTATTTTCAAGTGAATTTAAGATTTGATACTGCAAAAACATACACAAATGCCTCATGGATATTAGTTGTTGGACTGACTACAGGAATACCGTTAACGTGCATCAGTTACTTACGAGATTACACTGAAAGGACAAATTCTTCAAGTAAAAAATAGCTCTGAACATCTACCTTTTTTATTCTACAGTTACCTCTGTGTTCCAGGAGCTAGGAGTACTTCATGGATCGTGTGAGTTCATAACCTTTTAACGGTAAGGAAATCTAAACTGGCTGGCCAAAAGGAAGCTATGTTAGGCTGTAATAGCATATGTGATGCTGTGATCCACCACAAAGATTGCTTGCCCTGTGTGCATTCACTGGGTTTATATAAGCTGTAAAGAATGTTTTAGTTCATCTGATACAGGCATTTCCTTGCCAAGCATTATAGGGTGCATTGGTTTTGCAATTGCAATTCATTTTAGAGTATATTAGAGATTTTCATTAACAGACCTACACTAGCCCAGGTACTTTTCTCAATTTTATTTTTTAAAAATTACATTTGATTTGCTACTACAATATACTGAAATATATCCTGGCATATTCTCATATTAAGCTTTATACTACCTTTCCTAAACATAACTAAAATAAAATTGGTTATCTGTTTTAGGTATAATATTAGCAAAATAAACACCAAACATTAGTGACATGCACAACTTTTAACATTATTTCAACATTACGCTCAATACAATATGTGCACTACATTTTTGAAACACATACATGTAATTTCATTTTAGAAGTAAGTTAACTACAGATGGATAACTCCATGACACTCCTAGTATATTCTTGCATGTATAGAATAGGCATGTTTTCTGAATGATTACTGGTATCTGATTGTATTGCCATTAAAAACCAAAACTGAACTAGCATGTTAAAAAAATTTAAGAAAAAAACTAAAACATTAAGCACATACATGTTAATGACACAAATATAGCTATCACAGGAGACAAAACTGATTTTAATAAATTTATGCCGTTTTGATAAAATTCCTTTGTATTTTTGTAAGGAAAACAATTCTGAGACAATTTTCTATTTTATTTTTTAAAACTGTGCACATATCATATTGCAAAACTAAAGGAAATGTAGGGGCATGCTCATAAACTTTGCAAACAGAGAGGATTATCATGCATAATGTCCACAACAACTCACAGATTACTGCTATCTGAAAAACAGGTAAGCGTTTCATGCCAAACTTTGCTTTCATTTTAACGATAGTAACTTCCTTGCCTTCAGCAGGAAATATACCTCTGTAAATGAAAGCAAATGTAGGCAAGGAAATAAGTCTACCCATAAAAGAAAAGGATTTTAGACAGAAAAAAGGCTCTAACCACTTTGTCCTCCTGGAGTTCATTTCCACGAAAGCAAGAAAGAAAGGACAGAAAAAAGACAAAGAAGGAAAGAGTCACTTTCATTATGAAAGCAAGCAGTATTATTTGTTAGTAAAATAAACAAATTTCAGAAGAAATTAATTTATCTTTCTTATTTCCTCTAAAAATGAAGATCGAGTGAAAAAGAGCGAAAAATATTTCATTTTAATAACTTTCTTAATCTTTTTATGGGTGAAACTCTGAAGATTTTTTTTATGTCAGATTAAAAATATTTATACAAAGAAAGCTGCATCAAAAAAAGTCATTTTTATAAAAATAATTTGGGAGTCAAGTCCTAATTACTGTAATAAAATAAACAGGGCATCTCATAAAGAGGATGCAGAATTTAGCTCTACATGCCTTGGACCTCAATACTGCAAATGATTAACATGAATCAATCCTTCGCACTTGCACAGAGTCCAGTGAGATGAAAGATGTTCATTTATTATAGCTAGAAATCAGCTGTGCATAATGACATAACTGCATCTACTCATGCTTTAAAATATCAGACTTTTAAAGCACAGGGAGACAGAGACTGTCTCAAGTGTTTACTGCATGTCATGTCAGATCTATATTATCTCATACTTTTTTCATATCAATAATTATTAAATACAAATATTAGCACTGATTATAATTTTCCTTGAAGGAATTGTCTTTTAGCTGTCCAAAACTGTAAATGGAAGAATATTTTAGGAAAAAAAAGAATTCAAAATGGTTTCAATCAAAATAATTTCCCATTTTTTGTGAAAGATGAATAACAATGTACAAATGAACAATATTTTCTAGTACCTCAATTTCACATGCCAGTACACAAACTTAAATCTAGGCATGCACTTAAGCATTTTACTGTGTTAAGCATTTAACAATTGCTTACCAGAAGGAGGAACAACTTATTTTGTAACTTGTTGTTCAGATACCTGTATGGCATATAACTTCGTGCTTTTATGCTCCTACAAGAGTTTTAGGTTCCCCCCCACATTAGAGATACTATAAAACATGAGAGAATACAGCAGAGGGCAACTGAGATGGTCGGAGGACTGCAGCCCATGATATACAAAGGAGAAGCTGAGAGAGCTGGGCTTCTTTAGCCTGAAGAAGGCTGAGGGCTGGGAAGAAGGAAGAAGGGAACTAATTTCAGTCTTCAACTACTTAAGAGTGAGCTATAGAGAAGACGACAGAGTCAGACTTTTCTTGGAGGCACACAGCTAAAGGAAAAAAACGCAACAATCAAGGGATTGCATTGGATATAAAAAAAAAAAAAACAAAAAAAACAAGAGTATGTTAAACACTGAAACAGGTTGCCCAAATAGCTTATGGAATCTCCATTCTTGGAGATTTTCACAACTCAACTGGCTGAAAACCCTGAGAAACCTGACCTAACTTTAAAGCCAGTCCTGCCTGGAGCAAGATGTTGGACTAGATAACGTCCAGAGGTCCCTTCTGACCTAACATATTCTAAGATCCTATATGTGGTAGTAAAAGTTCAAAGTATTTTCAAAGGTGCTCCCATTTCTAGTGGCATTCTTAGTTACACAGACACAAAACATCATTGAAAACTATCTAGATCACTGCACTTCTAAGCACTATCACTCTGTGCAAAGACATATTTATCTGCGCAGCATCCGGTGCACTGCTGCCTCCCCAGCAGGGCTTCCTGTCCCACAACAGTAAGAATGGCAGGAGTTGCTCACAGATAACGTGAATGCAAACAACCAGTGTCTCCATCTCTTATCCTCACCTCTGGAGAAATAATCTCTACTCTACAAAAGGAGCATAAACCACATCCAAGTATCTTTAGCTTGGAGATGAAGAAATTTTGGGGATGGCAAATGTCTGATAAGGTAGCTTTCTTTTTGAATGTCTCTCAGCCATAGGAAGGGTAAGTAACAGCATAGAAAAGCAATCAGGTCAGAATAATCCAGGTCCCCAATTCAGGGAACCAGACAAGAGTTAAGTACTGTGTTCAATTTTAAAATAAAATAACTTGACAAAATTAAATAAATGCCTAGAAGATTTAATTTTGAAAATAGTACATAACGAAAAAGTCAAAGATTTTCTATACATGAAACTGAAAAAAGGTAAAGTAGTAGGTTTCACACAAAAATAGGGAACAGACTCAGTGACATTTCAAATTAGGATGTTATCTTTAAAGCACAGCAAAAACCAATAATGAAATGAGAAAGATGAACAGTAAGTAGAAGAGGTTAGAATTATGCAAACTTAACAAAGAGACCCATGCCTTAAGAAAACAAAATTTTGAGCTGAAAACTATCTCTATTATTTGATTCTTTTACAAATACCTTAACTTACTGTCATACCTGCCTAGGCTGACTATTCTTTGAAGCAGAGTTGTCTGTTCTAGGCACGTTTCTTCTTCATGTCTTAGTAACTTTCAATATCTAGCTATTAACCTTCAGTTTTCCATATTCTCTACTGCACCACTACCCCGACATTTTAAAACATACTATGAATAAGGCCCATAATATTTCAAGAAACTGTTTAGAAATTGTGCTATTTTGTAAGTGTTAATTCCTTATAAAGTTTACTCCAGACTTCCCATAATTTGCATATTTGAAAACATGCGGTGTTATGTGTAGTATTCTTCTCAAAGACACAGTGCTGTACAAGACAAGAGACAAAAAACACTAGATGGAACATTAGAAACTCAAACTAGATATAAAGGTGGTTTGTTTGTTTGTTTGTTTGTTTGTTACCATGAGACAAGTCAAGCACTGGAGGAGATTGCATGAAAAGGTTGTTGAATCTCCATCCTTGGAGATTTCAAACTCAGTTGGCAAAGGCCATCAGAAACCTAATCTAATTGGACATGCTTCAGGCAGCAGGTTTGACTAGATGATCCCCAGAAGTCCTTTCCAACCTAGTAATTCTATGATACTTTGCCCTTAGCCGTTAAGAAATTCTGCCTATATTAGCCCTTATTTAAATAACTTTATCCTACATACACTTACATATATTTAAAAGTCCTCCTTTGTCATTGGTACGAATTTCTTTCCCAATTTGATCTGTATTCCAAAAATCATGACTGATGCAATTTATCGGATTCAGAAATAACAAACTGAAGAGACAGAAACAAATTCTGACTGTAACACTTATCGGTATTCAAGAAAGGAATATAATAGTTTAGAAATTTTGAGATAGTGTTTCTAAGTAACAACTCTTATGCCACTATGTAAGGAGCCACTGACTCAGAAATACTGATGTGGTAACACTGGTCTGTTCATTCTGTGTGTCACTTTGCCAAATCTTAATTTGTGTTCAAACTAAGAGTTTCCAACAGCCAAACTTTACTTTAATCACATAAAAGATAAAATACACACTAAATATATAGTAAGAATGTAAGCAAGTAGAACATACCAACTCATATTTCCTAAAAACTCAAGACTATATTAGTGAAAATCATGGCTGATCAGTAATTTTCATCTATCAAAATTATAACCATAGAGGAACCTCATTCTCTGATAGCTTAAAGGATGTCCCAAAGTACAAGCACCTCTTAGGCAGTGCTTAAAATAATACATAATTACATATTTATAAGACATATACTAAAAGGAGATTGAAGATCTCAGAAAATAATGGTCAAATGAAGAGATCCTCAAATATAAGACTTCAGTATATGAGTAGGTGAAATGTTAATAACACAAAATAATTCTAGAAATTGGTGCTATTGAAGGCACTTTAGAGTCCAAATCCTGTCCTTCACACTGTGATCATCACAGTTATCAAACAGGACTCAGTTCAGGCACAAAATATCTATGTGGAGTAACTTTCAGGATGAAGAGACTCTTCAGAAGCAGGCTCTGAAATATAAAGATACGTGAAGTCCAAGACAAGCAGTCACGTATTGCCAGATAGCCAAGACCACCTCTAGTAGCATCTTAGCTGCCTCCTCAATGCTGACTCAAAATATTCTTCCATTTCACACCAGTACAATGTAAGTAGCAACGTGACTGACCATATGAGAGACAGTCTAATAAGCCATTTCAATAGCAAGCATTGACATTTAGAAATGATTCCGTTCAGTACTCAAAGAACTGATGCTAAAAAACAAATAAATAAATTGGTCAGACTTGTAAGATATTTACTCTATGCCATGTGAAATTCAAACACCTTTTTACATCAGTTTTGTGAGGAAAGGCCTTAACTCCATGAACATTCAGGCACACAAAAATGTTAGCAAATGATTGGAATTCCATCCCATATTCAGAAGAAATCTAGAATGAGTCAACATCTATACGTTACCCTTGAAAAAAAATCTGTTAGAAGGTAGATTTGGCGCTCAGATGTGTGACCTGAAAACCACACTCCAAGAAAATATTTTTTCAGCTGAGAAATCTAAGCATAAAAATAGGAATACAGGCTATTATCTGCTTTTTAATGAGGACCAAAACAGTTACCAAGTGAGAATAGTTTAAAATAAAGAATTAAAAGAATAAAAGGAGTAGCAAAAATAATAAAGTAAGTAGTTTCTGTAGTTGGCATTTGAAGAGAATGATTATTTCTTTTAAAATCACACAGCTCTTTTGAAGAATCAAGAGAACCTAAAGTATTGATACAGAAACGCCAAGACTCTGGGTATCAGTTCTGCCAGGCACCAGTTTGTAAGAAAAGTTTACAAGTTGGAGAGGAGTAACGTATGCTGATTCAAAATGATCGTTGTGCCAAGCCTTCAATCTGAGTGGAGATGCAGCAGTTTGAAGAACTGAGTTTTGCTGGACCAGCACACTACTTCTATAATGTTCAGGCACTGGCAGGGCCGGTGGCTTGGACAGATCCAGTAGCAGGGCACCAAGGGTGGTGACACAAGGCAGGCCATGCCCTTGCTAACAGTGCCTCACCCCACAGCCCCTGCGTGAGGAGGGAAGGGCCAGGCCTGGGATGGTAGCCAAGGTCAGGCCTGAGTCCATGTCACTGACAAGTCCATGGTGATGAGGCAGGGCTGAGGCCAGCCAGGAAGGCAAGTAGATAGATCAGGATCAGTAAGGGACATGGCCAGGCACCAGCATGGCTGCAGCACAGCTCAGGCAGGGGCCAAGGCTTAGTTCCTGAGCTTAAAAGCAGCTCCCAAGCAAAGCAGGTAGAGGCCTCCAGCAGGGTTCATCATAGCTCCTTCTCACGCAGCTCTGTCCCAGCAGTTTGATCCCAGCCAAAACTGTCTTTGGGGTGGGGTGGGGGGTCTCAAAGGTCTGTGACATATACTAGCTGAACAGTGGTCCTGCTGAGTTTGGGCATAACTTTCAAAGGAATAAAGAGGCTGCCCAACTCAAATAAATTAGACCTGACCGCTGTTAGAGATGTCTTACAATCATGCATGTTCACTATGGTTATTAACATTGTTGTTTTCCTATAATCAGGACAAGATTTCAGACTCTACGTCCTTGAAGTCTTTAATGTATTTGATATCATCAACTCCATTCTCTCCATGAAAAGATTAAGATGTGAAATTCATCCCAATTAGAATGATAACATTTATAGTCCAGTTGGGAATTTGGAAGTTCACTTCTACACAGAAGTTTGTCTTCAGAACAATTCATCAGCTTGAAATTGTGGTGCTCCTTACTTTTACTGATCTGCCTGGACTCAGATTCTCCAGAAAGATGAATACAGCTGTATGTATAAAGATTTTACAGGTATTACATGCTTTAAATTGAAAAAAAAAAATAAAAGTAAAACTGTGGTTTAGAGAAATCCTTTTCATCAAGTTTGCAATGTCCTGTGTCTTTTCTAGGGAAAACTGCATCCCTACGAGCAAGAAGTCCAGCAAAGCGGGCAGGAGACCTGCATGGATGAGCAAGGAACTCCTGGCAAAACTCCAACAGAAGAAGGAAGTCTACAGAATGTGGAAAAGGGGACAGGCCACTTGGGAGGAATATAGGGACGTTGTCAGAGTATGCAGAGATGCGATGAGGAAGGCCCATTTGGAATTAAAGCTGGCAAGAGATGTCAAGGACAACAAGAAGGGCTTCTTCATATACATCAAGAGCAAAAGGAAGACTAGGGAAAACGTGGGCCCGCTGCTGAATGGGGCGGGTGCCCTGGTAATGAAGGATATAGAGAAGGCAGAGTTATTGAATGCTGCCTTTGCTTCAGTCTTCACTGCTAAGGCCAGTCCTGAGGAATTCCAGACCCTGGGGACAAGAGAGGAAGGCTGGAGAAAGGAAGACTCTCCCTTGGTCGAGGAGGATCGGGTTAGAGATCTTTTGTCCAAACTTGACATCCATAAATCCATGGGCCCTGATGGGATGCACCCACGAGTGCTGAGGGAGCTGGCGGATGTTATTGCTAGGCCACTCTCCATCATCTTGGAGATGGTCTTGGAGATCAGGAGAGGTGCCTGAGGGCTGGAAGAAAGCCAATGTCACCCCAGTCTTCCAAAAGGGCAAGAAGGAGGAGCCAGGAAACTACAGGCCTGTCAGCCTCACCTCCATCCCTGGAAAGGGGATGGAACAGCTCATCCTGGAGGTCATCACTAAGCATCTGGAGGACAAGAAGGTGATCAGGAGTATTCAGCATGGATTCACCAAAGGGAAATCATGCTTGACCAATCTGATAGCCTTCTCTGATGGAATGACTGGCTGGGTAGAGGAGGGGAGAGCAGTGGATGTTGTCTCCCTGGACTTCAGCAAGGCTTCTGACACTGTCTCCCATCACATCCTCCTAGGTAAACTCAGGAAGTGTGGGCTAGATGAGTGGACAGTGAGGTGGATTGAGAACTGGCTGGATGGCCAAGCTCAGAGGGCTGTGGTGAATGGCGCAGAGTCAAGTTGGAGGCCTGTGGCTAGCGGTGTCCCCCAGGGGTCACTACTGGGTCCAGTCTTGTTCAATGTATTCATCAATGACCTGGAGGAAGGGACAGAGTGCACCTTCAGCAAGTTTGCTGATGATACCAAACTAGGAGGAGTGGCTGACACACCAGAAGGCTGTGCTGCCATTCAGAGGGACCTGGACAGGCTGGAGAGATGGGTGAGAGGAACCTCCGGAAGTCCAACAAAGGCAAGTGCAGGGTGCTGCACCTAGGCAGTTATATAACCCCATGCACCAGAGCATGCTGGCAGCCGACCTGCTGGAAAGCAGCTCTGCAGAGAAGGACCTGGGAGTGCTGGTGGATGACAAGTTAAACATGAGCCAGCAGTGCGCCCTTGTGGCCAGGAAGGCCAATAGTGTCCTGGGGTGCATTAGGCAGGGTGTTGCCAGCAGGTGGAGGGAGGGGATCCTGCCCCTCTCCTCAGCCCTGGGGAGGCCTCACCTGGAGTACTGTGTCCAGTTCTGGGCTGCCCAGGACAAGAGAGACATGGCACTACTGGAGAGAGTCCAGCGGAGGCCTACAAAGATGATGAGGGGACTGGAGCATCTTTTCTATTAGGAAAGGCTGCGAGAGCTGGGCCTGTTCAGCCTGGAGAAGAGAAGACTGAGGGGGGAATCTCATCAATGTGTACAAGTATCCGAAGGGAGGGTGTCAAGAGGATGGGACCAGACTCTTCTCCGCGGTGCCCAGCGACAGGACAAGAGGCAACCGGCACAAATTGAAACACAGGCAGTTCCATCTGAACATGAGGAGAAACTTCTTTCCCGTGAGGGTGACCGAGCACTGGAACAGGTTGCCCGTGATGGTTGTGGAGTCTCCTTCCTTGGAGATATTCAAAAGCTGTCTGAACACAATCCTGGGCAATGTGCTCTAGGTGACCCTGCTTGAGCAGGGGTTTTGGACTAGGTGATCTCCAGAGGTCCCTTCCAACCTTGGCCATTCTGTGATTCTGTGAAATGTAGAATAGAAACATGTCTCATAAGGATCAACTTATTTGTATGTGATAGGAATTCACTGAGTTTAGCCCAAATCCTAGTGACTTAAAAATCTTGGTTGTGGCAGATATAATTCTTTGGTGCCTGCCAGTTTTTGACAGAATGAAATGGATTACGCATCAGCACAGGCAAGCCAAAATTTCATTGAATTCATTGTGAATGCATATCGCTGGTCATGCTGTAGATCATGTAGTTAGAAATGCATCTGACAAAGAGAAGAGAATTTGAAGGTCCTCGAAAAAACTAATGTAGACTCAGACAAATAATCAGAATGCAAATGTTTCACAGAACCAGAGGCAGCTCAGGGAAGTTCCCTACTCATATCTTGTGTGTTTCACACACACTTTTCTGTGTGTGAACTCCCAGAAACAACTGACCAGATGAAAGTCTCTTACTTTTGATGTTCAAAGACAAAGAGGTAAGAATATTTTAGCTGCTACAACTGATAGCAGGTCACTAAACACCCTGAAAGAACATATTGAACATACCTCAAATTAAGATTTCAGAACAAGTATTGTTTCCTTTCTTTACAAGTGAAATCTGAGTTTAGTGAACCAGCATTCTGAGCTGCTGAAAATTAGATGTACGTGAAGCTGTAGGCGTCCAAAAGCTGTAAACACCCAATAGTTAGCATTTAATTTTCTAAGCTGCATAAACCTCTTTCTTCTACCTACTGCATCCTTCAGTGTGCATTTCCCTATATGAATCAATATACAATTATGGAAGAACAATTACTGTTTGCTGCCATGTTTCTTTCAGAAATGCAGTTTTAATCAAGCCAACATTTTTCATAAAGATCAAAGATGTTGGTTAAAGATCCCTTACTCACATGAGATTCAAACCCTCATCCTGATGAATACTTCTATCACTAAGGTAAGAGTTAGGAGCATGGAAGCAGCAATACCACCATTATCGATGCTGGGTTTTGTTCTAAAAAGAACTCTGACATAATGGTTATTTCTGTACAAACTGAATTGAACTTTAATGCCTACATTTCAGGCACTGAATCTAAACTGAAGAGGAGATAAATCATCCAGTCATTCCAGAAGCCCAAATTCTGTGTGCAATCCCCATGTCTTCATTTACAGCTTTATATGCAGGTATATCTGCAAAGTAGAGTAGACTCTTAGTGGACTGCTAAGAGCTATCAGCTTACTCAGAAGATCTTATTTGTAAAGCCTTGTAATGCTGCCAAATACTACTCAGTTGAGAACTTTCCAAATCAAATTATCTCATACTACTCAGGCAACAGGCACTGTCTTCCAAAAGCACTGTCATCACACATGCTACAGATAGCCATAGCGCAATATCCCATAAACCTGCACTTTTGCCACTGTCACTAATGACTTTATGCAGCACACCGTGATATGAATACATGGTTAAGTACTCTACCATCTAGGAATTCTTCAGGCGAGGAATTATCTAGTTGAATGGATTTACTGAATCCCCTTCAACAAGACAAACTAAATGAGGAAAATATCCCATTCAAAATGGATATGGACGCTTTGGAAATTACCAACAGATGCTTGTTGCCTGCATAAGTTTCCAAAAAATCTGTAGCTGAACTCTTATCTTGGCCTTGTTATCTTTACTTAAAAATGCCATTCTTCTCCTTACAAATGATTTCTTGATACTGTAATAGTGACCAAAGACCAAAAGAATAAAAGTCTTTACACTTGATGTTATACCAACTTCAAAGAGGACACTTCAATTCCCAGAGAAAGTACTGTGTAAGATAGGACAAGTCCAAATAGCAACAAACAATAGAAGGATGAAAGCAACAAAAACAAAATGATACAAACAAGAGAAGATCAAAATGTGTCACTTAATTACTCATACGCACTTTCTTTCTTTCTTTTTAAACATATCTGTAGAGGGAGGTTTGCCATGATTATGACGTAAGAATCAAGGTTAGCTTCTATGATGAAAGATCAGAAAGAAAAAAGGCAATGGTGAAAGGATGAGAAGAGAAGCCCACCAAGGAATATTATTCAAACCAAGGGATACTATTTTGGAGCCTTTTGCTTTACTAAAATTCTAAAAGAGATCTGCTAACTACAGCCTCAAAGGTTATAAGTAGTAATTGTCCTTTGTGGACTTTGAAACAGAAGTGTTCTTTGCAGTTCTGTATCTTCTAAGATGTAGGCTGCTTACCCTCACCTGTTCTAAAGTATATAGTATCAGAAGCTGGTGTAAATGGGACGAATTTGGCTGGAAACTTGATATTATGAAAAAGATCACAAATAGATCAAATAGCTCCATCAAAGAACGTTTCAGAGTCACTCGGTTTTAGAATAAACTAGCAAAAGGAACAGTCAAAAGGGTAAAACACTTTCAGGAGACACAGAGATTCTTTAAAAATCATCTTACGCAAAGTCCAAGGCAGACGCATACAACCTGCCAGAAAAAGTCTATAAAGATCAAAGAAAATCTAGGACAGTCAGAACAGGAGGTTATTAGAAGACGACATCTTCAAAAAGTTAGGGTCTATCCAAATAAGGAAAATAGAAAAGAATGAATTTTGGTAAATTACAATAAGGTAGGCCAAAAAAACTTTTCATGGAATAATGTGCATGGAATGTACAGAGGCATAAAATACATCAGAATTAAAAGGACACTGTCAGAGTCTGAGTCTAAATTAAATCTTTTGTTTCATGCTCACTGTGATCAGAGATACTTACTCCACATCCCTACTTTATGGGGAATAAACGGGATGATTTACTTCAAATGGATATTATCAAAAAAAGAAGTCGCAAGGTGAATCAACAAAACTAACAAATTTTTAGAATCAGATGATATTCAGCATAAAGTCCTAAAAAAAACCTCAAATCTAAAATGTCTATTAAGTGTAATACAAAGTCTCTCCTTGATAGAAGATAGTAAATATAATGCCAGCTTATTTATTAAGGAATTTCAGAGTTTGATCAATCGAATAACAGACAAGTGAGTCTGACATCCATACTGGGCAAATCCACAGAAACCAAAATATAGAACAAAATTGGCAAGCATATTGATAAATATTAATAAATTATTATATAATGTGGAAAAGTCAGAGAGGCTTTTGTAAAAGGAAGTCACGTCTGCTACATCTATTAGAATTCCTTCAAAAAGTCACTGAGCATGTGATTAAATGGGATCAGATGATATAGCCAAGCTGGACTTCCAAGCTTTAAAGAATCTCAGCTCCCATAAAATCGGAATAAATTCATTCATGGCAAAACTTAACTGGTTAAAAAACAAGAACAACAGGAATAAACGGTCAAGGTTTTTTTTAAAGGGAGAGATATCACCAGTGGAGCCTCAAGGGAATTTTTCTAGAAATGCTCTTCTGTCCAGCATACTCATAGACAATCTCCAAAACAAATGTATGAGAACTGGAAAAGTTAATTTATCACGCAAAGTTATCCATAGTGGTAGAAACAAAAGTCAACCGACAAGAGCTGCAGAACAGACTACTGAACGCAGAAGTCCACTTACAAAAAGAAAGATTAGGTTAGACAGTAAGAAAAGCTTCCTAAGGTGAGGATGATGAAGCAGTGGAACAAACAACCTAAGCAGCTGTGGAAGAATCGCACTGGAAATCAGTCAAGAGAAGTTAGACAAATATCTGTGCAATTCACATGATCCTGCCTAAGGATAGTTTAAATGATCTCTGCAAACATCTCATTAGGAGATGAAGCCTTCCTCCTAATGCTCTTTTTCTATGGTTCTAGGTATGTAGACATAATGACTCTGAAAGTCTGTCCTGATTGCCT
Source organism: Struthio camelus (assembly GCF_040807025.1). NCBI lineage: Eukaryota > Metazoa > Chordata > Aves > Struthioniformes > Struthionidae > Struthio > Struthio camelus. The sequence goes on from NC_090943.1 coordinate 145,072,155, forward strand.
TTAATAATCAGATGAAATTAATACAGAAATTATTATATCCTTTATTACTGGTAATAGGATCTAGTTAAAAAAGCAATAACAATATGTGAGCTTACTCAAGACAAAAGGCACTACGTGAATTTTAAAATTGCCTTCTTAACAAAATTCTGTCAGGTTCAAGGCAGCTTGAGAGATTTACGCACAACATCAGTTACTTTAGTCATTAGAAAATAGCCAAAACTTGAGTCCATTACCAACACATATATTTAAGCGTCCTTTTCTCTGTCTTCCTTAGCTCAATTTTAGAACTAAAAAAATACGTAACATCCATATGATTTTCTCCTACCCACCAGCACATTAAGATGGCATTTACAAATTGCATGATATCTACAATGATCGTATTATTGAAAAATATTCATTTATGGAAATAAATAAATGACTGTATTAATTTACAAAACAAGTGTTTCCATAGAAGATCAGCATAAGAAGTCAAGAATATTGTCATGAATATCCTATGAATATCTGTCAGAATCTGAAAAAAATACATATATCTGATATGATATAAAATGTTGAATAAACTGCTCTCAGGATTGAACTGTCTTCTGCAATTATCTTAGTTCTGCTGATTCTTTTATTCTATAATCCAACTTTTTAAAAATGCAGCTTACTGGTTTACCTAGTGATATATAGTGAATACCAGCATACTAGCTTTAACTTTATTTTCTTTCTTAATGTATTTAATTTTTGAAGGTTTAATATGGTATCTCTGAAGACAAATTATATTAAGATTTCTAGTGATATTTCTTCTAAATATTTTTGGTTCTTTCAAGAACTTTCTGTGAAAATATTAAAATCAGCTTACGAACCACATTTAATCCACTTTCCTTAAAATACACTAATATAAATATATAGAATGCTACATATCATCCATATGCATAGGCACCAATGCATAATAAACATGTAAAAATAATTATAATATATTGCATATGCTAATCTAACACTCATTTAACAAAAATCTTGTCCAGATTTGTGGGCAAGCAGAAAAACAACAATTCTAGCTCTAAGTTCTAATATTCACACTGTCTCAATATTAGCCTCACTAGATTGCTAGATATACTCCCTATCTCCCATACAGAGACTCAGTCCTCTGGTGAGAGAATTGTACTTGCATGAGCTTGACAGTAGAAATGTGGCATATGCTAATTTAAAAGTCATATTCACAAACCAATTGCAAGTCAGAGCTTTAATGAAGATTACGTGAAAAGAGGAGAGACATCTTAAAATACCCTAAGTAGATATAATTTCCTCCTTAAAGGAAATCTGTTTAAGTACATAGTTTGGATGCAGTAGCAATGAATAAAAGATACTGAGTTTGAAGAAGTCAAGTACTAAATTTTCATCACTCCATACCTTGTTTGACCGTAAAGATACTCTTCCTCCGCAGCGTGCACAGAATTTAGTTTGGCAATATGAACAGTTATGGCCACAGCCATCAGCAAATTTTGTTTTGTGGCAGATGCCACAGGTTGGGGCATCACCCTTGTGCTCCTGCTGCTGCTGTGATTCTTCACCCATCTTTTTCACTTGCTCCTTATACATTTCAAACTGCTGATGTAATTTTCTGCAGAAAAAAAGAGATTATTAACAGTTGTTTTATTTAAGCCTGCAAATACTTCACAATCAATAAACAACAGTCAATTTCAAAACATTAATTAGAGAGAAATACTGTGGCAAAGAAAATACATTTAATTATGATATTCCAGAAGTGTAACTTTCAAGAATTACTTCTTTTTCGATATAACTAAACTCTAGGAGGAAGCCCAACACTGATAACACGCCGCACATAGCCCAGCTCCTACAAAGAGAAGAAGCTCTGATATAGGATGTGACTAGCTCTTATCCACAAATATAGCAGTAGGAAACATGGGCTGAGTGATCCAAGACCCTGAGGTAGCAGATGACAAATCAGCTAATAGTGGGGGGAAAAAATCTGATTTATTCTTCCAAGTGTACTTTTATCTAATACCAGCAGACAGACACAAGTATCTTTATCTTGATGTAACTTACCCTGTTTTTTGCAACAGTACAGCACAGGCTGATTATTCTAAAATGCTTTATCAATCACTGTTCAAACACAAGTTACCTCAGTTTAACAAGTTACTAGAAATCAATTAAGCTACTCATATTATTATTTTGGTACTGCCCGGTCATGTCAAAGGAAAGGCAATTGACTACCTTAGATATAAAATTCAGAGACAGTAGTTTAAGAGATGTATGTATATGTGTTTTACCTTCCATTTCCAGTGGATTAGGAGCATATTCATAGTCAGTTACCACATGCATACAAAATTGCCATAATTCCTCCAGGCATGCTATTTTACTCATATCTCTGAGCCCACAATATTCAAATTCTGTTTAATCTCCACATATGGCACTTAAAATTGTCTTACTATGATTAAAGTTACAGACTCATTTCAAATTTTATAAGAGCAGTTTTTTCCTAAAGCCTCTGTTTCTGGAGGTAAATGATGTCATTTTTCAGCTCAGATGGTCGCTGAGAAAAGCTGGAAAATGTGATATAATATATTGCAAGGACTCAAAACCAGAGAAAATAAAAAGAGCTTTGACTTCTCTTTTATTTTCATGCCTGTGATTTTAAGGGGTCTGAATCACAATCTTTACATTTTTAGTATGGAATTCAACTCAATATAGCAAACTCCCTACGTTTGCTATATTGCTAATTGTAGCATCTAAAAATTTGAGTCTAGTTAGTTTAGCTCACTGCAGTCCCTGTACAGAGACAAGTACAACCAAAAAATGATGCATATCCCACCCATTCAGCAAAATTGTTCCTAACAATTCTAAGCCAATATTACAAAACACGGACTTCACTGCACTTAATTATACCCTCAGAAATCATCCCATTAATCCTCCATCCTACTGCAATCATTTATTTGTCTCTGTATTTGGCTCAAATTCTTTGCATTCACCTTTAAAGTTTTCCACCGCTTGGCTGCTCTTCTCATAACCTCTGCCTAAGCCTCTTTCCATTTTGCCACCTCCTTACATTTGCACTTCTGTGTTTCTATTCCACTACTTCTATGCTTGGAACAGATTCTTTAATCCTCTGTCAGAGTGACTGTCTTCTTCGTATTCATTACATAGCATACTTCTTTTGACTAACCTTATAAATCTGAGGTTCCAAAATAGATTATTGTTGAGTTAACTGTTAGTATTTATTGTTACAAAATCATCAATTTCTCCTATGTCACAATTCAGCAGAACACATAAATACCTACTGAGCCATGAGCTCACAAGTAGTCCCACTAAATCCAAAAACCTCTCTTTTCAAGAATGCCTATAACAAAATAGGAATAGTTGTGCTTTGAAGTATGAATGGAAGGTCAGCAGACTGACTTTCTGAGATTAATGAAAATGAAACTAAACTCCAGAGCCAAGGACTCTTTACAGAAGAATACTGTGATATTAATCTCTCCACTTCAGCAAAGGCAGAATTTGAAATATCAAATTTTGATTCTGGTGAATGAATATTCTGTTTCATAGATTAGTTTGGATTCACTGCCAGCAGCTGAAATTCAAATTAATCTTCAGAAAGCCCATTTGCTATTCTCTTAACATGGAAGCAATCTGAAAGGTAACAAAAAAAGGAAAAAGTTTTAGATAAGTATAAATAGATAAGTCTCTTGTACCATTTCTTGATAAGCATGTTGCTGGTCAGATTTGAAACAATTCTCTGTCAGCTGATGTCTCCGTATATCAGTATCTGGGACATACACACCTGTTTTGATATGGGACAATGTAAATACTTTTATCAGCCTGCAATGCAGACAGATCTTCAAATCGCTGTTGTCAATTAAGCAGTGATATAACCTGTATGCCTCATTAGACAATCTATGTTTCACATACCATTATGCATTATTTTCAGGAACGATAAACAAATTACACAAATATTTCTTAAAATATAAATTATTTTACTGACGTTATTTATTTCCTTCCCTTTCTAAATCTCCATCTTTATTACTAGAATTTTAAAAATTACTTACCACTTGACAGTATTTTGAATACACATAGCAGCATTACAATTAATGTCTAATACCTTTGAAACGTTCCTGGCTATTAAAAAATGAAAGTATGTCTTATTAGCAGATGATAGAATATCTGCTGATTCCTGTGATATGAAGATCCCATTAACAGCCCAGGGCTGAAAGAATGCTTTGTTTTCATCAGTAACGTCTTTCACACTTAGAAAAGCTGCTGCTTACCAAACAGAAGGTATAGGCCATTCTGGGTCTTGTCCAGATGTAATTTTGGAGGAAGAAGGAGGAAAAGTTTGTCTGGATTTTTTGTTTTGTTTTGGGTTTTTTTTTTTTCTACAATGCTCAGACCAAAATGTAGCTTTGATTGGACCAGAGGAATGTAATCTTCATTGGGGAAGTCCGGTTCTCTGTTCCTTCTACCAGTTTGTCATCACCACTAAAGATTTCTATCTTCCCTTTTTTTTCAGTTGAGGCAACCAGATCTACAGCCCACTTTGAGCAGCAAATTTTGTAAAGCACACTGCTGCTATTACAAGGCAGTTGGGATACTGTAAATTCCTCTTTCTTGGAGTAGCTGGAGATCAAAGGAGGCAGTGACAGCTTTCTTCCTAAATTGCCTTTTAGTGGTCCTAGTGTGAGTCCCTTAAATTAGTACACTGCTATAAGGCAAAGCATACATGCTGAATGCTGGTAGCGACTCTTCCCATGTGAGCAAAATGGCACATGGAATGAGGTAGGCATGCAAGAGGATTTCCTGCGCCTCTCAGAGCAGTAGTAACACAGCTGTTAAGCTTCTATTTTCAAACATCTTCTAAGTGTACAAGAACTTGAATAACTGAATAGAACAGCATAGAGTGACCAACTAATAAATCCCTCCAATGGAAGAGGGCTCAGAGGAGATGGGCAAGGGGAAGGGCCCATGAAACTCAGGAATAATGTAGGGAGTGACTGACCACAGTGGTTGCACAGGAAGCTGACTTGATCTCAACACAAAAGGGATTGGAGGGTGTCCTTTGTTTTAGACAAACAGCTATGTCAGTTGAGTAGATCAACTGACTACATCCCAGCTGAGTGCATCAGCTGGTGGTGTAAATGTTTCTCCTGGAGTTCATCAGAAGAGTGTGCATGTCTCCCTGAGTTAGCCAGTTCAGCATGGAGGGAGGGAATATGAGACTCAGCCCAATATAGAGTATAAAAACAGAACAATTAACTAGATAGATAACTTCAAAGAGGAATGGGCTTGAGCTGGTTTCAGCCCATGTATTCCTTCCCAGTGACCGAGGAGACCCAGCACCATGATGGTAAGTGTCGTGATGGCAGAGACCAGTAACTGGAACCGCATCTGTATTGTGACTGAACTGTATATTGCAACTGCTATATTTTCCTAACTGTAACCTACGCTTGTATTGTGGTTTCAGTATATACCTGGAACGCTCTGCTAAATCAAAAACCCTGTGTAACATCAAATATCTTCGAATAAGTAAATTTTGCTATTAAAAATTACACCCTCCATATGTGGCATATCTAAAGGAACCTGGTCCGAGAGTATTGGACTCCAATACATAGTTACCTCTCATATTCTTTTTTGATAAGCTAAGAGGCGCTTCACACTGTTCTTGTGGTTTACAGATCTGAAACATTTCTGAAGTCATCCTCTGCACTCTTCCTAGCATTTCAGATCCTTCCTGAAGTCAACACCTGACTGACACAAAGTCTTGTCATTGTCGTGTACACAGAATAGTCCTTTTTGCTTTCCTCCCCACCTTCATATTCTCTGTTAATATAAAGCCAATGTTCAAAATGCCCTAAGAAATACTATAGATTGTTAAATCTATAGTCAAAGCCACATGGTGGAATAGTAAGTTACTACTCCAAAGCCCAAAATCAAAACATATGGCCAGGTTTCCCAAAACTCCAACTGAAGAGCCTAATTACTAAGAATTCCACATAGAGGAAGGTGCTTCCCTCTAACCCAGAGACAGGTTCTGAATCTCCAGAGAAGGAGAGGCCACGTGCTACCTATCAGCACTCCTTACATACTGGCTAGTATGATGCAGTTATTCTGCTTTATTTCCAGACTCCCATATCCAGACCCTTCTTACTCCCTAGACAGGAAATCTATATCAGGCCTGAAACAGTAACATTAGCAACAATACTGGCTTTGCTAGGCACTACAATATCTAAATTGGCTCAGGAGAATTTCTAAGTTTCTTTGTGGATTTCAATCTCGAAGATTTACTAAACCTGACTGAAAGTCACCATGGCTCTCCAATCACTTAACTGTTTCTGGAAATTGTATTCTGAACTTGTTTGAAAAACAAATATCTAGTAAAACAAAGACAGCTACTGAGTGCTGTTCTGGATGCTTCCAAAGACCTGTAACAGAGTATAATGTCAGACTCTAGATAAAGAAAGAATGTCTAAATTGGAAATTACAGCCAGATCCAAGGTCTTCTCTCCACCAGCAGGTTCAAAACAAGTAAAAACTTTTTTCAAACAGAATGTAGTAAAGCTATAGGTCTCCCTGTCACAGGAGGATGAGATTGCTAAAAGTATATCTGGATTCAACAGCAACTGAACAAGTTTACAGAAAAAAAATCCATCCCTACCTCCACCCCCAAAGTACTGACACTCTTTGATTGCCATTTCCTATATTTGACAGTGGGGAAGGTATCACTGTATACTTCTCGTTATACCTCTTCACAGATATTCAGTATCCGACACTGCTAGGGCCAGAATACTGAGGTAGATCGACCTTTGGTCTGACCAGATAGAGCCACTCTTACGTTATGCTCACAGCAGTCTACCTTCAACAGGAGGGACAGAGAACAGTATCATAACTTAATATTCCCTATGAAGGCTACAAAAGTGTACTGCAATCTGTTTTTTAATCATCTGCAACAGGGTTCCTGCAAAACTCATAGAAGAAATTAACTTTTGGTTACCCATACCTTGTTAAGTTACATCAGCATTAAAATTCAGCTTTCCTATTAGCATTCTAGGATAAAAAGTACTCCTACAAATTTCCATCTGTTTCACATCTGAAGCTTCCAGCTGTCAGTCTTAGTTACTACAGGTTTATATTCACGGTCCACATGTTCCTGTAGGAACCTGATTCTGTGCAGCATTATTAACCAAGATAGGAAAACATAGTTCATAGCCTTATCAGAGAGTTAAATTAGACTTTACACTTTAGAGTTTATGAAACAGTAGAAAAAAATATTAAAATGGTAATACTAATCAAAAAATTGAAAGTGCAAGAGAGATTCATTTTTCTTTAGAATTCTTTATCTCTTCAGATATTTCTATATTTTTTCAGATAAGATTATTAAAAATACACATGAAGCCTAACTGCAAAGAACAAGCTTGTTGAGGAAATTAAATTGGGAAACCAGCTTTCTTAACCCAGGAATATATCCTTTCTGTATTCCAGATATAAATAAACAAGACAAAATGGTTTCACCAGAAACATTGGAGACCCTTCCCAAACAAATACTACCACACTGAGGCAATTAAAATTATCTCAAGTAATACTATGTTATTTCCCATGTTTACCCACATATATGGCAAGAATTGTTAGGATTTGCTTTTTTTTTTTTCCCCAGCAAAACTCCCTTAACAATATCCTTTTTATTGTACCATAGAGATGTTGTAGAAACTAGCAGGCAGTTCACTCCCTTTCTCCACCAGGCCAGACAGGAGGCTAGAGGCATGCTTCTTTTGTGTACCTACGAGCTATCTCAAGACCTCAACTGCCACTGACTTTTTTCCAGAAAGAGGGAAAGCATGTTTACTTAAAGTTGTCTCTGTTTTTTATCCACACGCTGCCCCCAGGACGTAGGAGCTGCATCTTTGTCTTTGTCTCTTTCAGCCCTTCTGCTACCTGGTTACAATACCACCTGGCCTGTAGTAGTGCAGGGAGTGGGGTCATTCCTCTGGCCTCTATGGGAATGATGTGGGGGTCAACATTGCCCTAATGGGAATCTGTGGACTCAGGGGTAAGTGGCTTCTTCTGCCTTCTCTCTGGTTCAGAAGGACTTCACTGTTTAATATTCTTTGTTCAATAAAGCAGGACAGGAGTTGCTAACAAGAAAGAGCTGAATGAGGATGAAAACAGAATTTCACTCTGGAAATCTGGCATATTTCAACATTCTACCCCGACAGCAGCATATAATTGGTAGTCAGTAGTCTGGCCCATTTCCATCAGTAAAACATGTAATCTCTGAAACCTTGCTTGCCTTTTAATTTTGCCAAACAGTGTGTTCTTGATTTAAAGCATATTATCTATGCTGAACCTCAAGTTTATTTTAGGCTATGTTCAGCTTTGCTGCTTCCTTATAATCTATAGCCTTTGTTTTCATGATTATTTTCTCACCAGTCTCACTGATGCATAAAAAGCATAAGCCTTTTGCCAATTCTTAAAAGCCTTATATACTGAAATAATTTCACTTTTGTTTCCTCTTGGGCACAAGTATCTATGTAAGGTCACCACAAATTTTGCCTCCAAGTATAAAGTTTTCAAGGTTATACAGAAAAGTTTTCTAAAATCCTTCTTCTAGTAGCAAACAACTTATTGTCTGCCAAAATAGTTCATTGTTTTGTCAGTATTTTCTGTTTCAAGAAAAATATTACTCATATTGACAGCTACCAGAAAAAATTAAACGCTGAAGACAAAATCTAATAAATTATCAATTAGATTGCACTCAATACGTATTCTACTTACTTAGCAGAACCACCTGAGAAGAGTATGCATCCTTGAAACAAAATACAAATTATTCAGCTTAGGGAGTCCACAAAAAACTTCCTATTTTATATATCAATATATTTTTTTCTTCATTGTCTAGCTTGCAAGGGTTTAAACCAAAAATCAAACTAATAACACTCAGAGATAGCTGTTTACAGCAGTATAATAGTTAAAGAACTGTTAGTAAAAACTGTGTAACATTTAGTTTTTATAAAATGTAATGCTTTCCAAACTCCACTTTGTTCTATTTATCTGCAGTCATGTCCCTATTTAGAACATTACTGCCTGAGAGGGCTCAGAAGTTCAGGGAACTGAAAGCAGCCAGTACTAGCAAACTTCAGAGCTTAGAACTGATCTCAGGACTCCCAGGTCTCTGAATTCCAGTCCCTATACTCCAGAGAGTAACTCTGCAGTGACCAAGATCCATGCTTGTAAGTCTGAATAACCAGGCTCTGCAGATGATTTACACCAGGCCAAAATGTTTCTCCATTATATGAATCTTAGGCGCACTACAGGTTTTGGCTTTAAATTAAGATAAATTACATGAAATCATGTTTAACTGGTAAAGTCATATTTACAAGGTTAGAATAAGTCTGAACTAAAGCCTTCATTGACCAGTAACTCAGCAATGTATATTTACAACCCTTGTATGTTTAGACAGCACCCTCAATAGTACTCTCACATGCTAGCTGTTTGTATCGATAGAAAGTCTCTCTCCTCTTCCACATTGTTTCAGAAAAGATAAGCATCCCCTTTAATAACTGCTATAAACTTTACAGGAAAAGGAAAGGTCAGCATGAATTTATGCAAACACCTGGTGATAATGGACAGTTAAGCTGGAAGAAAAAAAATGTATTAGAGTCAAGTTTTAGTCACTGTTATCTCTTGAGAGAATGAGTTCCCTGAATCACAATCATCCCTTCTGGAAGTTTTATCAGTGAAGCCCACCAGCCTTATGTGACTAGTTAAGACTGTTTTTTGGATCGTAAAATGTCCTATCTGAGACAATTGCATAGAGGACTTTTGAGTATCAAAAGTAACTCTTTGTAAGAGATTGGATTGACCTGTCAGGGTCATGAAATAGTTTCTACTGGGATACTTGTTTGGGTCTGGAAGGAAGCAGTGCATTCAATTTGGCTTATTCTTGGCTCCCCACAGCTTTCTGGAAATGAGAAGCTCAGTATCAGTCAAAGAGCAGAAATATCTGGACCTCTGATCAGCTATCAGCTATTACTGAAAGTGAGTAAGAAATGCAGGTTCAGTCATCTGATGTCTCTTAGATCCTTTAATTCTTATTTCTCTTCTGTCCTCCAGAAACGTCCCCAGAACTTTCAGCATTTTACCAAAAATATGCTTTAAGAGTGACAAGCAGTTCTGAAGCCACTGCTGCCTTCCAAAGGTTCTCACTTAAATGTTTCTGAAACTTCCAAAGCTGCTTAAAATCTCCCAACAGAATGGGGGATTGATAAGAAGTACCCAGGGTATCGAGGCGAGATGTAAGCACAGCAGCCACTTCTCATTTCCTGGCTATCGTTCTCTCAAAGTTTTGGACTGATTGGAGCCTCTGCCTCATTTCCTGTTCCAGAGGCAGTGCACGGATGTGGCTGGAATCCAGGCTTTGAAAAGGGTTTGTTCACTCTCAGTTATGCCAAGATCATTCATTCAACAATTTTTTCTGTCTGGTGGCAATGATTATTTGGAAATAAGCAAAATATCATTTCCCACACAAATATTGTATTCATCACCTAATGCTTTCTGTTTTCAAAACAGTACTAGCTAACCTAATACTGAATACACCCATATCTTTCCCAAATGAATAATAATCTTGCACATTTAACCCCATGGGTAGGTAGATGTTAGGAACCAACTGCATGAACAGCAGCTCTGCCACAAGAACCTGAGACATATGGTAGATATCAGGTTGAATATGAGCCCAGCAGCGTGCTCTCATTACAAATTAGGCAAATTACATATGGGGCTACATAAGGAAGAATACAGCCAGAAGATAAAGGGAAATTACTGTTCCCCTTTAGGGTGCAGGCAGTGAGGCTGCACCTGGAATATTGTGTTCAATTTGGGACCCACTAGGCTCAAGAAGGATGCAGACAAACTAGAGCGGTCCAGGAGAGGGCCACTAAAACGGTCAGCAGCCTAGACCATGGAAGCTTTGAGGAGGAACAAAGGAGCTGGGTCCTTTCAGTCTGAGGAAGAGGAAGGGGCTAAGGAGTGATCTAACTGGCTACCTGATCTAACAACTACCTGAAGAAGTAGTAACAAAGATGACAGACAAGAGAGCCAAATTCTTTTTGGTAGCAGCAAATGCTAAAAGAAGGGGTAAAAGGCCCCTTGGGGGCTTCAGGTTCACTGGTTCCTGGGACTTGCAGGACACTGGAAGAAGTTTTTTAACTTGGAGGAAAACGCAGCACTAGAACAGGTCGTCCCAAGAGTTTGTAGAATCTCCATCCCTGGAGATATTCAAAATTCACCCGGAAAAAGCTCCTGCTGACCTGATCTACTGTGGCAATAATCGAGCTTTGAGTGGCAACTGGTCCACAGAGCCTGTCCAACCACCATTTCCATTATTATGTACCTGACAATGGCTTTCTGAAGCAAGACAAGAAACATGAAGTCCAAGTTCAAATAGAAACATATGGCAAAATATTCAACAACAAGAACTTCGCTTAGCACTGCTTAGAAAAAAAAAAGAAAAGGATTTGATAGTGTTTACCAATAGAAAGGAAACTCCTCATATCAGTGCTACAGAACACCAAAAAGAAAGCCAAAATGATACTACCTAAGATCAACAATCTAAGTATCTCCATCTTTGTGGTATGAAGTCTTCATTGATGAGTACTCACAATCTTGAAACAAAGTATTTTAATTCCAAAGTATTCAGGAGAAAAGCAAGTGAACTGAAAACAACTACAAAATGATGCTTTCAGCCATCACTGTGAATACTAAAGTGCTTGAAATATCATTTAGTATGAGCCTCTGCACTGCTAAGACTTGAAAGTTTCACACAACTGCAGATCTACAATAACAATGTAATGAGATTCACAGTCAATGAAAAGTAAGCAAACAACTTAAAACACCTCTCTCTGACAATACTATTGCAGAATAAATTCAAAAAGGGCGGTAGATATTTAAAGTGAGTTTATGGCCCAAATCCAGGATATCTTTTACTTTTCTTGCAACTAAATGAGTCTACAGATACAACTACTATTGCCCATTCACTTGAATATGTGAACCATAAATGTGAAAGTTATCTGAAAAATTTTATTCTTTCCTCTATTACCAAAATAATTATATGTAACAGATACACCGGGTTTCTACAAGCAAACTGTAAAGTGGGAGAAGTACATTAGGATTTGTTCGCATGTTGCATGTTCCGTAAAAGTAAGCCTCACTGGGTTGCTTCTATTTAATTGTCCATCTCCAATGACCAACAGGATCAGGTTCACCAGAAAGTTCTGTCAGAAAAGAAAATGCTTTTTATAAACCACAGTCAAAATATTTAACTGTCTCAAAGTTTGACCAGTGACCTTACATGTACTTTTAGCTCCATGGAGTTTACTCCTTTATACTGATATGTGGAGGCCATAAAGAAGCATTTTTTTAACTATGTTCAGAAATGCAAAATAGCACTTTCTTAATGGCAAAACATCAGTTTTACCAGTATTTGGCTGAAATGAGAAAGGAGAATAAATAAAAGCCATTTTCAGAAGATCATGATTCTGCTTTCAAAATAGCAGATAAAGAAAAACTATTAAGTAATAAAAGGACTCAAGTCTCACTTCAAAAATGAACCTGTCATCCAATTCTGTTTACAATTAATGGATTATCCTACCCGGGCAGATAATGCAACAACAGTCTTGATGTCATTCATGATTCAGAGTTTTCAGCTTTCATATCAGTGAAAATGAAATATTGACAGAAATCAGATGTCAGCAGAGATCTCTAGTGAACATTCACTTAACCCACAACTGTTTAACTTGTTCTGTGTTAAAATGGAGTCTCTACTGTCTCATTGGGAATGACATACGATTTTAACTGTCTGTTTTCCTTAAACACACAATAATTAACTGTTTTCTACTGTCAGTAGGTTTAACTTCATAGCCACCTAAGTAAGTGAAATGGCTAAGCTTAAGCTTTAGCTAAAAATTTTTCTACTGAAGAATATGTAGAGATTGCAAATTGAAAAAGGGCTAGAACAACAATTGTACAGTAAAACACTACTTTTTAATCTATGCCCTGGAATTTACAATAACTGGGAAAAATTAGGAACATGGAAAGAGCTGTTCAGAATTTTCTAATTAAATGGCTTTTCATCTGAGGCACTTGATTTGAGTTCCTATTTAAAATACCAGATCTGGCTAAACTTTTACAAAGTGTTTTTCTCCCCCCGAATCTTGGATATAATATCCAGAAAATGAAAGATACTGTAACGTCCAATTAGTTTGAGTATTTACTCAAAATGTGAGAGACCTAGACTTTAGTCCTTACTTGCCATGAATCCCAGTCTTCCACAAGCTATGCAAGAACACTAACTCTCACGCTCATCTCAAAGTATCTCATAGTCTCTGCTATGGGAGCTGTTGCACTTTGTATAAATAGTTTGAAATACTTTTTTAATTTGCTGTAGTGAAGCATGGGGGGAATAATGAAGGCTTCCAGTTTGTACTGTGCCATGTCTTGTTCTCAGCTTATTTGACCTTCCTCACTAAACAGTAAATATTTCTCTCACTGTATTCTTCCTATGTCATAATAAATTAATTAATCTTGAATAAACCTAAAGTAATGTCATTGAATCTAGTTTTATTTTAATAAAATCAGAAACTCATTAAAAGAAAAAAAAAACAAAACTAAAAAATTCATTTTTAATAATTAAGTAGGATAATGATTCTGTGACTAAATCAATGGATTACTGGCTTGCTAGACAAAAAGTTTAACTGGAACTGGCAGGATTACCTTACTTGCTTTTTTTTTTCCTGTTTATAATGCTCAGTATTGAATAAAACTGCAGCCTTTGTTTATTAATTAAGTAAGGCCACCCATCACTGGCAAGGTACCAGTGAGCAAAGGCTTTTTAGTGCAACAGCCTGTGCAAGGCTACAAGAAAAAGTAAACACAGAGAAGATGAACATATGGCCAATTAAAGTCTGACCTTAATTAATCTTTGGATATTTCTGTGTGGCTTTAGTGAAAGTAAGATAAAGCTAGACAATACGGATATAAAGGAAAAACAAGGTGGTAACCCCCAGGGGTATCTGTTGTTTCCGCAGAACAACAGACAGATACTTACTCATACCTTTTCTGTAGTGCACAGCTTCATAGTTTGAGGTAATTGCAAAATTAAATTGACAAGTGATATCCTTGTGAAAACAAACTTATTGTTTGTTAAAATTAATCTTTAACCGAATTTATTGTATTTTTACAATCCATAATGTAGAAGCTATAAAGTTCCACTTAAGGTTTAAACACCTAGAATATAGAAACAAATCAAATTCATCTGGAACTTTTTCAACACTCATTTTTCTGGTAAAATAAGTGAGAGAAGCATTTTAAAAGCAAAGAGAATACTATATTCCTCCAACACTTGACCTCTATCCATGGACAAATCATTCAGAGAAAGTTAGTAATTTCTCTGTAACTAACGATTATGAGATTAGCTGCCTATGAACAAAGGAAGTTCCTTCATAACTCCATTTAGAAATTAGTCTACGCATTTGAGTATCTACATAGCCCTTATGCATTTTATTTCAATGTAACTGTGAACAATCTGATCATTCTTTTCTAGATCTTATTTAAAAATCTTAACTTGCAGCAGAAGGCTCCAAAACTTTCATACCAATTAGTTTGTACATTTATATTAGGGTTTTTTTCATTCTCATTAGCTTCTCCTTTTTCAGAAAAATTCTGTAAAGGAGCTTCTTTAAACCATTATGATTCTATAGTGCCCTGTAATGTTTCTTCTCATTTCTTCCTAAAATAAATCTTCTAGCTAACTTTTTCATTCCTTCTCCACACAAGAGTCACCATTATTCTAGTAACTTTTGTCACCTGCTTCTGTATCTTCTCCAACTGTACTGGAGAGATCACTAGGACTCCTTATTCTAATGTCTAAACATCAAGCAGGTAAATCAAATCCACGCTGTTATGTACAGTAGTAGTAGGATCCCTTCTGCTCCTTTTCTCACCCTGTGACAAGGCTGGCCCTTCCCTATAGCTGAAGATTCAAATAGTATCACCTAGCATAGGCCTCCCTCTCATATAAGAAATCCTGCCTATATGCCATGCTATTTACGATAGAAAAAGAGAAGCTTCTAGTGCCTGACTAATAACAGGAAACTCTCCAAGTTCATTCCACAGCTGCGTAACTCAACTAAAAATACTTTATCTCTAGCTCCGTGGGCCTTGCCCCTGTGTTTGTAATCAACAATATCCCAAAGGAGTTGCTTTGGTAAATTGCTGAAACCATTAAGTACTAATCCCCAGCTGACAATCAGGACGAAGCACTTGAACTTCCAGTAAAAGTAGGCTGGCAGAGAGTATATGACTCAGCACAAGAATAGTTTCTTAAAGATGGGCATTTGTACTGTCATTGCACATATTTTCTGTCCCAGTTACAGCAAGCCAAAGAAATCTCTCAACTAAGATTACAAATACCCAGACAATTATGGTAAACATTTTTTTTTTTTTTTTTTACTAATTTCTTATGAAAGAGTGTATATAGTCATTCTGTGCGCCCTGCATATCCAGCTACTTTCAGGTGCATTTCATCAGTTTCAACCAAATTTTCTGAAAAAGAAAAACTGTCTCAGAGACAACTGAATTACAAGTTTGGAAAAACAGTTATTGTCATAGGACAGAAATTTTGGAACTTTTCTGTCTGCAGGTAAAGATGCATCATGAGCTCAAGCTTTACTGGATAATATAAAATACATACAGAATGTATTTTATATGAGAGAGAGACCCGATGGCAAGTGATACTATTTGAGTCTTCAGCTATACTGATATGATTATATGATCATGTATTGCTATTGTTAAGTACTTCGGACAAGCGGTAGTGAAGTTTTTGGAAGCTGTGCATAAGAGCAACGTATCTTGCTTTCACCATTCAGTCTCACAGTGTTGAAGACTAGGATCTGTCCCTAATTTCTATGACAGAAGGCACAAAGGGCAAATTAGTAGCATGGATATTGCTGTAAACGAGGCATATAGTAATGTAGCATCACACATATTTAAAATTAGGACACTCTTTAACTATCACTACTTGCAACAGCCCAAGTACAGGAAAAGCTCAACCAGAGACCAATCTTTCTTAGACCCCTAAGTCAATCAGCTGCAAAACACAAATCCCCAGGTAAAAAGGCTTTATTTCTGCTACTTCTTACTTACAAGGAAGAGTCAGAGCTCCTTGCTAAATAGATGGGAAATAACATTTTATGGCTTATTTTGTAACACAAAACTATTATATAAACTAAAATTAGGGCAAAAATTAAGTAAAATCCCAAAACATTACACCACTTCAATTAACTGCGAAGAATATCTTTTACGGAAATTGAGTATAATTAAGAAAAAATACTGAAATATTTTCGTCTTCCACCAGGGATCAGTTCATGCTTGTTTGGATTTAACATGAGCCAATCAGTCTTCATGTCGGATAGGTATTTTGTAGCTGTTGCAATACCCTAATGATGTTATGGGCTTTGCCCAAAATTGAAACTCACATTTGGGTATCACCCACGCAAAGCTGACATGGAAGTATACCAACTTTCATCCCCTATGCAAAAATTCTGTCCTGAAATCTGAATCATCGAGGAATACACTAGGCTGAGGCTCTCAGAAAAATTCTCAGAGAATTTCCTTTGCTATTTTTATACTATTACTGTACTTTTTATACTTAAAAACTGTGCTGCTTTTTATAAGCACTGTTGCATGTTTCTTTCTGATTCAGTCATTTAAGTATTTTAGAACTGCAGTGTTATATCAGTCTAAAATGTTAGAGATATAGTTGCATAAATAAAAATATAAAGTTGCAATGTTAGAAATATAGTTGATTGCCTTTATATCTTTTCTGATACAGTTTGTGTTAGGTATCTAAATAAGTATCAGTTCTCAAAAAAGCTGGGCCACACCTACATACTTTTTAAGGTTTCAACCTGTGTCATTGAGCAAATTTGACATTAATGTCAAATTGCACTTTAAATAAGGGGAATGAATATCAGATAGCATTTTTCTAAGTTAAATTATTAGACGGTTGTTTTTTAAACAGTAGCCTCATTATTAAAAATTATATAAATTAATATTCCCTCCAAATAACTCACTAACAAAAGTTTCACAGTTTTTCTGATACTTGACTTGTATTCATAAATCACACTTTTATTTACCAACTATACCTTAAAAAAGGGGCTAATTCAGTCACTGGCTATTAAGTACATTGCAACATTATTACATTTATAAAGAGTATCTCCAGCAGAGATAATATTTCTCACAGTCACTCAGGTTACTTTATTTCCAACATCGGTTAATATACAAAAGGAAGCCATCAACTTCACACCATAGTTTTAGAAATGTCTAAAATACCTAAGCTACTGTGTTAAACTTCTAAATTCTTACACGCAAGGCAAAATTACTATTTTTTTTAGGCAATTTCACATACTAACAAAATAAATACATTCAAAGTAATAGGTCAGACTGTCTTGGCTCCGAAATGTAACACCTCCTGACACTATAGTATCATGATTAGAGTGAGTTCATTCCACATCATTTGCAATATTCATGAGACTTTTCAATTATTAAGTAGCCCCTATCTTTTTACTTCTCTGACTGGGTTGTTCCTATCTTGATGGTTTTCCTTTTTTAACAGGAGAGAAACTTGGGCAATACTAAGAAAGTTAACATAAGCTAGTCTGAACCTAGACTTCCATATCTTCCCTTTATTCAAAAGACACACTGAACTCAAATTTTGACTTGGCAGAATTAAATATAATGTTAATTTAGGTTACAACAGTATTTCCTCATTTTAGACAAACAGTATTTGATAAAAACTGAAAAGAGAACTAGTGATCTGTGCCTCCAAAACTGTATAAACAGTCTTTGGTCAAACACTATTTCTAAGAGATAATGTCCAAATTTGCCAAATAAAACTTAGACTTTTATGCAAATCACCTCGCCCAAAAAAATCAATGACAGAGAAAATATCAGAATTTAATCCTATATTTAGATCATTGTAATTAACATTGTAATTAAAGCTTATTAATTAATTACTCATTAAGGGTTCAGTCCTATTGGGCATATGTGAGGGTTATAAGAGAACAATAATGGGCAACCAGTAGGGCTGCTGATAATGCTGTGCTGCAATATAGTGGAATATAGTGTGCTGCAATATAATGCAATATAGTGGAACTACATGGAAACAGAAAGGCCCTGAAAAGCTACCAGAGGAAGCAAGGACACCATGACAAGCATAGACCAGGAACTATTTTACAGACAGCTGTGTGAAATTCTGTTTTCCTGTTAACTCTTTAACACTTTTCTCTGCCAAGATTGTGGTATTAGTTTACTAAAATCTTTTCTTGAAATTGCTTGGAAACAAAGTAAATGTAAATGGATTCTACTCACGTTTGTATTAGCTTTACTGCACTTAAACACGTAGAACAAAACTTAGTCTTGCTCTTCACCATACCAATCTTTTTTTCCTGTGTAACAGTTCTCATGTTTATGCATTCTATTTTTTCATATTGTTGAGCAGGGTTCATAAATTACTATATTGTATATTGATCCTCTAAGTTGCTGAGAAATCTTTTTCTTTAAATAATAAGATCTACAGATCTATGTGACTGGGTCTATTCATCCAGCTCACAACTTTGCTCCAAATCAAACTTGGCAGACTCTGGCCACAGGGATGCATCACATTCCAGTGTGACTTTCCCTTCTCCACATATCCTCATTGAGGTAACTTCCACAACCATGGCATTTCAACAAATCTACTATCCTAAGTTAAAGACAGTGTGAAAACACTTTGGAGAAAAAATATCTATTGTTTTTACTGCAGAACGTGTGGTTAACTCCACTTAAAGATAACAAATCCAGGTGTTCAAAATCAATTTCCATTCCTATTTTAGATGACCCTTTTGTATCCAGGACTGGCCAGACCTATGGATATTACTACCCACAGAAGGTCCAATATCAATACTGACAAACACTGATAAATTTTCGGTTTTTCTTCATGCTAACCTAACTAATATGTTGCAACACTATGCTTCCAGCATGGTAAGCAGGATCTTTCTTTAAATATGGGCACCCAAAAAAAAAAAAAAGGAAGTTGATTATATACACGTATGTCCTTCATCTGAGCTCTGAAGGCAGAATCAAAAGAGAGGCAAAGGCATTGGCTAGGACATAACAGCCAATACTCGAACAAATCAGCATCTAAAAAGCTTAGTAGAGGAGATAAAGTTTTAATCCTGTGATTATCACAGCTCATAAAGCATGAACGGAAATATTTAACCAAAGAAAGAATATTTATTTAGTGTACACAGGTAATTAAGATTGTAATTACTATCGTAATAGTTAAGAAGCATAGACAATGGAGTTAAGAATTCAATAGTGAGTCTTTTAGAGGACAGCTTCTACAGACCGTACAACATTTTCTTGAGAGATTCCGTATGAGTAATCTAAAGAGGAGAATGCAGTTGTCATTGCTACATATGATGCAACATGACTGGAGTAAGTTTGTTGCCTGAGTATTTAATGTTGAAAGAGATAACATTCTGCTGCTTCAGGGATCACCTGTTAGTGCTCATTACCCTGTTGGCGAACACTGCACTAGAAATAAGAAAATATGTTTTGCTCTTAAGTACATAATCAGGGGGCGGAGGTCCTCAACTGTTCCAAAATTGTTTTCTGATACAAGCAAAACAGTCTCTATCCATGGACAAAGCAGACCTGAGATGAAAAGACTCACTGTATTCCAGCTGAGGAACCTGAGTTCTCTTTTTGCTGAATATCCTTGCACTGAACGAAGAATATTCTTTTCCTAAAATAAAACTATCTGTAGTAATCAGCTGTGGAAGTAAGGGATATACATATGGATGTTAAGCCTGCTTAAGGACAACAAAGGGTGAATTGCAGAAGGGATAACTGGAACTACTGACAGGTTTTCCAATTTTAGACTCACTGAATCATGATTGTAAGAGATCAGAATTCCCAATAGGCCACAATAAAACTGGATTTTTATTTCTGTAAGACTGCTTTTTTCCATTATGACAATCTTCACCGTCTGTTAATGTTATTCATAGATGAGACTTTGTACCCAATAGTACTCATCCTCACCCCAGGCTTCTGATCAACTCACCCTGGCACCATCTGTCTATGTTTGTTCAGAGTCCAAGATACTCCAGGCGCCACATCACTATGAATTTACTTCAACTTTCTCTCCATACAGAGCATAATCAGGAAAACATTTTTAGGAAGAGATAAGTGAATTTCTTTCTTCCATAAAATCAATATTACTGCTACTACAATCACAGAAAGCCAGCCCTGAGAGCACATGTAGAAGCAAATGGGAATGATTATACTGAGAAATTAGAAAGATCCATCCATCTGTAAAATAGGAGACTTGTCTGAGGGTTTCATAATAGAAATGTTTGGAGGACCATTCTCCTTTTGGAGCATAATTTAGATGTTTTAGATATTTGTTCAGTCATCCTCAGTCTCTAAGACCAGTACTCTAGCTCTCAAGTGAAGACTGCCAGCACATCACAACAATCTGCACCGGGCGATGAAGGACAACTGTCTCATCTCATACATCTTCCCTATCCTCATGAAATGGGATGAATGGGGCAGAGCTCCACACCCTATAGTCAGCCTCTTCTAAACCAGTATGATACTTTCCTGCCTTAAATAAGAGAGGATTTAAGTGATACGTCTTCCCCCTAGTCTTGCTGTTCCCCACTCCACCCCCCACCCCATACACACACCTCTTGGATCAGGGCATGAACACTGCATTTTATTTATATCTAATGAACTGGCCAAACACCGCAAACAACTCCTTAATAAAGGAATAAAAGGAGAGAATGGTGAAGAACAACTTACTCAACCTTGCTCACACCAAAACATGCAATGGAATCAGCCATGGAAAATGCACCAGAAATAAAACCATGTAACTTGAGAGAACAATCTCTTCCAGAGGCAAAGGACAACGCTGGCTCACAGCTATTAACACAAATTTTACCGAAAGGAATTGTAATGTACAAGGATGTAACTAACATTTGTACTTTTCTTCAGAAAAACTCTGCAGTTGGGAAGCCTAATTGTATTTCCAGCAAGCCTAAGTGTGTTTCCTGTCTCTAGGGGACAGGAATTCCTCAGATACTAATGATTGACAGGTCTGGTTCTGCTCTCAAACTGCAAGCAAGCAAAAATACCCACTGCTATGAAACTTACCATGAAAAATAATCTCGCTTTCCACTGGTATCATTAACAGCTGGAAGGGCTCAACACTTCATAGTAGTACTCATCACTACCTGGAACCGGATCATTCATAGAAGTTATTTGCACAGCTACAAAGTGTTTTCCATATATGCTTTCAGTAGCAATCATCAAAATGTAGGCCTTAAATCTAAGAACTGGCCTTGGTGAAGTGCCATACATCACTCAGTACTGAAGAAACGGGACAGAGCTAAAAGGTATCAAGCATTTTTGGTGTTCCTGTCACTAACTGGTAATGTTTAAAAACTAATTTCCTGCTTCTGAAATTGTTTATTAGTACTTGAACCCGGGTGGGGTTTTTTTTCAGAATTTCACCCAACTTTTTGTTTGAGGATAGTTGTGCAGTTACGAGGTTCTAACTGATTCAACCATAATCACTAAATTTCTCCACTCTCTTAAATGTTTATTCAACATTGTTTATTATGCTCTATTTAGGCTCTAAGAACAATCATACCCGATAGTAAAAGCTGTTATTGATAATTTAAGAACAATCTCTACTTTTAGTGAAAAAAGTTATTCAGAATACTTTTTATCCCAAGCTACCATTCATTAAAACTACCGTTTTGAAAGCCTTATTACATCAAACACTACTGATTTTAGAGATTTGGTGTATTTGATATAAATAGATTACAAAACTTTATTAAAGACATGAGTCTTGTGAATTTAGTGTCTTAGATAGTTCAACCTCATGATAGCACATGCAGATGAATGTACCACAGACAATACTAACAACAGTAACTGATGTCCATGGGAAAGAAAATAGTAATGGGGTATACAAGGCCAGAGAGCCAAAAGTAAATACACTGGGAGATAAAACTCTTGCCAGAGTGAGATGGGCACAGAAGTCTTTGAACTAGAAAAAAGGAAATCTTGAGTTTGAAAGAAATAGTCTATGAAAATATTTATTTTATTGAAAGGAATTTTTTCAACTAATCAGAAACCAGAAATACAGCAGTTACTAACCACAAATGCATGGCATGGTACAGGTCTGAATTCTCCACATACCTGCAGGGGTTCTATTTGCATGTTTACTGTACAATACAGAGATCTGTGCACTCTGACTTCTGCTATCAGAGGTTAGTGTATAAGGATGTGATAAGGATGGCTCACTTTTCAGAGTCACAGATAAAAACACAACTCCATACTCTGCTGCTCATTTCAGACCCTTCCTCTTACACAGCTGTATTTTTATTTATGAGGACACTAAAGACATCTTTTTTCATATACTCAAAAAAAAGAAAAAAAATAGTTATCATTTTTTTCTTGCAACATAGAACATATTTCCTTATAGGAATTTGGGATGCTTGTTATCTCATTAATTACCACATCTTGAGCTGATAAATACCCTGGTCTGCTTTAAGTTGCTATGGAAAGTACTGTAACCATTACTGAGTGGTCTTCAAATTGTTGCAGGATCAAGAGTTTTTAATCAACTTTTACCTTTACAGCTTCCAGCCATGCAACAAGAATAGTCTGGCTGTACCATATAGACTTCTTTAAGTTTCAGATTCTGATTATGCCTATGCAGATATGCCATACAACTGCTGTGCTCCCAAGCTTCCCTTCTGTTTCAAGCACCCTAACTTTGTTTCCATATGACACCGTTTGTGTGTTTATCCCACCCTCCCAACAGAAGCGTTGAATGAGCTGGAAATATTTAATAGATGACAAAAGATTATTTAAGGCATCAGTGACTTAAGAGAATATAAAGTCTATTGAAATTCAGGCTATGGTATTCGTTACGTTCACAGTGGATCCTAGAGAATCATGAACCTGGACGCTATTCATCAATGTGATACCACTTCCCACGTTCCTTAATTTCTACCCAGGTATCAGACAGATGATAAATTCTCCCTGCTTTAGTTCTCTCTTCAGCTGACAATAGTTTGTATCAATCTGAAACAAAAATATACGAACCAGAATGTATTCTCTCTTTCCTTTCTTTTGCTCAGTCTTTGTCAAGCTGTCTCTCTGAATATGACTACGAAATTAAATTAAATTAATATAGTAGCAGCTCTGTAAGAAAGCTAAGAATATGTTGTTTGTGTCACCTAGTATTACTTTAGTTAAGAAAATAGTTAAAGAAAGCTAATTTTATAATACTCATATTACTAAAAAAGATTTACATCATGAATGTTTATTTAAAATTGAGATTTAATCCGTAAAAATATTCTATATATAGCACCTGCTATGGGTGCGCTAAAGAGTTACTTCTAAATAAAAATCTAGGCACTATAATGTGAATCAAACCTGTCAACAGATAATCATGACCTACATTTCCATATATATTCTGTGAAAGTCATTTTGCCCTTTGTAATAATTGAAAACTCCTTTTTAATATTTCCAGGAAGTTTTAGTCAGATTGCCTCAGTAAAAATAGCCACTTCCTTTACCAGCTGAGTCCCTGGCAGACACAAATGAGGAAATGAAGGAGCAGATATCTGTAACGGAACTGAAAATTGCATGGGAAAGTAGGCAGCAGCATGTTAGAGGAGGGAAACAAAAATGTAAATAATGGGAACTATACTGACTTCTGCAGATCATGTTAAATGATCATTTGCAATCTAAAATGATCATGCACTTTAAGAAAAGCAAGGTTCAGTATTTACACGGCAGGACAGAAATATCTTGCCCTTTTTTTAAAACCAGTGATCATTTTAGATAAAATTAGAAGTCCTGGAACTAGCAATATTGCAAATACAATAAGGTTCACATCACTTTTACCCACAAAACACAGTTTGTCCAATCATCCTAAGGAGAAGGACTTCAAATTATTAGGAATAATAGCCAGTAGAGTATAACAGGTGTGATATGATCTTCTCTAGACATTTTGACCTTCCTAAACCAAGATTTGCTGGGCATCATATAAACTGAATTTGCCATGTGACCTTTATCATCAGCTCTTCACAGAATGACATGCAAAAGCGTCTTTTGAAAGCAATGAAAATATCATGCATCATGGTAATGCCCAAGGCCAAAAGGAGTGGACGGCCTCCAAGCACTGAAAGAACCCCTTTTGCCAGTACAATGAAGGTAGAAACCACTGGAAACTTAGGTCAGTCATTCAGCTATGTGCTTAACATGCTATCCCCTTATTATGGAAAGGGCAAAGCTTAAGCTTAAGCCAGCATTTTCTATATCTATTTGCTTATCTCATTCAGCCAACCTGTCAAATCTCTAGGGGTACTGTCCATTTCTTTTGGAAAGCAGTTCAAACCAGGATGTTGTCAGCATATTGGTAGCACCATAGACCATGACATCCATGACCTCTCTGAGAAGTTTCAAAAATCATACCTGAGAGAAAGTCTTCTCACATAAAGCTTTTAAGAGGCGCTTCATTTGTGCAATGTATTGCAGTCCATATTCTAAACAGGAAGGGGTTAATACATCTGAACATATATACATTTGGAAACACTCTCTTCTTCAGTTGTATCAATTTAAGTCTTATCTTGCAAAATATATAATTTCTAGAGATTTCAGGTATACTAAACAGCTCAGATGATAGCTTCTTTTTAGCCCTTCCTTATTCATGAGCAGAATTATTTTCCTTTATCATTATTTTATTCAACTACTAATCTGAGTAAAATATATACATTTGGAATAACTCAGCCTGGAAGTTTGGGGGAGAGGGCGCAGGTGTTTCACCCGTTCTTGCCAATAATGCTAGCTGCTGTCCAGCAATTCACAGTTAAATATTTTTCATTCTGTCTTTCTCTTTCTACTTGCAAGTCCCTTTTTCTCTTTTTAACCCCAGATCCTCAAGGAATGCCTCACTATACCATACTACCTAGTTTTTGTTTAAAGATGACTACTTCTTTCAGAAATAGAAATCTTCTAAACAATATATTCATTAAATTGTCCCTACTGGGGTATTTTGCAATTCCTTGTTAATAAGATTTCTTAATTTATCGAAAATGTAAAATCTAGTATCCTTGGACAAAAAACAAATAGCCAGTATTTGTGGGTTAAATAACAAATTTATAATAAATATAATATATAACATTTATATAATATATATAATAAACATGATTTATATATTATATATCAAATATATAATAAATGTGATAAATAACAAACAGCCAGCATTTTGTGGGTTTATGTTGTGTATGTTTTAAGATTAAAATCGACCAGCTGGATTCAAAGTGAAACATATTTCTTATGAACACTATATTCACCTGTACCTAACATGTTTATCTTTGCCTGAGATCCACCATATTTGTGCCTACTATCGTGGCCTCGCTAACACTACAAATAATACAATCAACACAAATAAACCTTCCTCACATTAAATACTACAAGGAAAAAAAAACTGAAAAAGGTCTAATGCATCATTACAAGTCAGCCAACTTTAATTTCATGCTGCAAACAACAAACTTAACAATATCATAATAATAAGGTTCATGATCAGTCATCAGAATCACCTAACAGAAGTTGTTTAGGTACCTCATACTTATTTTGTTATGGGGATGGCAACAGTTTCACAGTTAAGAAGTTATTTTGTGGATTTACAGTATTTGACTTTGAGATAGCTACAATCTCCCTGTTTCTTTTTTTCATACTGTAAATTATAATTTTACTTTCAGCCCATTTGCTCTGTTTTATTTCCACCTTTCTGTCTGAGAAAAGAAACACAGTGAGTGCTAGATTTCTCATGACTCCAACTTCGCAAGTGTATGGGCTGCAAAAATATATTTTTCTCTTTAAGAAAAAATATTCCTTTAAGTGAGAGTACTCTTTTCAATAGTACTATTAAAAACCATACTGAACACAGACTGCAAATAAACCGGGGGACTGGAAACATGGGACTGGAAATACTTACGGTAGATATTTCATAGCCCTTAGGAATCTAAATACAAAATATGGAAGTTGTATCCAGCTCAGGAAGCCACTACAACACCTGAAGTTGAGAGGTTATATCAGGGGAAGAATTAGTCTATGCCTGCCCTGCTTCTTATGTGCATTCTTAAATATCCACTACTGAGCACTGTCCAACAGGCAATACTAGACTAGGTGGATCTTTAGTGCCACCTAGCATGGGAATTCCTTTGTTTTGATGGGATCTTAACACAATTACATAATCTTTCTTAAAACCAAAAATATAAACTCCAAGGCAAAGCCTGAGCCCACAGAGCACTAGCAAATCCTTATGAGGATCATTTTGAATATAACTTCTACAAACTATATGCCATACATGTTCAAAGAAATAAAAATTGATAGGCTAATTGCTGAGCATGAAAAGCAGTTGCTTCGGTGGGTAGCTTAGGATTTCTACTCTGCAAGGATGCTGACATGCATATACACTGAACATTTTAGACAAAATTCACGTTGAAGTGCATAGGAGCTGGAGATAAAGCATCCCTCATCCAGGAAAGCAAGATATGGAATTCACTTCCAAAGGATGTCAGACTAGTCCTACACTTGCTTATGATGAGGACATGCGGTCAATCCTTCATCAAAAATACTTTCACCAGGGCAAAAATAAAATTCATAATATGATACCTCATGTTCTCAATCACTACCATGCTTCCTCCTCTGCCTTCTCCCACCACATTCTGTCCTCCTCATATGAACTGTACTGCAATCAGTTTTTTCATCAGGAAAGTTGGACAGCTATACATATCTTAAAATCCATTACAGAATCAGATAATGATACTAAGGGGAAAATGCTCAGATACTTATGGATAGTGGTAGAAATTTCTTAAGACAATGATCTCCAGGTACAACAATAGCAAGCCATTAAAGGCAGAAAAAAAAAATAAAGTTGCATTATTAGGATTTCTCTTCTAGTTTCTCCCTGAAAATTTACAACAATCACAAAAATAAATTCATGATATGATCACAAATAAAGAGTGCTGGAAGACACTTTAAAAAGTTACTTAGTCCATTCTCTTAGTAAATAAGCTAACTATGTGTCTTGTCTAACAAATATTTATCTAACCCACTCTTTAAGATTTTCAGTGACACAGCTTCCATGGAATTCCCAGGCAAGCTGTTCAATATTTTTGTGTTCCTACCATTAAAAAAATTTTCCTCTTCCCTGACTCAAGTTAAGTTTATTACTTTCTGCTTGATCACCATACACATGGAGAAGAGATTATTTCCTTCCACTTTACAGCAACTTCCTACATATTTAGAGATTTATCCCTCTCCTTCATCCCTTGGGATTTTCTCTTAAGTAGGCTAAACCTCCAATCTTTGAACTTTTCAATGCTTCCCTATATGCCACGTTTTTCAGACATCTGATTACTCATTCCTGGTGGTCTCCGCTGAATTCTAACTCTTCCGCATCTTTCATGGTGTCCAAAACTGGGCACACCATTCCAGGTGAGACCTTACTAAAGCTTAGCAGAATGAAAAGATTACTTCACAGCACTGTCAGGCTATTGTCTAAACATCCCAGTATCATATTTACCTCTTTCCTAATACTGACTCTTGTTCAGCTTACATGCTATTATGCCTCCCATACTCTTTTCCAAAGAACTACTACAGTTGTTTTCTATCCTGCATCAACTGCATAAACTACCCCTATCTAACTATAGTACTTTGAACTTATCCTTTTGAATAGCATCATAACCCTTTTGAACAGCATCGTATCACAACCATAATTCTAATTTTTCAAGATATTTTCAGAATCTTACCCTACCAAACGTCACACTTCTCCCAGCTTTGTTCCAGCTGTAAATTCAATGCGTATATATATCTTAAATCATTTCCCAGATATGTAATGAAAAAACTGAACAAAGGTGGTTCCCAAAAAGACCACTACAGAGCCCTGTTCAAAAAATCCTTCTATTATGATAGTGAACCATTTATAAATATTTTTGGCCCCTATAATTCAATTGTTTACACTAAACATATAGTATTTTCAGTTTCTTTAAAGCCATATGCTTCATACGTAGAACACGAGTAAGCAGAACAAAGTTTGCTGCATTGAGAAAATTGGAAAGGAGGAAGGAAACTAAGGAGGAACTGAGATTTCATGAACAATCTTGAGTATTGCCAGTACCTAACAAAAACCAATAAAGAAAACCTCATCTATTAATATGTAATCTTAACCTAAGCTAATTAAGAATTTATGCAAGCCTAGCAGAATCAGAGCTCAAAATAATACATTCCTTTAGAGAAACTCAATTTTATGGCCTATTTCTCTGTTTAATTTTGTGAATATTTGCAACTACATATTTTTAAAAATATATATAACAGCTTTCATGGACTAAAAGTATGAAACTCCACTTACATATGTAAATTTAAAAATAAACTAAGATTGGATCTGCCTGAAAAATATTTAGTAACAAGTAATATGCACTTTTTACACCACTTATGCATGGGTTCAAAAGCAAATAGGTTTTTTTTATTATGTGAACTCACAAGATGATCCTTTCTACAATAAAGAAAACATAGTAACTTAAAAATTAGGCTTAAATAACATCAACAGCCACATTTATAAAAGTTTGAAAATTTAAAATAAAAAAATATTTTCAGTTTCTCATTATTAAATGAGTATTTTCAGCCCCATGCTTTAAGTTTTACCCTAAGACTGAATCTCCCCACTTTGCCAGTTTCTGTTAATCCTTATCATTTTCAGATAACAAGAAAAGTAAAATTTTTCGTATGTCTCTCATACTGCCTTGGCATTGTAAAAGGTCCATGGATGAAATAACTGGCCCCGCCAAAGTCAAAACTGCCCTTGACTTTGACAGAACCAAGATTTCACCTTATATCTGCTAAACTTTTGAAGCTTTACAGATATTTTAGAAGAAAAAACGAAATGAAAATGTTCCTAGTGCTTAAGAATATCTTCATACGTATTATGTAGATTTGTATAGCATTCTATGCACAATCAATGTCACAAACACTGTATATGGGCATAGACATACTATATATAATACTACATGTCTTATTATTCAAGCTCCTCATGCACAGAATACACACTTCACTGGGAGTTTCACATATGGAGTATCTGCAGAAAAAGGCCAATGGAGCAGTAGTAGCTCCTAAGATGTATTCTAATTTAATCACTGATGTTATTGGTAGAGGTCAAACTTGATTTTCAGTTTTCCCTTTGCCAATCAGAGGTCAGAAAACAGAGGCAGTGTCAGCTTGTAAAATGCCCTCAGCAGGATGTTCTAAATGGGCAATTGTTATAAACATACTCTCTAGTATGTTTTAATGCTATACAGACATTACTTAGTCTACAGAGAGCAGCTTACTTACGTCTGGGGCTCCTTTTCACTTTGTTGTTTTTGCGGTGGTTGAAGAACGTTATTTACCAGCTCAGTAATCCCACTAAAGGGAAACCACCTGTTTAAATAAGCAAATAATGTGACTGAATAACCAGATAAAACCACACTAGATTCATGTTCTCTTATCCGGTAATAATAGAAATATACAGGCGGAAAAGCTAGAGCCAATGGGAATGTTAGCTGCAATACTAAGTCAGCCACTAAGGATGTAAGGGAAGTAAAGTCTTAAAATTAACCAGTTCACAAGCAGGCAGCAAGAACCTACATCCAGCTAACACGTGGATGAAGTAAGAAGCTGCAGGCAGCTCTCTTACAAGCCAGTCAGGAAGCAGATGACAAACTAACTGCAGCCTATCAGGTATTAGTGAAAGCTAATACCATCAAAGGTGCAGAAAGCAGAAAATGGCAAAGGTAGAAAAGTCAAGCCTACTGCACTTTTAAGATATTTTACTTACTGTGTCAGCTGTGGTTTTTGTTCTTCTTTGACCCTAAAAAGATAAGTTTGCACAACTGAGTGCAACATGCTGTAAAACAACTATCCTGAAGTTCTACCACGTGTATCAGATGAGCAGGAAAAGATCTTACTTTGAGTTAAAAGGTATTCCTTTAATATTTGTTGAATATTTATATTAAGCTGTATCCTGTGCTTGTTTCCATTACAGATTAAAAACAAGAGAATGCAAAGTATCGAAAATTTTTAGTTACAATGTGAAATTAGTGATGTACTGCAACTGGTTTCCAATTCTATGGACAGAGTATCTTGACAGAACACTTTCGCAATACATTTAACTATAAATGCAAGGAAAGTGCTTTAAGTTATGTTAACTATAATCTGCTTTTTATATTTTTATTTACAATCAATTATCTACAATATTTCAAAGTGAATTTAAAACATTTAACAAGTCATTTAAAATGTAACATCCTAAACTAATAAATGAAAGAAAAATTGGCATTGTATTTATTAAACTATAACGATGGCCAACAAATTAGCTCTAAAAACTTAGGAAGCCTTTTCAAGTAAAATTTACTAGGATCTGCTAAATGAAATAATTAGGTAATGCATACAGTAGGTCAGAGAGTATTGATGAATATTCGTCCATTTGCTTTAGGGAAACGTTCAGTTTGAAACACACGCTTTAATTTGAGTGACCAAGCCAAAGTTCTACCTAATAACTTTCCACTCAACTCAAGAATGAAGATACATACTCATATGAGTATTTATATCCTATAATTGTAGATATCCATCTTAAATATCAAGTTAGCATATAACATATGCTCAATAAAAACAAATAGGCTTCTAACTTAGATGTTTGGAATTTTCCTCTGGAGAAGACTCCCTTACGGGAGGTGCAGGCTCCTAATTTAAGCAGATGCTTTACGTTGGATAGAATATTGAAGAAGCTCACAAAACCAGCTCCACATCTCCTGCTCCATATCATATTAAAGTGAATACTACTGTGACAGGGTTCAGTGGCTAGACAAGAACTAAACAAGAAAAGGGGTCACTAAGATGCACTAAAAACCTTTCAAAATTTACTACAGAAAGGGAAAACAGAACATGCAACACACAGTAAAAAATGTTCTAGCGTGGTTTGCCTCTTCAGCATACAAAAATATACGTTCCAGTGCAAAAATCAGGCAAATGCACTCCCAAATTCAGAAATATAAAAATTACAATTCTTCATGCAGTCTCAGTTCCACTCCACCATACATCTCAATTTTAACATTATCTTTATTTAAGAGATCCCATACTAGTTTTTTCTACACAGAAGATTCAAGTGTGAGGGGAGAACTGAACAATACACATACCTTCTACATTAGGCAGCTTTAGACATCTAATTCAGAACCCACAATGTTGAGAGCCTAAATGCCCTATACGGTCAATTGTGAGAAGAAAACACTTCCAGAGGATGACTCAGAGCTCCTAAGTTGCATGACTAGAGCTAAATAATGTAAATATCACCTCCCTGGCAACTGAACAAAGAAAATTGAATTGCGGTTACTCAGTGATTTCTTATATTCCTTTCAATATATGCTCCAAAACTTTTAAATTATTTAAATTTAAATTTAAATATTCTTGAATTATTTTAAATTTTTTAAATTATTATTATTATTTTAAAATTTTAAATTATCTTTCCTTGTGATTTTTTTTCTATTGAACTAAACAAATAAAATCTGAGTGCTTCACATAATAATCAGATTACAATCAACATCTTCCCTTTGGACAGTGACCATAGTCTTTTTTTTTCAGATGCGGAACTGAAACCAAAATAGAATAAGATCAAAACTGGCAATAGTGTGTGCTAATTCTGAGCTCCATTTGCAGTCTTTCGTATTTTTTTTCAAGAGGATTTAGCATCTTTACATAATTGTATATGTTCCGTGACTTCAACTGCAGCTGCAAGTCATTGATATTTTTGAAAACCTTACAATGGGATTTTTAATATAGCACCCATTAAATAAAAATCTTTACTCATTAGTAGACACCTTGAAGATCTGCAGTTGAAATGATTTTCCCAGTGTTTTATAGGAACTCCGATTTCTAAGTCAGGATATAATTTGATTCCACCATCCAAAATACATTCACTGTGAAAATCCTACTACAGTTCTGCATCTCACCCCCTATCCACTTTCCAACACTGCAGTTACGTGAGGGCAACATCTTCCTTCATTGCATTAACTATGATACATTCCTTGAGTACTGTACACACTAGTCTTTAGTCCAAGGATTAGGCACGGATCTTCCTCGACTTTGTAACAACAGAGGAGGGGAAGCTGTAATTTGAAAAGAAATTATGAAAAAAAATCTACAGAAAATCAGATTCTACCATATGAGACTAAACGATTATCAGCCTTGTCGACTGACAGGCCTGGAATCTTCAGGTATACAGCACAGACAATTTACCACTCAGGTCATGGAACAGATCGGGATTCCGGATCTAAGCCATCAAACCAAAGGCTAATGCCTGTTACCCTCTCTCCAAAAGGCTCTTCAATCAGATGAAACTAGGAGTAGAAACTATAAAAACTGATAGAAGTAATGATACATTAGATGAAACACACATAAGGTATTTTTAACACAAGTGTGGTTTAAATAGCTTTTTCTAGATAAAAGAGGACTGAAGAAACTGAGGAGTCTTAAACCCTGTCTACATACTCCATATATAGTGGCATTTCCTGGGTTATAAGTGCCTTATGTTTTCCTCCTCCTTCCTCCACGGCTTTCAGAAATCAGAAGTTAGTAATTCCTTACAAGAATTGGATTGACACTTCCAAAAAAAAATTCCATTTAATCAACAGACTAACTGAAAAACCTTGAGCAGTATGACTGCATACTTCTTCTTTCAGACTACCTGTTTTCGTTTTACTTTTTCATATCATTTCTATCTTACCCTCTAGAAACTCAGCCAAGAACAAAGCCTATTTATCCACCAGAACCCATTTCCAATCACAACCAGTTTACTAAGACCACTAACAGGCATCAGATAATGTGTCTGATCAACAGTGACTGGGACAATGTATTCCAACAGTATGTCACTATTAAACATATCACTACCTATTTTCAATTTTGATGATTTTTGTCACTATGGGATTTCACCCAACGCCTTCTGCAAGCATCAAATTCATTCTAAAACGTTAAAGAGTTTGAAACCTTTATCAGTCCACAATATTTTTTGTAGAGTTCGTAATGCCATATGCTGCTTCATTTGCTTCACTTGAAAACAAGAAAGAATTTTTCTATACATCAACAATAAAGAACTTTTGCACTTTTCTGAGGTCTGGAACCTAGGCCCTTTGAAAAGCTCATAGCACCATTCCTCTTGTGTTCCTCTGGAAACCTATACGGTGCAAGTGCCACACACCTTTGATCTTTTCCAGGAGCTACAGTCATTAGGTTAGATCTCAAGTTTTAATGAACACTGTTTGATATTAGACCCTTTCTCCGTACTAATAATTTCCTCTAAGACTATGACTAGTCCCACTGGCACGGAGAATGAATAGAAGGATAAAGAGGGAAGAGAACAAGAGAAACAGAATCAGGAGAAAAAGTAGTGAAGAAAGTAAAATTATTAACACACACACACACACAAAAAAAATCTTTCTCAGCCCTTTAAGCTCTTTATCATTTTCTATTCTTCAATCTACTACCACTAGTAGTTGCATTAGTAAATGGTCTTATCTAAAGTCTACTATGCCAAAAACTCATGTCATTCTACCAAAAAGGTCTGCTGATTAGGTAAACCCACAAGTACTTTACCATCAGACCTCTCCTCTACTCGTACATATGTGGGTGCACATTCACAAAAACAGACAGGTGGAATTCAGGTGCCTATATCCATAAAATTGACTCGTAAACTTGACGCTCAACCTCTTAGATACCTGAAATGAAACAGGTAACTAGTTTTTCCTCCAGTACAGTTTAAGGGTATCCAGATTGCAGAATATTGCTGGAACTGCAGCCGTCCTTCACAGGGATAAACATCTTAATAACTACCTCAAACCCAACAGTGCTCAAGAGTCACAAATTTGGCATCCATGCACCCAAGAGCACAATGAGATCTAATCAGTACAAACGGTCCTGGTCCAAGTGTACCTAATGTCTCCTGGAAACACTGAGTTCAGCATAACGCATGTAACATCCTACGCCATTTTCATTCAGAAATGTTATAGGCCGATAGCTACAATACTTTCCTCAGTAGTGGAACAACAGTCTTCTATGCTCTCCACAGCCTAAGAGGATCAAAAACAGATCTCTGCCTTTGTATCTTCTAGCCACCTCACTCGAGGCTAGACTGGGATGGACGTTTTTCCTAGCCTTTTTGTTGAACCTGAGAGGATTGGAAATAAAAATTAAACTTTTGTTTGGGATTTGGACTTCCTTCATGCATGAAAGAAAATAGCCAAATATTATTCATTATTGCAATTAATGTTTCCATTAACATTATCAATATCACTTTAATGAAGTTATTCCTGCTCCTTTTACTGTAGCCATTTTTATGAAACAAATTGCCTATGAAGTCCAGAGAGTGGGATAGTTGTACGAAATTTTAAGTTTGGGGAACATAATGCCCAATAGCCCAAAACACAAAGCAGAATATATACACAGTAGTCTTAATGAGAAATGCCTGCTACACAAAACTTGATTAAGAATTAAGATGAGATTAAATATTAATGTGCAAACTATCTGTTTTCCTAAAGCAAGCAGTACAGGAACAATGAGGGAGAGTCTCAGACCTATAAAAAGAATCTTCATCTTTTGCTTTCTCTACAGATACAATATTGACATTGACCTCCAGCCATGTTCATAAAAAAGAAGTCAAGAATATTTGAGAGAAGATTCAAGCACTGCAAATCACAGCAAATAATTTTGTCTAAAATACAGATTTTTAGTTATGCACATAAAAAAGAGCATCTACAGAGCTGCTATCCTTCAAATTAATGCAAGTGCATTACTTCCAGCTACTTGACACACACATACATTACTACAAAGTGAATTAAACTGAGTGTTGTCCTCAGGATGTGCATTTGTTCTTCTTTATATATCAGATCCCCCTAGCCCAGATGACAATGAAAAGCCAGCAACTAGCTCCAAGTCGAGATGTCAGCACTCAGGCTTTGAGGAGATTTTATTCTCTCTCTCTTCAAAAACTGTCTCCAATTATTAGAAGATCTGAACTATATTCCAAGATCATCTGATATTTAGCAAATATAATCTCAGTGTAAACACAGTGAAAGGCATAAGCTAAAGACAAAACTGTAAATTCAGTTTATGGACTTTAAGTATTTTTAAATAAAATGGATGCCTATACACAGACATATTAATAATTCATAGGACTACTGTAACTATAGCACACTATGATGTAAAAGTAGAAAGGATTATTCAGAAGCCAAGTCTTATAAGTAATAAAAAGCAGATACCTCTCTGTTTGTGATGTTTGTAATACTTGCTATAAAAGAGAGAAATCTTAAAGGTCTATTGATAACAAAGGTCGATCAGGGAGGTATTTTTAAAACCATCCTCTGCAGTCCGATGCTTCCATCACTTGACCAAAGAAGTCTCTAAATCATCTGAAAGTCAGGGAGATATCACAGCCTTTAGGGTACATTGTTTTAAACAAAGACACTTCAATGTAAAACTCATAAATATATCAAAAAGACCAACTCAAACAATTCTAATACACTACAACACGCATGTAGAAAATATACACTAGATAAAAAGGTATGTTCATGTTTGTGCTAATACATACAATTTATTAAATGTTTGTGAAATTCTGCAAAAATTTTAGGTTTCAGGCATATGTTTGCACACTTGGAAAGCTAAGAAATTATCCTTGCCATCGAAAATACAGAACTAAGTATCAAATGAGCTGGCAGTTCTGCATCTTGCAACTCATCACGCACCTTCCAAAAAGCTCTCATTGCATGTAAAGGTAAAGAGTAGAGATCCCTGATGAATCCCTCCACGAAACTTTTTACAGATTAAAGATGCAATTACTAAGTGAATACCATGCAATAAAGAATAGCACTACCCAACATCAACTGTGCTGAAGGCTGCATGGGAAGGTGGTAAAAAAAGAAAAAGAGAACGATTTCAGTGTCTTTGGCATTTTTTAAAGATTCTGGTTAAGTTATATAACAGTCTTTCTAAGGAATTTATATATTCCCATTCTTACAGTACATGAACTCCACAATGTTTTAAGATTATTTAAGATGTGATCCTGGGCAATATGCTCTAGAGGACCCTGCTTGAGAAGGGAGATTGGACTAGATGATCTCCAGAGGTCCCTTCCAACCTAAACCATTCTGTGATTATTTACCAATATTTCTGTAACGTGGAAAAATTTCATCCCCCACATAGCCCAGAAAACAGCAGAGAAATTGAAAAAGGATTTAAATGGGTGATGGTAACATTCTCCTCCCCTCCCCCTTTATCTTTATCCCTCCCTCCCCCTTGCTCTTTCTCTCTCATGAAAAATGGTAATGAGTGAATAACTGTATTGAAACTATTAAAGGGATGCCAGTTCCCTTAGTCTAACTAGAGTGTGTGCTGAAAAAGAGGAAGATGATCTGCTCCATCCACATTCAGAGGTCTTTACCACCTTTTCCTAGAGCGCAAGGTCCATTAACTCATTTTTCTAGCTTTCCTCTGAAGACTTTTTTTCTCTCTCTTCTTTTTTTGTATCTTTCAGTATTCCAATAATATCATGATATTCCCTCCACAACTGGAAAACTAAGAAGAATGATTAGTGTGAAGTGACTATCTGCTCAGAAGTCTGAAGTCACGATGCATGAAATTATTTAACTTTGCATGCATCCACTGCTGAAAAAACAAAAAGCAATTTTTGCAGCATGTTACACATTCTGCAGACTGGTTGGGCTTATTTATCTCATTTACCTTTAACAATCACTTCCAAGAAAAGTAGTTTTAGCATCATTATTTCATAATACTTGAGTTTCTATAGGTTAATACAACATAGTCAAATATGTGTAAATTAAGAAAGAGGAGACCTCTACAGCAGAGGTAAGTTAAACTATGTAACTATGTTTAAGAGAGTTAAGGAGATTAAACTTAACTGCCATGTTAATTAGATAACTGGTAGATATTTACATCTTAGTAACTAACTTGATTATCCCACTGATGTTAAAAGCACATTCAGCTTATTAATTTAGTGAGTATAGATACCAAGAACTAACACGGATCTTATTTTGGACAATACTGTCATGTCTTTTCTAAGGAAAGATTTTTTTTAAAAAAAGTTTGTAAGTGATTTTCTTAAGTGGTTTTGACCAGTTTGTAACAAAAGTATTAACAATTTCTGGAAAAACGCTCTCTGAGATCAGAAGCAGAGAGGCAGCTGGTCAGCTCATACTAGTAAAAAAGCAAGCAGTAGAAGTTCTTAGGCTAGGAACAGTATCTGTAACACAGAGTAAATTGAAAACCCTTCTAAATCCAAATTGAGGTGGTTGTAGTTATTAAAGATAAAAGAAAAATGACAATATGTGCACACACACACACACAAAATATACATACAATTTAAGAATCAGCAAAGACCTATAAATGTTTTTTATATATACTGCTGAATAGTATGATGCTGAATAGTAACCCAAGCTGAATGAGCACCTTACAGAACCTTTAATGAAAATCACCACTAACACAATGAATTCCCTAAGACTATACTTTGATATTTAAATGATAATTAGAAATTGGTCGATTTTAATCAAACGTCTTTCAGATAGAAGTCATTTCCAGATGAACACGTCTGCAGGTGGAATTCTGATACTAATATTTTTAGAAAATGTATACTAAAATGCGGTACATTACACTGCAAACATAATGCTGAACAGCCCTATACTTTGCTTTCAGTTCTAAGACTGAAGAGACTGACACAAAGTTTTGATTAGGTTAGAACTAGCCCAATAAATCAGACCCTGCTTATCTTAGGATGTAAGCTCTTCAGGCCAAAAACGTTTCTTACTCTTTACTCCTGGAGTAAGAGAAAGAGACACTGTGTTCTACAAACGAATTCATAAACCTGCATTGTATGTAGTGCAAGCCATATAATTTCCTTATTTCATAAACATTATGAGTTATAATTAAAAAAAACTGGTGAATAGTTGTAGAAAAGTCCCTAGGGATATAGTCATTTTGGCAGCTCACTAGTTCTGCCACTAAGGAACAAGGAAATAAAACTTTCCAAGACTGGTGACAAAGACCTCTAGAACGGTCTCTTAATATTAGAAAGATCTCACTGCTTCTCACTTACATCTCTCCTAGCTTGGTCACATTTTTTCCTTTGCGTTGTGGCTTTGATATTAAAACCATAAAATGAGTGTTAAAATCACAGATCAACACATGAGAAAATGATTGTGGTACAAGTGTAATAAATGAGCACAACATTCAATGGCAGCCGCTACGTTATGTGTATTTTCAATAATTAAAGCGTGGATCAATGCATCCTTTTGAAGGTTATCCAAAATTGGAAGCAGGAGGCATCAACCAGGCAGGTGATATGAAAAGGTCACTGTTTAAAATCTAGTATTTGTCCAAAGCTACCACATTGCTTAAAATAAGCTACTGCAGTTTTTTCCTATATTTAGCAAACAAAAGAGTATTTTGGTTATCACAGAGTAAGTGAGAATTTGTAACTGTCAGCATTATAATCAGTTGCCATGTGGAATATGCCAGCTGCTTCCCACTTGGGCATCTTGTGTCTGCCGAGGAAATGAGGCATGTAAAAACTAGAAACAAAAAAAAAGAAATTGGAAGGCAATAATTAAGGCAAAGTTTTTGGATCAGTGAAAGCTGTCCAAGAGGAGCAATGAAAATACACAAAACACAGTGATCTAATGTGTGTTAGAAACTGAAAATAGTAAAGTTTTATAATACATTATTCACCTTATTTAAATAAGGAAAAGTACTCAGTGGAGAAGACTCTTCCAGTCTTCAAGTTCCAGAAATTTTTTTTCACGTTGTCTCAATACTAACTTTCTTGAACTAGGAGTTTCACCGGTCTGAGCTTCTCTGGGTAAATTAACCACTACCTATTAGTTGTTCATTCCTGGCACCATATATAATAGCAATTGCAAGTTCAGCACTAGCCAACTTTCAAAACACAAAATCAAAAGTTAGGCTGTGTTAGAAATCCAGTAACAGCAAAACGAAGGCCCAATTAATGTATACGAAAGGTGTCAAGGGCACTAGTTAAAAAGAGAAAGGAGGAGACCTTAAAGAGGTCCTTCAGTCCCCACAAATATTATTTTAATAGAAGTTTATATATTCAGTTTCTCTTTGTGCATTTACAGAGCAGCTAGTATGATGTAATTCTTTACTAGAATGAATCTCCCGAGTCTACTTTCAAGAACAGGAGACACAGCTAAATACTTATTTTGCTTCAATCAGTTTGTTCTGCCAGTGGACTCTTAGACATAAAAGCTATGTTTCTATGAATACTGATTTTCTTCTCTTTAGGAAGCAACAACGTGATAAATCAGCTTAACCATTTGTCGTCTATTCTGCAGCATTTTTGGTCAAACTATTGCCTCTCCCACATGATTTGAAAAGCCCTAACTTCTCTAATAATCTCAGTAATCCTATTATATAAAGGCTGAAAGGCCTCATATGGGACCCCTGACACTTCATTACGGCCTCTACATAGGCAGCAACTGCCTTCACTCAGTGTGTTTTAAACTATGTTAAGATCATCTTAGCTGATTAAGCTTAAAAATTATGTCAACTTAAGTATATTCAAAGAAACAATTTTATTTTGGTTTAAATTTCCCTCTCCAAATTAATAAATGTCATTCTCATAAATATTGTGGCTGTTTCCAGCAGGTGATTCAAGAGGAAAAGAAATATTCAACCTAAAATGCCAGGAGTCAAATCAGAAGAATTTACTGAACTATCATTTCATTTTCAAAGAAGGGGAAGAGGCAGAATCGTCCTACTCAAGTAAGATGCGTTACAAAATGTAATTCTGTGTAATTATGGGGACCCCATAACAAGCCATAGGCGAGGTTCAGATTGAAAAATGTTTTGATTTATATATCTTATTGTATTGCCAGTTTCATAACAAAGATTAGTTTTGACAAGCTAGAATTTTGACTATATAGTTCATATGTTACCTGAAAAAGTTATTTGCATAATTCTATTTTTAAACAAAACTGAAGAAAATTCTAATTATCTTCTGTTTTATTGCTGCTGTTAGTTTGAATTTAGTCAGCTTCTGGTTTTGGATTTTTTTCTAATGTTTTTTAAAGCAGCTTAACAAAACAGTCAGCTGTAAATAAAATGTTCCTTCAATGCAGTCCTTAAGACACATACTCTAATGTTATACCTTGTAAGTGTTATTTCAAAAAACTTAGGATTCACCATAGGAGTGCTAGAGTAGCTTTGGAAGCTGCTTCTCTCTATCACCATAATCTTTCATGTTTCCTATGAGAGAGAAAAATGTTTTATAGTCTTGCCTATATGGTATGCAAAAGGTACCATACTCTTTACATTATCAGAAGTCATCCTTTACCTGTGGAAATGAAGATGGCTATACCATGATGATTATGAATTATAGATACTTGTTCATGTCCAAAATGCACAAATTTATCTATCATCTCATTGATAGTAATAACACATACATAGCTATACCCCAACGTAACACACAAGTTCACTCAAGTTTACTTGAGTAACTCTATAATCTACATGCATAATTTTATCTAAGCAACCTTCAGCAACAAATAATCAAATACCATTTCAGTTGTCCTACACTTATTTTCCTTAAAAAAAGAAAATAAATGCTATTTAAAATGTTTTTGGCAGAGCTCTTCACTGCACTATTTCACCGCATTTAAATAATAACTTAAAAATATATAGAAAATCTAATCCATTGGAGAGTTTTCTATTTTGTTGTTTACTTGTAGGTATATCTAGACACATACTAAGGAAAAATATCGTAAATGTATTCACCTGAACCAACTCATAACACTTTTTATGAGATATTTATTACAGTGTCCAGATTGCATTTTTTCTTAGTTAATGTAATGTCCATTAACTATTTCTATATTGGAAAAATGAGAGATTTTGCTATTTAAGCCTCAAATACTTTTGCAATTAACTGAAATTCTCAAGGAACTCAGAAATCACAAAGCAAAGCAGAGAGCCTCACTGTAAATTTACACTAAAACAAGGATAGGGAAATCAATAACTGTTTAATCTCTTTTCAGAATATTAGCTTAAGTGTATGTAATATATTTTAAGTGTTCTGTTGAAGAGATGGCCTCCCAAATACTAAATTTGCAGAATTAAAAATATAAGTAGAGAATTTTTTTTTAAATAAACAGTCAAAAAAGCAGTTATTGCTAGTTTTCTCTGCTTCGCCTTCAACAGTAGATGGCATTCTTGGCATCTCCTTCAGGAAGTGCTCTCCTAGGAGCTTATAACGTCACCAAACCTGCAATCCTGGGCTCAGCTGTTAGCAGGTGAATTCAATAAAAATTCATATTAACTCTGTAATTAATTTCAAATGTGTTAGCAATTATTTAGGTCTTGATATGTTATTTTGACTGTTAAGTAAGATTTTTATAACATAATTAGCTATAATACAAGCAATACAGCAAGCTAAAATCACCTGCAATCATGCATGAAGCTGTCAGTGACTATCACATCACAGTGGTATTAGCAGCATAGGTACTTCATCAGTAAGGACAGCTTACTAAATGTTAAATGTTTTCCTCACCAAAAAGGAAATATAATGTAGTTTCTGCTACAAAAAATAAAAAAATACAATCTGTATTTTAAATATGAAATGAAAATCAAGGGGAAGAACAAATAAACGTGAAATACAACAGTTCTGCATCTGCAAGAAAATTGGAGGCTATTGTTTCATACAGATTTTGTGACAACACTTTGCAAAGAGATTGTTGAATTTTGCCAAGTGGGAAAAGGAAAGTGTTATTTCTACTGATAGAAACTTTACTGTAACATTTTCTTATTTTAAGAACAGAAAATGTAGTCTTATATAGCTCAAATATGAGCATGTTTAATTGTCGGTTTAAGAAATCACTGTTTTTAGCTGATTTGCTGTTGCTAGTCACATAAATCTTTAATCTAGTATTAAAGAAAAAATTTTAAATACGTGCTGAAGGGGATAATTTCAAATTTTGGAATGAAGACCTTTCGCTAGAAGAATTGAACATAATTTTTTTTTCTAGGAAAATAAATAATTAAATAAAAATATAAATGGAAATACTTACAGCTCAGTACCCTGAATTCTCTATGCGTTTATTTTTAAAAAAATTTACCTTATAGCTGGCAAATTACTGGTAGTTACTGTGATATATAATCTCACCTAAGTGACACAAGAGTCAAAGAAGCAGTTTAGCTTAGATTAAGACATCACTAAGACATGAAGACGTTATCTTTAAAAACAGCCTTCACTGGAGGAGTTAAAAACTTATTAAGAGTTAACAATCATAAACAAAATATTACTAAAAACTACAAAATGTCTGCATAATTAGTTACAGTAACAGAATTTTTAAATTGTGGAAATGCTCTTTTTCGTTGGTTTTATAAGCCTGAATCAACGTTCCAATAAGAAGTAAAACGCATCAGTCTATTTATCGTAGAACAGTTTGCTATTGCTGTCTATCCGCCTCCTTCAACTGTTACTTTGTTGGGATTTCTTTGCTTACTTGTATCTTCATTCTAAAATGAATTAAATAATACTTGGAACTCCCCAAATGTTTCTAGACTTTTTCTGACTCTTCTTCTGAATCCACTTGTCTTGCACTTGTTGTATGAATAAAGTTCTCTTAGCTTTAAGGAGTTTGAGTTTATTCAAATTGGTAATTTTTGTGGAAATTTTTATTTCTTCTTTTATTTCTTATACAAATGTTAATTAAACTGGAGTGTTGTTAAGAGTTCATAATTGTTTTTATCTATTGACCACAGGCATCAGGTTCAGGAGATGAAAATAATCCAACACTATGAACATTGCCATGAATTAATGACATCACTCTGCACACCTTCCACCATCTCTATAGTTAGTTTCAACTCTAAAGTTTTAAAACTGACATTCAAAGAATATCACTTGACTTAAAAAAGGAACTGCCTTGATAAAGCATTCTAAACAGAAACCACCTCACCTTGTCTAATTCATCAAGGAAAATCCACTTAAAAAAAAAAAAGTCTTGGCAAAATATACGGGTGAGACAAATCTTTAACTATTTTGACTTTGTAGTCTCAAGTAAAATTATTGCAAATAGCTTCCATATCACACTTCTAAGAGCA
Source organism: Struthio camelus (assembly GCF_040807025.1). Taxonomy (NCBI): domain Eukaryota; kingdom Metazoa; phylum Chordata; class Aves; order Struthioniformes; family Struthionidae; genus Struthio; species Struthio camelus. The sequence continues at coordinate 145,115,454 of NC_090943.1, forward strand.
CACTAAGCAGAAGCTAAGCAACATTTAAATCATCTGCTATAAAAATTTATGAAAGTTATTTCTTTTAATCTAAGATGTAAGAGCCTCTGAACAGAATTCTTTGGTCATCAATAATTTTAAATGCTAAAACTATTGTGCATTTTCACTAATTCCTGCCAAATGCAAACCTCTGTAATGGCTAGCGACTGAATCTAACTGAGACACATTTCCTGCTCAAGTGAGCTGTGGTTTTTATTCATCCCAATCTAAACTTGCAACATAAAAGCTTGGAAAGTAGGACATTTTGGGTCTACTAGATTTGATGTTCCGGAGTCAATGCAGACTAATGAATCAAGCACTACTAAATTTCTAAGGTTGTGCTACCATCGTATATTTCCTTTCTGTCTGCATGTTCATTTCTTCAGTGTCTTTTTACATGTTATTCAGTATATTAGTTCAATAGCCAGTGAAAAAATCACTAAATTTGATCTCTCACTGTATCACAGACACAACTATAAAATGAGGATCTGATTAGGGTAATTATTCCCATCACTCAACAAAAGCAAAACACCTGGTATACAAATAGGCCCCAAGGAAAAGCTCTGGAGTCCCAAAATGAGAGGCTATAACAAAACAAAAAATTGTATTACTATTTCATAAATTCTGTGCTGATTTATACTTATTTAATTGGGTTTTATAAGAGAACTAGTCACACACAAGCACAATTTATCCTTCTGGTAAACAATTTAACCTCTGAGATCTCTTATATATAAATTACAGTCAAAGTCAATAAAAGTTGTTCAATCATTTAACTTTTTCTTCTGGTTCACAAACACATCATAATTGTTCCTGAAAGCAGTACAGACATTTCTATATCAACAAAGTTATTTCCCAAAAGTGTGTAAAACCTTCAGTTATGTGATTACTTTTAATATAGATTACTTTTAATGTAAATTAAATATATCAGAAACTCTAACAGAAAAAAACATCTTACAGATTGCTCTCCGACTTTGTTTTATCTTTTGCTAAGTTTAACTTTCTTAGCCAAATTGTAAAAAGCCTCCTACAGTTAGACACACAATTTAGTATGTAGGTTGGTCACTTTTAAATCTTTCTACCAAATACCCCTGAAAATTTTAAGTGCACAACTAAACATCATACTCTAATTAAATAAAACTACAGTGCTTATTATTAAATAAAACTATGGTATTTAATTAAATAAAATATGCAGTACTCAATGGCTAGCAAAGTACACTAAGGCACTAGAAACAAGGGCTGACTCAACAGCTGAACTTCCTAAAAGGATATGATGTCTCTTACATGGTGTTGAAGAATCTCAAGTTTGTCTCTCTTGTTTTCTGCGTTTCCTTGAGTAGATTTAGGAACCAATCAGGGATTTAAAACACGTCCCTCTCCCAAAAACATGGTATCTGGAATGCTCACTGCTTCTTGTAAGAGCGACTAGTTTTGAATTCCAGAAACTTAGTACTGGCCACAAATAGGTTAAAGGCACTTGCATGGCAGGAGGCAGGAGCAGAAAAAATGAAATGCAGTTCCCTCAGATCTCCCATTCTTGTCTAACAAACTGACACTTGTACGAGAGGCATAAATGAAATGCTACCTGTGAAAATACTTGCCTCTGTGAGTGTCTTCTTTAAAGAGAAATTCTGAATGTTTAGTAACTGAATCCTCAGTCGCATAGATTGGATGATCATTTAACCCATTAATCTTTACTGTAAAACATATACTCATTGCTCTTGTTACCAGCTCATTATATTCATTCATGCCTGTTTGCAAATTGTGTGCATTTAAAAATGAATAGAACCACCATTCATGAAGACACTATACCCAAACAGAAATCAGTAAATAGGGAGTGACATCAAAAACAGCCCAGACAATAGTCTCATGATATAAAGATGTAGCGCATGATAAACATCCTTAAAATGCACAAGTAAGCACATTTTGCAGGGTTATAACACTTAGCAATCCAAGCACCCATTTCTAATGGGAGTAGGAAACTAAATATTACAATTTCAGTATTTTCTTAAATTCACAGTAGTAGCATAAATGAGAGGTAAAGGAAATTGATCTGCAGGTAAGTTTAAAAGTGATTCTCAAGTTCATGGACTAATGGACGTACATCTCACTGTTTTATAAGAAAATACCTACCTCTTTCTTCTAAGCAAGAAAATACATGCATTTTTGATTAAAAAGATAGTGAGAGACAAAAAAAATACTAAGTACATGAAAAATATATCCAAGGTCAGCATAAGGAGTAAAGTTTTCAAAACCACAGAACTGTTTTATAGAAGGATGAGTTCCACTACATTTCAGTCATAGTTACTCTCACAAGTCACTGTCTATCCCAAGCAGTTAAGTTCAATTCACACAAGCACGTGTGTGTGGCAAATGACAAAACAGCGCTTTCAACTTTAGCATTAACTTGGCCATTCTGCACAAACTGCGTATTAAATAGACTAATTGCTTCATATCTCATCCGAATCTCCCAAACTGCAATTTAAGCTCAATATTTCTTGTCCTATCATCCACTGTGAGCACACAGAATAACAGCCTTTCGTGTATTTGAACATCTTAATGTGCTCTTTAATCTTCTGTCCTAAAGCATATCAAATTTGTTCAGCATCTCCTCATGGCATGTTTTCTAGAAATCTCACCTGGACTGCTATCAACTAATTGACAGTTATTTTGAGCTACAGTTTTCAAAACTGAACACATTCCAGCTGGGCTTTTACTGCTGCCGATTAGAACTGAAGGGTTTTCTCATTGCTTTGCAGGATATACTAATGGTTATGCAACCTATAAAGGTAACTACTTTTTTCCATAACAACACGGACAATTAAGTTCACGTTCAGCATAAAAGGCAGTTTAAAACCTAGATACTGCTCAGGGAATTGCTATCTCATCAGCTTCTGACTAACTTCAGTTTAGGCAAAAGATCACATCTGAGCATAGCGCTTACTGAATAATGTCCTTGTTGAATATCATTCAGAATCTTTAGACCATATCTCCAATTTGTCAAGATCTTTTTGAATCTCTTTTCTAATTTGCTAACATGTAAGAGAACTCTATTCTATCACTCTGGGCATTAATGGAAAGATCGACTGTGTTGACTCACAATTTTAGCAAAATGTCATTCAGTACATTTTTCCTTTTAGACAGCAAACCATCCCCAGCTCGTAAGCAAAAATTTCTAACCATCATTCTGTAATACATATTCTACAGTACTCTTCTACAGCAGTTTTCTCTAGATCACCTGCCCTGGCTTGCTTAGGAATACATATTGAAAGATTGTATTTTGAAAAGCTTAAGTCAAGATACGTTACCTACTGCCACTTCTCTGTATAGAGAACCTGATACCTGTTATAGAATGAAATCGGATTTTTTGGCACAATTTGTTCCTGATAAATTCACGTTGGCTGTCATTTATTTCTTTGTTTTTCAGGTACTTACAAGAATTTTGCTTATTTCTTCTACTGTTTTTCTGGAAATTAAACTGGGCTGACTCACCTCTAACGCACTGCCTCTTCTCCCCAAAACATACATTTTTTAAAATGGATTCTGCGATTTCTCCTTCCTAGCCTAGCCCTCCCAAAGAATATCACCAAAGGAGAGATCTCATCAGATTTCATGAGCGCTTGAAATAGCTGAGAATGAAATCCATGAGATTCAACTAATTAGCATTTTTATTATCAATTTGTGACTCATAAACGTATTTAAATTCACAATTTGAAAGACAATCCTAGCATCTCAGTCAGTAAAAATGTTACTTTAGTCACCTAGAACAAATTAGGCTGAGAACAGAAACAAAAATCTACCTTCTAAAGCCCTGCCTATTCAGGAAATTTGGCTATAGAAGTATTAGTAGCAAGTCCTTGACCTTCTGAGGTCACAACAAAGTATAGACTATCTATGACCACCTTTAAATAAATACTCTCATTCCCACTCCTGAAAAAAACACAGTAGTCCCATGAACACTCTCTCCTACAGTTAAAACACTTGCATTAATTGAGATACAGAATTTAAAACCGTTTGCCAATTTTTGGCAATAGTGTCTTCATTTCTCTCAAACAGGCTTCAGGAAGGGGCAGGTATAATATTTTCTTACTAACACAGATGATCCTTGTTCTCTAAAGAGAGAGAAGGTTTATCTACATTAGTCCTGCCAAGCCTGTCTGTGTAACGTTTATAATGAAGCCTCTCCATTTATATTGGCGCTGCTTGTCAACATCAAATATTCATGTTTCAGTCTTATAGCAAAGATTTAGAATTTTATTGAACATCTTTGGCCTATTCTCCCAAGATCCTCAGGATTCTTAGTCAAAGCTGAATTCTTAGCTGGGGAAGTGACACTGATGGAGGATAGGAAAAGAACAGAGAGATGAATATGTGCTTGTCACAGTTGCAGAAACAACACATTTTGAGACTGAGCCTTACTTACAGTCTCCTACTTTTTATATACTTATACAGAAAAAGATACTCATACCATATTTTCTTTTTCAAAAGGGACATCAATTCTAAGGAAAAGAAGGATCTAAGTAGCTAAACTGAATCCCTGAGTTAATTTCTTCATGAACGGAGTATACAATTCAAGTAGTTACTTAAAGCATTCTTTCCAAACAATGCACGGCAAAAAGGGGTAATGCCAATGGCAGACACAAATTTCAAAACTAAGTCATGAAAGAGGGCAAGGAATGGCATGAGGACTGCTAGGGAAAATATGAGACCTGCATTCAATTTATTTACCTTGTTGGAAAAATTATAAAACCAGCAATTTGATTTCAATCTTATCAATTTCTACATACATAGGAGATGTCTGAAAGAGCATTTGCCCTGTGAAGATGGTTCGTTGCCCCTTTCACTTTGACAGTCTAGCTCCCTGACCATCCAAAGCATACACATATTAGTTTCAGGCAGCACCATTATGAGTCAACCAATTAGTCACTTTGGTGCAGAAAACATGAGAACGAGAAGATAGTAAATACTAGTCTATACCAGGCATAAGGAATGCAAGTACCATCTGGGTTGGCAACCAGGGTTCTTCTCACATGTATAAAACAGATAGTATTGCTACAGCCTGAGAAATCTGTTCTCAAGAAACTGAAGCCGAAAAAAAATTAGATTAGACCCAAAATGCAAATTTTTAAAAGTGATTTTTTTTTTTAATATTGAAATGATGTATCTACGATAGTGGTGAAACTTTACAATTTTACATCAAGATGGGACACATTCCCAAATATATTATACTTCAATCTCACTTTCTTCAGCTTGATGCAATAATTGTTCAATGAAATTGTATTATGAATGTTATGGATGAAGTCATATCATAATAATGGTCCCTCCTGTGGCTTAAAAATCTAATTAAACACTCTTAGTTTCTCTTATTAATGCGGAAGCACTCAGGGCACTCAGAGATTTTCCTATGTGTATGAATCCAAATGTTTTTTCAATTTGATCAGTTTTTTCAATTGATCAGCCCCCTCAAGAGATAAGCCATCACCTACTATGTTAACATTATATAATTAGCACAATCATTTAACTGAGACGTAATATATGCTGAAATGATCAGTATCTGAGTATTTTTACAGTTTTATAAGCATTGCAAAAACAGGGTAAATATTAATATGCACCCAAAAACAAAAGTCACATTCTACGCACAGTGCACACTTTCAAGCAACAAGTTAATATTATGATACCTTGATTCAAGCTTAAAGTTACTTCAAAATTATACTATTCAGATATTGTTTAAATAACAATAAATAATTTTATCTAAAAAGATGTTTTTCTCTAAGGGCCCATTTTGTTCATGAATAATCAAACATACATTACACACCTACTGTAATGCTATAGGAGTCACTGCTTCTTAGTTTGCCTATAATTATTTTATTTCAACATCTCTGCTAATATCAATTTTTGTAATAAAAGCAGTTCTAAAAATATTGCAGTAATAGTATCCCATTGACTGCAGTAACTAAAAAAGTAGCAAACAGTACAAAAGAAATAAGGCTACAAGAATATAAAAGTGCTTAGATCTTGAAGGAGATAATAGTGAATTCCATAAACTTGTGTGAAGAAGAATCCTTTAATTTTTTGAGAACATGTATATAGTTGTTTGATGTAGCTCAATATACTAAGCACAGAAACACTTAGAAAATGGAAGTGTGGAAGCAACTCTTTTCTTTACAAAATAAACTCTAGACTGAGCTATAAAAAACCTATTAAATGACTACATAATTGACTTTGCATAATGTTTTTTACTGCTAATACAATGCTGCAGAACAACACTGATTTGCAAAACAATCTTAGAACAGAAAGCAGTGATGGAAGTCCTGTGACCTCTGCCTTCTTCCACAATTCCTGTCAAGAAATGCTAAGCTCTTCTGATTTCAGTATCTATATAAAAAAATGTATTTATATCTTTGTAAATAAGCACAGAGTTACACTGATCACAGCTTTAGAACTCTTACTTAATTTTTCTATGATGCTTCAAAGCTCAGCTTAGCATCTGGATATGCTGATTTTATCACTTATAATGATGACAGTGTTTCACTATTTGAACAAGATCACTTCAGGAATGCAGAACAGCTGGTGAAAGCTGAAAAAGATTAACTGAGTGGACAGAAGAAACCACTTTGGAATGTTTGTACTCCTTTTTGGTTGAACATATATATCCACAAATGGTCAACTCAATCAAATGTTTCAGAACTCTGTTAAGACTTCTTGTTTGTAATGGGCTACCATAAATCAGCACCTACAGCTGTTTTCTCCTTTCCTAGCTGGTCTGAAGATTTTATTTCATCTTGTTGGATGCCCATATTTATCAGCTGCCCTCATCGCTAGCTATCTCAGTTATACTAATGCAACATTCCTCAGCAAGAAGCTATCAGCCCTTCGCAAATTCCAACTACTACATTTTTCTTCCATAAGGGCTGTAGCCTACTCTCTACACTGGTTTTTAATAGAAGAGAGTGTCAAGTGGAAAGTTTCATTTCTTATCTTCCAAATGCTTAGTATCCTATGACCAACGGGGCCAGGATGAAGATCATGATGAATAATTTCACTCCTCAGGCTTAGTAATGGTTTTAGCATACACGAAAGGAGATAGAGCTTTACTGCAATGACCTTTGACTCCAAAACCACAGTGTCTTCTGTTCCAGCTGCTAGGTGCACTTCACTGATCTTGCTTCTTTTAATATCAACACAAAGAAATGTACATATCAAAAAAGCCACTCCATCAAAAAAACTAACAGCACATAAAATTCCTACTGCAGGGAGAGAATGCAAGAGAACGCACTAAATGTAGCAGATGTTGTTCATATCCTTTAATACTTGACTGAAAGATTAAAGATACTATGTTGATAAGGACAACATAAGAATCTCCACAGAAGAGAATGCGATTAGCACGTCAGTACCACTGTTAAAAATGAGGGAACAGCTTAATGTAAACATAAACAGAATTCTCATTTTCATATTTAATTAAATTTGAAAATTGTAGAATATCCAATGACGTTGCTTCAGAACTTCTAATTTTTTATGAAGCCTGCCAGAAGTGCAGAAGACTAGGCTTCACAATTAACATTAAATCGGCCACAAATAACATAGCACTCTGGCCATATTGATCAATGCTAATAACATTCCATTTGTCACATCTTGCATTGTTCCTGTTCACGATCTCAGGATGCAAATGGAGCGACTTCATTATAAACATTACACAAACTAGTTGTTGAAACCACAAATGAATGTTGGGAGACCTATAATTACTGTATTATTATTTACTGGCATTATCACAGCAGGAAAAAATAACTGTGGATTCAGACTTTTTCCAAACAAAATGGAATATCTATTCTATATATCACAGATACTAGATTTGAAGAAAAACATCATTAAAAATATGAAAGTGAAATCTAAAAAAATATACACTACTTATATTTACTGGTAGTTACTTAAAACTCACAGAGTTCAACCCCAATGGTTCCCATAAAAAGAGCACTTTAAATGTGTTTAAATATCATTAAAAATATTTGGGAAATGCTAAGCACTTTCCTAAATACTAGTTAAAGTTAAGAGGATTAGCAAAGAAGGTGCTCAGCTAATAATATAAGACAAAAATACATTGCATATCATATGCAAATGTGATTTATGGAGTTGTCAATGTAGACTTTTTTTTGAAATTTTGAAATTTCCGATAGTGAGGAAATTTAAACTACTTTCTGTAAAGTGGAGTAGAACAGCAGCATCAGTGATGGCATTATTATAACTGATGTATTTTATCTGAAGTCATCATCTCCACACTACATTAAAAAACCTATTCTAGTTGGAATGTCAGTGACAACTCAAAAATTTACATGGCTCTTTAAAAATAAATGAAGTGGTTACGGATGCTATAAGTCATTTTTAAAAGAACTAGAAAACAAACGCAGTATCATTCATCTGTTGGGAAAGAAGGGAAAATGCCCTCTAACCATTCTTGGAATAAATACATCTCAGGATTCCTAGCTTTGGAGACAAATACAGTTTAGCGCTTTTTAGCTCTCAGAAACAAAGGTCTTAGTGAATCAATTATAGACTTCTTTTTCTGTATTTCTCATCTGAAAATTACAGTACTCCTTTATTCAAATCTGTTTGATATTTATTGCTACTAAGTCAGGGATGTGTTCATATGCTGTGGCTGTAATATAGGAATGGCTGCCAGGCAAGTAAATATGCAGGTCTTACACAAGCCATGCCTAACTCAAACTTTAAGAAACAGAGTAACTGCCCAGTTAGCTTTACAACAAAAATTATTATTTCTCTGGATTATGACAGCACACAGAGGCTCCAATGGCTACCTCCTACCACCTTCATGTTAGAGTGCATTTATATGGCAAGAGCGCTGGAGAGCTCTGTTTTCAAAAACAGTTGGAGGTCATACTAAAAGACTGCAATGCTTATGAACATATGAACATTACACAAGTCTTTGCATAGGTAAGGACTAATGGCGTGATTTAAAGTGACTACTTTGCTGCATTCTTAAAATGGTGAAAAAGTATCCCACGAAAATTACTTAGTGTGTCTAAATTATGCACTAAGTACAGTTAATGGAGAAAGTTAAGTATCTTCAACAGAACCTGGAACCTCAAAAAACGGGGAAGAAATCATATAAATCTAGTCAACAGGAGGAGAATGATACAACTGTTCTGAACTTCTTCCTTATGAGTTCAGGTATCTGCTGAGATTTCTCTCTGCACATTTGAAATGATGTCCAACAGTATATTGAATGGTATTTTCATAGAATCCTCTCCTAGAACTCAGAACCTGACCAGCACAGGTTTATTCTTTTTATAAAGGTGGTTTCAATCTTTGGAATAATAGCTTATGCAGCCAGAAACTAAAGTCAGGGGTTGAAAACCCAGACCTCTTCACATTCCCAAATGAAGTCTTTACCTATTAGGCTAGAGAGCCGGGCTCCTCCTGACTTCCCTCTCCTTTCAACAAATGAGTCTTTCACCATTATCTACATAACATTAAAGGTTCAACAGGAAGGATAATGAACATCCTATCAGACTTTTCACCTAATTCTTGAAGGAGGTGTGAGTCTCAAACTTTCTGAGTGGAAAGTTATGGAGCAAATCCTACTGGAGGCCATTTATAAACACATGAAGGATAAGAAAGTGAACTGGAACAGCCAGCATGGATTTACCAAGGGCAAATCATGCCCGAACGACCCGATTGCCTTCTATGATGAGCTGACAGGCTGTGTGGACAAGTAAAGAGTAGTGGATGTTGTAAAGGCCTTTGACAGTCTCCCATTGTATCCTCATAGTCAAACTGAGGATACATGGACTGGACAAGTAGATGCTAAGATGGGTGAATAATTGGCTGGACCGCCAGGCTCAAAGGATGGTGATCAGACAATGAAGCCCAGCAGGTGACCAGGTACTCTACTTGGCACTGTTGAAACCACATCTGGAATAACTGTGTCCAGTTTGGGGCTCCCCAGTACAAGAGAGATATTGATACTGAAGCAAGTCCAGCAGAAAGCCACCAAGATGGTCCTAGGGCTGGAGTGCTTGTACAAAGGGAAGCTGAGAGGCTGACGGGAGAGAGACGGGAGAGAGACGGGAGAGAGACGGGAGAGAGACGGGAGAGAGACGGGAGAGAGACGGGAGAGAGACGGGAGAGAGACGGGAGAGAGACGGGAGAGAGACGGGAGAGAGACGGGAGAGAGACGGGAGAGAGACGGGAGAGAGACGGGAGAGCTTTTTGTCATTTACAATAGCCTAATAGGAGAGGGCAAAGAAGATGGGAGCCAGCCTCTTCTCAGAGGTGCAGAGGTGCATAGAATGCAATGGGGTGACAGACATAGGTTGGAATATGGGAAATTCCAACCAGGCATAAGGAAAACATTTTTTATCATGAGGGTGGTCAAATACCAGGAGAGATTGTAGAATCTCCATCCTTGGACATACTCATAATTTGACAAGTTCTTAAGCAACGTGATCTATCTGGCCTTGCTTTGAGTAGCTGCTGGACCAGATGACCTCAAGAGGGCCCTTCCAAACTACATAATTTTATGATGCTATGAAATGAACACAGACCTTGCACTGTCTGAGTAAGTACTCTGACCTCCCCCTCTATGCCCTCCATTATAAAAACGTAAAATGTTTTCAGTGAAATGGGGCCATATCTGTTGCGTTTCATGACAGATTCAATGCTATAGGTATGTATGAGGTTAGCTCACTGCAACTCTGATGGTGTTCAGATTGAATTTAGAAACTTCTCTGACTAGTTTTTGGATTATGACAAACTGAAACTCCTGTTTCTCCCTATTAAGACACTTCTGTGCACACGCTAGTGCTCAAACTTATACATGCAGGGAGCTTTAGAAGAAACACCTGGTTCTGTACCAAATGTTAGGTGCACGTCAGAAGACAAATTTCTAAGACAGACATCTAAATCTTATGTATGTACCTAAAAGACTGTGAGTAGTTTTAGTAATTTAGGGATTATTCACCACAGTAAAGTTAAGCATGAGGCCAAGCATTCAAGGCCAAGCAGCATGTTACATGCTCAGTACTACTATCAGTGCTGCTTTAGTTCTATTTCAAAAAGCAAAGGCTGCTTCCAAAAACAAGTATCAGATCCATTTTACATTACATCTTAGTCTGCCATTATTCATTACAATGCCTGTTCATTTACAATTCTTAATGCAGTTTACGGAAGTAAACGTAGGAATGAGAATTTACAGACGTTTCTGTACAAATTAGATTTGTCACTTTGCAAAATGAGAGTAAAGGACTAGTGTTAAAAAAAAGAGTACTTATGATTTTAGTTTAAGGAAAAACATCCCAAAAAGAGACAAATTATCAATTTAGCTTTGTCATCTGAAAAGCTGAAAGGGCAAAATCTATGCCTATTCTATTTTTGTGCTTGTTGGAAATTTTTTATATAATGTGCTAACTGTTACCAAAAAAAAGGCTAATATTCGTACCGAAGTTCTTGCAACACAGCTTCTGTAACTGTTTTTACCTAAAGCAAAATACATCTGAACAAGCAACTCTTTCAAGCAGCATGACAGGTGATCCCTAACAGATGCCATTGATCTTTCTTTGCTTAATATAGAACAAACTGTCACTAAGTGACAAAGTGAATAAAACATTCCTAACGTTTCCTTTCCAAAGGATTTACTGCATATGGCAAAAAGTGGGCTGGGCACTTTTACTCTGTAATTTCATTTGATACTAGTTATCCAACATCTGGGTACTACTGGTAATAAATGTTATTTCCACCAAAATGCATTCATTTTTGCTTTAAAAAAGCATAATATGGGATGCATATATACCTACCGAAGCCAAATCAGTGTCAGGATTAATGAAAAGTATGTGTTTAAAACATATCCTTCCGTAATATAAAGCACTTAAGTATCCCACTGAATTTTATCAATTGCCTGTACTCACCCCAAACATTTCTCCATTTCTCCCCAAGGACTAATTAAGTTTTTTCAAAACACGAAAAGCTTGGACCCAAAATTTCAATACATAAACACATGAAAGTTCAAAACCAAAACACTTCTCAAGCCTTAAGCACACTAGCAATTCGGATAAACATGAACTACTCTTCTTCCATTTAGAAGCTACATCTCTAAGCATTTCAATATCAAGACTTCAATGGGAACTTACTCTACTGAAAAGCTGGTAAGTTTCAGTAAGGTGGTATACAATGTACAAGCGGTCTGACTGTAAAGAGAAATCTACATGCAATATTCAATTTTGCAACAAGTATTTTCATGTTAGCTAATAAGAACCTTTTGGGAGCAAGCCGCATTACAAAAATCTTTTGGAAAGCATTAAAATACCAGTTACACAACCGTAATATCAGTAAATGCTAACATATCAGAATATAAATAGTCTGTAATTATCTTTAATGCTCTACAAAGAAAGGAATCCTGACAGCACAAATTCATGTGAGACATCACAACACAACACACGGAGTTCAACCAGGTCCTTACTACAGACCAAATCCATACAAACAAGAGGAAGCAATCAACTTAAAAATGAAATGTGTCCTAGTATTATGACTAATATACAGTCAGATATACTTTTGGGATTCTCATATAGCTGCAAGAGCCAGTCTCTCATATATTTAATGATTACCTGAATCAGGAAGAACTGAAAAATAGGACAGGTAAGTTATTTATCTGAATATTTTTGAAACATTTCCAATAAAAGGTTTAAAATAAAAGGTAGTTCCATTTCTATGTTTAATAAAAGGACGGGTTATTTATTTCCCAAAATAGTTTCTTTAACTTAACCCAGAGGTGTAACCACACTTGTGTAGTTTTAGTATCATTCTTTCTAGTTACATATATTTTTTGATATAGCATTGAGTAGAAAATCAAGATGCTTGGGAAGAATTAATCCTTCCTTAAGGAAATCTGTATATTAACAACAAAACACATCAGTAAAAATGATGAAAACTTTCATAAAATGATACTTAACGGAAGTGAAAATTCTTGCTTAATTTAAAACAACTGTTCATTCATACGTTCATTAGCAGTCAAATACAACAGAATCACTAGGAATAACGAGGCTTACCTTAATAATTAAAAGCATTTACTGCGTGACTGAACTTATTTACATGCAACTGCAGTTGGTTAAGTCCACTGACCTCCGCAAAAAATTGAAAAGCCCAGTTTCAGTAAATAATTACATTGCTGTATATGATGAAAGTTTACGCTCTTCTATTTTTCTTTTACATTTACATACACAAAAGAAACAAAAAGGAATTCTTAAGGGGAAAAAAGTCAGCTTACACCAGCGGAATCACAAAGTTTTCTCTGCCTACAGGAGAGAACAGGAGACTAATATGACATCTTAAATGCCCCAGTGATAACTGTGGGTTAACAAAAAGCTTTTCAAGCTGAACAGTAGTTTACAAAAGACTCTGTCAAGGTTTGAAGACCTAAAATTAGATGTACAATACCAGCTGTATTACTGCTTTGGAAATATGCTTCTTGCAATCTCCATTAGCTCTGTCAGTGTGCTTCATTCTCAATGTACTCAGGATACCAAGATGCTTAGCAGGAAGGAACCCTACTTTTGCAGTAAAGCAGTACCCTTTCAATTGAATTTAATCTCAGCATTTGGAAGATATATGATCAACAAAATACCAATTGAAGAATGGACTATGTTGGATAATTTAGTCATTACTTGCCAGAATGGTACGTAGAGAAAGGAATCAACTATCACAGCTGCCATCCCCTTATCTCCTACAGCTCAATATCCAGAACAGTAACAAGTATTCATTAGGCTGATTCTGAGAACTATGCCAACCAGACAAAAATAAAAAACACATCTCAAGGTACTACTTGTAAATCACAAACAAAATCTAGAAGGCAAGATTCAACAGCTATCTCAACAGCTGTTGAATATCAGCTATCTCTTTTCTTCCTTGTCTTTTTCACCTCTTACTGCCATCACCTTGATCAGAAACTTTCTTAACAGCTACAACTTCATGATTGCAGCACCACCATGAGCCAAAGATGAATAAGGCAGCTAAAAGCAATGTCCTAACTAAGCCAGGCTAACAAGGCTTTGTGCTCTGCTTGAGTTTCTCCAGTAGTGAGCTGTAAATAAAAGACAACACAAAGATAAAGTTTCTTCCTTCTTGTTTTCCTTTTCCTTCCCTTTGTGTTTATCTGTAAAAGGAAAGAGAATCAAACTAACAACGGTAGCTACAGCCCATCTTGACCAGTTCTTTTGTTTTCCCTGATAAGACATCTAAAACACTGTCAGATGTTGCAGAGGAGAGTTTTCCTTTTAAAAACTCCCTAACTAGCATGAAAAAGACTAAGAGATACTATAAAGGTAACACTGTCATTGTAAGAGATTTTTTGGTGGTCATCTTCTCCATGGGATTAAGCAGACCAAGGTCTCTCTTCTCAAAACTGAGTTTCTTTTAGCCGTTCAGCATTATAAATCTATGCAGTCACACTATTTGCTAAGCTCACTCATCCCCTTAAAACTGACAAAAAGCACTGTTCTATCACAGTTCAGCTACTGTGTTATTATTAATCTGCGCTCTGGCAGCCTCTTGAGTGTTACATACTGTGTGAAATTTAAGAAAGCATGACCCCTCCTAAAACAAATCAGAATTTGCAATTACAAAACAGATGTAAGGCAGAGGGGGTCTGAAACACATCTTGCTAACTCCAGCCTTTTGAAAGCAAATTGATTAGTTTCACAATTCTAGTTTGAGAAAACACAACCTAATGATCAAAGAAGTGAAGTGGAATTTCTTTTTCCTAACTATCAATTTGTGATCTGGTAAACTTGTGGGCTTGTTCCAAAAACAGAAAGGCCCATGAACAGTAACCATTTAACCTCCCATTTTACCAGCTACTATAATGCTCACACTGTATTCAAATAATCTGTATTCACACTAATATAAAATAGAATAAAAAGCAAATGCATGGTATCTGTATAAAACTATTATTAAGTAAACTAAAAAAGGCAAATGCTGGTTTCCATCTCAGAAAAAGATAGCTGAGGTGATCCTTTGATTTACTGCAAAAACTTTTCAATACAATTTAAGAAATGATTTAGAATCTTAAGAAGGAAATTAACAAAAATGATATAGTGGGAAATTACAACTCCAAAACTGTCAAGATAGTAATCTTTCTGTACTTTATTTACTTTCTTTGTGCTTTTACAAGCTGATAATAATTTGCAGAAACATGGTTACGAAAAATTCCAACTATGATATTTGTACACTTCTATTCTCAAGCATTTCAGCGTGCTGCTGTGTATATCACACGCGCTGTAACGTAACAGCTTCACATCTCAGATACAGCACTACCCTCATAACCAAAAGCAATCAACAGGAAATGACTGTTTCCGGCCCACGCCCCACGGTGCACATAAACATACTCCAAGACAGAGCCTCTATATTCACAGAGATGGCATGGAGAATGACACTGATACATTCATGACATTGACATGAAGTTAATTATTTTATTCCACGTTGACACTAATATAGCTAGACGGTCTCTAACATTGTATCAGAAGGTCCTATCTGCTTCGCTTAGTGTTCTTCAAAAAAATAAATTCACAACTATCACTGCAACTTCTATAAAACCTTCTGTGCTTTGTACTCCTTAAGATGAAAGAAAATGTTACATAAAGATAGGCAATCCATCATGTACTGGATACAGACAGTTAAACAAACTGTCCTACCTTTTCTCAATAACAATTATTTTCAGGATGTAAAAATATGTCATCGATGCATAGTTAAAAAGGAACTGAAACACTTTTTTTAATGTTGTCTAGGTATCTATTATAGATAATATGTGAGGTGTACCAGTTTTACAGTGTAAGTAAGTGTACATTCATACAGACTACAATCTTGTATTTAATTCTCCCACAAACATATTTATGATGAAAAAACCCTTTATGTCTGAGAGTTGTTCTTGAGTTCTCACAGTGCTGCCAGACGCCACAAAATAGAGCAATTTTTGTTTAAAGCACTTTTACAACGAAGAAAAAGTAAAAATGACAGTCTTAACATATCTCGTGCTTTTAAGACACAGTTCTGCTTAAGTGCATTTTCATTAATTTTCACCTCTGTTAATATCTCAGAGCTAACGCAGCTCTGATAACAACCCAAACTTTATTTTAATTCACTGGCTCATTTTTGACTGTGTTATCACATTTTATGTTATCTTTAACCTCTGTTGATCTTTAGTAGAATTATTTACCTAAATTCCTTTTCCTAGTATCTGAATTTATTAATGATGAAGGATATCAGGTAGAAAAAACAGTTTAATTTTAAATCCCCAGAGCTTAAAGCTCTAGTAGCTACGAAGTGCTACTATTTTCTGTCATGGTTTTTGTCCTTTTTTTTTTTTTTTTTGCTTTCTGAACAGTGAATGCACTTTACATAGATTTAACTACATGTTAAGACATGGAACTCCATATTGTTATTTTTACAAAGCCATTTTTCAAAGCATAATCGTATTATGGATTGCCTTTAACCTCTGATGATCTATGCTGTACCGAGGCACAGTATTTCATAGAGAGAGAGCCATCCCCTGTGTTTTTAACGGATGTAAAATTAACTATATTGCTTCTGAGAGTAGACATGACTTTTTATTTTTAGCATTTATGTGTGCCATACTTTCTCGCAAATGATTTTCCTACTGTAGCAAAGCAAAATTTAATCAGTTAAGATGTTATGAACTCAAGCAGGTATAGATTTATGAATATTCTTGTTTTATGAATACACATCATGAATACCACACAATTCCCGTTACAAAATACTGTTTTCAGTTGATTAAACATTGTTACTTTTCAACCATTTGGGCTGATATGCTACCTTCCAGGTTTGTACTTCAGTCTACATTTCTTTAATAACCTCTGTAAGGGCTTCTCTTACATATAAACAAAGCTGCAAGAGAACAACCTGTTTTGTTTTCAAAAAACGTCAGCAAATCTGGTATCATTTTGAGAAACTTTCTTTGGAGGAATTTGACCAAGTATGTGCCACTGGCTGTCTTTTGGAAACCAAATGAAAAATCTTTGATCCTAATTGTAGATCACACACCTTAATGAGAATTCTTAGGTTTTAGAAGCCAAATCCTCCAAAGGTTTCAGCCACAAGAGGAATGTTCTAACCTGGGCTGAGCAAAACTGTATCTGAAATGATAGCTCCAAGCTTCTGAGAGTCATATCAGGTTTCGATTCAGGTACCCGAAATGAGACTAGAATGGCTCTTTCTCCTGAGCAACCTGCTGGGATCAGGCATCTTATGGGATATGTATTATAAACCTTTCTAAATCCTAGTATGCATTATATTTACTTCCCACCGCAGCAAATGCAACCCACAATTACCAAGTATTCTTCTGCTAATACCTCTCACAGTCACTGACAGCATGTCCCATCGTGCTCTGCTACGCATTCAAGTAGAAACTGATGATCAGTCACTGTTAATACTTTATTAGCTGCTGTAACAGAGATAAGAGCTGTCATTCTAAAGGCACCATCCTTATGACGATCAGTACAAGGCAACCTGATGTGCTTTGTTCACACATCACTACTTCTGCTTGTAAAAGGAAGAACTAAGGAGTTAGAAAATACTAAAATTAATGATGTTATTTAGGTGATCTCTATTTGGAGTCTACGCATGTGTTACAAGACTTAATTATATGATCACATGTTATTTTTCCCAACAATCCTCTGCCTTGCTTTGTCAGGTGTCAGGATAGCTGTCATTCAACATTCAGCTGTTACAGGTTAGCTGTCGTTTAACTAACAAGTAGTTATTCAATATTTTGTGTTCTTCTCACTTCAGCTCTCCTCATTTGCCCTGTGCTGAATTCACTGAACACCACTCAAACCCTACTCTGAATACATAATTCAGTATTTGCCATGGACTTTTCAGTTATTCTTGCTGCTATCATCTGAACCTTTAAAAAGGCAGGCTATTTATCAGTAATAGGAAGTTCTTCAATAGATGCAGTCCATACACAGATTCACAGTGAGTGTGAGGATCACACTTAAGCACTCAATATCAAACTTATCCTGAGAGTATGCTTGCATTCCACAATTTCCTCTGCTGCTCACTCAAAGCTCTACAGCAGAATTTTTCTGTCAAGTGCTGCATCATACCTGGAGGTGACTGAGGCATCATGCTTGGAAAGAGCAGATCATCTGCAGATTTCAGGGATGCAGGTATTCTTTGCAGTTGATACTTACTTCCATTGCTGGAGCTCTCAGGCAGCTGGCCCTCACCCCCAGTGTAGCTATTTCTTAGTACTTTCATAGTGGTCAAGTAATAATGTTGGTAGCCTTTAGTGTGAGGGTCTTTGAATATTTCTTGCTTCAAGAAACAAAAAAACTAGAATTTCGTATATTATAAATAAAAGGTAAGTTATTCTGGACGTCCAGGCTATCTATGAATGAACATCCACGGTGTGAATGAACATCCCAGTTCTGGAACTATACACATTAAAAAAAAAAAAAAAAAGCAAAACTAACTGAACTTAAAGAACATATTAGATTCCTTCCTCAGTCAAATCTTATTCAGGAAAAGGTTACATAGGTGTATCATCCATAAGAGTCTTTCCTACCTTTCAGGCTATGTGGCAGCCTATGGAAAAAATTGTTTATCCAGAGATGAAGTACGCATGTCGCCAGAGTGTCAAACTTGAAGAAAACAGTCAGATAATTCCTTTCTATTGAACAAGCCATCTTGGTTTAAAAGGTTTGTTTTACCATTCATCATTTTTTCCAAGCACAGCAAGTCATTAATTACATTTGCTAGCACAAATCTGACCTAAATGTACTGGTAATACTTTCTAAATGCCTAGACTACTTTTGTAAAGTTACCTGTTCTCCTGGATGCAAAAATAACTCACTGCTTTCAGGACACTCAACAGACAGAAATGCTTCCTCTCGACAGTTTCTACCCTGAATTCTGCTTAGCCAGTTGCACAGTAAAGTCAGGCTAATTAAAGTCGCAAAAGAAGTCAATCCAATGTCTTTCCCTCAAAGCCAGTTGATCCTCAAGAAAAAAAAAATACACTCAGTAGACTTCATTTGTATAGATTTCAGTAAAGTTTCAAGCTATGCCACAGGGCAATTTACTAATTAAACCAGGGCAGGGCAGGAACTGGCCAGAAAATGTCAATGATGCGTACTACTGAAAGAAGCAGCACTACGCTAAAGAAAAGTAAGTAGTAAAGTTCCTCTAGCAGTGATCTGGCGAACCAGTCTAATATTTTCATTACTCTTGGATGCAAAAGCAGGAACACAATGCACACTTTGGCTGACAACACGAAGCTAAGACCACTGCCAGTACTAAGACAGATAAACACTTTGCACAAAAAGAACTAGCCAACCTTGAGAATACCAGCAACAGAAATAGGATGAGAGTCTGCATGACAGCTTCATGTAAATTGGAAACTGGTTAAACTTTGTTACCCCCGATGGACTCGCCCATAACGAACCTGCCACCCCCTGAACCGCTGCCAACCCGCAGAGAACCTTCCAGAAGGGAGGCTGGGCGCGCCCACGCGGCGGCAGCCAATCGTCAGGCACCACAGGAACCTGAGCCAATCAGAAACGGACAGCGTCTCCCCAAGCCTGTAACTGAGGGGGGCTGGCGAGAGCTCGGCTGGGCCCTGCCCGCCGGCCCGGCAGCGCTGCCCTTCCCCAAGGAGCAGGTGAGGTGGCGTGGCGCTCGGTATCATTAAATATGCCGGCGACTGCAACTGTTGTTGGTGTCTGAGCCCGTTTAGTCTCTGCGCTGCCAGGTCGGTCTCAAACTGCGACAGTGAGTTGTACCAAGTAGGAGACCACGCGTTTAAGAAGCCAGTACACAAAAGGCTCTGCCGCTCACACAACGACTGGGAGTGGAGTGGCCAAAAGCACCAACTCGAGAGAGAGATCCGGTCCAGCTACTTCTGCTAAAGAGAGCAGAGTGTTAATGCCAAGATGTTTGATCCTTGTACAACTTCATCTTGGATACGCTATGCGCTCCTGGTTATCCTTGTTCAAGAAAGATGAACTTATGCTTGGAGAGCTGGGAGGGTGATCAGAGGACAGACAGCTTAACTGACTAGAGTAACATGAGACCTGAAATAACTGGAGTAAATGTAGAGGCAAATACCAGGCAAACAGGTAACACGTTAAAAGAACCAACAGGTATAAACTGGCTGGGACTGTTTAAGCAGAAAGTTAGAAGATGGTTTCTGATTCCAGAGTGATGTGCTAGAACACCTTCAGACAAAAGTGAGAATACAGTTAAACTAACCAAGCTCTAGCTATAAAATAGTTACGAAAGGGATTGTAAAACGTGATTGTCTGAGACAGCTAGAGCTAGGACTTAATGACCTAGGAGTGACTTATTCCTACTAGGGTCCCATCCTACATCCAGCTACACTTTAGAAAACCAGGAATGGAGAATAGTCAAGTTCCCATTTCAAAAGCAAAACGGGCAATTTTTTTTTGATTTTAACATCTGATACAAATTACGTGGGCACCAATAGAAAGTTGGCATTTCCAGATCTTCATATGTGCATATGTCCCACACATACAACTATCTCCGTACTTAAGAGTTGGTTGTAAAAGTGTATGTACTTTAAAAAAAAATGTTGGATAAAAAAATTGTTGGAAATTGAAGCTTACTTAGCTAGGTATTTCTGTGTGTTACATGGAATCCTCTGCCTTGTAGGAGCCTGGTACGTTTTTAAAGCTTTGCACTCACAGAACACCCCGCAAATTTTCTATAGTAAGTGCTTTATAAGCTTCCCATTGCCATCAGGAAACATTATAATGCCAAATTTTCTAAATGTTACAAAAGAAGAAATGGAAATAGCTATTTAAGATTTAAATAAATAAATTTAAATACATTAACACCTGGCAAGAATCGCGCTCCATCTGTTCTGTTATCTAACTTATAGTCACATATACTATATTAACAAGATTTCCAGCTAAGTAAATGATCCTCCTGCTATGACCATGTACGTGTATCTCCGTCCTCTGAATTGTTTCAATTAGCACTGCTTTACTCCTTTAAAGCAACAATAAATTCTTTACTAAAATAGTTAACAAAAAACATAGCAAGTTTTATTAAAATTACAATGAGGTTTACACCACATTTCTTATAATTTCTCTTACATTTGCATATATTATTATTTTAGTCAAACATATAATAAGGAAACACTTCTAGTTTGCAGGTGAAAAAAGAGTTTAATTCATTAACTGGGATATTAAAAGGTTAATTGACCAATTTATGTAATAATAATAATAATAATGTTTATATTCAAGTCTGAACTTATACATTTAAAAAAATCTATTAAAGTACAAGAATTCCTCATCTCTGCTGTACTTAGGTCCAAACAAATCTGAAAAAATCTTCATATGGATATAGGAAGGACATTATATATCACTGTATAAAAACATAGTATGCCCATATCCATAACATGTCTCAATTCTAGTTACCCTCCCTCTGAGAGAATACATCATTTTCAAAAACCTAGCAAGAAGGACAGTAAGAATGATCAGAAGCAGGGACCGATTTTCGCATTGGAAAATCTATATGTAAGCTTTCTAAGGATCTGAGACTAGACTGAGATAGGCTCAGATTATCTAGACTGGAAAAAGAAACTGTTGAGGGGGGGATATGTCAGAGGTCTGTAAAATTATGACTGGCATAGTCAAAGTTATTATGGATGCACTACTTTCCTCATCGTAGTAGAGCTATGTGATACCTACTAGAGTTATCAAGTGGCAAATTTAAAAATAAAATGGAAAGGTTTTCTTCCGCATGTTGTTGAGCTGGAAATGCTGAAACCAGAGGTATGAATGTGTACACGGACAGACCATCAGTGCCTCTTGTGCCCAGTCATGTGGATATAACACCCAGCTCAGCAAATCCTAGATTCTGGCAAAAACTTTTCTGAACAAGGATAACTTTATAAATGCCTGCTTCTTTCCTAAACTTTCATGCCTGTCAAAGATATCCCCCTAGATAATGATCCAGAGGGACCAGTTTGGTAGTTCGTACATTTTAATCATTTCATTCACAAAAAATAATTATTTTGTCCACCTTTTGTGTTATTCAGAAGATGAGACAAGCCAAGTTGTGTACTGAACAAATTCAGAGAGATTTGGAATACACAGGTAATCCAGGTCATTCCCACTCTGCACTGAACTGTAACACCACTGTAGTTCAGTCTTCTTAACTGTCAAGATAGAATAAATGATATTTTGTCCCAGCTCTTGCAGAAAATCAACTTACTTTGATTCCTATTTGGCGGGGGAGGGAGAAGACGCCTCTCCTCCAGTCCATTTAAAAATTAGTTCCTGAATTCCACTGTATGTTTTTATTAAGATAGCATGCTACAAATCTTTTCCCTTTACTATTTTAATTCATGATGTCTCTGACTTACGTAATATGTACATCTAAGTTATACATCAGGAGCCTCTTAAGGAGGTATTTCCCTGTATGTTTCTTCCCCATCAGATTGAACAAGGAAAAGTCAATAATTAGTACAAAATTTCAAATACTTATCAACATACTAAACTGGATTCATCTTAACCTAGTTTTATTATTGCCTGTCCATATCCATAATAAAGAAAATGGCAAACTTAGTGGCCATATTCTTCTGGAAATTGAATACTACTACTTATTTCTTCAGTGTATGACTCTTTGGGGTGATACTACTAAGTATCTAAGGACGCACTCACATGACAGCCCTGATGTTTAGGATCATTTATTTCCCTGGTACACATGACTGTGTCACTTACTGAATTAGCAGAAGCCCTTAGGACCCCAAATGAAACCAGTAATTTTGTTCAGCCTTCTTTGTTTCTTCTACGAGTCCCCAATTTGTCTGACCTATGTCTGTGACATTATATACTATTCACAATTTTCTCCTGAAGGGTCAGGAGGTAGCAAATAGTGTTCCAGATACTATCTTGCATTTTAAAAACGACAGAACAGATCAGCACCTAAATCCTCAGCTTCGTTCAACAGGTTTCTTATTATTTGTAATTCTATTTCTCACTAACCAGTGGATCAGGAAGAACGGGGACTAGTGTTACACATCTAAAACCAAAATGTATTGCAAGCTACACAACTCATGCCCAGTAAACTCGTCAATTGGTTCATATTACAAAATTTAAAATATTTTGTTTCTAAAATCACTTCAGTTGCAGTGCCTTCTTGTAAAGCTGCCTATAGGAAATGAAAACAATAGCCTAGAATTAGCATACTTTTGTTGTCAGTATACGTTCTCACACCTGTGACTGTTCTGCTTCATGCATTAATTCTGTGTGTCCCATCAGCACTGGCTTCTCGACCTGGCCTTTGCCATGGCATATCATGCCAGGTCTGAGAACTGTCAATTTGTGTCATGATCAGTAGAAAAAACCCTCTAGTTTGCCTCTTAGATTTTTCAGCCTCTGAATGACTGTCCTATACCCTTTTTCATGTATTTTCTTCAACATTTCAGAACTCCTAGCAACATTAAACCAAATTCCTAGCTCTGACTGTTCTCTCAGGCATACATGCTAATAAATGTGATTCCTTGCTGTATCTGCTTATCTCCTCACATTATGGAATGACTACTTATAAAAAATCTGTGAAAAATAAGACTATTTAATGTAATATAACCTCCTACTTAACACAAACTGGATTTTCTAAAGGAACAGCTCCTCAGACACTTAAGCCACATGAATTGACTTCAATAATACAAAATACCAGTGTATCTAGCCACGCAAGAACAAACCATTGTATTCATCTCTTGTCTCTGGTACTAACTCAATTTTTAATCCACAGCTACTTTAGCATTTCAGGAAAAATTAATACACCAGAGTTTAGCAGAGGCATTTCAAGCCTATGAAAGCAACCCAAACGCCCACATCTTGCATTTGCTGTAAAGACAGAACTAATTTCCAGGTTCTTTATTCTGAGAGAATTAAACAGAGCCCAATCTGTAAATACTTAAATCTATAGTGAAGCTAAGTCCCTATGAAGTCCAGAGGAGACAAAGTAGCATTTAGGACAGACCTACACAGTCATTCAAACACAAATGGGAATGCTCTGTCAGGGCTTGAGTAATACTGACCTTTGGATCAATAAGGCTCTCTTGGAAAGTGCTGAAATATACTTTAAAATACATGTGTGTAACTAGTATAAAATGCGCTATATTCTTCTATATATAAACATTTGGATGGCCTCTCTCCTGAATTTTCTGTAGACCAAACAGAAGACGCTGGACACACCCAAGGTTACATAGGAACCCTGATTTCTGTATCCATCCTGAAAAAGTAAACCTCTAAAAATTCTATCATTCTAACATTTGAAAAGATTTGACGTCCACAGTTTGTTAATTCTCTGGCTAATAGAATTAGGAATTGAAGTAAATGGGTAGTGACTGGAATCTAATAACACAATGCTTTCAGATGGAAACCCAGAGATTTCCAGGTGGTCTTCTGTGTTCCTCTACCTTGTTGCTTGAAGGAAAAGAGCCTGCTTTTCAGAGTGAGGATGTTAGGAAGGTCTTACTATTCTAGTATTAAGACTTTTCTTTAGTCAGCTTAATCTTCTGTCATCTATTCCTTCATACACTTTGGAAGACCTCTCATTTTCTAACAGAAATTGAAAGAGAAATGAGAACTTACATAATCCAGAGTTCTGAAGGACAGAAAAGAATATGTTTTCATTCCCATCACCACATTAATCTCCAGACAGAAGTCCTGAAAATTTTCTTGACAAGCTTTTCAACTTTGAGTGACAATGAGCTTTTGCTTGGTCAAGTACACACAACCCTCACCAAAAAGTCCAATTCCTTGAACATGTATTCATAATTAGCAAGGAGTTGAGGATAACAATAAAGTATTAAACTAAAAGGTGAAAAGCAAAGTTTGATCCAAATTTCTAAATCCATTTTTGGTCTGCCATGGATTATCAGGTACAGAATGTGAAGCCAAAAACTTTCAGAACATAAAACACTCAATCACCGATCACCGCTCCACAAATCATTTCTAAGCTAACAAAAAATTCCTCCTGAGTTTCAAGGATCTTCAGGAAAAAAAACTGACTTTTTCAAGAAAATGACTGTCCATCTGTAAGAAACACTTTTAGCAAATCTCTTTGCTAAATTATTATTAGTTATTTAATCGACAGCATCACCACCATAACATCCCATGTTTTCACATAGATTTGTACATGTAACCTGAATCAGGAAATAAACACAATTCCGGAACAACATGCTATGAAATCATTCAGGCTTGAAGCAAGAAAGGTGAAAGAGAAGGAAGTAGTTATATTCTCCCAAGTGCAGATGAGTAATCTACATCACCCGCAAGTCAAGCTTTATTCATTTGAAATTCTAGACAAACACAGGAGAAAATAGGAAAACACAATCATCCAGTTTTTCTGATACCATGGTAATTTCCTCAATACCAGCATGGAAAGTGAAAATGGACTGTGACTTACTCAGTCTCCTAATAAAGGCATAGCAGCAGATTCTCAGCTGGTATAAATCTGCATCTTACAAAATACTTTTCTAACTAGGGCATTTTTACCCGACTGCTGTTCTTCAGTTCAAAGATAATACTGGAGAAATTACATTTTTCTCCAAGCTGCTATCTGTCAACAGCTCAGATAGATAGGTTCCCCTTTCTTATTCGGTTGCCTCTCCTTGTGCACCGTATTTTTTCAGAGATTGACCCCTGACTAAGAGGGCAGCTGTCTGAGCCGGTGGAAGTGGGCCAGTAAACTAGTACTGGGAGAAGAGCCCAACATGAAATTCATATGGCAGAGGAAGCTATAAAACAGGAAACAGAAGGGAGCTATTCTCAAATCCCAACCTTTTTTAGATGGCTGTTCCAAAATTTTCAAATTCTGACAGTTACAGTGACAAACATAAGAAAAAAAAAACAGGTGTGAGTGTGAAATACTGCTTAGTTTTTACCTTAATCTCTTTGACTAATAAAGGTGATAAATGGAAAAGAAAAAAAAAAACACCGTGGGTCTGGCTTAGTAATTAGCACTAGTTTTATTTTAGGAAACTGATCAACAAAGATGCAGCCTTCAAAGAATTATAAGTTTGAAATAGCTCTTAGTTCTATGAGTTGTTTACTATTCTCCTGTTTCATTTATAAATCTTTATTGTTGCCTCTTCCTAAGTTCTCCGGATGAGCTCTCTTCTGCGTTGTGCAAAAATTAATAAAAGCAGAGAGACATATTTAAGAGCAGTTCCTCTGGGGAGTGTCAATCAAAATTACATTTTAACAAAACTTGCAGAGAGGCATAAAGTTACTACAAATTCTAACATAACCCTAAGTAAACAAGCACTTCCAAAAACACATAAAAAATCCTGTCAGCTGCCCCAAAAAGCTCACAATATAAATTAGATAAGAATAGTGAAAGGTAGGCAATTTAATTTCTTCTCTGTATTATCATCTAAGCATGGGGACTAATTCAGTTTTCTAGGGAGTTAAGATTCTTATTCTGAGACAACAGAAGGTTATTTGTTAAATGTTAAAAATAATTAGAAGTAGATCCTATTTATTGGTTGTGTTGTAGACATAGAAAAGAATATTGAAACACTATAGAGTATAGATAATATTGGAGTTTTTATAGCAAAGGTTTAGCTCACTGTATTGTCAGATTCATGCAGTGATGAAGCGTTGATTCAGCAAGTGATTTTAATCAAACAGATAAGTAGCACTGAAACTAACATTGTTGGCCCATTCTGGGTGGAAACTTAGTGTTTTTATACTGTCTCAGGCATTAGCTGGAGATTCCCTGTCTCCAGTAAAGGGGAGATGGTCAGAGTTAATAATAATCTCTCTTCGTACAGATTAACTGGGATGAATTGTTTTTCTAACCCAGGAAACACATCAGATGACACTTCCTTAATGATTTAATATTTTCATGCATACTTGTGGGTGTACTCTAAGGCATAATCGTTGCTCTAAAACAAACTTCTGTAACTGACTGAAGATAGAAAGATAAATGAGAGAAAGGCATTATATTCGAGATACCAAAAAAAATCCAGACCGAACATTCAAAATCCACAAAGGGAAAGGAAAGTATAAGGTACAAACTTAGAGGTTATTCCATTTCACGTAAGATTTAGATGTCATGAATGAACACCAAAAAATTAGAATTTTTCTCCAAGTGAAAGTACTGTTTTTTCCACCTAGTTTGATGGGAATTGGAGTGTGGTACAAGTCATTTGGGATGCTGCCAAGAAGTAAGGGTCCTAGATGTTCCAGCCAGCCCCATCGCTGCAGAACTGGAGTCTGCACAACTGAAAGGATCCAGACTCCGGCTCCCCATCAGCCCACAGCAAGGCTGCTAAGGGTCTGCGGAGAGGGGCTGGCAGGGATCCTGGTTTCTTCCAGCAGAAACCAGTTATCAAAACTTGCCTGGCTTTTACCAACGTTGTCACAATTTGAAAAGTTCAAAAAAAATCCTAAGAAAAATTGGAGGAAAAAAAGATTTCTTTCGTTAGCTCGGTGAACACGCAAATCCCATCAGAAAGTTCAGAAACTCCAGTGAAGCCTTGTGTACAACCAGACATTACTGAGGAGGCAACAATATCCTATGGGGGCCAGAAAGAACATACATAGTTGGTAGTATTTCTGCACGATATACTGTGATAGAAAATTCTAATGGAAGAGTGTGGAAATAAAATAAAATAAAATACATCAATCAAAATCTTCTTCTTATCCCATTTAAAAATATACAAGGTTTTTTGCTCACATTTTAAACTTAGAGCTGTAGAAAGATAACCTAAATCAAAATGGAGCATTAGACCATAAAATAAACTGAAAAACACAGGGAAGATTCTAGCTGACCAGATCATCAAAGAAACTTTTAAAACACTTCAGGAATGAGTAATATTTTGTCACAGATCACTTCTTTGGTCACTTGAAATAAAACCAGAGGAACTAATACCTATCAGATTTAGTGCTGTGGTTTCTCCTTTTCTTCCCCTTATTTTTTCTTTATTTTTTCTCTCTTTTTTTTTCCATCAATGTTATATTACCTTTATTTCTGACCCAAAGAAATTTATGACAGTGAGCTAAATTCATCCATCATAAATGTTCTCACAACAGACAGCCTGATTTATAAACAGGTTTTGTCTACTGTGTATGAGGCCTGAAAGGACAGGTCAAATAAACCCCTACCTAATAGCATTTAACAGTAAAACTGTTAAAATAAGACTAAATGTCATTATTCACTATTAGACTACAGCTAGGGGCACAGCAAGCTAATTGCTTCATTACAATGGACGGATTAGATTATTAAGAGTGAAATGATTATCAAGTGCGCAGCCATGGGGTCACACCGATTCCTCATTTCTCCTGGAGGCACAGTTGTACTGATGGCAAAGAGTGTTTCTAAAGCCTTAAGTACCCAGGAGGCTGCACTTTTTCTTTTCAAATGAAGACACTGTCACTCTTCTTCATGCTTTGATCATTTCCTAATCAGACTACTACGACTTTTTCCACTGAGGAGGAGAAATGTAACTTGCACAGAATTCAGTAACCTCGCTCTCAAAGAAAAACAACCTGGGAGTACATGTCACACATTCCGTGGTTAAAAACGTTACCGCAGGACAAACTACAGAATTCGCTGCCATACACATTGCTGATTAATCCACAACACAATGCACACTGGAGGTAAAGGGATTCAGAACAGGACCTAGGATGCATCTGAACAAACCTTTTGCTGTGCACCTAGATATCCTCATCCCCTAATCACTTGTAACAGTTATTTTTTGTAGTATGCCACAGCTCTCACCTGATGCACACAGCAGGGCTTTCTTTTTGTGGAAACCAGGACACAGCAGAACTGGAGAGCACACACTTCAATTTTGTCTTACTGTGGAGTAAACCTTAAAGCTGAATTGCACATCTGGATCTAGAGAACCTGGACATACGCCAAGCTGCAGAGATCAGGAAATGTATTCCGAGAAGCCACTGACAGAACATGCTCAGTCTGGAACATCAAGACTTTGCAAGTCTTTATTAACAATTACTAGACTGCGCTCAGGATTCCTATGCTCCTTAAATTGAATGACCCACCTTCTCACTGAAAACTTTCTGCAATAATAACATCCTTCCTGAAAGACAGAAAATAAGCAGAGAGAGACAAAGACAAACACACTGAGCTACGAGTCTCCTGGACAGTGCGATTTTGCTCTTGTTTTCACTAAAAGCCCAGGGAATGGAATAGAACCTACTTGTGCTGCTTCAGAGGCAACATTTGTTCAAGGCTGTGATAATGCATTTGGGGCATGTTAAGGGATAATCTGTCAGGTTTCTTCCTGTTTCTAGTCACTTCTTTCTTCG
The DNA here is from genome assembly GCF_040807025.1 of Struthio camelus. NCBI lineage: Eukaryota > Metazoa > Chordata > Aves > Struthioniformes > Struthionidae > Struthio > Struthio camelus. The sequence goes on from NC_090943.1 coordinate 145,144,805, forward strand.
AAACAGCTCAGATGATCACACAACTTGGGAACAAAGGTAAGGTCAGCTCCCTCTCCACCTCTGCCCAACAAAACACCCACACTGTTGCTGGAGATGGGTAGTAGCAGGCCTCTTTCCTATCCCGTAAAAGAAATGCAGGAGCTTTATATCCCTCTTGGGCACACAGTTAGTATCATGGTTGGGTGCTTTCTCTCTGTGTATGTTCAGCATTTTGGTATCACTCTTTAACAGATGTCTTGAGTCAATCTCTCCATCTTCTCAAGAATTTAGATCAATCTACTCTACTTAAAGCTCAGTGAAACAGCTTATTAAAAAAAGGCAGTACAGGGAAAAAGAAAGAAACTAGTCTAGAAATCTAGACTACAGCTTCCTTCAAGTGTGTCTGACAGACTGAGAAACCACAAGTAGGATGTAGCAAAACAAGAAAGTGAATAAGCAAATGAACAGAAACTGATGGCATCCAGCATTTTGACTGGCATGACTGTCTGTCACAAGCGCGGGAAAAAAACCTCTTCGGTATGCACTGCTGTAGCTGACAGCACAGAAAAAAAGCTTCAGCTATCAAACACCAGCCGTTGGAAATATCACTAATCAAATACTTGCTTTTTAAATTTCTCTGCTTTGATTCTTACTTGACTACACGCTCGTACACAGGACAGTCCAGATCTACATTATTAGACAAATGAAGTGCATAATTTCTGCTTTACACTCATTTTAAATTATATAGCTTTCTGTTAGCTTCACATCAGAATTATTCTTTAAATATTTTTGAAGTCCAGAAAAACGTATACCAAAACTGATTCAAGTAACTCAAATAGTGAGGGGCACTCTTAAAGGCTAGTTTGTAAAAAAAAGAGAACAATAGAAGCACTGTAAGCCCAGTTGTCCTCCATTCATCTACTGCAAGCAAATAAAAACCTAAAGATTTATCTATACACAGGCTGATGTCATAACTGTGGATATAATGTTACAGTTTCTTTCTACTCTCCTTTTTCTGTTATTAAAAGCACAGTACTTGTTATACCTGCAATTTTTCTTGAAATTTGACTCAAAGCTTTATCACCTTTGTGATAGTTTCACTCTTTATTATAATACTAACCTTTATACTGTACCTGTTTCACAAACTGATGGTACACAAAAGTATTTGGAGGTAGCACAGGAGCCAAAGGTGTGTGAGATTAACAAAGAATTTAAGACAAAAGATTGGAAAGGAAGAAGCCTTAGAAGCAACCACGAACACACGAAGTGCTGAAGCTATAAAGACTGCTAACTTCTTTACCACTCTGTAGAAGACAGCTAAGTTCATTTTTAACAGATACTGTGCATAGCATGATTAATTATAATATTTGTAATGAATACCTGTCATTTTACTTGCTGGGGTACTCTGGGCAAATTATCTCACTTTTCTGTATTTGTTCTATAGATTTTATTTATTTAGCTACATAAAGATCATCTAGTAGAACACTCGACATTATTATGCTTATCCAGTTCTATCAGGGAAAAACATTATCAGTATTTGAAGAAATTATTAGAAAACACCTTACTGTCTAAGAATATTAAAGACATCAGCAAAATATTAGTGGCCAATGTACAACCCATGCTCTCATTTTATCTACCTCCAACTCAAGCAATATTAGCAGTAAACCTAAGAATATTTGGAAGTAGGTGCAGTAATGTTGGCAATACAGTAAGGGTCCTCTGTATGAAATGAGAACAAGAGAAGTCTTACGAGACCAAAGAATACAATTCCAAAATGACAGAATTTTTTTGGTTTGTTTCAGGATTTACCCCTCATGGGCATTACGCCTCCCTTCTGTTTACCATTCTTGCCAACATGCCAAAGCGAACCGAGCAAGTTCAGAAACTACAACTTCATTACTTAAATTCTCAAGGACAGGAGAGAGGCCATCTGCAGTCTCTCACTCCAGCATTGCCCTCATAGGTTTTGACGTAAATGATGAGGAATAATAGTACTGATTTTTTTTTTTTGACAATAAGATTAAATCAGAAGTGATCTAATGACATCAGCAGACTTATAACAGAATAAAAGAATCTAAGTTAAACCAATACCAGGTTAAATCATTTTATTATGGAAACAAAATTTTCAGGAAAGCATCACAAAGTGTTTTACTTGCCAGTGATGTGGTCTAAACCAAATATTTTCTTACGAGCATCGTCTATAAAAAAATTGTGATTTAGGAAAAGTAAAAAATTTTAAATTAGTCTATACTAAAATCTGTAAGACTGACAGGCTTGACTGGTCATCTCCCAGAAAACTATTGTGTATAAAATGGATACAAAATTATAAGATTTGGAAAAGCCTATCTCAGCTAACCTACATATATGTAAAATTTAAAATATCAACCTGCTGTTTAGATAATTTAAAATATATTTGGAGTACAGGAAGAAATATATCATTTCTTGGATGGAAAAATACATCTTGTTTAAAATGAGCATGCTGTTCATAATATCTTCCTTATTTCAAAATAATTCCAGTATCATCTCAGATAGATCTCTAGAAAATTCCAGCCTTATTTTCTACAGGGAAAACCATCTACTGTAAGTCCATTTTCTTTACATACAGTGGGCAGGAAGACCTCTAAATATTTCATTTTACAATAATGCAGGCACTCAAGCCAGCAATACAAACCAGTAATGGAGTCACTGTAATCCAGTCAGACACTGGATATTTGTTGAACTGGACACTGAAACAGTATGAATATTAACCTGTGAAAAAGTAAAAGCCTACTCTACCCTCCAGGAATTTGTGTCTGATATTTATAGAAAAAATGCTCAAAAGGAAGTTAGTTTTAATAAAATTGCTGCCTTCTGAGTGAATACGACATTTTCTAAATGTATAATTCATTCGTATTTTGGGGCAGCAAATCATTCCAGAAGAGTGGGCTTTGATTCTGCAAAGAGGACCATCACACTCAGTCTGGGGTATAATACAAGAGGAACATGTTAAAATATTGTTTGCATAGCCACTTGTACCAGCAGCCTAGAGGGGAGGCATAAGAAGGGGAAGCGTTGTTTTATTTTCAGTGAAATACAGAGCAAAGAAAGATGACCGTTAGAGAAATCACAGAGAAAAGATATTTTCTAACCAGCATAGCTCCTAAAGAATACTAGGCTAATATTAGCAACCAAGTTGTACAAAATATTTGAATATTTAATAGTCCTAGATAACAGTCCTAGTCCTAACAGATTTATTTCTCTCCTGAAAAATGAAATGTCCCTCTAAATGGCAGTGCTGTTTAAAAATAAGGAAGCGAGACACTAGAGGAAGTTGTTACCCATATGATAATATTTTTAATTTTACTTCTTAAACAGTGATTTTTTTCAAAAAAAAAAAATCAATACAGTTAGGTTACATATCACATGAACAAATAAGCTTTTAAGACTATTTACTTTTATTACAATTACAAAAATTCTAAGCATTTTAATGCAGGGTTTATCTTTTGCTTCTGTGTTTGCATAGACTCTAGCAGCGCTCACGCTTTGTGTTCCTCTGTGCTCTCTTATAAAGATTCAGTAGTTCATGACCTCAGCATATTTAAATTCAACCACAATTGTTGTAATCTACAGGATTCACTATCTAATGCTGTTTTAATAGCAGATTAAATTACAACAAAATTATTCATACCTCCTCTCTTATCTAAAATATCAATGTAGCCTGTATTTCAGGTAAATTACAAATAAACTTAGAGCCAAAATCATCACATAATTTGAACAATCAGATCTTATCTCCATACAGAAACTCAAATACTAGGGGCAAAACAGCTCCCATTATTTCACACAATGAAAAGAGCCTTCGGTCATTATGTCACCTGTGAAAATATAAAAGCTTATGGATGCAGCAATTACAGCTAGGACCCTTGCTACACATCTGTCATTATTTACGTCCCAGATCACAAGGTTTTTTTTTAATATATAGAAAAGGCAACAACACAATTTCTGGAACCCATCTGCTTAGCTAGCTTCATCTAAGTAAAGTATTTCCGCCCTCCTTTCCTTCCATATCCTATGGTCGGAACAGACCTGTCCTGTTAGATCAGAAAGTTTTAGATTCCACCCTCACTTTATTAGATCATATAAAATCAAGGTTTTAAAAGTGTCTGTTTGAGACAAAAACCGCATACACTGTTTGATACAGACATAAAAGCTCATTCTACCTGAAGAAACACAAGCAATTGTTTTCTGACTCAAGTTATTCAACAGAAACATTTTATGAATGTTTTCCTAGCTTTATTCCCAGAAAAGTTCTGAATGCACATTTTGACCCCATCTGCTCATAGACCTTAAATTGAGCCTTCAAAATCAGCAGTCATTTCATAAATGTAGACTGCTGCTTTTCTCCATGACTGCAACACGACCAGTCACTGCAGACTGCAGGAGGCTAACAGTGAAAATCGTGTGGGTACAACCAGGAGTCCACTGCTGCCCAAAACTTGGAAAGCTGCTGTAAGCAGTCACTGCCAGCCCTCGGCCATGCTAGCAGAGCGCAGAGACCGTGCGCTAAACCCGATGACGTCCTTGATCTCCATTTAAAATAACCCTGTTAAAATGGGGAGAAGGAGGAATTTTTTCAATCGGCTGAACTTCCCTGGACCAGTGGCACTAGACGGTCCTCCTGTCCTTCGTGGTGGGACAAGGATGGGGAGTGGTAATGCCGGCAGGGATGGAGCTGCAGGTCTGGTGCCTGCACGGCCACTTGGCCCTACCACCCGAGCAGGCTCTTCCTACCCCTGCCTCGATTCAACGGGCAACCTGCTAAGAGCCATGCCACCAGGATCAAGCCAGCCTCTGTAAAAATAGGTGCAAAATACTTATGCCATACTGAAAGGGCAGGGATACACATTTTAGCTGTGAATCTAGTGAGTTACAAACTTCAGTATAAATTATTATACAGGTTTTCATTCATTACAGCAAGTTAAAATTAAGTATGAACTAAAGGGCACAGAATACGCAGGTGAATGGGCAAGAGTTCACTAACAGTCCTTTACTTCCAGGTTTCGCTTTATTGTATCACAATTATCAAATTTCCAAAGAAAAGCTTTATTAAACTGAAACTAAGGCTAGAATACATATTAGTAATGTAAATATAAAAACCATTATGCAGCTGTTCTAATCATCCCTAAAATAAGATGCTAACAACAGCCAAACATACTAAGCAAAGGAAATGCACAATAGAGCTCTGGCATAAACTGCATTCCTCATCACAATAATACCATTCAATAACCTTATAAATACTGAATAAAGTTGTTTATATCCAAGAAAGAAGTTATTTAATGGCACTTCTCCTCTTTTATCACAAGCTACCATCTTTCTTGTGGGCAGCTTTACTGAACTCCCAGCAGCGCCGATGCGAGGCAGGAGCTGTTTTAAAAATAGGTCATCTTTATTAAGGATGTACTTAGTCTTACTTGTATTACGAATAGCAGCCCTTTTGAAAGGCAAATTTTTCATGGATTACTATAATAAAACACTCTTAAACCCCTATCAAAGAAAAAAACTTTGATTATGAAAAATGACCAAAAAATGCTAACAATTCTAAACTACTGTTTCTCATTTACCTAAGAGTAAAATTAAGAGAATATATTATCCAGTTGTTCAAATCAGTAACAATAAAAAAACCAAGTGTCTTTATTTATTTAATGACTAACTGAACTAATTAAGTTACTGTTAAACTTTCTGAAAATCCCTTCTTTATTAAAAAAGTAAATGCTATAATTTGGAAATGATATGCTATACTCTTTACGCACACAACGGTTAAAAGCTTTAAAAAAAGAAACTGATTATTAACTATTAAACCATGACTGAACTCCCATAGTGAAACTGCAGTTTTGGTGAGTATTTCTTCTTTTTATTTCAGATATGATTAGGAAAAAAAAAGGAAATCTAAACAACTGCACTGTTTGAACCCATATTCCTTTAAATTAATGAATCTTCTTGTACATAACTGGTCCCGCTGAGTTAAGAAATAGTTATTTGTGTGTGAGATGCTAATTTTGCAGATAAATGTCAGGATGATCATGGTCTAACGATACAATTATAATCACTCTTGTTTGTGTAAAACAACTATGAGCATTCATACTAATAGTTAAATGTCTGACTAAATGTTTATTTTACCTTTCTCCAAATAAAAATCTCTTTTATACAAGAGAATATCTGTGTTATCAAGACTTTTCAAATCTATGACTTGGATCAAATTTTAGACAAGAACACACAGTAAACTATGTGGATGATGTTTTCACAAATACAACCCAATATCACTAAAATCCCCAGTCTTCCAACCATGCCTAAATAAATTCAAAGTATATAAATGTATATCAATGTTCAGCTACCGTCCATTTATTTCATTCATCTCTGGCCACCTGCGTGTTCAGCTATCCAGCATATGTGCGAATTTGATGCTTTCCCAGTTCCGAGTACGTGGAGCTCTACCCTGAAAATACCTTTTCCTGGCTGATTGCCTTCAGAGCACCCTCCACAGCATTTTGTCAGATAAACCAGAATCAGGAAAAAAAAAAAACTCTCTGGATTTTCTGCTACATATTTTTAAACACGGAAGATATGATTTTTTTTAAAGAAATATACAGATACTGGGTAAAAATATAATTTTGTTTCAATCCTATTGCTTAACTTTACAACCTGCTAACCTTTGAATCCCCCAGGGATTTCTGCATGAGACTATTTTTGGTAAAGTTTAACAGAATAATGAAAATTACTGCTTCTCTTGAAATGTCTTCTGACGTGATATATGTTAATACAGCAACAGTATGAGCACTTGAGAAATATTTCCCATTCAGTTACATTTGGTTCTTCAAACTTGCCGTTGATATGTAAACCTGACTATCTGCAAAGCGGCCACAGGCATAATTTTACAACTAATGCAAAAAGCCAAGAAATTATTCAGAATCAGACCAAGGAGCTTCATTCTACTCATAAATTAAAATGAAATTCTTATTTTTAAAGAGCTTATATTGTTTGTTGTTATATTTCATATCTGTAATGACACAAGTAGTTTGAGAAAAATTAAGATTTTCCTGAAGCACTTTACCTTAGTACCAAACATGTAAGTGTTCAATATAAATATAATCCTCAGCCTTCTAGACATGGCTGTGATGCTATTTTTCTAGCTGTTAGATAATACATGGTTCAGCTGTCACTTACTGTGCAGCAGTTGGTTACACAGAATGAAATGAATCATAATCGCAATGACTAACCAAATTAATGAAAGCATGCTGAATCAAAACCCATGTTCCTGAATTGTCTTAGGGCCTGATTCAGCAAAAATATTTGATTTCAATGCCACAGAATATCTTCTGCAGATACCTGCTTTTCCAGGCTTTTCAAGCAAGAAAGCACCCAATTTAGACTGCATGTCAATAGGTTTTTTTAAATAGCAGTTCAAGAGTATTTTTTATCAGTAGTTTCTTTATCAGTGGTATGTTTTTAATCAAAAGTTACCTATCAACTTGTAAATATGCAGTAGCTAAATAAGTATTATTAAACCAATGGCTAACTAGTAGAAAAGAAGAAATTCAAAGCATGGAACATATTCAAAGCACACATTGAAATCTCTCCAACTTATGTCAATATAGGGAAGAAGAGAGATGGAGTGTGAGTTATGGAGGGAAACGGTCATCTTAAATTGAGTTTGCAGGCCATTCTGCATTTCTTTGGGTCTGAATATTGTACTGTTTTAAGTCTACAACTGGTAGACAAATCAAGATGAAAAATTATCTCCTGCATTCCTAACTTCTCATCTAGCAATTGGATTGTCTTCAACCATTGAATTCTAGCTTCTGTTTTGAAATGTCCACTAAACATTTTCACTGGTGAAGGGCACGTGAAGATTTTCTTTGTAATGTACACAGCTGGGCTTTGGATGCAAATCCAAACAGAAACCACTTAAGAGAAATGAAAAAAGTTTTCTTGGTAGATATGGTTAATCCCACATACTGGAAAGATCTGATATTCCAGGATCATCTTTTAAACCTGGTTCATTGCAGGCTTTCTAAATTTAGTCTAAAAGATATACCAACTCCTGAGAGTAACCTTGGAAACATACTCAGGTTCCTAGCAGTGCATCTCAAATATTAAAAATATGGATAAATGAACATGCCCTAATTAATAACTGGCAGAAAGATTAGCAAAAGATGCAGACTGAGAAAGAGGTGTCTGAAGAAATCTAGGGAACAATAAAAGTCAGGGCCAGTAGGGAAAGTGATCATGGCATTTTTAAAAGAACATGTAATGAAGAGTTCTTCTCAAAGCCAGAACTCTGAGGGTGAGATTCAACTTGGCTAGCTCAAGAGGTCTACAAGCTCAGGATGTCTACTCTGACATACTCACTTTACGTTCTCTTTAAGCCCACGGCCAGAAACGGGAACTGCAGTTCAACTGACCTATGTGAAATACCTAATCTAAGACAAGAAGGACCACATCCTAAAGACACCTCTCTATCTCCATTGGCTATAAAGGGAATGCAGGCTATTTCAGATGTAGTTGTCTCACACTGTAGTTATTTACATCTGGTCAGAAGAATCCCAGAGATTCTCTAGGTTCAATCCTTAACCCAAGCTCCAGAGGTTATAAAAGAGGAGTAAAAAAGACACCAAAACTGAGGGAAGTGTTTTCCTTAAGCAAGTAGTTCTATGAGTACTGAAGCTATTAAAGTCCGATTTTATGAGGATTCACAGCTCATGATTGATTTATTTTGATGTCTATAGTCGGTCCTCTCCTATGTGGACTCCTTGGCATCTAATATGGTGTGAGACGGCTTTTCCTTAGCCAGGAATGCGGAGAATACCTTTCCACTATCCATCTACTTATTTTTATTAAACCCTTAGAAAGTAAGTATCTTTGGAACCTCAACTTCTTTATCAAATTTATTTCAAGTCAGCCAACAGGTTCAACAGACTGAATAAACACAGCAAAGGAAGACACTGTTTCCCATACAATAGTGTATGAGTTATAACTCTTTCCAAGGAAGTACAAGGTCTGTGTTCTAGGCCTGTCTCAGCCTCAGGAGATTTGAATGCAGAGCTCTCTCTTCTCTAAACAACAAGCTATGGGCAAAACAAAACGGACATCATTCTCCATCCTACCAGTGAACAACAGTGCAGTCAGGAATGTGAATGTATGGACAAGCAAGAGAAGGTCTAACTAAATAGCTCCGCGATTAGGATATTCTCTAGAGGCAAATTCCTGGTTCTTGCTACAAGGGCTGTTTATGCATTTTATTTAAGAGCTCTAATGCAAAATTCATAAGAGGCTTCTGATACAGATAGAATAGAACTCAATAAGGATGAAGACAAAACACTGTGCTTAGCAGGGGTAATCAACTGCAAAATACAAAATGAGGAATGATTCATTCAACAGCATTTCTGCAGTAAAGCATGTTGAAGTAGATCACAAGCTGAACATGAATCAATAATGCTATACCACGACAAAAAAACCAAACATACATGACACTGGCTGTACAAGGAAAGTGTTCTATGTAAGACACCTGCTGTTATCCTTACACCCTCTCCATTCGCCTGTGGTTGGAATACTGTGTCCAGCTTTGGGCACCGAATTTCAAAAAAGATGAATTAGAAAGAGTTAGAAAGAATAATAGAGGACAGCAACAAGACTGGCCAAAAGTCTAGGAAATATAATCTGCTGAGTCTACAGAAAGGAGACAACGAGAATCTACAAGAGGAGATATGATCAGACTTGTGAAATATATAAAAGGTTGCTGCAAAAAGAAAAGTAATAGATTGCGCTGCATTTCCATTGGGGACAGAGTAAGCAGCAAGCGGCAGGAAGGAGATTTAGGTTTAACATGAGGAAAAAAAGTCTAATGTTAAGGGTAATTACTCTGAGTAACTGAAATTACCTAGGGAGATCATGGAATTTCCATCCCTGGTTAGGTCAGTAGTTGGATTAGTTGTTTCCATACCTTTCAGGAGTAAACTGTCATTTGAAAAAACTGGACAAGCTTCATATTTAACTGGATCCTGGAGCTTTACCCCAAGATCTGTTTGGCCCCACGGCTGCCCTCTCTTCTCCCTCTCCCATGTAGCCAGCACAGCTCTTGCAGGGCTGAATAGCTTGAACTCTGTATCTTACCTGTTATATGCTCTTATCTCAGCCATGAAGCCTATTTATTTCACTAGTTAGGCAGGACCTCACAGCTGGGAACTGCTAGCTTAGATAAGTAACCGTCAGGAATGGCTGTGTTACAGCTGGTCATGTCTTGAGGCAAAGGATGAACTGGAAAACCTCTTGAGGTCCCATCCAGCCCTTTTTTCTATTATTCTATGTGTTATCTGAGCTCTGAACAGCTATAAAAGCACTACTTTTCACTCATCCTTTCCGTAAAGGGAAAAATAGGTATATGTAGCAGGAGCTAGAGCCTATGGAAACAGATCTCTTCTTAACACACTGGAGAGCTCATTTTTGAAAAGTTACATGAACTGTTTTGCAACCCTGCTTTCCAAAAAAGAACGACTGCTTCCAACGCACAATTATATTCAGCGGTCAAAACATATGATGTCCCTCCAATGTTTAAGATAATACACGTTCTAAAGAAAGCCTGCCCTTATAAACACACAGAATCAACACTGACGTTATATCAAATACTCAGTACTGCTCTATGACCTGTGAGATGTTCTATATACAAATGTAATACAGTATTTGCTATAAGAAACCATTACATTACAACCTAACCTTTAAAAATTTTAGTCAATTAAGAGAAAGAATAAGTTATCAGGCAGTATTCAGACAACTATGAGACTTAAGAAGAAAATTTCGTCTCCACAAAGACAGTAAAAAGACACTAAAATAATTTCTTCATGTTAATTACAGTTCAAAGATTTTCTTTGTGAATTTTTAAATAGAAGTATGTGGACTTTTCTGAAACACAAGTTCAGCTCTTGCTAACTCCTGATAGAACAAAATGGTTATCTTGGTTTGAGTTAATAAGTAAGTGTTAAAAGTCTAAATCAAAGATATCCTTTAGGCTCTCCCATCAAAACTTCAAAACTCTAGAAGATAAGTAAACTTAAATATTAAAAACTCCTCCCTCATCAAAATGCCTGAATATGATTTCAGTTTATTGAAATGCAACTAAGATCACCCTACAAACACATTTAGCCAGCGAAATGTGATGACAGCTGATACTTGAATTCAAGACTATGAAAGAATTGTCTTCCACCTTCAGTGAAAACATCAGAGAACAGTATAAATTACTGTGAACTCTTACTCCCCTAAAATGATATGTATTAATTCCTTAAATGCACTCTTATTCCCTTATTTGGTCTTGTATTATTGCATTAACTCTTATAATCTCAGTCTTCTCTGATCATCCCTTTGCAACTTCACAACAATACCTTGGAGGAGCGACATGAGCAAGCCGCCACAGAATATCAAGCAGCAGCAGCTTTTCAGCACAGCACTGATTCTGCAATTTTACTGCATCATCCAAACTTTAATAATCATGAGATGAAGTTGCTGAAGTTTACTGAGTTTACAAAAGTACAACCAGATTAAATTTCAACTGTTCTAGTACTAAACAAGCTCAACAGACAGTTACAATTTGAGAAAATAACAATTCCTTCTGTTACATCATATTGTCCTGTAAAGGACACATAATCTAAGCTCAGTAAACAGGCAAAACAATGGGATTTGATTTGAACTTCACATTTATAAAATACATTAATTTGCCTGAAATACATCTGTTGTTTGAATGACATGTTTAAGCAACCAGTATTTAATTAGATTTGTCCTATCTATGAGACTAAATTAAGAAAACTCACCTTTGCCCAATTATAAAGAGATTAGGTCATCTATGATAACATGTAGCTATTAACCATGATTAAGTCAGCCCCCACGATCTAATTTTAACTCAACAAATTTTACCCACCTTGAAGTTAAAATTTCATTGTTAAGGTGTAATGTCTGTTGCAGTCTCACAGTTATTGGTTGAATGTAAGTGATGCTCCCGAAGAGCTGGAAGAGTTGTTAAGTAAAGTAATCATTTTTTGTGATCTTTTTATTTCCCCAGGTTCCTCTTCCTTTCAAAAAAGCCATCAGAGAAGACGTTGGGGGAAAAGGAAAGAAAAGATAACACCAAAAAATCGTTCCTGGAAAAGATGAGCCTGGCAAAGGTGGCCCAGTGTTTCTACAGGCTTCCATAGCCTTCGGACTGACTCTAAATATGATGGTAAAACTTGAAGTAAGCCAGTAAAGCAGAGGGATGAGAGATGGCATTCAGCTGAAAAAAAAAAAAAATCCCAAGACTGTTATGTCTACCTTACAGATAAAAACGGAACATTTACGTAAATGACTAATTTCATGAGAGTAGTTCCACTGGATTAAATTTCAAAGTGTAAACCATTATATTACTTTTCCCTCCTCATTATGGAACTTTGAATATATTGCAAGTGCTTTAAGAATTCATTGGCAGGGTAAAAACACATTTTATATCATGTCACAAGTCTCCGTTCTGTAATAACCTATCTGTGCTGTGTATTTTCGCACTTACAGTATATACTGTAATTAAGCTCTTCTTTCAGTGGAAAAATCAATTGTTTGACATTCTCAGTTATTTAAAAGTTATCCAGCTCATAGCTGCATGCATACAAAATCCCAGAACGGAGCATTCAGTCATCTAACCTGACTTCCAGAGACCACTGAATTTCACGTAGTTACTGCTTTCTAGGATACAGGCCCAGAGCCTGAAAGTGTGGTCTTGAAAATGCAAATGAAATGAAAGTGTGGTCTTGAAAGGCTCTTGCCGTGAAAATGCAAAATTAAGCATTTTCTTCTTTTTCATTTGAGGAAGAGTGAAAACAGATTTATTTCACAAGACTTTTTCAGAAAGCACATACTGGTTGGTGTTAAATATCTACTTTGGGGGTCCTTTATTAACTATATCCTTTATTTTCTATTAGCTATTCTATCTTCTATAACTTTTCTGGGTTTTGGTCACATCTGACGTCAGGCCTTTCTACCTCCAACTCATCCTGCTTGCCCTGGAACATCATCAGCACTAGTCCACTCTTTTGAAATTCTACTCAACATTAACATGAGATATCCCAGTAGAGTTACTGCCAGTCTGTAAAGTCTCGAAATACATTGTGCTTAGTCACCAGCAGGAACTGCTACTACTACTACCACCACTACTGCTATTTGTAGACAGTGTCTAATGCGTGCTATATGCTTTTTAGAACAATTGCAAACACTGGGTCTTCTTGAAGAGCAAATGGCACAAGCTGTAACTCCCTGACAAATATTATCTACAGCGTAAAATGTTCAACCATGTGGTAAGAGAGAAGAGTTAATGACAATGTTGAGAGAGGCCAACAAGTCAGTACAATTGTTAAAACAAAAGAAAAGGGAGGAAGACCAAGAATATGGGAGGGAGCAGGGAACAAGGGAGCAGAAAGAGAAGGCAAAAGGGAAGGAAAAGGAGGCAGAAGGGGATTTGTGTTCTTCCTCATTTATATCTTGTTATAACTGCCACTATCACCTATTTTTAAACTGCATAAAGTTACTGTTTTTAAAATCATCTTGACCATATACTTTTATTTTATAGTACATAGAAACAAAAGGAAAATAATGAGTAGTGTAACAATAGCCTACTCTGATCGGCATTCTAGATTCAGACAAAATTCAATGTGAAGTTACGGAAGCATCACTTACAACTAACATTGATTGGAGTCCTAAGCAGCCCAAATGTATTGTGCCTTACTTAAAAACTTTGGAATTTCCCATATATACCTCTCTATTCCAGGAAAACAAAAAGAATAATCACCACCTGCACCTCTATCTTCCCTCCAACCCCCAAATCCAAATCCTAAACCTACAATACTTTTAAGGAAGTGTAAATCATAGCTGGTTATTTATAAAGCAGTGCAAGTGTTTATAAAGCAGTATGATCGCTCTGTGAGACGGATATTTACACTGCTGTGATTCACAGCCGTCAATCTATTGCTTCCTCTCCCCCAGTCCCAGCATGCTGTCCCACACCTTACTCGCCCACAGCGCCTTACACAGCTCACAGAGTCTAGCTTCTTTGTGGTCTGCTTGACAAGGGATTTTGTGTCAGTAAGTGCAGTTACCCAGCTGCAACCACGGACACAGAGAGCTGAGCACGCGCAAGCCCAGAGGCAGTCATACCTACCTACCTAGCTAGCCCAGCCTGTTTCTCGTTAGCCCTGCCTAGAGACAACACTAGCTGACTTCAGTTACCCAAAAAAAACCCACAAAGCCTGATGTCTTTAATAAGGACCTCATGGTAAAGCTAGGTGATACTTTGCAAATATGTTAAAAGCTGAATGTTTTCATACATCAATTTCTCATGGGAAAACTTGCCTCATATTGAGCCAAACAGTCCATACGCCTGAAAAATTGAAGCAGATATCTTTTCAGAGCTGTGAGTCCAAGGAGAGCGTTTTATCTTTAGAATAGCATGGTCATGCAAAGGAGGCGAAAACTTATGATACTGCACCACAGAGGCTAAAACACAAGTCTTTCACAAATAATGTTGTCACCCTAGCGCCTTCTATGAATCTTTCCTCCTGTGTGCCTCCTCTCAAGCCAGTCCTTTGACACAGAAATCAAGTAGAAATGAAAAACAAAAAAGCACAGGACTGAGTCCATGAATCAATTAATGAAGGGAAAATGCATTGTCTAAAATCTGTTAGAAAGCTTACGTACACAAAACTAGAAACTGTAAGGGGCAGGATGTGCCTCTTACGGGCACAGCCTTAAAGGAAAAGTCATCACCAAAAGTTCTATGCTATATCCAAAAAAGCGAAACATCCACAGACAGAAGTTGAAAATATGCAAATATTCCTATAACCACAGAGAAGAATTTAAGCCCGGTGTAGAGACATAAATTTATTTTCTTTGAGTGTCATACATTATGCATATGAAATACTATGCAAAATTTATGTTCAATAACCTTGTCAAAAAGACACCTTCTTGGTACATGACATTCAAAATGCACTCCAAAGGTCCCCAAAATTCCAGAAGAGACACTCGCAGCAGCAGCCCTTGTTGCCCGTCCTCCCTTTTAAAGGGAAGCTCCACACTAGGAACACTGTGCACAGCTGTAACGAGATGGATCTCACAGACCAAACCAGGCCACAGGAGAGAGCAAATCTGGAAAGCTTCTATTCTACATGCCATCAGGTTCCAGCAAATCCTGGCAAGAATTCATGCTGACCTGATCACCATTAGTTGCTACAGATTACAACTCAATACAATCTGCATTTTCTTTCCCCTAAAAGAGTAAAACAAGCATAAGGAGAAGAAGTTATATGTCTATTTTAAATCCACACATATTTACCCCAGGGAGAGAAAAGAAAAGAATAAATAGCCCCCATTACAGATGTGAGTCACACCACTTAATGCACTTTTGGAAGATGCTCAAATACCACAGTGATGGGCACAGCATAAGACTTTGAAAAGCACAAAATAGAAATAGAATGGAGAAAGGAAGTAGAGCCCCCGGGACTAGCCATTCATACCGACACTTGGTCACCATAAATTATCCAAAATTTAGAGGAAATCCATGCTTGCCCCTTTCTACAACATTTGAGCAGTTCTTGTGATAATATCTCTAAGCGTCAACTCTATTCCCAGCATCTTTTTTTATTCTCCCATAGTTTTCCGTGGAGTGAAATCACACAGTTTTATTGCTTAGTTAGACAAAAGTACCTTCCACTTGAAAGGGAGCTTGCCTTCGAAGAGAATTACGCTTGAACAAAGACGGTAGGATTTAGCTCTTCCTTTATCTATATGCAACAACAATAGTTCGTTCATATAAATATATTTGGGGTTTTTTGAATATATTGCAACTCCTTCTTTTTTCCTTCTCTGGACAGAAAGAAAATAACTGCCAAGAGAATTAAACCCAGTAATTAAACCCAGAATTAAACCCAGTAATAGCTACTCAGAAGTGCAGAACAAGGTGTGGCTTGACTTTGGTGGAGGATTGTGATTAATAAATCCATAGCTTTTTTCAGACTAAACATGTATCTGAAGGTTTCAAGGAGCCACTTCACTTTAAGAAAAATAAAACTGGTGAGTTGCTAATCTGACACTGTATCAGTTCTCAGTATCCTATAAACTATTATGGGCCATCTATCCAAATTCCATTGACAATAGCATTTTTACAAAACAGCTGTTTTAGGCTGTCCTTTGTGCATAAACTTTATGTTCTACCGTTTCCGTTACTGCTTACACGGGACTCAAGAGGAAACTTCAGTGAGAAATAATGGGAAACTAAACGCCACATAAAGTTTATACTTTATTTTCAGATTGTGATGAAGACCTATCTTTTGTCCATTGTCTGCTTTCAAGACACAGATGTTTACAAATGAAAACAGTTCCGTTTCATTTCTTAGAGTTGATTTTACCTTGTCATTATTTGAGAATGGTTTATTTTTCATTTGTAAGCTGAACAGTTAAAACTGATCCTAGCTTTGTCTCTTCCTTCAGTAAAATAATGTAAACAATCCTGCCTTTAACAGGCATAATCAGCAACAGCACAGGAAGCTGTCAGCGTTCTAGTTACCTTTAGAAGCTAAGCGGTTAATTCTTTACGTCCATTTTTTTCAGGCACACAGAAAGCAACTTCCATTAAAAAAACTACATACATATTTCTACAGAGTATCATATTGAAATCATAGATTATATTAGATCATAAATATTATATAGTCTTAAAAAAAAAAGCTGCCAGGGACCTTTTTAAAAATTGTAATGCTACTATTATAGATTAAAACTGCAAGTGGAATAACCTTCCATTTCATTCTTTGCTAATGATTTTTACGAGTGCAGAGATTTCAAGACAAAAAATATATATTTTCTGTTTTGATATGCCATAACATTTAGAAATGCAGAAGAGCTTAAACACTTTTTAAAATGAAAGTGCCACAGTAGCAAACAAACTGCATAATATTAGACTGAAAGTTATTTAGTTTTGATTCTTTGGAGTAATACAATGAGACAGGGTACTTGCTTTCCAGTGCTTACATCACACTGTCATTCTTCAGAATGTTCAGCAAATAAAATATCTTCTTAAACAGCCATTTAACTGATTTTAGGAGCAGACCGCCTCCCAGTTTAGTAGCTGTCACATAAATGATAGCGGAAGTTTCAGTTTCCGCTGTGCCACTATCCATAAAGCGATGCACCTTAGAAACACACTTCCAGAGCCAGCAACGAAAGCCCAGAAGGCCGCGTTCAGGTACTGAGTTTGAAGGGGCAGCTCAAGTCAACGTGCCCAGGACACAATACTAATTCTCCCGCTTTAACTTGCTTTGTTCTGGTATTAAAAAAAAAAAAAAACCCTCAGTGCTTCAGCTTCACGGCACTCACAGAAGTAACGTGTACGGTAAGGGCAGCTTTGCCCATCTGGAAGCCCTGGGAAAGCAGCGCGATGACTCCGCCGCCGCGGGGAAGCGGTTTTCCTGAGCGCGCTCGGCGCTCGCTAACTAGGGCTTATGGGGGGACACCACGGCGGCAGAGCTGTGTCCCCCCCGCCCCCGAAACCGCCGGTGTCGCCCCACAGCCGGGGCACCGGCCACCTCTGCGGCCGCCCCGCTGCTTCCCGGCGCGCCCGGGAAGCGGCCGCGAGGACGAGCCCCGGCCCCGGCCCCGGCCCCGGCGGCGAGGGCTGCGCGCCCGGACAGCTCCCGGTGCTGAAGCGCCGCCGCCGCCGCCGCGGGCCGAGCCGGGCGGCCCCGCTGCCGCTTCCCCCGCGCCGGGGCTCGCGCTTGGAAAGAGCAGCGAGGCGGGGGCGGGCGGGCGGCAGACACGTTGTCGGAGGAAGATGGCGGCTGTGGCAAACCCACCCAGAGAGACGGCCGGTGCCTAGGCCCCGACGGCCCCCCCTGCGCCCCGGGGGGGGGGGGGGAAGCGGGGCCGCCGCCGCCCGCCCGGAGCCCGCCGCGCCCCCGCCGCGGGGCCCGAGCCCGCCGATCCGCCCCCCTCCGGCGGCGCCAACCGCCGCCTCGACCCACCCTTCCTTCCCCTAACGGCACACGCCGGGTGAGAACGGCACCTGTGCGGCCATATTGGGCGCCGTGCCCCGCCGGTGCCCGGCGCGGAGCCCCAGCCCGCCGCCGCCGCCCCGCGCAGAGCCGCGGAGGCCCCAGCCCGGCGGCCCCCCTGCCGCCGCCGCCGCCCCACAGCCGCCGGGGCACGGCCACGGCCGGCAGCGAGGCAGCCCCCGCCCGCCCGCGGCCCCTCGCCTGCCCCCGCCGCGCCCCTGCCCCGGCCCCGGCCCCGGCGCCCGCAGGGACCTCGGCGGCACCGGGCGAGGGAGGGATGTGGCTGCCCTTACTTGAGCACGGATTGCTCCTTCTCCTCTTCCTTCTTCTGGCGGTCCATGACGGCCAGGATGATCTTCCGCTCTTCCTCCGTGAGGTGGCTGAGATCGGGCATCTCGGGCTGAGGAGCCGGCGGCGGCGGAGGCTGAGGAGGAGCAGGGCCGCCGCGGGGCCCGACAGGAGCCGACATGTTGGGCTGGAGCTCGGCACCGCTACGGGAAACACTGTCCTAACTCCGGCGGCGGCGGCGGCACCAGCAGGAGCGGCCGCCACCGGCGCTGAGAGAAATACATACAAATCAATACCCCGTAATCAATCAGCGCCTAATGACTGCCCCGCTGAAGAGGCAGCGCCCGGGGAGGGGCGGGTGCCCGGGCCCCGAGCTCGCACACGCCCGCCCGGGCCCCTGCGGCGACGGGGACGGCGACGAGCAGGGGGAGCGGCAGGGCAAGGAGGGACGAGGGCAGAGGAAGGGCCGGAGGCAGCGTGGGGCGAGCCGGGGGGGGGGGCGGGGAGGAGGGCCGGATGGGCACCAGGAGCCCTGCGGCTGGGGTCACAGCGAGACGATGCTGACCCCAAGCGCCGGCGGGAAGGCGGCGGGGACGGAGGCAGGCAGCCAGCGGCGGCGCGGCAGGAAGGCGCGGCAGGCGGCCGGCCGCGGGGGGCGAGGCGGCGGCGCGCGTGGGAGAGCGCAGCCCGGGCACCCGCGGGCGCGGAGCGGCGGGCAGCCCCTGCGGGCGAGCGCCGGTCCCGGCCGCCAGCCGCCGCTCATAACTCCCCGCCGCCGTCCACCGAGGGGGCCGCGGGGCGCCGCTCGCCGCCTCCCGCCGCCGCTGCTCCTCCGCCGGGCCCGGCCGCCGCCGCCTGTCGCCGCCTCGCTCGGCTGCTCCCCTCTGGGCTGCGGGACACCGGCCGCCTAACCCATGGCATCGCGCAGAGCCGGAGTCACGGGAGGGGGCTCCGCATCCGCCACCGCCACCCCCGCGGGACCAGCGCGACGCCTCTTCCTGCCGCGGGGGGGCCGAGGGGGCCCGGCGCCCGCCGCCTAGCGACGCTGCGCGGCCGCGGCGGCTCCGGGCGGCGGGGGAGGGGACGGGGGCGGTGCGGGGGGGCGCACTGCTATTTATTTATTTACAAAGGCACGAAAATGGATGCGATAAAAACCGCGCGAGGGAGGACGAGGAGGAGGCAGAGCGGGGGGAGAGGAGCCCGCTCGGAGAGCGGCCGGCCGGCCGGCGGGGGAGGAGCAGGGCGCAGAGACGACGCGGGCGGGAAGCGGCCGCGGGGCCGCCTGAGGGGAGGAGGCGGCGGCGGCGGCGGCGGCGCGCGCCCGGCGGGAGCCGCCGCCACAGGTGGAGCCGGGCCCGGCGCCGCCGCTTCCCGCCGGGCGCCGCCTCGGCCTCGCCGCGCCGGGCGCGGGGCTCCCGCCCCCGCAGGCCTGAAGCGAAGGCCCTGAAGGACAGCGACGAGCAGCCGACAGCCCCGGGCGGCCTGCTGCCCCCAGAGTAACTTCCCCTTGTTCTTAAGCAAACAGGCAGGGTGGGAAACCCACAGAGGTTGTAATTTTTTTTTTTTTCCTTAACTGGCCTTCAAAGGGGATCTTGCTGTTCGGTTTTGTGGGTGCAGCCTAACAGAGCTGCTCTTCCGTATATAACCTCTGTACTCGCCCTGGCTGGAGCATCGTGCAGCCGGCGCAAGGCGTAAGCGTAAAACGCGTCCTCGCGTACGTTTTGCCAGGTTTCTCCTACGCAGAAAAGCAGAAATGTCCTGATGAAGGCGGGCCAGGGCAGGGGTCCTCGCCCCGCGCTAGAAACAAGGCTGACTTGGGATAAACCGCTCACAAGGCTCTTGCTACCTGCTAGCCCACCTCAGCGGTCGTTTTGGTGGCGAGAACTAATTTCTGGAGAAGGAGTCATACAATGCCAAAAATGCCATCCAGCCCAAATTAATGGAAAGTAAGCGTTAAAAAAATGAATTCAATCCAGATCAGTTGGTTTTCAGTCTAGTTACTGGTAGCGTAGTTAGAGAACGACTCGGTGCTCTCACACATTTTGAGAGAGAACGCGTATTACGCGTCAGCCTTGGATATCATGTGAATGCCTGTACTTACAGGAAAGCGGTTTGGTAAGGTTTAGTTTGGATAGTTTGAAATCTCCACCATACATCATACGTTTCTAAGGCCAGCGCTATTTCTAATGGACTAGGGCATCAGCTTATAATCAGATGGGAAGGCCTGGGAGGGGGGGGGAAAAGAGAGTTTCATCTTCCTTAAACTCTCCTGGTCATCATTAACTGTGTTTCCAC
This sequence comes from Struthio camelus, assembly GCF_040807025.1. NCBI lineage: Eukaryota > Metazoa > Chordata > Aves > Struthioniformes > Struthionidae > Struthio > Struthio camelus. Next base: position 145,165,444 of record NC_090943.1, read on the forward strand.
AGAGAATAAATTCCAGATGCCGGTTCACTAACTAAAGAATGTTCCTCAGGAGATGCTGTGCTAAAGATTTCACTCATTTGGGAAGACAAGTCCTGGAGAAACAGATCACCAGAAGAACATGATAGGTGAGCTGCGATAAGGCAAGTTATCCATACCTACCTATATCACCTATATTCACTGATACTTAATTCTGTCCAAAAAGTGTCATTGGCACCCTCAACTGAAAGGAGACTGTTCCGTTTCTTGATGTAACTTCTCATTATTCTTTTATGTATAATATACCCTTTGCATACATATATTATATTTGAGCAGATAGCCTTATCAAGTAAACTATGTGATTTTCACCAAGTCCTCAAAGCATTCTGGTCTTCCAGTCAACATCACCTTCACCTTTCAGGCTGGATGCCAGCCTGCTGGCTTTCATCCAGTTCCTTGTTTCTTCCAGGCACTAGATAAATCTGGCATCTGAGTCAAAAAGAAAAGGAAACGTAGAACTGTGTGTCATCAAATTACCAAAGACAGTACAGTCCATTTCAATTTATAGATGTTGAATGGAAGAATTAACAGGACTGATCCTTTTGGGGAATGACATTTTATTCTGGGGAAGTGAGGAAAAAGAGAGATCACTCAATCGCTTCTAAGAGTAAGTAAAAAGAAATAAGCAGACCATTTTAACGCAATCTCTCCACCCTGCCAGGTTACACAGCTGTTTCAGAAATGCTTCATGCCATGTCTCAACCATAAACACCCAACAGTGTTTCGATCATAGCTGCGGTTGCGAGACATCACTACATTGCAGACTCAAGGGTCATCGTGCATTACTTCGTTCATCTGAATTTCTTTCCAGTGGAAATTTACCTCTGAATTTTCTGGATTTATAGTGTTGCTCTGAAATCATTTCAACAAGCTTGTGATTTTTCATCCTCAAACTAAAATGCCTGCTCTCAACATGACTGTAGAATTTCAAGAGCTTTCTTTTAATATTTGCCCTCTTCCCACTAAATTCTGTGCCACTAAAAGTCTAACTATAAACAAATAAATCCAGGGCTGGGAACTGTAATCCCCATATATTATCTAGTTATTTGCTTTGAAAGGATAAGAGGATTCAGAGCAGAAGTCATCCTGTGACTCACTGAAGAAATGGTTCTGTTTGACCTTTTTATGCTTCTACCTTCCCTTTCTTCTCATCAGTTCCACCTATCATTCTTCTCATTTCCCTGCAATTAAATAGAAACATTATTTGTTCATGTTCGTGTCAGGTTGCACAGAATTGTCTCATGCTGTTACTGCTATTTACATTACCCAGATGACATATTGATGAAAATACACTAGAGCAAACTTCTCTACCTACTCCAGAGTAATTGTGTCAACAATAATCTACAGTCAACCAACAACAAACGTTATTATGTAGTGTGCTCATTTATGGAACTTATTTTTAAGGAACACTAGTTTGTAATTCCCTCAGTAGTGAAACATCTGCAAATTCTGGCCTTCACTTTCATAGGTTGTGCCTCTGAGTGCTGTTCGTTTCAACTGTCGTTCTGGATTCACTATATTCTGAAAAATCAGATTCACATCCCCGTTTTACATTCTTCTTTTGGAATTGATCTCCCATTGTATAGCCTGCGACTGAAATTCACACCAGTTATATATCAGAGGTACCCAATACTTTCTTTTAGTGGCTTCTATAAAGTTATCTAAATGCATTAATACCAGCAGGTTTATTAATTCAAGTTTTCTGATACTCTTTTTTTCCTACTTTTTTCCATCTCTGTTACACAAGAGGGATTCCCAAGGAAACAATATTATTTCACCCTGATTTTATGTGTTGTTACAGCATGTATGTCTCTCACCATCCTTATTCGCATTTCTTTCCTCACAGCAACTACAAGAGTAAACAAATTGGTAGATTTGTCATTAAATTATGCTAAGTCTAATTCTTTCCTGAAAAGGTGGGGCTAACAGCTGCTTTATAATCTTTGGTACAAGGGAGAATTTCTCTGTAACTAGTTATTTCCTTTATTTTTGTCCTAAGTTGAAAAATTCATTTGGAAAATACCTTTATAAGGCTGATATGAAAAGAACATTGAAGTATTCTGCTATGGATTCTGCTATTCTATTCTATAAAGGAATAGAGAAAATTGGACACATATTCTTGATTGAATGCCTCCAGCGTTCAGACTCTCAGTGGATCAAATCAGATGTATGCCCAGCAAGAAATGCACCTTATAAGACTCTTCCTGGATGCATTTTGCAAGGAACTCCTCAAATTCCTCTCAAGGAAGCATAAATCTTTGTTTTGCAACAATCTGTGATTCCTGGTTCCTATTTTAAGTACTACAAAACCATCATTGACTGGTTTACTGATGCAGTCTTGGATCTTTCCCAGCCTTCCCCCGTCTAAATTGAGGAAGCTAGTAATATTGTATAACATCACCTACATTTTCCATCTGGTTTCTTTCAGGGGGGATTTTGCTTACTGTGTAGAATTTTTTTCTGCTCCTCAGTTTGATACTTCCCCATAAGGGATTTGAAGAATGCTAGATATTTTTGGATAAAAGTTAGTTTTCTGTATTTGTTACCTCTCACCTCTCATAAAAGAGGGTTATCCATAGTCTGTACAGTACTTCCCTACCTGTATGTCAAATACACTTGGTGAAATACCCCTTCCCAATTTCTCTGATGTAAATGATCTGTCTACAGTAGAGGAAAAAATGTTAATCTTTTAGCTAGTGCCCCCTAACTAGGGTTAGACAGGCGGCCATTTGTTTTCTGAGTGGAATACTTAATAAACATAATATCTAGGGTTTGGGAGTTTTTGTCCAGAACAGTTATACACACACATACACATTCATAAAATCATAATATGATCAATTCTAATAACTTTATCATGTCTCACCGCTGTAACTTCATTTAAATGGTTAGTCTGAAATATTCTCACTGAACTAAATGTGATATCTAATAAGCTAAATTAAAGGAATAGGTAAAAAAAAAGTCTTTACAGGATCTTAAACATACTCGTATTTCTGGCCAGATTTGTCTTTTCAATTTTGAATGTTGTTCAGTTAGTTGAAACTAAAAGGATTTTCTGAAAGAAGCTAAAAATTTCTGCCTAAGTACAGTTCTTCAGTTATACATTTCTCAGCGGTCTGTTAGATGTTTGACCCGTATAATCAATATTTCTGAATAACCAGGCAGTGTGTGAATTCCTCTACTCTAGAAGACCCTGATAACAATAAATCAAGGATTTTGTTTTCAAGAGTGTAGCAGTTCTACAGCTAATTTGGAAGAAACATACCAAAATCATACAAAAGTCTATATTTTTATTGGTCGCTTATTGGCCCCTTCACTGGTATTAAAAATTGTCCCCAAGTTAGGCACTTCGGTTTCCTTTTAACAGTTCTGGGTTGCCAGATACTATGCAGTTTTCCAAATCAGGAATACTGAGTATATAAAAATTATTTAATACATAGAGCAAGCGCTCATGTTATCACAGATGGTGCTTAGAGTTTTATCACATCTTCCTACAATTTATGGTTACTGCATTGTCTTGTCTGTTTTCTGCCTTGTAATCCCACTTCTCTGACCCCTGCTAATTTTCTGAAACTCAAGCTGCCTCAGAAGACTCACCAGTATTCTTCAGCCCCACGTGACTTTTTTTTTTTATTCAGTCATAAGATTGTCCTTCAGAGTTTGGGTACAGAGTATCCTGTACCAAATCTCAGGAATACATTCATTCTTATTGTGGTGACAGCTTGAAAGTCCCAAATCTCCTGACTTTATACAAGAAACGTGAGTTTATCCTTTTTTTTAATGGAGTCTACCTTGTGATTCTGTCTGTGTAAATTCATTGTTCATTATTAAAAGTAATAATAATAGTCTCAATTATTATGAATAATAATGAACAACAATTCCTTATTATTTTGACAGTAATGCCTAGAAGGCCTAGTCCAGTATCAAGACCCCAATGTCCTAGGTATTTATAGAAAAATAGCACAGACAACAGCCCGTTGCCACAGGAAGCCCAGAGTCAGAAAGCCATAGACAAAATGCAGCTGGTGGGTAACAGGTAAATGCAGTGTGTTGAAGCCTTGACAGCAATAAGATAAAGTTAGCAACACTACATAAATGGAAGATAACTGGTTTTTCCCCAGACATCATCATAAGACCATCTTAATCTAAACAATTTTCTGTCCTCTAGGCATCTTGCCGATTCAGTGTTCAGTCCCATTTCTAATCCATTAAGTTGGCTTGCCTCTCAGGATTAAAGTTTTGTTAAGGGTAGATATCTGTGTTACAGGTAACATACATCACAGGCTGGTTATACGTATCACAAAGCCATGCTGCATGTAACTCGAGGCAGTGTAAGAGTTAGTGATAAACTTGGATGAAATCCAAGCAAACTAGCATAAAGAGCTGCACTGTTACAGCACCTAGGGTATCTCAGGCACATCACTATAATATGACTAGGGTTTGGATGATTAAGGCATTTTAATGTCTGTGACCTCAGATGAGGTTAAATTAATCTTTAGAGAAATATAAAAAAAGATGCTTTTGTAGGAGGAGGGGTACTGCTGGAAGAGAATTGTTTAAACTTGTCCACAGTATCACAACAGTAGGAAGTGCAAAAGGTGCTGCATATCGATTCAGTGGAGACGGTGATGTCCGTACCTGCAAAACCAAACTGTTACTGAGATTCCTCATTCATTGCACCCATTTTAAGTTGAGGCCTCTGTGTTGGTGAGAGATAGAAAACATTGGTTTCACTTCACTCGCTTTTTTCAAAATCCAAAACCAGCTGGGCTTTAGCAGTTTGGATTTTCAAGTAAGGTTCATTCTCACAGACCTGGAGTATAGCAGCTTTGATAATGAAAACATGCCTGAAAGGGATGGTAATTAAAGCTTAGCATATGGTATTTTCTGTCTAGAAATCTACCTGTCTAGGTTTCACATCTGCCAAATGACTAGCAAATTAATCAGGAACTTCAACTAATTCAAATAATAGGTAAAAGCAGAAGTGGTAGCACTGCTAAACTGCCTCTAAAAGCATAGGGGGAGAGGACACTTTTTTTTTTTCCCCAAGCAAAGAGTCTTTCTTCACAGTTTTAGCTCCCAGTACATGAAGAAAGGAGTCAGTATTTCGTGAAAGTTCATTTTATACTCCAGAGACAGAAGGCAACTAGAATGACAAAAGCTAATACGTAATTGGCCAACAGCCTATTTCTTACGTATTGAGATCATTAGCACTCATTTGACACTTTCTAGTACTTTTTTCCTGAAAAAAATCCCCATGACACTGGCTGGCACACCTCTGATAAAATCAAACACATAGTACAGCATGAAAAGTTTACGAAGAACAATATTAATCAACATTAATCAACTCTGTCATTTTACTAGGCTAAGGGAAAAATTGCATTAGGCCAAATTAGAGTCAGCAAATGCCTGATGCCACTACAATGCCTCCTTTGTGTTTTGTTCTCCAGAACAGAGTTCTGCCATACATTAAAAAAAAAAACACATATGGTTAAAACAAGATTCATTCACTATGTACACTAATATCATTATCACTTAATAATTATAATTTATTTCCTAATAAGGAGGAAATAAAAACATTTTAAAAAGAGATCCATGTGCACAAAAGCTTCCTATTTTTACTAGCAATATTAGTCAGTCTAAGAACATGTATGACCTTTGACCACAACTATTACCTTCCCTGAGATACATAGTCTCATACAAGTGAATGTGAAAAATAAGTTAGATGTGCTGAAAGACAGCAAAAATAGTTGAAATATTAATAGATGATAACTTTATGTTTTTGCTCTTGTTTCCAGCTTTTCCTGAGGTGGAATAAGAGGCAGCTTGAAAACATCATTTCTATCTGTTTTCCGGATGGACAGAAAAGATGTTGTCTAGGCAGAATTGTCTTGAGACAAAGGAGGCAAGGGACGATGGGGAAGAGGTAATAAAATATGACCTAGCTGCTGACATTTCATCTTACATTTCAGAGAAGGACATAAAAAGAAGTGTAGTGAATTTCCTTCTTCAAATGTAAAAGGACTTGTTTCAGTCTTAATGTGCCGTGAGCTAGTAGCTCAGATATCAGCTGTTAAAGCCAGCCTTGTCCTAATATAAAATTAGTGGAATATTCTTTCAAAAGCAGTTTTCTATGAGTTGGAAAGGAAAAGAGCACAACCAGCAACTATTCTAATATTTAGAAAGTAAACAATACTGAGCTAAAACTGCTGCATAGCCTATATTTCATTAAGCAGCATGCTGCAGCTCAGGTTAGTGCTACAAATTTGACGTGCCAAAAGGCCAAAACAGGACGCTTGGCACAGAAAGATTTCACAGCCTCATCTGTACTTTTACGTGGGGAGGAATTCCACGGCAAATTTCTGCCGTCTCTCCCTGAGCAAAACAGTGCAAGTATTGAAGCTTTCTAGCATCGGCCGCACTAGTGGACTGAATTTGTTTTGCACTTGAATTCAAGGGGCCAATAAATCCACTGAGTGTGCAAAAGCAAGAAGCTGAACCTTAGCTACACTGAGGTTCAGATGTTTACAATTACTGCAGTAATACAATCCTGTCCTAGTAACGCTTGCCTCATTACTGTTGTATTTCTCCCCAAAATGGGCTAGATTAATAGTCTTTTTTATTCTCCACCAATATATTAGAAGCAAAGATGCAAAGAAAATCCTCTAGCTATTTGGGTGCATTCTTCCCTCCATGTAGGTCTTGTATATGAGTTGTTCTGATGTAACTATCTTTCTGTGAGTGTATTTTCCCCTGTGCCAGCTATTTCAAAGGACAGTAAGCAAAAAGTCATCCATAACAATTGGTGGCATTTTATTGGTGATGCTCTGGATTTCATAGGTAATCACCTCTCATACACATTTTCAAGAGCATTAATGGCTGTTAGCAGTTCAAAAACCATAAAGTAACCTGTAACATACCCAAGTCCAAAACTCAGTGGTAAGAGGCATTAAAAAAATGAATTAGATATGGAAGTGAGGCATTGTTTCTTCTTTGAAAATCACTGTGGCCCAAGAGGAAACGTAGGGCACATCAGCATTTGATAAATCAGTGTCAAAACCTGGTTACTCTTCAGCTCATCAAGTTTCAATGAAATAGCAAGCTGCCTTCTCTAAGGAAATCAGTGATTTACACCAGTGACAGAGCTGTTCTTCTACTTTGCTCTCACTAACCACACAGACTATGGATCCAGTTTCCAGGTTGCAAGTTGAAGCTTTACCAACAATTTATTTGGTGCCTCCACCAAGAAAAACAAATAAAACCCCACAAGATGGAACATTTCATCTGACTTCAAAGACAACCTACTTGAATACAAAAAAAAATGTCATTTAGGGCATTGCAGCAGAAAATGGATAACCTCATTTCAGAATAGGCTGCTAGATTTTGCCATTCTGGCTATTACTCAAAGCACTTCAGTTGGCCAACACTTGAACATTCCTGTTACAGAGGAAAAAGCTAAGCCCTTTACCTCCTTGAGCAGATACAACATAAAATTTCAAAAATGAAGCGCCGCATCTAACCTGTGTTAGCAGAGTATTGCAAAACAGCTGACGATGTCACTGGTGACTCCTAGAAAGCAGTGCAGAAATGTCGGATACACGCTTCTTGTGTGCCTCAGAAAGAACCGTTTCTCCTTTCTAGTTAGAAAGTTGTCTCCTGTGACTTTGTCCACCTGGTGTAGCATCTTAACCTTTTATATGCTTCTCTGCTTATACTGCCCTGAAGCCTACACTGTTACTGCCATGCTTTAGTACCTTGCAACTATATTACTCCATTGCTTTATGTCCTGTTTTTTCCTGTATTGGTACATACGATGAGAGGCTGACAAAGACATCTCAGCTTTACTGTGCCCTTTCACAGAATAGCTTAAAGAGGAAAAGGTTAACCTGTTCATTGCCTGATTCTATTATTTGATATGGAGGAATATACTGTCCCTTTATATAATGATGCCCACGTGTGCATATCAGTGATATTTTGCTGCATTCAAATCCTCATGCTCAGAGTAGCATAAAATACCCCGTTTTTATTTACATTAATATTTTCCTATTTTGTGCTATCTGGTTTGTATGCCTCTTCTCCAATTTTTGGTATAATGAATTCTACATTGTTCTTGAAAAAGAAGAAAAATCAATGCCAATTTTTTTCCCCCAAATGGTGACGTTACATGAAGTAAAAAAATACATGACAACAGTGTAGGGCGCAACAGGGCTAATCATTGGAGAAAGCAAGATCTGGGGTGAGAGGAGGCAACATTTGCATGACTCAAGAAGGAACAGAAATTTCTACAGGGCATAGATTCATGAGTCAGAACCACATATAGAAAATAAGCAACAAATTTTGATTTATAGAGATATAATTCTATTGAGAGTTTCTGTTAACTGGACCATAAAGTATCTGTGGTTTACAACATCACTGAAACCTCTTGTTCATAACAGTTCATTATGCATCTGTATTTTTCTTCACATTCTCACAAAAAGTTAGCTGCATCTCTGAAAATCTGTAGGAATCTCTTGAAGGATCATGCTGAATACTAAAATGCTGAAAGGAGATAATTTACCAGATTTCTGGTCACATGCTATTTTGAAGCTTTTTACTTCAAAACAATATATGAAGAAAAAAGCATGATAAAAACAATGATAAAGTAGTCTACCAGGCAACACACAATAGTTGTACTATTTTCTATGTAAATAAAATCAGGGGATAGTTGAGCATAGGATTTTCAAAATCCTCTAAGCACCAGATATGAACAGATAGAGAGGCTAAATTAACCTGCTTAATCCTATGCTGCAATATTAATACTGCAATACTGATACTACAGTATAAATTGCCAGAATTATGCTGAACGTATGCACACACACCCCACACACATACAGAGGCAAACACACATTTCCCCATTTCTGAAACTAGTACCTTACTGTGTTAGGGTTGCTTAGGAGACTCTCTAATCCGAAGAGTTATGTCAGCAGGATGATGCAGGCTCCTGACAGGTCGACCAGTGCTGGGTACATCAAAGATAGAGGCCAGACGGGAATGAATCTCTGATTCCGCAAGAGTGGGAGGGCAAGGCTGACCGCCTCCCTCTCTAGAAACATTACTAGCAATGTCTTCACTTTGTCTCCATGACAATTTCCATCTCAGCTTCTTGGATTAGTGGCTAGTCCCAAATGAATTTGTACGACAAGCATCGGTCCAATCCTGCCTCCGCAAGAAGCTGGTGTCTTGAAGTAGCTGCTGCTCCAGAGTCCCTCTATGTTATGTATAAGATCCTGGCAGGTACGATGCTTCAAGCTGGAAAAATCAGCTCAAGTTATAAGGGAGATGGAAAATTACAGTATTGATATTCTCAGCATGAGTGAGTACAGATGGTCAGGAACAGATTGTATCAAATTGAAGAACAATAATAAAATCATGAACTACTCAGGTTCCCCAGCTGGAGGAAAAGAGAGCTGCATTGATCATGAGCGGCACTGTGTAAAGAGCCATACTAGACAGATCAGGAACCAACTAGCAGCAAAGGAGCAGGTAATACAGTTCAAGGTAGTATGCAAGGATGAAAACCCTCCAAGTGCTACTACCTTACAAACCTGCCTTCTAAAACCTCCCACAGAAGCTCATTAACAGCAGCATACCCACGTTGTCACGTGTAGATATGGATGGGAGAGTAGGGACAGATAAATATGGACCGGGCAACACGACTCGGTGCCTGGAATTGGTTCACATAGCAGCACTCATGAAGAACTCATGCAACTTTGATAACTAAATCATCTGTTGGTGGCAAGAACATATGTGAGTACCACATATGAGTTGCCATCATGAAAATTAAATGGATTTATGGATTTTCAATGTCAACTTTAAAAAAAAAGATTTTCCACAACGACAGGCATACTTTCCAGCTTTGACATAAAAAATTTTGAAGCTCTTCAGTAAAACATATGTTAATAGAACTAAGATTTTACTGAAAATTTTTGACAGCTAGAAAAAGGAAGGATGGGTCACTGCAATGCTAATGACTGTCATCATCAAAGAGGGACAGGCCAAGCAGAACCTCCCAAATGCTCATGGCAAAATGGGATTAACAAATGGAAAAAGGGAATACATGTTTATCAAGAAGAGACAACCACACCGAAAGGCAGCAAAATCAGGGTTTGTGACGGTTGTATTCCAACCACAAAAAGTTTGCTGGTGATTTTAATTATAGCTAGAATGAATTAATAAAAAACAAATGAGAAAATACTCTCATCATCCAAAACCAAATTAAAGATGAGCAGGAGACTCTCATTGAATGCTAAAACTGCCCTATCACCTGAAAAAAATTCACGCTGGATAATTTGAACAAGATATTAATTGTGAGAAAATCATCTTCCATTAAAGTGAAGACAGATGTAAAAAAGTTGAAGTACTATAAGGCACAACGCAGGGTAACACAGATCTGATCTGCTCCAAGCAGGCAGTAAAAAGGAACAGAAAATGATGCTTTAAATCTTAAACTGAGTACAAGAGAATGAGTCCGCTGTGGAAGAATGAAGAACAACCTTAAAAAAGTTACTTAAAAGACAGTTTTAGTGACTATGAAACTGACATAGCATCACAGTCCTCTCAAGAAAATTCTTCTCCATGCTTATGCTGAATTGGGTTTGCAATATTGCTATATCTCCAGCTACTTTTATCAACAACAGGTTGTTTTTGTCTTGCCTGATCTTTTACTGACCATATTTTCAAACTGTGCAATATCACCTAACAACAAAAGCACAAATGCAACAAATGGCACGTACTGAACACCCTAGATTTTGTCAACTTTCAGAGAACTGTCAGAGAGAGTCTCCCTGAAATTTCTCAGTGATGCCCTGTACAATAACCAGAAAATGTTGCAGTTTCATTAACACATCAAAGGGGCCAAGATCTCTAACCAGATAGTTTGGAGTTAACACTGAATTTACTGTATTGTTTTTTGTTGCCTTTAGTTTCCGGAGGCAACTGATCTTCAAGGCAGACAGTGCAATTCTATGGTCAGGTCGTGCACTTGGAGATCTGGACTTGGCTGTGATATGCGTCTTCTGAAGACCTCAGTAAAAACCATGCAGCTAAAGAACCACCCCCTGTCAGAACTGAATAAAACATCCTAAAGTCACAAAGTCAAAGGAAAAGGTTGTGAAAATAAGTGTGACCTCAGATGATTCTGTTGCTCTGTAAGAGGGAAGTCTTGAGAACTGTTATTAACTCGCTTACCAAAACAGCAACTTTTGCAGGATTGCTTCTGTAAGAAAATGACTCACATGAAAAGCATTGCTTTTCAGTGGCTAGCCTCCAAAGGGAAATCTAACACCCCCCCGCAGTAAGCTAGGAATCTTTGGTAACTATGCGTTAAACTTACAACTATGGGTCAAGATTACGTAATGGATGGAAATTTGCTTTCAGTGTTGGTATTACCCTTGGTTATTCAGAGAAAAGTAGTTACACAGAACAAACTATGCTGGGGTCTTGTCTCAAGACACACAAACCTGGGCTGCACCTGGAAAGCATCGGGTGTTCAGTGATGCTATGACTACGCCCTGGAGTGAGGAAGTGAGAGAAAGCCAAGCAAACCAGAGACATTCCCAGCAGTGTTAGCTGAAGCAGAAGTTTCGCAAACATTTGGAAAACCATGAAGGCATTGGCTTGTGATAGTACAACTTAAAAGACAGCTGACCTCTACGTTACACTTCTGATGATATGAAAAGTGGGTTGGATTAAGACAGACCGATACAATGAAAATCGGACTGATCTGCAGTTTCTGCCTTCAGATCTCTTTCTGTGGAAGATTTAATTGGTTAGTTTAGCATTCCACTAACCCATCCCCGCGTTTCAGCTCTTCCCATCTTGTGAATTAAGTTCTTGGCTAGTAAACATTTCTACCAAAACTTTCTTTCAGTAGACTTTTTTTTTTTTTGTTTGGAGCATTTAGTTCTAATTCGTTCTGTCTCATTTTTTCATGTCTATCACCATAAATGCATCCCTTAGCATGACTACCCAATTGAATTTGACTCAGTCCAAAATTCACTATGACATTTCTACAACATACAGAGCTCAGTGAAAATCTGTGTCTAGCGCAGCTCACATAAAAGAGTCTCTACAGAATAAGGCACAAAAGCCATAAAGGTTTTTGTCTTTTGAAGCAAATTACCACACATTGTCCACAATTTCAGGATTTGTCACTGAGCTAGAATCCTACTTTTATTCTTTTGATTCCTGGGGGGAAAAACCCTTCTGATTAGACATTAGTTTTAAATCACATTTAGGGACCCTATTACCGTATTAAGTTTATTCCACAGTTTGACATCAATATCATAATCCATTTACCTACTCCATGCTGCTTTAACTTTTGATAGTGAACATTTTCTGTTCAAGATGTTGTATCGAAGCAACTGGACAGCCATAACTGACAGGATTATGTAAAAACAGTGGCTTATCATGAATGCCCTAACATTTTCTGATTTTAAATACTCACTTGAGAATGAGGCAACTGCAAATATTGCCAGTGGTTTTGTTTGCCAAGGTTATATTTTGCCTTAAGTGATGCAAAAGAACACAGGCTCCATTCCTGAAATAGCTAGTCTATAAATATGATACCTTCAGATATCCAGCTGAGCCAATGAATCTTTTAGCCTTCAGACTTAAATGCTGGATTATCCCATTTGTGAAAAAAAATAAAGGTAGGCATTTTAGATATTTTGCCTTACATACTTATGGCATAAGAGAGAGTGATTTTCCTAGTCTTTACTCAAACTGAGTGAGAAAACTGCTGACATGTTCCGGCCTTTCCCATCTGTGACTTGTAACTCCCCCAACTCCTACCAAGCCAAACCCCACCCCTTTTGGCCAGTCTGCAAAACCTTGTTATAATCTGGTAATAATCCTTCCACTTCTGAGGTGTTCCTTTCTTCTGATCCTCCAAGTATTTTGTTACCAGGTTTCCTCTCCCTTAATGCTTCCCAAGGACTACGCACACCATAAGCTCCATAGTTTGTAGGCATCTAAAAGTGATTAAAGCAACCAGATGCCTTTCAGTGCTTAATGATCATAACTTTGAAGGGGTTTAGCATAATGTTCCACTACTTAATACTACATAGTGGAAACATCCATAAGAAAGAAGTATTTCTGTTTTCTGTTCAGCTAAAGCTAAATGATATAGCAAAGTCAACGATCACCATACACACAAAGCAAGCACTTCAGAGGTGCTCTTTAAGGAAGCAGGAATGTGGAGAGAGCAAGACAAGGAAAAGGAGGGAAAGAAAACTTTACTGGTGGAGAATCCGTAATTCTCTGATAAAACCGATTCTACAAATACAGAGAAGTGTTTTTATCCTCAGATCTCATTCAACTCCACTCTAGATCCCAAAGTGCAGGAAACAGCAGACAGTTACTCTCTCAGGACAGTGTAGAAGAAAAGAGAAATGAGTAATCACAAAACTGTTGCTGTCTAGCTACCCAAGAACATTTGCTTGAGATCGTAAAAGGAGGAGTGCTCAGACTGAGACACTGCAGCCTTCCAGTAGTGAAACTGGATTCCAAAATACTGTCAAATACTGTTTGGGGAATACTGGATCACGCTCACCTTTGGTAACCACCCCCGTGAATCACTGGAGCTATTACTAAGACCAAGACAAAGCCTTTCTACTCAGACTAGAAGTACTGTGAAGATGCTGTATGATTTTTACATACAGTTTACCTACTTCGTACAGCAACAGCAACACACTGCCTTCTTTTCTCAACTGGCATATGCTTCCGTCTCTCTCTCTGTCCATTGAATAGGAAAGCTCTTAGTTCTGGCATTTTAAAATTTAAACTGTTTATTTCTTTTTAAACTAGGACCACTAAAGACAAAGGTTCATTTGAAGTTGGTAAGGTTTGGCTCCATCAACACATGAACTACACAGGAACACTTGTCTTATGCAAGTGTTTGATCTAACGGCCTTTCTTAGCAGAGGAAACAAATCCCCTTTCCCCCTGCTAACTCCCTGCATGCACTTTTACTTTGTGCCATGACACACGAACAAGCATTTATGCGCTATTTTGCAAATTCGAGGCATTTTTTCATGTCACTGAACAGAAATTGGTTTCTGCAATAAAGCTATCAGAAAAAAAAATCAGATCTTCAGCTTTAAAGAATTCTGTTCTGCTTGAACACAAGTCAGAGACTTGGGTGTGAGTTTTGTGATAAATACATGAGTCCAGCATGTCTTTTAAATCTATATTAAATCTGTAGTTTTCGATCATACTGAATTTTTAAAATCACATTTTTACAATGATGGTCAAAATACTATCTCCATGCATTTATCTTAACCTTCTTAATAATCAGCAATCGTCCTTTGTCTGCAGCCAGATCTTTTTTACCCACACAAGACCTAGAAGTAGAAAACATGATGCAACATGCTATAAATGCCCAATCATCTCCGTCCACCTGCCAAGAACACAGCATTTGCATCTGTTGACACAGCTCCAGACTCAGACAAAATGAAAACACTGAATATACTAACGTTTACTTATATTTTAAAAACTTTAAAAAATCAAGATCTTCCACTTTTTATCCCAAGATCCATAGAGATCCCAGATCAAGCTTTCAAGGCACAGAAAAAGTGCAGCTCTGCTTAAAGGCAATGAGAATAGTAATTACTCATCAGCCTTCAAATAAGTGCTTAAGTTTGTTTCCAATCGCTTATAAAGGACATGATCTCCAACTTAGAGGAGAAAAGGAGTGAGGTATTATTTTACTTTAATATAGTATGGAATGCCAGTTTCAACAGATTTCAGTTGATGGCATTTGAGCTACGATCTTTGATTTTGTCCTAGATTTCTTCATCTATCTTCTTAAGTCCCAGAAACCCCAGATGAACACAACACAGCCTTTTCTTTCTAATTAAAGTCCATCTTCTTCAAATGCCTTTCCATCTTTCTCCAGTATAACATTGAGCTCTTAAGTTTCCCACAAACTATTTTCCACAGAAACTTCTTTGCCCTCAGTTACAGAACCTCATTCGTCTTTTCTTCACGGGGTTTTAGACTTCTGTGATGCTGCATAGCAGACAACAACTTCTAGAACGTGCTGTAAAGGTTACCGATTTTCCAGTACCGGCGAAAGGAAAAACTTGTCAGACTGCACTATGCTTAGGAGTACCCATGTGACTTCAATTTCAAAACGACAGTGACACAGTTTTAAAGGATTAATTTCTGTCCTACATGCAAGTTTGCACAATAATTTGCAGGTTTCTGATGCAGAGCATTTACTTCAGCCCAGCACTTACTTTGCAATTACCAGAAAACCAATATGTGCACCTGCTTTCCCCACAGGCTGTGAATGGACTGCACCCACCCATACTCACACATCCATCTGCCCCAGGTTGCTCTCCTCCTTGCCATCATGCTTCCCCATCTCCATTTGCAGTATGCCCTACTCTGCCTCACTGGCATCTTTCTCACAGAAAAGCCCCACTCCTTTCTTCTAGAAACTCTCTGGAAGACAGAAGGCCTGGTGGAAGACTTTCACATCTTAGAAGTTATTTTCACTACAGTCATCCTTTAAAGTGAATAAATCTTCAGGTATTCAGGTAATTAATCTTACTCATTTTGAGATGGTAAATGTCAAAAGAGATGTAGAACTTCTTTTATTGCCCTAAGACCCTATATCGAAATAGTAGTACTCTATGTATGCAAAGCATCTTTACAGTTTTTCCTATTCATTCTCTTGACATTATTTTGTTCTAAGCAACCCCTGACTGTATCAAACGAAATAATAACACAAATTAAAAAAATCCTTTTCAGCACCATCTTAAATATAAAGAAAAATGTTTTGAGAAACTGTGGATGCAGCTACATCTACAGAAAAGTTATCTTTAAAAATGTTATTCCCAAATCTTATTCATGCACAAACATATACAAATAAAATAAATATTTACAAAAACAACCTGTAAGTTAGCTCCTCCATATTAAAAGTCATTGCTGCCACTTGATTTAGCCTGTATTGGATTGTATTAAGTCAATCAATACTTTTGTGTTATTACGTGCCCATACAGCTAAATAGGATGCAGCCATATGGGAAGAGCAAGCTCAGTCTTCTAGCAGATGTTTTCAAATTAAAAATTGAAACAGGTCCATTAATTTTGAATTGTACCATTACATATTAATACAGGTAAATTCATTAATAAGTGAAACAACAAAGTAATGAGGCTGATAAAGAGGTTATATGGTCCCAGAACGGGCATTTGCTGAAGAATAATCATTCCAGATGGAAACCACCATTTGACTACCTCTTCCCTTCATTTCTCTTTTATTAAAGATGTTGTATTTTATAAATATGATATACGTTTTCATGTACAATATATTCCATTTTAAGAGCTTGACGTCAATTCATTCAATAAACTGGTAATTTCTTTAAATTGACAAAAGTACCTCTAGCTAAGATCTAGGTAACTGATACAGAAACACCCTTTTCAAAACATAAGCCCTTTCAACGCAGCACTACTGTTGCTTATTACTTAGTTAAATCAAAACTTTTATCACAAACCAATTCCATGCACCAACCTTCACTATCTTAAATAGTAGTTTCATTAAGATAAAATCCAAATTTGCTAAATATTCTTCTCCAAGCTCTGCATTTGTCTCCCTAATTTCACACTTTTCTTTGGTTTTGCTCATCTTCAACCTGACCACCTCTGTGTGTGATTCTGACCAAATCTAAATAATCACAAGTGAACTAGCTGACTTTGGTGTCCTGATGTTATAAATTATACAAGAGCGAGAAGCTTTGAAAATCCTAATACAGTTACCTAAATAAGGGAGAAATGAATCCTGAGAGTAACTATTTCTCTCCACCAAGTACAAAGAGAAATCAGGTATACCCAAGCTGTTTACCATGTTTGTACCGTAGACATCTACAGTTAAGGAAGATGAATTCTACTGCAAGTGTCACTATGTTGGCCCAAAAAAGAGGACCAGAAGGCACTACAAAGAACGACATTTTCATATCATAAAGCGTGTTAGATTATCTGACTAGAGGTTAAGCAAATTAAACACAAAGACATAGCAAGGATCAGAAGAACAATTAGTGAAAATGGAGCACACTGAATTGCTACTCCTAAAACCATCAGAGAATGTTAGACCATTGTTCCTGGTGTGAAACTGCAGTAACATGAGTAAAGGAAATTCTGGAGTGCCAGGCAAATGAGGGGGATTACTGCCTGAGGGGTATAGGACTGGGCCTGTTCAGCCTGGAGAAGAGAAGACGGAGGGGGGATCTGAAGGGAGGCTATAAAGAGGATAGGGCCAGACTCTTCTCAGCTGTGCCCAGCAGTAGGACAAGAGGCAACAGGCACAAGCTGAAACACAGGAAGTTCCATCTGAACATAAGGAAAGCCTTCTTGACTGAGAGGATAACAGAGCACTGGATTGCAGAGGTTGCCCACGAACGCTGTGGAGTCTCCTTCCTTGGAAATATTCAAAACCCAATTGGACACAATCCTGGGCAACATTCTCTAGGTGACCCTGCTTGAGCGGAGGGGGGTTGGACTAGATGATCTCCAGAGGTCCATTCCAACCTCAACTGTTCTGCGATTCTGTGACTTACAGGATAGAGGGGAAAGAGAATTTAGGGATAGAACAGAAATAAATTGGGGTTGTGTAAAATTTATTACAAGATATTTTCAGGGACTGCAGGAATGTGCGAGACTTATTATGAGACCTTTAAGGAAAACATCAAAGGTGGGGTAAAGGCAGAGAGCAAGGTGGATTGGGGAGAAACAAGCATGGAAAAAATAGAGGGGAAAAAGAAGGATAAAGGGGGTCAGTCACACGTAAAGAGGTTGCTGGTTACTGCACTTCTATGCCTGAGCCTTGTATTCATCACTGCAGTCTGGCCTGTGTTCTTAGTAAACCTCATTTCTAACCGTTTTGTGTTTATGTATGTGTCAAAGCTAGCAAATTTCAAGTGGGACTAGCCAATGAGTGGGACAAGAGGAAGTGAGTACCAGCAACTGGAGTGGGACCACAAAGCTGAGGGACTTGAGAGTCCAGGGTCCAGCAACTGGGGAATAGCAGGGGCTGGATGCCAGTCACTAATGGTCTACCAGCTACCAGAGAAACCCTATTGTGCACCCTATTGTTCCAGTGGTGAACTACAGCCATGACCAGCTGGAAAGGAGAAGCAGGACTGAGCTGTATGAAGCAAGTGTAGTCTGTGTTAATCCAGGTGCCGGTAAAAGCTCTGTTCTCTGAATGAGTGTGTGGTGGGTCACGTGCAGTATATTGTTTGTACTGTGCAGACACGCACACAGTATGTGTGCACATAGGTAGGTATATGTGTATTGGGAATGTGTGTACAGGCTTGCCGCTGGCTGGACCCAGGGACACAGAAGCCCAGCAGCCTCACATCCCGCAGGCTGGGATGGGAGAAAGCCCCAGGCCCTGAAGCCCATCAGATTCAACTACCCAAAACAAAGCGAAGAATGCCCACAAGGACTCTGACAAAAAGCTTGAGTAAAAATCTATTTACTTGGTCTAAACTCTTATCTATTTCCATATAATCCTCAGAAACCTGAATGGCAGTGTATCTTGTTCCAGATATCTAGAACATACACAGAGTAAAATAAATCATTTTATTCAAATATCATTATGTAGCCTGGCTACAATAAAACAGGTGTAGACTCCATAGGAAATCTTTATCATGAAGCAGCTCAAATTAACCAAAGCTATGAACATTGATTTAAATAATTCTGTATCAAAGAAGTTATTTCTCTTTTGAAACAGACTTTAAGTGGAATAAATATCTTCCCAAACACAGAATACATACAGAAATTACTGCTTTTAATAAGTAGCAGGTATGCCGACACTGTATTTGCTTCAGAAAACAGTCCACGATTTTTCCCTGCTAGATCAACCATAACAAAAACTTGAAGACAATTGTTAGCAGTTTCCTTGTGTTTTCTGCATCTTAGTTGAGCCACATTTAATAATAATTAAAAAAAAGCTAAAGATTTTACTCCGCCTACAACCTCAGTATGCATACATGCAAAAACATGCATCCATACCCTTATATAATAATTTAGGTAAATTTAGGTAACTCCTTTAAGGTGATTAAGAAGAAACCAGATTACATCTCAAATCTTTCGGGGGCAGGGAGGAGACTAAGAGCTCCAGCTTCTTTAACACAAATTCTACACCTTTTCAGTGATGGCCTATGACAGACTTGTATAAGCCCTTCTTGTAAGCACAGAGCTACCACTTAGGAACTATCATATTTAGAGAAATAAAATTCTCTCAAGTATTGTGGCACTATCTATTTTCGGTGGACAACCACAAAGTGTTGGAGACTAACTGTAAAGGTTTACAAAAGGACCGTTTTAACAAGCCAACAGCAGCTAGCACAACAAAATGCAAGTCCACAACTAGGGCTCCTCTAAACAGACAAAAGTGCAAACAGCACCTGCAGAATCCCAGACAACTAACTTGCAACTAGAAAACCCCAGCCCATACCTACATTGATTTTACAACTAGCACGTCCCTAGAAGTCATAGTAAGACTTGATTTTGGAAAACAGACTTTTTCCTGGAATGCTAAGAGACAGTGCCCCACTTGATACAACCCTACTTGATGACAAGGCCAAGATCTCTGTACAAGATCACACCCACTGAATTTGGAAAAGGAAAGGAAACAATTTCCAAATACACCAGTCTCTAAATATTCTGACCCTAAACTTTAAAATTCCTTTTTTCAGTACACTGTTAGATCTCTTTAGCAACAGTTTGAGCTGACCTTAATCCTTCAAGTTGCTCCACTTGTTGGCCTGTTTGAAATCAATAGTGCAAAAACTCTTAGCACATCAAGAGATTCTTTGGCCTGTCCATTCCATGCAGCAGAGCCTCACAGCTACAGTACCTTGTGATGTCCAAACTAGCTCCAGAACTGAATGCTTTGTAGTTGAATTCAGAGTTTTGCACCCAAGCCAAAAAACTCCAAGAGGCAGGATTTGTTCACACCAGAGGTTAACATGACTTAACTGCACTACTGGGATCCAAAGGTCTGAAAACAAAACCAACAACCAACTACACCAACTCAACCTCAACTGAAAAGGCTGAAAATTTTTGTCAAAATGCAGAACATTAGTCTGGCTTTGCAAATTGTTCAGGATTTGCTACAGCTGTGTCATAAGCCATACTTTGGACAGCACATTCTCCCTCAATTTTCTCACTGTTCCTGGAAGGAAGTAAATTCCATTTGGCACAGAGCACATCATCATGTTAGTGCAACAGACACATGGCCAGCATCACTCTTTTCCCTGATCTGTTCTACCGCTTCTCATAACCCTACAGATCTTCAGATCTGCTTCTCTTCCCACCCCATAAGGAAAGTGAACCAAAGCGTAAAAGACGCATTATGGCCTCTTGTTACCAAACAGCCATAATTTTGGCTCAAGGTGATACTTCCAAAGTAAAAAACAGAAAACAAGTTAAATTACAGAGTTAATTCCAATAGGGTTCATAACATATTTGTTGTGCACAAACTTAGGAGTAGTTACAGACTGCATAGTAGTGCAACGGCTGAAAAAACAAATCCTTTTGTACAGAAAATGTTAAATAACATTAAAAATAAAAGATGCCTACCAAGAATCTATCATAATATTTATGGTCATTAAGTATCTTGCATTTCTGCAAGAGAAGGCTTCAGCCTAAGAGGCCTAGTTGAATTCTGGCACAGTTTTCTGTTCTTCTGAGCACCTTTGTATCTTCAGTAAAAAGCTAAGTCTATCCCAGTGAAAGAGAAGCAAAGCATTTCTCACAAAAATGGTGAAAGAGCTTTGGGGCTGCAGGTAACTTTAGAAATATGAAGCTCCTATTTCTTAATACAAGCTTTTAAGGAAGCTTGTAATAAAAACTCATCTAAAGAAGTTTTGGGGTTTTCTAAAACCTGGATGAAGGATGACATAAGTTGTATAAGTTTTAAATAAGCTAAACAGAAAAGATATTTATTCAAGAAAGTCATTATTAGTATTAGCAACTTTAACAGTCTTTGAAGTTTTGTCGAGTCCTGTAACAACAGTTAAGAACACAGAACAAAACTCTAAATATGCTTACAGAGGTCTGACAGTCACGCTGAATTCCTTTTAGATAAAGGGAAAATGGTATACCATTCTGCAATAAATATAGTGCAGTATATTAGTCATTTGGAATAATCATGACCTAGCAGCCCACTGCTTTATGGTCACTTTTTTACTTCATTAGATTTCTGTAGAAAGTCAGTGTAAAGACAACTGATTTTACGATTCTAATATATGGAACTTAGTTATTTGCTGCTGCCAGTTCTGAATCACGTTCATTCTTCTTTTGAAGGAAAAGTACCAAGGAATAGAATTGGAGCCACAGATATCCTACCCCAAGGATCAAGTTATCTGCTTACATTAAAAGGGAGAAACTCCACTGAAATATACAGATTTGGGCCCAGTAACACCAGCCACACAGATGGTAATAAAAGACTCAAAGCCAATTCTTAGGACTACGCAAAGCAGACGATGACTTGAGAAATCAGAGCAACTGTATACATGAAAGAAAAGCAACGTTTCCAGAGCCACACTTTGTCTTACTAACGACCCTCACATTTTGTACAGTGGGTTCAAACTTTTTTTTCCAAATGTCATTTTGTAAATATGAAAAAAATTATTTCACTACTGCCACAATATGTTTCTTCTTCTCTGACACAAAAGGCACAGATCCTGGTTTGCTGTGCTTACGACGATTCTGTTCCCTAGAATAGAAAGAAGAAAAATGCAATTCAGTATTTGGCACAAAGAGTTAAAAAAAAATACTATTTTCTTCCTTAAGCTACTACTGAGATACCTTGCAACTTAAAAAAAAAAAAAAAAAAAGAAAGAAAAAAAGAAAAAAAAATCAGAAGTGCTCTGCTTTTAATTAATCAAAACCAATGTATTTCCTCTTTGAGAAGGAGGATTACTCCTTTGAAGAAAAAAAAAAAACTTCAAAGCTGGCTAATTTAGAAAAGTTTTAAATAGAGCCTTTTCTTGGGACACAGTTTACTTGGTTTTCGTGTCAGTAGGATTTGCTCCTCAAGTATGTAGAAAGCTTTCAGGTGAGAAAAATGACTAAAACCCACCACTTTATATTTTTATTGACAATTTCATGGCAACAGTAAAGTATGCCATCTTCCTCTCCTAGGAATCCAATATGCCAATGATCATGCTGATGCTGCAGTCTGGCATTTAAAAATAAAACAAAAACAAAAAACAAACAACTCCAGGCTATTGCAACGTTGTGTCACATCACACACAACACAGCACTGCGGCTCACTGCAACCTGATATTCTCTCCTATTCCTTCGGTAAACTTGGAGACACAGCCAGTCCTTGTTGCTACTGGCACCTATCTGCATTTTCCTTGTAACTGAAGGCTGATCAATCCAGTATTTCACAGTCACTTATTCACAGGATTAAAAGTAACTCATATTTCTTCTTCCCATACACTGTAGCTTTAATAATGCTATCGCAGCAATGTATGGCAGCAAGTGACGCTTTTTATGAAGACAGAAAGAAAACAAAGCCAGAAAAGGAAGACATACTTTCGCCGACGAGCTTCTTTCATGATACGTTGCTCCTTGACTTGGCAATAGATGCTTTTAGGCAAGTGACGATGCCGAGCTATGCGTTTGATCTGTGGATGGTACTGGAACTTCTCCTTCAGCTTCTGATTGTAGTTCATAGCTGCCTTTTCTCGTGGTGCAAGCTGTATGGGGAAAAGCACAACACACACACACAATGTTAGAAAAGAACAGGGACTGAACTGACAGGATTTTCTCTACAAAATGAAACCTTACTTCAGATATTTTCCTTCTAGCAAATGGCTTCAACCGCAGAAACTTGAGAATTATGGTAAATAACTATTAGAAACCTACAACTATAATACCTCATTGCTCAAACATAAAACACTACCACAATTTCCATGTTCAGAGAAACAATTCTACTTACTTCCCTAAAATCACATTGTAGTGTGCTGTAGATAAGGACAGAGAATAGAAATAGCTGACAGTAAAACCTCTTTGATCAGAATCTGTTTGCTCTCCTAACTTCTGCCAATGATCAACTTTTGCTGTGAAACAAAGATTCTCAGGCATTTTAATACTAGCCAGTATAAGTGCAAATGCTACAAATGAATTGTCTTGATGGAAAGCTTTATAGACAGCTCTTTACCTGGCCTAAATCTTATCTGGATCCATTTTTTAAAAAGTCCATAAGGAAGAACAGTGTGCATATGACAGTACAAGCCTTAGCTTGCCTGTATGGCACACATGGGAGTTCCAGCTTTCATCGTGCAGCTAAAATATCTTAGCATCACAAGTACATGAAATACAAGTGAGTCAGTATTACCGCAAAAGACTTAATTTTAAATAAAATTATGGATAAATTTTAGACAAATTTATGTCTGAGCCACCACCACCAAACAAAAGGGAGAGATCCCCGTTTCCCTACAGCTAACCTGCAGAGGAATTATTTCTGAAACTAGGCATGGTTCCTTTGGTCCTTATATATCAGAAGGAAAAATCTCAATGTGTTGTATTTTGGTTTAAAGCATGCACTGCTTCATGAGCAATGTTAAGTTCTAGGTATATTGGATTTGGGGGAGATCTGCAGGAGATCTTCAGTTGCATTACAGTCTAGCACATGTTCAGTCTTAGACCAAAGCAGCATGTGATGCTGAATCTTTAAGAAAAAAAATCCTCTACCCCCAAGCCATTTAGGGGTTTTCAGATTAGCAAGAGATCTACTACAACCTATCCTCTCCCTACAAACAGAATCTCTAACTCTAGTGTTTCAGACATCTAAAACCCCTTCATATTCTTACCAAAGAGTGACACAAGTCTTTTGCTTCCCCCCTCAGCCACTACTACTTGCACCTAAAGTCTTAGAAACAAATCAGTAATTCATACAAGTTTTATTAATTCACCTTTACATCTGCCTCAATTTCACTAATTTCTCACTTTCTGTGAAGCTGTCACGAGTAGACAAGACCTGAATTTCTGACATTAAAAACAACAACAAAAAGACACTTTCTTAGAACAAAAAAAGCTTGGAAATTCCATCCACGTTATGAAGCATGCCTTTTTTAGCAGCAATTGGCTACTTCTTTTCTGTTCTGGAGGTCACCTTCAAAAGTGACTTCCACTGGAATATACATATTTTTTTTTTCAGAATTTATGAAATATACCATACTCAATTTAGTTCTGAAATACCATTAACGGTCTGAAAGCAAGATATTAATAAAACAGATGGGAAAGTAGTTTCTCCTTTGAGACAATAAAGAAACCAGGTACCAGACATAGAGCTGCAATTAAACTCATCACTCGGAAAACTGTTATTCAGGTATCAATATATTCTTATCCTCTGTTTCTCCATACGCTTTTATTCATAAAGTAAATCCTTCCACTTTACTTACCTTTATCATAATCTCTCAAATTGCAAATGAATAAATTCTACAATCCTAGCCACTAAAACTATACTCCCTCCTCCCTTTAGTCAAATTCCTCTACTGAGCCAGCCTGAATAGCTGGTTCACCCTCAGTAAGTCCCAGGTGCTCCCACTCCGCAGAAAACTGCCAACATATTCTAAATTAAAGAGCTTTTATTTTAATTAAATGCAATGATTTTTCTTTAATTTAATTTAAGAAGAGCAAATTGCTGCTGATTTAGCGTAACCTTGATGATTCAGCAGACAGAGGTGAATCTGTAAATTAAAGATACATCCAGGATATCTTATTTAAAAAATTAATATAGATAGACCAGTGGTTATGTTTGAGTCGGTTTCCATTTTTACATGCAATGTAATGCGTAAAAACGCACCTATCTGGTCACTTCCCATCCAATTGCAAATTGTCAATGCCCCATTTACAACGTAGTGCTAGATGTGCCCTTATCTATATAGCGGTAAAAGAAAATCATGTGTAAATGACAAGTTAGTATCTATTTAGCAAATATACCAGACAGCTAAAAAAGCAGACTGCAACAACACAAGGAACTCCAATCTCTCTCTTGCAAGTCCTTCTACAAAGGTCAACCTAAACAGCTGAAGAGAACAGCATTACTTCCCACAGTGCTTTGTACTGGAGAAGACTGTAAATTCAGCACAAATTAGCAGGATTAAAGACTATGTTTATAATGACTAGAACACTCTACAATGTAATACATTGGGATTTATACAATATCGTGAGTGCAAGACATATACTCAAAGATGTGTGTGACCTTTTTTAAAACATTCCAAAAATGAATGCGCAACTTCCTGTACAAGGAAGACAGAGGTTAGGTGGCAGAAAGGCAGCTATTTGTGCCAGTACTGAAGCGGTATTTCACAGCAAATATCTAGAATGAAAAAAAGGGAGAAGGAGAACCGTAAAATACACCCAACTTATCAGTAATACGAAAACATGTCCTAGAGTAAACTGTTTACACCTTTTCCTCCCTCCAGGTGATAGAGGCTAGTTTTTTTTTTCCTCCTCTAAGCAGAACGAAGGTAAGCATTTTTCCAGAGCCCTGATGGAAAAGCTAAAATCACCTTTAACAAATCATATTCCCTTTAAAATGGATTATATCTGTACTGCGCATGTATTTAAAAACTCCACAGTATTAGACTGCTGCAATTCAACAAAGGAATATGAAGTGGCTGTTATCTATCCTGCCCAGGTTGTCCTTCCAGGTTAAGTCAGATAAAGCACAGATGCAACATATTTTTAGAATGCAAACCTAGCCCAGCAATTTTCCATATCATAATTGGTCTTTATTTAAAAATTTTCCATTGCTCTCCTGAAAATTCATTTCTAAATTTATTGCTATGAAGTTTATTACTCATTGTTTCCCTTAATCAAAAATGATTCTTTATATCTATCCGAATGGAGAACACAAAAGAAGAATCATGTAAATGTGAAGAGCACAAACTCATAGCTAAAGGGATGAAATCGCATGTGCATTTAACCACAACCCCCAACGCACTACTAAAAGAATGCCATGTCACACAATATCTGGTACTGCCAGGCTTCAGCCTTATGTCACAAAACGTAACTTTATACTAGAAGACGACTGAAAGGCTACACAATTACTTAGACAGCTTTGATACTCTCCTGCTAAGGCGCTTTGCTAGATCAAAAAACAAGGCTTTGAGTTAAAGACTGGATGAAACTACAAGGCCATTAGGTCTGCATCGTGTAGGAAAACAGCAAACCTGTGTTCCACTACTGTTATACTTACTTCTCATACTTACAAATCTTTTGTATTTCAGGAAGCGTAAAACATAGGAAGAAGATTTTCTCCTTCAGTTGTCCAGTATTCTGCTCTAATCCTGAAGTTCTTTGGAAAGGTAACAGAACCAAATTGTGTAGCTGTTACTCACAGAAGTCATGCTACTAAGCATTTACACTGTAAGAACTGCAGGTGCAGAAAACTGCGTGTGTTAATATTTTGAAGAATACAGCTTTCTGCAGTTTTGCTGATGGCTCACTGCTATTCATAAAAACCCAATATAGCCCTTTCTTTTTATTAATTAGATGAATTCTATTTTATTAGCTGAAACCTATTCTGTTAACGCTGTTTCTCCTGCCTTTTCACTCATATGAAGCTCTTTTTTCCCCCTTTTCCTCACAAGGCAAAGGCATTTCCCCCCCCCCCCACCCTTTTAGAAGTCCCAAACCTCTCCAAGATCACAATAAAATGTAAATGTAAATATACATTTATTACGTGTAATAAGTGAACTGTCTGGAGTAGCGTCTTAGTCTTTATTTATTCCCGTCTTTCTTGTTTACATATGCAGAGCTACAGACTTACTACTTTAAAAAGAAAACCTATGAAGTCCTGTTTACCTTCGTGATGTTACTGAAAAAAGCTGAACTTTTATTTAAGAAAACATCTAAACACTAAATTGTTTTAAAGTAACCTCTGCAGTAGCCCCAACAAAAAGATTTAGTTTGTGTTACCCCTACATAAAACCCATGCAGATTTAACTGCCAGTGGAGTAGAGACACAGCACGCCTCTGGCTCCTCCAGAGACTTTGATTCTTACTTTAATGTTTCACTGATTTTAAATAATGAGTGCAATGCCAAATACATTAATAAACCAAAGGAAACATTCATGTCAGAACTGATGACTGCTTGGGTAACTACAGTTCAGAAAGCACAACTTTCCTACTGCGTAACTATTCATCAGTCTGAAGTCGCAACATAAGTACTGTATTCAGTCTAACTTCCTTGGAACCCAGCAATCTTGAAAACAAGTAAGACTAAGTGCTCACCAAAGAAAAAAATTTTTGATTAGCATTTTTATTTTTCTCTTTCAGGATGCTGGCCACCACCCACCCCCAGCCCAAAAATATCCATCTTGAAATACAATGTATTACAAGATGTTGGCATTTTATTAGGAATATAGTGACCTTTGGATGAGTCATTCAATCAAATCTTCTCAGCTAAGGAAAATAGCAGATCCAAGCAACTAAGCATTTAAGACCTATTCTGACACTTGCAACAGAATTACTGAATGCTCTGCTTTGCAAGTTGAAAATGTTCAAAAAACAGTGGAAGAACTGGACAGTTATAAAATGAGCAAGCACATGTCTATAAAGATAAGAACACCAGTCCTCTAAAAAATAAAAAGCTTGTGCTAAAGAAAACCAGTGGAACCTGGTAAACAGGCATTAACACTTACAACATTAAGAACCACAGGAACTACAAGGCTGGATCAAAGAAGGTATTGGCACAGTTGGCTGAATCCAAGTGACATTTCCAAGGTATATTCAGGAATCTTAGAAGCTCTCAAGATTCCACCCTAATCCCTAGCAGCAACAATTACTCTCTGAACACCTGAAAAACTGAATTTCATAGTGCTTCCAAAAATATTTTTATAGTAACTACAGCAGCTCTGGACACTTGCAAATTCTATGTCTTGCTAAATTCATGGCCTCAATAGCATCATGTGTTAAACACATTTCCAGGAAAGATATGAGGCTGTGAAACATTATTTGCTCTTAATTTTAACATAATTCTTTCCACGTTCATTAATGCTGTCCATGTGAAATTAGGGAGCAGAAACTTCCAATTCAGTTTTTCTGGAACCCTTGAAAGCTCTTCCCATACTTCTTTTGGTTCCTTATTTTTGGTTTCTTAAGATGACTTTTATTTTGCTAGGGTGTTTTTCTTTTTTTTTTTTTTCTTTTTCTTCTTTTTGAGCTAGGATGACAAGCTGCATAGAGTGTTCTAGATGATGGGATGACTTTCATTTCTGATAATCAGAAAACAGACCAAAAGCGACAGCAGACCTAAATGGTATAGGTAACTCAACTCAGTCTCCTTGGGATTTGAGGGCTCAAAGTCTTCATCAGAAATGCTTAACAAAACCTTACACACATGCATGCTACAAAAGCTGTATTAGTATGATCTCATATTAGCAGAACTGAATCCTACGCACAACCTCCAAGAGGCACGTCAAGCAGTAGCAACGTACTGAAAAACTAGAAAAACATGGGCAGGCTATTTTGTGTAGGATCCACTGAGAGGTCAAGGACCACAAGAGTGCTCATCTGCAGACCACAGCAAATAACCTACAGTCAGGACTGGCAGTGTCTTTTTGGAGCCATCTCCAGGCAACCGTTAGTGAGGCAAATACTACAGAAAAGAGCAGAATGACATTTACCATTCTACTTTTTGAATACTTGAACCAGTAGCTAAGTAGTCCTTCTGGTATGCAATATTTATACTTTACAGAAGTAATTGGTTTTGCTCATTACTTCCCAATTCTAAGTATACTTATTCTTTCATAAAAAAGAAGCCAATGCCATCTAGTAGTCAACAGAATGAATTTTCTGCTTGCACACTAAAACATTAGCAATCATCCTATACGAAAATGATGTTTTAGATAATTTGCTTAGCACCTTGTCCTTTACACGAGGTAACGAGGATGGTGAATAAAGAGTTTTAGACAGATGAAAAGGGTGTTCCAGTAATTATATGGATACACCAACAAGCAAATAGGTGGTATTTCTGCCCAGTGCTGCACCACCTCAGCAAATTCAACATAAAAATTGAATCCAAAAGCAAAGTCCATAGTGAACATTGTAGAATCTGTGGAATTAGCAGGTAAGGGGATGATTGTTAAATGTTTGACTGAAGCACTCATGGATAAATCCCACAGATCAGTTCAGAACAGAAAGAGATAGCACTATAAACACAAAAAAGACGACAATACTTTAAAGTAATTCAACTTGAAATAGTAGTTTTCAACCACAGATACTGTATAGGCTAGAAAGATTTTTTATCTCTAGCTCTACAGCAAGGATAAGAAAAACAATAGGACTTTCAAATACCTATGGTGGGCCACAGCTACAGATACACACATTGTTTTAGCTGTGCTTTCCCTTATTAACATTCCCTTATTAAGCCCTTCACAGTCCACGGCTTTTCCCATTCCACATTGTAGCCCTAGTACCACTCTCATTCACCTGTCACCTATCCCAGCTCCATCCCCTTTCCCTCCTATGCAGATACTATCACTTAACAGAGCTTTAAATAACTACTAGCAGCCCTAGACATAACCGTAGAACGGATCTGGGCCCTTAACCGTACAGCGTCCTTCCCCGAACTACAGCTTCCTACTCCTCCCCCCTCAGTCTTTTACAAGATCAAGTAGGAATTCCTCTTCAAGAGGAATTCAAAGCACTATTTGACAGCTATGCTGATGGGCTCAGAAGCAGCATTGTAAGCATCTCCAAAATGCCCTAACAATATAAAGCTATGTAAAGTGATTACTCCCAGGGGGCGAAGCGTCAAATTCATTCTCCAAAGTTATTCAGTACTTTTTAACAGGACTGTGTTGACGGATATATGCAAGTGACAACTGTAATAGCATATCTTGGCTTTGTCTATACACCAACATTTGAACAGGTGTAACTGAAAAAAAAGGCATCTATTAGACTGAGGTCTACTACTAGAAACGCTTGAACCAAACTGACTTACATTGAATTAAATGGACTTAAAACCCTGTATCAATTTGCCCTGTCGGTATTTGAGAGTTATACAGGTTAATGACAGTCCTGGTTATGCATCAGAGCAAACGCTCTATTTTACCATGCACGTGCTTATCACAGCACGAACTGGGCAAGTACCAGTTACATGTCAGTCACAGAACATTTTTAAAAGTAGTGAGCCTACACTTCAGTAGAATCACTTGTGTATGGCATACCGGAATTTATTGCTTTCTCACTAGTGCAAAGGGGTGAATTCTCACCCGTTGCACACATACAGAAAACTCGAGTCTAGTTTAGTTTAAATTGATAATTATAAGCAACAACAAAAAATCACCTTGCATAGCAATGAGGAATGTAAGTCGTCATCAGCTTAATATTAAAAACTGCAGTAGCTGCAACATGAACTCTATTAAGTTATATATGCAGGCATGTTAGTTTTCTAGCTAAAATTTCAAACTACAATTTTACATTTTCTCTTTAGAAATAGAAGATTTTAGATGCTTAATAGGTTAAACGGTTGTAATAAAAAACCCTAAAACACAGCCTGCCATGTGATAACAATAACCAAAAACAAGTCTCTTACCACTCCCAGTTTTTCAGAAGCATTAGCCTTCCAAAGACGAATATTCATCTCATCTGAGCCACACAGAATGTATTTATTATCTGAAGTCCATTTTACAGTGATGACATGCTGCATTCGTTTTGTATGATATATCTCCCTAAAGCAAAGAAAAATATTTTAAATTTTTTTAGAATTGCTTTTCCTAATATTACCTTTCACATAGCACAAAGTTTTCTGTTCAAACTAGAATATATATTTTTCTGACTTTTTAAAAAATATTCTGACTCTTTCAAACAAGGTGCTAGATCTTAGATTATATCTAGTTATATTTATGCATTACACTGATATATATGTCTACAGATAGGTATTTTTATAAATTCATATACAATATACTGGTTAGACTGATAAAATTCCACCTGCAATAAGATGCTTTTTAAAAAAGTGCTTTCAGAAATTACAGTAAGTAGCTAATGAACCACTCTTTGTCAAACATCATACCAAGGGTATACAGTATCATACTCATAAAACACCCACAATAATTTTCACTAATATGCTATTATAGTGATCAAGCATTACTGAATGGGACTACAGAAGAAAACACTAAGAATTTCACCTCCAGCTATCCATTTACGAATACGATAATAGATCAGTTACTCTTCATTGTGACTTCTCTCCTTTTCCCCCAAAATGGACTGATTTTCCAAATCTTGAACTTTATTTTAAAAATAAAAAATAGCATTGAAAGTTTAGAGTTTTTCAAATTGATAAGGGATCAAAAGTCTGAGGTAAGTGGCATACAGTCAGGATCCTTGCTTACAGACACCCCTACGTATGCCTCAGCAGTTTTCCAAGAGGCATCAGATCTTCCATTTGGAGCCCTTTCCACATTTCATAGGATTAATTGCAACAGTGTAATTCTAAGAAAGCACAGCTTCTAAAGAATTTTATGTTTCCTAGAATGATCTAGTCAGCTTTTATGAAGCTAAGTCCTTCATCTGTAAGTCACTAGATTGAAGGCAACCATGCTGTCAAAAAGTTTCTTTTCCTTCCACAGTACTCGTCAACAATCTGCTATAAACAGCTAAAGCCTTTCACTGTTGCTTCACAGGGTCTGCTCAGTTTCCCCTCAATGGCAGCTCTGTGCTTTAATTTTGCATATCAGGTGCTTTTGTAAACATTACTATTACACAGGAAGGAAAATCCAATGAACACAAGCGCTTGCTATTCACGCTGCTTAACAAACAAGACTTAAAAAAAAAAAAAAAACACAAAGGAACCACAATACTTAATTCTACTTAAAACATTTTTGCAAGACAGGGAGAAAGCAGAAACAATCTGTAGGTCAGTTATCAAAGAAAATGGACAAAACCCCTCTCAATCTCTACTGATGGACAGGAGCATACAAACAGTGATGCTGAACACTGGATAATTGCATCAATCAATAATAAAAATATATTTCTTCGTCAATCACTATTCCAACATCCTAAAGGAAATGCGTAAAATTTAAACTAGCAGCAACATTTTTTTTTCAAGAGGAGGAGGGAAGGCAACTAAAAAAAACGTAAAATGAAGTTAAGAGTAAAGAAAAAATGGAAGGACTGACAGAATAATGAAGGCAGGGTTATGAAGAACAAATGATACCAGATGGACTCGATAACTTGCTTTGATTTTCATCAAATTGAAAAAAAAATAATAATGGACCACACAGTAGATCCAATCTGAACTTCAACAAAATATTTAATACACTGCCTTATGAAACCTTGCGTGAAAAACTAATTCCTACTGAGCTGTACTCAAAGTACTGTCACATGAATCAAAACCTGGTTAACAAAGCATGAACAAAAGGTAGTAATAAATGGAAGTGAATTAGATCACAAAAATGTCCCAAACAGATCGTAAAAAATCTGTATTACCATGCTTCTCATGTAATGTCTTTAGTAATCATCCATATAGGATGAAGACAGCCCCTAAAAAAAAAAAAATGCTACAATCTTGTGAGACACTGCAAACGTCAGTGATAACAGACATACAGTACAAAAGGAACTAAATACATTAAAGACACAGAAAGGGAAATAAGATGGGATTCATCCTGGTAAAATAGAAATGATTATATCTAAGAACAATAATTCAGAACTGATACTGAATCTAGTTGGAAAGCAATAACGTCAAGGAAAGTACGAGGTAACTGAAAAACAAAAATATGAGTGTGCAGAGTATTAACAGGGAAAATACTAAAATCAAGACGTATACATATATTCACACTACAGAAGAGGAAGCAAATCTTCCACTTGTATAAATAGCCAGTGTTTCTTTACAAATACATACTTCCCTCCGGATATCTTTGCATCAGAAAGAAACAGAAGAAAAAAGCCAAACATGCAACATGTTTGAGAAATCTTACCCACAGGATTCCACTGCAATTTTAATCCAAAATTGCAATATCAGTATTGCTACCTGTTAAATGAAAGTTTTACTCTAACGCATAGTCCAAAATTGTCTGTCAACTACATGAGCTGTCACTCTCAAGTTATGTGCAGAATAAGATAGTAATATTCACGGAAAATGAATGCCTCGGTGAAGATGTTAACTGAATTAAGAATTTTGAGGACTAGGGAAGGAAGCCATAGTGATGCATGAGACAGAGAGGTGTAAAAATCACTCACCTGCTGTGACCTTTGTCTACAGGAAAAATGCGGATAGATTTATCAAAGCTGGCAGACACAAATTCTTTCCCAGTGGGTGAATAATCCACATCAAGAACAGCAGACACATGATCCATATGCACCATCACAGGTGATGCAAGAAAGCGCATATCAAAAGTATATAAGCTTTAAAAGAAAAAGACCAACAGTGTAACATCTTAACACCTCAAGTAATTAGCATATTTTTGGTAAACAGCTACCTAAATCACACACAAACTATGCTTAAGGATAGATCCATACTGAAGAGGAAATTTTTTTAAAACTGCTAGTAACAATGAAAAGAAAGAAAAATGCATTATTTAGGGCTTAGAATAAGCTTCCTAGTCAGTGGCTTTAGTTATTAGACCAGATCTGTGTCTCTTGCTCTTCTCTCAAAGAACAGATAGGACTCCACTTCAGCATCTGTTCTTGGGCCATCGATCTAACCTACTTCTCCAACCACTTGCCCACAACGTCCTCCTTCACTCCATCTTTGGATAGAAGTATGTAACTTTAACTTGGACAACACCTCTGAATCAGTTATCCTCATTATGGACAGTCTATCAACTCTGCAAGGTTTCTAGACCTTCCCACACTGGAATCTCTCAGTAACTCAAAGTCTACTGTGACGTTCCCATGTGGTTGGTTCTCCTTCTAAAGAAGGCCAGCTGAGCAGAGAGTCTGCAGGAGTCCAAGGAAAGCTTGATCCCTCAACGCATGGAGCTACTGGTTCAGTAGAGCATATCATCTTTAGAAAAGCATCACATTAAAAATAGACACACAGCTGATGAACCACAGCTGGCTTGCTCTTAAGCACTGCAGAAGAATTCAGGCAGAAGAGGTGAAGTTAACCTGCACTTATATAGAAGATGTTAGCTCAATGTTTTCTATACAGGAGTGAACTGGTAATTATTACTTTTTCCTTCTGTATTCCTTCAGAAAATAGATGCTTTTAATCAGCTAACACTTGCAGGTGTTGTTGATACATGCACTTACCATTGCACTCATACTAGTTGCTTTAGTTTAAGAGAGCAGTTGCCACTAACAGTAACAGCTACCATTTTTAGTTTACTAAGGAACAAGAAATCAGCTATAAGCAAACACTTTAGGTAGCCTTACTTTACCATAATCAAAACAGTCAAAAAGTAGTATATTAAATTCAACACCCGCTTTCAAGGTCTGGGCAGATTCCATTTCTTTGGAAGAAAAGCCTTAAGATAAGTGACAAAATTCCTAAGTTCTAGAAGACAACAGTGATCTATTGCTAGATCACTGGCTTCCTGGAAAAAAGGATATGGAGCCTATTTTGCAGTGGCCTAGTTTCAGGGGCAGCTTTTCCCAATATCAGATTAGCTGCTCACATGAATAGTATTGTCCAGAAGTAAAAAAGTGTTTTGAGACACTGGAAGGATAAGTATTACAGTCTCTGGAACTGTTTCACAAAAGATTAATTTTTTTAGAAATGTTCCCATCAAAATAGCTGATCAGTACAATATACTAAGCTTCACAATAGCTGGCAAGAAAATAAACACTTATATTGCCTCAGGCTGTACGAATAGTGATTAATTTCTCGGTCCCTTGGCAAGCTACGCTTGCATGAGTTCAACTGCATTTTTTTTTTTATTATGATAGAACAAAACAGTGGTTAATTTTTTTGTTGTAAATTACAGTGCTTCCCTCCATCCCCATTGGAATACAAGAAAAAGAGGCAGCTTATTGCCAAAAATTTTTTAATCAACGAGTCTGTAATTTTCTAAGACATTATTACTTAAGTGACTCAAATCTAGAAAGTTTAAATAGCTTTTTTAAAAATATATTGTAAAATGCTGATAAATCACCAAGACACAGATTAAAAACATGATCAGGACTATCAAAAAGCAGGATCGCACTTACTTGTAGTCTTCATTCGCTGCAGTGAAAATGAAAGCTTCCATGGGGTTCCAACACAATGTATTTGTCCTCATCTTCAAGATAACCTGAAAGGTACTTACACATTGCTACCTTGTCATAGGTAATAAAACACTGGCTATGCCTTAAATAGGAAGCTTCTTATTCCACTAGAGACACGTGAACGCCTTCTTTCTAGATAAAGAATTGCGACAGAGGCATAGTGATATACACGAGAGAACATTTCCTTAGCAGTGTTAGAATTAAAACCCAAGAATTCCTGTCCCTGATCACATACTCATTACTTCGTGCAATGCTGCAATTAAATTTTCCTCTATGAGCCGCTTTGGAAGAAAGTCTTCCTAAGCTGTCTTTTAACCAAAAAGTAACGTGCCAACCTGGAACCTCCAGAAAAATCTCACTTCTCTATCATATTTACAGGAGTCTTTAATTGAGTCTGTTTGTTTATACAGTATCTATTTCATCAAAGGCTATGAACCAGCATTTGCAAAGTAACAATATCATTCTGATGTTCTCCCAGTTTTTGCCATCCCTTTGTTATTTTATTGCAGAAATTACAGTTTATGAGTTCTCTAGGCCAGGTGCCATTTCTTATTTTTTTCTGAGAAGTGCCAAGCAGCGTCTGAAATAGTTACCATCTTGTAATTTACTCACCACCATCACTACCTTAGCAGTGAACTAGTTCCTTCACACTCATAAGACTTGCTTGCCCCTGGCAAGCAGATGGCTACAAAGAGGCCAGTTTGCCTTAAAGCAGGAGCAGTGTAGCTGATGACTACCTTAATAAGACCCTTCCACTTTAATAACAGTGGATGAGACAAGAGGTATTAGGAAGCCATATACTGGATACCCCCAACTTGGAGGACTCCAGTGGCAAGAACAGCCGGGCGACTGGGGTGGGAAGAGGAGTCTTCTGGCACCCAGAATGGCACAACAGCTTTGGCTTCTTGCAGCTCCTGGAGCTTTCAACCATTGTATTTAAAAATAACTCCCATACATGATGCCTGACACAAAGTAGATGAATAATTACAGAGCAACTCATTAATAAACAGAATAACTCTAAACAGAATTTTCCATAATACTCCA
The DNA here is from genome assembly GCF_040807025.1 of Struthio camelus. Classification (NCBI taxonomy): domain Eukaryota; kingdom Metazoa; phylum Chordata; class Aves; order Struthioniformes; family Struthionidae; genus Struthio; species Struthio camelus. The sequence continues at coordinate 145,201,740 of NC_090943.1, forward strand.
GACCAACCATAATCCTACCTCAAAATTAAAGACCTGAAAGTTTGGTGTTTAATCATATGCTACTCAAATCCCATTTTTGTTCTCACCTCACTATACCAAACATGATACATTTACACGCATTTAACAAAATATACCTGTGCAAATTTAAAAGTTAAAATAATGAACAAAGTCTCAAAGCAAGTTAACAGCGATGACCTCTACTGATCCACCCTCCAAAGGGATTGTTGACTTGATTAGCGTGTGCATATTCTCATGTCTCTCGCTCTCTACCAATCTTCATTTTCTAGACGATGCTACTACTTCTAGGTTCAATACAAAATGAAGTCTGCACTGCAAAATACTGCTCATTTCCAGAAGTTATATGCACACAGAACTGAATGCAATCATCAGATGTCTGAAGTGTTTTCTACTTTTAAAAGTGACTTTACTGAAAATAGGCTACTGAAAGGCTCTGTGTTTATGGTAGTATGATAACTAGAATTTTTTCACATTTCAGCCTTGTTCTTCTAATAAACTCTGCACATACATCTGGGAAGCTAACAATCAAGGAAGGTTCTTTAACCTTCCCCGTCCAAGATTTCCAGCTTCTGCAAAATGAGTACAGGAGTAACTGAAACATATTACATGAATGATATATTCTTAAAATCACGACAAAAAATAACTCTGATATTACTGGAAAATCCAGCTCCCTTTCAAAAGGGGTCACGTTTATTAAAAGTCCACGCTCTACCTCTTCCTTCACATTTTTTTTTGCTTAAGCCTATAGCGTTCAGCTTATTTCACCAGCAGTATTTGCATTTAAAATAGCACCTAAGAAAAGGATGTTCTCTATAGTTCTAGCATTACATTCAGTAATAGCTACATACAGCAGCCTGAGTTTGAAGTGATTTAAGTTGTTGTAAATACATTAATAGCGGCATTTTAGAACTATTAAAATCTTTAGCAGAGCCATCTTCTGACACTATTTTTAATCAATTATAGATATACCTTGTCATTTCACAAGAAGTAGTCCTTATTAGGACAAGTCAAAGTTGTGAAGTCCTTGAAGATTTGGCTATCTTGGTTTATTTACTTCAACTGTAAGCACTTGCTAAGACGAAAAATAAAATGAGTCGGCTTGGACATTTTGAGATTTCTATAATATAAAAGCAGACTGCCCAAATAACTAACCTCTCCTTCTTTACTATCTGCAAGGTATCTTACAGCTTACATGGTTAAAATTTCAAGCAAGAGACAACACAGTTTCTGCCAGCTGTACAAATATTAAAGTTGTCCATCTTTAAAACACCCTAATCTCTTTCCTTCTGTTATCCCACAGGTTGCACAAGAACGACTTTTGGTTTTAAAACGTGCTGTCTTTTACTAAATGTCTTCCTCTTGTCATAGAATAGGAGTGCTCCCCTTCATCTTTTTCCAACTTTTTTAGATCATTCATTATTTTGTACTTATGTAACATTCCACCATCTTATTTGTCTCTCCCCTAAACTTAAGACTTCAAAACTCATGGACAGGACAAGCAGGCAAGGGAGCTAGCTTCACAAGTTATACTCTTATTTCCATTAAAGAAGGATCTCCTGTTGAGTTGCAAACTCAGGGCAATGTGTGAGCTGCTTTGCCGATTGCTCTTCAAGAACACATCGGCACTAGGATCCAGCGCCTCCCCAGGGGCAAGGTGCCTCTGTCAGCACCATGCTTCTCTTGGGAATTACTGAGATCTTAGCTTTCGATGCACAGCCAGATATTCAACGTGTCTCTGCAGAGAACAATCGTTCCCATCTCAGCAGAATCCCAGCAGAGGCTACGGTATCCGCAGATGCAAGGAAGTTTTGATTAGTGTTTTGCTTCTATGGCAGGAAATGTGCTTACACACACTGCTTACCAGGCATACATGATATATATATATACATATATAGATATAGAGAGAGAGAGATATGTAGATATCTATCTATAGATATATCTATCTATATACGGGGTATGTGTGTGTAACATTCAGTTATACTCAAACTTAGTTCACAAGTACTCGAACTACATCCTTTTAACTTCTAATTGCTTATCTACAGCACTGGCCAAATTCATTTCTGCATTCACACCTCAAATTAGCATTATTGACGACTTTTTTTAAAGCACTGTCTCAGTGGCCCAAATGAAACTTCATCAAAAATTGCTGGTGCACAGGGAAAGAAAGAAATACTGTTATGCCAACAACAGTCCTATTTTATGACTATTTTAAGTGCCGTTATAGCATTCCAGTGTATACTAGCCTACAGTCATCGCAAACAGTATATAACATACCAGAAGGATACTGAGTGAATATTCGCAAGCCAGAATATCAATACTTCAAGAAGCAGAATTGTTAAGACAGTTGTGGGGCTCAAGAAACAATGAATTTGATCCCACTTGTTAATACTTGTATGTAAATTATTGGTTTCTCACTTTAAACAAATACATACATCCTCTTAAAGATGAGCAAGAACTTTCATGTTACTGCTAAATACCACAGAAAGATATAGTATATAATTTCCATTTCATTGCAAAGGATTTCTGAAACTTGTATAGTAGGTGCATAGATTATATCACTTAACACAGTGTAGCTCACGAAGGAATTATTTTCATACAAAAAAAATACTTTTTCAAATGCAGAGCAAGGCTCTCCAATGGTCTAAAGCAAATGCCTTGTAAGTTACCTTGCTTCCTTCTGGCAAGGGAAAAAAAAAGTCACACATACACAGACACAAAGCACTAAATGAACACAAAGTTCTTATCGTGAAATTGCTGTCAGGTCAGGCACTTTATCAAGAATTACAACAGAGCGAGGATGACAGCCGGTTTGAACATAGAAAAGGGCCTTTTTAACTCTAGTTTGAATCCCAAGATTAAGTTAATAAGCTCAGTTAAGAGACTCAAAAAATACGAACACTCAGTGAACCCACAGTTCAGAGCTTCCCTTTCTCTATCATCATCAATGCTATCAATACTATAGCAGACTATCTCTGTATTCTGTATCATTACTACTGCCACAATCTTTTACTAAAAAACAGACTAAAAAGAAGAAAAATTTACCTTCTTTAATGGAGTTGATTGTCTCATATCATACAGCACGATATTTCTGTCAGAAGCACAGCTTCCTAAAAGGTATGTCTAAAATAAATAAATAAATAGATAAATAAATAAAAATCAGTGTTTTACCCACATCAGTGTTTTATTATGCATGCTCTTCTAAACACATCTAGAGGATGGTAAGCAGTTTTCCCCACATATTTAAGCAGTTTCACTAAGCCTGCAGTCAAATAGTTCCCCTAAGTAAATATATTCACAATTCTTTGCGTACAGTTAATTATTGAGCCCAAGCATTTTAAATAGCTTTCCCAGTAAAATTCAGAATCCACCCACTCCTCTCTACTCTACAAGTAACAAGCACCTGCTCATATACACTTTACTTCAACCCACAAGCACAACTCACTCAACAGGTATATAGGAACTGCTGTAGAAGATCAGAGCAGATTCAGTTATTTGTTGTGGAATGGCAGAAGACTTTGTCACAGAAAATTACAGGAGAGGACGAGATAAGAGCTCCACAGCCACGCAACTACTATGTTACATGATTGAAGTACAGGGTACATACTGGTGTGGGGCAGAAAAGAGACTACCCTACCTCTTTTTCTCCCTTCCCCCATTAAAAGAAAAAAAAAAAAAGAAATACATGGTATCTATCAAAGCACGTACATATGTGTGTGTGTGTGTGTGTGTGTGTGCGTGCATGCACGTGTGTGTGCATGTATATATGCGCACACACACACACACTCCCTTACATATCATGTTAGAACACAAAGAAATTTACTTTGGGAAAAAGCAGTTAAAGATAGTACTAATACAGTTTAGATTTTACACTAATCAAGAAAAATATTGATATTCCAATACATAACACAAACATTACCTCAATTGGATTAAATTTTACACTGCTTATGCTATCAAAACCCCATGTCAGAGAACACATGGGACTTGTCCTTTGTTCATCCCAAATGTCCACTTGTTGGCCACAGGTGGCAAAAACAGCTTCTTTCCAGTGGTGATCAATTCCTGTATACACTGTCTTTAGAAGAAAAAAAAAAAAAGACCCAAAGCAAATGTTTACGTAAATATATATGTATGTCCTGTTATAGAAAAGATCAAGAGACCATTGCATATCGAGTCTGCCATGTTTTTGTTTGTTCATATATCTCAAAACTGAGCCACCAGTGGCACCGGAAACTGAGTCTTATTAGACGCACCCTTATACAATTGGCTAGTTTTCTGCATGCTCATTTATATGCATGCATCATAAATTTGTTAATCTACAACAGTGTCAGCATTAGACAGCTGACACTTCAGATAAAGTACCATTTCAGACAAAGTCATGGCTGATTTTATAGCAATTAGGAATTTTTAAAATAAAGTCAAAGTTTTGTATTGAATGGCTGTGAGGTATTGGCATGAAAACAGAATTATTTTATGCAGATCAAGCACTGAAAGCACGCAGCTGAAGAGGAATACACTACAGAAAGATGTGACCAGTCCCCAGGAAAGGAACGATTGCTAAAGACAGACCGAAGCAGTCTCTGATGACATGTGAGATATTCCTTTCTAGTTACGTGTAAATGAAAAGCTGAAGGTATTTTTAAAGTGCCATTATAAAATTTGATGCCACCACCTTACAACCCATTACAATAACCAATTACAATAATCTATTTCTATCCCCTCCAAAGCCAAATAAGAATTGAGTCAAACAATTCAAAAGAATAGATGTAGGAAATCAAAATTAAGGTTTTCTACCTTTCCAAGAATTGTATGAATCGGTTCTTCTTCTTCTCCATATCCTGGACTCTCCATTTTCCATTGCTTCACAGTTTTGTCATCACCAACCTGGAAATATTGCAGACAGCATGTACAGTTTTACATGAATTTATTCTGCTTATTTGAATTAATTTGCTTTGCAACTAAGAAGAGGCAATCTTTCAAAATAAAAGAGCGTTCTCTAATAACACTAATAATAAAAAGAGTGCTTCTCTCTTGCCTGTTCACTGTTCTGTTTCATTCCTCTTAGCCGAGGATTAGTTCTCACTGTCATACTTTACTAGAAACTTGTAAGGTACCCCCTGAAGATTTTATTTTCAGTCTGAAACAGTCATGTCTGCACACGTTACTCCAGCACCTTTTGTATCTGACTGTATTAAAATAAGTTTTGCTTGAATTGGATCGTCACATGCAGAATTTCTGCGCTGAAGATTTATTTAAGCTTTATTTAAACATTTTGAAAAAAAAAATTGATCTAGTTGCTACATTGGATCTTCTCCATTCTTCAAAAGAGATACTTCCAGGGTTGAATAACAAAAAGGTGAAATGAGAAAACGGCTATTTTTTTAGCCTATATTTTATGATTCTTAAATAAAAAGAGTATCCTACACTGCAAATCATCTTCTGGAAGTCATTTGGTGGGCATGTAAACTGTTAAAAGGCACTTTCCATCTGAGTTGCTCCAGTTGCCTGCTCCTAACCCCAAGCTACCTCTTACATTATGCCAGTAGAAGTTTTTGCATGGCTGTGCCATGACCTGGATCAGGGAAACTGTATCTGGCCCAAAAAAAAGTTAGCTATACATGTTCAACTTCCTCTCCTGACAGCATCAGTTCTCTTTCTTCAGAATGTCAAAAGGGGATTCTAATTTGGTGTCATTTAGAATATTCTGCTGCAACTTCCCCTGTACCGGTAACTACTGCCCTCATGACCTGGTATCTAGTTCAGAAAATATAAATGTATAACAGTTAACATAGGTTTATATGCTTAGCACATAAGAAGCAAAACCTGAGGACTTTCTGATCTTCAAACACAATTGTTTTTATTGTAACGTCTTAGAATTGTTTTAATGCAAAAAGGAAAACATACCATTTCCAAACAGTTTACATGTAACTGAATCAGTTGCAGTTGATACAAACTAATAAAGTTTTATTAAATAAAACCTTATTGAGCTTAATTACTCAGTTGGAACCATCTTAAATTAATTAGTTCATCTTTAATCACAGGGAATTCAAACACTTACAGAAGTAACCACCTACATGTCTTCCAATGAATATAGACTATCTACCTCTCTCGCATTAAATAGCTAACTTAAAATTTAATTAAATGACCATCATTTTGCAATTTACCCGGTATTTATCCTTTTCACAGTCTTGAATAACATAAGTATCATAGCACCAAAAAAACGTTCATCAGAAACAGAATTGACAGGTTCACACGACAAATTTAATAAATGCATTCAAATTCTAAAAATAACTGAAATTTAAATATTCTACAGGAGAGATTACAGTAAGTTGCTTGCTAGAAAATAGCTGGTCAACAGCTGATCTGTATTGTTAGAGCGTACTAAGGAGACATATTATACTTACAGTAAAGAACGAGGTTCCACAGAAACGAGCACACATCCCTCGCACAAAGCCTTCATGGGCTTGTAAAGTACGAATACACTGTCGTTTGGTCAAGTTCCAAATTTTAACCTGTTAAAAACGGAAAAGTATTCTGTTGTTATTTAATTCAGTTTTCTACAGCCCACAATTACAGTTCATAATTCAAGCAGAAGAGAGCACACACATTATAACAAAATGGCACAGCTGGCTTGAACACTAGCCAGATTTATGTTAAAACCACTTAATTATCTCCTTGAAATAAACAAACAAACAAAAAACATATAGCTCTTTGCTTTTTACTCCTTCCTCCCCCAAACTATACACTTACATTATTTTTGCATTCCCTTATTTTTGATCTGGAATTCTTATTAGAAGACAGCAGCAGTGTTAATTTTAGCAATGACATCCCTTAAAGAAAAAGGCACAAGAAAATAACTTTTGCAACCAATGCAACGTTTTCAACTTCAGCTGCTGTATTATAACCTAAATGTATGTCTACCCCTCACAGGGATTTCTGCTCCAAAATATTTGGAGCCATTTAAATTAAAGAAATGGAGGAGCTCAGTTTTCACATTTGTAAGTACTGTTACTGCTCTGTCAGCGGATAAGAAATCTCAACCACCTTTCATATACACTTATTCCCATGACCCCAAAATTCATTTTCCTCCTGTTTTAAGAGGTTAATCTCCCTTACGCTGCTGTATGATGAATGTATGTTCTATAAATCCTGGAAAGTAAGCGGATACCCAGAAGACACATTTAAAATATACAATTACTATCAAATGTACAACAACATAAGGGTGAGGGAGGGCAGAGAAGATAAATGGTTTTCTTCTGCAATTGCCTCCACATCACAGAACGGCCAAGGTTGGAAGGGACCTCTGGAGATCATCTAGTCCAACCCCCCTGCTCAAGCAGGGTCCTCTAGAGCCCATTGCCCAGGGTCACGTCCAGGCGGCTTTTGAGTATCTCCAGCAAAGGAGACTCCACAACCCCTCTGGGCAACCCGTGCCAGGGCTCAGTCACCCTCGCAGTCAAGAAGTTTTTCCTCATGTTCAGATGGAACTGCCTGTGTTTCAATTTGTGCCCACTGCACAGTTTCTGCCCACTTGTCCTGTCGCTGGGCACCACAGGGAAGAGACTGGCCTCATCTTCTCGACACCCCCCCTTCAGATACTTGTACATTGATGAGATCCCCTCTCAGTCTTCTCTTCTCCAGGCTCAACAGGCCCAGCTCTCTCAGCCTTTCTTCATAGGAGAGATGCTCCAGCCCCCTAATCATTTTCGTAGCCCTTCATGAAGTAAAGCCCACAAAAAGTACCCTTGCTTGCTATTCGTAATAATTATCTAAAATATCACACAGATACACGGTTATCATTTTTAGGGAAGAAGTGAAATTATTATTCCACAAAGTTTTTGAAAGTGTGTCCCTCCCCCCTAGCTCATCTGACTTTATGTAATCTTCTGAATCTGTAGCAGTTCAACTTCAAAGGGCAGTGGGGGGGGGGGGGGGAAAGGACGCAAAAAGCCATAGGGATCGCAAGTTTTAACACTCATTGCTCTATGTCAAGAAACTGAATGTTACCTCCAACTCACAGCTTACCAGAAGTTTCTAGATTTGTGTAAGCACTTACCCGCAGCTATGACAGCCCCTTCTCACTCTTTAACTTAGAGGAACTGTATAGCTGAGAACTGCTTCCTAAACCTTTTTGACATTCATCCCATGCCGGCAGGTCACAACCTGCAGTTTGAGAAACACTGTCCCAAACTGGATAGGATGCCCCTTCTGAGTGAAGTTACGGTATGATAGCCGAACAAAGACACAAAGACAGATAAAAAGAGGGCATTAAAAAAAAAAAAAGAGAGGGGAAGAAAGTGACCTTGTTTGTCGTGGTTTGTAACTGCAGCTTACCTCTCCATCACAAGCTCCAGAAAGCACTGTAGACAAACTCTTTGGGTGTTTGGCCATGCAATTAACTCCATCTCTATGGCCATCAAGCGAGCTAAGAAAGGGTTTTGCAAAAACACGTTCTAGCTTTGTTGCATTCAGAGCTCTTGTGTACTCCCGTGGAACCTCAAAAGGATGCAATATGGGATCATAATTTCTTGGAACTGCAATAAGAGTAACAGTCATTACAAATCTGTTATATGTACTGTATATAACTCAAGGTAAGGTGCATTCAGATGCTTTTCTGTTTGATTTTCCTAGCTGTCGAAGAATTTACTGCAACACTAAGATTTATGCCATACTTACTGTTTTGAAATTGATCTATGGGGATTAGTATGCTCACTTGGCAATGTTTAAGCTAATGAAGTCTGAAATAACTTTAAAGTTACTCGACACCCTTTTTAAGAGTATACTGCTAAACTAACGAATGCACGCAGCAAACTGAAAATTACAGATATTTTGCCCTTCTTGAAATGGATATTAAAAAACAAAACAAAAAACACCTCCTGCCACCAAATTCCAGTAAACGCAGAAAGGATGTGCCTAAACTGACAGGCACAGGGAGCTGCAACCTAGCTCTGTTCCTCTTCAGGCAGCTGCAAAGCAGCTCTGGCTCAGAAATGAGACACAGTCGCTTGGTACTTTGCTGGTGCTATCTCCTTTCGCTGACAGGGATGGTTTATATCCAATAAGCTTGGAGCAAGGGTCTCTCTGCATCCATTTGTGTACCCACGCCTAAAGATAAATTGAGAAAGACAGTAGGAACCGACATTGTGTTTTATACAAAAAGCGTTGTCAGTTGTTCTACTGACAACAGTTAGATCACTCATCAAGATTCAATGCTTATTTCAGTCTACTGATTTTCAAAGAATATTTTTTGCATATTAAAACCCCTAAAAATAAAACCTCTGAGGAAATGGTTGTATACCATTCCATTATATGATAAAGAATTTGATTTAAAAACCTACACACAAACCACACCTCAGCTATTGTTCTAATAAGTAGATTTAATCATCTCGTTCATGGTTTAAGTGCATAACCACAATTAAACAACGAGAAAACGCATAGTTCACAGAATGGTTGAGGTTGGAAGGGACCTCTGCAGATCACCTAGTGCAACCGTCCTGCTCAAACAGGGTCACCTAGGGCAGGCTGCCCAGGACACTGTCGAGACGGCTTCTGAATATCTCCAGGACTGAACAGCACCGGTTATAGTGCTACTTCACAAACAACATAGTTGCCTACCTCTAATTCAATCAAATCAATTCATAGTATATGCAATTTCAAATACTACAGGTCTCTTCTGCTCAAAATACTATTTGATTTAGCGATGCCAAGAAATCCAGAACTTTACACGTGCTCTAACTTTACAAACCTTTCTCCTGAACTATTTTTACACTAAGTAGAAATCAAATCCCATTTCTATCGTTCATAGAGATGAAACTGCGAGCCTGTGTAAAATCAGCTCTGACAGAATATCAGTAGAACAGAGCGTGGAAAGCCATCATCTCATCTACCAGGCCAGAGTTGCTGCATCTAAAACTAACAACTACAGTCTGCAAGATTTTGCCAGTTTCCGTAAGAGATATGCCATAATACAAAAAGCAGGGGGAGAGCTACTGTGCCTGAAACATTAATACATGTAAAAGACTGCTAAGAGTGAGTAGCAGAGCGGGGACTAAAAAACCGAAAATCTGCAGTCCCAACTTTCACTGCGCTTTTAGACGTATCTTGTGAAGCCCCATTTCAGTTCAGGTAACAGAATCACAACCCTTTTTCTTCACAGATGGTTAACTCCCTTCAAACCCCGTTTGAGAGAAATGAACGCAGAGCTTGCCGGCAGACGGCAGGGAAGTCACTTAAGCATTTCAGAGGCGAACATTAACGCCGCTCTTTAACTTCCAGACTCACAGCTTCCGAGACGACCGAAGCGGGGCGTTGCGCGGCCACAGCTCCCCTCCAACCCCTGTAACGAACGCTCAACGGGCGCCGCAGACACGCCCCGCACCGGGCGCATGCGCAGAGCGCCCCCCACCCCCCCACTCCGCGCACGCCGAGCCACCGTTAGCGCCTCCTCAGCCAAGCCCGGCGGCGGGCGAGGAAAAGGAAAGCTAAAGCTCTCGGGGGCCTCCGCACGGCGACCGCGGCGCACCGCTGGCTGGGAACCTTGCCCGCGGGGGCAGCCGACCAGCGGCGTGCGGCCGGCGGGTGCTCGAGGCCCTTCCCGCCCGCTGCCCTCGGCGCTGCCGTGCCCGTGCGGACGGCATGTGGGCCCAGCCCTCCTCACCGCGCTGCAGGTCCAGTTTGGTCTCGCGGACATAATCATCGGGGTTCCGGCTCAGCACTTTGACCCGCATCCTCCCGGCCGCTGCACACGCACACGCACACGCTCCCCTGCCGCTTCCGCTCCGCCGGGCCGGGGGGGGGGGGGGGGAGGAGGAGGTGGCCGCCTCTCACTTGAGCGCATGCGCCGGGCGGCAGGTTCCCGCCGGACTCTCGCGAGACGCGCGCGGGCGGAGCAGGTCCGGCCCTCGGTCCGCGGCGGGGGAGGGGGCGCCTCGCCCCCTGCCCGCGCACTGCAGCCGTTGGGCGCCGCGCGCGCCGTCAGCCGTGGGCGATGGGCGCGCAGGGCCCCGCGTGCGCCGTGGGGGCGCCGGCCGCGCCGCCCGTGCGCTCCCTCTTCCGCCACGTGCGGCTGGAGAACCTGGCGGCGGGGCTGAGCGGCGGCGTCATCTCCACCCTGGTGCTGCACCCGCTAGACCTGGTTAAGATCCGCTTCGCAGGTGAGGCCGGGCCGCCCCTTCCCCGCCCCCCGCCCCCCGCCCCCAGTTTCCCTCTGGGAGGCTGCGCCGCCGTCCGCCCCGGTGAGGCGGGCCGGGGCCTTGCGCGGCCGAGCGGGGGCGCCCGCGGCCGGGAGGCTCTGGAAGGCCGCGGTGCCCGCGGCCGGGAGCTGCTGCGGCTCTTAGGCCTCCGATCTGCAGGCCGAGGTCGCAGCGTGCCTGTGTGGGGCCAAGGCGTCTGCTGGGGGAGGTGGAGTGTGCCGTCATGCAAAAGCCTGAGCTCTTCTCAGAGCTAGCCCTTAATGCTGTCGGCTGCAAATGCAAACCGTACGTTGTGCTTAAGATTTACTAATCCCGTTGCACTTGATGTTTCTGAGCCAGTGACCCACAAACTCTCTTTGGAGAGGTAGGAAAAGGGGAGTACAGCCAGATAAGATTTCGGTGGCTGCAAATTTTTGTCGGTCAAAGTCTATGCGTAGTTGCATAATGACAGGCTTTCGCAGAGTAGCCGTGCAGCTGAGAATAATCGGGCAGTAGGCCAAAAGAGATGGTTCCCTCCTCTCCTTTCTCGAGGTAGGTTTTTGTGTTGTTCCCAGAGACTACAAAATGTGCTGTTACTTGTAGGCTCCGTTATGTGATCAGATCAATCCAAAACAGGGATTTAAACACTTTCTTGTGTGTCTTGAGGGCACACTCTGGTCTATTAAGAGTATAACTAGCAGAAGTGATCCTTCTCTCTTTGGCACTTGTGAGACCACATCTGAAGTACTAGGTCCAATCTTGGGTTCCCCAGTACAAGAAAGACATTGACATACTGGACTTGGCCCAGAAGAGGCCGCCAAGCTGGTCAGGGAGCTGTAACATATGACGTACAAGGAGAGGCTGAGAGAACTGGTTCAGTTCACGCTTTAGAAGGAGACAGCTAAGTGCAGACATTTTGCTGTACCTGATCAGAGGGAGGCTACTGAGAAGTTGGATTTTTCTTGGCAGTGCTCAGCAATAGGACAAGAGGCAACAGACACAAGTTGTAACAGGGGAAATTCCAATTAGATATTAGGAAAACAACATTTTTACCGTGAGGGTGATCACATGCTGGAAGAAGTTGGAGATACTCAACAGTTGACTGGACATGTCCCCAAGCAACCTATCTAAATAGGCCTGTTTTGAGCAGAGGGTTGTATTAGATGACGTCTGGAGGTCTCTTCCAACCTAAATTATTCTGATTCCATATGATTGTTTCACTTTAGTTCTTGATTCTAATCAAGTTTTGGTTGGACTCGTCCAAGGCTCGTAGGTTTTCTACCAAAGTCTCTTCTGAATCACTGAGATCTGAACTCTGTCTTTTAACAGAATAGCTTGTGTGTTGTTTTTTAATACCCGGCAAATGTATCTTTTGTCATGGAAGGGAGTAACATGCTGGTATCTTTTGAGTTTAAATGTCATTTAGGCACTTCTTCCCAGCCCCATGTAAGTTGTGGTTAACGGTCCTTTCCGTTCCTGGTGGCTATCCCAGGGATAGTTTTTGTACTATCCCTAAGTTATTTACTAATATTCCAATATTAAACTTATTCTGCCTTATCTTCAGATAGCTTTTTGGTCAGACTGTATAGGGGGAATGACAGGGATAATTTCATGTGCTTGTTTGGGTTGAAAATAACATTTCCCATGCTTTGTCTTCGACCAGGAAGTAACGGCTGAGATCAGAAATGAACACCACGGAGATTCTCAGCAGCATCATACCAGACAGAGTTACATTGAAATCTTTGATTTCCCCCTTTTTTGGTGTCTTTCTAAACCAGATTTAATAGCAGGGTGGTAAAAATGTGGGAAAGGACCGATGGTGCTAACTCAGGAAGAATGAGAAAGGAGTTCAGTTGGTGTTCTAGTTTTGAGTGGTTAGCAAGATGTTGGTGCTTTGTTAAAATATGCCCAGAAAAAGCATTTTGTCTTTAGTGCTGGAGTCTGTCACGACGCAGTATTGTACACAAAGTTCAACGGAGAATGAATAATGAATAGAGTATTAAACAGAAATATCTGAAATTTTTGCCTGCCAGAACTGATCTTGATGAGGACACAAGAGCTTTACTGAGTATAAAACTTTGACATTCTCAGTAAAATTGCAGTCTAGCCTTATGCCTATACTAGTAATGAAAGCTCCTGATCAGTTATTAGTGTAGTAGAATATTTCAGTTTGGAGGGGAGCTGTGGAGTTCAACCCCCGCTCATAGCAGGTCTACTTAGATCACATTGCTCAGGTTCTTGTCCAGCTGAGTTTTAAGTTGCTCCAGAGATGCCTCCAAGGGTGACCAGCTCCAATATTTGATGACGTTCCTGGAGCAAAAAGTTATTCGTTAGGTCTAGTCACAATTTCTTGTGTTCTAATGCGTGTCTGTTGCCTCTTGTCTTCTCGCCATGCGCTGTACTGCACATGCTGTAGGTAACCATATTACCGTCTTGCTGTAGGAGCAATAGTAGTTAATGTTTTAAGCTGCATGAGCAGCACCTGTGTTCTAAATAAAACATCTCTAACAAAACTGACACGTTTCGTCTTGTTAACAGTCACGTTTTCTGAATGTTTTGACAAAGAGCTGCTCAGTTATTGAGCAGAAGTGTGCATGTTTAAAAAGTGTGTTTTCCTACACGTCCATTCAGTGAGTATAGAAGGAGAAACAAGAATTTATGGTGGAATAACCTTTGAGTGTTCTGGTAAAAACACTTTGAGTCACTAAGACATGGCTTGTTAAGGATATTCCTAGAACGTTTAAAAGAAGAAGATTTAATTTAAGAGTTGCTATTTAGTGCTTAGTCAAACTCCTTATGGAAGTGTGTTGCTGAAGACCCCACAAGTATCACTCAAAATACAACATGAAGTTGCTGGAGTGTTAAAAAGAAAAGGCAGAAAACTTTAGGTCAAAGCTACTGTTCACCAAAAATATGTATTAATTTTGTCAGATTTATAGGGGCTTTCTCTTGCAGAGCTGAGTTCTGGGGGTTTTGGTTTTTTTGTTTTTTTTTTTTAAGTTCTTTAACCGTAGGCTCCTCTTGAAGCTCTAAACCTCAACTCGTGCATACCTTTAAAATATAGCTAATCGGTTAGGTTTCCACATTCACTGCAGCTTTGTTTGGAGGCCACGTACTTACATGGTGGCTCTTAGACAGCTGAACTTCGTACTTCCTCAAACCTTTTTCGATATAATCTCTCTGTTACATAGTAAGTGATGGATTGGAGCTGAGGCCAAAATACCATGGGATTCTCCACTGTATGACCACTATCTGGAAGCATGAAGGACTGCGAGGCTTGTATCAAGGGGTAACTCCAAACATGTGGGGAGCTGGGGCTTCCTGGGGACTTTACTTTTTCTTGTAAGTAGAACTGTGAAATGTTTCATTTCCTATGTAATTAATCCTCAGATATAGGCTGCCTCTTCTTCTGGGGGAAGCGGGGTATGAAAATACGCTAAGTGACTTATAAACTTGTGATTCTTCTGGAAAGTCCAAGTCTGCTGCCCTTTAGTATGGTCCACTGTTTTACAACGTAAGCCATTTGAGGCAGAAACTTGTTACTTTGTCAGGCACAGTGCATGCCTATGGTGCTTCAAAAATACTAAGTAATTTGGGAGATTGCGACATCGTTCTTGAAGAAGCTTCTAAAAGTGGTGAAAAACTGTGGGAAAAGAAAAATTGTACGAAAAATAAGAACCTAAACTATGAAAGATTATAAAAAATTAAAGAATAAAAAGTTGTCTACTGAAGCTAAACGTTTAACTGATTTTCTATAATTTTAGTGCCAGTGAGTTCTTCCTATTTTATGAACGGACGTGCTTTGCTCATAAAGCCTGTTTTTTGTTTTTGTTTAATTTTTTAATATTCGATCGTTTCTACTTTATTAGCTATGTAACTGTGATCTGGTTTCCTGCTGGCCCCAATTAGCTGAAACATTTTAGAGAATGGTTATTTGGTGTGCCTGTGCAAAGCTCACTCATCAGTTGTCTAGATTCTGTTCTTGCTAGGCTTTGTTCCTCAAACAAAGTTCTTTGCTATTAGATCGTTGTTGAACTCCTATTGACTGCTTCTCAATCCACAAAGCAGGTGGCAGGACTGGAAACTGGGTCGAGAGAGAGAGCTCCCTGTATTTCTGAGCTACAAAATAGATGCCTGTCACTGTTTCCTTTTAATAAAAGGAGGACTACCTAATCAGTTTCTCTGAAGTTAATTCTTGAGATCCGATAACTGTTTCAAGATGTAAACTGATGTAACTGTAAACAAGATGTAACTGTTTCACACTGTTACTGAGAGTAATACTTATCAATTTAAATTTGTATTACTGCAGTTCACTTGAAAGAATTAACTATTCAGCAATTAATTAATCAAGTAAACAAAGATACTTTGCTTATACATCTGTTTTGGAAGTTGAGTGACGCCTAATGTTTTCCCTGATCTTAAGTGAATTTTATGTGGGGGTTGTTTCTTAGCGATGTATGTTTCTCTTTACCTTTACCAAAATACATGTTATATTTTCCAGTTATAATGCTATCAAAGCTTACAAAAAGGAGGGGAAGCTGGAAAGTCTAAGTGCAACTGAACACCTCGTGTCAGCTGCGGAGGCTGGTGAGTTAAATGCAAAGAAGATTAATGTTTGTTTCTAGCTTGTCCATATGCTGCTTTGCCTTTGTCAGTGCTACTTTTTCTTACAGGTGACAAGTGTAAGTGTTTCAGTCCAAATGGAATTATATATTGTCTATAAATAAATTAATGATGTTTAGGGTGAATGTTTGTGGTCTTTAGTTTCATTCAGAATTAGTAGTTGTTCAAATGTTTTCTGACCTTGTTTTTTATTTTGTGTAAGTGTTCTATATTTAGTACTACTTTGAGTCCCAAAGCATAAGCTATATAACTGTTATTATCAGCTTGCCAACCCATTAAGTGTTAAGCACTTAGACTTGGAAAAGAGAAGGCCTGTTGAACTTAGTAGAATAACTGACCTGGTCATTGGTCTTCACGAATCTTTAAATTTAAGCTCCAAGTTTTCTTAGAAACTGTACATCCAAAATATAAATACGTTTTCTATCACCATGACTTCTACTACTTTGTTTCTAATACGTGTTCTTGTATATGCGTCTGTGTCATACTTACTAATCGAGGCAATGGAGAAGACTTTTTATTAGGACGCTCTAGCTTTTTCCTGTTGAAAATAAGGCACGTTGTTGGACGTGAAAAATAGCAATGGATGGTTCTACTATTGCGTTTTTAATAATTTATAAAGCTGCAGCAGATCGCTTGAGTTATCCTGGCAATATGATTAAGCACATTTCTCGTAACCAACGTGTCCATTAAGTTTGGAAAAATTATGTATGTGAATACTAATTGAGATAATCGGAGCACATTATGAGGTTACTTAGTTTCCTGTCTAGTACAGATTACATTGCTCATTGTGGAAAGGTGATGCAAACGAGGGGATGGACTCTGCTAGTCCAACTAGTAGGTTGGATTTTGTTGTGAACTTTGAAGGCAGAGAGAGAGAGAGAGAGAGAGAGAGCAATGATGTGCCTAAAGTTTATCTGTTTTAAGTAATACGAGTACTCTTTTACGATGAGTAGTTTTGTCATTGTAGAAGTCCATGGCGCATTGAACTGAGCAAGCTGGGACGAGCTTTGGAGCTGGCCTAAAAATCAGTCTAATTTCCCTCTGTTCTCAGGAGCCATGACCCTCTGTATTACAAACCCAATATGGGTAACGAAGACTCGACTTGTGTTACAGTATAACGCTGGTGTTGATCCATCAAAGCGGCAGTACAAAGGAATGCTTGATGCTCTTAAGAAGATATACAAGAAAGAGGGCGTACGTGGCTTGTATAAGGTAATACAATTTAAGAAAAATTCCAGAATTGGTTGTCGCCACTCTGTACTGCTGAGACTTGTCTACAAAAAACTGCAAGTTGCTTGTTTGTATAAGCTCACTTATTTTTTTCCTGTGAGTCGTCTTCCCTACTAAATAACTGCAGCAAAAAGGCTGAATCATAAGAAAAGCAATTGGAACGTTGAAATGTAGAAAATCGCCAAAAATAGAATGCAAGCTTTATGGCTGAACAATTTTCTATTGGGAGATAATGCTGAAATGAGAGTAAGCTGCAATCTGCTTTTTAATGTTTTTGTGGTCTTCCTATAATTAGGATTTGGATGAGGATGGCAGCAAGAGTGTAATCTGTCTTGCTACTAGTCCTTTCTTCCATTTCATCCCATATCTGTCTTTGGGACGTCTTGTGGAACATAAATATATGACTAAGGTAGCTGTTAATTTTTTCTTCCATAATGGATGGTTTCACAACTGTTCATTTGCCCTGTAGTTATTCAGGTCTGTACTCTGTCATCTGTAGATCCATAAACTTTGCAGACTTCTAAATGTGGTCTGCATATGTGTGTTTTGTTTTGTTTTAACTCCCCTTAATTTAGGGAAACAGATGGCAACTGGAGTTGACCTACTTTGTGCCTCCCCCTTCCTTCAGGCCATGACATCGAGATATAGTCATCAGTACCTGGAAGGTGTGAAGAAATCTGTTTTAGTTCAGTTCGGCTCTTTTCCTGCAAGTAATGCTATAGAGCGGGAACACTGTCTGTCAGGAATTGTCCTGATTACTGAACATGAACTGATTTTTTTCGCTGAGAAGAATATAATCCTTTCTAAGCTGAGACACTAGTATGCCACATGTCAATGAATGGCAACTTCTGGCACTAGGAACAAGATACTTTACTTATTCCTAAACTGAAATTGTCAGGATTTCTGACTTGCCTGCCTGGATGTCTGCTCTGTTCCATGTAGATAAGTTCTAATTTCTTGCTTCTGTTAGGAGTTAAGATGCTTTTCTGTTAAGTTACTTTTCAGATTTTTCATGCGTTTAGTATGTGTTGGCTTTGGCACCAGACACTTCTTTGTAGCATTAGTCTGCAAGTGGGGGGAGCTACACCAGGTAATTCCTTAGAAAGAGCAAATTACTTGCTGAAGTAGCAGTCCTGAAAGGAAGATTGCCTAGATATGCCCTGAGGGACCTAAATAACTATCACACAACTTTCATCTGACATGAGGATCCCCCCAGTCTTTTCTAAACTAGGGAAGAAAGCACCTCTGCAGGTACCTCTTTGACTTGTCCCCACTGTAACCTTCCTCCATGCTGTGTTGCTTTGTTCTTTTTTGGGGGGTTAATTTTTTTTTTTCTCCTTGCTGTGTTTGAACTTTGAGGGCTGCAGTTTTGATAATTATCGTGAGTTGCAAGACTTTTAGCGCACATGAATGTCATCTTTTTCCTTGTAATCTTAGTTTCAGATAGAGTTCTTAGAGCAAATAAGGAAACCTGGGAGAATACCACTGCAGGCTGGAAATAAAATCTGGAAGTAGTACCTTTCTTGTTTATTTGAGATTAGCCTTCCAAAACTGAGATTTCTCTCCAAGCTATTTCATTCCTTTAAGAGCAGAAACATATCTTGCACTCTGTTGCATGAGATGCCTTTACTGTTCTGAGCAATTCCGTTTAGGTTTTTGGGACACAGCCCTGGTGATACCAGAATGCTTCAGTCTTTCTAGCAGGGATTAAAGCTGTATCTATTAGATCTGTTGAGTTCTGTCAGTCTTTAACTTGTCTTTCACTAATTCATCCCAGTAATCATCTATTTAGTTATCTTTCCCACCCCCCATCCATAGGCTTCTTCCTTTGGCCTCCATCCCTCAGGATCAGGGGAAGAGCCCCTCCTCTGGTGCACTCCAAGCTGCCAGCAATCAGCTTGGGGTTATGTAGTTTGAATAAGCCTATTAGTCAGACCTGTTGGAGAGCTGAGCTCTCCAAATTATTTTGCCTTATGAAGTTGAATGTCATGCTGTCACCACTGTATTAAGAATCTTGGATGTTTCTCTTGATTTAAGTGTAAGGTAGGATAGCGCAAACATTATGAAATAATCATAAGACTGTAGGAGTTGGAACTTCAGGAAAAAGTGTCTCGGAGCTCTTGGGAAATGATTAGCTGTCTTCTATAGAGTGGTTGATTACTAAAACCTCAAGAAGGTAACTAATATTCTTTTTGGCCTCTGTGCATCTGTATTTGTATCTTTAGCGTTATTTTGCTTCAGTGGTGATGTGGAGGCAACAATTGGAGCGATGCTTAGTAGACAGCTGTAACATAAATAAGTGCAGAAAATTTAAGGAGATTAAAGGAAAGAAGTGTCAAGGCTGAGAATAGTAATGCCGTATGCTAAAAACAAAAGAAATCCCAGTAGTGATACATCTTCGTTACCAGATGAAGATAGATATATTGGACACTTAGGTATAATAGTTCCACCTTTGGAAGGCAAGGTTGTATATTTTGAGAATAAAGTTTTTTTCTAGTCCATGAATGTTGAACTTAGCACTCTTATGTTTTGCTATGTTTTTTATATGCTTTTTTTTTTCTTTTAGCGAATGTGAAGTTTGTAACCTAAGTGGCTTCTATACCTCTTCATATTTGCCTGTAGCAAAATACTCTGAGATTTGACCATCCTGAGTTTAAATTTAGACCCAGGTTCTACAGAGAAAAAGAGAAGGGAGCCTCAGTTTCTTTCTCTCACGTAAGGGAAGGTGTCAGACTTCACCTTGGAGGAATTAAGGCTCACAGGGAGATGTAATGGTACCTTTCCAACGTCTTTCTGTACGAGATGTCAGAGTAAGTTACCACTGGACTTTGGCACCCTAACAACCCAAATGGAGACGATGCTACACAGATTACAAAAGGAATTTTTTCTATATTCTTTCAGAGTATGTAGCAGAGGCTGCTCTGCATGAGCTCTCTTAAACACTTTAGATAGCGGTTTGCATACCTCATCACCAAAGGAACCTAGTTGCCTACTTTACTGAGAAACTTGAGGAGCAGATAGTGAATCCTGTCACTCCTGCACAGATTTTCCTCTGTATGTGTTTGTCTCGGTTCCTTTTCATTACACTGGCAACCTATGGAATTTTAACCAACTGGACAGTGTTTCCCTTGCCTGGGATCATCTGCACTTGTAGCTGCTTTAAGCCAACTTTAAAATACATTTTTCTTCCAGTGTCTATTGTTAAGAATTGTACACTATAGCATTTGTCTCTAATTATATATTTAAATCTGTCCGTTGTTTGAGGATTCTGCATTGTATAGAAACTCAAAAAAATAAGGTTCTAACCCTCCAAAAGAAGATCAAACAGGACTTCTTTGAGCAAAAATTGATGCTGTTAAGTCCTCATGTCCTCATAAATGTTCTAAAGATATGTTGAGAGTAGTAAAATAAAAAAAAAGCAGGAAGTACGTAAAGTGAAATGATTTTAAAATTGATCTTCACTTTAGGGTCTTATGGAAGATGAAGAATATCTAATTTAATCTGTCTTTGTGGCAAGAAAGATTTTTGTGTAAACTTGTAAGAATAAGAAAATTGAGTGGGAATGTCTTTCAAAGACTCCTCCTCAGCCAGATAGTTTCAATACTGAAAAGAAATCAGTTTTGTTTTGAAATGTTTTTCTTTAAGAACACATTGACTCAATTCCTCCTTTTTGCTTGAGTAGTAGAAGCCTGGATCAGCTTCTAATTTTCTTAGGGCTGATGACAACCCAGGCAACTCTCAGCCGTTTTTGCCCCTTTTAACACCGGCCAACCATTAGAAACCTTCCGTCTGCAAGTTTTCACCAACATAATGTGCTGGTATTCAGTTAGTAAATCTTATCAGTAGATTCTTTAGGAGTCTTGGGTGCAAGTTATCCAAATCTGCTGGCTTAAATTTTAAGTGTTTAGCACTCCTGAGTGGTGTTGAACATTCCTCTCTTGTTAGTGGGAAAAATATGACATCATTCTCCTGTGATATCAGTACCTCATCCTAATTCTTTCCAAGTAAAGAGCAATTATTTCCTGCATCTTTAACACTTGTACTGTGTAATCATGGGCATGCATTTGTGAAGATTTTCACTGCGATCAGTATATTTAAATTTCTTACTGTTCGTGGTTCCTCTTGACCCTGAGCTTTGACGACTTTTTTATTTTCCCTTCATTCATTTCTATTTTTTACATTTATTGTTGGTTTAATTTTCTTTTTGAACCAGGATTCGCTGAAAAACAAAATTGTCCTTTCCCTCTACTATGGCCCTTTGGCTTCAGACTTTACAAAATCCTAACATTATGCTCACAGTTGACAAAATGCAGACAATTTTTTTTAATTCCATTTGTCCGTATTTGGAGAAGCTGCTGCTTCTAGGTTGTTGATTGCAAACTGGGATGCTAGCTACCCCCGAATGCATTTCATCAGTTTGTGATCACTGATCAGTTCATAACCATTATTTTCTACTGTGATAACAAATTCATCCTCATTTATCCAAGAGAAGTCCTAGAAAACCCTTCCTCAATGAGTGTAACACCTTGCATTTAAGAAGTCTATAGCCTTCAGAAAGCTAATCTCTGACGTGCTAGAAGCTTTGTGCGATTTTCATCCCTCTTGTTTTATTTCTTTCTGCAAGTTAGGAGTTTATGAAGTAATTTACCTTTTTGTCCTGTTATACACTAGAAATGCAAATGGTTCCCTGCCAGGTTGCCTTTTCTTCATTTCCAGGCTCTTAGTAGTATATTGATCTGTATGTATTTAACATTCCGGGCTTCTGATTTAGCCTGATACAGAATTGTATGTCTGGGCACATCTGTTTTATGATCCATTCAGGTAGGACAGAGGATTAAAAAAAGTTCACCATGTGAAAACTGATGGAACTGTTCAATGCCAGTGATTTCTGAGAAATGTGGGTTCTTCTAGTCCTTTTACCCACCTTTTGATCACTTATTGCTTCCTAGTTGTCCCTCTGCAACAGTTTTCAGCAAGCTTTTGGCTGCTCTAAGTCACTTTCAGCCAAGATGATTTATTCCCCATTTAGTTGTACTTGTCCAGAGTAAGTGATAGATTCTCCAAAAAGAGAACTGGTGCTTGTCAGAACCCATGCAGCTGTTAATTTTCAGCAACTCCTGCCCTTTCTTTTTTGTAGAGAGAATTCAGAGAATACTTGTTTCCCCCCTTCACTTCAACTTTTTTTGAAAGAAAAGGTTTCTTTACATGTTCCTATATTGCCTCTTACCAATGGGGAACATTTCCCAGATTGCTTGGTTACAGCTTTGTTCTTGCAACTAAAGTCACCTCTGCTAGGCTGCCCTGGGACATGCTTTGAGCAGGGCGAGGAACGCTCCCAAACTGATCCAAGTCTTAGATTTATTTATTTAAAGTAAATCATACATACATACAAAGTCCTTACAGGAGATAAGCCTTGCATCTGTGCCCTTCAGCTTTCCACTGTACAAATGTGTGCGTGTGTGTAGATGTGTACACGCACACAGACACGTATATCGCCAGGACTTGCTCACAAGAGGTTTCTGTACCTCTAATCCTGATGGCCGCCTTCACCCGATACACTGGCTTCTGTCAGAGTCTCAGGTGGGAAATAAACGGGCTTGAGCCCAGCCCATGGAAGGGGCAGGCACTCTGCAGCACATTTACAAGAACGTAACTTGAATGTATTCTTACTGTCCTGATCATGCCACCAGCTGTTTAAGACCTATTCTTGTGCTTTGTTAGGTGGAGTCCCTAGGCCATTTATTTTATCTTGCTTACTCATTAGGTGTCTTAGTCTGTAAGTCCTGTGGAATTGAGTAACGTTTAATACACTTTTGTGTGATGCTTACCATAAGAAAACCAACCCGCATGAGCTTTGAGTCGTTCTGCACAGTAACGATTGTTGCATTCACAATTTGTAAAGGAAAGGTGGATGTGCGTGCGTGTGTGTGTGTGTGTGTGTGTGTGTGTGTGTGTGTGTGTGTGTGTGTAAACTGAGCTTTAGCAAGTTGTACAGCTTTTTGTGGATTGCTGTTTAACCTTGTTTTATTCCTTCTTTTTAAGGGATTTGTGCCTGGTCTGTTTGGAACTTCACATGGAGCACTTCAGTTCATGGCATATGAGGACTTGAAACTGAGATACAACAAGTATAGGAACAGACTATCAGATACGAAACTGGTAAGATTACTGGGAACGTAAGCATACTGTGGCCTATGGGCAAGTGAAAATTTATTAGATTTGTTTAGATCACAGAACGACCAAGCTTACAAAGTACTGATAGGTTAATTGGAGTGAATGAAAGAAGAACATGTTCAACTTCTCACATTTTTGGCACAAGAAGTCAGCAACTGGCTGGTCCTGGTTTTGGGTAAAACATTGCCATTTTTTGAAATGTGTGTGCTTTAAAGGGGAAGAAATCTAGAGTATTGTTTAGCTCAGATTACAAAAACCAAATAAGATTCTGTGAAATTGGCTAGTTTATATTATAGCAAGCTTTGTAATTTTTATTGCTTTTAGAACACTGTGGAATACATAACAATGGCAGCCGTATCCAAAATATTTGCTGTGTCAGCAACATATCCCTATCAGGTTGTACGAGCTCGTCTTCAAGATCAGCATAATACATACTCTGGCGTGTTTGATGTGATCCGCAGGACATGGAGGTAGGCACGCAGAATTAAAATCTGAAAAACATCTGGGAAGATGACACCGTTTTACAGCATCAGAACCATGTTTATTGGCTTCTCTCTGCTGCTGACTTGCAGAACCAGTGCAGCTCAGAGCAAACAAAATGGTAGCTGCACAAAGTCATATTGTGCAGGATGCCACTAAAAACTGAAATAAAAGGACAAAGCAGGAGATAGGTGAGGGTCAGTCCTTGCCTGCAGACTTCTGTTGTTTATTCTGCCTCCTTCCTCCCTTTCCCAATGAATTTCTCTTACAGATTAGCAAGGTTAAAAAATAATATTGAGTTAGCCATTTGGGGGTTCTTAAACAGGGAAATTTCATGCTTACATGCTTTAGATTGACACATACCATGGGAGGGTTGTGCTTTTGGGAGTTGCGGTTGATTCAAATTCCTGGCAGGAGGAAGTGAGCTAGACAGAGCTGTTCATACCAATGTCCCCAGGTTACCATGGGGCCAAGATGCATTTCTAGTCTAGTCTCAGCTTCCTGTAGGACATATAGAGAATTATTTTCTCACAGTTGTGTGTATCTTCTCCCACACCATCTTCCCGCAGCTTCACAAGGCGTGTGACGGTTTTAACACAGCACTCTAGTTACTAAGGTTGGCCACCCTTGCAATACACAACCGATATTCATCTTGCCCTGAACAATGTTTGTGGATTGCAACTTAATCCAAGAGAAACACAAATGGAGTCACCTACTTCCTGGGATAGTAAGCGGTGCCCCATGAATGAGGCTATGTTGTCCAAGGGCCAACTCTGGCTCAGAGGCGGGGCGGTACAAACATTTTGGCCGAAGCCAGCTTTTAGTAAAAAAATAGCTTTGATGTCTCAGCACTGTGCACTTTAGTGATGTGGTTTGCAGGAAGGCTCATTAGTTCTGGTACAGCGTGATTCAACCAGTCTGGGCCCAGTACTGTACTCATATGAAACAAATAAATGCAACCTAGAACACTGAGGAGGGTAGCATAAACCACACCTAAGCACTTTCCAAAACCTGCCTTGACCATAGTCATCACTCCAGGTGTCCTAGACCCCTATGAAGCTGGGAAACAGGGAGCTGAAAACAGAAGTCTTTGAAACTTTTTAAGTGTTAAGAAGCCCTAACTAACATGAACATTGTGATTCAAATTGGAAGGAGTTGGAGTCTTTCTTAGTAGCCAGGGGGATTGGAAGTCTGTAGGAGTGCTCTGCTCCTCTAAAAATGAATGCAAACTTCTGCAGCTGACTTATCTTAGTGGTGTTGACCCTCAGCTCACTTGCTGTTACACAGCCCAGAATCGCAAAGCATTTCAGCCCTGTTGACTTCCATGAGATTAAATATGTAATGCTTTTTGGAACAGGCTGCAGAAATGTAAGTTATTTTAACCACTTCTTGTTGCACGAAGAAAGATACTAAATTGCCTCCAATTTAGAAAATACCAAAAAAACCCCAACGTCTAGGCTAAACTACTCATGTACGGTAGGTATCCTGTTGTTTGTTTCGAAGAGAAAATGGTGACCCAAGAATTGATGTAGGATGTCTTTTTAAACATTTTTTATAAAATTGTTCTGAAATCGTTACTCTTCACCTGAAGTGCCTCTCTTAGTGAGAGAAATACCATACCTTGTTTTATATCTCATTTCTATTAAAGTACATTAAAAGCAAATGCTTTTCTGTGTCTTTAAAGGAGAGAAGGAATTCATGGATTTTACAAAGGAATTATTCCCAATGTGATCAGAGTGACGCCTGCCTGCTGTATTACCTTCGTAGTGTATGAAAATGTATCTAGTTTTTTACTTAGTTTTAGAAAAGAGAATAATTAAAGGTACAAGCTTTTGTTCAGAAGGAATTTATCCTTTATTTTTTACATTTATGATCTGTGAAAGATTTAGGCAGCAGTCTACTTTGACATTGTGAATTGATTTAGTATTTTGAGGGGAGAACCTACAGATGGTGAAAACCTGCTTACATTTGTTGCTGAACGTACCTGGGCTGCTCCATTCCTCTGTCCTCTCTGAATCAGCAGTGTCTACTTGAAACAATGTCTGTGCAACTGTGAAATAGCACTGTGACTGGATGAAGTGAAAACTGATATAAAGGCAACTCTGCAATCTGTTAAAACTTTAAATACGGTGTCTTTATCTGAGTCTTATGAAGCATGTATGTAGCTGTTTACAGAAACGTCTGGAGTCTTCTGAATCCACCTCTGTGTAATTTGTCAGATTTAGGCTATTGGAGTGCTCCAAATTGATTGCTCATCCAGCACAAGTGCTGCCTCAGCGGTATGCAGTTTGGAAACTCAAATTGTTTTGTAAACAGTCAGCTGTCCTTTCTTGTTTTTTGAATAATGGCCAAACTGATGAAACCCCGTTCTTGTTTACTACCAAGACAGATTTGCAGTGTGGTTTTGGGCTTGCTTGGTTTTAACATCAGACCAGAGTCCGTGTTGAGCACATCACTGGCCACTTACTTTTCTCTCTCTCTTCTCTCTGCCTCTAAGCAAGAGATTGTCTCCCTCACTAATATGTCTGACCAAATAATATTAAGTAAATGCATATTTAAAAGTAGGTTACATAAGAAAATTTAGGTTTTTTAGTAATCGTGTAAATAATGTTGCAGTTTTCAAGGCACTTTAAAAAACAAAGATGACCCTGCTTATTTTGAATAATATTCTTTGAAAAAAATAGGTAGTCTAAAAAATGCTGTGCACAGGACTTTTTAAAAAAAAAAAAAAAAGTCTTCAAATTTAATCTAAAGAAATGACTTTCAAAATATTTCAGCTGCTAACTTAGTAGTAAACTAAATTACCATATATCTCATAGTAAATTTGAATAATAATGATGTTTACTTACATGACAAAAATTGCTGTCAAGGATATGTACTTTCTGGCGATCTTGGTTTTTTTTAGTTCTTTGTTAAGAAAATACACTACTGGCTAGAACATCTGCCTTCTACTGTTAGCATGAAGGTGTTAACCAGCCTCTAAAAAGTATCACTTAACTGAGGAGGAAAGAACTTAGGAAAGGTTATCAACAAGCAGGGGGAAATCGGTTTCGTAAGGAGCGGAGAATGCTATCCAGCAAAACTCCCAAATAATCATTTGGAAAAGTTTGCTGATTAATAGAAGGCTAACCTTAACCAGAAATAAGGCTTTTAAACAGAGGTTAGAGAACTGCTTTTACTTTCAGGTTAAAACTTAGAAAACTACAAGAACTGCTCAATATTTTGAATCTGCATTCAGCAATCTGCTTGCTTGTTTCAGCTGATACTATTGGCATGTGATATGTTTCTGTATGTTTAACTTTTTTAATAATTCACACTTTCTTTTCCACTGATCCCATGTCCTATACAGATGCATTTGACAATATACTATGATATCTCATCTGAGAGGGCATGTGGCCATTATGGCTGACCTTGTTTTTTACTATAAAAGCTTTCATGTGTATTTGACAGAAATTTACTTACCATGTAAATTACTGTTTAGATCACTAATCCTAACTTTTTGTGCCTTAAGACAGTTTTCACTTGGTTTTCTGTGTCTTCTGGTATGTAGAAGGAATTTGATGGAACACTTGCGTTAACTCCACCATCCAAGATGCAAAATATATTGTGAAGTTATAGACATACAAATAAATCTAAGAAAATAACAGAAGTTATGCACTTACTACCCTGGATTACTATGTTCTATACCCAGGACAGCTTACTCATGCTCTAGGATAAATGCAAAGACAGGCTACAAGCATGTATACAATCAAGTACTGTATGTTCACTGACATCCTGTAAATTCATACCATAGCTTAGCTCACAGTTACTTGTCTGTGTTCAGATACCTTAAAACCCATCGTCCAGGCCAATGAAAACAGTGATGGTTTTTCAGAGACAAATACCAGCTATATAATTTGCTGGATTACAGCAGTATCACACACATGCTTGCAGTGAGGAAAGCCTGAATGCTTTCCTAGCTTCAGGTGTGTTCCTTTAATACTGCTTAAAAAGCCTGGGGACAATCTTACAGCCTGTTCAGAAAAAAAGCCGTGGTTTTGTAATGACTAGTTGAAATACATTAAATCTGTAATAAGTAATTTATTTCCTTTTAATTTATTGAAAGAGCTTATACTTCTGCATGTTATACATGCTTTTTCTCTACTTGTTTTTTATTTCATTAATTAAATTTGGTTTTGTAATGTAAACATGACTCTGTTTCCCTTTAGAATTTGCATGACTTTAAAAAAAAAAAAAAAATTGAGTACTATCACTTGTATTTGGAACAGAACACTTAAAATGGTGCTGCCAATACTGTGCTAGTTAGGAGATGCAGCATGATCGATGTTACCGCTTTTTATCCAGTCTTGCGACTGCAGTCAAGTATCTGTAACATCATTCTTTCAGTTTACCAGTACACTTCTTGAAGGCCAAGGCTTCTCAACCTTATATCCATAATCTTCTAAACTATTTAATATATCTAGTTTTTAATTAACACCAAAGTGATTGGGTATATCTGACAGGCTAAATTCAGGAGAATTAGTTATTTTAGTGGAGAAAGGAAATTAAGTTTTATAACGGTAAAATTATGTAGTATTTGCGTGCTTGTAGTGGAGAGTCATAACGGATTTTTATATTGAAATCCAGTCCATCTAGAAGCAAAGAGGGGAAGGAAAACTTAACGACAGTGTTTGTACTTACTTTTTCAAAATGAGGTATATAATGCTTACTGATCATGGTCTGCTCACAGTTAAGTCAGCGGGAGTTTGTTCAGACCCTTAAGACTTTTAATAGCAGAGCATCCTATCCTGCAATCGTGCTCACAGGAGTAGATTTTGGGTATGTGTTTTGAAGGTTTAGGCTAAGATGTGAGCTTTCTCTGAAGTCTTCTAAAGCCATCATTGTCCACTGTAATACTATGGAAATACCGTAACCAGTTTGCTGACCAATAAAATAACCTGAATTTTTTGTAAAAGGTCTTATTTATTTGATATAAAAAAGTTAGTTACAACTCTTAAAAATGGTGATACATGTTCATATTACAATCCAAACAATGAATTAAAAAAGGAAACTAATATGTGTCTAGTATTTATATTCTAAAATTATTCTAATAAAAGCCTCTTCAGTGTGCCATAAAGAGGTTAGGCAAAACACTGCAGCTGCAAGAGTTTGGTGCCTTTTAGCCAGTTACTTGCATCCAAATCTATAGAAATAAATTTTGAAGAAAATTGTACATAATAATAAAAAAAAGTTAGGGAGAGGTTATAAAAAAAAAAAAAAAAAAAGGGCTTGGAAAGTTATTTTGGCAGTTCTTCAATGATGATACGGGAGACTGAATTCCATCCAGTAGAAGCATCTCCCCTTGGATAATCTGAGCAAGTCCCAACCCAGATGGCAACATCCACCAACCCGGCATTGATCCCTTCACACAGACCTTCCACTGTTTAAAGACAAAAATTGTGTTAACCTGAGCAGACACAATCATGTATTTCACAACTGAAGCTGGATACAAACATTTAAGAGCAGCAGTTCATTCCAGGTTTGTGCTATTTAGTTAAATCTGAATAACATTTTTAGAAATAAAAAAAAAAAAAGACTGAAAAAAATAGTGAGGTAACAGGAACAGAGTCCATGCTTCCTTTTGGCCTCTGTTACATTACCTGAAGCAGTCAGCAATCCTCAGGATGGCCAAATGGGAGGTGTATCTCCTCTAAATGCTTAAGTTTACAAACTGGTAGCTGGGACATGGCTTCAATCCCATCCAGTTATCTTTTCTGAAACAATACAGGTGGTGGTGGGAGGGGGGGCAACAGCTGGACCTGGCTTCCACAGCCTAGCCATGCAAAAGTGCCTGCCACCCTGTAATCTTCCAGTCCTACTTCCCTGTTTCTGTGTAATGCTCCGCTGCTATCACCTTTCTTTTCCACTGGCACCACTAGTTGGAGATGGGTTAATGAGAACAGACATGTTCCTTGATGCAAAAAAAAAAAAAACTATCATAGCTATAGAAGCTGTACTTATTACTGTCATAAAATACTACAGGAAGGAAAATGGTCTTTTGTAAAGAGTTGCGCTGCTGGCTTCACAATATTTTAGCTTTGTTCTAGGCAGAAATCTGTTGGGCTCTGAGAACAAAGTATAGCTGAAACCACGGATGTAATGTGAAGAGTATTCATAGCCCTAAGTCTGTTAAGTTAATGCAACACATTTGGTTTTATAGATGCTTCTCAGAGTATAAGGAGCAACCATCAGAAAGGTAAAGCAGTGCAGACTTCATGCAAGTATATTTACCCCCTTTACCCCCTAAAGAGTATCATACTTTTTAATGTTGGAATGACTTCACTACTTTGTTTTATGCTAAGCCAATAAGTAATTTCACTTTTGCATCTCAGCTGAAAATTATGGTAGAAATTCCAGGAGGACTAAGTCTAGTCTAATTCTGCCCAGATAACTGTGCAAATAGCATTATTTTAATTCAGGATAATATTTTTTGGCAGTAATGCAATTTTACCACGTGCTAATACAGCATAGCATGTCTCTACGTTCACGTTATTATATCAGAGATCAGTAGAATTTCTAGACAGAAACCTCTTCCATTTCCAAAGTGCAGGATGTAAAGTATCGTGAAAAATATCATAGTAAAAAAGAACTATTTAATAAATAATTGCAGTACTGTTACTATTGATAGTCCATTTTAACACAAAACAAGTATTAACTGACTACCCTTCTGCCTCTTGAGTCTTTTGACTTTCTACAGCAGAATCTTTGCGCTCTACCCATTTGTTAACTGGATTTGCCAGCAGCTGGTAACGTATTTCTATTCATGCGATCTTGGCATACATACCTGAAGAAGTTCGATGTATGTTAATGGTAGAATTCAGTTCTGGACTTCCTTGATCTAAATATATTATGGCTTCAATAGGAAGTGGCCCAGCACATTCTGCTCCGTTAAAAGTAAAATACCAGCGCTGACAACAGGCATTTCTGCATTTTAGCCGAAGTGATCCACTGAAGAGAACTCGAAGAGCACTGTTAGAGCGCATCTTTGTAAATGTACATTCCTAAGAGGGGACAAAAATGTTTTGGTAGCAGTTTCTGATTTTGAACCTATTTCCTAGAATGGTTTTGAGAATGTTTTGACTATGTATCGTCTTTATTCTTTCCGTGCTTCCCCCCCCCACAAAAAAAAAAAAAGTAGTGCCTAGCAAATACAGTATGATGCAAATCAGAGAGAGGATTGCAGGGAAGGGGGACTATTGAAATTCTTAATTTTAATTAGAAAATAGCTGCTGGTACGTTGGTAACCTAGTTACCTTCCGGGGTTTATTTACAGTGCCATGAGCTATCTGAAAGCTGCACTCAACTCCTTGCACTGCTTCATTGCTCCTGTTGGGTTGGGATTTCTAACTCTCTTGCTAGGCTTGCACCATTCTGTTAGTAAGCTCTATACTGCAGCAGAGGATGGACTACTTGGTCAGACTGGGTAAGACATTAATTCCGAATGATGTTGATCCTGTTTGCAGTAATACCTTACAACAGAGTTTTTCTGAATGTCCGTTTTGAGGCAGAAGTTATAAAGACAAGTACAATTAACAGATGTAAGTCTCTCCTGCCCTTTATAATGTGGTAAAAGTCTTGCCCTACTTATGGAGGTACTTTTTAGGTAGTGTCACTTCCAGCCCTATAGTTTCAAATGTGAAAAACTGAGCGTGGTCTTCTAAAAGTACTCTTATACCAGCTACATCATTCTTTTGAAACACTGTGACAGAAATAAACAACTGGGCACATGTTGGAAGCTCTTTACACATACTTGAGATGGACCTGAGGTAAACCTCTGAGAAGTTCACCCTCGCACGCTGAAAAAAGCTCCAATGGGAAATGTGTGTTATTTGTGCTATGCGGTACGCAGAGTTAAATTTATAAACTGCTGTGGTACTGCTGTAGTTGGTAAAATACAGCATCTTTGGCAAAGCTTACTTACTGCTATTTTCCCAAGATCTATGCCATAATTCAATGCACTCCATGAACACTGCTTGAAGTTGGGTGTCCAGGACTCCTCGAAGCTCTCTCGCATACACTCTCCCTTCTCCCCCTTGAGGCCGTCGCGCCCCGGGATGCCAGGTGTCCCGGGGATCCCGTTGACTCCAGGGCTCCCGTCGCGCCCAGGAACCCCGCTGGGGCCTTGTAAGCACATTCCATTATACTGGAAAATATGACAGATTTTGCTGACTCTCCATTACCTCTGAGGCTAGCCCCCCACCCCCAAAACTTGTGGCACAAGCTAATGGCTCTTTCGGGATCAACAAGAACACAGTTCCAGTAGAGGAAAAAGTAGGAAAAAATATAAAATAATTTCAAAGATAAATTAAAAGTGCAAGCAGAATTTACTGTAAATTATGATTTCAATTATTTTATGAAAAAAATGCATAAACATTAACTCCTAAAGAGGATCAGAAATTGTCCTAGTCCAAGGATTAAAACCACAGTGGTTTGAATCAGTCTTCTGATTCAAAACATTCCAATACAAAAACAACAACAAAAAAAGTTAAATTTCAATAGTTACTTTTTCCTATCCCACCACTGCTTGTATGACTGTCTTGGTAAAAGCTTTTACTATAATTTGGTCCTTTTTTCTTGTTTAAAGTAGATAAACTTTTGCATTTCATACAGAGCAGAGGCTAACAGTTTTTTCTTCCATCACCTTTTCTTTGGAGCAGAATCACGTTGTTACAGTAATCATTTCATGCAAGGCAGACTCCACAGTGCCAAAGTGGCTTTTAAATAATGCACTTTAAAAGCACATTGATGTCGATACGGATTTGGGAAGCTCTGCAGTGCAATAAACCTGTACTCAGGATTCCCATCCATATCAATGGAGATACGGGCATGGAAGAACTGAACACTGTTGTCCTCCATAACGTTAAAGTAGTTATGAAAGGTCAAATGTTGCCTGCCCAAACTATATGTTAACACACTTTGTCTTTGTAAGATCTGGTTTCGCCGTCCTTCGATACTGAGTTTGTGCAGCGCAGCGTTCCTCCCTGGACACCAGGGAGGAGCCAATTTGTGTCAAAGCCAGCGGGAGCAGGCACAGAAATAGTGTCAGTGGGAATCTGCACATGCTGGTGATGTCACCGCACTCCCCACAGTTTTGAGATTAAATGTTCTTTCCCGTCTGGTGACCGACTGCTTGCTCCAATCATCATCTCAGATCTCCAGAGTTGGAAAATGGTAAGGAAGCAGTGGATTGTTTTAATCAAGACGGCCACCTTTAAAAATGTTAACTGAACGTGAACTGAAGACTGCTTGGAGGAGCGCATAACAGATAATCATGCAAAGACTTCTCTGTTTCTTACAGCACTGATTACCTGGTTTTTGATGATATTTTTCCATTTAGATCTATGTGTAATACTGATTTGCTCTGTTTTTTGCACCTGGCCACTTCACACAAAAGCATTAAGCATACCGAAATCAGCAAACTCTCAGGGCATTCGCTCACAGGAGCAGCCCAGCATCCGAGCGCCTGAGAAGGACGCTCCAGCTGCCTGGTTCCCCACCCGACCTGGCCGTCCACCACGAGGGGGCAGAGCTCGTCAAAAAAGAGGCGGCTGCAACCGCTGCGAGTTTAAAACTATAAATCTTTTTTCCAGAGAGCATAGCTTAAGCTGTTGCACACCAAAAAATTTAATGCGAGCAAAAGAATTACCTAGGCTTTGGTCTCCACTCCAAATAAATTCAAAATCAAGTACTGCCAAGTACTTGCCAAATCAAGTATTTCTACATCTTTTCCTAGGCTGGAAATGCGTAAAGCATCTTTTAAAATGAAAATGGCTGCTGAAGCCAGGAACCCCTCTCACTCATGTCTTTTTTCAGTCTGCTCTTTCTCCGTATTGAGTTTGCGTTAGTTGACCCAGACTGTACAACAGGACTTGGCTGAATCAGCTTGCATCTATTTATCTGAGCTGTGCTGCTCAGTCTGCCACACCCAAAAGCACAAAGCAATGCAAGAGAAACGGCCGATATAAGGGGCCCTTAAGTACTGCTCGGCTAGAAAACTTGAGTTGTTCCATGAGTGCAGAGGCCTTATTCTTGATGCAACTCAATTTCCACAATAAAAGTGAAAGGACACCAAAGCTGTGTGAAAGGGAAGTAGCTTTGCCAGCAAGGGTGTCTTCAGCACATCACTTTTGGGGATCTCTCTGGAGGTCATGGAAGAAATGTCCATGTCACTGATTTTCTATAGGAGGTGAGTGGCAGTCCAGCAGCTCTTGGAAATGGCCTCACATCTGCTTTTTACATTCCAAGCACTGGAAAATCCTAGTCCTTTCTGCATCCCCGAGATGGGATAGTCCCAATGCATTCAGGTTTCTAGTTGCAATGGAACCGCAAACAGAACTATGCAGACCCAAGTGCCAAAGGAAATGCATTAACGTGACTAGGTAAAAGTGGAATTAGTAGGCATGCCGTAAGACGCAGCTTGCATAGCATCTAATGGCTGTTAAAGAGTAGGGCTTTTATTTCTTCTCGTAGTTTATTATTGATTCACTGCTCGAGTCTTTTAGCAAATAAACAGCATTTACTATTTATGTTATAAGGGCTGAAAGATTTCATCTTTGCGATTTGCAGGGGGAAGGATGGCAGCTCACAGTACATCCTTTATTCCCGCAGCGAAGCCTCTGCTTTAACTTGGCCTCGCTTTCCCATGCGGACATGACTGGGAGCGGAGACTATGTTGACTTTAACCACAAACTCCAGAGATTCTGATCCTATGTAGAAAACACGAAGCGATACACCCAGCCTCTGAACAGGAGCGGCTGCTGTGAAAAGGTCGTCTGACCCTTTCTCAGCACTCTCCTGATTCATCCCGGACAGGCTGTAATAAAAAGCGCCAGAGCGAAATCAAACGGCCCCCAGAAGCAGGGCAACAGCACGCAAAACCCCAGCGATGCCGAGAGGCGAGCGGGGCGCCGGGTCCGCCGCAGCTCCCCCGCCCGCCGACACGTCGCAGGGCGCAGGCAGCCCCAACGGCTGGGCTGGCTTATTTTTTGTCCGGTCCTTGCGATAAAAAAGCAGAGGCGCGCCCGCCCCGCCGGCCGCTCGGCGGCCACCTCACCTCGCCTCGCCTCGGCGGCCCCGGCGCCCCCCGCCATCTTCCCCGCGCCGAGCCGCCGCTCCCCTGCCCCCCAGCCGGCCCCCAGCCCCCTCCCGCCCGCCGCACTCACCACGTCCACCACCTCCCGCTGCCGCAGCGCCTTCTGCTTCCCCTTGGGGCTCTCCGCGCCGCCGGGCGCCGGGGACAGCGACAGCAGCAGCAGCAGGAGCAGCGGAGCGGCGGCGGCGCCCGGGGCGCAGCGCATGGCGCGGGCTGAGGCGACGCGCGGCCGCGCTGGCGGGGCGGCGGGCGGCGCGGAGGGGCCGTGCGTCGCGCTCCGCGGCGGCGCGGCGATAAATGAGCCTTTCACAGCGCGAAGCCCGAGCTCCCTCCCCGGGGAGGCCCGGAATTTCCATCCTGTAACCGAGCAGGAACTTCCAGGCAGAGCCATCCCCCCCTTCCCCCCCCCCCCCCCCGCCATTGGCACGGGGGCTGGGGGGCTCCCGCCCCCTCGCGCCAGGCTCCGCTCCGGGCTCCGCGGCGTTTTGCCGGGGCGGGGGGGCAGGCGCGGCCGCTGCCGCTTGGCCCGGCCCCCCCTCCCCCCCCCCCCCGCGGGCGGGCGCGCTGCGGGGCTCCGCGGCTCGCGGGGTGGCGAGGACAGCGCCGCCATCTCGGGGCCTCGAGTGAGGCCCTCGCGGAGCGCGGCCGCTCGGCGCCGACCGTTGGGCGCGTGAGGGGAGCTGCCGGCGCCATGGCCGCGGCGGCCGCCTCAGCGGCGGACGAGGGCGGGAAGGAGGTGTTAACGGCGGAGAAACTACCAGAAACGTAAGGCGAGGGCACGCTTAGACGCTGCTTCAAGAGGGGCCTGGCGACGGGGCGGCGCGGTCGCCCCACGGCCACGGGGGAAACCCGCCGCGTAACCCAAGCCGCGGTCAGGAGCCGTTTCGCTCCTCGCAGAGCACCGAGCAGCCCCCCTTGGGCGCCCTGAGGAGTTTGCTTTACCGATGTTACCTTTCTGGTGAAGGAGGTGTTTTGTCAGCTTTACCGATATTACCTTTCTGGTTAAGGAGGTGTTTTGTCAGGAACTCACACAAAGGCGGCATAATGCCACTGCAGAAGCCTAACGCAGCGTCAATAGAAACCAGGTTAACATAGCTGCTAGGTAAAAATTACCGATTTAACCGGAGTACAAGGTAAAGACACAAAATCCTTCTAAACAGCAGCAAAAAATTAGGCTTTTGTAAAATACCTCACCCGCACTGAACACTGTTCGTTTAGTAACGCAATAAAATGCCCTGCAATCCAGCATAAACCATCTCATTTTCCCTGCATTCAAAATAATATACTTTATGTTTGCATTATACTAGAAATGAAAGCACTCCAAAGAATGCTGTATATCCTTGAGTATTAAATGGAAGTAACAGATACTTGAAAGATAACTCAGGAATGTTGCAATCTTAGTGGGATTTGTAGCGGTAAAGTTTCCAGAAGGAAGAGATACTTCAGGAAAAAAAGAAGTATTGAAGTGTATTTAAGGCATTTTTCATGTAGGGAATGCACGTTAACAAGACACTGAGCCTTTCACTCTAGAACCTGCAGAACCAGATTTTTATTTAAGTTAAACTTCTTTATGGTGTTCTGACTGTGTAATTACCTCTGCACTCTAAGCTACTGCTCTTTCCTCTCCTTTCCCACCTCCATATTGCCCAAATGCAGTAAAGCAGTACGTGAGATTTGGACCCTATGAGCTGTGTTATGTAGTGTCCTGAAAATAAGAATTGCTGTCCACAGTGTTTCTCTGAGGCAGGGACTCCTACTTTTGGTTTGTGGGGAACTGCAGTGATACACACATCTTGCTTTATAAAATGGCTACAAAAAATTATTCCCTGAATGAGTTGGGGAAGGCTATGGGATGATGTAAATTCCTACGTACAGCAGTTGCTTCTGTGACAGCCTTGGTAAATATCCACAAACACACACACGCAGAACATGTATTATGCAATTGGATGTCACTGCTGACAAACCTTTCCTTTAGTCAGAGTTCATGATAGTATTAGGAGGAGGATCTTTGACTTCTCTGTCACATGCTTGTTTGCACAAGTGAGGCATCGTGATCCTAGTGCCTAAGGATCCCCAGCGTTGACAGTGTCTATCGCTAAGGTACGTCCTTTCCCAGATCACCAAACTTCTCTGTTACCGAATTGATTTCTTCAAATGTGTGATAGCTGAAGTACACAGTGCAGCAGCATTGAAGACCTTCTTAATACAGTTACTCTTATTTTAGATAGCAAAATTTACATATACGTCTGTGTGCATTTCCTTGGGTTCTCTCACCATTACAGCATTCTTAGATCTAGGTTAGAAGTTTTTAAGCAATACGGGATCCTTTCGCTCCGCTCCCCATCCTGCATATGAATTCTTCTAGAACACAGGAGGCACTTGAGGTCCAGAATGGCTGATTCTTCCAGGGGAAGCAGACTAAGAAAGCTGTAAAAGAAGGTCTTAGCAAATAACGGTGGAACGTCTGCTTCAAATTCCAGTAAAGGTACTGCATAGTCCCTAGCACTCATTTGACTTGCAACGTGAATTATCATCTGGAAAACAGAAATATAAACATCCTTCTTAGCCTGGTTCAATCTGATCAAGCCCTTGTCATCTGCAAGGCTTTTGCTTTGTGTGCTTCTCACATATTTAGATGCTGTTTATACTTCTGAAGACAGTCACCATTGTTGAATGTTGGGTGAGATACTCAAACTGAATCACAGCTAGCAATCTAATTTGCCTTAAAATATTTTCAGTACCAGACGGGCTGTTACAATAATCTGGCTTGACCATCTGCAGAGCTGGAGCCCTTATATGTCAACGCGTGATTCCTTCATCAAACCTGTACTGCTATACGATAGAGAATTTTTCTTTTAAATGTGGCATTACACCCATATCAGCAAAGATGGTGAGGTTCATATATCCACCATTTAAATGTCACTAAAATCTTCCTCGCTGCCATTCTGCTGCTACATAACTCAGGGAGAGAGGCTCACACAAGACCCCCACCACAAGTTGCAGACCTCACTCCAGGCCAGCGCTGAGAGCGCAGTTTCCCAGCTGTGACTCCAGCCGTCTCCTGCTCCTCCTCCCCCACCTTGGAGACCAGCCACATGAGGCTGGAGAAGAGAGTGCGCTCAGGCACACCAGAGCTCGCATTTGCCTGGGCTATAAAAGGTTTGAATTCAAGTGTTTGCCATTGGGTCACCAGGACTTTCAGCCTTTCTTGTGCAAGCTCTTCCATTTTACGAATACTGTTTTTTTGGAGCAGGATTTTGAATCCCCATATTCCTCATCTTGGAGGCGTAACCTAGCCCTTGAAATCCATATCCTTTTTTGGCCCAGTAAATAAGTGGTATTCATTATTATAAATTGGTGTTCATTCATGGATCTTCACAAACTCAGACAACTTGAACAGGAAAAATTAAGAGCATTTTACCTTAATAAAATGCAGAACCTGGAACTGAAAGACCACAGCATACTCCAAATCTGGTAGAACAAAAATTTTAACAACTACTTACACAGGGAGAAGCTTTAACCACTCAGAAATGGGTTCTTCTTAGATGGGAAGTATATTAATTCTGGCTTTTTACAACCACGGAGACCAAGTATCTTAAAACAAGTTCATTGCTTAGGATCCTGAGCCAAAAGAAGCACCTGCCTAATGAGGTAAGTGCCAAATCCTGGGCTTTTTCTCTGCTTTTAACTCTTTATTGCCTTAGAAGTTTCCTTGTTCAGGTGAGGCCTGGGGATATTGACTCTGAATGGCAATGCTATCTATGCATTGCTTTGGAAGACTTTGTGCCTGCTGGAGGCTAAGCAGCAGAGCACTTAGGGTAGGCATTGGCAGTGTCCAGCACTGCAACACTCAAGTTGCTGAGCTAGCCTTGGTATGTGCTTTTAATCATGGAGTTTGTAATTTAGCTCTTGTTCATTACTGATACTTTGGGGTAAGTTGTAGGTGACTGAGTTAATATGAGGGCCCATTGCTTTTTTTTAAAATGTTCTCTATTTTTAGTAGAAGGTGAAAATGTGTCAAAGACTTACAAGGCTGAGATCGGAGAAGACTGTTGAATTTTGCAAATGGCTCTTTGCAGCCTGACTGTCTGATCAGGGAAACAAAGAACAGTCTGTCCTGCTGCAGAAGAAAACCAAAGTAAGACTGCTCAGGAAAATTTATTACAGGTTTAAGAAATATATTTAATTTTCTTCCACAAAAAAACCTTTTAGAACACCATAAAAAACAAAGAGACCGTGTCCTTGATCCCTTTTAATACCTTTTAATTAATATATTTTATTTAAATAGCATATTTAACTTTTTAAAATAACCCGAAACCTCTCTCCTTGTATGTTACTGCTTTACTAGCACAGATATACTTATTTAAATCATCTGCCAGTAGCTTCTAAATAAACATGATAAACATGGCATTATAGTCAGAATATTACTTTGCAGGTACATATTTTATCATTTGAATCTTAAATAGTTGTAAGGCAGATTCCTTTTAGACTCTAAGACTCACTGAAGTATTATTTCTGCCTCAGACTGTAAGAAAGACTAATGTATTGTTTCTGCCTTTGAAAAAATCTTAGCAGTTTAAGTCGTATCAATATTCTACTTCTTGAGATACCATTTCTCCAGGTGAAAGTCGAGTCATGCCAACAGATCACTATGCATCTCACAAGCCCATGAAAAAGGGTTGAAGATCGAAGTGATAGCCAAAAAGAAAAGGTAAAGGTTAGAACATATAATGAAGTTCTTCAAAGACCAGAGGCTCTTAACTGCCACGAAAGCACACAATAACCCTTCAGAGGTCTGTCTGGAGTCTCCCTCATATGTTCAAAAAGCCATCTGGACACAATCCTGGATAATGTGCTCTAGGTGACCTTGCTTGACCAGGGGTTTGGACTAGATGATCTCCAGAGGTCCCTTCCAACCTCAACCATTCTGTAATGCTGTGATTCTGTAAGGAAGAAAAAACTCTGTGTCTGTATGTAGGCAGATGGCAGCTTTGAGTGCCAGACAAAAATAATAAAATTAAATATACAGTTGTGATATTCTTCTAAATAACCACACAGAAGTTATTAATTTTACTATAGGAAATACTGTACAAACACACAGTGCAAACCACAGGAGAGAGGATTAGACCACTCTTTACTATTCCTGTTATTACTCGGATTAATTAAGCCTTCTCTCAAGGTAAAACTTGAAACATTATTACCAAGAGAGCATGAGCAGGACATATGACATATATCAAAGAGCTCATCTTGTAGAAACAGCTTTTATAAACTGCTGGAACTTCTAGGCAGATCTTTGTTCTTTAAGTAGTGTAGTTGATTTACAGTTGTATTTCCCTACAGCTGTTACTTTTACAATAATAAATGAAGCGCTGAATACCTTAAACTAAATACCACTCACACGTTGTCAGACCAGGGATGAACTTTTGTAGAACTATTTGGGGGAACTAAATGCATTTATAATCAGACGTATCCATAGTGTAAACATTATGATGACAAGTCTATACTGAGACCTGTTTTTACTTGATTGAAAATTTGACTCTAAATGAGTATGATGCGTACCTCTGTGAAACTCGCTGTCTTCCAAGTGCCATTTCCGCAATCCTAGCTGCAGACATAGAAACATTTGGATTGGAAGGGATGTCTGGAGTTTATCTGGTCCAATCCCCTGCTCAGAGCAGGTCTGGTTAGGTCAGGTTGCTTGAGGACTTAAATCCGCAGCAGAATGTGAAAATTACCTCTGTCCGGTCCCAACTTAGAAATTTAAAGACAATAGTGATAATAGGGATAAGAATAAATGTACAGCGCAGGCCTCCAGTGAATTAAAATGTGTAAGGAGGGAGCTCGGACTCGGGGGGAAAACTTTAGTTGATTAGACTGATTATAATTAGTCAATGGTAGAAAAATTGGCTGCCTGAATCCTCAATGAATAGAAGAGCCATTTTTGCTGAAAAATTATCATGTATTTGAGAGGCACAGTTTTATTTCTAATATGGCTTCCTTCTATCCTTAAAACTTTGCTGTCATTACAGCACATCTTGATTGATTAAAAAGTTTCATCGTATAAATGAAGTTAACAACATCCACTGGCAGGTAGAGAAACTTTCTGTATGTGTGCCCTAAATACATCTACTGCTGTTGAGGTTACATTAATTTACAAGGCAGATTTTTCCCTCATTTTTATTGTGTGTCCGTCCTTGTTCTTTTCTACTCTCTTGGGCCTCCTTTTCTCTTCCAGCAGAACTTCATCCTGACTTTTAGCTTCTCTCACGTTATCCATTCTCTGGATGATCTTGACTATTACAATCACATTTTAAGAAAACTAGCTTGCAGTAATTTCCATTTTGAGTCCTGACTTGCACCAGTCCAATACATTTCCATCTCATCTGTTCATTACTGTCTCACAAGTTTCTCCATGACATCTCTTTACATTTTACAGAATGGGATATGCTTTCTGGATTCTGCTCATCCCTCATCCACTTGTTCTTTAGCTGGACGTCTGGATGGCACCTTCACCTGCACAAATTTCGAAAGAGCGAATCTAAGAGAGAACTCTGTCCAGCAGCCAAAGGTCAGTGGCGCATACCCAGTGCCCAGAAACATTTTCAACTGCTTCAGCCTCCTCTGTCTTCTTAGGCTGAGTCCTTCAAGATTTGCCTGTGCTCTCTGATGATAGGTTTATTTGATACTAGAGTCAGCTTTGGGAAGAGTGCACCTTCCCAGCTAGCTTAAGCCATCATTGCATTAAATAACTTACTAATCATTTCCTCAAGGACTTTATCTGGCAGTATCTATCATACTTCTGTCCCCGTTTCAGTTCTTGTGATCCAGCGTCATGTAGACGGGCAGGATATCAGGAAGATAAACTGGGATGCGTATTAGCTTCCTAAGAATACAGAAACTTTGCTCATTCTGCATACATGACCAACGCTGAACGTACTTTCCCCCCTTTATTAAGGTCCTTTAGCTGGCCACGTCCAGTGACCCTGCTATCATCTCTGTAATATACAAACCTACCTAACGGAAGTGAACTTTCTTCTTGCCTTTTCTCTTTCCCTCATGTGTCCAGAGTCTTAACGCATCGGCGTGTTCCTCCCTAACACTGACAACAGCTGATGTTCTTCTTCCGTGGCAGCATTGCCCTACTTGAGAATATACTCTCTCGACTGGAGATCAATATCCCTCCAGTTCACCAGCAAATGGTATTGAGAGCCCATTTAGCACTTTATTTCCACAAAAATTGCTTTCTTCCACACAGTTCTTCTGGCAGAAACTATTATTATCTTCAGCCTCCTGTTCCTTTCCAGCTCCTGTTTGTGCTGAGAAACCAGTTGTGAGTCATTTAATGATGGCTGATTGTTGCAGGTTTAAAGATATGTGCTTTTATTAATTTAGCTAGTAAGGCTTGCAGTAAAGCAAAACTATGTTAGTTTTAGTTTTGATGAACAAATTGAAGGCAGTAAGCACAATGGAGAATTCAGATATAAACGTCATAGCATATTTTTAATCTTTTAATTACACTTTATGATGTCTCAAACACTCGTTAATAAGAAGTAAAATCTGGTTAATATACAGAAACGGATTTGATAGATGTACGTCAGAAAGATACTCCTACTTCCACTTCTAGAGATAAAAAATAGACAGCTTATGAAGGTGTGGTATAGGTAGCTCAACTTCCCTAATTTTTTAAAATTATTTCTAAACATTTTAGTCCTTAAAGAAAAAAAAAAAAGGATGAATAGGATAAGGGACAAAAATAAGAGTGAAAGAATAAACAACAAAAAAAAGGGAAGACAGGAAATAACTTTTATTCCTGTGAGACTCTAAAATACCTTTGGTGCCAGCCGTCTAAATTTTTGCAAATACCAGAGGTTAGTATTGGCAGAGATTTTGACCAGTGAACAGAACCAAACAGAAAGTGGTCAGACATCTTCAATGACCTATTGAACACAGCAG
This sequence comes from Struthio camelus, assembly GCF_040807025.1. Classification (NCBI taxonomy): domain Eukaryota; kingdom Metazoa; phylum Chordata; class Aves; order Struthioniformes; family Struthionidae; genus Struthio; species Struthio camelus. The sequence continues at coordinate 145,244,514 of NC_090943.1, forward strand.
CCAGCATCAACTGAGGGCTGCAGCAGTTCTCCTTTGATGTGCAGCTTTCTGAAATTGTGCGTTGAGAATGGGTGGTCAAAATTCAAAGGAAGCATGATTCCTCTTCCTGTTCAACTATGGCATTTTTCAGTGCTGTTTAGCATGTTAAACTTATTTTTTTAAAGTTCAATATTTAAATTTAATTTTCTGATTTAGCTTCTGAAATTCAACTAAAAAGAAACTTTACTGTCTTTAAAACATGAATTTTATATAAATATATATTCTATGGCCAGTGAAGAAAAAGGACCCACAGGTCTCTGTAAATCAGATGAACAATTGTCAAAAGAAAAAAAAAAAAGAATGTTTTAGCTATTTAGTGTTCCATATCTGTATTGGTTCTTTGGATGCTTGAAAAAGTAAAAGGATTTAAAGAGATTTTTAAATACTGCAGACATTTTTCTTATAAACTGCTAATACTACCTTTCAGATATTACAAATAGAAACAGAACAACAAACCCTTTTCCAATGTCCTTGTTTCGTTTCTGCAAACTTGAACTATTTTTTCCAAATATTTGCATAGCTTTCTTTTGTACTCTAGGTAAGCTTCATCCCACTTTTCTCTAAAAAGATTAGCAAAATAGAACAGTAAAATAGAGTATACACAAAATAGACCATAAAACTACTGTATTAGTATTTGCTGGCACTGTTTATATCACAGATCAAATTTAATATATCTTGTCCACTGAAACATTTTATACGTGACTTGAAAACCGAATATAATACATATTTTGAGGTGAGTTACAACAGAGACACAGTAAGAGAAAGAAGAGAAGGAAGAGACCATTTGGCACATACATTTTAAGGCTTGAAGAACTGTTAGTGTCCTCTATTTTAGCTTCTTGCAAAGGTGGAGAACTAGAACAATAATTGCTGTAACAACATTTTAAATTCTTGGAATTATAGTACATCTTTCAGAAAGATGTCCAGTCTCGATTAAATGATGTAGGTAGATGGAGATGTTCCAATATGCTTGCAGTTTTAAAAAAAGCCCGTTTAATGTGAATGCCTATCTTCAGTTTTAACCACTGGATTGCGATGACTTGTGGGAAATCGCAGATGCAAGCAAATACCTTGACCACCCTCTGTTAAAAAGAACAATGTTAATAAGCTTCTTCATAGTCCATCGCTGTAAGGCAATCTTCCAGACCCTTTCATCCCCCCCGATTCATCCCTAACACCTCTTTTCTTAACCTTTCCAACTCTTTTTCCCCATCATCATTTTTGTAGCCGTTCCAATAACTACTTCCCTTTCCAGCAACTACTTGGTATTTCCAGGTTAAAACATCCAGAAATCACGGACAATCTCTTTATAATGTTTACTTTGGGAATTCACATTCTGTCAGCAGTACAGCAGTACTGGAACACAAGCGCTACAATCTAATTCTACCACTGATAGATTCCATTTTAAAAGAATGTCCTGACAAGTGTTTAGTTAATATTTTACAGTTCTTTGAAAATGCAGTTATTTTTAAGTATCATCTCTGTAACTCCAAGTTCTCTTTGTACTCATCTTCTTCATAGCAGTTACAAAAAGCATAACTTTTTCTGCATTACCTAAAAAAGCAAATAAGTAAATTTAAAAAATATATCAGTATTTATTTTATGAAAGTTTAGCCACATCGTATCGTGGAAACAGATATTCTCTGTAAACTAAAGGAGCTTTTTACCTAGAGAGCCTATGAGAAAGAACGCTCTAAATATTAGGATGAAAGAACTAGCTCAGTTTCTCGCTCTTTCATAAACTCTTTGTGTTCATTTGGACAATTCACATCAATTTTCTCTGTCTCACTTCCTCACTTAAACAACAAGGATAAAAGCACTGAAGTACTTATTACCTCAGACAGCTGTACATTAAAGAGTCTTAGGTGCAAAAATACCATAGTAGTGTAACAGTAAACACGCTAAATGTAGTTAATAAGAAATACCAACTCAGAAGCTCTTACTATACAACAGTATATTTTATTACTAGCAAAGACAATAATACCAAAACTATTGCAAGTGTGTATAAAGTTCTCCGTTTACAAACATGACTACAAGAGCGAAGGGTATTTAGTGTGTACTTTTACAGAAGATATTTTAGAGTTTTTTCATTGTCCTTTTCAGCAGCAAGAATACTATATATTTTGTAAAGGGCAAACTATAAAAGAAATGGCACATCCTATTTAAAGCAATAAATTACAAATGATAAAATGCAGAAGACAATATAAGGTGAATACATTCAAATTTTAACACATGATGGATAAAACTTTGGTTTATCAGAATTGTATTTCCTACGGAATCAGCATTTACATGACCTTTGTATTATGCAATTTTGCTTGACTGGTCAAAGCAAAATCACCATGAAAGCTGTACAAACTGGAATGGAGTAGTTTCTCTGCCTACTAGCAAAATGAATATGTCAGTTTAAGAGCCATATTATTATTAATAACAAATATGCAAGATGCTGAACGGTCTTACAAAATGCACTTAACTTTTAGAGTTAGACAGACAGTAAAATCCTGGCTCCAAATTAACTCAAGTAATGAATCACATCATTGACTGCAGTGGAGCCAAGATTTGTAAAGCACCAAACCATGAAACTCTTATCCATGTCAGTAGTACTTACTCTTGAAAACCACCCTATCAATAAAAAGGCTACCTGTATTAAGGACTTTTCAATTTAAAGAAAATATATTGCTATAGCATATAGAAAATTAAACTTTGTAAAAAAAAAAAAAAAAGCATTACGGTCTTGTTTTAATAAAAATATTGTTAAATAAGCCTGCATATTAACTCCAAAATTTATTTTCTGCAAGATATTTTCTCCACAGAATTTTAAAAAAATTCAAGTCAGTTGCATAGAAACAAAGGGAAACAGATACACTCTCACTGCAGCTCAGCAGAAAAATGTATACTTCCGATTCTGTCCCCACGTCTTCAGGTATCTTGTCTGGCATGATGCACTGGAACACCACACCAGGAGGGGCTCAAGGAAGCATTTTTCGGTAGCACTGCTGCATCCATTGTACCATCCCTGTAACAGGATGCACAGGTGTCTTACCAGTATTCCCCCCAGATGTGCAGTGTATGGTGTACATTATATACAAAGGTATTTTTTGTGTTCGATCATCAAAAGACTGTTGACTTTAGTAATATCTACTGGAAGCACATTACCTTTACCAAGTTTGTGCAATACAGACAAAACAGTAGTTCTAAATATTGATCTTATGCAGTCAGTTATTTACATAATTCATTTCTATGTACAAAATAAATCACTATAATTCCAGATTTCCTTTCATATTCAGTGTAGAAACTACCATAAAAACAGTGCTACAATCGATATCTCCAGACACATACTTTCGAAAGTATTTATACCTTTGTATCTCAATTTTAAGTGATACAGCCTTTTAAGATATAGTTAAAAGAAGAATTGTTAACAACAAAATCTGAAAAATATCAAAGATGCAGATGGAACTTTTATGCCTCGAAAAGTAACACTGCTTTCCATGCATCATTTTAATGCAAGTTATTACAAAGTGTTCTTAATATTGAGAACAGTATTTGTTTCTCTCCTCTCTTTCTCTTAAATTACTGCCAGTCAATCCAGCTGTGTCCTGTAGAACTTTAGTTTCCATTATTCCTGGATGGGATTAAATAGAGTACATTATTGCTAGTTGTCCCCACTACAGAACTTACATTTCCATAAGTGCAAAACAAGATATGTGTCTTTTTTTTTAAATAAGGCACAGAATATCAACTATTTCCAGTGTAACACAGAATCCTCACCAGTTTTAAAAACTGAAAATGTTCATATGAAATTTTCCATCTTTCAAGGGTTTAAACTGTTTCCAGAATTCAACTCTTTTCTGCTGTCTGAAGCTGAGTAGACAAGTAGTGACATTGAACCAGACTGTGAGACATCAGGTATTTGGGAACTGCTGCTTTGCAATGGAGGAGAGTCGATAAAATCATTTTTAGGAGTTATCCTGTAAGTAATTAAAAATAAAACACAGGAAGTCAGTTTTAAGCACAATGCATTAGACTGAAAAACAAATACATTTAGTAGTAACAAAATGATAATATATCTCCAGCTATATTCTTTTCAGTGCAGTTCTGTATAATCTTTTTCAAGCTTAGGAGTCACCACTGCTCTTTTTCAGATTGGTCACCGTCCAGAATGGTTGTACTGCAGCCACAGATTTCTCTATGCCGTTGGATGGCATGTTTTTCTGACCTTTCTAGCACCGTACCCTAAATCTATCTCAAAGATCACTGTTTAGCAATACAAAAACATCCTAAGAGCTAAAGCTCCTGCACTTGACACTTTAAAAAAAAAAAAAATCTTAAAGAATGATGAAATATCCCACATGATAGAAGCTGTGAGATTTGTGAGGCTATATGGAAAAATTTGTAAGAATTACTGTACTCTCTTTTGAGAGCTACTGAAGCTTAATTGCATACTGATTCTTCAGGGAAAGAAGAAACAGAAAATACACAAAAGTAGTGATAGTACAAGTAAGCACCACAACTATTGAGTTAAGGAGTCTTACCTTCCTTCACCTATTCTCTTCATACTCCCAGACAAGCTACTCATATCACATGTATTATCTGCTTTGCCTCTTTTTTCCACCTGATCCACGGTCAGCTTAGAACTAGATAACATTGGATCTCCACGCAAATTTTCACCTTCCTCGATTTTTTGGGTTGATGTTCCATCTGCCTCCATCTCCTTCTCAGATGCTTCTGGAGATGTTTTAATTTCCGTTACAGTTTCCTGGCTTAAGTAATCATGATTAGTGATTGCTACTGCAGAAGTTCCGTGATTTGCTGTGCCACCTGTACTAGTCCCCATTGATTTTGAAATAACTTTCAGTTTGTGCGAACTGGATTTGTAGTGCTTCTTTTTATGCTTAACTTTGGAATTGTGCCTCAAGAAAAATTCACATGATTCTTGCAGTACTCTTCGACTCTCACTGATTGGACTGGAAGAAAATATAAAGGTGTGACTAAGTGAAGAGGATAATTTCAGATAATGTAATATAGTTTCTTATACCAAAAATGTGTAGGAATAGCAACCAGTGATGTAATCTGAGCTGGATGTTAATGAGCATGAGGAAAACAATTACATGTGAAAAAAGGGGGAAAGAATCTGATTGTAATGGCTCCAAAGTAATTATGTCTGTGGAACAATTAAAGCCAATTTCTACATTTCTTACTTCAGCAAGTAGGTCCAATGACATCAGTGGGTTAATCATCTAAGAAAGGAAAGTAGGATTAGCTCATAAGCAGCTGTATTACCAAATTAAATTTCTGTAATGTAAGCCTTGTTCAAGTGAAAAAAATGGTAGGCAATACAAAATTGACTTCATCATTATTTTTAAAACAGTATAGCTGAAAGCATCTGAAACAAGAAAAAATATACAGGAAATGGAAGAGAAGGGAGAGGGAAAGGAGCTATAAGCTCATCATCAAGGAACGCAGATGTAAAATAAAAGGACGTTACGGACCGCTGGATTGGGAAATCCAAAGAAATAAAAAGATCTAAAAATATATTAATAATTTATAAGCAATACATATAATCTAAAAAGAAATAATCAAGGAATAACGAGGAAGGAGAAGAATGACAACTACAAGAAATAGAGGTTACGTTTATAAGCTGTTTTTATCCAGAGATAACTTTACTAAAATTCAGTAATAAAACTGAATTACTCTGTCTCAGAAACAAAGTAAGGAGCAGTAGTATAATACAGTAAAAGTGAAACTAAGGAGGGGACAATCAAAATAATTTTAAAATAATACAAGCATGGCAGACAAGAAAAGCACAGCACATGCTATTATTGCATGACAGTAAACATAGCTAAGCACAGTGCCAACTGAAGAAATCAAAACACCTGAAAGGACCTAAGTTAATGGCTACAGTTATCTTCCCTGATTCGAATGGAAATCACAGACCTATCAGTCACTACTAAACACATCATGTTTTCTGTTCTATGAAGAGAACTAGTCAGTAGAGGAATATATTTTCTGTCTTCTGAGAAGGCCATCAAAAAGTCATTGCCTATGTAAAATTTCCATAGGCTCCACTAGAATTTTGCCTATGCCCCTATGCAGCATTTAAACTCCAAAAAAGAAAGAGCACAAAGACAACACTTTGATTACCTGAGCTATGTTTAAGGAACATGTCTGGCATGCAACACATTTTAAAGTATACGCTGAAAAGCCAAGGAAAAAAAAGAATTGTTCTTACTCTCTTTTGCGGTTTCTGTTGAAGAAATTGGCCCATTCAGAACAGGTCTTTTTACTTCCCACCCAAAAGACTGGAGATATGCCAACAATTAATGTCAGTAGATACTTCATCAGAAACAAAAATATTTCTGGTCTTGCTAATGCCTTTGCCTAGAAGGCAATAAAGTTTAATAAATACACAGAAGAAAGCATACTTGTTCATCTATATTTTAAGTGCAGAAAACCAACAAATTATGTGAAAGATGCACTTTCTCCTTATGGCAAGTATCCTTTGTTCAGGCTTGTCCTGTAGACAAATGTAAGACATGTTGAGTCAAGTCAGGCCTAGTTAATGTCTGCTTGCAGGCTATAGCTGAAGACAGAGAGGAGATTAGTTAAAGGAAATATTTTTCTATTAAATTGGATGGAAAGGTAATTTCAGGAGTAATAGTTTTAGTAAGCATGTTCTTCAGTGACAGTTCGTATGTAGGAGCTTCATCCCTTCAACTTAAAAGAAACAGTTAATCAGATTAGACAGCATCTTCAGGGAGCCGCAGGGAACTGCATAGCTGTTTTCTACCCTTTATTGCAAAATTAATCCACCTCTTTGCAGAACAGAATCATAGCAGCTGAGACATTTAACTCAGTAAGAGATTATTATCTTCTTCTCCCATGCTGCAAATTTAATTTATGTTATCTGGTTTATCTGCCAATTCCATCTATGAAAGTCACTACTTCTGTTAGCGAGGCAACGTTAGCTACTTAAATTGAAGTTTGTTTTTATTTAGTTTTGACTTGATGAACGTCAAAAAGAAGTCTGCAAGCTAGCTCAAGTGAGCCAAGGCCGAGAGTGCAACTTTAAGCTGCTCTGTAGTTGGAAAACGCTGTTTATTATAGGGACAGATCCAATTAAGTATGTTTTTGTGTAACATTCCCTGCTCCTACCTACTCTTTCCAATAGGTTAATTAAAGGACGAGAATGGATGTCCTTCATGCCTTATTATCCTAAGCTGCTATATTAGCTGCTATATTTAAGCACTACAAGACAAGCACTGAAAAAAAGAACAAAAGGCTTGTTTTCAGCCTTGTTTATTTTGGGCCATTTGTGTGGTATGAAGCTCAGTGCAAAACTCACTGAAGACAGCGCACTTGTCAAGAACATTAATGGAAGCAAAAATAACCAAGGAGTCTATGAGTTGTGATACTTTTAGCTTATATCGCTTTTAATACAGAGGATATAGAAGATGTTTAAGAACATGGAAGGATCAAGCCTTATGGCACAATGCTTGTGTTTATATTCCTCTTTTTAATGGTAGTTTATTGCAGTAGAAACATAGATAAGTGCAAAGCAATGAAAGATGACTTGAGAAACCTACAGTTCTGTTAGTGATAGTTTCTTCTTGAATATTTGTGCTTAAATGGGGGCGGCACAAACCACAAATTACTTGCGGTTACAGGGAGTTTTAGGTATTTACAAAAAAAAATGTAATGCACAGAGAGTACTGAACATGTTCAATTTTACTTTAAAAGCCTTTCTAAGGAAGTTTTTTTTTTTTAAGAGCCTACTGTTATATAAGAATATCTCAGCAATTTAAAGTTTAAATTTTTTTTTGGTTATCTCTTCACTTTATTGAAAATCAGCCTGCAAACGACAACTGTCATGCAAAAAATATCCTAGAAATTTGTTTTTAGTTTCAAGTGTCTTACACTTCTACGCTTCAGGAAAAAAAAAAAGACAAAAGTGATTTTAAATCTATGGTTATAAGCAACATTTTAAATCCAATTTAGACTCAATTTTCAAGACTGTATTTTTCAATTTCAACTGAAATTGAAGCAAATTCTCCTTAGGTACTGAGATACCAAGCTACACAACCAGGTAAGAACGTGCAGAGCAACTGTTTTTAGCAATAGACACTGGGTGGAAAGAATATATGCACGCACATGCACACACTTTTTTCATTAAGTTCAAGTATTTTAAGGATTACATAATCCCTTTAGAGCTGTGAGTTAGAATTTAACTGTTGAGTGCTATTAACTTGATTAGTGAAAATTTTCAAAACAAAAGTAGACGATCAGCAATTTGGCTTGAAAACAACTCATCATTGCATATTTTTGAATTATTTAACCTGAAAATAACCTACTAAACTGCACTGCCCTATAGTGATGCATAAGAGTTTTCTCTAATTAACCTTGCAGTACTAATTATGAAGAAAACTGCCACTTGCCTGATAAGGACAAGGAATGTGGTACTGGTCACAGTGGTCGAAGACCCAAGTTGTTTCCCAGATTTTCCGATTCACCAGTTCATAGACATAACATCCAAGAAGTGCCACAAGTGGCACCAAGTATAAACCACTAAAAACTCCAATTCGGATCATAAATTTCTTTAGCTTCTCTTGGTTCCTGCCATCATGCTGTATGACTTGCCGCACATGGTTTAAAGAGATAATACCAGCTAAAAGAAGAGAGAGACCAACAAAAACACAAAGGCACAATGGCAAAAGCACAAAGTACAGAGATGCATCCAGATCGTAGAGACCCACAAAACAAACTCCACTGATATTGTCCCCTTCAACTTTGTTCATTGCAAGAAGCATAATGGTTAGAAAACCAGGTATCCCCCATGCAACTGTGTGGAACCACATGGCCTTCTGTGCAATAGCTTCACAACTCCATTTTCTTCCTGCTGCAAGGAACCAAGTGATCGTAAGGATCACCCACCATATAGTTCCTGCCATAGTGAAAAAATACAAAACCATGAAGAGGACAGTACAGGCTTTGTTTTGAGAGCCAAGAACCACCGTTTCACCAATTTCTAACTTATCATCTGCCTTGTTACAGGCAGTTCTATTTCCAAGTAAAAATCCAATAAAGTACATAAGAGACACTATGCTGTAACAGACTGAATAATATATGATCGGTCTCTCTGGGTATCTGAACCTTTTAACATCAATTAGAAAAGTCAGGAATGTGAAGAGTGTAGCACAAAGACAAAAAATTGAAACGATTCCAATGAAGCTTTTTGCAACATCCAATTCATAATTTTTGAAGTACATATTGGGACATGGGGGTGCACACTGATCAATTCCTAGAAACTTGTAGCCTTGTCCATTGGAAGTGTGCAAGTGTCGTGGACACCAGAATCCGTAATCTCTGCGGGTCTGTCCTGGGGTCTTCTGAGTTCCATGCACATTTGTAGTTACAGCAGCAGTAGCAGGAGCAGTCTCATCGCAGTTGACCAGTCTACATAAATTAACAGAATAGAAAATATCTTAATGCCCCTCATTATCAACTATAATTTACAATTATTCTCTATAAATATGAAAAAATCTGCTTCTAAGCTCTGTTAAATTTTATAGATGACGCAAAATACGGCTTGTGAGAATAAAACCAGGTGGCATGTTAAAAATAGTAGACTTAAGATTTTATTTTTGGCTTAGAAGAACATTCAAATACAGCTATTTAACTATTGCTCGCTATCCGATGATTTATTAGTCAGGAAGCACTTCCTACTCAAGTTGCAATTGTTCCTTTATGGTCTCAGTCCACACCAAAATTTTATGGATGCCTATAAAAATATTTACAGTAGATTTTCTATCTGGATAACAGTACACTGTTGGAGACACACTGCAAATGATCCGCTCAAAACACAACTTCCAATCAAGAACAAGGAATGAAGGGTGACAGTATCTAGGATTTACTGAAGACTAGTATAAGATGCTATTACTATGACTTGTTGTGTTACGGTAATATTTCATTGCTGATGTCAGTACTACAAAAACTACCTAACTGAAAAAGACAAGCGAAACAGATAGCCAAGGCAGAAACTGATCAGTATTTTAGTAATTTTTATAGCTCTGCAATGCTCATTTAAAAATTGCTCAAGGCTCAGTTGCTCAGGGGTTGAATTGGACAAAACAGGTGAGCTATATTTATGATTCATAGTCTAGGATTAGCAGTGTTGTACACGTCTTCACGCTAGATTATGTAAGCATAAGTCAAACAGGTAAGTATTTACTCAAAATGGGATTGTTCTTTATATGCATTCTGAGTTAAAGTGTATATTTATTTACCATAATGTTTAAAATAACATTTATTGCATTATAGCTTTTAAAGTTAGATTCTGTTATCTCAAAACATTCTTGGACAAATGCTATTATGAGGGTCTGTCTGCAAAAAATGTGCTGACCTTAAAAGCAAGAGTATTTTTTTAGCTCAGCTTGAGCTTAAAAACTTGTTTTTGTTCCTCTGCATTATTGTGCAATCTAAATAAAGCCAGACTAAAAAATAAGGAAACTGATTCAGTAACAGATTGTTTCAGTAGCCATGGGACAGACCAGTATGCACAGGAACACTGCAAATGTAGTCACCCAAGTCTTAACAGGCTTTGCGCACTTCTGTAGGAATAAGAGTGCACATAACTCAGGATTATAGTTACTGCCTGTTGAAGCCCATCCCCGTGCCAGCCCATCTTCTGAGGATTCTAGCAGCAGCATCTTTGCTGTTTCCAGAATATCCTGTATTTTATGGACTATTCCGTAGGAGGTACTGGGCAGAGATGATTTCACAAAGACACAGAGCAGGTTAATTTTCAGTAAACACTAGCAGTAATAAATTAAAGCTGCAGAGAGTGTTGTAAAAAAGGAATTTAATCAAAAATATCATTTGGAACACATACTGAATAACTAGATTAACTAATAAGTTTACTAATTTTTCAAAATAATTCTGGAAAACATTTGCTGCACTGAGTGGCACTGTTATGCAGAGGCTCACACTAGATGGAAAAGTTGACACCTAGCTCTCAAAAATCCACACTCAAATTTTTCCACAGGACTAAGGGCAAGAGAGTTAATGCCATCTGTCATAATCATTTGGATATGGATTTCTACCAGGAATCATGGCGCAGGGACTGTTTCTGCTCTCCTGTAGCCCCATCACAAATGAGCAACTGTACGGAGGTTAGACACATGGTTTGTTAAGTTTCCAGCACTTACTCCTTTTTTCTACTTCTTGCACTTCCATGTGCTAAATAAAAAAAACACCTGGCCTTAAATATTTATAAATATCTCCAGGTGAGGGTCAGAACCTTAAGAAGAATGTAATAAAGTGTTTTCAGTGGTTTCCATTTAATACATAAAGAGTCCATTTTTTCCCCCAATGCAGTATTAACTGTCTTCTCTCTCTGGAACAAAGATCTGAAATACTTTGAGAAAAAGGTGAAATCTTTGTGGAAAAAGCAGACTTTTGGCACACAGCACAGGAAAAATACAAGAAGATTTAATCTGCTCATTTACGTGATTAGGGCTGTGTGCGCATTCAAATAGAGTGTTTTATGTTTCATCATTTTATATGAGCAATCATTTATAAAACCCCTGTGAAGTAGGTATTATTATCCCTAGTTCAGAGATGAGAAAGCAGAGTGAAATCTATGCTGTAACATTTAATGCTTCATTTAAGTTTTAAGCGTATGTAGAAAAAAGCTTCTGCAGGGATCCGAATAGTGAAGGGCATTCACAGCTGCAGAACTCCGTTGCAACTGGAATCAAAATCGCTCACAGGAAATGCAGGTGGTCATATTAATAATGAAAAAGTTTTAATAAAAAATACTCCTGTGCACTCAACACTGTATTGTCTCCACTGATGTGGAGGCTACAGCAAAATATTGTTTAACATATGTCTCAGATTTCCAATTTAGTCCAGGTCAAATAGGGTATGTTTGAACTTATCACCTCCACTATCTGCCACATGATAAGATACCATACCTGTTACATTCCAGCTCTTCAGGCCATACGATACCAAAAGTATCAATCAATTGTTTACAGTCAGAATATACTTGCTCACAGAGGCTTCGACAAGGGTGAATCACATGAACTTGCTCCAGGCAGGCAGGGACAAATGCTTTGCACAGAAATGTCTGGACGTCTGGTGAACAGTGAAGATTCATAAGAGCAAGGAAAGGCTTTGGGAAAGAAAAAAGACTTTGATTAGTAATTTTAAAAAGATAATTAAAGGCAGTAAAGCTAATTTTCCTCACTGTGGCTCATATTTGTTCTCCTGTAGGTTTGAAAAAATATGAGAGACTACTGTTTGCTCAACAGTTGTAAAAAGGAGCAGAACCTGGTAGTCTGGGGAGAAAGGAGACTCCAAGTTCTACTAGCACTTCTAGCACGCTCCCGGCTCTGATATCTTGGCCCATCTCTAACTATTCAGATCTAATTTTTCTTATTTGACAAAAGTAGAAATCTGAAAGGTATCATTACCAAGATTTTAAAATACAGGGTATAAGGTTAGGTTCCTGTGTTCACCGGTCAATTTCTAAATAAGTGGCCCAAGATTTTAAAAAACGTGCCCGTCTCCGTAGCTCCTGTTGGAATTGCGTTTTCAATTCTAAGCGGTATGTCACATTCATCATCTTCCCTCACACTACAGATGGCTTTTTTATTGTTAATACAGTCCAAATATCATTTTTAATTACTTATTTTTAATACATTTCAAAATCTCAACATGACTGAGAATTTCTCTGCCTTTATTACTGCAAGCTGGACAGTGAATTACTAATGACTATTCTTACTCAAGAATTCACAGTATCACAGAAGAGCTGAGGTTGGAAGGGACCTCTGGAGATCATCTAGTCCAACCCCCCCGCTCATGTGGGGTCGCCTACCGCATGTTGCCCAGGATCGTGTCCAGATGGCTTTTGAGTATCTCCAGGGAAGGAGACTCCACAACCTCCCTGGGCAACCTGTTCCAGTTGCCCAGGGAACTGGGCGCAGTAAAGAAGCTTGAATGAAATTCAATGCAACTTTTTTTTTTTTTAGTCTACCCGTTCAATCCCCTATTTTCAGATACACTGACCTCTAAGGAGAAAAAAATAAAACCCTCTTTCTCTCATTTTATCAGTTTTATTACTGGGGAAAATGATTTTAGCCAAAATACTATTGTGTGCACAAACTTCAGACAAACCAAGAGTTGTCGGTCACTTTTTCAATTACTATGCCATTATAATGGCAGCATATTCAAGGAAGCAAGCATTGATACATTAGCAGTGTAGCCAGAGATGCTCTTGCACTTCCAAGTGGGCTGTATGTTTAAAGCAACAGGGACAACAGAAATCCAAGGGACGCTGGGTGGCTGCGTAAGTAGGCCCTAGTGTCAGTAAGCACAGGTAGAAATAACGCCAGCAGAGCCAGGCGTGCTAGCGCCATGTCATCGGCTTTCAGGGTACGTGGAGACAAGATCCTTGATGGCCACAAGGCCCCGGGGACCATCAGGATGGATCCAGCACCGGCATCCTTAAGGAGCCGAACGCAGCGGGTGACCCCAAGGCCGAGGACAAGCAGCTGTGCTGCCAGGACTGGGCGCCCCTTCGCCCAGCCCTCCTCGACCCACAGCAACCCCAGCCAAAAGTGAGGTTGAGACCGAGCGACTGCGCCCGTGTGCACGCATCTACGCGTGTTTACAGGCTCTAGTATCAATGGCTCCTAATTAAACCCCCGTAGCTGAACCTGGTACGGGTTGCTGTTTACTTTGTTTTGCCATGACATCAGGCAAACCTTCCTAATCCAGTTCGTTAAAGGAAAACGAGTGAATTTAAATCCCTTTCTGAGGCAAAGGGAATTAACCCATGGCCGAGGGTGGAAATGAGTCTGCAAAATCATGTCAGGCTAAGTCCTTTTTAAGCCAGCTGTTTGACAGAACACTTTTCTTCTTCAGGTTCAGACAAAGAACCTCCATATCACAGGTAAATGGTTAAGTTCATGCATCAGGAAAGATGAGACATTTAATGCACTTTGAAGTGTGCTGATAAATAGAGACAGTGCATGACAATTTCAAAGTAGACAGAGCTTTTAGTACAAAACAGTATGACAAATATTTTTTTTGGTTTATTTGCTGTTAACAGCTGTGTATCTCGGTTATTCTAAATTCATCAACCAGTGACAGGCAAAGGAAGGATTAACGACTGCGTCTAGAACAGAATCCTTAATTTTGTCAGTTTTTAAATATCCCAAATTATGTACATACATGTATGCCAAGGGCAAGTCTGATTATCGAGCATGCAGTTTAAAAGGAAAGACACTGATAAAATAAACATATTTCCCCACTCAAAATGGAATAGCTACAAATCCTCAAGGGACCTCAGCAAAAAATGTAGGAATGGGGGAGGGATGGAGAAGATAAGAGAGTAAGAATAACAGAAAAACCTCTTAGGAAAAAACAAAAAAAAGTTAAGTTGGCACTATGCTTTACAGCACTCTGGCTGTGCGCTGCATCTGCAAATTCCATCACAGCAAGCATACCGAAGTCTGTCCCTCACCAGGATGTCTGCTGTGGACCTACCTTCCCGGGAACCCAAGGCCTGAATATTTTCTGATGAGGAGAGAAGAATAGCTCTGGTATAACGTGTGGAACTCAACAGGTTCGATAACTTTCTAAATGCTAAACACTGCTTCAAAAAAAAAAAAAAAAGAAATATAGAAGGCTGGAGTTAACTAGATGAATTCAATTTCCTTGACACAATCACGATGCAAATCTTGATTGCTCCAATGTTTAATTTGTTAACTCTTTTCTTTCTTGTACTTAAGATAAATATAATAACTTGTGTAGCTGTACAGAACTCCTATAGAAATTGAATTTACTTTTGAAGTTAAGGTCTGTAGAAATCATTACTAATTCTTCCTTTTTTCACTCACAGTTCATCTCAGTTAATTTAAACATCAATTTTAATTTTCTACAGCAGCTTTTGAGGTGCCACTCAAAAAAACTTTTGCAAATTGGGTAAAACAGCAATATTTTCTCTGGAAAGCAGTAGTTAAAAAATGATGTTCATATTTATAAAATCAGTTTTGTCTAAAGAAATTTTTTGCTCGGATGTTTTGACTAGCAACTAACAATTTTTGAATAGCATTATCCGATACAACATAACTAAAGAGGCTACATAACTTAAGTAAGCTCACTTGATACACAAAACGAGTATAAAGGAAATTGTCTAGTCAAGAAATTCAGGATTCAAAACCAACCTTAAGCATTCTAACAGAATTGCTGTTATATAAAAATACTTCAAATATCACAATAATCACTATGGAATCAATAATATTGCCATAAATTAGAGGTAGATGTTGACCAGCGAAAAATTACATGCATGCAAGAATTTTACTATGGCATGTTGTCACTGGCTAAATATTGTGCTTTAAATAACATGTTTTATAATTTAAAACCAAGTATCTACGTATAAGTATTCAACAGAAATGGAAAATGGTAGGAAGAAGAAAGCTATGCTCAGCTGATAATGCAACCATAGTAGAAATCCAAGGGCTTGGCTTACAAGAGTAATTGTTCTTGTAATAATCCTTTTAGCTTCTGCTAAAATATATTTACCTTTTAACACCTGAAATTAAGAGCAGGAAATCTGGTGTTCTCAAAAAACAAGCAGGCATTCTCGGTCAGACCAAACGTGTATTTAGCTAACTATCCTGTCCCGATAATGGCTGCTAGCAGTGACGCATAAGACTAAGACAAGCAGACATCTCCTAGCTTCCAGCAATCAATGGCTCAGGAAACTTTCTGAGCTGCCGGTTAGATCCAGACTGATGTGTTTAAAGGACACAAACATACCCTTTTCCCAAGAATGCGTCTAATCCCTTTTTGAACGATTAATGCTTACACCCTTTATAAAATACTGTAGCAAAATGCTTTATTGCCCAATTTAACTAGGCACTGTGCAAGAAAATACTGCATTTTACTTGCTTATTGCAACTCCTAGTTCCTGCAACCTAATTCATATGTTTTGACAGCAGTTAACAGATTACTCACTACTTTTCCTATGCCGTTTTGCCAACCTGCCATCATGATTTTATTGACTTTTTTCCGTATTCCCCAAATTATCTCTTCTTTTATCTAGAAGCCACAGGCTGTTTTGTCTGTCCTCAACATAGGATCTATTCTATACTTTTAGTCATTTTTTTCATTCTCTTGCGTGCATATTTTGTGTGTGTGTGTGTGTGTGTGTATATATATATTTATATAAAAAGATGTAAGCATGCTTTGAATTTACATATTAGCACAATATTGTTTTTATTTTTTCCTTATTCCTTCCATAATACACAACGCTTTCTATTTGCCTTGCCTTCATCTGAACCCCGACCACACATTTCCATAGAACTATCCAAAGAGACTTCAAAATCTCTTTTCCGAGTGGCAATAGCTAATGTAATACTGTGCCCATCTATTTGTATGAATAGTTGAGGTTATTTTCCCCTGCACTCATCACTCTGCGTTTACCAACACTAAATCTCATCTATTATTTTATTGTCCAGTTGCATCTTTCCTGAGACCTCTCTGCAAATCTTCACTCAATTTTGTATTCTAAGCAAATTCATTATCCATCCCCTTTTCCAGGTAATTTATGAATTAGCTGTATACCACAGGTTTCAGTACAGATGATTTGGGGAACTCCTCTAGTCATCTATTTGCTATAAGACCACACTATCATCTAATGATTTCACACTATACATTGGGTGGGGGGGAGGTATTTACTCCTGCCTTTTCTTCTTACTTTTTTTCAGGCAGGCATTCGAAAAGAAAATCGCCATTAGGGTATCAGCACAGTTTCTTTAAAAACCTTGCGTTATGAACCACGTCAAAGTGTTTTTGAAAACCAAAGTATAATAAATTGTCTGAATCATCCTTTTCAACAAATGTGCTGAGTCCTTCAAAGAGCTCTGACGGATCTTGTAAGGAATGAGTTCTCCCAACCAAGAAACTCTACAAAACGTAGAACGCCACCTCGAGCACAGGCAAACAGGATTTGCAAAAACATACATTTGTTTTCAGAAACTGTCTACTTTTATCATTTAAGAGCATCAGAAGAGGTACCGAATTGTGCTTGGAATTGTGTTCTTAATTATGCATCTTTAAACATGGGCTTTACTTCCAGCTAGCCAATTTGGAAATGTTTCATTATAGAAAATAATAGGTCTGCATTTCCTGGTAGTCTGTAAAAGCTAAAATAAAAATGCCCAAAACAAAAGTATTCTGTCCTCCTACTGGATAGTGTGTGAGCAAAAAGAAAGTAAAGCTGAGGCCACAGCTCACTGAAAATAAGAATTAGTTGCTTCGAGGCTGCAGTATCAGGTACACTGTCACGGAGCTTAACTGGTCCTGCCGCCTAATCCTTCAGCTTTGTTCACTCCAAGCACATCAAGTGGTTACACAAACATGCCACAAGAACTCAAACATTACAGACTGTCTCTGCCGTGAACTTTACCCTCTCAGGTCAGCTTCCCTGGTGTCTCAAACCACTAAACATTTTCTATCCAAGTAACCAGCATGCATGTACATGTGTATGTCCTGAGCATCCAAATCCGAGATTAAACTCACAGATTCATCAAACTGGTAAATCTAGAATCAAGCATCACGGTCCTCTCCTAATTAGAAAGCCCAAGACTTGCAAGTGGCATGACTGCATGGAACAAGAGGCTTTTCCAGGAAAGCAGGACACTTGGCGTATCTCCTTAGCAAGCATTGCTATCACAGGAAGGACAGACACGAAAACCTGCAGACTTGGTGATGGCCGTGCTAAAATAGAGTAAAACTAGGCTGTTTTAAAACCAAGCATGGAGCCTCGCATAGCCGATGGAAGTCCTACAATAAAAATTCCTACCTTCTTGCCAATGGAAACAAAACCCAGTAAACATGAGGCAAGCTAGAATACGCTAACAGCGTACTACAATAATAAGCTAACTAGCAGCTAGCAGCGAGCAACGGCAAAGCCAAAGGCGGCGCAGTCTGCAGGGCCAGCAGGAGCACTATCAAGCGACAGCGGGGAGGAACTGAGGCCAGCGCAACGCGAGCTGTTCCAGCGCGCTGCCAGGGCAGAGTGTGGGAGGGCCATGGGTACCGCACAGAAACCTCCCCCAGCGCAGAACTGGCCCAACTGACCCCCTCCCCCACACCCCTCGCAAGGCACACGCTTACCCACAGGTGACTGTGAGTAAGGACCGTCACAGAGGAGAACAGCAGCGCCAGCCAGCGAGGGAAATACCCTCAGCACTGAGCAAAACATCAACACCTAACTTAGTAAGTCTTAGATTCTTTCAGGAAGTAACTCCATATTGTATTTTCTCCAGAGGCAAAGCCAGACTACTTCAGTGATGCAGTTTCTGGTGTGGTCCCGCAAGCAATTGCAATGACCCAACTGAGAGGAGTGAAAAAACTTGTGCCGCGTAGGGAATAAACGGCTAGGTGCAAACAGAATCTCTCAAACTTGCTTTGCCAACAAATGAGTCGTAATGTAGAGCTACATGTGAATCAGCCCGTTTCTTCTGTTTTTTGCTTAGCAGGGTTAGAAGCTCAGGACACAACAGAAACAAGGTCAGTGTTCTAGCAAGAGAGTGCAGATGACTTTGGTCTCCCTCATCTCAGCTTTTCCCTAGAAAAAAGTATTACCAAAGATGATTAGATGTCACTAGGGTTAAGATACGAATACACCTCAAAATAGATAAGCCTAAAATGTTCTCCTGTACTCTGTAAATTAATGCCATAGAAATATTTAAATAATATAAAAAATGATGAGTGAAAATACAGAGGTCTTTGCTTACAAACAACTGTGGCACACCTTGACTGCGAAAAGACTGTAAATATTTTGAGTTGCTGAGACAGGCAGAGTATAAGAGTCTTTGTTCAGCTATTTGGGAGCCAGTGATGTAAAACAGTAAGAATCAACTCTCTTAACCACTCAGGTTTAGCTACCCAAGTTAAATCATTTAGCTTTAACACTTGCTTAACACTGAGGTTAACTAACAAAGTTAAACAATGAGAGCTACCAATTGTGTTAGCGTTAAGCAAAGGTACTTGTTTCACGGTTTGATACAAATCTCGTGCAGAGTTGTTGCTTTAGGTCACCCCTGCTACTTTATATAACTGCATATTTCAATTTTGGAAGCAAAGATGGGATTAAATCTGAATTTCTACAGTTACACTAAATAGCATACCCCAGATTCCGATCTTAAACATACATGTATTAAAGATACGTATTCTTATACCTGAAACCGTTTACCTGCTTTACAGGAAGTAAGACCTCACCTAAAGGTCTTTATATTAAGTAAGTTAACAAGTACCAGATGTAACCCCAACTATTGTCCGATAAGTGTCATTCTAGAATTATAGTATAACCTCACAACCTAAACACAACACATTTCACGTATACACTTTCATATGTGATACGTGGGAAACATGGCCACCTTCGACCACTGCGTATATAAATGCCGTGGTCTCAAAAGAATAGGCAGTAATTACTCTTTATACTCAGAGCTGTATCAACAATTAATCTTCACAATATCCTTAGCCACCTTTATAAAGATTATCTATCTCAATTAAAAATAGCAAAATAAGTAGAGCACGGTTGATTTAATCCCTCACTATTGTTTCAATAGAGTTATTTTGGATTCCATGCAAATGAGATTAGTATCATACCCAGGAAGATTAATGCCTTTATACAACTCCCAGATGGGCTGGCAAGGGTGGTAATTTGCTCGTGGCCACACAGTGAATTAGCTGCCAAGAATCCCTGACTTCTAATTCATGCACAATTAATTAAGTCACGATAAATAAGTGTACTAGCATTTGACACTAAATGAAGGATGAAATTTAAATTATATTTTCAAGTTAGATTAAGTTTAAAGCAGGGCTGAGAAAAGACTGGCTGCTTCTTACTGGAAGTTATCCTGATGAATTTAGATTAAGGGCAAGTTCAAGACATTTTTAAGTTGATACGTAAGGATTTAGAAAAATTCTTATCTTGCAGGAGGATGGGACAGTTTAAGCGACAGTCTCTTGTTGGTACGTGCCTACTAGAAATTACTACTTCCACAGCAGAGCTGCAAAACAAATGAGCCTGCAGCTCATCAACTTCAGTGCAATGTCAACAACCCTTCTTTGAGCCACCAGTGAAGATGGTATGAACTAGCCTGCTAATTTAGCTCTAAATTAGGGAGGACCTGGACACTCCAAGCCAGTACCTGAGCTGTGGGTAATAACCAGTATTTGCTGACAGCAGCAGCAAATATCAATCATAACCTATATTTTCTAACCTCAGTTAAAATGATAACAGTCACTCCTGTAAAATAGAAGTTTTTCAGAATTCATTGCCAAGAATAAAATAATTTAGATAGGAATATAAAAAATGTGATATTCATCATTAGACCATGCTAATTTGATAGAGCCAAAAGAAAACCACGTACAGCACGCAAATTCGATATTTATTTTTATAAGCTGCTTTTAAGTTAGGCAGCCTTACTTTCTGCAGATTGTAAAATAGAATTAAGGCAAAATATAAATCATGCTTAATTTAAAACCTTGTAAAACCTTTTCTAAATTTAATCAGTTCAGAGGTTATAAACATGAAATGAAATCTTTGATCAGAAAAGAAAGTAGGTTACTCCAGTAGTTTAAAAGACAAATAGTTTAAGTTTCCTACCCAAGGACAATCTGGAGTTCAAGGAGCTGAGGAAAAAAAAAAAAAAAAAAGGAAAAATGTAGCAAACAAGCAAGCGGATCAAACAATGTTTTTCCACAATGAAAGAAGTTTACAAAGTCGTCAGCTTTGATCTTTGTCCTTCAGCTGAAGAACAAATGCCATCTGTGCACCTGGACCTTCAAAGACAAAACGCTGTTTTAGTGAACTGCGACTCTGAAGGAAGAGCAGGGAGAGTCTGACTTGGACTGGCTGAAAAGCTTAACTGGTCCCAGCAGTCTGATCCTTCCACTGCCGTACGGATGTGGGAGCTTCCGGCCAGTCACCACCTGAAGCACCACAGTCTACAAGGAAAAGTTTAGAGTCAGATGCCAGCAAATCTTAGAAACTCCGTGCCGTAAACCCCAGTGGTTCAGGAGTGTGCAAGCAGGTCAGATGCCCCTGGTGTGCAGACCAGGGGAGAGACCTTCATTACCAGGCTCAAGCTAAACTGGTCAGCCATCAGTTCAGACCTCTTAGTCTGTGCAACTGTTCAATAAGCTGAATTACTCATCATCTAAACATTCATTATATTTGCAATTAAACAATCAGGATATCTGTAAACTCTTTTCCACCGTTCACCGCTGCACTTGTGCAATGTATTTGACTGTATTTTGTGTTGCAGACCTTCAAAGTAGCTGTTCAAAGTTCACGAGAGAATTAATCAGAATTCCAAACAGCGTTAGGCCAAGGCACACTGGGGAAAGTTCTCAAAAGCCTGCAGGGCTGCTAAGCACTTAACACTCACTAAAAAGAAAGATCAACAGCTGGCCACTCAATGTACCATTCTAGCACCAAAAGTATAGAAAACCACACACACAGAAAGATAAAGCAGGCTATTCTGCTTTTGACTGCTATGGGCTTTCATATACCAGCAACTACAGAATTTAAGGTAAAATAATCAATGACCCTGTGGCCCCTTTACGTACTTTTTAAGTACGAAATAAAAATTATATAATACCCATATTTTTAAACTATAAAAAGTTTAGAAACAAAATAAACAGGAATATTGCATCCCAGTAAGGGAAGTTATGGTGAAACAAACTAAAGCATTGCAATACTTTCCAAAATGGCTTCCTAGAAAAACTGTCTGCATTTTGTGGTTCTAACCTAAATTATAGATTGACCTAAATTATAGATCATATTACAGCCTCTACAATTTACTATTCAAAAAAAAGAGGAGTTTTAATTAGTATTACAGAACTGAAATATTTATGCAATGCTTTCAATTATATATGGTTTTATCTCCATGTACATGACTTGGAGCATAAAAGACAGACAAATGTGAGTTACAAAACTGAAGAATACTGTGGGCCCTCAAACCTCTGAAATCTTGACTACTCATATGGGCGCTTCATTATATCTGGACTGTGGCAACACAAGAATCTTCAACCTTAAATACTTCAGGTATCTGCCATTTACTATAGTAGTAAATGGATTTATTACTGAACATTTTGTATAGAATACAATTTAGAAGAACGTCATTAATACAGCTGGTAGGCTACCCGTTATCTAGACGAAGGCTCCCCATTTGGAGGGAATTACAACAGAAGTAGTTACTGTTTGGGGCCCGAAACAGTCAGACCAGACTGATGTTCTCCCCAACTCTGTGAGCGCAGAGATCTGTTTTAGCAGAACAGCACAGCCCAGATGGAGGAGAAGAGAGTACTAACCCTGCAGCATGCGTTCTTCCACGCTTCCTTTGCGCAAACTAAATCAGGAAAATCTCAGCCATTACAGGACTGAACGTTTCAAATAATCCTCTCTCAATCTTTGGGGACATCAGATAAAGAAATCAAGAGCTAAATCCACAAAAAGGATTGGATATTGCAACCGTAACTTGTGGTTGCTAACTCTGAGGCACTTAGCAAAATCCTCAAAGCAGTTTTCCTAGGCAATGGCCACGAAGAGAGGCACCCGAGAGCGACATTAACAGAACTCAGGAACCTGGCAGATAACCTCACGAACAAAAGAAAATGCTCAAGAGGAACAGGAATCAAATCAATATGACCAAGAATTATGCAACTAACTCCAAGCTCCACCGCAGGGTTTATTCAGTGGACTCCTACTCAGGATTCGCAGGGATCCATGGTCAGTTACCTCCTTTGCCACTCTATAAAACAAAGAGATTTTCTTGCCCATAACTCACAAAAATTCACAGGGTTCACTATGAACTTGTCTCCTGGTCAGCAAAGCAGCATGTCAGCACCTCCGTGTATGGCCAGCTAACCAGCAGCAACTGGATGTGGTGAGGTGGGCAAATGCAAACTGACGGGCTTTAAATCTAACAACTCGGTCAACGCACCTGACGTGCATACCTGACTTTGGCTATCTGTCATGTCACATAATAAAGTGAATGTTTAGTGAAAGTTTACAGAAGTTGTTAATTTTAACAAATTTGATGTAGCAGTATAACAACTGCTTTACTAAACTTCAAACAGACCAACCTACTTAGTTCTTATTAAAAAAAAAAAATCAGTACAAGTCACTTATGTCATGTACACCGTTCACTAGGCAGGACTCGCTCTTCTGAATGAATTCTTAGAAATAATACGAGAGCACAGACCAAAAGTCATACAGAACACCAAAAAGGAACGATATGAACATCGGAGCCACAAACCAGAAGCAGTTGAAAAAAACACTGGAAAACTACAAGGCGACCATGCTTTGTTTTTGTTTGGGAAGCTTCGACCATGCAGTGAACTTTTTATACACTTGGCACCCACCACCTGCTGTAAATCGGGATCCAGAGCAATTTTCTGCAGAATCACTACTTCTGGGAAGATCATTTATAAACACAATGGGGGCACAAAACAGAAAACCAAGCCTTCCACTTTAAATGCACTTCTCCTATAACTATTATCTTCACTACATTCTGAAAACATAAAACAAGTTAATTCAAAGGAGTGGATCCTTTTATTACTGTAATAGCAAAAGCAGTACTTCAAATTTGAAAAAAGAATATATAAAATCTCTTTTAAAAAAAAGAAGAGTTGCTTATTCCTAAGTATGCATGGGAAAATAGTTGTTTAACTATTTTCTGATATTTTTGTTCAGTTAAATTATCAAAATTCTAAAGGACAGATGTGGCAGCTGGTAAGAAAAGAAACTAATTCCTTTACTGTCAACAGCCATTACTTTATGATCGCCTCCTCCTTCCTCCAAATGCAAGACATCCAAAAATAGGAAACAAGCTCTCTGAAAAATCAAACTAAGGAACTGATGTCACACGGGAGCCACTTTCTGCACTTGCTGCCTCACACAAAGTCTCTCCTCCCTCCCTCCGGCCACCCAAATCCCTGGCACCTTAAAACACCCTACCTTCTCCTGATATAGGGAGGATCGAGAACTCAAAGGAGAGAGAGTTTCCTGCAGTTTGCTGCTGGCCATAGCACAGAAGTAACTTCACACTGCTCAGTGGGCACCCTGTTGAGCTGCCTTCACCCTCCCCTCCCAGGAGTCAGCCCAAACAGAAATGGGTACATCCCCAGCACCTCCACCACGCTCCAGAAACCTTCACCTCGCAAAGCTGCGGTCTCTAGGGATGGTCACAAGCAAGACTACTGCACTGTAACCTCACAGGTGGTTGAGGACACACATGTGTTCTTCTCTCCTTCACAGGTGCCTTGCTGAAGAGGAGGATGCAATGGTCACCTCTTCTTTCACTCCCTTCCCCCTGGCATCCCAGTCCTAGACCGCAGCAGGCAGCTTATGCCTTGGAAGGTCACCCCTGGGGCAATGCTGCAGCACCTCAGGGCTGCGGTGGCGCTGTGGACAGCAGAGAACAGATTGTGCCAACAGTCCCTGACTAGCCCACCAAGGACAACCCAGAAGCACCAGAGCAGCTCTTGCCCCACCCTGCTGCCAAACTGGCAAAGGTTCAGGAGGCTTTAGAAACATGGCAGGGGTGGCAATTCTTGCAGGAGACCTTGCATTTCCCTCCAGAGTTGCCAAACAAATCACTACAGTCGCAACTGGTGGGTCAGACGCAGGAGGGCCCGTAGGAGCTACACCCTCAGTGTCTGTTCTGCACCCCCTATCCAAACACCCTAAGCACCCAAGCAAGGCTGCGAGGCAGCATGCTGTAGGTAGCTGTTAGGACCTCTCCTGCTCTCCCCAATTCTAAATGCCCTACGCTAGCCCATTTTTCCTTATCACTAGCCCACAGTGAGCCAGAATGGGAAATGTCTGTTTTGTTGGCCATGGTGGCCCCCCACTGTCTTCCCCATTTCTCCTGTTCTAAAAGCTCTAGGTCACCTTTTCACCTTCCCATTCATCCTATGAGCTGTGAGCTATGTTAACCTTCAGAGTACGAAGCTGTCTGTAGCTCCAGGCTTGTCTCCATCTGGAAGGCTGCACCTTCCTAGCAAGAGTGTTACCTGATGTGTAGTAGTAGGGAGCTGGGACAGGGAGTCTAGGTCACAGGGTATTGCTAAAGCCATCGTGAGGCTGGCTGCACGCAGTCCCTCTCTGAACAGCTGCTTTTAACTTTTGCATGCAGGATAAACGTGCAGGGAGTTTCGCCACTAAGTCCCTTTTGAACAGGAGAGCGACAGTAGTTTCTGAGACTGAAGAGATCTGGCTGTGCAGACTCTGTGGGAAATACAGTGTGGGCCAAAGCAGGAAGGATGTGGTTATTCTCTGAATGAAGTTCACCCACCAAAAGCCTAGGCTCAGGAAAGATGGATGATTTTTCCCAGGAAGCTCTTGTTTCACTACAGGGAGGGAAAAGAGAAGATTTCTTTGGTGAGAGGGTACCTTTTCCATCCTGCAGAGCCCGACTATCTAGGCCTGTCCCATATCCCTCTACTGCTGAGCAAGTTTCTCCCCTCTCAGTTACAACAGCTGCTTACACAGCCCTTAGCGTGCTCCCCTGCCTACCACTCTTCTTTCCTCTACTAGCAAAACTGAAAGCAAGCAAATCTCCATTCATCTCCATCATGCAGTTCAGGAGAAGACAGCAGACATCTGTCTGCATCAGGCACATTGCCGCTGTGGAGGCAGCAACCACAGCTACACACAATACACAGAGAAGGTCCAAAAAGGCAAGGGAAGACGCAGTAGCCATGTTTGCCCAAAAGAGACTGTGAATCAACAGCCAACAAATAAGTGAGAATGCAAGCTTTGTGGTCAGACACTCCTACCCGCTCCTCTGGAATAGGGTAGAGAGCTAGACGACACAAGAAAGGTTTTAGGAATCATCATATTTAATAATTGCATTTGCCACACTGGAAAAAAGCATGGATATTTGACCACATCTCCTATCTCATGTGCTCCTTTCCTGGACGTTCAGTTGTTCATGGTCCTTCACAGCTGAAGGCACAGAGAGCATCCTGCACCCCAGTGCTATCCTGAACACCTACAACCATCTTGCAACTGGAAGAAGAGCTGCACGCTCCACTCCTCTCCCACTGCACGCAACAAGGGCACGGGCTCCATCGCTGCCAGGATACAGCCTCACGAGCCATGCAGCACAGCGGACAAACAGCATCTCACAGTTGCACGAAGGCACCTTAACACTGCAGTGGCCTCTTTAGAAAGATGTCGCGACAGCCCTATTTGATCCTTCAGCTAGAGCTGTAGAAGACATATGCATTATGAAACCTGCTAAGATACTCATGAGTCTACCTGGCTAGTCCACCAAGGCCTGCACAGCAATCACGTAGCTGTTGTCAGAGATGCCATGGGCCATGCACTGGATCGGAATAAGCATCTTGTTAACAGCTCCCACACAGTTTGACAACCCACAGACAGCAGAGGCCTGGATGATTTTGTCCACCTGTATTATTCAAAGGAAGACAGTTTGGAAGATGAGCTTCAAGATCTTGATCACTTTATCACTCTCAGTAGACTTGTCCTCCCTAAACTGCTTTGCTGCTAAGTAGAAGTCAGGAGGTTCCACAAGGCAATAGCCACTTCTTTAAAAGCATGGACACGCTCTGGAAATTGTGGGCAATGATAGTGAGGTGTAAGGACAAATATCAGCTTCAAATGCACCTTTCTATATCTGAAAGCTCTGTGCCCGCTGTCCCCCATTCCAAGGTTGATGTGTTCTCAACAACAGTTTGAACTCAGCTCCCAGGCCCTGACCCTCCTACCAATCAAGACAAAGCAGTCCTAGATGCAATAATAGCTCTGTCCATGTTCTCCTCCTCTACATAAAGATACTCAGGAAAGCAGGCATGTACCTATTCATGAGTGTCCTCCAGGAGGAGGCTGTAGCCACAGGACTAAGCCTACCACTCCATACATTAACCTATCCAGTGACCACATTCAGAGCACATGTGCGTAGGGAAGTGGAGGTTTGAGGGGCAGTAGCACAATGAGCCTCAGAAATCACGAGGGCTTGTAGCTACACATGCAGGCAATGGCAGAAGGGACAGCAATGCGCTCTCATCATCTGCAGGAGACAACAACAGTTGGCATGGCATTTCCCAAACAGGTCTGCAGTTGAGAGAAAGATCTGCAAAATAGCCTTCCTTAGGTCAACTTCAAACGTCATGTACAGAAGGATGTTCAACCCGGGAGACTGGCCTAAATCCAGATGAGAGTAAAACTCCTCAAGCTCACGCACAGGACAGATAGGGAGCAACGTTAACAACTTCATCGAGCGATCCACTTCTGTAACACCAATTACTTGCTAGCGTAGACACAGCCTCTGAACACGGATGAAGACGAATCACGAATTCTGGGAATCACACCACAGCTAACATGGGCTAAGTACCCTCTTTTCTTTGAGCATAGATTAGTTTGGACCCCCTTCTACTATAAGCAGCATCCTTTCAGGACAGTGAGCATGGCAGTACTGTTTGCATTATCGGGCAGCCTGGGAACACTGTTCTGACAAACCAGCATTAGATTTTGCAGATGACTGATATGCTTAAAGCCAGTGTAATAGGATTACACATATTAGCTTGGCTGGTTTCAGACAACAGAGGATGAGATAATCACACTTGCTGAAGAGCCTCAGTACTGCAGATAAACTTTTTTTTTAGTGGCAGTAATTGAGCCTCCTCACAGGAGTCGGCAGAGATGGTACAATATTGTAGGGCTAAACTTCTCACCATTTTAAAAACTAACAATGGTTTGGTTTCTTTGAGAGACCTGAGAGACAGAGAGCGCCCGCGAGAGAGAGCATGAGCCCGCATGTGCAAAACCCCAAAACATTCCTTCTACCCACCCCAATTTCTATAACATGGTATAGAATGACACAGATTTGTGCAATTTGCATTTTTTTTACCCATTAGCCACAACTGTTCTGCAAGAGACTTAATGATGCTCAGTACATCAGAATTATTCACGTTTACCAACTATTCTGTATTTTTAGAGCCTTGCCCAGCACAGAAGTCAGTCATACTGGTGCGTATTTCCTTTGAACCACAGGACAAGCCTTAAAAAAAAGTTTGGCATTTTTCCCCGTTCATCTAACAGGTAGCAGTTTAGCTATTTCACTACCGAAATATTTTGTGACCACCACTTTGTTCTGATAAGCTAGAAGGAAATTACCTGTTTTAATCTGTTCTAAAGAATATATGATGTACAGCATGCTACGTTTACCACTTTTTAAACAAGCCTTCCCTCTGTCAACAGTCACCACCATATACTGCAATGGGACAGCAAAGCTACTACCAGCAAAATACTAATTTAAAAGGCTCCTTTTACTTGTTCCACATGGGCCAATTTCCATGCCTGCGCTCTTTCCCCAATTCAGGCTGTGAGGTGGCAGCAGCAAGGGCAAAGAAACAACTTCAGGCAGGTAAAGATCACTGACTGCCTTCCTAATTAAAGCTGAGCTTCCAAATATTTGAGAGAGAGAAATTTAAGCTTCAGGTTTTACAGTACGGATGTGATGATTCTCTAGGCTGAAGGGGTCAGGACAAAATGCATGTATTGCACCACGCGCTGCTCACTAGGGCTTAGGCAAGAGAGAGGCAGGATGTCTGTCTGTACAGGTTTCAGTAAATTCACACCTGTGCTGTTTTGCAGAACATCCCAGTAACAGCGTTCTACGCTAAACAGAATGGCTTTCCCTAACGTTCTGCAGAAAGAAGGTGGACTTTTTCTTCTCCTCTCAGCCACCACCACCTCCTCCTCCTCCCATATATAGGTACTGATTTAAGTTTGTCAGATATCAGCTTTACAGGTTTTATAAGTATCTTCATAGCAAATTAATTGTGAATATACACTTAGTGGAAGCAAATTAAGTGATCACATACAATAATAATTTAAACATTACATTTAGAGAAGTAAAAAAAAAACACAGGACTTCTGCATTAAGCTTTTGAAGATATTTCAAAATAGTTTTGGTAACTTGTATGAGAACTATAGTCAGTTTAACTTCTCCCACCGCTGTACCCAGTTCCATTGTACTTTCTATGGATAAACACATTGTCTGTCACAGGATCAAAGAACTGAGACGTGAATGGAAAAATTCAATACTGAATAATTTTTCCAGTCTCCCAGAGGTACTTTATTGTTCTCTATGGGATGCTTTCCAGTGCTTTGTATAGCCTGCTTTAAAAATTCACTGGCAAAAGTCTTTACTCTTTGTACTTCTACACATCATTGGATCTTATCCGTCAGGAAGTCTCAAGTGCTTGTCTACGCATTCCAGAACTATAGCAGAACAGATTAAGAGATAAAAACAAAAGAACTTATTATAGAGTAACACTCTCCGCTTTGCTGGAAAAATGTTTTATACTGACAACCTAATCCAAAAAGTTAAAGTAATTATATTGGAATTAGAAGCGACTTGGTTTTAAGACCACAAGAGGGAGTTTTCCTATTTAACTACAGCAAAATAGCTTCTTCTTTACTGCTATGTCTATCCATTCTTTTCAATGGACAAGCCCTAGAGCTCCAGCTTCCTAATTTGAGCTAATAACAACATGAAAGTGTCATTGTTAAATTGCTTAAAGATACAGACACCATGAAGGCTGCAGATAGCTAGATTCCACTGTTAGGCAGCTGTTGGAGTTAACAAACACCAAAAAACCCAAAACTTCATGCCACTGTCATGCAGTTTTATTTTACTAAAATCTGCATTTGTATTAGCTAAACTAAACCAAATATAAAACAAAACTTAAATAGCCAAAACTCAGTCCACCAAGCTGAAGATTCAAAGTGATAGAAATTGGGGGGAAGGGGGAACAAACTGGAAACTACAAATTTTCTGTTGCAGAAAATAAGAGCCCAAAGGGACTATCGTCATTAGCCAGACCACGCAGAGCAGAGGCCGTAAGATCGACTTAGTCTTTTTTCCTGCTGCGGTCAGGTCAGTTCTGGTTTACAGCATATCATGAAGAACTGATGTATAGGCTAGAAAAGAGCTGGAGATCCAGCTGATTTCCTGGATGAAAACCACCACCAGAAACACTGGCTCCATATCATCCTCCAGAGAGGATCACTATGAAGATATCATCCCAGAAATGCCAGTGTAACATCTTTCCAAAAAGGAGAGACAATAAACCCATACACAAGCCTCGTACTCCAGTAAGCAGAAGGGACAGCTCTTCGGGCCGGGTGAAGCTACGCAAGCTTTGCCACAGCAGAACACACCTGCAGAGCCTTACAAGTGTAATATACAAGAGAATTATCACAGTTCTGGACAGTGAACATCACCCTCAAGAGAGGCTCATCCTCTTGACTACCTACTCTTCTTTGTTTTTTCTCAGAGTAAACACTCAGAACAGGTAGCAGGAAGAAGTTTCCATGGAGGACAGAAGCAGCAAATGGGACTAAGATGAAACCCCTTTCTTGGACAAAACAGAATTTTGAAGAAGTCTCCTCCACACACCCTGGAATGGCATGATTAAGTAGCTCACCCCAAATCAGTTAAGATGGAGCGAGAAACATAGTACAAGCCTTAGACTCAAAACTCAATGTTTACATTTTCAGACCATGCCCAGTCTTGAAAACAGGCTGTGGGGACAGGGAAAGAGAGAGAGGGAATTAAAAAACAAAGCCTTTCAGCATTCCTACTGAAGATCAAAAGGAGGACATTTTAACCAACATACTATTAAAATTCTTTCTTTGGTATGAGTGAAGTTTGCACTACCAATTACAGAAATATTCAAGCTCCTAAAACAACAGATGTCTCCTCCACCTCCCAGCCCGCTGCCTGTTTATGGCTGCAGAATGAAATTAAACAATGTTCCAAATAACTCAACAGTTCCGCTGCCTCTGCTGTGAAACCGAGTTGCCTGAACAGCAGAACCTTTGACAATTGCTGATAGTTTATCATTCCCACAACCGGCCACAGACAGACTGTGCTGGTGCCATTAATGACTACCATGCAGAATTGCATCAAAAGCTGCAAAGTGACAGTGGTATGCACTAGTCTCCCTCAGGAAATAAAGGCCCAACAACGAACTGGACTAAGCTTATCACATCAACTCCAATTTAATGGCTAGCAACAGATTCAAAAGCTACAAAATGGGAGAAAAACTTCCTTACGCTTTCACAAGTAGAGCATGTCTCTGAAAAATCCTGTTTGACCAACCAATCAGTCAGCACTGATCAATTACAAATAACAGGAGGCAGACCAGCACGCATATGCATCAAGTAGCTGAGGAATGTCTACACAACATTACAGTAGTGAGGTACACAAAATTAGAGGCCGGACTATAGCAATGACAGGACAGGAGGAAGAAAATGGAACAGGGGAGGGAAAGCCCAAATCCTAATAGACGCTGTTGTTGCAAATAGCTATAAACAGCCACCAGGCAGTTGGCTGAGTAGTACCCCTCAGCCGCTGCAGAACGTCAGAGGTGGTTATAAGGGAGCCAGGACGGAAAAAAGAAGCAGCAAAAAACTGCACGATAGCAAGTTTTGTGTAACATGTGTCGAGTAAGCACAGGTAAACCACGAACCCCTTCAAGGAGGAACTCCTTCCACACAGAAGGAAAGCGGTAGGCACAAGTTTGTGACAGTTCAGAAAGGTCAGTCATAGCAAACTAATAAAAATGGCGCTGCGGCCTATCTGCTCTAACAGCAGCATGACTGGGAGGCATGAATACTGACGAAAGCTAGCTCAACAGTTGTAAAGCCACGCCAAGAGCGAGCCAGCGGCATACCCGACAATGTAAAACGGTAGACGCTACAGAAAACATTCCAGACGAACGATGACTGGAGGAGGCTGCACAGAATTTGGAAGCTGAAGTCTATAGCCTACCTTCCAATTTAAAAGCATATAATTTATCTGACATCTGTGCCTCAATTCAGTTGCTCTCAAACAGCCTCACATAAACTTCTGGTGACATTTTAATATTACAGTTTCCCATTCATCTACCTTGGGACGACAAATACAATGCGAGACCAAAGTCTGCACCCTTCCAGCTAGAGGCCAAGCAGAGAATCCTGGGGATCCCAAACAGCACTAAACAAATGTTCTGGCAACTGAGCCAAGCATACTGAACTTGCATTTTCCAGGCACAGTAAAAACAAATCTGTAAGTAATTCCAATGTCATCTTTTAACATGCTACCAGAAACGTCTAAGTTTTCAACGCACTTCCATTTCAGTCTTTGCACAGCACAAGACTGTGAGCTTTTCAAGACTTGTATTAAGAAGTTTCCCCCTCCTCATTCCACCGTAAAGCCATTATTAAAACAGGTTTAAAACTTGTTTTACAAGCCTCTCACCCAGAGAGGCGCTCACCCTCTACAGCTATTATTACTGGCAAAGCCTTTCCACCAGGTGGCAAACTGTCGAGAGAGCCGTAGACTAAAGTCAGTTCAGGCAAGAGAATCTTAACTGCAAACAAGAAAGTTTCTCTTAAAGACACTCAGTCAAGAGACAGCAGAGAGCAACAAGCACAATGGAGAATGGGGCTAAGAATGAGTTTAGGAATTTCTCAGCAGACTGCACATAAGGTAAGAGAGTTAACAAAAAGCACCTTCTAAACAGTTATTTTCACACCACCTGAGTTCTGGTGGGCCAGGATATCAGTAAGTTTTGTCAGCTGCAAAATTTCAAGAATTGCTGCACATTAGTGAGGTGGCCCAGGCTGCATATGGTCCACTCTGCCAGAGCGCTCAGCACAGCCACGCTGTTGTGCTACACCCGTTCCTCCTGCAGTCTCATACGGGATCCAAGGGAGGGGGTGGAAGAGATCCTATAGCTCCCTTACACAAGGCTTCTATATCCAAGAAGCTCAGTGCAGTCCACAGGTATTCAAAGCAGCATCCAATCACTTACTATTATCTGCCTTCTCCTTCAGCGTAACAAACACCACGAGCTATTTCTCAATGACAAAAAAAAAAAAAAAAGCTTTTTCACTGTATTTACACTTATATACTACAATAAGGGAGGGAGAACTCACCTCCATTTGGAGAGCAGCAGTGTCCTGGTCGTAGTGTCCCATGATATTTGGAAAAAAAGTCATATTGTAAGTCATTCCTGAACATCTGGAAATAGTAATCGGTTCACATGTGAATAAACTGTGCCCTTGTACCCCAGTCAGAAGTAGGCTGCAAGTCACAAAGAACACGAGCGCTCCCATTTTGTCGAGATCCCCGATTTCAGCACATAGCTTCGGTCAGCGGTCACGCAGGCTGCCTCTTGCCAAGCAGAGGCATCTTCCCCTCCTCCTTCCGCAGGGAGACGGGAACCACGGGCGGTTCGGAAGGCGATCAGACTCCTCGCCGCTGCTCCGGCTATGTCCCCATCTTGCCCGATTTCGGGAAACCCCTTCCTTCGCTAACCCGCGAGCTGCGAAAGCAAGAACGAGACGAGCCACCGCGTCACCGACCGCCGGCACGACTCGGCCGCCGCCGCCCCCGGCCGGCACCTGCGGCCCAGCCAGCCGCCCCGCCGAGAGGAGGCGCGGACGGGCCGGGCCGCCCCCGCGGAGCTCCCGCGGCCGCGCCGCCCACCTACCTCGCAGGGCCCCGTCCCGTCCCGCGGCGGGGAGCGCCGCCTCGCCCCAGGGCAGCGCTGTGTTTTGACACCGCTCCCGCCCGGGCCCCGCAGCTACCGCTGCTCCCAACGCCCCGTGTCGGCGCTCCGTTCCCAGCCCCGCCCTGCCGAGAGGCGCCCGCAGGGCCGGGCGGGGGCGGCGGCGACGGGGACCCGGCCCCGCAGCCAGCACTCGCCGGGCGCAGCCTCGGCGCCGCCACCGCCCCGCCCAGGCCAGGCCAGGCCGCCCCCTGGCGGGGACCCGCCCGGCCCGGGCCGCCCCCGCGGCCAGGTCCCTTCGGTTCGGCGCCGCCACCTCCCGCCTCACCTGGCCGCGGCCGCGGCTGCAATGGCCGCTGCGGCCGGGCGCGACCCACAGGATGTGGCGTGTGCCGGCGCGCGGGGGGGGCAGCGCCGCGGGGGCGCTCGCGCGATACTTGGGCGGGCGGCGCGGGCGGCGGCCTCACCTTTCCCGCCCTCCGCTGTGAGGGGAGACGGCGCTTCCCCGCCCTCCTGCCTCCCTCGCCGGCTGCCGCCCGGGGCGCCCCTGTGGCGACACCCGCGCCCGCCCAGGCGGGGAGGCCGCCCCTCGAAAGAGACTCCTCGCTGTGTCTTTCATTTTGGGGTTTTTTTTTTTTTTTTTTTTGGTAGGGAGCGTTGCCCTCCTTCGACAGCGTCTGTCCGCCTGTGCGCCTCGCCTCGACGGCGGCGGTGCGGCGTCCGCAGCCCGCGCTGGGCTCTGGGGGCGGCGGCGCTCCCCCTCCAGACGACACAGGGGCTCAGGTGGGCCCCGTGGGTCCCTTTGCTGCCCGCCTGTCCCCGGGTTTCCGAAGCGCGCGCAGATTAACCGGGATAAACGTGCACACGCAGAGAGCCAAGCGGAAAGAAGGATCCTTCCAAGTAGTATCTGACGCTTACGTTTTGATAACAGTCCTGAGTATTAACTAGGCAACATGTTACGTAAACACGAGCACGACTAACAGAATTTCAAACATCAAGAAATGGACGTGTCCCTTCTATCGACACAGTTCTGAGCTTTCTTTCCGAATAAGCACGTTAAATCCAGTAAAATCCATCGTTACCGAGTTCTGTAAGGGCTCTGTAGTCAGTCGACAGGGCGCTTCCCTGGAAGCGTGTAGCATCTGTTCGGTATTAATGCAAAGAAAGCAGAACTGGTGCAGACGCTACTTAGATGAGGATAAGGTTGAGGAAGAGGTAAATGTTAGAAGTCAGTGTGGAACAACTGAATTTAATGAAGGAAAGGAAATTTTTTTTTATTGATGTGTTTGCTAAGAAAGCGATGAAGACAAAAGAAGTGCTGTGATGAGTCTCCAGATGAAGGAAAAATACCTGACTGTACCTTCCAGATTTAGTTGCTTCTAGAGTTGCTTTTAGTTGTTTTCTAGAGACCGAGCTCAAGGATCTGTGGACCATCCACTTCCGCTTCTCCTCCTAGCTGAGACCAGGCCACACGAATACACATCCAGTAGCATTTAACCATGTTCACAAGCAGCTAGGCCTGAGCTAATAAGACCCGACTATGGAAATGCTGAAGATCAGACAACCAGATTTCTCTGCGTGGAGCTACCTGAGGTCTCATCAGACCGGTGCTCAGCCATTTTAGTAGCTCTGCGCTGCAGTGCTGGAACGGGAAACACCAGATGCCGAGACATGCAAACCAGGTGTAGGAATGGTTTAGCTCCGTTCAGGCAGCACTACATTTCTGCTAATATGCCCCGAGCTAGTCTGTGCAGAGTCAGGCATATTTATCCATAAACCAGATAATCCATCCATAGCTAGTGGAGAGCGTGTAGTTGCTCATCGTTATTCAGAGGATCACAAACATCTAAAAGCTCTCTCCTCATGCAGATCTTTGTTGTATAATGTCCTTTGCAAATATATACAAATTTGAAAAATCCTCCAGCTTCCCGTACGTGAAACTATTTTGGCACCTGCATGAATCACTACAGGGATTACACCTACCTGCCACAGATGCAAATAGCTCTGCCGTTTGAGCAAATGGGGTGACTTGATAGCTGTGCGGAAATTTCAGCCAAACTACGGAAGCTGGTCAAAGTAGCAAGCAGCAGAATAATAGAGTATTAAAAGAGTTTAGCAACTTTAGCTGTAAGCTTTGCTAGTATCATACTGTATAAAGTAATACCTTAGCATTATATAAACTGATGCCTTTGGTCCTTCTATCAGAATGCATTTTCATGCATAGATTAAATCACTAAACCACATGTATGACTAAATGACATCGTTTTCCTTCCTTTAAAGCTCTAATGTTTTTGTTATATGACTGGAAAAGGTAGAGAAAAAGAAGGATGAGCCCTTTTTTCAATCACACTATTAATATATTTTGTTTCCTCACAATCTAGTTGCTAAGCAAGTTATTCCAGAGGTTGGTTCTCAGAGCCATGATCTAAGTATCTTTGTTTCTCGCTATATAAATGCCTCATCTATCCAGAGCGAGGAATGTGAGCACCCTCGCTGGTATCTAGCAAAGCATTTTTAGGTGTGATTCAGTATTTTAAGCATGTGCTCAAATATATTGCTGATTAGGGATGAGACTACTCAGATGGGCAAGTACTTCGCTCACCTGGCACCCGAGATTTTGTTAACATTTCAGTTAATGTATTAATAATTTTCTGACCTTTCTCTGGCACTGCTTCACACACTTACAGTCTAGCAATTTGTACGGTGAAGAAATTAAGTGATTTAGAACCTTGTTTAAATCTGAGGTCTCCTCAGATGTCTTTGAAGAGATTTAGCAGCAGGAGGGTCAGCGGCGGTGACGGCAGCTCCCTTCCAAGCTCTGCGGACTGCTGCGCCTGCCCAAGGGAAGCCGTGCAACAGGATATGTGCAGGCCTTTCCAGGCCCAAACGCCGCCTGTCTGCTTTCAACCCATCCTCTTCAGAAATATTAGCTGGGCTTTGAACTGAAGCGCCTTTTACTCCCTCAGCTTTTTGTTAAGGACGCCTCCCCAAAAATAAGGGCAAAAAGCAGCGTGACCACATTCGCCAGCTATGCAAACGTGTCAGTGCCCCATGCGCTCACGCTCTGGGGAGGAAGGATCTGAAATGGCTGGTAGTCATCAGGGAGCAGCGTACCTCTGAAATAGGAGGGATTTAGTGCTTCAATTCTGCACACAACAGTTTTACACCAGCTTGAGCTTTCTCCTGTTGGCACACCTAGAAACTACATAACTGAATTATATTGTTGGAACACTGTACCAAAGTTTGACTTAATGTAATTTAAATATTACAGATTTACCAATGCTGTAGTTTGATATTGGCTAATGCAATTGTAAGGTTCATAATGTTCTTATTATTCTGCATTTAAGACACATTATTCATAATTTGGTGAGATTTAGAAGAAGTGAATAGCCAGTAGGTGGCACCAATAAATCCTGTTGTGAGACTTAAAATTTTAAGGTGTCTTTCTTGTCTCGTTCTCAAATGCATTTTGAAAATAAAAGGACTAGACAAAACAGTATTATTAAGGTAATTTATTTTAATTAGTTTGCAGTAATAGTCAAGGAAAACATTGCAGTTTATAAACTGAATGTATTTTCCCAGGTCAAAATGCTACCATTTAATTGAATATACAGACTCATGAGAAGGGCTTAGTAAGAACATACAGATGTTCCTCACTAATTTCACAGTTATTTAGTAAATCTAGTCTTTGATGAGTTAGTGCCTTCTGAGCATCCCTCAAATCTCATGCAGCTCTTCCAGCTTAAACCTTTCTTTATAATACATTTCTTCTGTAAAGCCTATAAACTGTAGTCCCCCACAACCCACAACAGGAATGAAAACCAGAAAAGCATATGGAGAAAGCCAAAAGGTTTATTCATTGCTAGGTGGCAGGCACGGTACTGGGTACTCGGAGGCCATGTCATCTTCTTCACTCAACAAAATATGACCTATTTAGACTTCAGTCCTTTAAAATATTATGGCTGTGTGGTTTGTGGCACCCACACAGATCACACATTAAAAGATGTTGATTTCCTTTATGGTATAAGGATCTCATCTTTCGTTTGTCTGTAAAAGACAACAGCACTGTGCCTTTGTAGTGTTGCTTTAATAAAATAGTGATTATGTTAATATTATTCCTTTCCCAACAGGTTACCTCACTTTACCTCAGCTATTAAGCACAATGTAAACAAAACAGGAAATACTCTTATAAAGGAGTAAACTTTCCTCAGAATGATCAAGGAAATGTCATTCCTTGTGAACTACTTGTAGCAGACTTCCTCATGCCTGGGTAAATCTGCAGTCCATCTTAGGTGACACTAACAGTAGCAGCAAAGCAGCAACGGTGCATATGTTTGCCCGGTGGTGCTCCTCTTATCTCGTTCTTGCTGTGGCTCAGGCTGTATTTCCTTTGGACAATGTCACAAAGGCTGGGGGAAAGGAAATCTGGGCTAAAGAGCATGAGTCTTTTCCAATGGAAAAGACTGATACAAACCAGGCGTTGTGTTACAGCGGACAAGCAAGGTATGGATGACGCTCATATCAAAATAACACATCCTGAGTTAATGGAGTGTGTTACGAGTTTTGTACGCTGTTCCCCCCAAAATATTGATGCATTAACTTGAGTTGAACCCCCCCAAAATACTGATGCATTAACTTGAGTTGAACTGTCCCTATCTACATGATACGCAATTAGCAGAGTGGGATTGAATTTACACAGATTTCAGTTGCTGCTTTGTAAATTAGCACTTTAATATGTTTCTTGAAATGTCCAAATGTCAGGGATACAATGAAACAATAGTTTGTGGAGCTCAGACACTAGCTGCCGTGAGTGCCAAAGGTACTAATCCACGTGTTTGAGGCAGACTAGTGAGCATCCGCAGCACAGTTCCAGGGTATTGGTGATTACGCCCGTCCAATAACGGGTATTGTCTTCACCACATAACAGTACAGTTCTGCAGTGACTTCTCAAGTTGCAGGGAACTGTATAGCAGAATATGTTACACAAAAAAAAAAAAAACCTGTCTGTAGCTATACCCTCTGGCATCTCCTCCTAGTCAGATTTCTGGAATGGCTGATTGATTCACTATGCAGTAAACTGAGAAGGAAGACATTCAGATAGGAAGTACGAATTTTTGGTTTTCATTGCTTCAAAATCTCATTTTTGTATGTAATAAAATTTCTTTGATACTATATGGGGTGAAGTTGCTGTTAATGTTTAATGTATCAGAATTAAGCAGAAAATATTATGGTCACTGTATCCATCCCCTTTTCCTATATAATAGTAAGCTGTCTCCTGTCAAGGTCTTTGTCACTCTTTTGATCCATTTATGATAACAAAATTATTTGAATGTTATTGTTTTAATATGCAGAAATAACAAGTAGATTTGCCCTTCCTGAGCTTCTTGACGGGTGCGCCCAAGCTACTACAAAATTGAAGCAGCACGCAGAATACTAATTATATTTTCAGCTGAGACATACAGTTCTTCTGAAGATCAATGTAGAATATAAAAATTAGTCACACTTTACATCTTGGGGTAACTGTAACCACATGAAAACTAATTTGTTGGGTTAATAAAATCTTGTGTACTCCAGGACCTGTGTCAGCATTACTATTTTAAACTAGGATCTGCAAAATGTGCTTATGGAACCAGTTATACCATGTCCTGGGAGACAGTGCTGATCACTGTTAACATTTATAGATTATGTAAATCTCGTTTTCTCAGTTTCCTTCCGTGTCTTTTCATCCTTGCTCTTTAGGATCAACCATTATATCACTAGTCAATGTCTAGAGGTGAAGCCTTTTCCACCCAAGAATTTATAGACAAAAAGATTTCAGAGCTAGCTTTGCAAGTGTGAAAGCATTTCGGTATACAAATCAGAGCAGAAAAAGGAAAACTGAAGTACTGTTAGACAAAATACGATAGACAAAGCCAATAATAGATGAGAAAGGAAAATCTGTACGATGTGACAGTAGCAATCTCAGTAAGTCTGAAAAAGGAACAAATGCTTCACGGGCAAGCAACTGATTCTAAGCACAAAAATACATTTGTTTCAATATATACAGTTAACATTCGAATTCTTACATAGCAGAATTTCAGTAGTTTACTGATGCTCGTCTGTTACGTCTGACAGAGTTTCGAAAAGAGGAATCAGGGAAGGGGCTAACCACTACCTATTTGTATATTTTTACATGACTTTTATAACAAAGGGTGCTTGGTTCCATGTCTGTGTCTTCATTTTCTTTCTCAGACTTTCTGCCATATCGGTGAACGTCTCCGACTCCAGGTGAAAGGAGGCCAAAAGCCAAAGAGTAAAGCTACAAAAGGAGAAGGAAGGCCAGGAAGAAAGGGGGAAGGACAAAGGATCAGACTTGTCTGAGGCAGTGGGACCAGAAGCAGAGGAGAAAGGCTGGGGCAGCAGGAGCTCTCTAGGCTGTTTCCTTCTATGCCGAAGGCAGGGACAGAAGGCTGGGCAAGAGTTTACAGGCTGGATAAGGATGAAGTATATGAAGCTCAACTCTAGGCAATTCCTGAGGAGCTTGTGATGCATCTGCTATGGGAAAACAACACAAAAACGGGGCATAGAAAAACTGGAAAAAAGAGTCCTGAGATGGGAGATGAGGTTACTCTTCTCCGAGTGATAGTACAGGAAAGCCTGGGGCCTAGGTTTACAAAACGTGAAAATGGCTGAAAAGTATCCACAAAGCTTTCCCTCTGACAAAAGGAGAGTGGAGGGCACTCGCTTTATTGTCTTCTGGATCCCAAATAGCTTCTGCAAGGCAAAGAGACACTTAGGATTCATGGAAGATTTCTCTGACCCTCCTTGCCAATTGCAGTCTAATCATCGTGGTTGTCTTTATCCTCAGACGACCCAAACTCCCTTTGAATGATAGGGATGCCCATGTTTCCTTCCCTGGAGCTACTTCACGTAAGTTAGTGTGATGTCCGTGTACCACGATAAAATACGATTTAGATCCTCGCAGTAGTAGAGGACAGTAACTTAGCAATAACTGTGCGTTCACTTTTGGGTTTAGTTGCCTTGCAAGTCTGGCCCAGGGCCTTAGTTTTAATCCTGTACTGCTATAGATGGCATTTATAGCTGTGCGGTGCCATCTGAGCACAAATTACAGGGTGCATTACCACAGTCATGTGCCACCAGTGGTCAACCCATGCACTGATCCTTTACTCAGATTTTCAGACTGGTTAGGACCATCTGAGAGAGTCAGTGAGGATCGTGATATGCTCGAAGCACGTGTTCTTCTACGACACTGATTTTTTATGATTTCATTAGGAACAAGTTTGGGATGAGGTTCTGTGTCTGGTCCAACTCTTCAGAGGTACTATGCTGTAGGACCAGTGACTTTCACAGTGAAAAGCAAAAGTAAGTGAAAAATAATCCTAGCCTAGCAGAGGAGGCCTTGGTCTATTGTGCCCTTGGTCTAGTTGGAGAAGCTGATCATGGCTGGTAGCTGATGCAGACCTAGAGATACCGACGGCAGTCAAGGGGGAAGCCCAAGCCCAGCACACATTTAAGGGACCAGGCCAACCCAGCCTGAGTTTCTTTATGAAGAGGAGCAGGGATATGCAGGGACTGTAGCACTGTGTATAGAGATTTTAGACATTTCATGGCAAAGAGTACCGTAAGACAGCTGCTGGAACCTGTTCAAAATGCCAGTAGAGCAAAATGGACCAACAAGATCCAGCTTAATCCAGCTTAACTCACCCAACTCAATTTCTGCTGGCAGTTCAGTTTAAGTATTATAGCTAGGATTTTTCAGTCTGGTCCTTGGTTGCATAGATCGAATTTTACTGTCTTTTCTCTGGGCATGAAATGTCATAGTGACTGGCATAGAGTACGAGCTGAAAACAAGTATCTGGGAGCTTCATTCTTCACTGCTCAACAGCAGTTATTTGCTCCGGTGCAAAGGGACTGAAAATGAATGCAAACCACTAGTAATGAAAAAAGGCAGTGTTTTGTTTCTCTTCTCCTCTTTGCATTTGCATTAAGCTAACAGGTGCATCACTGCACTTTGCACGAAATTAATTCAACTTCCTTTGCAAAACTCAGGTCTAGGCATGCAACCCACTATCATGGAGAAATTTATATTAAAAGCAGATACTGATGTTTTTAGCAGAAGACAAAGAACAAATTCTGTCATCTTATCAAAAATTTATTGATTGACTTACACTGGTGCAACTAGCACCAGGATTTAGCCCAACCGACTGATATATCCATAATCAATATTTTTCTTCTTTCCATTCTCCTCTTCGTGCCTATTTGGCAAGATGCATGTTTCTGCATCACTGCCAATTGCATTATGCTATTTCTTTAGCCACTAGGAAATCCAACAGTTTTCTACACTCCTGGGAGTAGACTAATTCAGCTAAGCTTTTGTTCTATCTCTACGTGAATTATGTGAGTGCAACTGCCAAACGCCATGGAAGTGTTCTCAAATTTCTACCGAAACGGAAGAATCCAGAGCCACTCTGTGTTCAGGAACTCTGGCTGTGTCAGTTCAAGTGCTGGTTTTAATTTGCTACTGAACTTGAAAGCAGAAAGAAAGAAGAAAATGAAACCTGCTTCATGTAGCTGCCTACTTTGAGAGCAATTCACTGTAAAACAACATGGTTTCTTCTGGATTACAGACTATTGTGGGAGAACAGCAGCAGCATAATACGTGTTGAATACATAATGAGAGAGGCTGCTTTCACTTTGAATATGCAGAAAAGTCATTCATTTTTAAATTGTATTAAATTATATTTTAAAAATCCTTGGGGTAAATACACAAGCACTGCTTTCTACCCACAGTAAAGTCAACTTATACCACATTGGCAATATAAAGGGATCCAAGAGGATATGCAATATATACTAATTGTAAAAACTTTACTTTAGCGGTAGTAAAGTAGACAGTGTGGTATGCAGTCATCTTAAAATAAGTGAAAATCAGTGTCACTTGAATAAAAACTTACTCTTTGATAGTAGTGCAAACAAAGTAGTCAGTCAGGGGTGGGAGAAAGATGTCTTGTAGGCCGGTCACCACGACTTGCACTGGGTTGTACTGGTGTGTCTAAGCAAAGTGTGAAACTTTTCAGTCATATGACGAAAGAAATAATTATTTCTGTTAACCTCAAAGACACTCAAATGCTCAGCAGAAGTGAAAGATGCTGTTTTCTGAGAGACCAACAGGCAGTCTAAGAGGGGTGTCAAGATGTGTATATTTATTGTACTGCTCATTTTTAAAAAAAGCGTCACTTGGGTTTGCTCAGGCAAATCTCCAACCTGTTTTTGAGAGAACAGAAGTATTTTTAAGAATTCAGTAGCACTGGCCATTGAAGCATGTGGGGTAAACGTCATTTGAATTTGAAGAGACGTAGCTTAAGGAATTGACCAGACATAAATCAGAATATCCTGAGCTAGTAAAAAAGATCATTAATTTACCACTCGAGTATTCTATAAGGTGATGGTAAACATAGAAAATAAGAACTCTCGTTATGTCCTCTTAAGACAATAGCTTTCTGCCTGCCTTGAAAGTATCCAAAATAAAAGCCTCCAATTATTCATATCTGTGACAGTGGACTTCCAGGACACAATGTGCTTGAGACTGCAGGAAAGACTTTTTGGTTAATCTAACAAGCAGATAATCACAAGGAATCAAATGAATTTGAGAAGTTGCCATTCCTGAGCTCTGAACAGCTGACCTCTCAGCTGAGACCTGGTGTTTGACCATCTGTGTGGTAATTTTTCATTGCTCTGCAAAATTACTGGTTTGCTTAATTCACCACTGGGAGGTTCTCTGGCATATGAAAAAGGCAAATTTTAAATCACTGCAGCGTCTTCTATGTAGGATACAGAGATTATAAGTGTGGGACACTTGCTTGTGTCACGAGACGAGCTTAACTTGAGTGTTGAGTCAGAGAAGCAGTGTTAATAGGGCTGGGAGAAAAAGCTGGGAGAAAACTTTCCAGCAGATGCTGGTCACAGAAGTGCTTGGAGTTATCACAGAAATTATCTCCCATTGTTTATCTCCCATCTTGCTGAGGCCAGGGCAACAGGACTTGGTATACCCTCTATAAAGAAACAGGACGACATCAAAGATACCTGACTTTGTCATCAAATTCTCCTCCTAAATGAAACAAAATGAATTATGTTAGTCACTTTGATCAAAAAGGTCACACATGGTCAGCTCTGGAAGGATTACTTTATGGGTTTCCTCAGGTATGTTATTACAAGTAGCCCAGATATACAAGACTTCACACATTCGTAAGAGCAGAGAGAAATGAAAACATTGCCTTTCCTGTGAGGAATATCATATGAACTCTCCTTAGTCTAAATTCAGCCTGGTTCCAAATTCAGCTATGGGGAGCTGGCCACTACACTTCTGAAGGCATCTCCCCTATCGTAGTTTGTGTTCAAAACATCACGGTTTGCCCCTCCTAAGTGGGCTAGCTGCACCACGGTGCATAGCCATGAAACTTGGCTTGCTACACATCCAGCAGGCTTCCCAGCAGCACATCCACTGACCTTTCTGGTGTGCCATGTACAGCACTTTTGTCTCACATATGGCAAGTGACTACCTCAGCAAACGCCACAAAAACTGTCTGGACACCCCGCACGTTGGTAACTACTTGCCGCAAGAGCGTGCTGCTGCTGCACTTGCCATTGCTACTGCTTTTTGGTGCCTCTGCCACTGCTGTGGTTATTACTCACGTTCAGGTCAGAGAAACGTCAATGCCATCCGTGGTCTATCGCATGCCTGACTCCTACTCCTGAACAGGGTCTCCCCAAGAGAGCTGGAGGCATCAATCCTGGCAAGGGGAACAGCCATCCTAGGGAAGGCAGCATATGGGCAGGCTGTTGCCAGAGATGTGAACTGACAGTTCAGATTGATTAATCCTCACAGGGGAAGTCGCCTGGGCTACATCACTACCACTCTCCCCATCATCCTGAAGAGACCTGTGACCCAGGATGTGCCAACCACCAGGGGTGACCAAAGGTAGATACAGAGGTCTTATATATATGGTCCATCCACAAGAGTTGGAGGCAGCTGGCAGAAGCCCATGACAGCTTGCCCTTGAGCTCTGAAATCTCACCATCTGTTAGACTACTGATTAGCAGGCAACCAATTTATGTCTACAGTGAGTATGGGCATGGTGGAAGTTTGTGAAGCCATCATCCAGATGG
The DNA here is from genome assembly GCF_040807025.1 of Struthio camelus. Taxonomy (NCBI): domain Eukaryota; kingdom Metazoa; phylum Chordata; class Aves; order Struthioniformes; family Struthionidae; genus Struthio; species Struthio camelus. Next base: position 145,289,325 of record NC_090943.1, read on the forward strand.
TTTATCCTTGAGTGTACTGAGTGTGTTTATAAATTATAAAGATCAGACAAGTGGAAAGTAATTTTGATAACTTAATTTTGATAATTTTGATAATTTAATATTGCCGTAACTAGTGGGTATGGAGTATTGTGTCTGTTGCTGTAGGTGTCTGAATGTATCTGTGTCTTCCAATGAATTGTTATTTTTGTAAAGTGACAGAGTTTAATAATGACCCTAAAACAAGTACGTATACATGAAGGTTGTGCTAAAAAACCATTAATTAAGTCATCAGTAAGCTACAGCTTTAAGGTGGTTGAAGAAAAACAGGGGGTTGTAGTAGAGGTCCCTGAAAGTACAAGCACAGAATGATGCTAGAGGCCTTGAAAGTGCAAGCACAGAATCATAGTAGACGTGCCAGGACTGCAAACACAAATCACAGATGGTCAGTACTAGTTGCTAAAGAAAAACAAACCTGTGAATTGCTAACGACAACAAAGAACAAGCCTCCAAAATAACTAGATACAGCAAACAGATATCTTCTAAAACAATGAGGAAAGAGCAAGTAAGTAGACTGCGTTAGAAAATATATAAAAATGACTCTGAATAGACCCAGAGTAAGGAGGAGAAAACCCCCCAGCACCAGTGTCATACTTTTCCCAGAGAAGTGGAGGAAGAAACTGTGAGCATTAACGTCATAGTCCTCCTAGTGAAGAACTTAGGCTACTGACGACTTGCTGAAGCAGCCCCCTTCCTTAGTGGAGAAGACTGGGGCCATTGGCCGTCGGAGCCAGAGAGACGATGAAGGTTGAGCATGAGCTGTATCATTATTTGGAATGAGCTGTAATGACTGGACAATTTGGACTATCTGTGTTAGTATCATTGTAACTGGACTAATAATAACTCTTTTATTAGACTTAAAACTTCATTAGACTAACAATGAATTCTTAGTTGTGCATATACGGTGTGTTTCTTTAGCCCGTATAGATTGCACAGAACATTTGGTCTGGTTCCCTGCCCTTGAGGACTGGCTGTTAAAATGCAGTGCAGCCACTGATGGAGAACATAGGCAGCCCTTCTGAGAGCCCTATGGCATTTCTGTGAACGGTCCTTTGTAGGCAGAAGGCTGCAGTAATCACACAAGACGAGACTGCAGCTTACATGTTCCTGTGGTCCTGGCAAGGATCTCACTTAAAGGATAAGAATTGGATTTACTTTGACTGCAATTTCTGATGCAGAAAGATAGTAGATGTAGCTTGATAATGAGCACGTTCGTCATGTAGCTGAATGGACAGAATCCACGAGCTGAGCGTGTGTGTGTCGGTGGACAGAAAGGAGCAGAAGGAGTGATGTATAATAAACAAAAGTGGAAAGAGTGTTATATTACAATGAAATGTGCGTGAACATATGCGAGACTCCAGGAAGGTCAGGTATGAAAGAAACAGGGAATTCTGCCTGAGGGAAGGGGCTAGAGACTTGCAAGATAAAGGCTTAGACTGTGGTTGGACTGCCCATATGGCATTGACCAGCAACCTCAAAAGCAGGTGATGATAGGACCTGACTTCATGATATGTGAAACCATCTGTGCCCCCAGGGGAACGAGCAAGACCTAAAAGCCCGAGCAAGCAACAAGTAATGCTCAGCCATACAGCTGAGAGATACCATGAACAGAACCAGTATGAATGAGTCAGTGTTTAAGGTGTATAAAGAGTTTCCTCTAAACAGTGACTGTTAACACTAGACTAGCTGTAAGTGAGTGGGAGCTATTAGTGTTAACCTTAGATCAGCCATGTTTGCAATCAACAAGTTATGTATGTCTACCATATCCTTGAGGTTGTGCAGCCTTTTTCCAGAGGGCTGTGAATGTGAGGGGACCTGAGCAGGTCTGCTAAGACTGTCAGCCCCTCTTCTGCGTGGTCTCTCCCTGCTCCCAGGGTGTCCTCTCAACTTTGGGGGGTTTCTGCCTGAGTTCTTGGTAGGAGGCCAAAGTTGCCATCTACACAAAAGCTACATCTCTACTAGTCAATTGGACGTGCCCTTTTTTTAAACTGGCTCTTTCCCAGAGTAGTTAAAGAATTGCTGTGCAGCTCACAGGAGCTGTTTGCAGCGCGCTGCCGAGGGTCGGCGCACCATGCCCTGGGCTGCAGCGCACGGGCGCACTGGGAGAGGCAGATGGCGAGCCTGCCGGGTGGTGATGGGGACAAGCAGACACAGTGTAGACCCACAGCCTGCATGGAGCAGCTCCTGGGCCAAGCCCGGTTTTATCGCAGCGGGAACAATCTGTTCTGTTCCAGAAGAGAGGCTGGGAGGGGACGCACATACGTGCATACGTGCAGTGCAGATGGTCCAGGGACTAGGCTCTAGGAGCAAGTCTTGGAGCTAAGTGATTTGACAGTGTAGACCCACCCACTGATAAAATGCGTTTGTAATATGAAATGCTAGTGAGAGCTTATCAGAGGGAATTAAAAAGACCTGCATAACTTAAGAAGCTGCCTCCTTAACAGCGATGTGAGTGATTAATATATTGTGAGAAAACACAGCATCCAGACAGATAAGAAGCGATGACAGTACCTGTGTCTGCATGCCTGCTGAATAGTGTGGCCTAGCATACATTCCGGAATTTATTATTTTGTATTTATTAATTATTATCCCAAATTGTCAAAGATTGCCATGCTGGCAACCACAGTCAAGGGAGACCAGTTCCATATCTAGTAGGTGTGAAAATCCAGCTAGAGCAGTAACCTATTGCATTCCAGCAGTGGGTGTAAAATACTTGCTTCAGCCTACGAATTTAAACATGTGATTTCATCTGAAGCATGGTCTTGAATCAGAAACATAAATAGTGAGTATCATTTGCATAGAACACTATAACTATACATAGTTAACATTTATTATAAATAGTGAAACTATACATAGCAAATATTTAACTCCTGACATCCCAAAAGTTCCCAGAGAATATGCTACTACTTGCATGGGTTTGCAGCTGGACCATGAGGCAATGAGACACAGCTTTGCTCCTGTGCTTGGCAGGGCTTCAGACCATGGGCTTCAGCTTCCCCACGTCCACCTCTGAAACGTGGACAGTTATGCTAGCTGTAACATAATGTGTGGACCCACATGCTGCAAACGTTGCATCATATGAGTACTATGCTGAAGCTGAAAAAAATCTTTTTTCTGGGGGAAGCTAATCTGAGGATAAGGCAGATGCTACTACAGTGCAGAAGGGCTGGTTTAGGGACACGGGCAAGACTCAGCTCCTGGCGTTTTTGGATCAGATCAGCCCTCCCCCCCAGTTTACTAAAACCCAGAAAGTTTTATCTGCATTGCATGAACAAATCCAATAGCTTTCTTTTCTGGTAAGAGCAGAGACAAATGACCATTAATAGTCTTCGTGCTTTTTGCATTTGACAGCTTCTCGTAGCTAATAAATAATAGGCTGTGTTAGCTCTCGTGACTTTTCTTAAGCTGCTTTTGGCTGTGAGCAAATTGCTCTTTCTATCCATGCAGTAATGCCCCAGACATATTTCCCTGTATCCAAACATGTGGGTGTTTTGCAGAGGATAATGGAAATTAAATTAAAGCTGAATAATACTGATTACAATGCAAGAGTATGCAAGCAAGGCTAATTAATACAACTGGCAGCACAGCTCAGTCCTGACCTGTGACACCACTCACTCTTGTCTCCCTCAACCCTATTTTCTTCCTGGGCAGTCACTCACAGCAATGTAAAACTGCTTGTTTCAAACAGTGCAGCAAGCTTGATAGGGAGACATTTACAGAGCAATAGCGCTTTTCTCCCTCAAGACTTAAACGATGTTCAAGCCTCCGGAAATAAAAGAAAAGCTCCATTCTCCTTTCTGCCTTCTTGCTTACAAACACCCTAATTCTACCGTAAAGATTAGAATCTTTCTTATGTTTTAGTGTTTGCTGAGTTTTTCTGTGCTAGAAACTGTTGCAAATAAATAAACTGAAATTTTATCCTGTTAAAGTGGCGTCAACAAATGTTTTTTTCTTATGAATCAGCTCGCTTTTTATCCCACGTTAGTGATTAATGGCAGTTTACCACAAGCAAGAGAATGGCTTTTAACTTTGGATAACGTGCACAGACTACCCGAGAAAATTCTGAAAATGGGACCGGAGGGCCTGAAAGGTTGACGATGGGTTGGAACAAGACATCCTGCACCTCTGCATCTTTGACCACTAGATCTCTTTTCTTTCTGGTACCTATTCCACATCCTTCATCAAAAAAATCTGGAAGGGAGGCAGCTCAGAAGGCACTGGAGCAATGTGGGAGGTTTGGCCTGAGGCCACTGCAGGTTTAATCTTGAAACATTGCAGTGTATCGAGGTCTTCAAAATACAAGGCCAAATTTGCCTCACTGTGGAATAAAAGCATGCTGCGAACGCAGGGTTTATACAGTGTTGTAGATCACTTAGCACCCCAGAAGCTTCACGACCAGAAATGCTCTAAAGAGCCAGACTACGGCTAGACCTGGGCAGTTTTACTAGATGAAGGAGGAACCATCCTAGCCCTTTTTGGGCCATCAATTCAGCGCAGCAAGGCGGGAGAGCAGCCCCCGTTCCACCTCTCGGTCGAAGCTGTTCGCCGTGAAAGGACGGCAGAGCTGCTGCCTCCGCACGCGGTCCCCACGGGCGCGCGAGGAACCGAGTCCACGTTTGCTCCCGGGGCGCTGCCTGCAGCGAGCTCTGCCCCTGCCGCTCCGCGCGGCAGCGAGGGCTCTGCTGGCGAGGCGCAGGCCAGCCCCCGAATTTGGAGCGTGCTGCTCGCCGGGGGCCCGGGTGCTGTTACCTGTCTGACCGCTGCACTGCAGTTTCTGTGTGTCCCTCCAGTTCTTTCTTTTTGGCACGTCTGAACGCTGCTCCTTCATTGCTGTTCTTCCTTTTCAGCAGGAAACAAACTAGCTGCTGTATCAGCATTTCGGCCACGAATCAAAGAAGAACGAGCTGCTTGTCAAGGTACACCCCAGGCAGAGGCAATTAGGCTAGGGGTGATATTTCGGCAGGAGTAACCCTTTCTGGCGTTAGGGAAAAATATCTTAACAACTTAGAGTCACTGGAAAGGTTTTAGGAAAAGTGTTACCTGTAAAAGTCATGGCTTAGTTTCTATAGCACAGGTTGAACGATGCACCGGCTATTTTCTCAAATCTGTGCTTTGCAACACGGTCAGGACCATACGTATTTTATTAGCTGTGTGTCCTATCTGCCTCCTGCTTTTACAACACAGATCTTTGCACCAGGCAGTTAAAACCTTTGCTGCTAGCCTGGGCTGTGCAGTTTCACTGGCGGGAGCTTTAGACTGTTTTCTTCAGCGTTGTACTTGGCTGCCATTCTTTCCATGCCCCTGGATATTTTTTTAATCCTTATACGGACTAGTCAGTCATGATTTCATTGATTATTTCAGAGTTGCAGACAACTAAATAGCACAGGTATGTTGCTTTTAATGTGGACCCAAATGCACAGCCCTCACTAGTGTCATGGTGTAGTGGTACCTCTCTGGGGATACACATAAAAAAGCTTTTTGTGCCACAGTTGATAATGACAATTCCCTTAAGTGTCATATTATTAACAGCAAGCAGAATTAACAGCAAGCATTTTTCCTCTTCCCCCCACGTTTGGCTACCTTTGTAGCACTCACTCATTGCACAGTTGTTCTACCACCTTCTAGGAAGGTCTCAAACACACCTGAAATGATGAAGAGCTTCTACAAGAAGAAGAGTGCTACAACCCGAGGCCTGAACTTGGGACTGACTGTACTTCCTCCCACTTGGTTTTTGACAGCAGCATTGTGATCATGTCTTTCTGATGAACACAGCATGTCCTGTGGCCATTCCTCTGCAGGTTATCTGAGTACTGAATAGTGCTGTGATTCAGAAGTAAACGTTACCCTTTTTGTATGTTTGAATTTACCCCTTCTTTTCTCTGGTATCCTTCCCAATGAAACTTCCAGTACATTTCTTCCCTATCGTCATGCCATACAGATTTTCTCCAAGATTTCAAAACGTTCCTCGCCAACAAAACCGTCATGCTGTGTACCCGGCTAGCTTGCAGAGTCATCCTTTTCCTTATCCAGCTTTTCCTTGCTGTTGACCATGCTCATTCCTGTGTCTTGTCTGAGAGAACACTGTATGCCCTTTGGGACAGGGACTGTGTCATTTTTTATTATGTAGTAAGCTTAGTAATGAATCTTCCCAGGTGCAACTGGAAGAAGTATGAAGAGAGAGGAAGAAGAAAGTCAGATAGCTGTTATTACCACCCAAGGAGAAATAGGGCTTTAATTACATGAGTATGTCATGCTTGCCTAGTATTTTACCTCCTCTTCTCCACAGACATTATAATTGGATCAGTCCTAAAAAGTACAAAATTAATGTCAAATGCCTTTTTTATTCAGTAGTTGTCTCAGGGAAGAGCTATTTGGAAGACAAGAAAAAGACAGCCTCAGGGTTCTAGAAAATTTAATAGAATAGGGGTTTCTATGGGCTGGGACAGAACAGCCACGTGAATCGCAGAATTAGCTCTCCCTAGACCATACAACAGGTATTTGTCTAGTGTGATCTTACACAACCTTCCTAGACAATCTGTCACATATTTATTTACCATTAATATTAGTTTTCAGCTTTTTTAACATTAATCTTTCCAGCTTCACCTTAAGTCCATTTCTTCTTGCCTTCTTCCCAGGCAACACAAAGAAGAACAGAAGAATGTTTCCCATCAGCTTTCTCTGTTCCACACTAAGCAAACACACTTCCGTCAGTCTGTCCTGGCAGACTGTGCCTTCCAGCCTGCTGATTGCTTTTGTGGTTCTCTTCTGGACTTTCTTAAAGTGAGGTGCCGGGAACGGGCCAGAGTGCTTTAGCAGAGCCCTTATCAAGGCCACATAAGGTGGAAGGATTACTTCAAGGATTGCTTCAAGCTGCGTTGACATTCCTATTTTTATCGTGAGAACTCAGAACTCAGTGAGTTCTCGTTTCCCCCCCCCCACAAATGACAGGACATCTTACGAGAGAACATGTCTCAAGTTCCCAATGTCTTCCACTTTTGCTGTTACAGCAACCATGAGCTTTCTTGTTTGTAATTATGAAAGCTACAGTTCCTCCCATTTTTCATCTTATAAACCCTCTTTAGCAAATACAGCAGTTTCTTCTGGTGAGAATATGTATTTTAGGTGACCATGCAGTCCACAAGCCTCAGCTTGAGACTATTAGGTACAAAAATATTCTGATTCCATCAAGTGAGGAAGTGGGAACCATTCACTATACCTTCTCAGTTGTTGGTCCTAATTTTTAAAGATAAATCAACAACAAGCACAGGAATATTAAATGCACAGGATAATAAACAGACACATCAGTCTAAAAGATTTTCTTTTTTTTTTTCAAGTTGAAGGTCAATCTTCAATAATTTGCAAAGAAAATGAGAGTACAAAAATGCTCCTTTTATTCTACTTTGAATCCTTCCTTAGATAGATTATTCATATTTCCAAATAAAACTAAGCCTGATTTTTCAAACACCATTTCTGTGCACAAATGTTATAGCTCATTCTTTTCATAAGGCATGTTAAACAGATTTCAGTTCAAACATTCAAACATTTTACACTCGTGTGTCATAATTAAAAACACAAATGAAAGGTTCACAAAAACCATGCATGACCTGCAGAACACAATTACATATTAAAGACACTGCAGTGTACACATGCACAGACATGCACATGTGAGTATGTATACGACCATACTAGGAAGATCAAAATAATCTGTTTCGTATGTGACCTTAGTCTTGTAGATAACAAGGATGCATGTTTAACCCAGTACTTATATATTGCTTACACAATAATTGTACTTTCTTCCATTTTCAATGAATGATCATTTTTGCTGCACAGTAAAATTGTGTGTCCTCCAATGAACGGCACAGAGTAATGCCGAAATTCTGAAATACACTAGGAAAGTGTAAGGGACACAATCAAGGAATAGCAAAAGATTGAAATTCCACTGAGTTACAAGAGAGGGTGAATTTGCCTAACGTCATCTACTGGCAACTATGAATTCTTTCTCTTCTTTATCCAAGGGCTGCTTTGTATACAATTTCAAATGGTCATTCTGAAATTTATTTTAGTGTCTCAATTTCTCGTATATCAGAAGAAAACGTATTTTATGTGTATATACGTATCAGAAGAAAGTCCTATCTGCATGTTGTATTGGAACTGTGGAAACACAACAAAGTTAGTTTGTTTCTATTTAAAATCTGAGCTAAGGTAAATCTTAAAAACTCACCCACGGTTGGCAAATAATTTCAGTAGAAGGAGTGTTGTTTCAGGCTAGCTGTACAAATCCTCTTGTGCAGCCAAGGAATGGGGAACAAATTAAGTGGCATAACACCTTGTGTGGGAAAATTACATTTCAAAAATCCTGTTTTGTAAGAAGGCAAAGATTTCAGCAGGTCCTTTACCTAAAAGTGTGTGTGTCTTCTACCCTGGTTGTATTATTTCCTGCACTTGGGCCATTTATATTTTAAAGATCCTAGCTGAAGAACAAACCCTGTAGATGAGACGCTTCACTCCTAGAAAGGCCTCCTGGAGTGAAGATGTCTGGATGATTCTTCGAGCTTGCTTCGTGCCTTAAAACCAGCAGAGGAAACTATTTTTAGGACTTTTAAGTTGTCTTAAGCAGTATAGACTAGACTTGGTTACCCTTAGTTATACTGAGTGGTATATTATTTCATAAACAAATTGGTTGTTTCAACTACTGGTTGTCTCTAGTACAGGCAGAGCAAAGAAAACATAAATATAACCCTATGTAAGCGCACAGGCAGAACTCACGTCTCCACCACACAATCTTAGTTCTGTTGAGGTCATTGGGAACTTATGCTTGAAGAACTAACAAGCTATCGAAGACATAATGTAATGTCTTTTCACTTATCTCTTAAGAAATAAGAACAGTAATATGCTACATGAAAAGAGTTTATAAGGTTGCTTGTAACTAGGTATGGCTCATAACACAAAAGTCAGATCAATCTTTGAATGCCCTAAAGTTACGGTTCAGGATATAAACTGGTTCCTTGGATCTCGAACTAGCTCAGACAAGTTGTCATGAGCAGATACAGGGGTCAACCAGAGCAGGCAACTTTCATGACTCCACAACTGCCATTCTGATGAGGGACATGGCAGCATGACCAAGGTCTGCAGTATTGCACAGATAATTACGCACCAACGCCATCCCCTGCTAACCATCCTGCCACATCTCATGCTCTGAATATAAGACTCAAAAGTCAGACTCCCTGCTGACTGCTCACATGCAACGAGAGCTATTTCTCATATCTTTTTAGGATGCAGCTTTGCAGTCTTCCGCCTGCTGTGTGACCCAAGATGCCAGATGCATCTGGTCAGCGCATCATCACGAAATAATTTCTTAGCTCGTAAATCTCATTGTTCGAACTCCTCTGTCTTTGCATCTATTCACCCTAACTTCGTATCCATCCAAGACAACTATCTGTGGAACAGCTTCTTAAGTAATGGCAAGCAATGAAACTTCCCTTTTGCCCGCTTTCAAAATCCAAGGCACCCTTGCACAAAGCAGCATCACTGATCACTTTCCACAGGTTTTCTGTATCACACTGTTTTATACTGTACTGTCTCTGCCAGTAAATCCTTTGAAACAGAAGTGGGTTGCAAGTTTGGCACAGCTCTGAAAAGGTTCACTTTCTGCTCTGCATAAATAATGCAGAATCTTGAATGTGTGCTTTCAATTAGATTAGTGCATGGTCAAAAACAATGGCTATCCATTTCTAAATTAATATTGCTGAGCTGCTGCAGCTGCTGTTTATTGTTAGAGTGAGTCAAGTCCCTTCCTGTCCTCTAATGTTGCAAGCAAGTTGGCAGAGAGCCACAAGTTGGAAGGATAAATGCAGACAGCATGTTTTACCTACATAACATTATTTTCAGTATTTGTTAGCTCTTCTATGTAAATACGCAGCACAAGATCACTTAAGAGATAACACACTGAAGAGAGCTTAACACAGGATCTTTGTCCTTTTTTAGAACATCTAAAAATAACTATTTGTTAAAAATACATATCCTAATATATGCAAAAATCTCTCACTGCCTCTGTATTTTGCTTTGTCTTTGTGTTGGAATAATAGAAAACAATTACTAACCTAAACAATTCCTGACTGCATAGAGTTGTTGTACTCCAAGTAAAGTATTAAGTACTTATATACCTAGCAGCAAGTTATTAAAATCATCCTAATATGGAATAAATTAGGATTCAGTCCCACAACGCTATTTATACTTATTTGCCTAAGTGTAAAAAAGACTTCCCGCAGTTCATATACAGATTTTCTTCCCATTCTCATTTGTTATGAACAGTGTTTGAGTAGTTATTTTAAATGGTCCTCAAAGGATGCTCATGTGCTTGATGGGGGAGGCAAATAAGTTTACCTTTTATCTTCATAAAAGTATAAGCTCACAGAGAATATGTATTATTACTTCTATATAAAGAAGCAATATGCTAAATTCATTGCTGGACTTTACGACACTGAACATTTATATTCCTTTTAGCTGTATATTTATGATAAACATGGAGTGCTATGATACAGGATGCATATAATGCAATTAAATACATGTTCTGCCCACCAAATCAACTGTGTCTAATCAAATAAAGTTAAATTTTGGAGCTATCATCAGTGGAGCATTGTTTTAAGAAGCATGGTTATTGTCAGGTAAAGGTGAGCGACCACTATTTTCCAGAGTCTAGTGAAGTGTCTCTGGGTCTCAAAATAGTTAAAGGGCCTAAAAAAGAGAGTAGCCAGAACTCTACCTGTCAGCTAACACAGTGAAGTTCAAGTAAGACCGGAATATGTAAGCTATTATTTTTAAGACATAAATTCTGTCAACATAGAAAGTAAATTAAAACTAAGTATTTAAAAGATTAATCTATAAAAAGGCTAGTATATGATGTAACTATATATAACTGATATATATAGCTTAAAAGAGATATAATGGAAGCCATCCATGTGTCTTTATTTCTGAGATATCTGGGTTTGAGTTTTATTGAAGTGAAGCTCTTTAAATGAACTCTGTAGATTTGAGTGTACCTACTTCAAACTCCTTATGACTAAAAACGCTGATTCATTTTTTCATTTCCTGCTTTAAATTAAGATGAACAACACCTCTCATCCTAATAGCAATGCAGAACAAGACATCTATAAGTAGAGAACATAGCACTTTGTAAAAACAAATGGCACAAATTTTGGCATATATCCGTGTAGTGCCACTGCATTAGAAAAGTGACACCTGAACCTCGCAGGCTGTTCGCAGCTGTTTTCTGCAGGACACGTTTCTGAAGGCACTCGGCAGCAGCTGCCCACTGTCATCTTGCGATCTTCAGGCGCTACGTGACTGATCACATTTAAAGTGCAGCGAAGTATTGGTAGGTCCATCCTCACTTTCGCTTTACTTCATTAATTGACACAATTCTTTGCTATCCTTCTGTCGCTTTGTCTGATGCTCTTTGTAACATTAATGGTGACTTCTTTTGTGGGCATTATCTTTGTGTCCCGTTTACTCTGTGAAAGCGTTAAACAATACAATGAGTTCCACATCAAGACAGGACAAAAAGTCATCGGCAATTACCTCATCATTTATGGAAACAGTTCAATTTAATAAGCACAAAGACCTGAGTAGTCTTCACACACCACTGTGATGTAGAGCAACTGTCTCATTCAGCCTGGATGTAAGCTTCTATGCCTGCTTTAAAGGCTATGGACATAAGCAGGCCTTGGATCAACGCTTTTGGCTATCATAAAGATTTCTGCACGTGTGTCTTTCAAAAGCAAAGCAAATAAATCTGGCTTCAGTCCAGAAGTGGAACTTAATGGTTTCCTTCGATGTCACTGGAAACTGAGTGTGACTGCCCTGAAACAGAACCCTGCTTTCTTGCAGGTTTCTTAAATGAAAATACAGTTTTGAAATAGCACTTAGTTCCGCTTGCATATAAGACCTCGGTACAATATATACCTTCCAGATCTTCATCAATTAATTTCCAAATATCCAGAATATTCAGTCTCTCTGAGATATGAAAGTGCATCTTTAATTTAAATTTGTCCTTCTTCATCTCCTAGTTTGTCTGCTTGTTGCCATAAGCAACACATTCTAATATGCAGTAAATTGGATAGGTCTAGCAGAGCACACTTATAATTGGGCTGATATAAACACAGAGTTGGGTTAGGTGTTTTTGATCATTGCATCTTAAATGTTCTTGAGACTGTTTGTAAATGTGAATAATGCCAGGTAAACTAGGCATAATTCGCCTGGTAAATAATGCTAGGTAAACATCCGCTGACATCAGCAGAAGCTACACTTATTTATCTGGGGTCAACAACCGGGAATCACATTTGCCAGTGTGCATTACTTCACATTTCTGCAAACTGCGTTACATCTTCTCCCTTACTATCTAGTCCCCCAGTGTTCATGCCCACTCAGTGTTTCTCCAAAGACTACATACATCATGAAAATCAAACTCGGTTATTGTCACTCCATTGCAGTAAATAATCCGGATATCACCTTCGCTCTTGACTACTATAGTGCCTTCACTGTTATTAGTTTTCATCATCAACGTCTTTTGCATCCAAGTCGTTTTCCCATTACCCTCATGAGAGGATACTAGGAGGCAGATTTCCCAGGTGCCGCCTCGTGTCAAACCCTTTCCCATTCAACACCAAAGATTGTACCCAATGCTATGGTAAAGTAGCAGGATGCTCGAAAGCTTAAAGCCTGAGAAAATGAGACACAGAGACACAAAGCAATTTACCCCAAACCACCCCACAGGCCAATAGCAGAAGCCAAGTCTCCAGAGCTCAACGTGTATTACCTCACGTGGTTGTCTACAGCATCTAGAGATAAAAGACAAACTGTAGTCAATGAGAATATTCAGATGAATAAAATATGCACATTTTGAGTTGTGGGAGGACAGTCACATTCTCTTCTCTCTAGGCATGTAAACTTTAGCTGTCCAAACTAGAAACCCGTTCATCTTATGCTTCCCTAAATAGTCAATGGAGAAACAGAGATTCAGAATGGTAAATCGGAGCTGGAACCTAACACAGATACTACAACTTGCCCACTGTAGGAACCTAGATTTCTTTTTTGACTCTAATAAATTCAGACAAAAGTACCTTCCTTTCTTTAGATACCTGCATTTAAGTGCACAGAATAATATAAATACCCTGCTTAGAATCAGAAATGTTCTCTGCACACTTAGCTGTAACAGTACAAATATATGCTCGAATGTATCTTAGCTAGAAGAAGCCATAGGCTACAACCGCAGCCATAGGACCCAAGTCAGTAACCCATACTTCACTGGGTAGTCTCATTGCGGTCAACATTCACTCATTAATATGTTGCAGGAATTTGCCCATATTTCCCATTAAGTCTTAATGCAGAAGCAACTTTTCAATAGCTTGCAAAATTAAAAAAAGAAAAATCTTCTCCAACAATATGTCAGATATACAACATAATTCTCAAGTGTTGCCAAGTGTCTCACAAATTGGATTAATAATTATGTTAGTTCTGTTCAATCATATTCAATCTGACCAATTATTTTTTCTCTGTGGGCTACTGGTTATGACAGGCATTCATGTTTTTCATTTACAGCAAACCTCCTGTGGCTCTAGATGTCATGCAAATGCAGAATGTGTACCTGTACTTCTGCAGCTGCAATATCTACTGCAAACATACAGCACAATCTATGTCACTGGGGAATACTTCCATACTTCAGGGGTACTGAAGGGAAGATATTATACAATGAAGGTTTAAGACTAACACATAGGTACCAATGTGCTTGCTGTTAGCAAATGCAAGGTAAAATTTGATCCACGTTCCCGTTTGCATTTGCTTAGTCCCTCTAGGCTTAAATTTCCCTTGCTCAAGGATCTGATTCACAAGAGGGGACATCGAGCTTATTATGGGATGGTTGTAGAAGTTCCTGTCCCCACTATCCATGACACTCCGTTCTGTGAGATTCTTGGCCTCTGAGAAACTGAGAAAGTGGTAAACCAGCTGTGATTTTTGGATTACTTTAATCTGCAGCAGTTGAGCAGTTGCTACATGAACAGCGCAGCAGTGGAAACCCATGAGAAATAAGCAGGGTAGACAGCTAGGAGAGGAGATATCTGGCACCAAACTCTTATTTTTTCATACATTACTGTTACATTGGATGAATCTTCTACAAAGTATAGAGTAGGTGAGGGGGAGGAGGACAGAGGATCCGATCCAGGCCTGCTGAAGTTACTGAAAAGACTCCCATTGACTTTCTTAGGCTTTGCATTCAGCCTTGAATGAACCAGGGTTCATGCAGCGAATACAACTCAAGCAAAGCATTAATTAAGGAAAAGCATATTCTCTTTCAGATTATTAATCTAAACAGCTTGCACAATACGTGACATAGTTTGATTGAGTTGAAAAACAGACAGTGTAGGGGTTTTTGCTGTGATAGGCATGTGAGTTACTCCAGCTGCTGAATAAAACATCAATTCTGTGGCCACTCAGGCGTGACACTGTCAGAGGTGCTAGACTTAATCATGCTGTGGCTGCGCTGCGACTATTCTATCTTATCCCCAAGTATCTAATAGAGTTTGACTGCAGAAAGGAATATTGTCACAGAAATAATTTTGATCTGGTTGAAGCTAGTCCTGAGCATCATGGAACATAATTACAGTCCTACCTCTGCTGTTCGGAAGCTGTTCGGCCTCTGTGCCACAGCTCCAGTGCCGGGAACTGTGGAGTTGGCACACTGAGGACCACAGTTGGGTTTTTTCTCGGTGTTCAGAATTCCAGTTGTGGTTGATGCTGTAGTCACACCTGTCTGAGCTGATTTTCCATCCTCTAAAATACCTAGAAGGGATATACGAAATCATGTAATTACTACTACATAGTAGCTTATAACCGTGGCTATGGTTTCCTCCTATTTTACCACTTTTTCGTAATAACGCAAGTCATGAAAGGTGCTTGATGGTGCTACAGTGAGAGCCTTCTGCCTCCTTTTGTAACCTTTCTCCTTACATTTTCATTATTTGTTCTTTCTCCCGTATTCCCTCTTCTGTGAAACGGTGGCTCAGAAAACAAGGAAAACTCTTTAATATGAGTGCAGCATGTTAGTAGCCCTTTGTTCAACTGCAGATCCCTGCTGGCTGCTGCTTGTGGAGTTTCCACACACAGAGCTGCTTGCATGAGTGAGGGCTTAACTAAGGACTCAGGGGCAGGCACAAAAAGGAGCTTCCCTTAAATCTGTTTCAGTTATGCTAAACGTAGGGGTTAGAGCTGAGGTGAGACCAATACGGATGGAGAGATGGCTTTATTTATGGCCTTGAACATTTGCTTAAGCAGAAGTTGAGGAAAGAATTTGGAAAAAATAGATTTTATACTGTTTTAGCTATCAATAATCAAGTAAGTGATTAATTAGTATTTGCTTTCCGCTCTAGCTGCATGGATAAGGCATGTACAATACAAATATGATGTTGACCAGCCTAAAAATTTACTCATCTTATTACATTGACAAAAATGAGTTGTCATTTATGGTGAGCCCAGAAGACATCTGGTTGCAACACCAGGTCTGAAATCCAAATAGGGATGGATGGCGGATGCATCGCTGTAGCTCTCCATTTTTTTAGCAAAGCTCATTTATAAAGAGCTTTATGGTCTAACAGAAAAAAAACCCAGATAGATCTACTAACAAACTGGCAATGCAAGCATCAAAACTGCAAGAAGCAAGTATTGACCAATATTAAAGGAAAAATAAGAGTGAGGAAGAACAATGACAATTTATTGCTACTTGAAATGCGCATTGCATCATCAAATCCACTTGCCATGAGGCAGAAGGGAATTTAAGTGCAGCATTAAGAATATTAAAAATGAAACAGAAGAAGTCCTGAATTCTGTCCCAGAAGTCTGTAAGAAAAGTTGCTTTATCAATAGAAAGAAACACCAGTAGCAGCTTGCTAAAGACAATGACTGAAAGCAACAAAGCTAATCGAAACAGCATGTCAAAACAGCTGTTCCAGATATAGTAAAAGGAATCAACCGAATGTTCAAGTTCTTGTTACTCAAAATGTGTAAGGTCATGTCAGATTTAAGAAGTCTAAATAAAACTTGTCACTGCATTTCCCTAAGCAGTCAGAAGATGGTGTTAAGAGTTTTCATAAGCCAGTTTACCTTGTGTTGCTGATCACCAAAAATAATAGGAAAGTATCTACTTCTTGATAGAGAAAAGATCATTTTGAAACTTTAAAATATTGTACTATATTTTAAGTAAAAAACCTAAAAAGTACTTGAGTCTTTGGAAACTACCTTTTTCTTCCAGATAATAAAACTAATGTTCTCATGCCTGAAGCTACAAGTAACTTCCCATAAGGCAACAGTAAACCTCACCTCTCCTGCATCTCCAGAAAGTCCATACCTACTCGTATTTCAGATCTTCTGCATTCCTACCACTCCCCAGAGCAAGATGAGAGGTGGAAAAGTGACTTGGTGCAGAGCAATACATTTTATAGACTGATATCACACACAAAATCAATTTTCAGGAAGGGAGATGGAGAGGTAATTAGTTATGTATGAATAATAACTCTAAACCTACTACGTAGTCACCGCACAGTCTACTTATTCACTTTGCAGCGGAGCTGTGTGAGCAAGCTTGAGAAATGCTTTGAACAGGCAAAATGCTCTAGGCATTATATACTAATTCCATTAATTGAATCGCGGACATTTTAAACTTACATGAATTATGAGATTTTCCTTCTGTGGAGTCATTCTTCTAAATTACTTTCTACCATGCGCCGTTTTGGCCATCTGGCCTGTAACTAAGCCATCTTGTGAAACAGCTGTCAGCTGAAAAGCAGCTTTGTTATAAAGCACAAGTGTTCATTATCAGATGATTGTGTTGCTCTTACAGTCTCTCGTAGAACAATTTTCTTCACATCAATACGTTTCCATAAGCTGATGGAAAAATCTCAATCCTGAAAATGGTTTATCTGGTTCATTTTTTCACCTCTGTTAGTTTGCAGCTTGAGCGTCATTCATTGCAAGAAAGAGACCTTTTCGCCAGTACTTGTCAGAAATGAACCAGATATCAGCAGAATGAAGCAGATATCTGAGCTTTCCAGCATCGCTCCCAGTATATCTTTCTACAGTTGATCTAGTGATCACCAACACTAGGGTTCCTCAGCAGTGCAAAAGGCTTGGTTATCTTAAACTGACCTTATCATGTTCGCTATTCGGAAGCTAAGAAACTCTTTTAGAATTGTTTCATTAGCAAATAGATGATTTACAGGGTAGGCAACAGTTTAGACTTCAATAACTTGCTCTTTAGATACGAGCACTGAGAAGAAAACACAGTGAGAACGCATGAGCAGTGGAAGTGAGAGCACAAAATTTGTTGGCAATTCATAAAGTGAAACATATTTTATGGACTGGATGTATAACAAAAATGCTGTTTACAAAACAAAGATGATAATAGAGAAAAGGTCAGGAACAGATCTGTGGCTTTTTAGATGGCAAATATTTTGCATTGCTATTTGGGGTTTGCCATAGTACACAAAAATGGAACAGTTACATTTTTTTAAGTTTTTGCGACCCGGAAGCTGCGAGCTAGCAGGGTGGCAACTCTCCGAATCTTGTCTCAGTGCCGTTCACACCAGGCTATCTTTCTGGATGTGTGCATCGTCCTCACAGCATGGGTTCGGTAACCGTCCTCCTCTGTCTTCCGCTGTCTAAATTTGCAGAGAGCTTCAGCAGAAATTTAAACAAATGGGTTCAGTAACATTGCTCTCACTCTCGTTTTCCAGCTCCCTGCCAGGACAACCCCTGCCAAAAGTGTGTGGGCCTCATGAGGCCAGGAAAAATAGTATGTCTCATTACAATGCTCTGTCAAATTCATATATTTTATTTTCAAATGAACTTGCAAGCCTAGAACATTCTTACGGCTCCAGTCCCCCAGTGAGAGTTTCTGAGTGATTATCAAACCTTCGCCAAGGTAAGGGTGACCTTTTTGTCAGGAATGGTTAGTTGGTGCTTCAGGGCTTGCCAGACTGTTCCCATCAGGGGGAGAAATGGGTGATAAGACATGTACTTCACTGCATGTAATTGCGTTTATTTCTGAAGAACGTACATGAGTTCTCGTTCAATGGACGCAGGAAGAATACGCAACCGTGAGCAGCGCCGTTGCTCAGAAATCCAGGTCTATCTTTCCAGTGAGAACCGCGCAAAACAATTTGCTCTGGGCTTCTCCCACTGCAACGCTGCCTGCCCTCTTCCTTTCTACCAGCTTTCCAGCCTGCACGGGCAACTGTGACTCTTGCCTTTCCTACCAGTCCAATGGAAATCCTTTACGCTGTAGTGTGACAAACATTTCTTTCAGCAGCACGAGGGAAAAAAAGGTTATTTTTAATTCAGATCAATCCCTCGACTTTATTCATCATCCAACGACGCAAGCAGTTTTACTGGCACAACTCAGAAGGTAGCTCAAGAATGGAAACAAGCAGCCTGCGTTGGTGCAACTACCAAAAAACCAAAATAAACCCACTCATCCTTCTACACTCTTTCTTCTCACTAAGTTGACTGCTGAGCTATCTAAATCCTCTGAAGGTGCATTCACATTGCTTCCAACTATCCCTTCGTCAGGAGACATTTATTTGTTCCATCCTTCTAGCCTAGATCCACCAAAGATTCCTGTCGCATTACAGAGTAACATTGATGTCCCAAAGATTTCTACAGAAGTTTCTGGTCCAGGCTACAATGTGATGTGACTGACTGATTACATAGACATCTACACAAATAAATTTTTCTCTAAAACCTCTTTCACTAGGAAGTCTGATCATTTAGATCAAACAGTGCTAGTCTCAAATAAACTTTCATGTTGTGTATTTTCAAATTCAAAAACTTCAGTAGATTTTGAAAAAACAGATTGGCTCAAGTACTTTTTTCCGCTAAAAAGCTGGCATGAAATTAGCGCCTTTTGTTCAAACTTCCCAAAATATGGACGTTTGGAAAATGGAATACAGATAAAAATCAATTCTGCTTACTGAATTTTACAAATCAAAACTAAAATCTGTCCATAGGAGAGCTGGGTATGTTTCAACTGTTCCACAATTTAGAGGGATATTTCAGGACAGTTTTGTAATTGTACTAGTATGTATTGAATAGAAAGTTGCCTAACATGAAAACTATCTCAATGTAAGCATGAAACCCAGCAAGATACGACAAATCTGTCTGATATATATATCACATGTGAAGAATAGGCATATTAAAGGTAATATAAACTCCTAGAAGAGCACAAAATGATCAGAACATGAAAATTCTGACGACTAGCATAAAAATAAAGTCATCAGTATTTTTAAATCGCTCACAAAACCAGAATAAAATTAGCTCTCCAAGAACTGCTGCTACTCATAATGAACAGTTTATCATGATGCTGAATACTTAGACTCCCAGTAGGACACCAAGTCCAAGTTTTTCCAGTCTTCCTGGGATACTCTCCTACTCTCTTCACTGTGAAAAATCCGGTGTGTCCAAGCAAACACCAAACCCGATTTTAGCAGGCAGATCACGAACCCTTCTATGATTTAGTTACCTTAATTCTAACCCTGCTCTAAAACTGCCTTTATTAATTAACCATAGTTGTTATTGTGAAGATTCTTTGTTTTACAGACTACAAAGCAGTATATTAATCACTGGTAGGACACTACTATTTTTAAAAGGACAGAAGAGTTTTTCATAACGAAGTAATACAGTAAACAATACTGTTCAAAGACATGTTTCAATTCTCAAATGACACTTAAAAATCCCATGTAAATTCACTAATGTGTTCAGGGGGGAAATCTGTCCAGGATGCTCCTCTTCTCTGCTGGCTATACCAAACATCTGTCCTAACATCTCCCTCTCAACTTCTTCCTCTCAACCTCACTGCTCCAAGAGCAACATTTACCAAATCCCATCTCCCACCATGTTCTCTGAGCCCTCTTTTGTCTATAATCCTAAGTATTTTTAAAAGTTTAATGAGTTCTTAGACATTCCCAGACAGCAGCATTCCACAAATGTGATCAGTGAAAATAAGATACAATGTACAAATAGGATTCATTTTCATATAATCAGAAAACGGATTATGTAATACTGAGGCCATTCCTGAAATATTTCTTTTCAATAAGCATTAGATACTTAAAAGCAATTTGTGCATAATAGTAAAGTACGTAAGTTCTTAATGCCTCAGGCGTTTTGTAGTTTAGGAGTTATATATTTAAATTTATACTCTGAAAAGTTGCTCACGTACTTGCAAGCTAATGCCTACTCAAAATAAAGTGTGCTTAAATCATATTTTGTAACTCTCTGAAATCATTTAAATGGGGAGGAAACAGTCTAAGAAAGATTTTAAAATAATCATTTTAGTAAATAAGGGTGTTCATCACAGAGAAATCAAAGAAAATCTAAAACGTGGAATGAAAATTTAAGACATGCATTTCTGATTTCTTCTATCATGACGATAACATTAGTGATAACAAAATCAAGGATAAGCAATATATAAAGGTAGCTGTCGTTCTTCATACAGCCTAGTCATGCCTAAGAATTAATGCACAATGGATACTTAATGAGAGTATCTCCTAAATATCAGAGGGAATTTTTACTCTTAAAATTTAACTCTTTCTAACCAGGTTTTTTAGTATGGCAATAGGGATGACGTGAAGAGCGGGGAAAATCTGACATAATTAATTCAGATTGTGAAACAAACACTGGAGTAAAAAGCAAAATAGTGTCATGATTCATCAACTGACTCGGAGGCAGGAAAAAAGAGAACAACTACAGGGCTGATTTTCTGTATGGCAAAAGATGAAGATATAAGTTCCTCGAGGCTTTTTGATAGATCTAACACTCTTTAGCATATATTTGCTAACGATCCAGACAGGGAGACAAATAATGAGATAACAGCATTTACAAATAGCCCTTAATTATCAGGACTACAGGGAACTTCTCAAAACACAGAGGGCCTGAAGGTATGACTGCCTGCATCTGTTTGCACAGACATAGCTAAAAGAACAAGATCTTAGTAAGATCCAAGATGAGTTGAAAATTTATGTGACTAACAAAAATAACAAACGCTACAATAGCTAATGGTATCAAGAAATGTGGAAGGGTAATAACAGAGCCTCGTAATTCAGAGATTAAGTCTTACCCATAATAATCAGACCTTTGTGGAGAAAATTATTCCACATGTGCTTGCCACAATATTTTCAAACCCGATATTAAAGTGCCAGGTAGTGGCCAAAACGCGCCATGAATTCTGACCCAAAGAGTCTACAGGAACCTGTGCTATCCCACGGGATAGTATTGAATAATAGGCATATATTTGTTCACAGTGAGTAAATGTTGATTAGTATGCCATATTTATATCTTTGGAATTGACCACAGACAAATCAGTAAGGGTCAATTTTCTCGTTTAGCCCTTTCTATTTATCACGGCTGTTATCTCATGAATAATGCGTAACATACGTAAAACGCCTGCATAATAAGATACTGTGGCACAGTGCACGGTAAAGATGAACTCCGAGAAAATTCACGGCAAAGAAAAATGAACAATGCTATTACAACACACAGTTGCTTCCAGAGAAAATGCGTATTTGTTACCATCACTGAATTCATTGCTTTTAACATTAAGTACACAGAGCACTGAAATAACTGTCTTCTATACCTGCTTCCCTGACTGGAAGCCGCTCATGTTTGGGAAAACCACACATCTGCAGGACTGAGTACTGGCATGTACTCCTACTGCATAAATGAAACACAGGATGGATTTATTAAAAATAAGGGGAGTAGAGGTTGGGAAGAAAGGAAACTTTAAGTCATTTCCTCCTATGCAGAGGCCAGATGGTCAGGAAAAGTCAGGAAACCCAACAAGGAAGGGTTTAGGATTTTTCAGTCATAGCAAAGAGTGAGTTTGTAAGCCAGGATGAAGGATCCAGCAGGTCTGCAGAGGGAGGACCTGTTGCAGCACGAAAATATCATCAGAAAGAGTGTTCATACTTCTGGATCTTCCTATTGCCCAGCCATTTGGAGAATCCAGAATGATTTATCTGAACTCTAATGTGATATGGATTTTAGATGGTGAAGCAAAACAAACCACTTATTTGCATCTTCTGCATGTTCTATCCTGGCCACTGAAATTCCTTGGAGTCTCTTTTTAGAGATCTCCACAAAAGTGCTTCTCCTGCCTGCTGGGGAAAAGGCACTGTGCTGGGAAGGAGACCTCTTTTCCTGTCCTGAAGTCCTCCATGCGTTGGCTGGGCAGAAGTGACTTCAACCAGGTAGCATTCAGCAACGCCCCCAGAGTGCCACAGTCCTCAGGAGAGCAGAAGGAAACCGTGTGCCTTACTTGTGTATGAAAAGTGATACCAAGGTGAGACTACTCACCACCCTACTGTGCTATCAACCATTGAATGTTTATGGGAATTCAGCTGATCCAAGGAGTACGAACAGCCTCTTCCTTTTCTGTTTAGAAAGCATCTACTTCACTTTCAGCACTGAAGTAAGTAGGTAATAAAGAAGAGTAATATGAAGCAGTCTATATTTACGCAAGATAGCAGGGCTTGTATAATAGCTGATAAATAGCAAAAGGCAAATCAAACTCTTAGATCCTGCTCTTGCCACTAGACTCAGGTAGATAGGCCTCTGTGTCCTGTCAGGTTCAGGAGACATGCAATTCTCTTCTGGAAGATGAAGGTATAAGTGTCCAATTGAATACTGGAAAAACTGGCTCTTGATGGATATGCTCAATAAATATAAATGACTATAGGAATTTTGGAGTCCTGGCAAAACTGGGAGACCAAGCACTATATCTTCCTACTTTTTGGGTTGGCATGCTTGCTTATTTTCCTGCCTTCTGTCACTTCATTTCTGAGCGTAAGACAAATGAGATTCTGATATCCTTGTATATTTCAAAACTTCTCTTCCCATGGCTAGTATGAAATGAGGCAAGATGGTCTAATATATGATAGGCTAAAGGAATTTCTAAAAGATGCTAGAACTGGAATTTAACATGCATCTGGGTAAATAAGCACATGATAAGTAGTGCTGAAAATCAGATCTCATTTATTACTACATTATTAAGACTTCTACTAGAGAGTATTCAAGCACTAGCCAGACAAGTAAAATGCAAAAAGGACACTGTTAAAGCTGCAAACCTTGATATTCCTTAGATGGTCTAATTTTCCAGGTACAGCTGGATGCTAAATGTTTGCATATTGGTATATTTTGATTTCAAATTAGGACACAGGATCATGGTGCAATTCTCTTGCAAACAGGCTTAACAATGCTGGAACCCCAAGTATGGGATGAATAGGAAACTGTATACAATACAATTGTATACATACATACCCCACGTATGAAAAGTGCATATGAAATTTGTATTTATTCCAAATACAAAATGCACATGGGCAACAATTTTTAACAATGCGCCTTTCGCCAAAAAATATCCAGCCTCATTTTTAGATTTCTTGACTAGTCATGTTGCACAGAAATCTGAATGTTCTTGAGATGCAGTGGTCGTTTCAAAGGGTTGGAAGATTTTTCAGGGCTGAGCAGTAAAATCATTAAAGAAATACTTCAAGTTTAAATTATGACCAGTTAATTGAACAGTGCTTAAATTAGCTTGCAAAATCATAATATTTAGAATATAAATGGCTTTTATATCTGGGAGAAAGTGTTCAAACACTATATCCTCACCACGAGGCTGGTAAACATTACAGCCCTCAATTCTCTTTTCCTCAAGGAAATGAGAATGAAATTTCTTCAAGTCAGAGAAGCCAATGTCATAGTCTATTTATTTCAATTTCCCCACTTATGTGGCCGTATGTATTCAGGAGGCCAGGGCCTCCCGCTCTATGATCCAAAAAGCCTCTATTGCCTCCCAGCTCTCTGAGGCTTCCTCCTCTTGGCTGGGTCCCAGAAAGCACGTTAAAAGGATTCAGTAGGGCAAAGGAAAGAAGGAGATAAAGCAGCAAAAAGTAGATCCTGTTAAGCTGTATTAACTTCTCCAGGTATCATCGCAGGGTTTGGGAAGTACTGATTTCACAGCCCAGAATACCGTGACACAAACTGCTTTGCTATACTATATGTGAATTCATTATGAAAAATTATGCGGTGCTCTGAATCAGAGCCTTTGCTTCTGAAGGTCTCACCTGCCACGGCCATGGTTGCTACAGGGACTATTTAACCAAATTAAAGAGGTCCTGAAGATTCTGCAGACTTCGTGTTTTCTACAAAGTTTAACACAATTACTTGCAACTTTGGAAATTGTTCTCGTATTATTGGCTATAGGAGTGTTAAAGAAACCAGATAAAACGCTTGCTGAAATACAGTCAGCGGTCCATATACCAACAAGAACTCCCTTCTGTATAATTCATTGATTATTTGCAGGAAAATGGGAGTCCATTTTCATTATTTAGTCACCAGAAAAATATATTTGCATTATTAGAGATATCAGAGCTTTACATTCTATCGCAGTAAAGTTTTTCAATGGTAATGTCCCTATAATCCTGAGTAAATGTTGCTTGTGCACCCTATGGATCCACACATGGAGTTTATTTTATTTTTGTTGAAACGTAGCAAACAGGCAATTACTTCCTCCTCAGAAAGACAGGTTGATTTTAATTCCTAATGTCTAAAAATCATAAAATAAAAAAAAACCCATAAAATAGCTCTGGTAGTTTCAGGGTTGTATAAGCCCCTTCCCGATTTCTAAGAAGTGCCACAGTTTTTCCTAACAATGTTTACTCTTTATTACACTTCTTTCCCTCATCCGTGCTACTGCTGTGCTACGTGCTACTGCTGGCTGAGGTGGAATCCCCAGCAATCTCTGCTGAACGATCTACCTCCTTAAAAGCCAAGCACGTTGCCTCGTCAGTACCCACAGCTCCAGAACATGAAAATGATTCCAAATTATTGCACGCAAATAAAATATGCTGCCCCTATTCCACTAAAGTGGTCTCAGAAGCTCTATTATTTTGGAAGCTGGCAAGATTTAAAGAGCTATTATCATCTTTGAACCCAAGGCTCTGGTCTTTCTGACTCAAAGTCCATGGTAATAAAACCTGTGAAGCAGAAGATAACAGCTTTGTGCTAAAACTTGGGGAAAACTTAGATGAGTTGTAGCTGCAGGGAAGGTCTGAAAAGGTTTAGTGCCAGCTGGCCTTCAGGAAGCCAACCATGTCTCTGGAAGTGAGAGAACTGAAAGGGTATCAAGGCTGCTATGACTTACAGCAAGACAAAGGATACCACATGGGAAACAGACTCCAAAAGTAACTGAGGTGGAATTGATCTGAATCCGGAAGGGAAGATAAGAAGTGTAAACATGAAAGAATTGTAATCAGGGTGCTAGGAAAAGATTTAATGAGGTGAGGACAACAGAGTTTCACAGATGAAGATACATATTTTAAGAACTTGAACTGGAATGAAGAATTGAATTTTCTCCATATTATGGAATAAGAATTGGCAACACTTTGGAACAGCCTTCATTTACAGGAGAGAGGTCAAAGGCTTAGAAGTCTAATTATTTTTTATACCGGGGAAAATCATGATTTGGAATGGACTAAGTGACTTAGCAGTGCCACACTGTGTGCCTAAGGCAGATTGCTCATTCTTCAAAAGTGAAAAATGAATATATAAATAGCCAATCTCCAAAGTACTTCTCATGATACTGCATTTTAAAAATATAGGTAGCGCATGGATCTTCACATGAAAAAATATATGCTTATGTTTCAGTGCTGCCCATGAAAAATTCACTTTACACAATCATACACTCTGTGCACAATACCTTACTTCATGGGTGTTCAAACTAAGCCAAAGCAGCCTATTTTCCAAAGGTTCTTGCTTTTGGATCAGTTCCTGTCTGACAGGACAGGACAAAAAAAGCCAAAAAAAAAAAAAAGTTCTCATTATATGAAAGCACTATGCTACATGGAAAACGAGCTGCAGATTGTTGTTCCTCTCTCAGTCATCCTTACCACAATTGTACCTACCCTGTTTTAAGAAAGGCTCTGAACAGTGGCTCGAATTTGCAGATGTTCACAGGGTCTCTCCTTAGGGATGTGGTAATACAACATCAGCCATTAAGTTTTTAGAACAATTTCCACTACAGAAATGAAAGTGTTCTTATCATTCTCATTATCTAGCTAGTCAAGCATGGAATTTTAAGATAAGTAGACAGTATCACTGCAATTAATTGTACCAAGGAAAAGTAAAAATCATTAAGTAGACTAAACAGAAACACCTGTTAAAAATACCTATGTGTACATGAAAACTGAGATGAAATGGCTCTTCAGTTTTGCTCAGCAAGATTCAGCAGCTGGACGTTGAAGCTAAAGGTTCAAGGTAAGACATTAGATGTATATTTTAACAGTGAGTGACTAACTATTGGCATAGTTTACAAAGGCCGAGGCAAACTGTCAAGTCACTGAAAAGCTGTAAATCAAGTCTGGTTCCCTAAAGGTATATTCCATCTGGGAATTAATTTGGGGAACAGCAGTGGGTTTTATGGTCAGATGACCCCTTCTGGCCTTACAGTCTATGAACATATGAAAGGATATTGTTGACTTGACTGGTTCATAGTATGACTGATGCCTTAAAAATGCTTTGACTTAAGACATTCATATGTATGTGAAAAGATTATCACTCATATTTAGTGCTCATCTTAAAATAAGGGTAGTAGCTGTATTAAAACCTAATGTAAGTTGCTAACAACCTACTAAATATATCTATGAACGGTTTTTCATCTTTTCCCCTGACAGTGCTAAACACTCAGAAAGCAGCCAGACACCAGCTTTATGCAAGTGGCAGAAAATCGTACTTTCAGCACTGCAAGTGCTATTTTAAAACCCTTGTGATGAAGGCCCTCGTGCGGGAAATACTGGCAGTTTACAAGAATGATGATTGTAGTGTGAGAGGAAATGGGGAGAGCACAATATCCAGCTGCAACATATAGAAACAGAAACACACAATATGTATGGCTAGGAAACTGGAAGGCCAAAAAAATCAGTCAGTCACTAGAGGGACTGGTTGATTATTTGGCTCTGCAGTGGCTGTCATCCACCAAAACAAGGCTATCCCAAATCCATGAGAAGGAACGAGAGGCTCAACCTCACTTCTGTTTCATCAGATGCTTAAAACGTAAGGCTCAGTCAAGTGAACAGCAATGCAGAAACAGTCTGGACCGTCTCAGTGGATTAAAGAAAACTTAAAATGAAAAATCCTGCAGTGCAGTCTGCAGCTACCAGTGCTAACCAGTACAATAGTGCTTCCCCATTTATCTATTTGTTTTACTCTTAACTGATCTTTTTCCTAAACGGAGTAGAAAAGACAAGTGTGAGAGTCTAAGGAAATAATTATGTGTGTACTCATAATATAAGAAAATTGGGATAGGAATACATCAGTTATTTTTGTACAATAAAGGGACAAGATACCTTTTCATGCAAGTCCACTGCAGAGAAATGTACATATTCATACATCTTTTGAAATATTGATCACATAATCTAGAAAGAAGTGTTGCTTTATGTGAGTCAAAGAAAAAGCTTTACAGTAAACTCATAGCTTCTATCACAGAGCTTTTCAGTCTTAACTATTACTCCATTTGAGTTTAACATAAAACCTCAACTTTAAATTTCAGATTTTTTTTAAAGTTTTTTTTTTTTAAAACTGCAGGAATGTCTGAGAAAAAAAGTAGCAGTATCAGTACTAGCACTATCAATTCTGTTTCTATTAAGAAATATATTTCTATAACTGACTCCAGCTATCCAGACTTCTATCACTTAAATGCTGGATTACTGCAATATGTGCTAAATGTGGAAATTTTGAAAATCTGAGTCAATGGACAATGAAGTAATCTGCAAGCCGTGTTTCCTGTATGAAATACATCACGGATTTGCTCTGAGATTGGCAGCAGTCTTCATTTAAATCCTTTTTTAGGTATTTGTTTGAAACCATACCTTCCTAAACTGGAATACATAGGGTGAGAACTTGCCAGAAATTATAAAATCATTCCTGAGAAAAAGGTAAATAATTTTTAAATGTCTTGAATCAGGAAATAAGAGAGGGGAAAAAAAAGGAGAAATTTTTCCACAAAAAGTATATTTCACAGCAGTTTCTTTCCGAGAGAATCCTGCAGGCAGAAAGTGCCATTGACAAGAAACACCTGAAGAGGAGAAAATACCATTTGAGTTCCCTCCTTAAACATCTACAAATACTTTCCCCTTCCCACTATCCCTCCTCCCCGCTGCCTTCTGCTCTTCACTTAGTTAACGAGAGCCTTTTGCAAAAGCAGTAACAGAATTTTTTCCCATGGAAGATTTTGATGTTCTAAAAAGGACTTTTCCTCACTGGAAAATCATTCAGACAGATGGTTCCAAATCACCTCTAACGACACTTAACAACCTTTCCTCTTTGTGATAGCAGATAGCTAAAAAAGTCTTTAATGTAATTTAAGTGTTCATGCACATAACATCTTTCAGCGAATTTATTTTATCCAGGGGTAAATGACAGCACCAGGGTAAACTGCAGGTGGTCAGTCCTAGTAGGTCTACTTTAAACTGCAGGAGGAAATTAGCAAGACTGATGGCCACTGCCTAACCTGGAGTTAAGCAGAGACCAAGACACTTTGTGAAAAAGTTAGCATAGTATATCTAAAAATTGTAACCGGTTGAGGTTCAGATCGAACAATCCACCCCCAGACATTTCGCTTAGCAAAGCAGAAGGATCCCGACCCGCTGCTTTTGCAAGCCCGGCAGAAAGAACAAGTGAGAAGAGGCTGCTGAGAAAGGCGCGGACCCCGAGGTCCTGCCCGGCCCCTGCTCGCCACCGGGCGGCTGCTCTTGGCCAAGTCGCCAGGACCTTTCAGGGAGGCTCAGGGCAGTGCCTGGATGACAACCATCACCTACCATTACACCAGGCTGCAGTTTTTCAGCAATTGAGTCTATAAGATCTGATAAAGTAACAACCCAAAGTCTCATAACTGAAGAATTTTTCTCATCTGTCAGTTGTAACAGATACTTTGGCGAAAATCTTGCTTACAATGGACCCTTTATATACGGCTTTTGATATGTATTAATAAAGAATTCAGTTAGAAAGACTTGTACAGGTGGTGGACGGAGGTTGTTTATTTGGCCCTTCAGAACATACCAAGTATCACTGACTTTTTTTTTTTTCCTAACTGAAGCAACAGAACAAAATAAACAAAAAATCCACACAGCGTAAAAGTATACTGAATGGTCATGCTGCAAAACAGCGGCATGAATCCTTGTCCAAATTACTTACTTGCCCTGTATATTGTCTCAAACCACATTTGCTTCTGTAACAGTCCTCTCAGTCTAGAAGAAAATGTAAGCACACGCGGTCTCAATATCAGTAGAACATTTTCTGTGCTTAAAAACAAGCAGATATTTAGTTTTGGGAGGTGGCTCTGGTGACTCAGGAAAATAAAAGGATAATGCCTAAGTTTGCTCATAGTATATTAAAATAATAGCTTGCTTTCCGCTTGAATTTCAATCTCAGTTCTAAAATAACATCTGTACCTATGTGAAATTAAGATAGTATTAAACCAGCAAACTACAGCAAAGATGGAAGCGTATGGATCAGCAGAATTAGCAGCAATGTTTGGGCTGAAAAATATGGTTACTACAACAAGTTGTATGAGTCTAAGTTTTCTAATAATTCCAATGCTGCCTTGTTGTGTTGTAAACATCGGTTTTGGTTAATACTGCAATCCTTGACTGGGCTGTATGCCGAGTGAAATGCAAGTATACTTGTAGAATGAAGAAAAGCAATGTTGAGTTGTTTCAGTTCAGTGAAGCAACCGTTCAGTTCTGTAATAAACCATCATTTATTACACAGATTATCCATTTAATTCTATTGTTTTCCTCTATTGCTATGTTAATGTTCTTTGTAATTCCCTGACTCATAGACTGAAGCAAAAACGTGATTTGTTCCTAGCAAAAATTACTAATTTCCCCATTTTAAGGGAGGAACATGGCTGGGCTGTGCATCAGTGTTACTTCCCTTCTGTCCCTGTCACGCTTGCCATCCCTCTCCTGCAGACGTGCTGTGAGAAGTTTAACTAGAAGTTGCTAAAGCATATGTGAATGACTAATTCTCCTGAAACAGCAGGGACTCTTGGCGTTTTGATTGCTTTGACTTACGTTCACATTTGGTACTGAGTTTGTACTTTCAGTACTGACAGGTTTATTTGTCTGTTCTTCAATGGGTACAGCAAAGTATTATACAGAACTAGGTGTCATTTAGAAAGAAACCCTTTGAAGAACAGCACTATCAAATCATCCTTTTAAGAAACTGATTTTTAAAAGGCTCTGAACCCAATCCTCTTCTCAGGCATGTGTAAGCTTCTACACAAATCTGCTCTACAGGTGAGTTTTACATATGTAAAATGTCTATTACCTACTCATGTAAATATTACCATACTCAGAAAGCTGGTGTACAAAGTTAAGCCGAAACGTAAGAGACTAAATGAAAGCTAAATGACAAAAATCAGATAAAAAAGCTTTCTCTCCCTACTCTGCCTAGAAAACATCCCACATGCTACCTATTCTTTTCTTCCTCTTCTTTTTGCATGGCTTTGAAGGGTTTCTTCAGTACAGATCTCCAGAGGCTAGCGGCAACTGAAATTTAAAGAGTCCATAAAATTAAAATCCAGAAACAACATCACAATGGCATCCTTTAGCTAGCACCATGTTATTATAGCCAGTCTAGATTAAGGTGTAATATAGAATTAATTACTGCATGTACACTCAGGACGACACTGTTTATTCACTTTTACTGTATTTCTGAACTGTAACAAAGTTATCTCCTTCAAAATATCACATGTCAGAATCACTGCTATCATCTACTTCTTAAACACACTAGATTTTGACTCAATCTGTTAAGAAACTGTAACAGGCATAAGAGCACAGAGAAATATTGATATACCCTTACTATGCATCAGCAAAGGTAACCAATCTTTGGCTTTAGGCCAAAATAAATCTATTTTATTAAATGCTTCATTTACAACCTGATGGTTGCTTATTCATTTAAGTTAAAAGTTTAACTTTTTGTTTACGTGCTAAATGAAACAGCATATGACTGCAGCTGTGGTCAGAACCAGCACCAGTCTCTGCTGTTATGGCAACCAGTACTCCAACAGCCCCATTTTGCTACAACTGCTTTCAGTCTCTCCTGCTATAGAGCAGTAGAGAATGGAAAAGCAATTTCCAAAAACTTCTGTATAAAGGGCTGCCACTGAAATGCTGCACTCTGTATGCTGATTCCTGAGCAGAGGCTAACCGCAGAGATGCACCCGCTCTACAGAGCCTTCCCCTAGCTGCCAGTAATCACAGGGGGGCCGAGCAGTAGCACAGCTGTGCCACTCAACCCCAGAGAACAGAACCGACCAGGACTTACTCATAAACGTACAACTATATTAAAGACAGTTAGGGCAGATTAAATTCAGATTGCTAGATACTTATAAAATTTCTCTCCTATTCTTCTCATGGAATTTTTTTACAAGTCCTTAGAAAGGACTCCATCCTGCTCCCATTTCATAGATTTTTTGTAAATGACTTCAGAAGGCATGGACTGCACCTAAAAAGATTTCCCATCCGGCAGACCATTAACTATAGTTACCTTTGTGGCTATCACGATCACATTTTTCTCCAGAGTGCATTGGGTCAGTCTGCATTGAAATACATTGCAGATATTGCTTATCTTTAACATGCTCCAGGAGAAAAGACTTTACTACAGAAATAGTACAGAGACAATAGAATAATTGTCTTCGTTTTTAAAGCCTTAGCCACTACTGTGACTCAAGCAGTGATAAAAAATAAACAGATCTTTTATTAGATGAGCTACTCAACAATTGAATTCTGAGACAAAACACAGCTTTTCAGTTCTGACACAAGAATTCTCTTTCATTTGATTACTAGACCATTTAAGAGTTTATTTGCATCTCCAAACCACTCTCCAGCCACGACTGGGGTCTTACTGAGCTAGTCACAGTTGGAACACACAGGACAGGATCTGTCCCTTACTGACTTTACAGTGAATGAGCTAAATCATGCTTGTAAAGTCTTTCTGACCATGAGGCAACTTGCTGTTTTATTCACTCTGAGGCACTTTCAAGCATAACAAAGAAAAGATTATTTCTTAATAGAGCAGCTAACTTAGCCACTGAAAAACAAAAAGGAGAAATAAGACAACTTGAAGTCCACTTTAGAACAAAAATAGTCAATTTTATTGTAGCTGCTACTCAGTGGGATTAGAAAACACTTCTATAATACTGGTAGCCAGTAAGAAATTGGGCATCTTAAGTTACTCGCCTGTTTATATATATATTTATATATCTATATATATGTATATATACACACATCTGTATCTCAAAAAGTTTTATCCCAATATAACACAGCAGAATACACAAATGTATTCTAAGATATTTTATAGCTTTCAGGCAAGTTTGTTTATTTTAAAATAGAAAGCCTTTTCCCTGTGGTTTGCTTGTAACCTGTGGTGACTGCCTTCAGGGACTAGTCCGATACTGCAGCTCCTTACCTCCTCAACAAGCCATTGATTCAGCTAAGTGGAGCTGTTAGCAGGAGTAGACTGTTTAAAAAGAGCAGGTAAACTGCAAAGATCAAGGAAAGTTACTAAGCAGAAATGTAGTCTATTATCTTCCCGAGCTATAGCCTATGCATTAGCTGAATCTCACAAGAAGTTCTTAGCTTACACAGCAACGTATGTACTTGTGAGAAACTGTTCTGTTGTATAGTTTCATTGCGAGCCTTCCTTCTTTTTTTTTTTTTTTTTTAAAAAACTCTCTCCCTCCCTCCTGCAAGCCACTCACATTATATACAGTATGTAAGCTTATGTTTTAGATGTCTTTCCATTTCACCACCTGCAGTGCTTCAGGAAGTAATTTGCTATTTTTAATACCACTGTCCCTCCTGACTAACTTAGGCCGTTCAACACTGTCAAAGGCTCAGCAGTGTATTGCAACAAGCTGCTACCACCTATACTTGTCTGCTAGTGCCTTCTCGTGATCCTAGGAGAAGTGGCCGGCCTAATTTTAGCTATATTATCACAATTTAATAGTTCTGTATGCTTTATGCAAAAAAGATTACAATATGCTTTATTAAAATGGTTGCAGAAAAAATCAAGTAGAGACGTGAACGTATTCTAAAAAAGATGAATTAAAGTAGGAAGAAAGGAAAAGTGAAGGGAAAATAAAAATTACTCTTTTATTAATTTAAGGGAAGTAATAACTATCAACACTGTTAGTCAAGATACAAACATTTGGCTACACAGATATGTTATCATCCTAGAGAGAGTAAACAAAGCTAAATATGCTGGCAGGAAATTTTGGGATGGGATTAGATTACTAAGATTAATACATGGTAGTTATCTACCCTTTCTTCATCAATATGCTTGTTGCTCTTATCTATCATATGTTCTTCCATGTTTGTCTAATTTGCCCCTCTTTCCATTTTGATATGGAATGTTTAGTGTTGGTTTTTTTCCCACTTAACTGAAACATGTCAAAGGCAGACACCTTTTATCGCTTTTGACCGATTCCTGAAATCTTACTTTATTCCTGTCTCCGCTTCTTTCTTCACAGAATTTCACCCATTTGTTCCAAGAGAAAAGTGACAGATAGCTTCACTCTCTTCTCCCCTTGCCGCTTTGTCTCGTCTCCCTTCCTCCTGACTCCCTCCTCCTTTTCTGTCACAGCTATAGAAGTTTCCTACATCCATTTGTGCCAGTGTCACACCCCATCTCCTGATCTCCCCCATGGTACTCTTGTCCCTTATTCTTCTCTTTTGTTTTTCACTCCTCTGTAGTTCTCAGTTCTAGCAAAAAAAGGCATGCTTTCCCCTTTTCTCTTAAGCCCATACTTGACCTCATTTGCCCCTCCAATTGCTGCTTCCTCTCCCTTTCATCCGTAAATTCACTGAATGAGTTGTTTCTAGCCACTGGAGTACCTCTCCTTCATGCCATTCCAGACCCTCTCCTGCCTCAAGCATTACCCTACAACAGCTCTCAAAGTACCTTACGACTTTTTAGGACCAGTGTGAATTCCTCACACTCTAACCTGCTCCTCGCTGCTGCCAACGTGGCTGTGTTGAAAGGTGAATGCCACCCTTCCTGAAGTCTCAGCCTCCCTGTGTGCCCATCACTCTGTCCTCTCCTCCATTCTCCTCTAATCTGCTCTTCAGTGTGTTCTTGGAGTTTCTCTTATCCTAATCAGTTTCTATAGCACTTGAGTGATGTCTCTTGTCCTCTTCTCCTTATCTCTGGTACTCTCATCTGTAAATACAAATTCAGTCAACATATGTTTCTATGCAGAATACTTACTGGTGTACTACTTTATCACCTCCTATTCAATGTCAAGTCTCAGACTGACTTCTGTTTATGACATTTTGCCACCAACTCAAACTAAAGAATGCTAAATATTTCTACCAAGGCCATCCTTGCTATGTCCAGCCTTCACTGCTGGAGACAACAGCCTTGCCTGCCATTCCAGCTTACTGCCCAGTACCATCTTGAACTTCTTTAAGTTCCTCATCTTTTTTAATATAACATTTTGTATTTCAACTCACGTTCAAGTTCTTCTACTTTCACATGTGGCTACTGCAGCATTTTTTTTGGTCTTTGCAAGTACAATCGATACCCTTTACATCTTCTTCTCCTTCTGCCATATTTGAGATAGGGCAGAAGAGTCACCTCCCAAGGCCAGCTGGCAGTGATGCCAGCCTTTGCGAATCTTGAGTCATGCTCTCCCAGGCTTTGTAGCTCACTACAGATATCTGCAAAACTACTTTTCTCTGAAGCTGCCTATATGCATTTACTGCTTTATATACAAATTATAACCTCCTTGGGGCATCAACCATTTCCACGTGATGTTTGTGCGACACCTAGCACAACGGCCCTAGACGGAGACTTCTCGATACCGCTGCAATACAGAGTGAATCCTGACGGCATTTCGAAGCCCCACACCACATCACGGCTCCTCACCGCCTTCTCCCTCTCTGTTCCTGCCGTAACGCCCCGGGCGCCCAACTACGAACAGGCCGCGAGCTGGCCAGAAGGGAGCAGCTCGAGCTGGCGGGTCGGCTCCCCCGCAGCCCCCACCAGACCAGCCCGCTTTGGGAGAGCAGGGAGAGGGCAGCAGTTCTTCCTCCTTCTAAACCTGCTTCCCAGACCACTTGCTTTGCCAAAAAAAAAAAAAAACCCAAAACCCCACGCTTCCCACAGCAAGACCACCCTTCTGGTGCCAACATGAGGGGCCCTGACATGCTCTCTCTCAGGGCGAAGCGCCGCCGCCGGCGGGTCCCCAGCCACCCAGCAAGCTCCCCTGCGTGGAGGCCGAGAGGGGGAGGCTGGCGAGCCTCCGCCGGGCAGCGGAGGAGCTCAGCTGCCTGGCTGCCGGCCGGGGCAGAGCGGCGGCCGGCTGTTTCAGGCCGCCGAGAGGGGGGCGCGGCGGGCTCACCGGGGCGCGGCGGGGCGGGCTCGGCGGCGCCGGCCTCCTGCGGCGGGCTCTCCGAGTCGGTGTTGGTCAGCCAGGTGGACTCGGTCTCCCGCGTCCAGCTCTCGTAGTAGCGCGGCTCGATAGCGTCGGCCCGGCTGCCCCCGCAGCCCATGGCGCCTCAGAGCCGGAGCCGGCCCCGCCGCCGCCACCACCCTCCTCCTCGCCCCGGCAGCATCGCGCCCCCCGCCCGGCCCGCACCTCGCTCACTCCCGCCGCCCCATCCCGCTCACCCGCCTTCACTGCCCCTCCTCCGCCCTCCTCGCCGCCTTTATCCTCTCCTTCAGCCTCTCCCGCCCCGCGCCGTCCCCGCCCTCTTCTCTCCTCCCTCACGGCCCCTTCCCCCGCCCTCCCCTGCCCGCTCCCCGCCCGCAGGTGCGGCGCCGCCCAGGGGGGAGCGGAGGAGGGGGCAGAGACCGGTGGGGGAGGGACGCTAGGGAGAGGGGCGCTGAGGGGAGGGCGATGAGGACTCTGGCGAGAGGGGTGCTGAGCAGCGGGATATTGGCAGGGACATTGAGGGGAGGGCGCTGAGGAGAGGGACGTTGGGGAGAGGGCAGCTGAGGAGAGGGCACCGTGGAGCGGGACATAGAGAGGAGGGACATTGAGGGGAGGGCGCTGTGCCTGGCTCCCTGTGGAGTGGCGGTGGCTGGGCCGGGCAGAGCCCCCCGGCTCCCACCGCTGAGGGCAGGGAGCAGGACCGCAGCGGGCCGGCCAGGCCTCCCCCTTGCACCTCTTCAGGCAGGCAGGTTGGCGCTTCGTCCCACCCAACCGGGGGGGCGGGTGGAAACGGCAGCCTGCTCTGGCAGCGCGGCCGGGCCTGCTCTGGCGCCCCGTTTGATAAACCCGGCACCCGTCTCGCAAACCCACCTGCCCCTTCTTTGCGTTAGCCGGGAGGGCCTTGCTTCTGGCTTGCGCGCTCACTCGGATGCTGCTGCTAAGGGGGGAGTCGAAGGTGCCGTGATCGGTGTTTAACTCCCAAGAAACCGGGGCTGTTTGTTCTTGGACGTACTCTTCCTGGAAGCGATGGAGAGCAAACCAGGCTACATAGGTGATTCTTGCAAAATGGAACATAATTCGTGTTGTAGTGAGCAATCCAAATGGCAGGCACAGGGGTTTGGCATTGTTTCAAGTCATATTGATAGCGTTTATCGTTTGTATTGCAAATAGCTGTTTCTCGGGACCCCCAGTCAGGGATGGGTTAAGCCCCATAGTATGAGGTGCTATAGGATCCTATCGTGAGAGAGACTTTATCCCAAATAAACGTTTCTGCTCTGTAATAATTTTGTAGTAGAGCAACAAGCATGACCTTTTCACCTAAAGCAATTTACAGAATGCTACAGAAATCATGTGTACTGCACTTCCTGTAGTTATGTCACACAGCTGTTCAGCTAAAAAAAGTATGCGCAGTGAAAACTCGAGAAATTATGATTATATGTTATTAGAGCTGGAAGCAGAAACAGTATGTCTTTGGAGCTGAAAGCTCTGGTTTTTAACAGGTGGTGTAAGACCTTTAATCAATTACAGTTATTCAGCAGATCTTACTTTTGCAATCCCTCCGTTAGCACTTAATGGTTCAGAAGTGGTTTGGGTTGAACAGTATTCCCAGCGTTGCCAAATCACCCGTTACACTTCTTGAAGCAGCTGACTACTTAGATGTTTGTAAGCAGCTTCTCAGCCAAATACTGACTCACAATGATTTTACTTTCCTGCTGAAATCTGCTGAGATCCCTCACAACGTGGCATTGCCGCTGACATTTATAGCCCACATACTTGCGTTACCACGGATGCTTGGTCCTAAGACCGGTGAGACAGCTGTCTGACTAGAAGTACCTACTTTTTCATTACTATGATAACGTTTTTATGTATTAATAAGATTTTTAAAAGGGGTTTCAACAGAGATTTTATTTTAATCAGGCTGCGCCACTGCCCGAGCAGTGGAATAAGGTGGTATCTGAAAGCAAGTATATCTAACACGCTTCCTGCTTCATTAATTTTATATGCCCTAAGTGGAGACTGCATGTCCTAGCAATAACTGCAAGGCATACTTCAGTCTCCAAATGAAAGCTTGAGCAATACAGTTGATGTCTCACGTTGTAATTATATGAAGAACTTCCTAGATAGTGCTAAGCAATGTGTGCTCCAGAAGAGAACCTCTGGGGAAATCTTTTTATTTTGTTTTAGGTTAGCTTAAAAATTGGAAAGACTCTTACAGAATCCTGTTATTCCACGTGTACTTTCACATCACTTAGATTTAGTTCTATCTGTACTTGCAGAGATTACATCCTCTAACACATTTTTTCTAACACAGTTTTAAAACTCTTGAAAAGCTATTGGCAAGAAAACAATGAAAGGGTTCGCTTTATTTTTCAGTATTATTATCACCAGTGAATAGGATTTAGGCTGTAGATGTGAAGTACGTTCTTAAACCATTAAGTCAACCCACAATAATTTTCACTGACCCCTGCAAACGTACCTGTTTTGCAGAAATACTCAGCATCAACTTTCAAATTTCTATCCTCTCCTGGTGGAGCACTTAGCAAATTGCTGCAGAAAAGTAATAATGCAAATACATCTTTTTTTCTACTGCATTCATATTTAAATGACTGGTGTCATTTTTCATCGCTTTATCACATCACTTGGACAACGTTAAGACTTGTTAATTTTCACTCTCAAATACGAAGATTTGACAAAGGTCAAAAAATGAAGAAATCCTTCAAAATAAGATGTTTAGATAACCTTAGCTAAAACAAACAAAATACTTTTGTTAGTTCTGGCAAGTAAACTGTTTAATTTTATTTTCATCCGTTCCTAGTGGAACTGAGAACCGTTTTTTTGAAATCCTATGTTGTTTCCACAAGTAAAAGAATGTTCATTCTTTGGTGTGTTTTTAATTAACTTAAGAGACTAAGAGAAAAAAGAGAGTTGTATTCTTTTGTTGAAAGAGCCCCATCAGTCAAGGGTACTTTTATGTCCAAATCCATTCTGATTAAGAAAATTATTTCTCACTGGCTTGTGTGCTGGGCACAACACAGAATTTTCATGTGTCCATGAAAATGGCAAAGAGCAAACTCCGAGATGTGTAACAGTTGGGTCAGTGAGTCTGTGCTGTAGCTACAAAGTTCAGTGCCCTATGACAATTAAATGCATTTTCATTTGCATGTTTGCTGACAGGAAAAAGAAAGTAGCAGTTTTAATACAGCAATGTAACAAGATAAAATAATAATAGTGACAATACTAATTTGATCATTTGGCTTTGCACTGAGAAAGTGATAAAATAAACAGGATTGTATCTTGAGCATTTAGAAAAATATGTTTTGTATTATGTAAAGTAAAAAAGAAGTAATAGCAGCAACAGAATTTATTCAATAATTTTGTTCCGTTCAGGACCCTGCTTTTCAAAAGGAATCTTTGGTCATAATTTTATCAGTGAAGAAAGAGGATAGAAGAGAGTACTTGTCCTCAGAAACATAGAAAATACTCAGAGTCAAATTAATCCTTGGCATGAAACCATCTATCCCCAGTGGTGTAATCAGCTACGAATTAGTCTGTCAGTGAGGAGAGGGTGGACAGCAATCAAGGTGGAGCAGGAAGAGGATGACGACAACGTGTGAATGAAGAATTGCAATCTGCGGAAATTGTGGTGGGAAACACTTTACAACTTATTTTTCTTTTTTTACTTCAGTGCCTGGAGTGTTATAGCCTAGCAGGAGTAAGATTGAGAAAGTGAATCTTTTTGTCACATTTAAATTGTCATGCTGTTACCATCGTGCCAGGTAATTAATAGGGAAGTAAAATGTGATCTCTCTCTATTAATCATTAGCACAAGCGTGGCCTCATCCAAATCCTGTCAGTGGAGTTTGCATTATGTTTCGG
Source organism: Struthio camelus (assembly GCF_040807025.1). Classification (NCBI taxonomy): domain Eukaryota; kingdom Metazoa; phylum Chordata; class Aves; order Struthioniformes; family Struthionidae; genus Struthio; species Struthio camelus. The sequence goes on from NC_090943.1 coordinate 145,328,767, forward strand.
CTGTTCTGTTTTTGTGATGCCTGACACACTCCACACAAAAACGTTTTTCCTTATAACACGGTCACAGAATCACATAACGATTGAGGTTGGAAGGGACCTCTGGAGATCATCTAGTCCAACTGCCCTGCTCAAGCAGGGCCTTCTAGAGCACATTGCCCAGGATCGCATCCAGGCGGGTCAGTAATGACTGTGCTGTATATGTCTGTGGCTGTCCCCTAAGTCAGAAATCAAAGTAGGAAATAAAGGGACAGAACGGGCGGGGGATGAACAAGGAAATGGCCATTATTCTGTAGGAACAGGGGGCAGATGAGAAACGAAGAGGGTAGCCAAGGTGGTACTTACCTGCGAGTAGGCTAGATTTCCCCTTTTGTGTGTGTGTGATCCTAGGCCAGTCTTTGAGTTGCAAGGATGTCATAAACCAGTGCTGTGATTCTGGAACTAAATGATCTGAATTCTGTTCACATCTGCCTGTTTCTGTCGAGATTTGCTGCATTTCTATAGGAAGCCATTTGCTGAGTGCTCTGTATGATTTTCTAATCTCGATCTGATAGGCAAATTAATTAGCATGACCTTCTTTTTCGTCTTCAAGGGTCCAGCACAGAGGTGTCTACCATTACAAAAATGAAGTTTTTTATAGTTTTAAGAAATCTTTTTCTTTTCTTAGGCTTGGAAAGAGACATGAGGAAGGAAAAGAAAGAATGAAATAAGGAAATATGCTTGCTCTGTCTGTAATTAACTCAGAAAATATTTGGGTCACATCTTTAATTGGCCTCAAGTCAGCCTCTAAACATACATGTATAAGAATTCAGAATTGCCTAGAATTATATATGTTTTGTACACACATTAAGTATTTTCAAGATATGATGCGTATTATTTTATGTGCAACCTGACACTGGCATTCTAAAACTTGGTCTTTCTAGTCTGGTATTTTATGTCTCTTGAGGAGAAATAAAATGAATTAGCTGTGTTATATGCATTTGACATCATCACTCTAAGCTTGCAATATGCCTAGAAGCAAGGTTGTCTCTGAAGCTGTCGCACAGTATATTTGAGTCAGCTTTCCTCACAACCGCAGATTCTTACTTCAAGCAGATGATCAAGCATTCATCTTTACCATCATGAGTACTTGTAAAATGTGATTTTCTTGCCTTGATTGCTTAAATCAAATCTCTAAAATGATTTTCAAACTCACACCGTACAATTTCCACATTGCTCTGCAGTAATTATGCATATCTTTCAACCAGGAAACGATAACATTTATCTTATATGGCCATTCAAACCAGGAAAGATCTCAATTTATTATTTACAGCTCACTGAAAATTTGTAATTGATATTCAACAGTAGCTACATCTGCAGGTTTGGTAAGATGTCTCCAAACAATTCATAAACAGGAAAAAAGTTAATTAGCCTACTGTTTTAGTTCTTCTCTTCACATTTAACGAGCACTCTGAAATAGAGCCCCAAATCCCAACATCCAGGTAGTCAGAGAGCGAAAATTTGATTTCCCACATCTGAGCCTGCCTATTTACGTTTAAACTGGATTAAAACCCCAAAAGGAATACTTTTCCAGATTCCTAATTGTGCCCCCAGCAACACAGAAATTTCCCAAGACGGCCTAATATCATGGAAATTTCACAGTCAGTTGACCTTTCCACAGGGAGAGCTTACAAGATTTTTCAGGCATGTCTTTGAACCACATTTGAACTTTAATTCTGACCTGTACTTGTGAATGGTCCAGTCTCCTTCCTTCACATAGTATGGCTAATGTTTCCTAGGGAAGCCCATGCAAGTTTTAAATAAACAAGAGGTTTAGGATCAGAACTATACCTTTTGAATTACACACGGCTAAGCATATCAGCTTTCTGAGCAAGTGGTGTATAACAATTGTATAGCAGGCATAAAAATTTCTTCGCTGTGTGATAATTTACTGATAGTCTATGAATATCAGAATTGGGCCTGACATGCGTATTTGTGAATTGTTCCATCTTACTTTTTCAGTATGCTGTTTGCAAAGAGAACGTCAATATTGATGTGCAGAAAGTTAAGATCTTAAAGTTTTCTCTCTGTCTTAACTTCTAAAATGTTGAGTGTGAAACATTTTAAAGTAACACTAGAATATTTGCTTACTTTAGGAAATAAGGTTCAGTATCTTTTTTCTGCATTTGGAATACAGCGTCGCTCTGTGCTGTCTGAACGCATTGAGTTTGCATTCAAGCATGGAAAGAGGTTTGAAGAGTCTCAATAGAGGCAGAGCTGTGCTGGATGGTGATGGAAGCTGGGTTATCAGGGAAAGGAGGATGCTAGCCCTAGGGATAGCACTCTTGCTAATGGCTAGAGACATTTTGCCCTTAGGAAAACATGTTCTCAAATATTTTCCCATGAACTCAAGTAGTTTGAAGGGGTCAGGAGAGGAGGAGGTAAAAAAAATGGGTGTGACAAAGAGGGTTTGGCCATGTTACTTTGCCACTGTGAAAGGCACTGGTTGTTCTAAATGGCCATTCCCTTTTCACATAGTATTTAAAGGGCATAATAACCATCAGTGGAAATACATCCTACAAAGTTATGCTAGGCAGGAGCAGGCAAGCTGAGATCTCCTCCCTCTCAAAGAAAGTAGGAGATCTTCCTTCAGCCCCTGTGGGTGTCCCAGGACTGTCAAAATAATCTGAAGGTTAATGAAATGAAATGATTTTCTGGGAACAAATGTGTCACCTGTGCACTGTGCTTCATTTGAGAGTGTATAAACCTCACTTGGGTGAGGAGCCTGAGTGTGGCTGATCAGGTGTAATCTCCGCTGGTACAGCAAGGACAATACAGAGAGAGGCTTCAAACGGTTCACACGGGGACTCTGTGAGCGGCACTCCAGAGAGGTGGCAGCCAGGAAACCTGTCACCACAGTGGTGCAAATCAACCACTGCCTGCAGAAGCTGGTATCCGTGCAAACTGTAGTATCAGTGAAAACCTTAAACAGCAAAAACAGTAGTAGCACTGCGCAGTGGTTGATTTATTCTTATATCTCCTAATCTCTGCAGAGCTTCTCCACATAAAACCTGTTTACCTTGTGCTCTGTTCCAAGGCTACAGTTTGTCCCAAATTAAGAAGGTAAATCATAAAACATAGTTATGAAATCAGTATTTCATGTAGCTAAGTAATACATACTGGGTAGCCATTTATCACTTAGAACATTCCTACCAAAGTGCATCTGAAATTTTATGGCCCTAATACTTAAATGTTAATTAAAATAGCCTGGACTTTTTCCTTCAGACATATTCTCTTATTTGCAGATAATACAAGATTAAACGGGTACTGCTACATTTTAACTGTTTATGGGTAATTCATTTATTTTATTATAGACTACAAGCTATGACAGCCTAAAGCTAAGCTCAATGAAATCTAAATACAATTAATAGGTGAGTAGGCACTCCATTAGTTATGTACTACATTAGGAAAGTGATGTAAATTGAGGGAATTCTTAATTCTACACATACAGGGTTCGTTCAGTCAACTATAAACCTGACAAAATATAATATTTGCCGTTGACTATTCGTACACTTGTTTCTATTCTCTACTGCGCTAAGAAGATGAAAAACAGGGAGTGGGAAATCAGCAAGGTTTGGTTATCTTTGTGTCATCAATGTATTAGATAAAGGAGTTTAATTAGAAGTAATTATGTTGTGTAGTTTAATAATTAGAATGTTTTAAAACAACAAATAGAGATCATACCCATTCAATAAGCGCCTTCGAATCCTTCTGAGCTTTAGCACAATCTTAACTAACCCATTGCCTGATGTATGAGTCTTTCTTCCAACTCCAGTGCTTCTGCCAGCATTGTTTTGATGAAATGTAAAGCTTTCCTCAGTGCAATTATTCTGAATTTAGCCTCGTTCCTAAAAAATATTAGTTATGAAAGAGCCTGCCTTCCTGTTTGTTTCCCCTTTTATTCCATCTGAACTGTGTTGAGCCTCCAGCAACTTCTTCCTAATGCTTCTTGGAAGCTTTGACTTTTCTTGATGATGTATGTGGTCAATCCCAGGGGAAGAAGCGGTAGCAGTACAGCAGTGCCCACTACAAGTTCCTTTTTACACAAAGATATGAAATGCAGCTGTAAATATTTTGAGGTTTCAGCCATTTTAGTTTGGTACACAGTATCTGAGTCACCGGTTGCTGCACAGTGCCTGTGTTTGCTGTGGTGTGTCAGTGCAGTAGGAGACAGCAGATGATACCGTTATTATGTAAAATCACTTCCACCCACTGTAGTGACTCACCAGAACGTCACTGAGCAGGATTTACATCAGTTTCAAAATATATCTCCATTATCCATTCCTGTCTCAGCAGATTATTTATTTCTTCCTTCCAATCCTTCTCTGAATGACGACAGCCTGTATACATTACTTTCTATCGGGAGCAGTACAGGGCTGGAGGCTCTGAACTGCCCGTTTTCGTTCAGTTTGACAGAACCAATTGCCTATCAGTTACGGCCGGGACAGAAATGCAGTGTCGCAAGGGCTGTGTTCTTCCTGTTCATCGAATGCCTGGGCCCTTTTCCTATGAGGGAGGTTTCCCTCTTCGATTAGTTTTGCCTTTGCTAACAGCAAGTCCATTCTTAGGTATCTTAAAATGTTGCCTCATCTACCGTATTAACGTAAACTAGTGCTAATCTCAGTTTGCCTTGATATACCAGTCTGTAAATGATGATTCCAGGGCTGCTTAATCTAAGAGAAGAACTGGACAGACAGCTGGGCACGCTAACTGTCGTCTGTCCCAATTTAAATTTGCTAGTGCTTATAACATCTTCAGTGAAGGAAACTGCAGTGGGAAGTCAGCCTGATATGGGACCCTAATGTCAGGAAAATAAGGACATCTTTTTTAGCATAGCTATTGTCTAGTGGTGAACACTGGCATCTCAACATTGTAGAAGCACTATTATTGGTTTTGACCTGCTAGTGATATTAAATAATTACTTTCATTCTTATTTATTTGAGGGAGTTTATTATCTTATTAATTTCCTGTGCAGTAGTTCTCTGCTCTGCCATACTTAGTGTATAAATGTGAGTAGGTAACATTTACATGCATTTGCATATTTGGGCCTAACTTAAATTGAAGTCAGGTGGACTTAGAAATCTAAAGATCTCTGGAAATTTGGAGCGTTAGCTCTGTGCCTAATTTCTCAAACCTGTAAAAAGGAGATATTGAAGCCTTTGCATCATTGCCAAAGTAAATATATACAAATTGTATAGGATGCCATGCTAGTGCACAAACTAGAGCATGGCACATAAAGGGAAAAAATATCTATCAGAAGTTCTCAAAACACATTGGAGAAAATATTGACAGAGATTTTCTATCTCAGTGCAGCAGGCAAGAATTATGCCTATGGAGAGCAAAACGCAACCACCATTTTAAGGCAGTTGGGCTGCTTTTACCTGCTGAATAACAGTCCCTGAAGTGTATCTCCATTTTAGCCACCTGGTGCTGAAATAACCCGAATGCTCTCACCTGAGCATAGTCCAGTGGAACGGAGGAAGCATAGCTCTTCATGGAAGCTGCTGACCCTTAAGTCTCTCTCCCGTTCCAGAGACACCAGAGCTCACTGGCTGTTTAAAATTTGCCTTCATCTATTTTCTGCGGTGCAGAGATTGAAAGCTCTGAAGAAGAAAGAGTATTGAAAGCTCTCCGGTCTGGCTCGATCTAGAGGCCAAAACCCGAAGAGAAGCCCTCCGACAGAAGCTTTGCTCATCTAATCCAGTCCATGAATATTGGAATATTCAGGATTTCACTAAATACCTGGCTCTTCAAAGATTTGCCATGCTTCTTTATTGGATAATCTCCATGCATCACTTTCCCTTGCTAGTACCTAAGTACATGTCAGTTTTTAATTGTCAGAAAGTTTTTATCTTCTTAAATAACTTTTCAGGCCTTACAATCCACATAAAACAATATATCATTTTAAAGACTGTGAGGATTTGTCTTCTTTAAGAATTGTTTGCAGATGGAAGATAGGTGTTCCTGCTCTGACTTCATGGCTTACTCTCTTTCCTTCTTAAACAGGTATGTGTAACTACCACTCCTTGCTGCTCAGTCCATGTAATTTATTGATAAATGTGGTAACTGACCAGCAGACAAGACAATGCCAGAGCTTCTCATCAGCCAGAAAGTTTCCTTCCAGCCTCACCAAATCCTTTCAGCAAACCACTGTCTTCTTGCCCACTGAGTGCAGGCGTTTTGAACAAAGTGCTGGAGGCAAGTCATAATTCAATTTTATTGACCCTATTACAAGAGCGCCATCATTTTATGTCTTGGTTAGGTTTTGAAAACCTCTTTCAGTTTGAGTAACTTTTGATTAGTGGGGTGAATTATCCTAAGTTGGAAAACAGTGATTTATGACATTCATGCTGTGGTTGAATGATGAGCTGAATTTCTGTTGCTTTTTTACACACAGCACTAAAATTTCCACTTAAGCAATTATCAGTTTCACTGTAAGGCATTTTGAATTGCTGCTTAGAGCATTATGACACTGCTGTTTTCTGTTGGAAGAGCAAACTGGAGGATCTGTATACACACTGTAGAGGAATCTGTGGTTTTAACATATTATGGTTTTCCTTTTAGGCTTTCTTTCCTATCCATTATTTGTCATTTTAACATGACAAATCGCATCTGATGTTGGCATGGGAAGAGTTTGACATACTAGAATATAGCCAATAGCAAATGGCTAGAAATTTGGGCTACCAGAGAATAGACTAAAATTTAGGCATGATTTTATTTTTATTTTTTAAACAGTGAGGGCAGCACTGGAATAATTTAAGTAGGAGTATGGGTTACTGAAGTATTATTCTATTTAGCTGTTTAAGACTAGATATTTTACCAGCAAATAAGCACTTGTTCAGCTAGGCATTTTGAACGAGCTGCAGAAGTCACTTGTTGAAGTTCTGTGGTCTGGGTTGCACGTAATGGTCCTGTATGGGCTTAAAGCCTATTCATTTTTCTGTCTTTATCAGACAAAATTTCTGTGATTGCAGGTAAGGCTTGCATAGTCATGAATAAATCCAACTTGAATGTAAATGTTAATATAAAAGTTATCCGTGGGTACTGCTGACACTTGGTTTTAGAAGGGAGGAACTTTGTGTTACTCATATACAAAAAGCACTAAAGAACTGCCAGAGAACAAACTCTCCCACAGCCATGTGAGCTCTTCATTATCCATCTTCCCCACCGCGCTTGGGTCTCATGCTAGCCTCTGGTCTTGACTGATGAGATTAACTGATTTTACTAGAGCTCTTTACTCCAGTACTCTCCTGGTGTAAGGGCAGCAAGGATTACAGATTAAGAGAAGTTAATTCTGATTTACTCATCTTTCTGATCTTCTTTGTCACTAACTAGTCTATGACAACTAGTCTAGACAACTAGACTAACTAGTCTATGACAAAAAACATAGCAGGCTGTAGAGTCTGATCAGACCCAGATCTAAAGGCTAGGGAGAGAGGAAATTAAGCTCTTGCCATTTCTGGCAGCAAAGATCTTCATGCAAAAATGTTAGGGGTCCTGCTCAACTTAAATCAACAAAACTATGAGAGGTGGTCAGTAAAGTCAGTTCTGTCCTTGTTGAAGTTTGTAATTTCAGGTAAAGAAAAATCGGAGGTCCATGTAAAATTGCTGCTGCTATTTGTGCGTGCAAGTCTCATTCACCTGTGAAAAATGATCGGACATCAAGGAAATGGGTTAGAAATTCATGTATGACCCACAGTGTTAGTCACAACTATGAAGGCTTCAAGGCCTGTTTTTACACATCATGATACTGGCGCTTCATATCAGTCAGTTGTATAGCTTCTGCTGCTGAAACCTGTCTAAAACCCCTGTAATGGCTAGTGCCAGTCCAAATCAGAGAATGAGAGAAGCGTGATTTCAGATAAAATCAGTATGTTTCTAGGTAGTGCACTGAGGAAAGAGAAAAATGCAGGTAAAGAAGAGAGACCAGAAAAAAGAGCGATCATCCAAGTGTAGTTATAGAAACTCTGATCTCAACCGTCGTCACGAGGTTACCCTGAGAGCAGTGATGAAACAGAGATTAAATAGTTATTTCAGTGAAAATTCGTACTTCTCCAGATGTCACCTAACACGCAAATTCCACTCATTCATGCCTGAATTCCCTGAAATTTTGAATTACTCAGCTGCTGTTTCCAGAACGTTTTGTGTTACAGACCAAAACAACACCGAAGGGCACTGCTTCGTCCGTGCATTAAGTGTATCAGGGACAATCACGTCAGTGCACAAGTTATTTATTAGCAGTTTTACTCTGCACCTGGGAGCCCTGACACAGGCCATGAGTTTATTGTATTACATCTGGGCAAACAGAACAACCTGATTCACCTGGCCTCGGAGAGATTATAGATGATAGCTGATATGGGTTTGGTTGTAATTTATTTTTGGCCTTTGTAATGGTAAGACAAAATAATAGGCCCACCTCTGCTTCCATTGACCCCGGTTTTATCATGGATATAATACCAGTGCGTTCAGCATTCAGGATCAGTTACTATGGGTTCACACGCAACGGGAAGGTAATGTGTTTGCTTCATTTTCGGTATATGACTCATCATAAGGATGGAGAAAGAGAGCACAAATCTAAATAGTTTTAAGAACAGTTAAAAAGCAACATCAACAACAAAAAAGCTTTATCTTAAAGCAGCCCAACATGACACTCAAAGATTGGGAATTGCAGAGCGCGCTATGCAGAGGAATAAAGTTTGAGGCAGTAGGTTTTTGAGCACAGAAACAGAGTACCTGTGATGCAGCTTGAGATTAAGAGATCTAAACATGTCGATGCCCCATTGCAGTCAGCAGAGACCTAATTAATAGCTTGGAGGGCCCAGCCAGAAGGGGTTCAAAGCAATGGCATTAGCAAAGTATCCAGAGCTATCTGATATGCCCTGGGGCATCCTGCTTGGCCTCCAATCACTGACGGGGAAGAGCATGAGTCTCACGTGGGTCCTATGTCTGACCTACCTGTCCTAACTGGCTGTCCAGGATACCTGGTGGTCTTTTAAATGGCACTGGACAGCTGGGTTTCCATACTTGTAACAAATCCCAGGTCTTAAGTTGTCTACACTGAGAGCTTAGGCACCCAGCTTACATGTAGACACCTGAGTGTTGATGTCCTGAGCTGAATTTCACAGCTTGTCTTTCTTGGTTAAACTACGTTCCAGCCACTAACTCTGCCGCTTTGAGTCTTTCTCAGGAGATGTTCATTTTGGTAAAGATTCCTTGTCCACGTTATGGACAAACGTTGGATGCTATTCCACAGCGCAGCCCAGATGACAAAAGAAAATCTTCTTCAAAGTTTGTTGCTCTAACATTATTATTTGCAAAGATTTACTTAAATCAAGATAGGGAAAGGTGTTAGTTCCTTAATTATATTAAAAAATATTATGGTCAGCATAAAAAATATTACGGTTAAGCAGCTGACCTGCTTTTAAAGATTCTTGTGAAAGTAACGTTTCTTTCCTTAGAACTCAAATTGCACAGGTTTGTTTTATTGCGAAATTATTTAAGAAGAACAAAATTCCTACGTAACTGTTTTAAACATAAATGGATTTTGTGTTATTGTTCGTGTTCCACAACTGAACTCCTTGGGGTCAGTTGCGTGAGAGCTACTGAGAGATACAAAGGCCTAAACGAGGCAACTGAATTCTTTTCCAGCAAAGCAGAGCAGCAGGAAAATTATAGGTTGGATTCAACATGTTGAGCATAATCCTAGCCTGATTTAAATAAGTGTCAAGACTGTCATTAACTGCAGTGGGGATAGTATTTCACCTATTCGTTTTCATTTTTTCAGTTTTGAAGCTCTAAGATTTGAAATGCTTGCATAACAAAAAGTATATTTATATGAAAAAGTATTTTTATTATTACAACAGCTTTTCTCGCCTAAACACAAAATAATACTTATCTGCTTTTCTTAAGCTACACTTTTTCAGAAGGTCAGCTAAAGCATTTAATGAATCTAAAGCTATCTTTAAAGAATTCAAAGTTTTTAAAAAGAATTTAAAGCTATTTTTAGACTCTGCCTAAACAACTATCCTAATAAACTTTTTTGTTAGGAAAAAAAAATTATTAGGGAAAATAACAAGAGATGAATACCATATTTCAATTCATTATTTCTGGTATCAGTTGAAGTAAATCTTCCTAAATACTTTAAACTTATCACAGAGTGTAGCCCCACTTGAAAACACCCAGAACGTGGGGTTGGAAGTTACCATGTGGACTACTCAGGGGAACTGATTTGCACCCGAACTGTTGCACCCGAACTGTTGAACTTGATGGTAAGTACTGTCTACTTAGCACCTAAAAAAAGAAAAATTCCCCAAACAGGCTAAGTCTGTAGGTGTTTAAAGATGGCTTTAATGCTTCTTTCCTTCGCTTGAAAAAATAACACAGGTTTTATAGTCCATTTAGACCATCTCATGACTTCAGAGGAAGTATAGTTGATGATTCACTGCCTTTGTATTCACCTAGCAAAAAGAGTCAATCGGTGCTTTGTCTACCAAAGTAGAAAAAAAGAAGCTTGATGTCTTAAGCCATATCATTCCCACAAGCTGAAATGTCCAGGTCGAGACCAGAAAGAAGATTAGGTCTTTGGCTTACTCGAAAGCACCTTCTGTTGGTAGCAGATTGCTCACAGATGTGCGTAGATGTGCACTTGCAAGCACTTCTTTACATTCTTATGAATCTGGCAAGCAGAAGTTCCCTTAGGTATCTGGAGAAAGTAACCATTTTTGACAGCTAAGAATTTGTACGATACCGGCTTGTTAAACGGGGAAGAGTTTGTATATTTCTATTTCGTTCTCCTGAAGCACATCTGTTGTGTTAAATTATGTTCTTCAGAATATATATCCCAGTTAAAAATGTGAATGATTTATTTCACAGCCCAAAACTATTTGTCACAAATAATTTCAGATTTTGTTGCCACCAGTAATTAATAATGATTTCAACACTCATTCATTTTTACTAGGAAATTATCTACCAGGGAAGAGGGAGGTGGTAAGAAAGAAGCCAAAAATATTGATTAGTTTAAAACAGTCAAAAGGAGTTTCTAGTTGGTGGGGCTTTGCGTTGCTGATATTTTTATCAGTGCAAAGATTACTTTTCATTGTCTGGAAAAATAATTTTAAATTTAGGCTTTACCATATCTCTCTAGATTTGCTGAACAGTTATAACCAATCTCAGTAGTCTCAATGACCCCAGTATCTGAGTGACAGGCTTATAAGACCTATGGTTCAATCCTGGTACTAAAATGTCTCCCAAATACTGTAGCAGCACAGGCTTATCACTTTGTGCTGAAATTTTTATGATTGTATTTGTTTTATATTTTCTGTTACATTCATCTAAACTGTGTAAGCACCTTTTCGTGATGTTTGTTTTCATCTTCTATTCTGATAAATAATACTGCCTGTTCACACTACCTTGCTGTTCCCTGTCCTCCCTTAGAATTTAAAAGTTCTATTCTTGTTATAGATTTATAAAAATGATGTCACTGTAAGTGATTTATATGTTAAAGAAACATTACTTATATCTCTATTAGATTTAATTTTGATTGCATTTCTCATAAGGAAACAATTTCCTCCTTCAAATAACTTAAAAATAAATGATAAGACACCAGAGCTGTTCTTAACATGTGCTTAATATCAGTCTACTAAGCAAATCTTCAAGGCTTTTTTTTCATAGTGAGTTCTCAATGACTGACTGTGGCAAGCAGATAGCTTTTGATTTGCTATGCAATATGAAACCACCACTATTTCCTTGCTCTTTCACATGGCTTTTTCTTAACAGAGTATTGTTTCTCAAGCAATTATGAATGCTATTCTTCTGCTACTCATTTCCTAGTGGTAAAGCTTAGCCTTGAATCAAGCTGAAAAACTCTAACACCAATATAGGTAATTCTGATCCATGATTTTCCAAGGGGCGTCTGGGATTCTAGGTATAGTTCACTTTGTAGCGGTGCAAAACTTTGTCTTTTCACCTGTCTATTGTATCGGTAACTGAAAAATCTAGATGTAATTTAATTTTCCCAGGCACTTAAACAAGGGAGCCATAATGACTGGATTGAAGTACATTTTGTCTTTATGATCCTTTGGACCATTCACAATTTCTGCAGCATGACTGGCTGCAAGACACATGGGTGAAGCTGACAAGTTAGATTGTTGCTTACGTGGGAGATAAAGACGAGGATGGATTTGAATTTAGGGCAACCAAGGCGGGGGGTTGCCAATACTGAATACTTCTAAGAAAACCAGGCCGCTGAGAAGGGAAGGAGCCCAGCATTGCTTAGCAACATGAAAACATTCAAAACCACAACCTCTGGTAGAGTGGCAGTTTATACACTCAAGGAGAAAAAGAGAAGAGACCAGTGAGAGAGTATAAAAGAAGGAGAGCAAGGGACTGAGGGGAAAGTCAGAGTAGCAGAAGGACAGAGAATAAGAGATTCAGGAAAAGGTATGCAGTGGCCTACTGAAAGTTGATACAACCAACTTTGACAAGGTGAGGGAGCAACCAGTGCCAGGCTGTTGTTCTTGACCACTCCCGTCGACCGAAAATGGGTGGAAAATGGGTTCTTACAGAGTGAGATTGTCCCATATATTCTAGATCGGTATTTTTTCTTACAGTTGTTTTCTCCATCGTGTTCACAAGTTAAGTGGAAAATACTTTTCTGACTAGTGTCTCATATTCCCCCTTTTTTTGTAAGCTCTGTCCAAGAGGAGAAGAAGGGCTACAGATCCTGGACTTGGTTTGGATCTCAACCACAGTCTTCACAAGCCGTTGTGGTGAAGTCACTGACCCAAAGGGTAAGTCTGCGCTTGAGCTGGTGAAGCAGTTCCAGCACCCAGGTTTGTTTCTGCTTCCCTTGTGGCATCACTAGTGATACACGTAGCTGCACAGTGAGCCAAAGCTCTGTTTGAAAATGAGTAGTTTTCAGCTGGATCAACTGCCAGATCTGCCCTAGTGCACTGACACTAACACAAGATAGACGCTGACAACGTAGATCTATGCAAGAATAATGCAACTGAGCAGTCATGTCCTCAGCGCCTCTGTCCAGAGTGACCACGGATGTCTTCTGGGAAATCTGGGAAGAAAAGGCAAGTCTCTGCCAGGATCTATTAAAAGAAGTTACCAAAAACCTAAATTTCAAACATTTAACTTAAAAATCTAAGTTTTGGGGGGAAGGAAGCTCAATAGCTTGGGAACAAAACTTCTGGAACTACAGGAATATTTTTACACACCAAAAAATTCAGAAACTATTTTAAAAGGATATAAAAGTTGAAAGGCCTGCGACAATGCTTGATAATACAGTTTTCAGCTTCAGGATAGTTCTGTTTTTATTCCCGTTGTTGCTCTGGGCATGAAGCAGGGTTGTGTATTGAAAAAGGAGGTGGTAGAGAAGTTGGGAAGTTGAAGTTTTGATGGAAAAATAATTTAATTCCTAATAACCCCCTAATTTAATTTTTGGCAAAATCAACTGAAATAGTAAACAATGTAGTCAAAGAATCCACTTTTAAAATACTAAAGTGCCATGATGGGCCTGAAGTTAGAAATATAAATTTCCAGGCAGCAATTCTGAATCCATCAGAATTCTGTTTCACTGTGAAGATGTGTAAATATCCTCTGTTTGAATATGTGCACAGCAACAGATACTCCTCTCTAGAGAGCAAAAAGAAGCAAGGAATAATAATTATATACATTATTAAAAATTTCCTTGATATTATGAAAGCACGAGATGAAATCATTAAAAAAAAACAAACAATCTTAATCGTTCTCAAGCACTGGGTGACAGTTTTACCCTGACAGCTTTTTGTAAGTAGCTCGAGATTGCTCTCTAGCGGTGGAAAAATAGATTTCATGTCTGAAAATTGTTTCTTCAGTCAAAACGTTCAAGAATTCCTGAAAGAGCATACAGAGCGATGTACAGACAGACAGGAGACCCTAAAGCTAGAAGTTTTTAGAAGAACCATACTTTGGCCAAAAAATATTATGCACCCTCACTTTTACTGTTGTAACTCTTTAGCATAAAAGTACAGTACTGCCAAACAACATTTTCTATTCAAAGCTGACTCCCCATCACCTACTTTTACTTAATTTAGCTTCCCCTTTAGTTTTCCTCTTTGCTCTGGCCAATGCGCTGCTGTTCAAACCTGTACGTAGCCAGTGGCACACCTGCAGCTTCTCAGACTGCCAGCATCCCTGCGGGAGACATCTGCATGCCTGTTGGCTCACTGAGGATTGCTGCAGCTCTGCTCCTCCCAAATCTGCTTTGCAGCTCTGGTGGGTATCATGGCTCGGGTCAGAGGGGAAGAAGGGAAAAAAAAACACTGCTCGTACAAAATAGACTTGCCTCCTCTCTTTTTTCCCACAGAAAAAAGGCAGGAACCCTTCAACTTCAACATCCTGTTTCTTCAAAGCGCCGCTTCTTACTTTAGATATAAAGAAACCGTACATATTCTTTCTGGCCAAAAGTCTCAGGGAAATACAGTCTGCTTGTGGGCTCAATTGAACCTCAACAAAATTATATTAAATTCACTGACGTTGTACTGGCAGGAGTTCAGACATTATACTTGTATTTTCCGTGACCTGACAAAATGCAAGATTCGTCTCTCGGTGATTTACCAAAACCTGACCTTTACAGGGTTAAGGGTTCATGATTTACTCTTCCAGTGATTCTTGCAGTTAATGACCCAGTGAAGAAGTGTACGAGTTTCTTTATACCAAAGCAACACTAAAAGATCCCAGGTAGGGATCACATCCCCACCTAATAAATACCAAACAAATGGCAATACCATTTGTTTATGACTCATCTCGCGTATTGTGCCCTTAAAGATATTTAAGTTGGTATAAGATAGACTACATACTGTCTGTCTGGGGACAATTACTAAGCTGCTGGCAAATGTTAAAGTCACTCAGTCTACGAATCAAATCTAAGGGAGATGGAAGACAAACACTACATTTATTGATACATGAGATCAAGCAGAATTCAAACATCCCTTCCCCAGTGTGAATTCTACCAAATAAACAAATGCATGTACAAAGGTAAGAAGTTACCTCCTAAACTCTTCTGCTCAGGAGTCAATCACTGTGGGCAGTGTTTTTCTGTATTTAATAATTAAGCAGACCGTAGATACATTCATCTTTCATAAAGCTTTCAAAAATCATTAATTTCTTTAGAAAAGTTAAACTAACAGAGGTTTAAAGCTAAGTATCTCAAAATGTTATTATACTGAAAAAAAAGAAACAAACCAAGTGTCAAATTCACTGGTCACTACCATTGGCCACCTTTGGTGCCAGGGCACAGTGCTGGCTCATGGTCACTTTGGTGTTGACCAGGACCCCAGATCCTCCCCTGCAGAGCTGCTTTCCAGCAGGTTGGCTGCCAATTTGTATTGGTGCATGGAATTATTCCTCCCCAGATGCAGGGCTTTGCACTTCCCTTTATTGCATTTCATGGGGTTCCTGCTGCCCATTTCTCCAGCCTGTCGAAGGCCCTCTGAATGGCAACACAGTGCTCTGATGTATCAGCCACTCCTCCCAGTTTTGTATCATCTGCTTACTTGCTGAGGATGCACTGTGTCCCATCAGCCAGGTAATTACGAAAACGTTAACCAGTATTGGTTCCAGTATTGATCCGTGGGAGACACTAGTGACTGGCCGCCAGCTGGACTTCACAACCCTCTGAGCCCAGTAGTTCAGCCAGTTTTAATCTACCCCACTGTCCACTTACCTAGTCCATACTTCAGTTTGTCTGTGAGGATGTTATAGCAAACAGTGTCAAATGCCTTGCTGAAGTCAAGATAAACTCCGCTCACCCCCTCATTCACCAAGCTACTCATTTCTTTGTAGAAGGTTATCAGGTTGGTCAGGCACGATTTCCCCTTTGTAAATCCATGCTGACTACTCCCAATCACCTCGTCCTTACGATGCTTGGAAGTGGTTTCCAGGATTGTTTGCTTCATTGCCTTCCCCGGGATCGAGGTGAGTCTGGCTGGCCTGTAATTCCCCACATCCTCCTTCTTGCCCTTCTTGAAGATACGAGTGACATGTGCTTTGTTCCAGCAAATTTCTATTTGTGGTTCATTTTCCATAAGTTCATTAAAAGTCTCCTGCTCTGTTTCATGCCTTTGGTGATCTCGCCTAGTGGACTGAGAGACAGCAAGAAGCAAGTACACACGCCCTAATACCTCTTCTTGCTCATAAATATCTAATATCTAGCTGTTTTCTGTGTCTGGGTAACTGTCCATTCTACAACCTCCTAGCTAACAAATTTTCTCTTCTGCCCAGTTCTCCACTCCTTCTTCTCCCGGTCCTGGTAACCCTGAAGGAATGCACTGCAGTTATCATTTTCTAATACAATTTCATTACTGTGTTTTATTTAGTGGTTTTCTAATGGTTAAATTTAACAAAATATTAATATGCTGCTATTTTAGATACTTTCACTATGCAGCACGTCTCCCCTTCTCAGATTTTGACTATTTATAGACATTCAGATTGTGAAACGCCAGTTATGCCTGCTTTTCCTATTAAGACATAAATCACCTGTTGTTACTTTAAAATTGTCATACTCCTCACATTCCAGGGTATATATGCTCTCAATTTCTTCCATAAATCATCTGCCTTAATCACTTGGCACGCTTCTTACTTACTGAAAGAAAAATTTCCATTTCTACAGAGTTTAATCCCTGTTCCATTTGGCCAGAATTCTTTTAAGAACTCCAGAAATGTAATAAATTGTATAAACAGAAGAGAGGGTTTTTATTGTAGCCTTTCCCTATAAATTAAATCTACTCCAGACTACCCTCCATGCCCTCTATCCAAAGTATCTCCCTTTACCACTAGGAAAGCCCAGGGACCTCAGCTGTCCCTGCTACTCCATGGCTGGTCATTAATATTTAATACTCTATATAATCTTCCTCTCCTTGCAAATAGCGATCGTGAGTCTACTCTTTCAGCCACAGGCAACTCTAGTCTAGAGGCACCACTGAAATTCCTTTATTGAAGTAGTATAGTAAAAATCTAGCATAACATGACATACTAACAACGAGCATTGAGTAGGATCTAGAAGTGCTAAACCTGCGGATTAGTATGTCAAGGCATCTCTCGCCTTCAGATAAAAAAAGAAGGGTCTAATTAAATGTATCACACATTGTACCATCTATTGGTTATCATTTATTGGCTGTTTTGTCAGTTATTCTGCACACATGAACTCAGGTTTTGCTAGGATCTTACATTCAGATATCAGCTCTGAATTCTTTTTTATGCATCCTTGTACACTTCTGTCATGCAGCATCATGGTCATACTGCAACATATCCTCTTGACAGTCAAAAAGCATCCCTTTCATTGTCCATAAAATAAATGCAGAATGATAGAATAATTTAAGCTGGAATGCACCTCTGGAGGTCATCCAGCCCACTCCCTGCTCAAAGCAGGTCTCACTAGATCAGGTTGCTCAGGGATGTGTCCCATTGAGCCACGAACCTCTCCACAGATAGAGAGTCCGCAACCTCTCTGGGCAACCTCTTCCAGTACTTTATCGCACTCATGGTAAAAAAATAAAAAAAATAAAAAAAATTCTTCTACATTCTTCTACTTAATCAGAACGTTCCATATTCCATCTTGTGTCTGCTGCCTCTCATCCCATCACTGTGCACCTCTGAGCAGGCTCCGGCTCCATCTTCTCTATATCCACGGCTCAGGCAGTTGTAGACAGCAGTAACAGCTGCCCTTAAGCTTCTCTCCTCCAGTATGAACAACCTCAGTTCTCCCAGCTTCTACTTGCATGCCCTGCGCTCCTGGCCCCTGACCAGCTCTGTGACGTCCACCAGATTCGCTCCAGTGTGCCAATGTCTTTCTTGCAACTGCACAAGTGCTGAACGGAGGGGAAGGACCACTACCCTGGACCTGCTGGTTACACTTTTACTAATACAGCCTAGCATACAGTTGGCCTTCGCCACAAGGGCACACTGCTGGCTCACGGTCAACTTGTTTTCTACAAGGAGCCAAAAGGTCCTTTTTCAGCAAAGCTGCTTCCCAGCCAGTCAGACCCAAACCTGTTCTGGTGCATGGGGTTATTCCTCCTGGAACACAGGACTTGGCACGTGCTTTTGTTGACCTTCATGAGGTTCACGTCTTTTCTCTAGCCTGTCCCGCTCCCTCTGAATAGCAGCCCTGTCTCTCAACATAGTGACTGTCCCCCCTAAATTTGGTGTCTATTCTGTGGGCCAGCTGCCTCTTGCTTCCACATTCAAGCGCTCCTTAACTTAAAAAGAAGCTAGTGCTGCTTTAGCAGGCTCCTTAGACAAGGCAGAGACTCATCACAGTCCACAGCAAAGCAGGCTGCATAGTGCTTACTGTACTCATATACTTTATACTGTAGCCTTCATACTGTACTTATTCGCAGTAAGTTTTAAAAACAAAAATCAAATAAAAGAGCAGAGACAAATGTCTTGTCTGATTCCTTCAGGATAAGGAAAAAAAATATCCAGTATCTGAGAACCAGGGATTTCACAGGCTGCCCTTTTACCCCAAAAGTTCAGAACTAAGGAGTATATCTTCATACACAATAATAAAAGTAAACATTCAAATTTAGGTCTACACATGGGAGGAGCTGGGCAAGAAAGGGGGAAACGCTTCCACTCGCTCATGGACTTCACTAATCTGGTGAGCGCAGTAAGCAGCTGTTGTCTTCTCTAAAGGAATGAGCCAGAGAGCCTAAGAACAACTGAACACTTGATCTCATTCGCTCCTGTTTTACCTATAAAATTACTATCAGTAAGAGAAGCAAATAGTTTTCCACAGGCTGAATCACAGCACACATGTTGTCTTGCATTTCATTTTTTCTGTAGACTTCAGAACCACAGTTCATTATCAGGAGCTAGATAAAACTTCTGCACTCAAAACTGGCCTCCTTTTCCAGTAACTAGAAGCTTCAGTGTTTGTTCATCCAACATAACAAATTCTTCAAAAGTGCTTCTGATTCACGACAAGGGATTCTACAGTTGAGACTGGTATTTTCAGTTAAGAACTAAATTAGAAAAGAAATCCAATGGCTACAGTACTTCCAATATTAAGTCTGACAAATCTGTGCTCCCCAGTCTTAGTCTTTAAAGCCAACTTGCGTTAAGAGAAATATGCAGTAAAAGCTGCAGTAAACTGTAATATGTAGCATATTTGCAATAGCTGTGATAACTACTAAAATAACCCCTTCTCTATACACATGTAAAGGAAGCTGGCACTTGCCCTGCACAATAGAAAGGATGCCACAAAAAAGGGGGGGGGAAGCATCTAATAATACGATACTCAAAGCCATGAAGTGGTTCCAGGCTGCAACTCTGTAGACTGAAAACTACGAAGAACATCAAAAAAAAAAAATCACAGACATGACTGCTTTGCAAGCTAGTCCAGGTTATTATTCTTCCCCATAATTACTCCTCCAATTTCTTTAGAGACGTGAAGGAGCTAAACATGAAATACACATTTATACATAGTTTTGGTGGCCAAACAACATACACTTGAGTATTTCCACACAATACAGCAAAAGAAATACCTGCATATCTTAAAAGTATTTGTGTTGAACTCTATTGCATTTCTGCACCATCATATGCAGGATATAGCATTGGTTTTTAAGATCTCATCAACTGATTAAGTTTGAACAGAGGCATCCACAGTTATATCATACAATAAATACTGACACATTTGCACAGGTATTTTTATTTTTCCTGTGTGTTTACAGTGCTTTGATTGTAATTTTAAAACATTCAGAAAGCACAATTTCATACCAATCTTACATAGTTTACATCACAGTTCAACAATGTTAACACAATCGTATCTACTAAATCAAATGAACAAAATGGCCATGAACATTTACACTATTCTTTTGTAAACAAGTTTCTTTTAATATAAACAATGGTAAATGGAATTAACACACATCACCATATGAAAGAGGAATGATCTTTTCCTTAAATAAATGACTCTGTTTATAAATACTTCAATTCTCTCAATAAACATTTACAGACATAATTGGTTAAAAGTAGAGTACCTACACTTTTCTTTAAAAAGAAAATGCCTAGAGATGGACCACGGTGGGCAAAATTCACCTAACATAAGAAGCAAGCATAGGATTAGTAGAGTGTTAAAAGTTTTACTGTACTTCAACCTCACTTCTGTTTGTTTACACCAACACTGAAAGGATTGTCATGTTAGGGAACTTCTACTTGAATTCCAGCAAATTGCAGTCGATCTTGTAGTACACATACGGGTAGTATTCCTGTTGACTGAGGTTTAAGCCTGGAATATCCATAGTTGCCTGCAAAAGAGTTTTGAAACCAGTTATCCTTTTACAATTCATCAGACTCTTATTCAGAAGCAGATGAAATGTTCAGGTGTTTGAGAAGCAAATAGGCCAGGCAAGACTTCAAGCTTAAATTTTCATGTTCAAGTGACTGTTTAAGCAGCAGACAAAAAAAACCTCTCAAACTTTTGTTAAAAGGATAACAACGTTTTTCAAAATGAAATACAAGTGCTTTTTCAAAATCTAGGTAGCTTTGCATCAATAATTCACATGTGTTGCTATAGTAAACATACTGCCACTAAATGGAAGAAAATGGACTATAATGCTGTTTCACTACTTCCAAACACAGTAAGTTTATGAGAATCATATTATGGGGTGCTTGAACGATCCAGGAGGTTGCATGAAGCTCGGCATCTTTAATTTTCACCTTAATTGTCACATCCCCATCCCCAAAGCAGCTCTGAAGTACTTTAGAGAAAAACGTCATTATTTTATTCAGCTGAACTCACTGGGTGGTCTATCTTTGGTTAATTTTTAACTATCTATGAAAAGCACTGCTTTTCCATACAAAGCAAACTCAGTGGAATAAGCCTCCCGACAAACCAATTTTCAACATGGAAATCGGACACCTCTACATAAGGAAAGTATGACTCCAGCTTGACATCAATTCAGTCTCCTTCAGCAAAGAACAATGAAGTTAAATGAAAAACAAAGACAGCAAAGTCACCGAAGAGTTCATTTGATCATTTTAATGCCACTTAGACTGTGGAAAGTAATTTTTATTATT
Organism: Struthio camelus; assembly: GCF_040807025.1. NCBI lineage: Eukaryota > Metazoa > Chordata > Aves > Struthioniformes > Struthionidae > Struthio > Struthio camelus. Next base: position 145,349,866 of record NC_090943.1, read on the forward strand.
CTTTCTATTCTCAAAAAAAAAAGATATGAAATGTGTTCAAGTTCCTTAAGCGTAATTCCAGACCAAAACTGACTTTGAATTCTTTGGGGATGTGAGTATGTACGCAATGTGTAGGACATCTTTCCCTTCATGGTAGATAAGAACACTAGAGGAAGAAATAACACAGGACTTAAACCAGATAGCTCTTCAAGTGCATTAGCTGCAACTCAAAGTACTATTTCCTTTCAAAAAAAGGTACTGTAGAAGTGGCACTTTTATAAGGAGAGTTATAATTCTTTACACTGTGAGAGAATGATGGAGAATACAGATAAAGGTATTGCTTTTTAATGAAGCTAAAGAGACTTCTTTTGTTTAAATGGATTAAGCTTAGTATTGAATACAAGTAGCAGTTATAAAAATACTTACATCAATGATAGCTGCTGCACTGCTGTCAAGGTGCTTGTATAAGTCATACAAAACCTCCCTCAGTTTTTTCATTGTTTTTTTGTTGGGCTGAAGGAGCATTGCCTGGAAGTTAACTGGCAAACCATACCTGAGGAAATCAAGCAGAAAGCTCTGAAAATGCTGAAATAAGCCTTAGGTTGATTTATCCTTTAGAAGCAGTATCTTTTTTTATTTTGAGAAAGAATCCTATTGCTAAAGGGGAAATTCTGCTTTTTTGTTTGTTTTGAAAAACCATTCTGTTTCTACGGTTTACAATACGACATCAACAAAACGGAACTTTTTTCTTCAAGTTTAAAATAATGGAACAGTAGTTTAAATCCTTTTGAATCCTTGAGTGCTTAGCACAATTCTCATTAAAAAGTTACCTGAAGTCTTGGACTAAGTTTTGAACATTCCTGTTAGTTTACTTGTAAGATTTTGCTTATGCCACTAGGTGGAGAATCTAGTGTCTGCTGAAGTCTTCCTTTCTAGATATGTAGAAAGAGATGTTGATTTTCAAATCAAGTCCAACTGCCTTCCTTACTCAAATTTTTCTCAAAATAAGCCTGTAGCTATTATGAAACAGACTAGGTTAAAAGTTAATGTGATTTTCCCCCGATTGTCTCCTTCTCTATGATAATCGTTATTCAAGTTAACACACATAGGAACCGCCCCCGCCCCCTTCCCCCCCCAAACCTTCTAGTGTTCGGCCTGACCAAGGCTGAAATACTGTCTGCTCTAAAAAACAAGTCACTCCTTTTGCAGAATCACTAAAGCTATTTTTTACTCACACTTACTAGCAATATTTCTGGATAGGTAGAAAGAAAACAAACACAAAGAGAAATTTTACATTGAGAATACTGAACAAGAACTGCTGTGTATTTCAAGATATCAAGCTGCATTACTCAGTCTGCATATTTTTCATTCTTAACTATTCACGTTTCCTACAGAAACGGAAGATATGATAAGTTCTTGTTTACAAACTACTCAGTTTGAGCAAGCTAAGAGTCAGTAAGAATGCCTTGCCTAGTACCTTAACTCCTAAAACAATGGGAAAAAGCATCTCCAAGGGGCAAGATAAACAGTTATCTACCTCAAGGGTTTCTCAACTACTTTGCTCAGGTTCCACAATCAGCAAGAAGAGCTAAGTCACCAGCTGTTCTTGCTGCCCTGCCCCTTGTACCTTCCTGCCCAGAAGAGCGGTATTCACCTACCTCAGTTCAGCAAGCCCAACCTACGCGCAACTTCTTACAAAGCCTAGCAAGACAAACACTCTTCAGGTCTCTGGCTCTTTACCTTAGAACAGATTCAACAAAAACTCTTAATGCTTTTACATGAATCCATGCAATGAAAGCTTCACTGAAATTAACTTTCAGCCACCGAACCAGAGGTCCCTGTGAAAGGGAAGAGAATGAAAGAAAATCTATAATTCACAAATTTTAGAAGCCTGTTAAGCACATATAGGGTGACAGTTAATATGCGTATCATGATATGAAGACAACTTAAAGGCACAGTTGACTAAGGACGTAACGGCTCAAGGGTGTTTCAGTATGGAGTAAAAAGTTTTATAAGATTTCTTCTCTTCTCCTGTGTACACTGTCGCACGAGTTGTGGACTGACTGTATTAAGAGCCATTTTAATAATATCTCATTATTTCTTCTTGTCTATTTTCAAACTTCATATATGATCAACTGCATTTTCAGCATTTCAACACAAGAGCGCGCGTGCTACAGAAAACTCAGTTATCCTTGAGCATGTTATCTGGGTTGCAGGCTGACTGCGCTATGTCTTCCCTCCAATGCTTCCTCAAAACCACAAGTTCATGACATCATGGTGCAGCAACAACCAGTCAGCTCCGAGTCCAACAGGCCTTTTCCAGTGGCCTGGCTAGAACTTCCAGACAGCGCTTAGATTTCTCTCCAAATTCTCCTGTGTCCAGACAATCCATAACTGCTACTGCAGCCCCTGTTTGAGTGCAGTTTAGACTATTTTAAACAGCCTCTAAAGTCAGAGACCATGTCTGCACATGCATCTTCTTCAACAGAAGAGATCATATTTAGCCATTTTCATGTGCCCAAAGCCTAAACTTTACCTCCACGAATATGTCCATCTCGAGCCAAAGTTAAAGATGCATTAAATTAGTGCATCTTCCTGTCAATTTCTGGTCTAAGTTAAGACTATTCTGTGCTTGGAAATCTCAGGTTTCTATAATGACTAGTTTATATAAACTTACAAACTGTTTCTTCTTGTCAGTCGACAGTCTATTCATTTCTTCTTTATCGGCTTTCATCTCTTCTTCATTATACTGGAAGTCACGGACCATAAATCTGCATTTGGAAGTGAATAAAAATCACAAGTGGCTATCTAGAGATCCTTCAAAGTATGAGAGACAGAACACACACATACGTGAACACACACAGAGTAAGCCTTACTTATATTCTCTGGCTTTATGCTTGAAGTCATCCACTGCCTTCCTGAACAAGGTGACATTACAAAGGTAACTATCTTGATCCTCAAAGAGAACACTACATATTGAAAAAAAATATGTGTCAGAACGTATATGGTTCAAGTCACTACAGATCTGAAATACAATATCTTAAGTTGTACTTTATTGCTACTTAGGCAGGAATATAAGTGTAGATAATTACATGGGATTAATTCCCAAATTAAACACCCTGCAACAGAAAGCTTTGGCAACCACTCTTAGTTACTCTCTTAAAGAATGGCAGTTGGCATTTCACATTAACAGACAGTCCACGAATACAAACACTTTATACAAGTCTGGATATTTCTACAAGTTAAAATTATTTTACTAGAAAAGGATCTAAAGCTAGTTTAACACTGAAATGTTGAGACTACACAATTTAAATGGAAAAAAAATTAAAAGGACAAGGTTTGGCAAGGAAAAGTGTTGCCTACGCTTACCTATGCTAAGACTCTAAGATTTATTATTGTTATAGTTCACTACTATACTGTGTACTTTGAGAGTTCACCTTGGGGAAAAATGCTTGAGAAGCTTTAGACTGTTCCTCAATGCTGTATGGTCTTCAATAGAAGCACGATGCAACAATTTATCAAGTCACCTCTTATGCTACATCTAGGTCATGGTTTCCCAGTAATTAAGTCAGAATCATTAGCGGACCTCCCAGCAGGCTGAAGTTGATCCAACAAGTGAGTAGCTAGGCAGTTCAGATTTTAGAACTGGTGTTTTTATCTGCCTGATAAAAACCTCAATAAGAGTTCTAATTAATATCACAGCAACACTTGGTGCTGTATGTTGACTATATTTTTGATTTGGTCATGAGATTAGTAAAGTGGCATAACTATTATCAAATCATGGCCCTATTATCAAATCATCTTCCCCATCAAGTACCAGCATGGTACCAAGTACCTTTGTTAGCGCATAGAGACAAGTTACTTTTCTTTTCATAGGGGAAAACCATCCATGTTTCCAGTTCTTCACTCCCTAACAGCTTTCAAAGGGTATATGTCACTTGTTTCAAGTTCTCTGAGTATTGGCATAATCCTTACAAAAGGGCAGCTACTCTTTGTTGCTAACGCCCATCATGCATTAACCTGAAGCTAAACGCGCTCGATCTAGGATGGATGCACTTGGTTGAATGCACCTCGTCTAGATTAACCTTCCTCTTCAATTCTTTTGCCCTTTCCACATAAACAATGAGTTTGATACCTCTGTCAACCCTAGAACTGGAGATCCTTTGAATGTTTCAAGTACAGTGTAGTCAAGCTTGACTCAGATAAAGCTAAAAATTTTGTCAAGTTTTAGTCTAATCTTTAAAACTAAGTCACTACAAATAAAGAACATGCTTATAAGATATTATGCAAACAGATGAGATTTAGCATTTGACATCTTACTTGCTGGAACGTGGTACAACCATCTCTGCTAGTGTTTCATATTGCTTAACCCAGTCGTTATAATTTAACCTAGAAAATACACAGGTTATGGTTAGATTTTCAGCACCAGAGTAAGAAACCTTACATAGAAGTCTAATGTATCAAGCTTTTCCAAAGAATTTTTAAGAACGTTTAGTTACCATATCTGCCAACATCCAGCTATAGGCTTTCAGAAATACATAAGACATCAGGGACAGTTATCCTCATTCTCTTTGCTATGTTTATTGCTAACTAAACTACGATGAGAGCAAAAGTGAGAAAAATATGTTATCTTCAGTCTTCATGTCCGTTCACATGTGCAACATTTTGGAAATCAAAGAACTATCAAACAAGATTACTCATAATTAAATACAGATCTCAGAGGACCAACCAACTGGACTTAACTGCCCAGGTTTTCCAAAAACTTCTTATATACTCCAGAGGAGTGGAGTTAAAGTAAAAGGAGTACTTTTTCTACCATTACAAATGGGTTCCTCTGTGTCCTGCACTTGCCTGAAAGACCACTGTGAATTTTGGAAGCCCTGCCGTTCTTTAGCTCAAAGCGCAGCGGTTCCACCCTTTCAACGTCAAAAACAAGTCACAGGTAGAAGAAAAATAAGAGTAAAGGTATACTAAGCACTAGTTCTCTTCTAAAAGCATGGCACCCGTTTTGCCTTCCCCATAATTTTACATGTCACAGAGACTACTTCTTCAGGTAATAAACAGCCTAGTGGCTAACATTAAAAGTCAGAAACTAACCTTGCTCCCAATTCCAGAAAGACAGTCCAGTGCTACAAAGACAGCAGATCTAATTGTCCAGGGTTTAGCCATTTTCCCACTTTACAGTCTTATGGACATCTGTATCACCACTTTCTCTGGTAGGGGGACTTTTTTCCCTCCCCCCCCACCAAAAGGGGAGAGGAAAGGGAAATGTCTCGCTTTGTTCCCAACAAAGCGTTGACATGACATAAGCAGTATTCTGCTGGTAGGGACTTCAATAAAATAAGCAGTGTTCTGGCAATCTGGAAGGGTGTGCAGCAAGGGAACTAAGAGTACGTTTTGCACACTAAATGGTGAAATCCACCATAGAGCTAACTAGGATAATTCAGTCATTAAACCTTCTAATGGAAAACACAGTACTTATTAGTGACTCCTTTTCATGCTGCAAAAGGTATCCTTATGAAAATAATGTTAGCTACGAGACCTAAGTTTGATTACTGAGATTCACGAGCACTCATTATTCCTTATGAGGAGCCCTTGTGAAAAACAGAACGTATGTGCACAGGCTCATTTGCCACTGCTTAGCATCAAAAAGTTTGTGTTAATTCATGCAGAAAAACCCAAAACAATTTTAGATGTCTTTTCTTGCAGTAGTATAGGGTTGTGGGATCTATTATTTTATTTAGATTTATTATTTTATTCTGCTCTTAGGGCAAGGTAGCGAACTTACTTTGGTACAATCACTAATAATGTGACCAAATATTCTGAATCAAGTACAAAGTCCTCTTTCTTTACAATATCAGCAAGACTTCTAGTTAGCAAGCTTCCCCTGTAGAGAAACGGAGGTAGAGTAAATACATGCTTAAGATTTGAACTGGTCTGGACAACAGTTTTAGCGCTTAATTAGTATAACCTTTTAGAAAGTGTATTTCAATTAAGCATTGATCATTACGCAGAGCAAACAAAATATCCTCATGTGTGTATTATATCTTACTGTTAAAAGTCACTGAAAGTTTTTTCAGTCAGCTCCCCTGTTGCATGATACAGCAAAATCTTTATTTCCGTATTCCCAATACCAAACAGACTTAAGAAAAAAAAAAAGAGAGATTGGCTTAAGTGATTTAAGAACACAACCATTAATTCTCAGTAAACTCTAGCATACGAAGCCTCAGAGTTTCATTCAAGCTCATACACACCTACAGAACCTCAGTGAAAATTTAAAGAGTGACAATGCCTAATGTTCACAAAAGATTAAAAACCTACACAAATTTAACAGGCTTCAGCTGCAGCTTATAACCCACTCATAAAACGGCTGTCCTTCGTTTGGTCCATAGATCTGAATCATAGCCAGCAGGCTTATCCCATTAACTGTAATGGTAGGACTGGGTCAAATTTAACAACCGTATTTCAACAGGAGAACTACTGTACTTCAATTGTATTTCAGATCATCGTATGTAATGACAAGATAGCATGTAGTTCTTGATTGTCTGCATGCTCTTGCGCGCATGCAGATAATCTTTCTGCTGGTTTATTTTAGGGAAAAAGGTACTTATGTGAAGAAATGCACTAATATAGATATGCTTACAGCACAAACAAGATAAAGGGAAAAAAACTTTCTTGTTTATATAGACACCTAAGTAGCAGTATTACATACCATGTAAACAACAAGTTTCTCTCAAAAGGTTCAGCAATTTTACTATTTGTATATATTTTTGTGTATTTTGCAACCGCTCACCAATTACAAGTGAGCCAGGGAAGTTAGCTGTAAATAAATGTACTTTTATGACAGCTGTTTTTCAAGATTGATGAACACCTCAAAAATATACTAAGCTTAGGGTTTGTATGAATTCACACATTACTAACTTTTCACAATGAAAAAACCTTTATTATGCTGCTTTAGCAAAAACACATTACTCACGCATTCTTTCTTTCCAAATTCTGAAGGTTGCCTTTGAGATTATTGTATGCCGAGGCTCTTGCTTTTAGATCGTTGTCAATCTGGTTTACTCCCTTAAACATAAAAGGGAACAGTGTCTAAAGAACTGAAATAGTTTTTCGATTTCTTAACTTTAAAGCTTAGATCTGGAGACGCTACAACACCCAGCAGATCATTCCTCCACCGGCTTGAAGCTACCACCCTCCAGCTCAGCTCACAGAAAGGGTTATCGGAAGTTTACTTCCCCACTATGATATAAGGATACTTGTGAGCACTCAGTATCATTTGCTCCAGCTGTTACTTCATTTCTAGTTATACTTTTCCCTTATCAGAGTTTCAGTGACAAGAATGATGGTAAACAAATCAAGAATTAACTAAGTAACCCAAAGCATTCTTGCTTTGTCTCAGCTAAAGCTTAGGAGACTATTTTGCATGCTATTTGCCTCTTGCACGTTTTCTTTCACCCTTTCTTAAGATGAATGGCCTTGGGCACTTTGAAAGATAGAATATCCACTAAAAGCATTAGCTGCCTCATTCCAAACAGCTGTTAATATCTAGAATTCTAGATATTATCACATTTATGTGAATTTTTCTAAACATCAGAGCTATTTCTCCTTTTGTATGTTTTCAAAGAAAAATGCAATGAATTATATCACCAACCGTCTTCACAAAGTCTTCTTTTATGCTGCTGTTTTTCACTTGCAGTGGCTTACAATTATAAAGGAAAGTCTGTTTTCAGGAGGTTTTATAGGAACCTTCCTCATTTTGTAAAAACTCACATAGATATTTTGGAATGTCTGAAGTTATATATGGCCATCTCCGGGATAGCTAGATAAACAGCATTTCAGACTTTAATCCAATGTTTGTCTTTAAAAGTACAGACTGTATTATACTCTTAACATCACTGATAACTTTCAATCATCTTTGAAGCTTTTATATCAAAGTTCCAGCTATTTTACTGTTTAGACTCAGACTCTCAAATTTTGTTTGCTGTTCCTGCTCAAATAAGCCACCTTCTCAAATACATTCTCCAGGATTAATTGGCATGATTACCAAAAATGACTTATTCCCTGTTAGATAGCTTTGTAGCAGCTTAAAGAACATAAAACCAATTAAGCTATTAGGTCTTAAACACCCAATCATATTTCTTTCAGCTTGTACCCTATGCACTGCACAAGAAAATACTTTAAAATCAATATACTTAGCTGGATAACTGAAAGAATTCAGTACAAGATTATTCTTGCCTATAACACAGCCTACTCTCTCCTTTACTGCTTCCTCACTACAGTATAGGTACATGCATACAAAAAAAATCCTAGTGGCAAGTATGTGAACACCTAGTTAATAGACCTTCTCTTTCTTTGGGCCTAGGCTGTTGACAGAACATCTTTTTGTTTTGATACAACACTTCAGTGTACTGCAAACAACACTTCAGTGCACTGTAAACAGCTTGGGGAACAAGATATGATTTTAGTTCTACAAAATAAATCTCTCTCAAAAGCTATGTCACTCAGTTATACAATGACTATGTTTACGATAATACATAAGATCACTTGTCTCAACCAGAAAGCACTTATGTAAGCTATACAGCAAAACATGCAGAGAAATGGTTAAGAGGGGGATTCACCCCAGAACTTCTACATACCTGTCTCTCAGCATTTCACTATATAACTAAAGACTTAGTGAAGTACTGAAATTAAATGGGATAAATGTAAGCTAATTATTTAAGTTAAAGTTCAGGTTTTGAAGTATAGCTTCATTGCAAGAGGATGCTCTATCTAGCAAACTCTAAGACTTGGGAAAACATGCACTGAAACCTTGATAACATTTCAATAAATAAAAGTGTAAGTCCCTCTATGTTCTTTGCAGCTTTCTCAGCAAACTTACATTGCTATAAAAATGAGTTCTATACTGCGAAAGCAGGTACATTCCGATAATAAGAGAACAGGCAAATATTTCCTCTACTCACTAACTTTCACTCATATTTCAAGGTCAAATTTAAGGAAATTAACTTTTTAAAGAATCACTTCCCTGGTAAAATTGGTAAAAATCACATTATCCTGTCTTCTGCTCTATCCCTCTTTTCCCACACAGTTCCTCTTCCCTTCAAGTTAAAGTTGTGTTCCTGTATCTGTCAAGAAGATGTTGTAAACAGTTGAACGCTTCACTTAAGCCTTCCTTCTTCAGAAAGAAGCATAATGTATTTCAGTGTTACATTTTAATTATTTTAGATCTGCAGGATATTTTTATGATGCAAATCTTGGCAGAACTGTACATCAGTCATTCTTCCTCCAATAGAACTCCATATGGCAGACATTTTCCAGAAAGTTACTGAGTATAATTTCCAAGGGTAAATTCGAGATATGGTGATATCACCAACAAACATATCAGAATGAACATGTCAGTTACATTCTCAGTCAGCTACATAACATATATTAGGTTCTTGTAGTCTCTGTAAAAATTTTAAACTAATACTTTTAGGACAGAAACCAACAGCTGGAGAATCTGCACTTACTGCAAAGCGTTTAGCCTGCCAACAGTAATACTTCCCCTCATGATTATAGCTTCCACATGTCTATCACCAAAGATGATAGCCTAGGCTCAGAGTGCCTATAGATATCTATTTATTGATACAAATTATTCCAAGAACCAATTGGCAGTTTACAAAAAAAAAAAAGAAGATAGAAAAACTGAAAGACATTAAAGCAAGGGTAGCTTACAGAGAACTATTTCATTATTTCAACACAGTCAGTCAGTACTCAAGACCCTAACTGGGCTTACAGCAGGTACAAGGCAAATGAAATCCACAAGGTGAAAAACACTTTTACCAAGTTTTAACCAACTTTACCAAAGGGAGGGGGAACCTACAACATCAGAGATGAGCTTGCCTTATATCTTGCTTTGAAGGGCTATTTTTCCCTTCATAGCCGACTGCTATAGCTTTCAGAAGAGATAAAACCCCGGTTTCACTATCAATAGCCCAAGATGTTTTAGAACATCAGACAAATGGCAAACTAATACAGCAAAACTGAGATGCAAGGGACGTAATTTACTAGCTCTTTGTTAGTTTAACCTAGTAAGTTTAAGAAACAAAACTAGTGAAGACAGCATGATGGCCTTCAGGAAGCGCAGTCTTCAAATCCCATCTTTATCCCAAATCATTTGTTTGGGTACTAGAACATATATGCTGCTACCAGCTTCACTACTACTGTTGTAACAAAGTTAGACAAAGATAAGAAAGAGACAAAAAGCGCCGAATACTAGGTTTTGTATATAAATACTTCAAGAAATAAAGTTTTATAAAAACAAATTATCTTACCTTTGCAATAATTTCTGATATATTCTTCAAAGATTGTTTGATCGGATATTTGGCCATATCCCACTGAAATCTTGTTATATAGGTGACCAAGTCAACTGAAATGTTAAAGAGGGACTTGGTTAAGATAGATAACAAAGACAAGACTGATGTATTACACTCCATTTAGGATTAGTGTAACAGAAGAGTTCTGTAATAGAAAGTCTGTGGACCTTCACATATATAGAACCTGTTGCTTGAGAATTTTGAAAATAAACTACCAAATTAGGAATAAGTTATCTTAGGTTTTCTGCACCTTTGTAGACCCTACGTTACATTTACTACCAAGCCAACGATGGCTGGAAGAAGCACTGAGAACATCAAACATTATTCTGCCTGCTTTGTATGGGGGGGGGGAGGGGGAGAAAGGGCTGGAGAAGGGCGAGTGATGAAGGAGGAAAAAAAAAGCGCAAAAATTTGGCTCACCTGAAGCAATAGTTTCATAAAACTATCCACAAGAGAGACTAGTCCAAGTTATTCTTCAAGATTAGTTGTCTTAATTAGGACCCCAGCACTTGTCTCATGTTAATTCACTTATATAAGCCTCTTTTGCATCAATATAAGCTGTATGAAATTTTATGAAGCTGCTAGTGGAAGCAATACATTGATTTAGATATCAATGAAGTTCTTAGTATGAGCAGCTGCTTCCAAGAGACAGCTGGTTTTATAAAGATGTTCTATGATGATCTGGGAACAACTGAATATTCCAGTATATTGATGTATTCCAGTATATATTGATATCTACCTAGATGATAGACTAATACACAGAATGCTTACAACAATCAGTAATTCTTTGTGTTTCACCAGAGACCGGTGATGACAAAATACAGCCCTAAAGGATCAAAAGGCTCCTCTTATAAGTGAATATTTAGCATGAGACTGGTAATTTTCTGCCATGCTGGATCCTATCATTTCTTTCAGGGCAAATGATTCACAGGAAAAAGTATTTCCATGTTTGAAGTAGGCTTTCAGAATATCATTCAGAGAACCAGCATTAAGTATGGATCAGGATCATTGCCTTCCCTCATATCACTTTTACATATTACAGGTAACGCTTTACCTCCATTAGCCAGAAGGTTTTCCTGAACTTTGTCTTTACTGTCTTCTAGAACATCAGCCATATACTGGGCCACCTTCTTGACCACACTGAAAAACAAAAGATAGAGCTAGGAAAAAAAAAAAGAGTGAAAACACTGCCATTTGGAGAAATACTACTGATGAAATTGATCTGAAAAAGCCTTGGAAAAGAATTAAGTGATTGATCAAATATGAAAAATTGTTTTAAATATAAGCTCTCCAAGACACAAACTGGGCTTGGTGTGTGAAGGAGATCAACTTCCCAAGAATACACAAGAATTTTATTTAAATCATTCTCTACAGTGCTACTACTAATCAGTTATCAACAAGGTGAGGCTATTTCCCTCACCTCTAGCGAGCAAAGGTTGACTTCACGTGTAATCTCCAATCTTTTTTTGAATTAAGTCAGCATTTCAAAACCCTAACCCCATTCTCTAAGTGGATAGTGAGGTAGAGAAAATTAATAAACTAAATTAAACACAAAGCAACTATGACAATGAAATGGCAAAGATGACTGAATACCCATGGAGCAATCCCTGTGCTCCTAAGCCCTCCTTAGATCTGACACTCAAGACCCGCCTTCCTCTCTAGAGAGGGTATGCTTAATATTATTTACATTTGCCATGCAAAACAGTTTCCTGATCTACTTAAAAGAAATTGCTTAATACTTCTCTCCTTGAAACAGGAGATGGCACCACAAGGTCTGACTACATCAAGTTTTCTTGCATTTGCTCAAAATCGCTTTCAAAGGACCATTAGTTTCCTTAAAAGTAACAGCTTTTGTATTTTAATTTTAATACTGTGTAACGCTCTTCAGGCTAGGAACTAACGTGGATACCTTCTCAAAATCTGTATATATTATTTCAGTTTGCTAAATTTGCTAAAAATCATATCTTCTACTCCATTTCATCACCATTTCCAGCAGCTGTCAGGCTCAATTCTTAACTGTTCTCCAGTATCTGGCAGCACACAGCATTACTATATGGAGAACCATCCTTCATCAGTTCATGCTGTCCCACTATGATATAAATTGTTTAGATTTTCTTTTTTCAGATAGAGATGCTAGTGAAAAATCACAGTTTAACTTACTGAAACCTTAGCTTGCTGATTTGAACATAACAAAACACTGTACTGTGAGGGTGGCTGAACGCTGGAGTAGGTTGCCCAGGGAAGCTGTGGAGTCTCCAGCCTTGGAGATCCTCAAAACCCAATTCGACATGGTCCTGGGCAACCTGCTCTAGGTGACCCAGCTTGAGCAGGGGGTTGGACCAGATGATCTCCAGAAGTCCTTTCCAAGTCCAGCTATTCTGTGATTTTGTGGCTGCCTACACAGGATTATCAAGCCAAAAAGTTGAAAACAATCCCTGTATCAGTATGACTTGGCAAACTATCACATCATTGTTTTGATATTTTGCATGCTAGTACAAACAAACTGTTACCTCTCCACAAACGCATCCAGTTTAGCCAGTTCATCTGAAAGACCAACTAAAACATCCAGTGTGCCAACCTAGAAGGAAAGATCAAAACGTATTAGCAATTTTATATGCAAACCTAGAAAGATAAAAACAAATTACAATAAAAGCAAGCTCCCCTGAACAGGTAGTTTTGTATAACTGTACAAACTCCAGGATTTTGGACTTGCTGATTTAAGAAAGTCATACAGTGCTTAAACTGCTCAAGTTATCCTTAAAGGTCCATTGCATTAGATCTAATTCGCTCTACTTTGGTGCACAGTTTGTTCTGCATTCCAGCTACCCAAAACACATTAAAACAACTTTTACATTATGAATTGGCTGCATTTTCCATAAGTCATTCACTTCAAGATTTGATTTACTGCTTTAGATCATATTTGAGATTCCTGTAATCAAGTCTCTCAGTGCTGGAGGCAACCAGAATACAGAAAGTTTAGAAGATGGAAGAGTCCTGCAGTAGTCAGACCAAAAGAGTCTGGAACTTTTTGCAGCAAGAGTAATGGAATAAGAGTACAGTGTTTTTAAAAAGTTTCTCTAAAGCCTTCACTTTTTCTTCCCTCCTCCTCCTCCTCCAGAAAACATTTTCTTTCCTTACTTGCAATATGTTTACCTCTTCAGAAAAAAAGATTTTAGACTCAGTGTAATTCAAGCATGAAACTTACAGCAAAGTAGTTAAATATTCTGAGGTCTAGTTGTTTCATACACAAGTCTCAAATGGATCTTAAGACATCAAAAACTGTAAAATAGTATAGCTGCGCTGAAGTTAAACAGCTGAAAGGTGTCTTTGTTTTCAATAGGTCATACAACAAGGGTTTCTTTGGTTCTCCAAGCCCAACACATTTGTTCCTTCTGTTCAATGAAAGTAGGAGGTATCCCCAAAAAGACTTCTGTTCTTAAGTCCAAAATTTTATATACTGGTTTACGTATAATAATATCTCAGCACAAATGCAAGTGAAACTTTTCTCTAGTCAACATTATTAACATTAAGGGCTTTAAATCTAGCATCTTTATTTTATACATACGACCACTCATCATCTGCACATTTCTATGCACAATCAATAAGGCTGTTGTTCACTGGAGAGTAAATTATTTTTTCAACAAGTTTTAACTGAAGGAGCCCGCTCTTGAAACAGTTTTACTAGGTACACAGAAGCCAGACTGTATACCACAGTATATAAATTTAAAGCACATTCAGCTTCTTCCCCTTTTAGGAAGGGTTTTAGTTCATGGGAAATAGAGTAGAAACAAAAACAATTGATTATAACCCTAGTGGGCCACATGAGTTTTCAGCAATAACTCTTAAATCCTGTAGTTACCCTACAGTTAGAAAGTCATCTTGACTCAGGTCTAAGGATCTCATGGGAAGAGAGTGACTTTTGCAGTAGTTATTCTTCTTACCTCCTCTAATACAACTCTTGAAAAAACTCAGGACTGTCTAAAGGTGAATGTAAATTATTGCAGTTGGAAGGCCCCCTAAAAAGCATGCTGCAGCATTGTATGCTCTGGGCCCATTCATCACGGAGACAGGAACGAGGCATCATGCCTGCTCAACCTGACTACAGACCAATATAGGTTACAGTGTGCCTTCACTTCGGTAGGTTTTCACTCCCCAAAAGATAAACTGAGCTCACAATTCTGAAACATTCTGGTGTCAGGACAGACCTTTTCTTAAGGAAGACACTGGCTCCTAACTTCTCCGTACCCTGATAATTGTACTTAACCAAGAGAAACTGCTTTCAATTTTTACTTCTCTTCCATTCTCCAGGAACAGTTGAATCAATTTTATTCCTATTTTCTATAACACACCCTGACAGGTCATATTAAAGTAGTCAGCTGGAGACAATAAAAGCTGTTCTGCCAGAAGAACGTCGTAGCTGTTTTCTGTGTCCAGATGTTTTATCAAAACCCCTGTTTTAAATCAGGCTGTTTCGCTGCATCTCAGCCAGAAAAGGAGAAACAGACAATTTAGAAGTAAAATCAAAGACAAACCTATCACCTGAATACTCAAAGGACAAGTCTTCATTTGCATTTAAGTTACAAAATTCATTTTTTGCTCCAGCTAGCTGCATGAAGTCAAGACTACTTCCCCAGAAAAAGCTGCTGTAGTAGCTTTAAGAATGCAGCTCGCTGAACCTTCAAACTTACAGAGTAAAGAACCTTTAACTTAGAAATTCAGAAGAAAGGTAATTGACTGCTGTCTAAATTAAGTTTTTTAGAACCACATATACTCAAAAGAAAGCAGCTGTTTTCCCTAAAAAGTCTGCAAATATTCATAATCTACAGTTTTAGTCTGAAGAAACAGGACACAGGGCTTACATACCTTTAAGTCTGGAATATTGAACTTTGAATTAGTAGAAAGATTGTTACTCTTTGTCGTTGCTGCATGTAGTTTCTCCCATGTCTGTTGACAGGTTTTTTCCCCAGGAGCAGAAATCAGCCAAAATTCAGTCATTTTTGTGTCTTTATCTTGACACTTTCTACTTCTGAAGATAGAGGCAAGATGCTGTGAAAAGGAGGAAAGTGGGGGTAGGTGGGGGGGGTGGGTGGAGAAAGAGTATTTGCTGTTAGTTCAGGATTCAAAGCTTTGCTTTAAGAAAAATATTCTCTTACATGCTAGTAAAGTGGAGTTCTAGTCACCATAAAACATTCTACCAAGAGTATCGCATGATCCCAAATTTGTATTTTCCTGTCTTCCAAATCATACTTGCACAGTTGGAGAGTTTTTTTTAAACTCTCCATCTTGCAAGTTGAAGCAGGTTGAATTTGCAGTATCAGCATCTTTCAACTACGATTCCACAAAAGATCATAAGTAAACAATCAAACTGAAAATAAATACAATAACATAGGTTCCAATTATATTTTTATAGCTGTATATAGTTTCCAGCATCAGTATGACAGACAACTTTTTCAAATACGTAAGAGAAAAAAAAGATACTTCAACTCTGATGTTATAGCTTTTCTGATCACTTTTCAGATTAGGACAGTATTTTAAAGTGATTAAATGTCTAAAAAAGTATTTAAATGATAAAAAGCGCTAGGTTTTTATTTTTTCTTTCAAGCAAAGAGGGTTCTCCTGGCAGCTAAGAACAAAAGTAAAGGACATTTTCTAGTCACTGTATCTCTATTGTCACTGCAGACTTTTATAACCTTATACATACTAGCATTATTCAGGAGAATAACTGTACTATAAAAAAAAAAAATCATGCGAGATACTTCACAAATGAGTTGAAGAAGTTAAAATGGTATATGCATTCTTCTGTCACTAACAAATAGAACAAACAAGTTAAGAGTTACTAGATTTTTTGAATTAGGAAGTGAATAGAGAAATCAAAGCATACCTTGAGAGAATCAAAATGTCTTCTGCAGCATGTTTTAGAAGCGTCAAGACTAACTGACATTTTATAATGAGAGCCAAGATTATAGCACTCAACTTTTTCTGAGAGAATTAAATACCATATTTGTAAGAAGCAAGACGCAGTAGCAAACTTTTCCCCCCCAAAAAGACAACTGAGTCCTGCATCTGTAGAACAGTTCTAGAGTCAACAAGTCATCAAGGGTCTTGAAGTGACAGAGATGAACTAAGTCTTGTTAACAGATACTTCTATTAACTATGCAGGAAACCTACAGCTGAAGAAAGTTTACCAGCCCATTAAATTAACAGTGTGAAGCACATCTCTTCACCAGCCATCCTCCTTCATGACATCCAATTATTAAAGCTCTTGACCTTGCACACTCACTGACATCTGACACACCAGAACCACGTGGTACCACAGCAGGGCTACGATTCTAAACATATACAGTGAAAAAGCTGGACACCGTTATCTGAAAAATCATGATATGAACAACACTAGACATGTGTCCCACCCTGCACGTATGGTTTGACCCAGCCCAGCTCTGCCTGTACGCTCTCCTAGGCTGGGCCAGTGCACCTTGCACAGCTGATTCACTCCATCAGCAGAAAGAGGTAGAGTCTCCCCATCGACACTACTCTTTCTTCACACCTAACAAGTTGCCAAAGCAGGTTAGAAGAAGGGACAAGGAGTTCTTTGCTTCTGGAAATAGCAGAGGTGAGAGAAGGGGTGCTCTTTGCGAGAGGCCCAGGTGAAAAGATGGGAGTCTTCTTCCTCTTTGTGCTATGGCCTCAACTGTTAGGGTGAAGTACCCAGAACAAAGTCAGAGAGGGAAAAACGCACACTAAGAGCCCTCAGACACCACTACCCCTTGCGCCCCTGTGCCCTACAAGTCTATGGTGTAACAATGCCTGGTCATACTGTATTAATGGTTTTGGTATTGATAGTTATCAGGAAAAATTAACGCGGAATTGGTTGCCACTGATATAACATGATCTGTGCTATCAGGTGTCTTTGTTTAGGGAAACGCTAATTGAATTATCTCATGTAATGGGCCTCCACAGGAGGTCTATTGAACAGCAACATTTTGGAAAAGAGAAAACTTCCTCTTCTAATGACTTAGAGGCATTATCCTCCTTAACACATGCCAAACTCAGTGAAACCATTGCACCCTGCATTTTCCTGTGCTCTGCTGAACCCTGGCACTATAAAAGATATAGCCGAGTTTAAGGAGATGCTACTGCAGTTTATGAATGTACTTGAAGCATTTAAGTTTTAACTTGCTTTTGTTTGGATTTGACTAGGACTTGAAGAGGCTTTGGAATAGCCGTTGGAGAATTAAAAGGAACTAGTTCTGGCTGCAGCAGCAGAGCGCAAACACCCAAGTGAGAAACAGAGCAGCCATAACACAAATCCAAAGCTTCTCTTCAGTAAAAGGGATGGATGCTGTATTTTCCATGTTTTCCACTGAAACATAAATAGCCCTTTAAAAAAAACGTATAAAGTTTCCATAGATGAGATCAGCCAAGGAAACGGTTACATTTTCACAGTGGCACAGCCATTCTCTGCATTGCAGGTTGGGAAAATCAGCTGTTAAATATCTAAACACCTCTTCTTACAATAAAATCTTTAGTAGGCCCATAACAGAAAGTAATTGCTTTTAACAAGTTTTTCGATCTTTAAGTTAGTTTTCAAAGATTTGCTGGGCCGAATTCATATTAAGACTACAAATCTCCTGTAAATAAAACTGAAGGTACAACCACCTGACAGACAGACCTGCAGCAAATCTTTTTTTCTGCTTAAACAGCAATGAAGTGCAGTACTTCTTGATTTCTTAGCATTAAAGGCAAAAATAGTTTGTTCAGTTGAACAAACAAGATCTTTTTCTACTCCTCAAAGTGGATAGAAAAAGATAAAGAGTTGTAGCTCCCAAGAATCATTAAGCTAGTAGGTTTCTCTTCCTTTCTTCCCACCCCCCCCCCCCACCCCATCCCTGCAATCCCCTTTTTGCTCATGTGGTTAGTTTTCCTCAAAAATTGTTCCATTTCTAGTAGCTGGTGGAAATAAGATGATTCACTGTTTTGGGCACCTACTGAATGGAGGATTGTATGAAATGGGCAGAGAAGAGCGCTGATACACAAAAGACTGACATTTAGCTCATCGAGACATTGCCCCAGTCAGTTACACTGACTAGTTTTAGTATCATGGCTTATTTTAAGTTCCCAGACAGATTTTCAAATACATACAATGAGAAAAGGAAAGTTTTACAAGTTTGCTTGTATGTTTATTTTATGTTAAGGGGACTGGTGTCTGAGATCAGGACTGCAGGAAATAGAGAACAAGAAGTGGGGAAAGGAGAAGTGTCACAGAACAGTAAGAAAAACAGAAGCGATGCCAGCCAGCCAAAAAAAAAAATACATACTGACCCATTATAAAATGAAAGTCATGAAGTTTAAAGGACGGTCCTTCTATGGATGGACCACAGAACAAAGGAGGAAATACCAAGCATTCAAATTTTCTAACTGTGTTGACAGGTATTTAATAGTAAACTATTACTGTGTTTCTTTGAATTGCAAATAACAGAA
The DNA here is from genome assembly GCF_040807025.1 of Struthio camelus. NCBI lineage: Eukaryota > Metazoa > Chordata > Aves > Struthioniformes > Struthionidae > Struthio > Struthio camelus. The sequence continues at coordinate 145,368,678 of NC_090943.1, forward strand.
TATAGTCTTCCTTCCACTGCAGTGAATTTACAAATACTTCTTGATCTAAGGAGAGAATAAATTGGCAAGTCTTGGCATCTCAGTAGTCTACAAAACCTACCACCTGTCTCATTTTGGCCTTAACAGTGGAATATCAGCATAAGGATACGATCAATTTTAAGAGCTGCACTTTGCCCTGAAAAGGCTCACCTACGTTGTCACTTTGTTCGTATTTTAGAACTACACATACAGCAAGCGTTATTATATGACCACCCAAAAACTCCGGTCCCATCCAGACCGGATGTGTATTAAGCACTGTCTGTGTAAGGATATAGCCCTAACCTAAGACCCTGCAGTCTGAGGCATTCTAAAACTAAGTTACAGGAAAAAAACATCACAGAGAAACAAAGGAGTTGCGAGTTTCTTAAGCTTGCTAGCAGAAGCAAGTTCAGTTTAGCTTTTAGCTGTGTTATCTCATGGCTAAAGAAAAAAATTGAGCTGCACCTCAGGGGTTAAGGACGTGGCTAACAACCAGATGATTAAACCTCTTCATTTTATCTGCTTTGCTTACCTTTGCAGCTGACAACATTAACTGAAGCAGAGTGCCTACAACAGAAGATAGGCAACTTTTTGTTGGGGCCTATCAGCTATCATCTAACCTTCCTCACTCCCGAAGAACAGTAATTGCATTAGTCTAATAAAATTCTCTCCGATTTCCTTCCTTTTATATTTTAGGACAGCAACACAATGGAAAGACCCTTCTCCTTCTTGCCAAACAAATCTTCCAAGGTATTTTTCTCCTAAACGTCCATTCAATACCATATCACGCTAGGATACTAAAATGAGCAGAAAACTATGGTCCTAGTTCTGGTGAATATGGATAGAATCACCCATCCACGACTTAAGGAGTGAAACTTGCTTTTCAAGTTTCATTGCAAGTATTTTCTGGTAAACTTCAGCAAAAAGCGTTTGCTATACAGGTGGGAGAAAAACACATAAAGCTAGGAAAAGAAAAAAACAAAGTATATAAAAAAAATCTCTCAATAGACAAGTCTAAACTGAAGTTCAAGACTTTCAGGAACCACTTCTGGAATATCAAGTTTATATATTGCATTTAGCTAGCTTCATTGATACTTTTAATACTACAGGTCATGAAGTTACTATTTTAATATTGATCAACTGAAGTTCCAATAGCTCAAAAAAAATCGTTTAACCTTACCAAACTAGTAATGCTTTGGCCTATCTTCACCCTGTTTAGCACTCATGAAGGACACAGTCTCAATTATAAGGGCTTAATATTAGCAATCTATTAGAACATACTTTCTTCATTTTAGATTCAACTACTAAGCAGCAACCCAGTGAATTTCTCTTGACACTCTTCTATAAGCATATCTGCAACACAATGTTGGCTATAATGAAGTCTCTCATATCCTGTTAAAAAGAGATAGAGACTTAAGTAATGCAAATACATTAGCGAAACGTTCTGCTAGACAGTGAGCCCAATTTGTCTATAAAATACACTCAAAGTATTTCATCCCTTGATGCATTTCCCCTAGATTTCCTATTTTGAATCCCTAACTAATATCTGAAATATGTCTGCTATACTATTAAAATGTATTTTGCATTACTCTCTGTAATTAATACTACTTAGCTTTTGTACTATTAGGAAAATTGGCAATAAAAGAAAAATAGATTTCCAAAGAAAAAGCTTTCATGCATCATGCCATATCCAAGCAATAACATCTCTAAACAGATGTTTGAATTAGTATTTGGGAACAGAGAGAGCGATGTCAAAACAGTCTCAACTAACATGCTTTGTATTACGTTTCGCAAGAACAACGAGGTTTTAGAAGGAGGGGAATACTGTTTATTCTTTCCCATTTAGCTCAGATATTCACTAGCGTGACTTAGAAGATCCCCAGCACGCAGCATTTCATCGAGTCCTTGGGATGTTATTTCTTCAAGCTTGTTCTCAGAAATCCCTTCCGGTGCTTAGTGTCGGGCTTTCGCTGCCTCACCATTTCACGAACAGGAGTCACCGTCATGAGGAAGCGCTAGCTATGCCGAAGATTTCACAACTGAGCTTTCCTACGCCTTGTGCGAACAGAGCCTGGGGACGAGGCGGGGGCCCTGCCGCCACCCTGCACGATCGCGACCACAGGGTTCACACCACAGCTCCCACGACGCCGGCCGCTCCGCTCCGCGCCTGCCCCAGCAGGCTTCGCCTTCGGGGTAAACCCGCGCCGAGCAGCCGCTCCGCTCCGCTCCCGGCCCTGGCAGCGGCGGCCGCGCACTGCTCTCCCCGCCGCCGCCCCGAGCCAGGCCCGCCCTCGCCGAGCGGCGCCCCGGCCCCGGCCCCGCGCACCACACGCCCGGCCCGGCCCGGCCCGGCCCGCTCCGCTCCGCTCCGCTCCCGCCGCCCTCCCGCACTCACCGGGGCCGGGGCGGGAGGCGGCTCCCAACGGATTTACCCGTCACTGCTCCATGCCCGGCCGGCCGCGCGCCGCCCGCACACCGCCGCCGCCGCCTCACGTGACGCGCCCGGTCAGCTGACGCCGCCGCAGCGCCCGTCACGAGGCAGCGGAGCGCGGGGCGGGCGCAGGCGCGGCCCGGCCCGGCTCGCTGGGGGCCCTCGCGGCGGGCTGAGCCGCGGGTTCGAGACCGCGGTCGGCCGCCCCGGCCCGGCGTGCGGCGAGGCCGCAGCAGCGGTGTCACGGGCACGATCGGCCTCCGCGGGAGCGGAGCGGAGCTGCCGCAGCGCCCGGGGCCCGGCCCCGGCGGGGTCCGGCCGCCCTGCACCAGGGCCCTTCCTGCCTGGTGGGCACCGGCCACCTCAGCACGGGCTGGCCTAGGGCCTAGCAGGGAGCGGGGTGCAAAGAGGTTGACGTTTCCTGGCTGAAAATGCGCTCCTGAAGCTTAACGTTACTTTTTTTCACCGCAGCTGGTTTCCGTCCAGCGGTTCCCCGAAAAGTCACACGGCCCCGCCGGCGGCGAGCAGCCGGCGCTTTGGCCGCTGGCTGGGGTTTGCCCTCTGCGGTGCGTAGGCCCCGCTCGGTGCTGCCAGGCCCGGAGCCGCACGGGTGAGAGGCGGCCGGGGCCGCCGCTGCAGCCGCCCGCAGCCTGCTGGTAAATCCGGGCTGGCGCAGAGAGTCTGCGGGAAGACCGCATGTGGATCAGAGTGGCCTTGCCCGCTCGGAGGAAGCTGATCATGTTAGAAAGGCTTCATATGGTTTTGCCCTTAGGACAGAGAAGGATATTCAGGTTTGAAAACGTGTGTGCGTGCATGCTTGCTACGGTTGGCTAGTTTTCGCAGCTCAGGTCTAGGAAAACACACATCCTTGGAAAGTGTAATGATAATTCAGAGATCTCACTCTCAGTATATGTGTGCTTAAGTGTTTTCTTGCCACTGATCTGCAGTGAAAGACTTTGGAAGAAAGACAGTATGCATGCAGATGAAGAGCAGGAAAAGAGGGATGTAGAAAGAGGCTTTACTGAAGTTTTACTTTGGCACTAAGACCCATTTTTCTTGCCTTGTACTATAACTGCTAAGTGAAAACTAGATGAAATTGTTCAAGTTGTAAATTGCTCTGCTGCTAGGAAAGCCTTTTGTTGTGTGAAACTGCCCATCATCTTATTTCACATTATTATGTGGAGAAAGCAGGAACCTTATACAAAACCCAAACCGAGGGGTTTGGTTTCCTATTTTTCTTCTATTTTTCTTCAGGTAGGCACTGATTAGGGCCATCTCATAGCTGGAGGTGAGGCAGGGAGCTGCCTTCCACTGGCAGCCCAGAGGAGGCACAGATGTGATGGCACATATCAAAAAGGTGACTTCCCAAAGTCCCAGCCCAGCAAGGTACATCGCTTCATGTCTCCGGGAGCAACTCCAGTCCTCTAGTCCAGTGGTTTTCATCGCCTTAAATATTTATAGATCTAGCTGCTCCAAGCTTTGTTTAGTCAAGTTCAAAGTATGTATATTGTCAGACATGTCCCAGTGTGGCAAGTCAGTCTTTTTTTAACCCTTTAGCCATTTGTGTTGCTCTTCAGTCACCAGAGCAATCACCAATCTTTTAAAGATGTTCCCATTACTGAACTGCCCACAGCCATTTATAATATTCTAGACATACTCCTACTGGTATGGTTTTTTTAGACAGACGTTCTTTGTATCACTATAAAAAAAGTATATTCGAAGATAACGCAGAAAAATAAAGTTACCGAAATTAAAAGTGGGCAAACATTTTTAAATACTTGCATTACAAATTCCAGCAAGGATCGTTTGTTAATGGCTGAATTGTTAACATTCAGTCAGTTTTCTGTGGAAATTCATATGAAACTTATCAACAGGCACATTTCCTCATTATTACTGTTAGCTGTTTCTTGAAAATGTAGCACTATATGGCATATTATCAACACTAAGCTACAAATGCAAGTCATTCTCTATGTTATTTATGGAACAAGATAAGATTTTTTTAGCGATCCATAGCTCCAAGCTATTAGATGGAAACTTGGCATTAAACTCTATAAATAAACATAGCAGTTAGCAAATGCTACTGTAAAGCGAGTATTAACAGAGGAATACCAAGCATTTCTAACCTGCGTGACGACAACATGCTTGTAAAACTGCAGGAGGGGACTCTGAGGACAAGGACCTACGACCTGCCAATTCAAGTCCACCTGCTACTGTGGTTGTTTTTATAATGATAACTGTGATTTGGTTAATTAAGATCAAAGATGTACAAAGCAGGCCGGTAGGCAATCTGTAGCTCTTCACTAGAAAACAAACAAGGGAAAAAACAATTAGCACAAATGGAATAGGCAAGATATTAGCCCCCTCAGAATAAAAACACAGTATCAGTAAGCTATAACAAGGTCTTTAAGCAACCTGTCAGTGAGAAACCCAGGCCAGACTCATACTAACTGTAAATGATATCATGGAAAAGGCTATAAAGAAATGTTATTTAAAACCAGAGCTACTATGATCTACGTGGGTATATAATAGATTAAACAGATATATTCACTAATATTTTTATAAACATACTTACCTGTGACATCATGGTATTTGGTCTGACAGGGCTATTTTTATGAAGACCCAGCAGCCTGAAAGAAATAGCATATACTTTTTTATTCTACTGAGAAATGCATTCACTGAAGTTTCATTTGGAGAGTGGGGAACTGTAGTGGGTCTTTTTGAACTTGATTTTTTTCTGTTGTATTTTTTGAAAAATAATTATCTGTGTAAGTCATCAAATAGAAATCTAATTCAACAACTCACATTTATGTCAAAGATGACCTTGGATCAGCTCTCCATACATTCAGCTTTAGGACTGTATTCAGCTTTGAATATCTGAATAGCTAATTTTTGTTTAGCAAAATACTTATGCACAAGCTAAATGCAGTTTGACTTGAGTGTGCACAGAGGTATTTGCAGATAAAAATACTGGGCCCTTACAATCAGGAAAACTTACCTAGAAGTTAAGCAACAGGCAGCAGAAATAACCGTGGCTGGGTTGCCCCTGGTTTCACCCACTGCAGAAAGTGATAGCTCTTTTAGATCTGGAGCGTGAAAATAAGAACGCATGAGACGGGTCATGGAAGTAGCTGCTGCATTTCAAAAATCCTAGCGATGAAAGTGATGCTACCCAGGACTGGAAACTGCTGCAGCAAGAATAATCCCACAGTGCTCATATGACCCAAAGCATGTGTCCTGCACCAGGCGGCGATGGGGAGTCCCCAGCCGCCAGTGCTCTTGTTGGTAAATCCATGCCTGCTGCCCAGGAGCGTCGGCCAAAAAGCCCGTTCCAGGCTGATGTCAGAAGCCATTCAAGGACTCTGTCCCATGGAAGCCCTGCCACTTGTTTAGCAAGCTGTCATTTCCATTCCGTATCCCCTCATGGTGATGAATTTTTCCACATTAAAAGTGGTGAAAGGATTTTAGCTTGTCCTTCTACTGCAATGACTCTTGACGTCTTCAAGCATTTTCTTAGGGAAATGCAGATTTTTTTTGAATTGTGGAAATACAGATTTTATTTGAACTATGAGTATTCCCCTCATTCTCTTTCTGTTTATTAGTTTTGATTTGTCACCACCTTTTCTTTTCTGTAGTGATCTGTGCAGAGCTATATTTTCTTCTATGATATATGGATGACATACACAATGGCAATTGGCAGAGATGGTGAAGATTTCCCATGCTTTCTGATATTCTCTGAGGCACGTTCCTCACAAATTATACAGATAACTTCCTGAAGACAATGGGACTATTACCATCAGTTTTAGTAAGATGAGAATTTTACTTTTAAAAAGTAAAGTCTTTTTAATGAGTCAGTAGGATTTTTTTATTCTGGTGATAGAGATGCTAAAATAAAGATTCTTTGAAGCTTGCAGGAGTAAAGGCCTAAAAGTTGAAAGTTATGTTTTCTAAAACCTGAGTGACTATCTGTAGATCTAAAGTAGTTCAAAAGATGAAAAAGAATAATACTGCAATATGTATAGCACAATATTCAGTTACACAAGATTCAAATATCTCAAAAATCGCAAGTACAACGGGGTAAGATGATGCTGGTATGTGTAACATAGTGGAAACACCAGTATAAGACCTGAGCCTCCATCCTCTATCAGTTTTGCTGACAGGAGAATGAGAGAGACAATGTTATTTTGCCAAAAACACTCAAAGCATTTTGAGATGAAAAGGGTGATGCTCGGTTCTCTGTTTTCTTTGCCCCTCTCTAGACTACAAAATGTGGAGGAGAAATAAGCTGATATTACTCTGTTAGTTCCTTTTATTTTTCCTGAAGGTGGTGATACAACTTTTGAATGCATTTTAATAACAGATACCCATCAAAGCACATTGCATTTTAATCTTTCTTGATGTTGTCTGGGAGACACAAGCCTTAAGATTAAAATTTAAATCTTTGAAAAAATACATTTGCAAACTGGAACAGAAATGGTATATTTTCTCCAGTCAAGCTTTTTGATGGAAAGGAGACAGATTTTCTTCTCTGTTTTAAAACTGCCTCCCTGGCTTTCAACTTCAGATCAAGGACTTGAGGAAAGAAATTATTCTGAATTTGCAAAAAAATCCTAAATTTCCATCATCTTTAGTTTCTGATCTTTTGAAGTCACTCTGTATATAGATATGTATGTATGTATGTATATGTATATTTATGCATATATGCATTTAATTATTTTATACTATGTGGGCAGTGTCTTCAGGACAGGTGCAGAAACACTTAAAGCAGCATACTTAAAAGCCTTTGGGCAGGACATATTGTGATGAACTTTGAGATCTATGTCCAAGGCCATGTCCCATATCCAGAAGAGGGAGACTGTGAAGACCATTTTCGCATCTCAAGCAAGCGTGCCACCCAGACAGCAGCAAGCAGTGCCTAGCTGTGTTTAGGGCAGGGCAGAGTCCCTCGAGTACACTACTGATCCAGGACACGGAGCTGAAATATTTGGGAGTACAGCTGATTTATGGAGCGGGCACTAGGAAGCTCAGCGCTGTCATGAATCTACGTTTCAGAGCCTCTGCTGGTACAGCTAAGCTGACGAGGGCTTATTATGCCACCACAGTGCCAGGCCTGGATTTACCAGAAGGGATTGGCAAGGCTGCAGCCTCGTACTGTTGGCAATGCCCAGGGTGTGTCACACATTTCAGCCACGAAGCTACGCAGCGCTTCTGTCTGCACATGTGCTGCACCAAGCTTTGTGTTAGTCCCTTTCTTGAATAACGTTAAATCAGATGATGTGCTCTTTGGCTGGCATAGCTGCGTTTACAGCAGTTCGGCTGACCTGGCTACGCCAGCAGAACTTGGCAGGGTGCACCCTGTTTCAGGCAGTTACACGTTTGTCCAGCAGAAGAAATCTAGGAGCCCGGGGGAGGTCTGTCAGCAGAACGGCTGGATGCCTTGGGGCTTGTATGAGCAGCCAGGAGTGAGCTCTGTGGACACCAGTGATGATAGATGTTGATTCACTGTAATTAAATGCCTGAACCCCACTGGGGATCTTTCTTGGTTTTGATGGTCATGTCATTCTGATTATTTTTTCTTTTTTTCTGCTTTTAATATTACTAAATAAAGAGTCAGTTTAGGTAGTTTGAGTATCATAGAGTAGTGTTTTAATGAATTATGTCTGTATAGTGTGAAAGATGGAAGCAATATGTAATCACAATAGGAACAGCAATCATGGATTGGCAACTTATATTTTATGAAATATTTTAAAGATGTAAGTCACAATAAAGTATTGATTGTTATTATAATCTGGCGTCCAGCTCTGTAAGCACTCATTTAACTAAGTAGACCATATCTTGCGCCTTTTTAGATGCTACTTTTAGACACAGAAATTGCTGATAATGCAGGTTACTACATGAGTGTTCTGACAGGAAAAACAGAAAGTCCATCCCATTTCCATATAACCAGCCAAGAGAATTTTCCTCTCATTCAAACCCTTTGGTTATAATCCTGGCCAAATTCATTTCCCGCCACAGCATTATACCAGAAACATTATTAGGGCATAGCGTGGTAAGAAACTATGTGGCAGCGATGCCAGCTTACAATGTCATTGTCTCCCTTCTTTGTCCTTGACTGCCCTGCATTGTCTCCCTGGCTGTCCAGTGCTGTGCTAGCACAAGCGTTCTGTGGTCACGCAGTGCACTGGATTGCCGGATTGGGGAACTCACGTGGCTGAAAAGCAGCCCTTTTTTTGCCCAGATATTTTTCAGCTGAATCAGTTCCTTAACCTGGTTTATGGAGTGGCTGCATAAATGTTTGTGCCAGCACTTGGAAGGGCAGAGCTGGGGTGAGAATGAGAAACTCATACGGTACAAAAACAATGAAGTGTTAAGTTGGTTTATGCAGTACTTTCAGTACATTTACTGAATGGATAATCGTGACCTCACACAAATAAAATTGTATATGTGCTTTATTCTTTATGGCATTTAAGCCACTGAAATCAGTAAAATAGGTGATTAAGTGCTAACTACCACAAAAAGTTCTTTCACCTACAAAACTCATACAAATTATATAATGCTTTTATCTTTACTTAAAATTTCTGATAGAGGGCAATGTTAGCACAACTCATCTTGTGATTCCTGCATCTGTCCTCTTGTTTCTCCCAGTCTATAAATGATGGTATGTTTGGACTCTTTACAGTGCAGGAAAGCTAATACATCTGTCTAGCTTCCTAAAGTCTATTTTTGCCCAGCATATCTCCAAGGCAACTACACTGACAGTGTGATACTTATATATCACTGCCTCTTTATTTTTTATTTGCCAAAAGGGCAGTGATTTATCTCTAGGTGATTTTAGACAGTTAGGCTTACTCCCCAAGTGATACTGAGTAGTCTTCCCCCTCTTCTCACAGCTCAAAAAGCTTTATCTGCCAGTGGGCAGATGAACTAAACAAATGCTAAAATCCAGATAGTGGGCTGAAATGCTCCATGTGGGCAATACAGTGAGAACAAGCAAAATCAGTTAAAAGCAGCCAAAGCCTCTATCCAAAGCACAGCTAAATCTTCAGCAGGCTTGCTGACCTGTGGCTTTTTTTGTTCATCTTTGTATTATTCAGGATTTCTGTGTCCTGTTCAGTAAGAGAAGCAACCTGCAGGAAAAGTCTGAGGAAGGGCTGGTCTCAGGCTGAGATGGTAGTGCAAGTGGTATCTTCTGTGAAAAATTATTGAGAACCACTTTTATCTAATGTTTCTTGAGCTTGGAACTGATGTTTCCAGCCGTAGTAAAAGCAGGAAGTGTCAAAATTTTGAGGAGTTTTATGCCAGATTCCTGTGGTCACCAAAGATCTACTTATTTTCTCTATCTCACAACTGCTTTCTCAGAGGAGGTTTTTGTTTTTCGGTTTGCCTGTCAGCAGGAGGGAGAGTTTAGGAGTGTTATTCACCAAAACAGAAAGGCTCCAGTTGTTCAGACTTGGGGAAGCTGCAGGTGAAGGTGGCAGTCATTATATTGCCCATCAATGAAAGTGCAGAAGAAGCCCAGTCTTTAAGCTGCTGTTCAAGTGAAAATGCTGCTTGGTCTAATGTCTCGTTTTAAGTACTCACATGGTCTGTGTCAGTACATTCAAATATTGGGAGTTTTCTCGTGGCTGTTGTGGTGGCTGTAACTCTTCCTTTGGATAAGGTTAGGATCCCAAGTATACTCTGAAATGAACATTAGCTAAGTCTTAGTTTTTCTATTACAGGAATGCCCTGAGGCATGGAGAAATCATGATTCCCAGTGTGCAGAGCATCCACAGCTCCCATTAATTTCATTTGGGAATACGAATGCTTAACATTCATGAAAATCTGGCCCTCAGTGATGTGCCTGAGGAGCTTTTAACTGTGAGCCAGTGACAGGAATGCGAATAAAAATCTAGAGGTCTAGTACCATGTCTGTGGTCATAACTCATAGGCTTTCCCACCTTCTTTTCAGGGTACCAATCAGAACCACAGTCAGCATATCAACCGAATATTCATTTTTTTATGCTACACAGAAATACAGTGTTTTAGCTGAAATTTCTCTTTTGGGACGCTAATTATTCTAAGCATGTTAATGAGTGGTTAAATGTCTGTTACAGTTAAAAAATAGTTAAGAAAGTGTAATGTCAGAACACTACCTTAAAAATTGTCCTCCTTAAAAATTCAGGATGCTTTCCTGAATTTTGCTAATGTGTTAGCAAGGCATGGTCCTGGGGGTGCAGTGTGATAGGACTTGCTTATTTAATCCTCCCTGGAATTTCCAGCAAGGCCACAAAGACTCTAAGCCAGCTAGTGAGTCTTCGCGTGGTGGGAAAGGGCAGAAGAAAACCAGCATTCTGCTCAGCGGGGCAGCCTTGCTCTCCCTTTCCTCAGTAGCTGGCCGTAGCTGGTTGTAAGCATAGTAGAAACCCAACCCCTCGTGCTAAGAAAGCGCCCCAAGCTCTTTGGAGGAACGGTATGCTTCAGCCTGAAGCCCTCGTCTCCTGGGGTGGTCCGGCTCTGAACTGCCCTGCTCAGAGCTGCTTACCACCTACAGAGGTGTCCAAGGAGCCAGGACTGGCACCCTGGGTCCACACAGCATATCAGCTTGCTTTGCCATGGCAGTTTGTTTCTGATAGAAGTTAATTATTTATAGTTCTGTGGCAAAGTGATTCTAATACCTCTGTGAAGAATGCACCACTGAATAAAATGTCACCAGGCTTGGCGGAAAGAGTAGGGTGTGTTTCTGTGTCTCATTGCTCTGAACTACAATACTAATGTGCAAACTGCAGCACTGTCAGCTTCAACAGCCTCAAAATAAATAATTCAAAAAAACTGGTGATTGCGTTTTAAGGAAATTTGCTTCTTTCTAAAGCTCCTAACAATTCTTACCTTCAGTTTTTTCTCTATAGCTCATGGAGCTATGGAGAACGTGTAGATGTCTTCACTGCAGGAACTAGGTGGAAGAAAACAAGTAATATCACAAGGTCTCACAGTAACTTGGCAAGTGTTGCAAAACTGCAGCTGGCTTACGTTTGTGGAGAAACCTTTTGCCTTTATAACTTGGACATCCCATTGGCCTTAATGTCACATTGCCAACCCAATATTTTATCCGGACTTTGTGATCTGATAAGACCTCTTGTTTGCAGGGAAACTAGGATATCTGGTGAAATCTAGTACTTGGTAAGTCCTTTGTTGCACTGATGATGTGCACAAACTGCTGGATATTTCTGCTTATATGATTATTTTTTAAATTTGTATAAAGGTAGGTTATTTTTACAGAGAGATCGTATATATATATACAAACAGAATTTTTAGAAGAGTTCCTTTCTGGAAAGGAACTGTGCAGGGCTAATTAGAGTTAATATATTATTTGAAATGAGAGTTAATATATTTCTAAGACCATAACATACCTGCAATCTAAAACATTCACCTATTTTTAAATGGGTAGTGAATAAACACTCCCTGGCAAGCATCCCCCTTTCATCTGGTCACTGGGCAATTCATTCACCAGATTTGACACTTTTGGATTTTCACTTTAAAGTTATTCATAAATTTGTACAAGAAGCAAAATGTATGGGTGAGAGAGAAACTGCTTAAAAAGAACAATGCTATCACTAAAGCTATTACAAAGTCCTACTATTTTTCTTAAGACAAATATACATGATGCAGGAGCTGCTAATGCTGGATTAGCCCCATGGCTCATGTAATCCCATGTCTTTCCCCTGGCAGTAGCCAGCAGAGGAAGGGTAAGAAACATCCTAATCCTGATTAACTAAAGATTGATGTAAACCCTGATAGCTTTTTAAATTTCAAACTATTGCAACTCCAAATATCCATGTTGATATTCAGGCTCTTACTAACCCTTTAAAAGTTTTTGCTATCAGTAACATCTTATAGGAATGAGTCCCACAGCTCAGCTATACATCATGAGAAATAACCTTACTTTACACAGTTCTTAATGTGCCACATTTCAATTTCTTCAATTGTCCGTTTGTTCTTGCATCATGAGAGATAATGGAAGTGAAGTTCATGAAGTTCAACAAAGGCAAGTGCAGGGTCTTGCACCTAGGGAGGAACAGCCCCGTACGCGAGTACAGGCTGGGTGCTGACCTGCTGGAAAGCAGCTCTGCCGAGAGGGACCTGGGAGTGCTGGTAGACAAGTTAAGCATGAGCCAGCAGTGTGGCCTTGTGGCCAAGAAGGCCAATGGGATCCTGGGGTGCATGAGGCAGAGTGTTGCCAGCAGGTGGAGGGAGGTGATCCTCCCCTTCTGCTCAGCCCTGGTGAGGCCTCACCTGGAGTACTGTGTCCAGGGCTGGGCTCCCCAGTACAAGAGAGACACAGAGCTACTGGAGAGAGTCCAGCGGAGGGCTACAAAGATGATGAGGGGACTGGAGCACCTCTCCTATGAAGAAAGGCTGCGAGAGCTGGGCCTGTTCAGCCTGGAGAAGAGAAGACTGAGAGGGGATCTCATCAATGTATATAAGTATGTGAAGGGAGGGTGTTAAGAAGACAGGGCCAGACTGTTCCCTGTGGTGCCCAGTGACAGGACGAGAGGCAACAGGCACAAACTGAAACACAGGCAGTTCCATCTGAACATGAGGAAAAACTTCTTCACTGTGAGGGTGACTGAGCCCTGGCACAGGTTGCCCAGAGAGGTTGTGGAGTCTCCTTCCTTGGAAATATTCAAAAGCCATCTGAACAAAAACCTGGGCAATGTGCTCTAGGTGACCCTGCTTGAGCAGGGAGGTTGGACTAGATGATCTCCAGAGGTCCCCTCCAACCTCAACCGTTCTGTGATTCTGTGAAGTCCATAGTCTGCCTTTTCCATATTGTCATTATTTGATGCATTTCTGTTACTCATGTCTCTGTGTTTAAGCAGGCTCTTCCATCTCTGGGTTTATCCACACAGGAAGCAAACTGTTGTCAAGAAAGCGAGAGGGTGAATTCAAAGTGCAATACTATTTTGCACAAACTCTGTGTGTGAGCACACTTCTTTTAAAAATTTATTCCAATGTACTTCTAGTGTACACAGCCAGCTTATTTACAGAAAGCCAGGGAAGCAGAGTGCGAAAGTCCCGTCGTACGCCACAGCACAGTGCTGGTTGGGTTACTGATAGCTCAGCTCTTTTCCCACCATGCCTGACTGTGGGGTGCAGCTCTGCCCTTGTGAAACCGCTCGGCGACAGTGTCTGTGCAGGGCAGCGAGAGCTGGTGTGAGACACATACTGCAGCGCTTTCTCCGTGCAGACAGCCTCCCCAGGAGGTTTTCGATGACATCTTCTGAAGGCTCCTCTAAGCCACTCTTGCTCTGCTTTTATTGAAACAGGTTTAAATGCTATTATCGAGTGCATAGGGAAGGCTGGGAACAATGCAAAAGGAGGGGCAGAGAAGGCAGTGCAAAGATTATTGGCTTGCAACTGCACAAATTGTAGGTCATATGGAAGAGCAGGTTTTAAGTGATCAAAAGAGGAGAGGGGAGTGGGCCAGCTGTGTCAAATTGCTATGACAAAACATAGAGGAAAGAAAAGGACATGGCACAAAGAAGGCAGGACAGCAGAGTCCCTGTATTTGTTATCTCTGTATTTGCTGTACAGCTACAAACTCTGTGGCTTCCTGATTGAAGGAGAATTGGATCATATAGGCAAGTCTGGAAGGAAGCTAGGTGTAATTCCTTAGCAGTTGAAGCAATAGTAGTTCCCAGGTGGGACTGTCTGCAGAGCTGTCAGTTTTACTTATTTTTTTCCTTTACAGACTGTCCAAACATTTTATCTGAGTGAGTGATGTGGAAACCATTTATTTTGTAAGGACTTTCCCCTTAAAGGCAAGCTCACAGCGTAAAAGGTCTCCCAGGCTCTGCTGCAGGCTGGCAGCAGTTTCTGACTGACAGCCAAAAATATGTTCTTGCAGCAGTGTTTCCATACTGATGGCACTACAACAGAGGCAGCTCAGCTAGAGATAGAGTCGAGAAAAACACGTTTGCCAGAATCTACAATTCTGGCTGCATGGACTTCAAGGTAGCTGTCATTGTGGCTGTTTTATTTGTCTTTGCCTAAGGCAGCAACAGGAATTATGTTCATATTGCACATAAAAATCATCCTAGTAAAAATGTCCTAGGTCTTTATCCTCTCATGTTATCTTACCCAAGAATTATCCTCATCACTTTGAAAAGCTGAGATTTCTCTGAGCACAGTAAAAGGCCTACATAGCATTAGGTGCTGGAGAGGTGACAGATTATGCTATAGTTAAATGTTTTGAAGAGTGGGAAGGAGAAGAGAAAACCCCTGAAATTTCCACTGCTTCAGTCTTGCTTTATCAAGCTGGGGAGGGAAAATTAATGCTAGAGATTTAGCTCCCTTTTGAGCTGGGGCCAAGAAGAGGTTTCAGATGACCTGTGCAAGCAGAGCAACGTTTCAGAGCAGCCCATGCCTGGAAGGACATGCTATTCTACCTAGCTGATTCCTAAAATATAATCTGCAGCCACCGGCTGACAGGCAGGAGCCTCATGCATGTACAGTGCTTTCCTCTGCCGGTTGACCTAGTTGTTCCTGCGGAGAGTCGCACACAATAACAAGTCTGTTAAGTGACTGCAGATTTCTTTACACAAACATGCAAGCAAGAAATTAAAGAAATGTTGATAAGCTTTTAGAGGCACACAGGCCTGGTTTTTTTTTTGGGGGGGGGGAGGGGGGGTTGTATGGTTTGTCCTCTCTGTGAACCCAGTTGAGATGGGAAGCTGCTGCAAGCTTCGGCCACCGGCAGCTCACCGGCTGCTCAGGGCTTGCCAGAGCCAGCAGAAGACCCGGCCCCTGAGGTGAGTCCTGCTCTCATGTCACATCCTCCAGCGCCCAGGGATCGTTTGGTCTGTTGTGCTTGTGTCTTAGGCTGAAAGATAAAAGGAAAGACTGAACCCTTCTGCATTATGCCATCCTCTAGCCAAAGGCATCACAGTGTTTCTCTAAGGTAAGCAGCAGCAGTCAGGGCTGCGCACCTGGCTGCCAGTGATTTCTGTATCGCTGGACATTAAAGATACTTTGAGATACCTTACAGGGACCTGAGTTTCAGAGGAGAGATACCTAGCAGTTTCTGAGCTGTTGCACTTTCTAGGAGTTCATAGTCCTTAAGGGATCGGCTATCAACTTGCAAGCGCTTGTCCAAATCTTTTTCCCTTCCAAAAGTGCACAAATGTAAAAATTGTCCTGTGCTTGCAAATACAGCATTTTTTAGCCATATCTGTTTCAGAAGCATGTTATTTTGGGATGATATTTGAAAAATAGTCTCAGACAGTCTTTTTAGTAATAATACTTTCTTTTCAGCATGAGGTATGGTCCACCAAGCAGAGCAGCTGGCAGTAACTTTGGGTGCTGTTGAGGGAAACCGCTGCCCTCAGAAGTGAGGTTTGCTCCTGGAAGAAGGCCTGCTTGCAGCCTGCAGCATGGACATGCAGAGCCTTGTTTTAGGATCTCTTTTGAAAGGTTCTTTGTGAACACTTTAAGTAATGGAGACAGGAGTTAGGCTGCACAGGGTGAGAAGACAGCTCTTTGCTCTACAGTCTTACTACCTGAAGAGCCAGGCACGTCGCTTTGTGGTTTGCCGCCCTGACCTTTTTCTTATTGATATTGAAGAATATTTGTATCAGGATATATGTTATGTAAAATATATCTTTATGGGGTGGGAAGTGAACCATCATCGTATTTTATTTTATTAAAAAGAAGGCCAATAAAGATCTCTTTTTAGGTTACCTATATCTATGAGGTGAACACTATGTACTTCCTGTGGGATCGGGGTAGAAGGTTATAAGGCATGGATGACATTCAGGTCCATAATGCTTTGGATGTATAACTGTGATAAGCCTGAGGCAAATAAAGCTGATTTGCGTATAAACTGTTGTCGTAATGAAAAGGCAGATGAAGGAAGGCAGATCTTGCTCTATTGCAGCTACATTTTTCAGGATGCTAAAGAGTGATCACAGACTCCTTCTGCAATTTTTTTTTTTTTTGAGAAATAAATGCTCCAGAAACCATTCTTTCCATAAAAGATGCCAGTACAGATGAAGCATTGGAAAGAGTCTCCTCGCCACCAGAGCAACAAAGCACCAAGGCAAACCTGCTTTTCCCTTGTAACATATCACACTGCACAAACGTTAACGGGCCACCGGCGCCGGAGCCAAGCTTTCGGGAGCAGCTCCAGCTGCTGCAGGTGTTGCCATGGCAGTGCCTCCGCCAGCTTTGAAGTGAAGTCTCTCTTCCGTGGCTGCTGCTCGACGCCTGGGGCCTCGGCGCAGCCCCGCAGACCTGCTTTTCTACACAACTAGTTATTATGCTCTTGGGCCCGTGCAGCGTCATTGCACAAGCACAGCGCAGGCTGGAGCGCTCCATGACAGTGCTGTCAACTGAAGGTCTCTGCACGCTGTCCTGAGTGTGTTTGCGGAGAACTGCAGCGTTTTCTATTTTTCCCACTTTGTGATAAACGACCGTAGGAATATTAATAGTCTTTTCCAAGAACTCTAACACAACTGTTTGGTGAAAACTTTAAGATCCTGGGGTACAATGATTAGGAACAGGAGAGGGCTAGGATTTTTTTTCTTTAGCTTTTAATCATATACAAAATATCAAAAAATGTTCCTCAAGTATTATGCAACAGAAGTGTCAGAGAAGTGTGGAGAAGAGCAGAGAAGAAAATATCATGCAAACTCAGCCTGTCCTCCAGCTTTTGCCACAGCCTTTGCGTGGATTTAAACATCTGCAAGCTCTGCTCTCAGCATGTCACGCTGCCCTGAAGTTTCTGCCAGTTTTAAATATTAGTGACTAATCAGTAGTCAGTTGGATCTGGGCGGATAACATGCACTGCATCCGCTGTCGAAGGCAGTTGCAGGGACGGAACCGAAACCCGCGGAAGGACGAGCGCTGCAACGGCAGGAGAGGCTGGCGCTGCCGAGCTGCTGCTCTCCGGCAGGGCGCAGTGCTGCGGATCTGCGCTCGCCGTTGCCCTGCCGTAGCTCCGCCGCTTGCCGAAAAGCGTACTGCCCTGCGTAAAAGAAAATCATAGAGCACAGTGAAATAGTAACTCACACCAGAAATGTTACAATATTTCATGGAATTTTCGAAAAGGGCGCTCATTATAATATGTTGTGAATATAGACATCTTGTTTTCCTGGAGATATGTGTTAACACATTGCAAAAAGTTTGTAGCTTACTGTATTTTTTTATTCGCACAGTTTATTCATAGACCAGGCCTTTTTATACTGTAGTCCTCTTCAGTACAGGATTTACATAGAGGGTATTTACTCTGCACCTATGGTAATGGAGAAGGCACTGTTTTACAGATGGAGGCAACTGAAAGGTTTAGGTTTCTTCCTAAAAGTTGGGTAGTTGCATTACAGATAAGAAGAACACTTGTATTGCCCGTATGCACGTAGTCACGATATCACCGAAGAAGGCAGGCTGCAAGAGTATGGCCCTAAGCGTGGAGCAGAAGCTCCTTTACCTCACTTTCTGCAGTGCATAAAAAAAGTCTGGTCATGATAAAACGTTCTTTGTGACAAATTACATTTTAAGCATAATTAACATTCAAGGTACAAATCTGGAAATGATTCCAAGAAGGCTTTCTATTCTAGGATTGTTTTAATCAATTCTTGTGCATCACCTGTAATCATTATATCCTCAGTATTGGTCTTGTATATATGTGAAATTTGGATTGCCCTGTTGTGAACCAAAGCCGTATTTTAACACAGTGTAGATGCTCACGGTAATGTGATTTCCAGATTTTTACACTCATTATCACATTGGTACTGACTGTGGATATTTTTTCTACATTAATCACTTCAGAAAACAGGTAATATGTGATCTGACTTATTAAAATGAGTTAGTGCTCCACGATCTGTTCGTAATCTAATGACTTGCAAAGTAAGAAAAAGTAAGACAATCAAGAACCACACACCAGTTGAAGTATATCTTCAACTTATACATCTACTGTGTTTGCAGTTGTTATGACAAGTTTAACTGTTTTGTGGCCTTTTCAGCCAAATCCTATTTGAATGATGATGATAGTAAACTTAATGAATTTGAAGCAGCTATAAAATCCCTCTGTTGAATTTGGGAAGATGGGATCACCTATCCTTACGTGCAATTTTTTGAAAACCTGTCTCCTTCTGTGGAAGCACGAGTATTCCCACTAACTCCATCTTCAGACTTGTGTGGTAGCTATTTTTCACTCAGTGAGCTAACTTTCACCTAACTGAGTGAACTTCACAGAGTTTTAATAGACTACTCTTTATATTTAGGACTTCTTAACCTAAGTCATTGCCAAAGAGGAATTTAAATT
Source organism: Struthio camelus (assembly GCF_040807025.1). NCBI lineage: Eukaryota > Metazoa > Chordata > Aves > Struthioniformes > Struthionidae > Struthio > Struthio camelus. The sequence goes on from NC_090943.1 coordinate 145,387,424, forward strand.
TCTCCGGTTTCCATTCCAACTCTACTTTCAGGGTCCCTCTTATCTTTTCAAGCCTCCCAAGATACATAAAATACATTGCTGTTTTTTGAAACTAAAGTTTACTTCTGTGCAAAGAGATCGTCTTGGTGATGAGGGGACATGAGTGACTGATATTGAATCTAGCGCTTCATAGTTTACCTCCTGAAATACTGCATACAATTTGGTTGATTTTGTAACTACTGTAGTGGCTAGTGGTATTGTTTATTTTGTTTTTTGTTAGTTGGATCGTATTATTTTTAATGGCGTTCTGGCATGCCAAATCCTAAGCACATGCTTGGCAAGGACTATATGTAGCTTGCAGTTCCTCCTTGCACTGCTTTGCTAGTTCACTTGATGCTATGACTGCCATTTCGGTGACACTTTCAGAGCATCACTCAAGCACAGTAAAGCAGCTTTAATTACTGATACAGTTACCCTGCCAACATACAAGCTACACTGTACCATCTAGATAATTCTTCATGGATATTTCTGCTCATTTATTTACCCGCAGCAAGTTTGTTGCTTAATGTCTGTGTATCGCACTGCATACAATCTTCTCCAAATTTATTCCTCATAGGCTTAAAAGCTATCATTTGCATTGTCTTATTATGAAAACCTGGACTTCTGATTTGAGGTTTAGGTTGATTTTTGCTTTTTTATTTTTTTCCCCTCCGGGTTCTTTGGAATATCGGGATTACAATCCACCTGCAAACTCAAAATGGTTAAATAAAATTTCAGGCAGTTTTTCTGCTTAAGGGCATGATTTCAGGTTGCTCATTATAGACAGCCTTGCAGTACAAGTGGTTATCTGGCACGGGTAGGCATATAACTTGGTATTTTCACTGGAATCTCCCTTGTTTCTTCTCCATTCTGAGAGTACTGAAAACTAAACATGTCATTAGTATTCTCTGTGGTCTTTTGAAAAATATCAGCTGCATCATTATGATATAAGGAAAATTGGTGCCTCTCAAATTTGTCTAAAGCTTCTCTCCTATTAGGGAATGCAAGCTATGTGAAAATTTCATTCTTGGACTGAGTCAAAAGCAGTTGCACATGGAACTGAACATTAGTGAAAACTAATTATACCGTCCTTAGCTTCAGAGCAGTGGAAGAAAACATGAGTTATCAGAGGAGGATGAGCCAAGAGAATGACCTGGTTTTCCAAAGTTGTGCTCAGACAGAGACATAAAGCGTGACTGATGAGGTGTCTGAGGAATGCTAATGGTATCATGCAGCTGGCATCTCATGCTAAAGCAAGAAGCGGCAGTGACAGCTTGGTACTGCAATCAGAAGAAATCTACCCCCACGTTGCAGGAAGCGTAGCTGCATGCTTTTTAATCAGTTACAGTCTAAGTGATTTCTTTTCAGTGTTTTCCAAGTATTCTCTTTATTTTATACTACACTTATTTGCTCATTGAGAATGCTGTGGGAATGCATAAGTTTAATCACACATACAGGATTCTGGCAAATCGAAACACGAATCTGACCCCATAGCTTTGTACTGTCACTGTTGCACATAACCTCATCCAGACTGTGGTCGAATGAGACAATCTGTTCCACCACCAGCAGCTGTAACCATGTCTGCTCGCCTATGATTTGTGCCTTGTTTTGCATACTGCCAAAATCCTTGCTCACCTTCGCATATCCCCTAACTTCTCCCTCCTTCTCAAAAGCCGCAGGTACTTGCTGTAACACCTCTTATCCCCAGTCGCCTGCCAAATACCAGCCAGGCAAGAGGCAGCGTAGGCTGTGGCCACTTGCAAGCAACTGCTGTCCGGGCTGGCCAGCCAAACCGGCTGAACCCAGCAAGCGTTCACTGAGCTCCTGCAGCTGCCTTTACCTTCAGGGATGCTGATCTTGGTGGAAGCAACTAGTGGGGCTGCCGAAAGCATGGAAGATGAGCAAAATGTGAGTTTCATCCAGCCCCCTCCCACAAGAAGAGGGGGACTCTATCTGCTGAATCCGTTCTACTTAGAAAGAAATGGCTCCAGGACCTGCTGCAGGTGACACTTTTAACGTGAATCTCTAGAAATAAAGACTTGCTATCCTGGAGAAACTCAGAGACTTTGGAGTGCTGGGATCATATAGCTCTATCTCACCAGGGCTGAAGGGAACAAACAGTGAATATGATGAACTGCCCTTATTGCAATAACATAACTGCTATGGTTTTATCGGTAGCTATAGCCTCCCTTCAAACTGAAAAAAAGAAGCTGTCTATACCCCTTTTTTGATATTTATTGTGAGACTGAAGTTTAATAGTCAAGTATCTTCTGTCAAAAATCCTTATGGATATTGCTGGGGGAAAAGTAGGGGTGATGAATACATGCTACTGAGTTTGCAGCACGAAAAGGGAGCTTGCTGTTTCAGGCAGTCCCAGCCCAGTCATGCATAGTTTGCGGAGGTCTCTTTTATCTAGACTGAGAACCTCAAGGAAATGTTATGCTAGCCAAAAGGCTGGCAGGAGACAGGATGTTGTCTGAGTGATGGGAATATTCTTCTGATCAGAATTTAAAAACCAGACAGCTTAAAAAGACAATAACGAGACAGCGCTCTGGAATAAAGGATACCAAACACAACACTGTCTTAGCTGTGGTTCTGCAAGTGGGATTATGCATGTGAAATCTTCTTGTTGTGTTTGCCATTTTTATTCAAGGTGAACAGAATGAACACATTATATGTAGAGCAAAAAAAGGAAGCATGCTTTGAATGTCAAGATCGTCAGTTTTTCTCTCCAGACAGAGGATATGACACCCTTATGTTCACATTTCTACCTGTTACTTGGCAGAAGAGACAACCTATGGTTGCTAGTTTTCAAGATTTTAGTGTGAATATTGTGTATCTGGGTTGTTTTTAAGTGTTTATCCTGAAACACTGTACATTTTCTGAGTTTGCCCTTTCCATAATTATCACCTCTTCCTATGACTTTCAATGGGATTGAAATGAGAGTTTGCCCTTATGAAGATGGCCGCTATTTCTGTTCGTCACAAAACCCAGCTAAGTTGCTTTCAGCAAGGTTGAAGCCGTGTATTGTGGATAAGAAAAGTCCCTTGCAAAACAAGGCGCAAGAAAACGTGGAGGTTCGGAAAAGGAGACCGTGGAAGCAGCAAGCAGGAGAAACTTATTAAGATGAGCAAAAACCCCTGAGGAATTAGACGAATGGAAAGAAAAAGAAACAGATTAAGGGAACCTTGGAGGAGTAAAAGGCCAGCGGTGCGGCTGATGGGCTGCAGCTGCGCAGAGCGGGACACACGGCAGCACAGAGAGGGAGGGCTGTGGGAGCAAAGGGGGTTTGGGGAGGGAGCCTGCGAGTGTGGGGGGGGAAGCACACAGGGGCAGGCGGCACAGGGCCTGGCTGGTCAGCTTAAGGAAGATAACTGCTGAAAAGAAAATTAAGCGGTCCCTTCTCTAATTCCTTGTGTTATGAAGTGAAAGATTTTTCTCCAAATATTAACTAAAATTTACTGCACTTGCATTTATTTTGAAACCTGCAATAAAACAAACCAAGGTATGATAGGTCTCCCTTAAAGACAGGGTAAAAAATCTGCCTATAGGTGAAAAATGTGATTTATTTTTTCATAATTGTTATACCTTTTTTTGAAGCCTCTATGGTAATTTTCTGTGGCCTTTTTTTTTATGGTTGAGTCTGTTAGTGTAGTGTGACACGTTAAAAATTGCATAGTCTTTCCACTAGGATAGTTAACTCTACAATGAGACTTTGCACAGTCTTGGAGATCTCATAGTCTCGACGTGCCCATTTTTTGCCACCGTGGAGTGGCAGGCATTGAACTATTGAACTTTGACATTCACAGGGTAGCTTTAATACCTTGCAGAAATGATAAAATCTGGGCAAGTCATTTTTCCTTAAATCTAAACACTTATGTTGTCAGCCAAAATAGGATTTCTGGGATCGAGTGCTCTACTGCTACCTTCGTTTTCAGTTTTTATTTGATAAGGCATGGCATTTACATTCTTTGTCTGGTTAGGTCCATGTTAACAAGACATGCACTGAAGGAAAGGGTTGATGATGGAAATTCAGAGTGTAGAATCGTTGGATAAGCTCCACAGTAAAGCAATGTTGCATATTAAAGATTAACACTTGATTCATAAGATCAAATATTTGTATTCTCAGGGACTGCACTCACTTCATTAATTTGCAGTTATTCGTGACACAATCACGATACATTTCAGGAAAAAAAATCATTAATAATTATTTTGGTTAAGTTTTAGAAGATCATCTTATTTTTAAAAATTCCCAGGAAATGCACTGAAGAATTCCTGTCACAGCCATGGGGGTTGTTTTAGGGGTATGGATTCACTTGTTACTGTTCCTCAGTTCATTTTTGTTGGAGGGGATGATGACAGAGACAAGGCTAATTTGACATTTTTGGTCTTCTTGCTTAAGTTCTGAGTAAGTTCTTTTTCAGTAAATTGCGTGAGTATTCAAACAATTCAGTGACTGTTCAATACAACCGCTGGCTCAGCTTAGGTGAAAACAAGTCTTGTGAAAGGTCTTATTAACGGTTATAGGGGGCATTATGTTAAAAATGCTATGAGAACATTTAAGTTCAGACGTTTTGCTTAAGCATGTATATTCATTAAGTGACCGTGGATCAAAATCTTCACTAAGAGGCAGCATAATTAAGGTTTTTGACTTATGCATTGATCTCAAATACATGTAAAATTCTTACAGTTTTAGAGTTCTTTATCAAGATGAGACTTGGGCATTGACAAGGGTATACTAGATGAAACTGTTTCATGGAATAACTTTTTCAGATTTTAACAAATCAATTTTAAACTATTATCAGTTTGCCATGATTCACAATGTACTAGATGTGTTAAAAGCTGAAGTATAACTTCTTAGCTTTGTATAACAAATAGTCTGTTGTAAGAAATAATTTAGCGTTTCATCAAGGCAAATAGTAGGACTAATCGCATTCCATTTATCTCTGGCCATATCAAATCTGGTGTGGTATTTAAAAGCAAACTTTGTCCGAGAATGAAGTGGAAGTCATTGAAACTGATTACACTTAAAATTCTGTTTACATGTGATAAACTCTCAGAAACTCAGTCCCTATGTTGTTAGTAGCAGTAGCAGTAGCAGTAGTAGCAGTAGTAGTAGTAGCAGTAGCAGTAGTGTTCTTGTAAATCCTGCTTCTATTACAGACTAGGACGTCCAGAATAAAGGAAAGAAACAGCACTGTGCGGGAGGTGGTAACTGCCTGACCTTAAACGCAGTCTGCTCTTTCCAGTGGTGGATGTTACTTCTGTAGCCACCTCTCCTGCTCTGCTCCAGCAGTGCCAGAGATGGACCTGCGTCTGGCTCAGCCACTGTGGCTCAAACGCGCTTCCCGGCTTGGTCTGTGCGCTGACGTCCTGTTCAGCTCCGAGACTGCAGCAGCCTTCCCCGACCCGGTGCCGAGTCCCTGCTCCAAACCACACGTAGCCTTCTGGAGAGTGGAGAAGAGGGGAAACAAGTTCCAAAATACAAAAGAAAATTATCCATAGCAAGAAAGAAAAGAAGGAGGTAGGAAGAAAGGTATTAGCAAAAAAGAGAGGATGGTGGCATTTTTGCTAACAAAAGGAGCTTTTAGGCCGTCGGCCAAGCTGCGTAAGATGCAGTGCAGAGCTGTGAAAATGCCTGTGTGACCCAGGGAACGTGTCGTGTTCCTGTGCTACAAATGCAGCGTAGTTCTTCATGTCTCTGCAGAGACTTACAGCAGTCTTACGTGAGGTTTCTGCAACCTCCCCTCTTCCTCTACTTTCCTATTCTACCTGTATCCCTTAGAAAATGATTTGGTGCCTTGAAATCTTTCAAGGTAAGGAAATGTCTTCTGGCAAACATTCGCTACCACTGCTTTGCCGCCTGATGCAAGAATGAACAGCAACTACCTGGCCCCTTTTTACTCCCTCTTTGACAAACAAACCAAAAAGAGAACCCTGCCCCTAGAGAGCCATGCAAGCGCAACAGCGGAAAACTCGTTTGCATGTTTTTGCGAGCAAACGCAGGGTAATTAGATAAGGAAGAACCTCCACAACGTGGCTCCTTGGGGTCACGCCTCAGGCTTCGGCATCAGTTCAAAGCAGCCGACATCTTCTGGCTTAGCCCTGTATCTCACGAGCTGAGCGCGCGCTGGGCCGTTCGTTCTTGCTGCCCAAAATGGGATAAGAAGAAGAGGATGAGGCGCTAAGCAAATGGTACTGCCCCGGCCTTGTCTGCCGATTCCTTCGCGTTCAGCTTTCATCTGTGTTTGGTCTGCGAATTTGACAATTTGGAGGGTACTGACTATTCTGGCCAGCTGTGATGAAATGGCGTGTCATAAAAATAACTCAGCAACGTGTTGCTTCGCTTTGCTTAACTTTGCTGTTGGCTCTGCCTGTTTGCCCCGGGGACGGCACCAACATAGGATCCTGAACACATGATACCCACGGCTACTGTTTCACTTTCAGCAGCTCTCTGTCCCATCCAGGGCCTGGCTAAAGCCCTAAACAAAATGAGTCGGCTCACAGGATCTTGAGGGCAACAACATTAAAAAGGGATTTCCTTCCCCTTTGTTGAGCCTAGAAAAAGAAATTACAAAGCACAAATCTTAGATTAAGGGTCAGTGCCATGGCAGAAAGAGTGGCGGAGGCATGAACTCAATTCCCTAGAGAAGAAAATCAAGGTTGGTTGCATGCAATTGGGAACTCAAAAGACCAACTGCTTAGAGGCCCTGACTGCTAACGGCATCGTTACTGCAGTGGTCTGACACTGAACCGCAGAAGTTCGGACCCTTACGGTTCCTGCCAACGAGATGTACATGACACAGGCCCTGCAGATCCCTCCGTGTGCTCTTAATTTCACTGTAGGAGTAATTATTCCATGTTGGTCACTACTGCCAGCCTATCATATGTGGGCTCTTCATTTTTAAGGGGGGAAAAAATGTTCTTTTTGAAAAGTTCTGCCTGAAGTTCTAAGACAAAAATACACAACATAGAAACTGCAAACGCGGAGGCAAGTGACTAGCGCCACATCCTGCTCATCTTACTCCCGCTAACATGAGCAGATCTATTCATGCAAGTAAAGCAAACAGGATTTATCTTAAATGGCTCAAATATTTCTCTCAAGCGTGTTGTCGCTTGCTTTGAAAACACTGGAGGTTTGCTAGGGTTCGGTTGTCTGCCTGAAGAGCCTTGCCCCTGTCGGCCCGGTGGGAAAGGCCTCTGCCTTGATTCGCCATGCCTCGGCCCGAAAAGGCGGCGGGCAGCGCTGTTAATCGGGCGGAAAACGCAGGCGCGTGCTGGCGGGCTGCGCTGAAGGGCGGCTCAGGAGAGCGCCTTGCCTCCCGCTGCTCCCCATCGCGGCGGGGCGACGGCGGCGAACGGCCCCGGCAAGCGCGAGGCGCTGCTCCGAGGCTCAGCTGGAAAACGTGCTCCTTTCGGCCGGCGAAGGGCCTGGCGGGGCGCCCGGTGAAAGGCCCTAGCAGCCGGGGGAAGCTCGGCGAAACGTCTAGAAAACGGGAGGATAACTAGCGGCTGCGTTTGGGAAGGGGGGCGGTCACTGGCCCCTGGAAATACCGACAAGCAAAGGAGCTCAAAAAAGCTTTTAATCATTGGACGAGAGCTAATCCAGAATGATCATAGGGCCAAATGCAAGGAAGACAGCCTACACAAACTGTGAGGGCTGAGTAAGCACCTGGAAAGAAAAAGTCCTCGCAAACAGCAACAAAGAGAGCGTGGTTTACAACAGAGTTAACAGGAAGGAATCTCTCCGCTCTGTAACCACCAGAAATGGCGCATGATACGCGTTTTTTAACCTTCATCAGCAGTCTTGGGTGGTGCTCAAGCCATTTTATCCCAGTTTAGTGTTCAGACTACTGTGCTTTTAAGCTGATACAGTCTTATCAGTGTAGATAGGGTAGAGAGGCTGAATCCGCGGCCTCTGGCTGAGCCTTCAGGTTTCAGTGATGATCTGTGATACACGGATGCAGGGAACTAGCAGGTGAGTGATTAATGCATACCTAAGCATCTATCACGTAATGATCTCAAGTCATTTCTAACCTGGACTGGATTCAGGCATGCTTCCTAAAAGTAAAAAGTCCACCTCATATTGCAGATGCTTAAAGCTTGTGAGGCTTCTTGCTCTTTGCTAGTTAGTACCGTTTATGTAGGTTAGGTCACCTCACTCTCAAGTAACCCTCATATTTGAATATTCTCTTCAATAGTCCTTATGTAATAATAGCTCAGATATTTATTTATTATGTTTTCTCTCTACCTTTGATTTTGTAGGACAAGCCTAGTTTAGTGTTACTTACTTGTGATACCTTTATATAGTGCTTTGTGCCACTATTTCCAATCTTTTTCCATGCGTGGCATCATCCAGTGTGCATTTATAGACGCTACACCAGGCAAAGCAACAGGCAGGCATTTGCTCCTTTTAACCTTTCTCTTGTGTAAATGATTTAGCCCAAGGATGAGATCTACTCTGCAGCTCCTCACTGTATAGTTACACTTACACGTAGCTCATCCTAGAAAGCCGGGACCTTATTTCTGCCCCAGTTGCTTTGCTCCAACAAATGATTCAGTAAATAGAGGTGAGAGGTGACAGCTCTGCATGTGTTAAGGCAGAGACAGCTTTCCTCCCACTGCCTCTATGCTTTTAATAATTATGAATCATTCCTGTTATCAACATTTCTTTCAAATGGACAGGAACAGTGATACCTCTCAGGTACCTAGCGATGAAAAAGGTCCAAAGATTAAAGCAGCAAATTGATATTACTTCCAGAAAGTCCTATTTACATAGGTCATTGTACCAAAGAGAGGGACTGCTGGACCTGTAGACTGGTTTTTACAGCACTGCGGGAACAAGAGACCCTGAACTGTCACTGGCTTCATCTTCCTTTCCTCACGCGTCCTGTGCACAGAAGGTCCTGCCCCAAGCAGCTGAGACGAAAATGAAATTTGGGCGCCTTCTCTCCTCCGGCTGCCGTGCCCTGCTGCTGCTGCCGGGCAGCTGCAGCGTCAGCTCTTGCTGGCACCAGCTGCCTCCGCCTGTGAGAGGAGCCACGAGAGGGGCCGTATCGCCGAGCTCAAGCATTCAAAAGCTGAGGTAACCTTCTCCCTATCCCAAAAGGTCGACCCTTATTTTTGTCTTGTTGTTTTTAACTTTCAGCAAACACGTTACGAACTCTTCACCACGACCACTGAAGCTAGAGACATTTTATTCTCAACGGGAGGTGAAATTCCTGCATCATCACATAATTCCTGCACCTGAGGTTTAAGGGAAAAAAAAAAAAACCCACTGACTACCACAAGAGTTGGCAGCAGTGAGGGAAGAGGAAGAGGAGCTGGAGGCGGAAATAGTTTAATGTGCTCACCTGCCGGAGCAGACCCTGGTGGCCCTGCTGACAGCCGGCGATAGGGGGGACCTCGCAGAGGGGAAGGAAACGGGAGAGCCAGCGGGGAGAAAAGGTAGCCCATAGGAAGACATAAAGAGAAGGAAATACTTTGGGTTAGCAGAGAAGGTCATCAGGCTGCCCATACAGCCCTCCGACATCTGTCCAAACCAACCCTATGCTCCTAACCGCTGCGTTACCTCACCGGGGAATGGTTTTTGCACTCCAAAACAAGAGGTGGGGAGCAGTGTCTTTCCTGCTCCTGTTTATCTGCGTCAGAGGGATAAAACCTAATTTTGTCTACATGCAACTGGGAATAGAACAGAGAAGAAAATGTGAGGGGGAAAGAAAGGAAACGTGCTAGTAGTGCCACACAACTGGGAGTGAGGGGAATTTAGGGCTGCACATGTATTTTGTGCTCTGCTGCGCTTTTATCACTGGAGAACAAAGGTTCAGTTGTTACTCTAGTAACCCACGCTATATGTTGTGCACACGGAGCCATACTAGATTAGGAATCCAAGTATTAAAACTGAGCAAAGAGAAACGTTAATAAGGCAGGAGGAAATTTTATTTCAGCTTTCCTGCATTCTGCCTATCCAGACAAAACAGAACCGCTGTTTTGTCTAGTACTACACTCAAAATGTGTATGTTTTTGAGCTGTGACATCAGTTTTCTATTTCTACATTAATATCACTGGTGGAAGTAGGAACCCTGCATACAGTGTTCATCCCTCGATTTCTTCCCGTTTTGTATAGTGGCTTCACAGTTCAGGCTTGTACTCCTCCAAACAGTGAGCTGCTTCTACCTTTTTTTAGTAGGTTTGAGAGGATGAAGTGTATGTTTCTGTTTTCAAATGTTCCTTCCTCCATGTGAGCAGGAAATCCTTCTCCCCCTCCATACATTTTTAAAATAGCTGTCAGTGTCCCCAATTAATTGCATATCAAATTGAAGTTTTTTTCCTGTCCTACGTGACTGTCCTCCCCTCTCACTCTGTCTGTTTTCATATTCACGGCAGGAATACTAAAAAACACCCTCCACCCCTAAAATGAACACAATAAACTTGCCAAAACAAAAACTACGCATTTTTCTCATCTGGAAAGATAAACGCAGAAGAAATGAACCTGATGTGGCGGTTATATCACTCATGTGCAGCTGGGATATCTTCAGACAGGACCATCAGGAGAAGTCTAAGAACACAGATAAAGCAGAAAGTTCTGCATAGAAACTGCAGTGCCAATACTGACTTGTTCTTTGCCTTCTCCCCTCTGGATCACTTTTTGGCTGTACCTCAACTCCTCCTAGTTTTCATCCAGCCATGTCCTTTTCCTAGTTTAAATCCCTTATGAAAATATCGTTTAAAAAGTCTATCTTCCCCAAAGATACAGCTTTCTGAATCACTCCTGGACATGGCTTTCGGAATTGCTCCTGTGTATCAATCATTGTAACCTTTGTCCTGCTCCCCAACCCTTCCTTCTTTTTTTGTCTGTTAATGATTCACATTTATCGTGCCTTGTCCGAGATCTGTCCAAATCTCTCTTCCTCTCTCTCTCTAACTTTGTTTTTTTCTCTGATTCCTTCTCCTGCTTTTGTATCCTGGACTAGGAACTGGAAGCAGTAGGTAAGTCACAGATGAAGGCTGTGATAGAGCACACACCTGAGAAAACAGCAGTGCAAAGCACTTCATTGTTACTCTTAAAGGCAGGGTTTGCTGCAAATGCGTGTGGGATGTCTGACTTTCTAATCAGCGCTCCTGCTTTTACTGACTTCATTCATATCTACCAGCACTGTTATCAGGAGAGATGAGAGGCTGTAATGAGTGTGCATATATTTGTCAGTTCACTTCCTCCTCATTTAAATGACTTGCAAAAGGGAGGATGACAACAGATGAAAAGACGAACAGACTTCATCACCGCATGCTCAGTCTCATTTTATTTCTGAGGAGAGGACAGGTGTGCATCTATTGTCCACCTCTGTGAACTGTCCCTGCTATAAAACTAAACAAACCCAGCTTTGCTTTGGAAGGAAAAAAAATCCGTAACTGTACTAAGATTACACTTTCTTCTAGAAAATAAACGTGCCCTTAGCTGAACAATTAGTCTCCATCCACTTCTTTTGGTGGGTCTCAGTGAACTGGAAAATTACATATTTTAGTCTCTGGAAACAATTATGAGTACTAGAATGAGCTTTTAAAAAAACAGGTCTATGTACTTTGGTAAAATTAACATAGTGGATGGGGAACTCCAGCAGTGAGGGTTCGCTCCCCAGCTCCAGCGCAAAACCCTCTTGCCACCTCCAGCTAAGCCACCCGAGGGGCTGTTTTCCACCTGTAGCATGAGTTGTGCTTCCTCACAGGAATTTCATGAAAAGAAATAAAGGCTTGTGATGTGCTGAGGACACGGGAGCGCTTAAGTCAAACTCAGTGAAACATATGGGTCAACTATATCCTTCAGTTCACATATTTACTTTTGGGAGTCCTGAGGACTCAAAATTCATGAAAAGACTGCAGCTTGCCAGATACGCAGTATGATTGAAGTCACCTTCAGTAAGATTTAAAACCAACCTATTAATGCTCAGTGAATCGGTAGGAGTTAATAGGCTGTTATTAACTCGCTGAATGAGGCCTCTGACTGCCCAGGAAGGCCTGGTTTCTTCTGCCATCTGCTCACGGTGCCAAGTGACCCAGGGTTGGTCTTATTTTTTGTGGAGGCCATTGCTGAAAAACACGATTCAAGCTGTCATAGGGAGGTGGCGCGTGGGGAACCAGCTGTCCTGGCTTTTGAGGGACGCCTTTTATATGACCCCTCACGGTCTGTGACCCGCTTTCCGCGAGGAACTACCGAAACGACGGCAGAGAAGCGCGTGCCTGCGCGCTTCGCAGAGAGGCCAGACCCACAGCGCCAGGCAGGGTCTGCGCTTCCCCCGTCTCCCCTTCACCACCCTTTCTTCCTCCTCTCTCTAGTTCTTATGAAGATATTCGCCACCTTTCTTCAACAGGTAAAGAAACCAGCTGCTCCCACGCCAAGGAGGGAAAAAAAAGGGAAGAAGAAGAGGGGAACGCGTGACGCTGGCACAGCGCCAAGCCCCCGCCGGAAGCGGCTGCGGGGAAGATGCTGTAACAGATCGTTTCGCTGCTTCTCCCTGCACCTGGCGGCCCCGGCCCCGGCCCGCTCGTTACCTCAGGCAGCGGCAGCGGCAGCGGCGCCGCGCGGCCGGTTTCCCTCCCGCCTCCCTCCCCCCCTCCACCCCGCGCCCGGCGAGGCCTCCCCGCGCCGCCTCCATGTCAGGAAGCGGCGCCCGCGGCGGCCGGGCCGGGCCGGGCCGGGCTATGGCGCTGGCAGCTGCCCTGCGGCGCGGGGCGGCCTGCGCCTCGGCGCACGCTCGCCCGGTGGCGCCCCGGCCGGCAGGAGAAGCGAGTTTGAACGGCCGCGGGGGGCGGTGTGGCGGCGGCGGCGGCGGCGGCGCCCTCCCCGCTGTGCGCTGACGTGTGGCGCCGCCGCCCGCCCCGCCCACCGCGCGATAAGAGCGCTGCCGGCGGTACCGCCTTCTCCTCTCTCCGCGCCTCGCCGCCCGGTGGCTCTGCCCGTGCCTGCGCCCCCGGCTGCCGCAGCCCCGCGCCCCCGGCCCGCTCCCGCTCCGTGTCTCTCTCCTCTGTCTCTCTCTCCGCCTGTGCCCTCCCGTCCCGGCGCTGCGCAGCGCTTTCCCCGCCGGTCGCCCCCGCAGCCTATGGCCCTGGAAGGCGCCGCTGCCGCCGCCTGTATTTCTGCTGTAGGTTCCCACATCCCTCTTTAAAAATTCCGCCTAAAAAGAGAAGACGATTTACCAAATCTTTCGGGCCGTTATCTCACGTGAGTACCGGCGCGGGGGGGCCCGGCCCGGCCCACGGCCCCTTCCCTTCCCCCCCCCCCCCCCGGCACGGGGCAGGAGGAGGCGGTGGGTGGTGAGCGGTGGGGTGGGAGGAGGCGGCCCCCCACCCCGAGCCCCGGCGGGGGCCGGCGCGTCCCTTGAGCCCGCAGGCGGGAGGGAGCGGAGGAGCCCCCCGGGGAGGGGGGGGGGGGAGAGTGACCCTCCCAAACCGCCGGTGGAAGGGGCGCCGCGGCTGCCTGTAGGCGCTGGCGGGGGAGCCGGCGGGGTGGCGGCTCCCTCCCCCGCGCTGCCCCTTCTCCTCCGGCCCCCGCCGGAGGTGGCGGCCTACGGGCGACACCAGCTGCGGCCGGCGGCGGCAGATGGAGAGCGGCGGGCAGGAGTCGGAGCCGAGCCGCCCTCCCCGTGCCGGCGCGCGGCGAGGCGCCGCCACGGCTCGGTGCGGCCCGGCCCGGCCCGGCGCGGAGGGGGTCAGCTAACATGGCGGACGGCTGTGCGCGCCGGAGGCGGCGAGGGGCCGCCGGGGCCGAGGGCGGCCGCGGGGAGGGGGCTCGGCGGCTGTGCCCTAACATGGCGGATCGTGGTGGAGGGGGCTGTGTGCCGTGTCTGCTGCCGCCTGAGCCGGGCCCGGCGGTAGGAGACCTTTTCTGCTGGGCATTGCCGTGCTTCTTATCCGAGCTTTTCCTGGGGGGAGGGGGGTGCAGGGGAAATTTCTGACTAGGTCCCATAATAAGAGGAGATTCCCCCTGGCCCAGAAGTGCTCCCCGGTGGACGGTCCCCTTCCCTTGTCACAGCTGCCCTGGCTCGCTGGCGCCGCTCACCACGCGGGTCTTCATCGCTTCTTTTCCCCACGGTGAAGTGACCCCCCCCCCGCCAAAAGCCTCGCCTGGGGCACGGGGGGAGCAGGCTGGTAGCGGGCTTCAGGGCAGGCCTGGCTAGTAGCAGGAGAAGAGCTTGTGGCATGGCAGAGGAGTCTCTGCTCACCCGCTTCTCAGAGGCCATGTTGTGCGTTTGTGATTGTGACTATCCATCCGGGTTCTCGCCTTGCGCTGTCACACTTTTCTTCCCCAACCCCCTCACCTGAGCGGCTGCCCTGAGCGCCTGCCGCTCACCCTGGAGAGAGCAGACCCCTTCCTGGTTAGCTCAGCTGATGGCGGGGGGCTCCAAGGAGGACAGTGGCAGCGCGAGCTTTCAGGGTGTTGCACAAGTGACTCTTTCTGTGACAAGAGCTGGAATGACGGGGCAAATTCTGTTAACATAGGTGTCCAGCAGAGTTCAGAGGAAAGTGGAGTCCTTTTCCTCCAGCTCAGCAGTCTCCCTTTGTCTGAGGTGTTTCTCTCTTCCTTCTGGTTGTCTCAAGGACGCTTATTTTTCCCCTCCCCTTGATAAGTCTGTCAGTGTAGCAGTAGCAGGGTTGATGCTCCCAGTTCTTCTGGAAGTCTCTTGGTTGAGTCTCAACCTCCTTGATTTGGCTGCCGTGGCCAGTACTTGTCCAGTTGGCCGCTTTTTCAGTGGCTTTAGGAAAGTATGGAGAAGAGGGTTGAGTTGTTGCTCAGCTACCAGCTGGATGCCTGTGTAAAGCGTGTGCCTGGATGTCAGGGTATCCCCTTAGTGTGCATGTGCTCCCCATGGTTCCCTTGCCTGTTTTGAGATGTCAGCAGAGGAGCAACCTGTCACTGGCTTAGAGGAGCTGTAAGCACAGTGTGGGAGTGAAGGACAGTAGTGCTTTTTATGCCTATGTTAAGGGGACTGTTCAAACAGGGGAAAACACAGCCTCTGAAATGGTGGAGCTTGTTGCTAGACAGCACTGCAGATCTTTTTCAGCGAGTAGTCTAGACTCATTCGCAGCCAGAGAAGATGTGTGTCTGTGCTAGGGTGGACCCAAGCTGTGGTTAAGAGAAAAGTAAGTAAGCTTAAATCTTTCGAGCCTTTCTGAGGTGTATTTTCTGCAGTGTGAAATCCTGCACTGCCAATGTGTGTCAGCAGGCAGAAGTACTGCTTTTCAGACCTCTGCAGCAGCCTCTGGTGACTGAGCATGATTTGATTGTGTAGTCCCAGGCGAATATAGCTGCCCTGAACTAAAACACAGCGCAGGGCCCAGTAAAGCGGGTTAGCTCTGTCTTCTTTCCCTAATGAGCAGCATGGCTGGGCTTCCTATGCTGCGGGATTGAGGTGGAGCGCTGCCCCACTTCTGCCCCTGCCCCCACCCCAGCTGTTGAATTTTTGGCTCTAAAGATACTGCACTTGCTTGCTATTCTTCCCGTGATAAATGTGAGAAGCAGCAGTGCTGGAGGGGAGATGGGGGGCTGTGAATAACAGCCATGGTAGGAGGGGTTTGTTCCAGTCTGGACTGGTCCAGTCCAGTTCTTCCCTTCCTGTCACCGTGTGAACAATGCTGCTGCCGCTGGTGACACTGCGGCCCCCTCCCCGTGCCCGGGAGGCCGTGGCGAGTGCTGGGGATCGCCCCCTCCCCTCCCGGCTCTGCCTGGTGCGCTCTGAGCTGGGCGCCAGCCCGTGGCCAGCCTCTCCTCCATCGCTGCTCCCTCTGGCATCCCTGAACCCCGGGAGGAACGTGGTTAAGCCTGAGAGAAAGAAGGGTCTTTCCATCAGTTTGTGAGGGAGACGGTATTGTTTTGTGGTGATATAGTAATGTAAATGTTTCTGCTGTGGAGACTGTTTTAGTCAAGGCGAGAGGTAGAGTTACTGTACCTTTCAGTGCTGCAGGCCGCCCTGAGGCAAGCAGCTTCTGCATCGTGGCTAGTCTGGTGCGTGGATTGTTTCCTAAAACGTTGGTGCAGGTGTATGTAGGGAGTAATGCTCAACTGGATTGCATGATTTGAAAACGATTCAATTTCTCCAATTAAAGGAGAGATAGGCTGCTGTGGCAGGGAATTAAGACTGTCCCTTCCTGAAGGGAGACTTAATCATGTGCAAATGGACTAATTTGGATTGGATATAAGGGTAAGTTTCAGTTCAAAGATCCTAGTGCTGATCCTTGTTGATCCTAGTGCTGAAGAAAGGGTAAATGGGAGAATTTCTGGCGCTCTCTTCAGGAGAGCAAGCAGACCAGTGCTTTCCTGCAGGGACTGCTTCACCAAAATGTCCTAGCGCTGGTCTGGACAAGAGCTATTGTAACAAAAGAATAGCAATTTTTTTTTTTTTTCTGGAACCAGAGTAACTGGTGCCTCCAAGTCTGTCAGTTGGTATGAATGTGAGGTCATTACACTTCTACATTTCTATGGTTTGGTTCATGGATATTTCAGCTCAGGGCACTAAGGATGTTTTTCTCAGAAGTTGAGAGATGCAGTGGATCATTTTGTCAAAGAAAATGAATCTATGCTCAGAGTTTTGTAGGCCTGTCTGTATCAGACTGGGGGGGTGGAAAGGGCAGAGGAGCTGGGAAGGGCCTGGCACTGACTGGCCCACTGGTTCTGGTAGGGTTTGTCAGGTGAATGCAGTTGTGTTGGCAGATATGCATCCTGTGGATGACTAGTAGGGTTTATCATCTTCAGACGTCTGTTAACTACCCAAATATAAAGTGCAGCTGCAGTCCAACTTGAAGCACCTGCTAGTAGGGTATATTTATGGATACGTATATGAGTAAAGACATAGAGGTGTCACTTGAGTTTTAAAAGACAAAGCTGCCTTGTTGATTAGTCTCAACTTCAAGCTTGTTATTTAGCAAAGAACACTCGTATGAGACTTTAAGATCTTTAAACAATAGAACATTTCATTGTGGCCCTTCACCTGGGCAATTTCTTTAAAACTACGATTGTCCACGTGAGTTATGGACATGGATGTCTACTGTGTGAAAATGGTAATCCTGTTTTACTGCAGTAGAGCAAACTAGCTTTTTTTTAATTATTTGCCTTACAGAGTAAAATTGTTGCAATTTAAAAGCCTTAAATCACGCTGTATTCATCTCTGAATGTTTAATATCTGCAAAGCTGCTGGAAAGAGGCAAGTAAAACTGTATTATCTACACAATTGTGTAGAAACTTCAGATAGATACTTCTCATTTAAAAGAAGATCTGAAGTGCAGCTAGAACTTAGCACGGTTTTATGCTTAACTGTCACTACAGAAAATGATCAGTTTTCATTCCAACACCAAGGAAACTGTGCTACTGCACTTTCTTCTTGGGACGTGTGAGAATATGGTAATAGTACTGCTGATTACATTCGTCTGAAACATGGCCTTTTAAGCTTTGCGCTAAAGGTCATGTGCTCCCCCCTAGAAGCACTGGTTTTAATGATTGGCTTTGCGAGGAAGGTAAACTTAATTTGTGCTTGCTGAAAAAATTGTTTGAGTTCTTCTGTATAATCAGAACAGCGTTAGCAAAGAGTGGAACTACTAGTTAATTTTACAAAAGCAAAATGTTGCCTGCTTTTAAAACTGGTATGTGTAATCTGAAAATGAGATATTACTGACTAGCTTTAATGAAAAGAAAAAGTTTAAATACACTGCACATACTAACTCTAGCTGACAAGTCCTTGAAACCTCAATGCTTCAAAACTGATATTTTTATTTAATATTATGTTGCAGAATGCTAATGCTAATTCATATGGCAAAGCCAAAGAGATTGTGCTGTAGAGTTGCTGTGAAACAGTTGCTCTCAAGTTGCATTCTCTTTGCTTGTAATTCAGTACTGTACAGAGTATACTAGTTTAGCTTTCTAATAGCAAGAAAATACACTTCTGGAAAAATATACTTCAGCTTAACTGTAACGTGGTTCAAAAGATGACCATTTGGGTTAGGTGATTTCCAGAAGCCAGGTTTTTGTAGTCTGCATGTATAATCTTGTTTAAATAATGACAGCAGTGAAGATTCATTTTTAATATGTATTGGTATGTTCTGCACTTCATACCATAGACCACAGTGAATTTGTGGAGACTTTGGTATGTCTTGGGTTTACACTTGAGTTCTGTAGTGTGTTTAATTCCATTACAATCTGATAGGTCTATTTAGAAGGAATAACTGTTTGTCAGCAGGGCTGGTTAAAGTTTCCTTAAGTGTTTTCTATGTTCATTTTACTGTTTTGTATGACTTTTTACCTTAATTTGAGTAAACAAGCCTTCTACTTTAAAATGCTCAAGTTTAGTGTTGTGTATAACAGCCTTTAGGGTCAGCTAAACTATTTTCTCATTCTTCAAGGCAAGCATGAATTTTTCTTTTTGCAGTCTTGCTCACCTCTAGACTTGTACATATGGTATTCACCCTCACTATATAAAGCATTATTTTCATCCCAGAACTTCACCCACGTATCACTTCCATTCACAGCAGAGAAAGAATATGGCAAAGGAGCAGAAAGGAAGTTGCACGGGAGGGGGGAAAAATTGCAGTGGGTTAAAAACGTTTCTGAGACAGCAGTCAAAAGTTAAGATCTTCTCCTGTAAAGTAGGATCACATAGAGCTCCTTGCCTTTAGGTTTGAAAATCTTCTAATTTAGACTGTGAAAGAAGAGTACAGATAAGTTTTGTGTGCCTAGTTTGTGCGTTAGCAGTTCTTCATCTAACTGACTTCATCTGGCTCAGTTTGCATTCGCTGTTGAAAACTGGGCATTTTATGTGATTGTAGACTTTAACAATGGGATGTTGCAATCCCCCTTAAAAGCAAAACTAAAAATTTGTCATGTCTTTTAAGATAAAGCTTTTATTTTGTTCTTGTTGTCAATTTTTGCCTTTGTGTGCATTTTCTCCCACAGGGCAAAATCTCTGATCAGGTTTACAACTATCCAGAGGGTTTAGGAGAAGTGCTTTATAGAGAGCAGTTCGACTTCAACGCGGAGCCACCTTGGGAACCTAGCTGATGATAGTAGGGTTCCATCTCCTAACTTGTCCATGTAAGTCTCTTTCTCCCTCTCTTCACTTGTATGCAGGATAAGCGCTTTTGAAAGCATGAGCAGCGTGTACTGGCTTTTTTAGGTAAACAAGATAAATGTCTTGGTGTGGATTATCAAAAATGTGAAAATAATTACATGCGTAGCATCCTGTGCTTTCACTCAAGGAAGCACTGTAGCTTTTACTAACCTAATACTTTCTCAACAGAGTTATGTGATTGATTTCAGTGGGACTTAAATGTGTAAGTAAACTTCATGAGTAGAGTTACTCTTCTGAACTGAGGCTGTTGGCTGCAGAAATCTTAAAATAAAATGCAGTAACTTCTAATTCTGAAGTCATGAGTTGGCACTGAGTAACGTAACAACACCAGATCACGATTTGCTTGGTATTGTGTGATTTCTTAAGGCATTTTTTACTGGAATAGTTAAAACTTGCTATTGTAAACAATAACTAATGCTGATCATGAAGGGTGTGCCTTCCCAGATGCCTGTCTCCATTATTTGCTAATTGCTGTCCACTTCCACAAATAGTTGTAGCTGAGCTACAGTAGATTGTGGAGTTCTGTGTTGGATGGAAGTCATTTACCAATTATAAATGCCCTTAAATTTTAAGAGGCAAACAGTTATTAAAGAAAAAACCCATGATAACTGAAAACAAATGAATACGCATAGCTGATCTTAAGGAGCTCAAACTCTGGAATGCGTGTGGTTATCCTGTTCTCTTAATGTAAAACAATTGCTTTGTGTGGTTTTTAACAATAAGCTGATTTGTAACATCTGAGTTGAGCCAATTTTGTATGGTACTAGTATTTTCCAGTCTAGCTAAATATATTTTGTGTTTGTTTACTATCTATAAATTACATAAAGCTCTTTAGTGTAAAATTTTTAAATGAGTGGCTAAGTGCATCTAACTCAGCCAGGTACTTTTTAAATGCCCAAGAGAGTTTAAATGTCAGTTATGTTAGTATGTTTCCTAATAAGGTGCTTAATGTAGCTGACCCTGTCCTTTGAAAACATTGCAGTAGGGAAAGCACAGGGTGAGCTTGGTTTATCATGACATCGGGCTTTATCTGCAGAGATTGTTTTCTTCTGGCTTTGTTTGAAATGGGCTGGAATCAACCAAATATATCTGGATCTATGTAGATGACTGTTCTAGCCAAGTGAATATGGTTAACATTGAAAATTATCTGAGCATCTCTGATACCTTGTAAGTTACATATGATTTCCTTTACAAGCAAAAGACCTAAAAAAAAAAAAAAAAAAGTTCCTTTTACTCAGTTTCAGCTACCTTTTATATGTGATTAGAACAACTCCGTGCATGACACTTTGCACTTGAACAGAAATAAAGTAAATACTTACAGGAAAGGCAGAATTTTTAGGAGGAAGGAGTAAAGGTAGTATAAAATCTTAGGCTACTTTAAATGAATTTTTACTTTTTAAGACTGTTTTGAAGTGATTTTGGCTCTGAAGTTTTATACTTCAGGATGGAGAACCTTGTTTTGGTACTTTCACTGAGAATATTCTCTCTTTTACTGGTGGACTGACATGCTGTAGTAAATCCTGCAAGTTAAACTTGTCCTACAGTGGAAATGCATCTGGATTTGCTGTGTTTGTAGCTGAATGTTCAGATGCTCTGTGTGTTTGTGCTAGGATCTATTATGTCTTTAGTAATAACGTACTGTACAGAAATATAAGTAGCTTAATGAATGTAGTTTGCCAGTAAGTCTGTGTGTTTTGGCTGTGCTGAAGCACAGCTAAATGCCTCAAACACATCTTAGATGTACTTAAGTTAGGCAGCTAATTGGTAGTTTGAACCCTTTTAAACTTGTAAAGTGATTTAATGGGAAAAGGTCAATTGAGCATTTAAATATAATTATGAATCTTATTTTCCAATGGAAGTCAAATAAAAATCCTACATCTGAAGGTGTACTTACACACTCATTAAACTTGCTTCCTTTTTTATTCTCTCCCTCCCCATTTTACCTTTGTGCTATGTTGGCCAAGGGAGAACTTCTTGAGATTTAGTTCTGTCTTGCTCTTCAAGCTCTCATTTCCTTAGCAAAAAGTCTGGCAACTATTCTATTTCCTGCCACGTCTGGTTGATCAGAAATTGAGGGACTTAGTGATGGAAATCTGATTTATTAACTAGCCCTGTCTATGCTAAGTGGAAGTAGTAGCTATTTGGACTGGCTAGCTTCAAATTCTCTTGAATTTTTGTCTGAATGGCACGGAGGGGGCAATGAGGGAACAGGAGGACTTGGGCAGGAGAGGGCAATGGAGAGACTGAAAGTTTGTATTGATTGAACAAGTGAAGATCTGAGGGAAGTAAACTTTGCTTGTAGTATCATGAAAGAGAAATGCTGGCATGTATGCTTCTGTAGTACCCTATTCTTCTGAGAGCATTCATTTTTGTAAGCTTTGAATATGTTATTCGAAACAGATAAGCTAGCAAACTTCAAGAAAACCAAAGAATTTTTTTGGAAAACATGGTTCTTGTAGGAGGAAGCGTCAAGTAGGACATTATTTTTGAGTATTTTCTCCCTTTTCTTACTTTATTCTTCCTCAGAAATGCTCTTTTATATTTTAATTGTGTGAAATAGTCCTGAGAGAACAGTGGGAAGAATGAACTCAAGCAGTATAAACATTCTGCTATGTCCTGTCTGGTTTTGAAATGAGGGGCAACTTGGGTAATGCAAAATGCCGACTGTTGATGTAAATAGAAATACCTGCTTTGGCTTTTCCCTGAGTTGTTTAATGGTTGCATTTGGCTACCTGAATGATAAGGATAAAGTTGGTGAAATTGCATCTTGGAACATTAAGATGTTCGCAGTATGAACAGGCTGTACTGAAAGCGAAGAACTTAATTTCTACTTTTTTTAATATATCTGCTTATGTATTTAACTGCTGGTGTTAATGACAAAATGCTTCTACTTTTTTGCTCTCTTCTTAATGAAGAACCATTACAGTAAGAAATGAGATGAATATTTTCTACCTCTAACAATTATGCTGATGCAAAAATCCTAATTTCATAAATATTTATTTGCCAGATGTAAGACAGTAATTGAAAGGCATTATAGGGAACCTGTTTGGTTTGCAGAGATTTTGTTCTTGGCTGGGAAAGGTGGTTTTCCTCTTTCTCTAAACGGTGTATAGTTATGACAGTGTAAAGAAATTGTAAACGGTGTTTTTTATGGATGCTTGCATATGACAGGTATGTGTTTAGTTGCTTCTCAGACCATTTTAATTTTCTTGTATTCCAGATGTTTGCATTAGTTGCAGTGTTTAAATATGGAAACTTTACGATAAAGCTGTTAATCTGGGAAGTCACTGTGTTAAACCATAAAGAACCTGGGGATGTAATGCTTACTTCAAAGAAAGCAATTGCATGCCTATGTGGAAGTCTCATAGCACTTGACAGCTTTTGTTTGCCCTAAAATGTGTGTCCTGGAGCATTGTGCAGACTGACATTTGGAGGGGGTTAAGTGAGTGGTGTTACCGTATTGTTTTTCAAACCATGACTTGCAGTGAGTCAGCATTTCCAGCAAGGAACGAATGTTGTACTGTACTAATTTCTGCCTGTTATAGATTTAGAATAAGTTTAAACGACTTGTTTGATTGCCTTTTGTGTGTATTTGATCTTTCACGAATTTTATCACTGTTCCTCCTCCTCCACCTGGGGTGGGGGGAACAGAATAAAGTACAGTCTCACTAAAGGTCGTAGTATCATAACAGACTGATTTAAAAGGAACATCTCTTACGTTTGCACCATTTTGTAATGCTGCTGTAGCAGTGCTGGAGGTAATTTCAGTTTTTTTCCTTGTCAAATATTCTTCCTGTCTTGTCCTCAACAAGATTGAAGAGATGTCATTTCTTCCAGAGCAAGAGAAATTGGAGAGGAGAGGAATGAGCTGTGATTCTCTGAGGACAGAAGTTGGTAGGCTAGTAGCAGCTTTTTTTTTTTCTTTACTAGATCAGTTTGGCAAAATGAAAAGCCCAGAAGTTACAGACATGCTTAGAAAAAGCAACTGTTTTTTAACAGCCTGAGAGTGGTTATACTCAGTTGTTTCTGATTTCTCACTAGTGGTTTAAGTCTGTACTTAGTGGTACTTCCTTTTTGTCCCTGCCTCTTGACCACAGGATGCTTTTGGACTAATGAACTATGAAAAGGCAAGCCTGTTTTTAGCAAATGACCTTCATTAAAGCTGACGAAAAACTTACTGCCCAATTAATTGTTGCTGTTGTTCAAAGTTGATGTGACAGATCAGTTGAGTAAAACACAAATGTTAAATTTTACTGTCTTTTTCATAGAGCGGTATGCTCATCTAGAATGAATATATTCATTTCTGCTCTGAAACATTTTTCTAAAATCTTTGACTGTAAGCTTTAACTTGCCACATAAGTGTTTATTTTTGTTGTTATTTTCAGGGTGTTCAAGAAGCCTCCCTGCCCCTCATGCTTTGTTTAAATTAGTTCTTCCCTACCCTCCCCAGGATCTCCCTAAATGTAAAAAGGTAGCTTTTAAAGAAGTGTTCTTCTGTACAGTCTCTGTCTGAAAACTAGACACAATTATTAACTATGAAAAACCTCTCTTCTTAGAGTACTACAGAATTAGCCTAAATTCACTCCCATGTGAGTCATCTAGATAAATAAGAGACTTAAAAAAAACAACAACAAAAAAGCCAGCTGTTGTTTAGACCTAGCCTCTTCATTTGCCATGAGATGCCAGCAATTAGCCTGCAGGCCATGTGTGCCTAGGTAGTCTAAAGTCTATTCAGTGCTCATGACTGGTGCCATTGAATGTACTAAAACCCTCCAGTAGGGCAGATTTGTGCTTCCTCTCAGAGAGAGAGGAGGTATGGATTAATACAGTGGAAGAGTTTCTTGACTACCTGCACTCTTCGGAGTCTAGGAAGTGTCATGTGGTAATGAGTGACAAACAAGGGATGGGTAATTCCAAACATCAAAATAAAATATTTTCTGTACTACTGGGGATCTTCTCTTGTAGAAGAGAAAGGTCATGTTTCTCCTCCCCCAACTTAACAGGAAAAAAAATTAACATCTAGTAAGTGGTACCCTTGTATATACAGTAATTCCTTAAAGTACTTTAGTTTTGCCTCCTGACTATCTAGCAAAGTTGTACAAATATATCGGGGAATTGTAAGTTTTGTCCAGTGTTTTGACCTAATATAAAGAAGCTCAGATATGAGGCTTTTGTCAGCCCAATCACTACTTCTACGTACATTCACCTGCAGATACTTAAAGCTATGACTGATCAGATAGAGTATGGGAGAGGGAATGAGGAACTTGGAAATTCATCTTGTACATGTGCCAGCGCTACCCTGTCAAAATATGGCTAGTGAGTTTTGTTAGAAGCTTTTTCTAAAATCATAAACCAAAACCAGACTAGATGTGTAGAAGAGATGTTTGACTTTAGGGGGGAGTTTTGAGAAAGTTACGGGTTTTGAAAGGTTAACTTAATCTGCTACATTTGAATAATCTGCTGAAAATGGAAATCACAGAATCGTTTAGGTTGGAAGGGACCTCTGGAGATCATCTAGTCCAACCTCCCTGCTCAAGCAGGGTCCTCTAGAGCACATTGCCCAGGATCACATCCGGATGGGTTTTGAGTATCTCCAGCGAAGGAGACTCCACCACCTCTCTGGGCAACCTGTTCCAATGCTCTGTCACCCTCACAGTGAAGAAGTTTTTTCTCAGGTTTAGGTGGAACTTCCTGTGGTTCAGTTTCTGCCCATTGCATCTTGTCCTGTCACTGGGCACCATGGAGAAGAGGCTGGCCTCATCCTCTTGACACTCCCCCTTCAGATACTTGTAGACGTTGATGAGATCACCTCTCAGTCTTCGCTTCAGATTGAACAGGCCCAGCTCTTGCAGCCTTTCTTCATAGGAGAGATGCTCCAGGCCCCTCATCATCTCTATAGCCCTCTACTGGACTCTCCTCCAGTAGCGCCATGTCTGTCTTGTACTGGGGAGCCCAGAATTAGACACAGTACTCCAGGTGAGGCCTCCCCAGGGCTGAGGAGAGGGGCAGGATCACCTCCCTCCACCTGCTGGCAACACTCTGCCTCATGCAGCCCAGGAGACCATTGACCTTCTTGGCCACAAGGCCACACTGCTGCCTCATGGTTAACTTGTCCACCAGGACTCCCAGGTCCCTCTCGGCAGAGCTGCTTTCCAGCAGGTCAACCCCCAGCCTGTCCTGCTGCATGGGATTATTTCTCCCTAGGTGCAGGACCTTGCACTTGCCTTTGTTGAACTTCCTGAGGTTCCTCTCCAGCCTGTCCAGGTCCCTCTGAATGGCAGCACAGCCTTCTGGTGTGTCAGCCTCTCCCCCCCCAGTTTAGTATCATCAGCAAACTTACTGAGGGTGCACTCTGTCCCTTCCTCCAGGTCATTGATGAATACATTGAACAGGACTGACCCCTGGGGGACACCACTAGCTACAGGCCTCCAACTTGACTCTGTGCCACTGACCACAACCCTCTGAGCTTGGCCATCCAGCCAGTTCTCAATCCACCTCACCGTCCACTCATCTAGCCCACACTTCCTGAGTTTACCTAGGAGGATGTGATGGGAGACAGTGTCCAAAGCCTTGCTGAAGTCCAGGGAGACAACATCCACTGCTCTCCCCTCCTCTACCCAGCCAGTCATTCCGTCATAGAAGGCTATCCGATTGGTCAAGCATGATTTCCCTTTGGTGAATCCATGCTGACTCCTCCTGATCACCTTCTTGTCCTCCACATGCTTAGTGATGACCTCCAGGATGAGCTATTCCATCACCTTTCCAGGGATGGAGGTGAGGCTGACAGGCCTGTAGCTTCCTGGCTCCTCCTTGCCCTTTAGGAAGACTGGGGTGACATTGGCTTTCTTCCAGCCCTCAGGCACCTCTCCTGATCTCCAGGACCTTTCCAAGAGGATGGAGAGTGGCCTAGCGATAACATCCGCCAGCTCCCTCAGCCCTCGTGGGTGCATCCCATCGGGGCCCATGGATTTATGGATGTCAAGTTTGGACAAAAGATCTCTAACCTGATCCTCCTCGACCAAGGGAGAGTCTTCCTTTCTCCAGCCTTCCTCTGTTGTCCCCAGGGTCTGGAATTCCTGAGGACTGGCCTTAGCAGCGAAGACTGAAGCAAAGAAGGCATTCAATAACTCTGCCTTCTCTATATCCTTTGTTACCAGGGCACCCGCCCCATTCAGCAGCGGGCCCACGTTTTCCCTAGTCTTCCTTTTGCTCTTGATGCATTTGAAGAACCCCTTCTTGTTGTCCTTGACATCCCTTGCCAGATTTAATTCCAAGTGGGCCTTAGCCTTCCTTGTTCCATCCCTGCACACTCTGGCAACATCCCTGTATTCCTCCCAAGTGGCCTGTCCCCTTCTCCACATTCTGTAGACTTCCTTCTTCTGTTGGAGTGTTGTCTGGAGTTCCTTGCTCATCCATGCAGGTCTCCTGCCCACTTTGCTGGACTTCTTCCTCAGAGGGATGCACTGCTCTTGAGCCTGGAGGAGGTGATGCTTGAATATGAACCAGCTTTCTTGGACCCCTCTTCCTTCTAGGGCCCTACCCCATGAGATTCCCCGAAGTAGGTCCCTGAAGAGGCCAAAGTTAGCTCTCCTGAAGTCCGGGGTTGCAATCCTACTCATTGCCCTGCTCCCTCCTCATAGGATCCTGAACTCCACCATCTCATGGTCACTGTGACCCAACCTTCACCTCTCCAACTAGACCTTCTTTGTTTGTTAGTACAAGGTCTAGCATTGCACCTCTCCTCGTTGGCGTCTCCACCACCTGGGTCAAGAAATTATCATCAATGCTCTGCAGGAACCTCTTTGACTGTTTGTGCCTAGCTGTGCTGTCTTCCCAGCAGATGTCAGGGTGGTTGAAGTCTCCCATGAGAACCAGGGCCTGTGATCGTGAGGCTACTTCCAGCTGTCTGTAGAAGGCCTCATCGATGACTTCCTCCTGATCAGGTGGCCTGTAGTAAACCCCCACAACAGTGTCACCCAGGTTACCCTGCCCTTTAATCCTTACCCATAGGCTCTCAACTTGCTCTTCATCCACCCCTAGGCAGAGCTCCACACATTCTAGTTGCTTCCTCACATAAAGAGCAACTCCACCACCTCGCCTTCCTGGCCTGTCTTTCCTAAAAAGCACGTAGCCATCCATGACAGCATCCCAGTCATGTGAACTATCCCACCATGTTTCTGTAACTGCAATGAGATCATGGCCCTGCGACCGCACACAGATCTCTAACTCTTCCTGCTTATTGCCCATGCTGCGTGCATTGGTATACAGGCATTTCAGAGAGCCAGTCAAGCATACAAGCTTCCCAGAAGAGGTGCAAGAGGATCCTCCATAGCCATGTCCCATGCTGTCTCCCCTGGCTGCATGCGCCCGCTGGAGGCATCCTGACTTGAGCGGTGTTTTACTGACTCCCCTGCCACTATACCACTCCCCTTCCCCCATCTTGCCTAGCTTAAAGCCCTCCGTACCAGGCTGGCCAATCTGTTGGCAAAGACGCGCGTGCCCCGCTTGGTAAGGTGGATCCCATTGCTCCCCATCAGCTGTTGATCTTCAAACAGGGTCCCATGGTCATAGAAACCAAAGCCCTGTTGCCAACACCAGCAGCGCAGCCAGTTGTTCACTTGGAAAACTCGTCTACTCCTCCTCCTGTCCTTTCTCCTCACAGGCAAGACTGAGGAGAAAACAACCTGGGCTCCCAGACCCTTCACCACCATTCCCAGAGCTCTGAAGTCCTGTTTGATGGTTTCCAGTTTGCCTTTCATGTCGTTAGCGCCCACATGGAAGATCAGCAGAGGGTAGTAGTCCGATGCATGGACAAGCCTTGGCAGTCTTTCCACGACATCTCTTATTGGAGCCCCTGGCAGGCAGCAAACCTCTCTGGACAAGAGGTCAGGTCGACAGACAGGTGCCTCTGTCCCCTGCAGCAGGGAGTCACCCACAACAATCACTCTCTGCTTCTTCCGGGGGTTCCTGCACAGCACAGGGTCTGCCAGGCCAGTTGCCTCCCTTGGAGCCATGCCCAGCTGCTCCTCGGCTTGGAGGGCGCTAAGCTTGTTCTTCAAGAGTAAGTCTTGAGGAGGAGCAAGAGCCTTTCTCCTTCTACGAGAGGTCACCAGCTTCCAGCCCTCTTCAACAGCGTTATGATGCACCTTTACACACAGTGCTGAGCCCTCTGACACCTCCGCTGCAGTGGGGGCAGGGGACTCCTGGAGCTGAACAGTCTCCGAGAACGCCCTGTCAATCTCCTGCTCATCCTCTCGGATGCTACGCAGCCTACCACCCTCCTCCCGTAACTCCCTTATCTGGTGATGCAACTGGTCAGCCACAGCACACCTCACACAGGAGAGCTGACTGTCAGCCCAGGCCTCGCGGAGAGGCCCCAGGCACTCCCTGCAGCCTGACACCTGCAAGGCTGCATCTGCTGTCTGAGGTGAGGGTCTGTCTGGGTTGAAGCCTCAGACACAGCCGATGCAGCACCTCCAGCAGCCACTGGGGAACGTGCTCTGCGGCGTGTCATGACCATGCCCCGGGGAAGGACACACCACTGTGCAAAACGGAGAGGTGCCTTCTTTGCCTTCTGGCACCCTTCTGCACAAACTGCTGCATCTGTCCACTGCCTCTGTTGGCTGCACTCTGGGAGCTGTGCTCTAGGCCTGGCTCTTATATAGGCCTCTGCCTAGCAGTGACTCACAAGGGTGCTCGACCCACCCAATCAGGAGCCACCTGAAACAAAACCTCCCTCTGCCCAGGGCAGCCCAGAGAGCTCGTTAGCAGCAGCCCCACCTGGCTAGAGCTTCCCAGGAGAAGTTAAGTCAAGGTCCCCTGCAGGAGTCCTTGCCCAGCTCTCCCTTCCTGCTAGCAGCAAGCACCGTCTAGTTCCTCGGGGGTCCCCAGAAAGTCTCCACAACTTCCAACAAGGCCCACAAAAGGCCCAGGCAGAGCCCAGACACTGCTGTGCAAACTGCTGCGTCTGTTCGCTGCCTCTGTTGGCTGCGCTCAGAAACAAAATCCTTTTGTTTTTGCTGTGTTCCTCAATATGGTTGTTTAGGTACTCCACTCTTTCGCCATTATTTTTCTTGCAACAGTACAACAAAAGATTCTGTTATTGTAGGGAAAATGTTTAATGTTTTTATTATACAACCAGCAAGTTCCTGAAGCTTCATGAAGTACTTTTAAATCTAGTTAAACATTGGACTGTTTTAAGTCACAGAATAAAGAAATCATGCCAAAGGAACTGGTCTGCTGCCAGCGGTTTAACTATATTCATAGTTTCCCTTGCTCCTCCTGACCTTCCAGTTTTTGCATAGACCAGAACTGTCTCAAATTTTTAGTAAAATGTGGATGCCAGCTTTTTACAGAAAAGTGTTTCTGGTACTTCCACTCCTGGATACCGTGGATATTTGTGGAGGTGAATGTGTTAAGGGCTTTGATGTGCTAATTTGCTAGGAAGTACCTGTTGCTGGTAGCTAATGTAAACGTGACTGTAAGATTTTTGTTCCTTTCATTGATTCAAAGTCAAATTTAGTTTACAAGGCGGTGTGTGTGTTTGGGGGGGGGGGTGGAATTTTAACTGTCATTCACTAACCTAAGTTGAGATTTGATTTTAAAGATACTTTTCCTGTTTTTTAAAAGTTCTGCCACCTAGTCATTGTTTTTATAATCAGAATTTACTTAACTGTCATATTGGTGTCAGGATTTATCTTATTCTTTCATAATTGTTTTGGATCTTTGGGTTAATTTAAATAAGCATATGACTCTGTGTCTGATACAAGTCTGCTGGATAAGAAGAATGCTTGTCTTTAGCATTGACTTTCTGAATGCAACTGAAAATACTGCTGCTTCTGAGTTGGTCACCTGTCAGTAAATACTACTTTTGAGGAAAACATAGGTGGCGTACTCAATGATTTAAGCAGAGAGCATACAAAGCTGTGCTGGCTATTTGTCCATTACCGGTTAAAATGACAAGAAAGTAATAAAACTGCTCCACAGTTGTCTTTGTCAATAGGAGCTTAAGTGAAAGTAAATTTTTTCATATCAACAGCGTTGACCGAAGTTATGTTGCAAACTGGTCTTTGACAGGTTGGGAGGTGGAGGACGAAATGAGACAAAGCTAGTATCTGTGATCACTTGAAACTAAAATTATCGTCTTAACTTCTAGAGTTTCTTGGTGAAGCTGAACTCAACTGAAACATTCGAGTCCTATCAACATTTTTAACCAGAAAAATTTTATTATTTTAAAGCCAAATACCAAGAGTCTTTAAAAATTGCCCAGTCTTTTAGTAGCTGCTGTGCAACTCCTGTCCAAAGACTTCGAAAAATGGCTAGGGTATCCACATAAGGAGACTAGCTGGCTGGCTAGCTTTGATTAGTCTTGCACTTGTCGTAAAGATGTAAGTTTAAAAAAAGTAAAGTGGTCTGATCTGTCAATTATTACAAAGTAATAAATTGCTTTCAAGAAAGACAGCTCTAAGGGAATGTGAACTGAAAATTATTCTAGTCCTCAAGTAAGACTGATAAAGTTACATAATCAGCTGTTGGTAGTTCTCTTGTGTACTGATTTTTACTTGAAACTGACTTTATTTCATCCATGTTCTAAGACTGGGTGTATATATTGCAATGTCTTCTATCTTTGGACCTTGTTGATTCAAGCTTTATTTTTGTAGAACAAAATCAAATTGACAGTAAAGGTTGACGATATGATGCAGTTGAAGTTAGGCTGTAACTGTTAGGTTTCTTTATACCAGTTGCATTTACTGAGTTTAACTTAACTGAGTCACTTTAAAAATTACTTTTGGCTATTGCCTTCTCTGTTCTGTTCACTTCTAAGTGGAGATTTAAAGGTAGGTAATTTTATGAACAGAATAACAAAATAACTATTTAGTGGATTTAATGTTTACAAGCAATAGTTTTAGAGAAGTAGCATCTAAACAAAAGTAGCGTGTCAACAAAAACGTGTCAATTTGACAAATATCAATGCTGGCATTTAATGAACTGTTTTCTTTCATGAATTCAGGAATGTTTTATTACAGACAGTCTTCCAGTGGTGTACTTGAATACTAATGTCACTTAAGATGTTGCACTTTGAAATGGCTGAGATTAAGTGTTTGTACAAGTATTCTACATCTGCAGTATTTTTAATAGTGTGCGTAAGCTTTACACAATTCCATGTGTGTTCAGTCTGTGATTCTTCCCAAGAACAGTCTTTGCATTACTAAACTCATCTTTAAGTTTAGTATCAGATTTAAAGTGCATACTTTCTGTCTTATTCTTGGATTCAGTGAAATTGCAGTATTGTTATCATGGGCAAATAGAAGAAATACATTTTTTTATTCTGTCCATTTGTTTCTATCTGTTTGTGGTACATCAAATGCAGAAAGCTCTTCCTAATCTTTAAATAGTCCTGTAGAATGCCTTGCGCTTTTTTCACATTGATTTATGTTTTCTTTGTACAGTTTGTTGCATAATTTAAGGACCCGGATATAAGGCTTGGAAGCCCATCCCTTGTGTTTCTTGGTTTATGACTGTCGGCTTTGTGGAATACGGCTGAGATGAAAGGATTTCTGGAGGATGCAAATTACTCCATTGGCCTGTTGGATGAAGGAGCAACTCTTGCAGATGTTATTGACAACTGTATTTATGAACATACTCATGTAAGTCTTTAAAATTTCCAAATCTGTTGGTTAGTTTTCTTAAGTTCTCAAACTGGGTCAAGGTATTTAGTACTAATGAGCTGACAGCAACAGAGGAACAATCAGCTAAAACTCTCATTAAAACGAGATTCCTGTTCTAATTCTTTGCTGTTGTTCCTATTTGTCTCAGGCTGAATTCTGTTGGGGAAACTTGGGCAACAATTGTTACCTCCCTGAGCACGGCTAGGAGGAAAATGGTCTTGCTAATATATTGAATACAGGTTCCCATCTCATTCCTTGAAGAGCTTTTATTGTCAAAGGGTGTTAGAGCAGGAATTTGAAATTTGGCAAGTTGATAGTGCTGAGTTAGAAACACTTTTTGTTTTCTTCTTTCCCTGAAAACGTGCCAAAGTTTAGACAAATTCATGTGCTTGGCCACTTTGACCACAGATTTTAAACATGGCTTCAGTCATGCTCATATGGTTGTAAGTCTTCCCATAAGCCTTTTCCATGTTAGAAATACAAGTAGGAGGAACAAGACAATGGGAGGTACTACTCCTTTCTTTCAAGAAAGTAAACTGATCTAAGAGCTAGTGAGGTTTAGCCATCCTCTGGAAAAAAAATAACTTGAAGAATTCTGTGTATACAAACAGTTTTATTGAATAAGGCCTCACTGCTTTCTTAGGAGGCTGGAAGATGTTGTAGCCCTTGTTTTATGGACAAAGTTACAGAGAGGGAGAGCTTTACAAAAAATTTTGTTAAGCAAATCTTGTATCCTTAATATGCCATACCTAGAGATGTTCACTTTATCCTATGGTTTATCAGAACTAGTGTTAGATGAAGTGCTCAGCTGTAGTACAGCAAATAGCTAAATCCCATGGCCTTCTGCAGTCAGGTATAGGATTCCCAAATCCTGATTCCTAATATTCTTTTTCTGTCTAGCAAATAAATAGGTAAACTACTGGCAACATGTCATGTCTCCAACCACTGGCTGGCTCACAGAGGATAGCTGCCTCCTGCTGCTTTCATTTACTCCTTTAGCTCAAGGGGTAGAGGCCTGTGCCATGGATCTAAAGCTCCAGATCCCATTCCTGCTGGTGACCCGTACAGGGGGTCAGTATGCTTCCACCCGATGGAATTTCTATTTGTGTTTTTTAAACAGAAATAAAGACATTGTGTACTATAAGCCACAAGAGAAAATTTCATATCTGCGAAAGTCAAGTGCTAGTATTAACATTTGCTATACAGTCTTAATTCAGATTGATCGTATATTCTGTGATGGACTTTAATTGGTGTACAGTAGGCTATTCACTTACAGGAATTATACTGAGTGCACGTTATGAACAAATACAGAATGATCTGTTTGGCTCTTGGTCTACCACATCTACAACATGACTTGATATTGAGCAAGACTATGGTAACAAATGCGCAATGGGAACTGTTGCAGTTCCTGTAAAATTGTCTGTGCATTTTCTTAAAGATAATGTACTTGACTCTGCAACCTTAGTGCTTTGAGTTTAGTTCTTTAAATTCTGTTTAACCTTTGTGCGTCATAAAACGTGGAGAACAGTCTCAGTGTGTTGACTTCATCAGTTAAAACTTTCAGTAGAAAGTCACTAAGCTATTACCTAGGTGCTGAAATAACTGGTAGTGCATTAGATTATTTTTTCTTGTATGATAAACTACAGATTATGTTGAGACTGGAAACTTTCATCCCAGTGCATTTTTTTCCTCCAAAGAATTGCAGACTTCTAAAAATAGAAAGTTGGAAGATACTTGTTACTTTTCTGTATTTTCAGATAAAATTGATATTTGGCATTTAAAATCTTTTTTCCCTGGAATCTCAGAATATTGCCTAAATAATATTCAAAATATCTTTAAGTGGTAGGTATTCTTTGATGTAAAGCTAGTTCAAATTGCTAGCTAAAAATAAAACCCAAGTGAATTGATTGAGGTCAAACCTAAAAGTTAATAGCAGGACAGAAAATACATAATCCTTTATGATTTCGCTTCATAGGTTGTTTCTGTTTTGACAACAAGCCCACAATTTCAGACATTTTATTTTCCTAATTTTGTTTTTTAGACCGGAAAAAGAGCATTTTATGTTGGTGATCTTGGAAAGCTTGTAAAGAAAAACATGCAATGGCAGAATGTGATGGCACCAATAAAACCATTTTACCCTGTAAAATGCAATTCTACTCCAGGTGTACTTGAAATTTTGGGAACTCTTGGAATTGGATTTGCATGTTCCAATAAAGTAAGTGTTCTTTTTGTGTACATCTCTGCCTTTTCTCTTCTATCTTTCATCTGTCCATCAGCTTTTTGATATCAAGTGCCATGTTACTATTTAATATAATTTAAATTGTAAATTATTAAGTAACTGGCTATTACAAATTCATGCTTCTATCCCGGAAGCAGCAAATAGTTTTCTCTAGAGCTTATATGGACTATTTTGTATAGTACTAGACTATATTTAATGCAAATTCAGTAGAGATAGTGCCCTTGAGTGCGTCTGAAACGCTGCTGTGGTCTTATTTTTTCAGTCTGAAATGGCATTGGTACAAGACCTGGGCATTTCTCCTGAAAACATTATATATACAAATCCTTGCAAGCAAGCTTCTCAGATAAAGTATGCAGCAAAAACTGGAATAAACATCATGACCTGCGACAACGATACTGAGCTGAAGAAAATTGCACGTAGCCATCCAAATGCTAAGTAAGTGTCAATTTTGTTTTTTTGCTTTTTACATGATAAGAATTTGGCTGTAATCTTGGGTTGTTTGAGTTGCAGGAGACATGACTTCTTTAAGAAAAAATAGATACAAGTGAATTGGTATTATCTTGCTTCTTTTGAAGGTAGTTTTTTGTGCAAGATTTTTCCGGTCTGAGTCTCACCTTCCCCTTTTGATATTGAGCCCTCTTTTTGGAGGGAAATCTTGTATTTTGGCTTGGTAGGGTAGTCTTGATACATAGATTTAAAGGTTTTGGTGGCCAGACTTCAGAATTGTGGCACCTTGTCATCTCCAAGTACATCTTCATTCTGCTTTTTGTGACTTCAGTTTTTTCTTTCGGGATATTCTTCTTTGATTTTAGTGGCTTCAGCCAAAGTCTGGACAGAGAAATTATCAGCAAATGAGCACATGCACTGGGTCCCATGCAGGGCTTGAACATGCTGTGCTGGTTTGAGATGTGCCTACAGAGATTTTCCCACTTAGAAAACAGTGAGGAACTTAGAGTCAAGTTCTTCTTTGAGTCAGTTCAGTCTTGGCCCAGATGCTTTCTGTAGAGAAATAACTAAAGCTGATGTTTTAGCTGTTAAATATGAGAATTCTGTTGCTGCCAATTGTATCTGTACAGGATGGTGGTTTCTTTTAGATTGATAGGTGCTTACTTCATAAATGAGGAAGGTGATGCTTAATGAAGGCTTTGTGGGCCAAATCTTTAAGCCATTGCCTGCAGTGAATATTAAGTGCTTGCTGGTGACTACTGAGGCATAGCTTCCATGCAAACTTTGTCAGGGTGCCCTGAGAAATGAGTTGCCTGACATCCTTACCAAAGCCCTTGGTGTTAGACGGTCCTCATCAAAGCATCGTGTCTTCAGTCACAGCTTTGTGAGCAGTTACAGAGCTGGGAAGATTCTACGACATTGAGTATTTGGGGAGACTGCTAATCCCACCTCATTATTTAAGCCTACTTCAGAATTTCACAAAATTGCTGTTACAAATGATTATGCTTCATCCTCCTCGAACCCTGTCAGTGCTTTGCACACTAGAGTACTTCCTGTGCAAAGAAAGTAATCTATGATAAATAATATTGTGGGTATAATGGTGGCCTTGACATACTTGTGCATTGGAATGCCTTAGCCAAACTAAAATTGTCTTTTACATCGCTAGTGATGTAACTAGCTAATTAATTACGTTGTCAGAACAGACACGGGCGATTAAAATTACACAGGTGCTAGCTGACTTTGGCTAAGCTGTTGACAGAGTGAAGCATACTTAACACTAGACAGCAGTATGTGGACCTAGTTGTGGGACTTCTCCTCTTAAGCAGCGGTTTGCTTGTATAAGTCTTCTGATCAGACAAGCGAGCAGCGTAACTGTGAAGGCTGCCTCTTTCTGTGCTCTGCTCCATCCATTGTTTGCTTGTTGGGATGACCTTTGCCTGGAGTAAAGACTGTTCAGATGCCTGTTTTAGATTTCAAATATCTTTTGGCTCTTGTGAGTAAAGACTTAGTTTTCCAGGCTGTGCAACCTTAGATATTCATGGCTGCCAAGTAGAGACTATTTTCCCAGTTTCAGACTTTCTTGACTGAATTATTTCCTACAATAGGGATGAGGAGCTCTAGAAAATCCTCTTGATTCGGGAGGACATGAACAAGAGCCAGTAGTTTGTGGAGTGGCCCTTTAATATGGGTGATAAGAGTGGCAAAGCGCCATCTGAATTACCCGTATAGCCACTTGCCTGAAGATAACTAGGCTGTGGGCAGTCTGAAGGATCTGTCTGACAGCAGAAGGAACAAGAGTAAACAAGGCAAAAGACAATATGCCCTTTTCTATTTCGGTCTCTTTCTGTCAGTAAAGAGGAAGATGACTTCTGAAAACTAGTTTTTGTGCTGATATGTTTTCTTGAATGTAATAGCCTCTTTTAAAAGGTGTTCTCTATCTTAACATCCAGAGCAAGAGAAGTTAGGATGCAGAATTTTCTTCAACCAGGAAAACTTTAAAGCAAGGAGACAGAATGCAGGAATTGCATAAGCTGGGGGGGGAGGAAACAAAGCTGCTTTTTAAAGGATCGGTTTAATGCTTGAAAATTCCTAATTACAAAGGATAAGAAATTACTTTTGTAAAGGAATCGCTCTTTGACATCTAAATTTTCTAGGAGAACTGGAGATCAGGTTTCAATTCTATAAAGATTTGTCTGCTTTAGGGTTTTTTTTTTGACTATTACATTCTCATTCAAGTCACTAAAACTTTGATACTGAAGTAACAGCTCTAGTGTTTCTTCTTCTCTCTTCCCTTTGGCATACTTTCAAAAAGTCAAAGCCTTTATGTACATATAGCCTTGTTCTTACTACCTGTGGTAGTTACAGCTAGGTTGTCTTTGAGTGAGGCCAATTGTGCTTCAGCAGAGGAAGTCCTGCTTAGGAAGCTGTCGTTCTGTCTCCTAATTTTCTTATATCTTAGGAAGTTTTAATAACTTGCGTGCCCCTAAACTTCTTAGAGAAAGGGGAGATATGTGAAGAAAGGGGTACTTACAGCTTTACTTCCTTTCGTATGATTTGCCTAGAAAAATCCAAAGGTAACAATTATGCTTGGGGTGTCCTGAAAGTGGTAGAGTGGCTGCTTATAAAGATCAGTGCTTTTTTTTTAAACTAACAAAAAATGCCCCAGATCTCAAACATGTACGTGGTCCTGTATTCCTGCTCTAACTGCAAGAGACCAAGAAGAATCATACTAGATTTCCAGAAGTCAGAATAACACTTCTTGTACAGTGGTTTCCCCTAAATAAATCTCTTGATTAATTTATAACACTGTTATGAAAACGCATCAATAAAATTTAAAATAGGATGTCATCTTAAAATATTATTGTCTAATCTGAGATTTAAAGTACTGTGGTTTTGAATTTTTTAAAACACTTTAGAGAATTTAATTTTTAAGACTTGTGTGTTTATCTAGTATTTTTTCCAAATGTTTTACAAAATACTGCTTGACTGCAAACTTTAAGGGGTGTCTGTACTAGTAGAAAGCCAGGAGATGAGACCAGTCTGAGTTTCCCAAGTGGTATAAATTAAAATTGTCAAGGATTGCCAGGCAACATGTGTGAGAACTTAGGATCGTTGCTCTTTACGAAATATCATTTTGAAGACATTGAGATGTTCAGAAGGGACTCTTGAAAGTCATGGTAGCTGTTAGGCCATCATATGTTGTACTGGCTAAGCTGTTTGTTGCATATCTCAAAGAATGTCTTCATTTCCAGGTGCAGAGCTTTTGCTACTTGTTCATGCTCTCCATCTCGGTTACCTGCAATGTCCTCTACATAGTCTATTTGTATATCATGATAACAGCTTAGTGAACCAGCGTGGCTAATTAAATGATCTTTCTTGTGGTTGGGAGAGAAGGGAAACTAGTGTGTGTGTGGTGGTTTTTTTAGGAGACAGCAGTTTATAACTGTTAATTTTTTTTTATTTTTTTTATTTTTTAGGACAGAGGGGGGGAATGCACCTAGAGGTTTTTGAGCTTGTCTTTGCCAAACGGAAGTGTTACTTTAGTGTAAAACTGTCAACAACTGACAGTCCAGTTTGCCAAACCTGCACAGAATTAGGCTTTGATCTGAGGGAGGAAGTTATCTCACTGCATGATAAAACTGTGTAGAAGATGGTATTCACTACATTTCCTTTCCCCGAGCGTCCTGAAGGAAGGAGAGAAAATGAATGGACCCTACCTGTCCCTGTGACTAGCTGAGGGCGGAGGTAGAGGGATGTGGCCAGGGTGCACTTTGTGTCAAACTGCTATTCTCTAGATGCATTTAACCAAATCTGGTACATGACTGATTGAAGGGGAATCTCTGTGTTCTCTTTGTTTTGGTTAAAAAGGAGGACAGAGATGGGAAAGCATGTTGACAGTCATTTATGGTTTTATGAGAAAGTATACATTATTAGAAGGTAACATTCTCTTTTATTACAGCACTCAACAGACTCTTGCTGCTACAAAAGAGTCTTAGTTGCTGCATTTCGAAATCCCTTATCCTTGTTGGCTCCATGTTTTAGCCCCTAATTGCTAGTTTTTTCTCTGTACAGGATTGTTTTTATTAGGTTCACTTGACTCGTCCATCGATGGAGCTGGAGTACTGACAACATAATCAACATGCTTCTGACAGTCTTCAGGCTTCACATGTGCTGATGATGTAAACCAACTGCCCCAATCATCTTCCCCTTCTCTTAGGCTCTTACTGCACATTGCCACAGAAGACATTAGTGCTGATGAGGAGATGAATATGAAGTTTGGTACCACCCTGAAGAACTGTAGGCACCTCATGGAATGTGCTAAGGAGTTTGGAATCCAAATAGTTGGGGTTAAGTGAGTAACTTTATTGTTCTCTCCTGACTACTGAGATGTGTTTATGATATGCTCAAGACTTGGAACTACAGCATGGTGTTTTGTTTGTTTATTTGGTTTCTTTAACAGGTTAAGAAAATATTTTTTTGATCATGTCAGTTTTTGTTTGCAAGCAAAACAACTAGTAGGCAAGGAGAAAGTAGTATGAAACAAAGTAATTTTACTGTCATTAAAGCAATTCAAAAAAGCATCAAAAATCTTTCTGACATGGTAAAAGAAAAGTTAAGCATAGCTATTTTCTAGCTATGCTTTTGGACTTCTCTGGTAATTTGGCTTGTAGTTTTTCAGCAGTAAACAGATGAGCAAATGAGATGCTAGTGTAGGATAGCTTGGACAGATGTTGATCTAGGCAAACCTGGGGTTCAGTTTTCTCAGAATGAAGTCTTGTGTCTCTCATTGATTTTGTTTAGAGGCAGTACTCAGGTTTTTGGCTTGCAGGTGGCAGAAATTAATCGCAGTGCTCTGAGAGCTTCCAGATAGTCTGTGGTATTTTAATTTGAAGTTTGATGTACCAAAGGGTTTTATTGTATGGAGCAAAAATGCATGCATGAGTCTTGGTTCTCTTTGCCTTTAACTACTAATACATGACGTGCTTATGAATCCTTTAAGAAAGCAATCAAACAAGTAAAACAAGGGTGGGTCCTCTGTCAGAAAAACAGACTAAAAAGTGATGACATTACTAAGAAAAAGTATTTCTTTTATATCCAGGATATCTGAACTAATTTTAACCAAGAACACATTGCTTTTTTTACATTTTAAATAGATTTCAAACTTGGGTTCATTCAAATGAGTTGCATTGACTTTTTAAACTTTTAACCTTTGCCTCAGTGGTATTCCTTAAAGTGAATGAACATGGATTAGACAGTTTAGTGGCTCAGTTTAGGTATGTGTATGGGGCATCCAAAACGAGCAGACCGTGCTAATCTCGAGAGAGTCAACGGAAACGTCGATACTTATTTTAGTACCTCAGCTACTGCGAGTAGTGTGGCAATATTTAACCTTTTGGGCAAGGAGCTAGAGAGGATTCAGGAGACTGGGAGGCAACACTGCTTTGCTAGCCTGCTTCTTGCTGTGAAACCAGGACCTGGCTTGATTGGTGAAGAGGCTTCAGAAGAGGGTAGTAGTGGGACATCCTTGCCGCGCCCCCCCCCCCCCCCCCGACCTAAATGTTAGGTTGAGTAGATAGCATATACAGTACAGCTCTAGCTTTGGCAAGAGCTGGGTGGCCCAGGGGAGGGGACATGCAGGCAAAGCAATGCAAAGAAGATAGGGTAAAACAGGGGTGACTTTATACGAGTACTATTAGCTTTGGCACATGTAAAAGAAAACTTAACTGCTTTGATATTGAAGACTGAAAGGTTCGGTAAACTTGTCATTATTAAAGATTAGGATATTGCAGGCCACTCTTAGCATTCAAAGCAAGACAGGCCCCATGCACAGAGATACAGTGGAGTAGAAGGCAATCATCATTTGAGCAGCGTTCTTTATATGATTAGTGTATATCATGCAAACTCATCTTTTGCCACTTGGGAATAAACTACTTTCCTTACTATTGTGGATAAAGAAGCAGTTTGCTTGCTCTGAAGGCTGTGAGGTTCTGTATATTAACTGCATCTTTATTTCTTTCAGATTTCATGTTTCAAGCAATTGCAAGGAACTGCAAACGTACATTCATGCTATATCTGATGCTCGGTGTGTGTTTGACATGGCTGTAAGTAGATAAATATATATGTGCAAGTGCTTCAGCAGAGGATCTGTTCTATTCTCATCATACCAACAAGCCAAGTACATTATTTCTAAAATATATTGTATTAGTGTAGGAAATGTAACTTTCAGTAATTAGCCAAATATGCCTTGTGAGATGTGGCAGAGGTAGAACAAAGTTTATAATCCTAGTTCTGGAATTCTGGAAAAACAAATACAAAGAAATTGGCAGAAGTTACTGAATACTGTCCCACTGACAGGCAGTAGCCTAGTATGCAAGCAGTTATAAATCAGTAAACTTTTATAGGCACCATAGGGAAAAAGTATTGTTGTTATCAAATGCAAGGCAACGATATTTGCCAAGATGACCTACTTCCAATGAAGAATAAAACGAAACACTTTAACAGCTACTACTTAGTATTGACTTTCAAATGAAAATTTAGTCTTCCACTTTTGCTAAAAGCTTTTTGAATTCAAGTTTCAATCCTATAAATATACAGCTTTTCTTAAGTTACACTAAAATGTTAAGTATTTGTCTTGGCATTTATGTTGAAAGAAATATTAACTTGAAGCATGTGACTTATTTCTTACAATGCTTAGGTTGTAAAGATTTCACACTTGGGAATTAGAATTTGAGTAAAGTGGAATTGTTTTAGGGGTACTTCAGATGACTTATCTAAATATGTATTGCATGTTCTATATGTATTTGCCCTATCACAAAAAATATTTTATTTGAAAACATCTTGTCATATAAAATGAGAAGCTTGTAAACCAAATACAGAAGAATTCAAGTAATCTCTTTACTCTCATTATGGCAGTTCATGCGTTAACTGTGACTGGTCATACATGACGAGCAACATAACTAAGGTTCTCACACTCATCTTTGCGAATGTGCAAATGTATTCTAGCAGTCTTTGTTACCTAAGTGCTGTCTAAAAGACCTCCTGTATACATATTTGTAAATTCCAAAAACTCTTTGGTGCAATGCACCACCCTGGTTAGCAAATATTGCCCGAATATAACAAATGGCACAAGATGGGAGTTGAGACTGCAGTAGGACTCTTACTAGAGATTTGTGTAACCAGCCGCTGATATCCCAATACTATTACTTCTAGGTTTAGTGCAGGAATACTAATTTTTATTGTGATGTAACTCCTTCACTAGACTGTCCTGTGTTAAATATACACAGAAGTGTAAGTATATAGAAAATGACCGTAGTAAGGAACAACAAAAATATTGTTACAGTTGCACTTGTGTACTTAAATTCTTCCTGTTTGTTTTAGGAAGAATTTGGCTTTAAGATGAACATGTTGGATATTGGTGGGGGCTTCACGGGTTCTGAACTGCAGCTGGAAGAGGTTTGTTGAAACACTATTTGTGAAGTTGAATGCTTAACCTTTCAGTTCCAACTAATATTGATAGATAAAACCCATTTTTAATTCCACAACAATAGACTGCAAATCCGTAAGATCTAAATAATTGGTTGTATATTCTCTGTCGTGGGTATTGCGATGAATTCTTGAAGGTGATTGTTATTTCTTTTTAATCCTGTTCATAAGTTATTGTCACCGGCTAAATTAAGTTAAGGTGGCTTAAGCTAATAATTTTTTACACTTGACTGTTATATGCTCTGCTGCATGGTTTGGGCCATGATTGATTAGCATGCTTTTGTTCATAAACCATATTGTTACTATACTGCAATTCTTGGTACTTTGCGTTATTACTGAAGACAAAAAGCTTTGACCTTATCTCTGCTTTGGTCATCCTTAAATAAAACTTTTGGGATTGGTTTGGCATAAACTGGATCTTCGGTATGCAGTATTTCCTAATAGTTTAAATGGGTTATTCTGTTTTATGTTGTCTTTAGGACAAACTCCCTGAAGGTAGGGCAGTCAACTGATTCAACAAAGTTAATAATAACAAAAAACAGTTTTTTGTTAGCTTGTTCTAACTGTTACTTAGTTAACCTACTTGTTAACCTTGAGGCAAGTATGCGGCTTAAGATTTGAGAAATTCAGCTATAATCAGTATTAAATAATTCAATCTGCTTCCAATGTGAAAGTATTCAGAACTGATCGCATAACAAGCCCTTTCATTGGTCTTGTGTTGGTTTCGTACATAATTTTACATTGTATACTGTGCTAGAAAAACTTTGAAATTACTTGCCTAATCTTGAGTGTGCCCCAAGTTGAACTTTGGATGGAAACAGGGACTGCATCATATTCAGATTCATGGTACTCGGTCTTCAGTGCTTAACTGAATGTTCTACTTCCAACCACTTAAATTTTGGACCTCTGGTAAGGG
Source organism: Struthio camelus (assembly GCF_040807025.1). Taxonomy (NCBI): domain Eukaryota; kingdom Metazoa; phylum Chordata; class Aves; order Struthioniformes; family Struthionidae; genus Struthio; species Struthio camelus. The sequence continues at coordinate 145,430,303 of NC_090943.1, forward strand.
CACTTGTCAAAGAACAGAGGAGTAGAATAAGCTTGTGGCATGCTTTACTAGAACTGTGTATTGCTGACTGGAAACTTGTGATGGACAAACTGTCAGCCAAATGTCTATATCAGTAAATGCATATTTTAATGAGATGAGTCTTATAAGTCTAATCTGATTTCAATTTTGTAGGTTAATCGTGTCATCAGGCCGCTGCTGGATGTCTACTTTCCTAAGGAATCTGGTGTTAATGTGATTGCAGAGCCCGGATGTTACTATGTTTCGTCTGCATTTACACTAGCAGTTAACATCATTGCAAAGAAAACTGTTGAGTATGATAAACTTCTTCCTTCTGGAGGTAAGCAATGTATGTACCTTTTGCATGTTATGAATTGGTGCAGGTCGGAATGGACTAGTTTGCCTTTATATGTTTAATACATGCCCTGTGCCTGAGTTGTAATCCATCTTTTGGATTTTGACCATGCATTATTTGTATCTTATTTTCTCCTTGTTACAATTGTTTTTAGCATTTCCTGTTTCCTTAGTAATACTGTTTGACTTCTCAGTGACTTACATTGCCAACATAGTAACCCTATGTTGTGTGGTCTACAGAAAGTTTAATTAGAGGAACAACGTAAGAGGGCTAGTCTGTCTGCTAAAATAGACACTGGATTTACATTCTTAACAATGTTACTGAAAAATGTTAATTTATTAAGCCTTTGCATTTCATGATGCAGCTAAATTGATAATCTGGCTCGTACTGATTACTCTGTTCGTAGTTACAGTATATATGGCTCCTCCTTTTTAGGAAGAAGCTGTTGACTTAAGTGAAATAAGCATTTCTTTTGCAGTCTAACTTTAAAAAAAAAAAAAAAAACCAACCAACCAAGCAACCACACACACATGCAAGATACCTTTCTTTTTCCTTCCAGTGGAGCAAACCAGGAATGATGAACCAGTATTTACATATTACATAAATGATGGTGTTTATGGTTCTTTTGCAAGCAAATTGTCTGAGAAACTGAATACTACTCCGGAGGTTCACAAGGTGAGTCCTTTTGTGTTTTTCAGAGAGGCTAAACAATTATCCCTGTGTGTATTTGAAACTTTTAATAAATGAATATCTGAATTATTTGGATCACTTCCATATAGAAATACAAGGAAGATGAGCCTCTGTTCGCAAGCAGCCTTTGGGGTCCATCCTGTGATGAGCTTGATCAAATTGTGGAAAACTGTCTTCTTCCTGAGCTGAGTGTTGGAGATTGGCTGATCTTCGATAATATGGGTTCTGGTACCTTAGGTGAACAGTCTACCTTTAACGACTATCAGAGGCCACTGATTTACTACATGATATCTTTCGGTGACTGGTAAGAAAATTGACTTAATGGTGACAAGACTGTTTTTACCCCCTTCAAGAGTGCACACACAGCACTTATAATAACAAATACAAGAAGATGCAAGTATTTCATTTTAAAATGAATGCTGGCCGGAAGAGCTTTTTGTTTTGGTTGGTTTTTTTACTATGCTGTCCAACTTCACCAAGATAAAACTGAGAATTGTCATAGACTGCCTATTTTAGGACTGACAGAAAAGTGAAGTTCCTAATGTGAACTGTGGATTTAGTGGTACTTGTTCCTGAGCTGAACCCTTTTACTGCTTAACGTTGACGTTTTCTAATACTAGTAATTGCAACTTGCATACAATTTTGGCATCATAGTTGCAGGCAGGAAAGTTAGTAACACTGTTGCAATGCTGGTGACAGTTGAGTAACCTGTTCTAAAACCTAAGTAGCAGAGGCCCTCAGCCTCCCTCGATGGAGAGTCACAGCCTTTCTGTGTTTGTCAAGTATGGGCATAGTTGATCTTCTCCCTTGCTGCTGAGACTAAGGCCGCCATCATGGGGGGCAGTAGACTTCAAACGCCAAATTTAATGCTGATTTCTGATGTTAAATGGTATGTGAGGACTTTTTCTTCTTGATTATAGCTGTTACACTTTCTGTTGCAGGGATGAGATGCAAGATGCTGGAATTACTTCAGACACATTGATGAAGAATTTCTTCTTCGTGCCTTCTTGCATTCAGCTGAGCTCAGAAGACCGCTTTTCCACTGCAGCTTAAACAGGCATTAACGCTTCATTTAGACCTGCAATTGCAAGTCTGTAGTTTGTCTGGTCAACATTCCAGTGTGGAAGAAATGGAACAATCTTGAATTCAATTCATTCTCTTCAAAACTTGAAAAAATAGTAATAGCTAATTGGGACCAGGCAAAACCAGCTACAGCTACAATTCACTGGGGCGTGTGGGAGGGTTAGATAATGGCATCCAAATTTAAACTTAACAGTTTGTTCAACCCCTGAGCGTTTAAATATGCAACAAAATGGATGACTTAGTGGAGATGGAAACCCATCACTTGGGTTCTTCAACAGTTTACATACAAGTACACAGTTTTTATACTAAGGATTCCTGTTAGAAAAGTCTTGTAAAGTTATTGTCTTCTGCCCAGATATATCAAATGTCAGTGGGAAACCAGTGTGACTTCATTAGATGTTTAGTGTATTTAGAATGTGTAAATTTGTGCTTTGAACTGTAGTTTAATAAATGTAAAATTGCATCATAGTATTTGTTGTATTTGACCCTTGATGTACCCCTTGTATGATTGCAATAAAACTTTGTGTAGATTTTACTTTTTTCAGGCTAACTTTGGGAGGGGCTAGGCAGAAGAGGTAGCTATAAAGTAGATGTATACATGATTTGAGAAGCCTGCTTTTCTCTAGCCCATTCCTTCAATTTTAAGTTAGTAGAGCATTAAGTCATGAATAATTTAAGTAAATTAGGTTTAATAAACCTGTGTTAAGGTTGGATAAGTTACTGGAAGGTTGAAATGCAGTTTTGTAGTGCAGTTTGTAGTGTTTCTTAGAGTATGATCTTAGTTTACCAGTTCTAAAACTAAAAATAGCAAACCTGCCATAGATATAGATGTACACAGAAGAGGTAGTCTTTTAGCTAGCGTGCATGTAGTGATCCCATTGCAGCATGCGTTAGTACAGCTCCGCTGGTTGTCGCAGAACCTCTGGCTTTTTTTTCTTTAGTGGGGTTTATTGAAGAGTCAATTTCAGCTAGCTCTGTATAGTGCAAACTCCTAACAGAAGGGCTACATGTTTTTCAGAAACCTCAGTGCTCTCTTTCATTGTACTTTAAATATATCCACAAAGTAAAGATGAAGCACGCTACTGAAAGTATGCACTCCAACTGCACTAACAATTTTGCTGAAACCATTCAGTGGATTTCCTTGTTCTGTTGTTGGAGCCTCTTAATTTCTTTTAGGTCCTTTTCTTGCTTTCTCACTTTAAGTTAATCTCCCCAGCCTTAAAATTGGGTGAGGGGGAGGGAGAAGGCATGTCAGCTTTTTGAAATGATATATCAAGTTCTAGATCCTGTAGTCAAAGGGGGATTATTTTTAACACTTGGGGGTAGAATTTCTATCTCTTGGTTGCAAGTGTATCTCACAGAAGTGCCAAGTGGTAGAAATTCTTAGCTTTTTGGTTCCCTAAGGCAAAGACTTCATAAAACTTGATGCCCCTTTTACTCAAAAGGGGGGACAGCTCATCATGGAATGAGCTTTTCAGTTTTAACTCAACTACTGATGACTTGTCAGAAGATTTACAGGCCAGCCTAAGTAGTGGCTTATGTTTTGAAGATATGGTCTAAGAAATACTGGAATTAAATGGGGAAGTAGGAAAGGGAGTAATGATTGTAGGAAACTTGGTGTTTGAAATCTCGTTATTAGCCATCCCTGTCCTTCAGGAAGTCATACACTTAAGTCTACCAGTTAGTCTTCTCTAGATCCTACAAGACACATTAGACTGCAAAAGTTTTTGACTATAAAATACCACTACAGTTGCCTAAGATAATTTAACAGGATTATATTGTGCAGTCTAAAGGAGAGATGTTTTATGTTAGCTTGCAAGTCAGTTGAAAAATCCCTTTATAAATTATGCAGCGGTCACAGCAGAAATGTCCATTGTACTTGAAGACAAGTTTGCCATTAAACCAACCTGAAGTTTGAACACAGTATGTATTTCAGTTTGATTTGCTATAAGTGTTGCTATTTGTTTATGTTGTAATTGCAATTCAGAAATTACCTGAAAATATAAAAGGCAAATGATTTCTGTATAGTACACTGAACTGTAATGTAGCTTTGTTCTGCTCGATACACAGCTGCAGCTAGCTCTTGTTTGCCGAGGACACTGCTTTTGCAGACCTTCTGGTATATTTAGCTGTAATAGCATTGGCTGGGATTTCTTGGATATTGATATATGCAAGCAGTGTTTCGGTGTATAATCTGCTTATCTTGCCTACTAAACAGATCCCATCTGCTTTAATGTGAAGTACTACCCTGATACAGTCCTTTAGTCTTGTGCATACTATTTCCCAAGGAAAGCCTAGGGTTGTAATTTGAGGCAATACTATGTTACTAAAACTCTGCCACTCTGCTCAAGAGTGGGAGAAAATGACCCCACCTTTCCCTATCTGCCACAGCAGCTACACAGCTGACTTGTATTGGCTCAGTGCCCTGGATCCATCACTGGATGTTTTGCCACTTTGGATATATTCTGACACTCTTCATTGCTGCTTTTTGGGAGTAGGGGTGGTGGGGAGGCAGTGGAGTCTGTTAATGTGTTTAGTACCAGGCCATATACAGTACTGAACCCAGCTTTAAAAAGAAGAAGAAAAAAAAAAAACTCAAAGAAGCAGTTGCTTTAAAAGACAGCATGCAGTAGAAAATTCATTTGTAGCACTACTTACTTTTGAGAAAATACTAGCACTACCTAGTACTGCCTGTTACTTTTATAGCTGGATAACTAGGGTGTGCTAGTGTGATGCTTGATGTTGATGAGCTGTAGTTTGCTCTTGGAGTCCTGACCATGTGTGGCACCTAGGATGGATGTTCGCTCTCATTCTTGCATGCCGAGTGGAGTAGTGGTGCTACTGAGGGTATTTGCACAGTTAAAAAGTGAGTACACCCAGGTAGGTAAGTCTTCTCGTAACTACATGTGCTGTGTCTAGCTCAGAAGAGGGGAGAAGCAGGTCTGGGGTGCTGGTTATGCCAACTAGTGCTGAACACTGCCAGGAGCTATGAGAAAAAGCAGGTTACGTGCTGCAGGTTGTGGTGTATCTTAACTGGTTTTAACTAATAGTGAAGGAAAAAGTCATTTATTTAACTTGCGTTGTCCTTTAGTTCATTCAGTGAAAGAATAACTTTCTTGTGTTGGACAATTACAAGTCTGTTCCTTCCTGGAACCTCAGAGTATGCTGATTTCAAACTTCTTGATTATTGTCTGTATTTATCTTTCAAGTCTGTTATATTCCCATTATCACTAATAATGGGAATCCTAAGGGAATGCATGTGATGAGGTTATGGAACTCTGCAAGGGTGCACTTTTTAATTAAATATTTGCTGGTCTATTTACTGAAAGACAAGGACATGCCTGTCTCCTCTGATAATCTAGCAGACAGGATGGTAGTGGAAGTGATAACAATGCAAAATTAGTATGGAACCCTTTTAAAGATTATATTCTTAGAGCAATAAGCTTTCTTTCACATTATATTTTAATCTCTTTGCAGCTGTATAGTTTTTAATCTGAATAAGGTGTATTAATAGGATTAACCAGCCAGATACCTAGGACAAAGCTAATTGTGGTTGTCACTGAGTCAGGAAAAGAAAAGCTTTCAGGGAGGCTGCTGTGCTCTGTCTGACTGGCTGCTTCCCATGATCTGGGAGAGCGGGCAGACTCCTGCTATGGATGTGTTTTTCTCTGGAGACTGTGTTGCCCTTCCTTGACTTGACCGAAGTTGCTGCAGTATGGCCATAGCGCAGCCTGCAACCTCTGTGAAACGCGTGTAATGGCAGGTATCCGTTATACTACTGTAGAACAGAGATGCTCAGTATCAAACAAATATGATGGGGGGTGGGGGAGGGGAAAAAGCTATTTCAAGTCCAGGAATTTGTAATGCTCTTTGAATACCAGGCAGTTTTAGATCCTGGTTGTAGTGTTTTGTTCATGTATGCAACCTCAGACCAACAGGCTGCCTGTTGTACTGTTAAGAAAACCACTCAAATACTTGTGTCACAAGTCTATAATACTTCTCATATTAAAATATCTGCTGGTAAGGGGTCCAGAGCTGGAGTCCTTTGGTTCTGCTGAAGGCAAACTTCTGCCATCTAGGCCATCCGTGTGGTATCTTTGGCTTCAGATCTGGACACAGCAACAAATGTGTAAGCTTTGTTATAACTGAGAACTGAAACATCCAAACCCACTTACTGTGGCAAAACAGTGGAGCTTTTTCAAGAAGCATAGGGTAGGTCAAAGCAGGTCTGCTTGCTAAAACATCCTTCCAGAAACAGCATGTTCAGCTTCAGTGCTAACAGAACAGCTACATCTGGTGCCCCCTTATTATGGAGCTTATGGCCTTTTTTTTCCTGTTCATTTTCACACAAAGAGAAATGAGCAGTAGTTTAGTGTATATAAAGCTTTTTAACCTAACCTCTTGGGTTAAGTCAAAGGTTTTAAAACATTCATGAGTAGTGTTTGCTAGCTGATTTTTGCTTGTCTAAGAGGGCTGCTATCTTGTCCTTACTCCTCTTCCTTTCTCTCTTTAGCTTTATACAACTGAGATAATATTAAATATTCACAAAACCCAAACTGACACTGTGTTCACCTGAACTATTAGATGAGGGGGTACAGTTTCTGGTCCTGCTGAAGAGTTAATTATTGGTACAAAGCGGGGACACCTTCACTTGGCCCAATGCAGCAGCAGCAGCCAGCTGGCTCCTTGAGGCCCCCCTCTGCATGGGAGGGGGGAGCCCAGCTCTTCGGGTGCCAACCTGGCTCTGCGGGCAGTTTGCGGCTGCACAGCAGCCAGGGCCAGCTAGCAGCCAGGCTAGCGCTGGTGAACACAGTGCCTCTGTACCACGCATCCTGCTCGCGTCGGCGTGCACCGCGCAGGGCAGTGTTGGAGCTGGCTGACACACCAAGTCCTCGAGTCGGCTGATGCGAGCGCTCTTGGTTTCTGCAGCCATCGCTGGCTTTTCTTGTTCTCTGAGCACAAACGGTGACTGCAGCGGCAAGAATGGGGCAGGTGGTGGTGGTCACGCGCCTGCAGTGGGCAGGGAAGGAGGTGTGACAGCAGTGGGCTGGGTACCTGGTGCAGCACAGAGCAGAGGGGCTGCCAGGGGCTGCAGTGTGGTGTGGGGGCTGGCCCTGCTCATCTCACCGCCCTGTAAGTTCCCTTTAATAAAACCTACCGGGAGACGCCTGCAGTAGGATACTGCTGCTGGGCCGCAGCACCTGAGGCACTCTGCTCTGGGGCCATCGGGGCCAGGCTGTGTAAGCCTGTGTCTGAGTATTCAGCCATATAACTCTTAACTAATCAGGGCTGGAAATCGCCTATGAGCAACTTCACCTCAGTTCAGCAATTCAGTGCTGCCTCAGACTCATTACATGGGAGGACTTCACAAAATACTTAACTATCCAGAAAACTGTAAAAGAGACCTTTAGTTCAGATAATGCCATGTGTTGTGATGGCTGCTGTTGGAAACAGTGTGTGTGAGGCACCTGGCCAGGTGAAGCAGGAAGGAGCTTCGCCAGCCGGCAGCACCGGGGCCTGCCCAGGGCTCCTACTGCGAGGCAGTTTTTCGGTCCACCTGCTCGCTCCTCTCCCTGCTGCTCTCCGCTAGAGGCCCCCGTCCTCCTTGCGGTGCCTCAGCTGGCCGGCGTGCTGGAGCCCGGCGGCTGCTGGGGCGGGTTTGCCGCCAGCCCCTGCTTGGCACCAGGCCCCGGGTTTGTAGCACTGACGTGAGGGAGGCTGCTAAAGCCGCACGCGATGCTCCTGCGCAAGCAAGTGCCTTGTGAATCTCTTATGGCCCAAATTCAGTTTTTGTTAAACGTGTCACCCGGGCTCCTCAGGGACGGAGACGTGCCTGTGCTTCCCGAAGAGGCCAGTGCTCCTGTTGTTAGCACGGACGTGGTTTCACTTCCGAAGTCCAGGCCCGGGGCCGTTCTGGGGGGTTGGCAGTGAGACGGTAAACAGCGGCAGGAGTGAGAGAGACGAGTCATGCACGTTAAAAACATCCTGCTCTTCATCGTGCTCCCTGCTTGAGCCCAACCTCTAATCCTGGCGATGACGTTTCTTCCCCGATCTGTTTGGCAGCCGCCTTGCGCAGCCAGACAGTACCCGCTGCTCTCGCAGCACGCGCCGCAGCGAGCGGTGGGGCTGGCAGCGGTCGTGCCGGCAGCGGCAGCAAACCTGGCCCTGCGCGCCCAGCCCAGCCCAGCCCAGCCCAGCCCAGCCCAGCCCAGCCTATCTGCGTTTCGCCAGCACGTTATGTGGAAAAAATCCCCGTTTTTGGTGTGTGCTGGAATGCTGACGCCTCCTTACCCACCGAGCCTGACAGGGAACTTGGAAAGTACCGTCTGCACCGCAGAGTCGCTGTCCTTACACAGGCAAACGCGCACGCTCTTACACTTGAGGAAAAAGAGCATTTATGGCTTCGCTAAGTTTGCACGAACTGAAGGAATCACCCTGTGTAACTTCATAGTTTGTGATTAAAGGATCATTAGATCCACTGGCTTACAGGCCTTGCACGACATGGGCTTTCTCAGCAGAGGTCCCAACGGTCCCTACTGAAACAGTTAAGTGTCGGCACGGCCAAACTGGCCGCAGGGAAACCCCAGCGCAGTGCGGTGAGGCGATCTGTGCTGGGCCAGCGAGTCCCTGAGGGCTGCCAGGAAGGGCACCATGGCCCCGGCCTCTGCCCGCAGCTCTGGCCTCCTGCTCCGCAGCAACAGGAAGCAATTGAGTGCCATCTCCTGCCCACAGGTGGCTCCAGGAGATGAGAATTTGAGAGGTTCCTTATCCAAAAGTTTAAATAAAACAAACATAATTCTGTCTTGTCCCCAGCTTTCGCAGTTTCCCTGTAAGTGCCCCAGCCCCACGAGTGTCCCTGGTGGCGCAGGGTCCTGGCCGGGCCGAGGGAGGTGCTTGCTCCTGAGGAGCATGAGTCCTCCAACCCCAGCTGCTCCTGGAGACCCGGCCTGGCAAAGGGCAGGATCGCACCAGTTCCTTTCCCGCTTGCCCACCAAGTGGCACCCGGCCAGCAGCTTGGGGCTGAAAGTACTTCTGTGACCTTCACGTACCTGGTTTACTGACTCATGAAGCAAGCCACAGCCCACCTAAAAGATTTTTTTGCAAAGAAAACTACTCACTGGTTTCCGCAGTGTACCAGTCAGCTCAGTAAACTGGGTGGCCAGCAGGGAGCTCCAGACACACACCAGAGCCGCCCGGCAGAGGCTGTGCCTGCTGGGCCGGGCTCACATCTCCTCCGAGAGCCAACCCCAAGGGCACCTGGAGCTGGGGAAGAGCACAGGAAAGTCTCCTCCTCTCGCTCAGCTCTTCTTCGGACATTTCTTTCTTTCCAGTGTCTCATTCCTCCTTTGTACAATCCTGCTCTTTCATCAAAAGCAGACATAAAAAAACATGGCATCTGTGTTGTCCCCGCCTTTTGCTAAGACAGCTTTGGAGAAGCGCCCTGACACAGGACACCCCCAGGGGCCCAGGCACTGCTTATGGCGCCGCCCTGGGATAGCCGCATTTGAAGATTGATGGCGCCAAAGCCTGGCAGTCCCCAAGGGAGGAGGAGAGATTCAGGCCCAGCAGGGGGAGAGGGTCACAGCTGTGTGGTTTCAGAAAACTACTGGAAGAAAATAAGAATGAGCTGATACTACTTCAGAGTTTCTTTTTTTTCTCGCTTTTGCCTTTTTGGTCCCCCATGGTTACCCTCTCCACTCCTCTACATCTGTGTTGACAAGCTGCTGACCAACCTCCTCAGCCAAGACCAGCCCTCCCACCAACAACTAGCCCCCAACTTGTCCTGAACATGGTGAAAACTAGGTCGCATTTTCTCTGTCCTTTCATCACCCTCTTTCTAGTTATACAGATTGCAAGCTCCACATTTTTTTTTCACATGCTACTTATGGGCCTCATAAAATTCAAGCATGTGAAGCAGTTTAGACGTATTAGTCAAGCGTTGCAACAGGTTCTCTGAAGAGGCCGTGCACCCTCCGTCCTTGAAGGCTTGTTGAGACCCGGCTGGATAGAGCTGTGAGCAAGGTTGGACTGCGGACCTCGTGCGGCCCCTTCCAGCCCGAGTTACCCTGCGGTAGCAGCCCACAGCTTGCCCGAGGTGACAGACCTTCCTTTTGCCTGGAGGCGGGCTAAGCCCGGCCTGGGTGGTGCCAGCTGCGCGAGGAGCACAGCGCCCAGGCCTGCAGCGGTGCCCAGCACCTCGCCCCAGCCCGCGGTGCGACAGCTGTGGCGCCAGGGTATGAGACCAGGGACTCCTGTGTCTCCTCCACAGATGTGGACGTTCCCATTAGAAGTTTCAATTTCAACAATTACTATTTTCCAGCAACAACAGTTTCAGTGGCGAATTCCTAGCTGGCTCCAGCTATTCAGCTGAGCTGCCCTAAGACGCAGACATCAGCGAGGAGGACGAGCAGCAGAGACACCTCCGTCTCCAGTTTGCCTTGAACCCGAGGTGTTCGAAGCCTCTCGCTGAGTCGCTTCTCCACAGTGACATCGCCAGCGGGCGACGCAGCCCCGCAGCCGCCGGCCCCGGGGCGGGAGGGGTTTCAAGGTCAGCGGCAAGGCCTCCGCCATCGGCGGGCGCCGTGCTGCTCTCCGCGTGCCGGGGCGCCCGGCAGCGCGCCCGGCTCTGCCCCGACGCAGCTCGCTCCCTCCGGGAATCCGCTGTACCGGGAAAGGCACCCGGTGTCTGTACCGCTACCCCCACGCTGGGGGCTGTACCGAGATAAACGACTTCAGTCGGGGCGGGGGGGGGGGGAAGGGAAATTGCACTACCTTGGTGTAGTGCCAGGTTTTTTTCCAACGGGTAGGTATAGCCAGGGCCACGGCAGCCGCCTGGAGGAGCCCCACACATTGGCAAGAGCACCTGGGACACTTAGTCACCTTGCCACTTGGACACCGTGTTTTCCCTTGTAAGAATTCCCCTAATGCCATGGGATCCACATTTCCCTCCCACCCCGGCCTGCTGTTCAGCGTCAGCGCAGGCTGCCAAGCAGCTGCCGCCGGCAGCCATCCCCGCGCGCGGCGGCCGCGGGCACCGTGCTGCTTCGGCGCAGGGCCAGCGCGGTGCCGCGGCCTGAGCCAGCGGCGGGCAGGCAGCCCTCACCCCTGCCCACCCCGCCGGAGCTGCACCAGGGCACCCGAAACTTTCTACTGGAGACATGAGACCGGGAGAGAGTTGGGGTTTTTGCTGCCTAGAGGCAGGCCAGACAATGCCTCCAAAATGTTTGCTTTTAAAACATCCCCTGGGCTGCTTTAGAGACAGTCAGGGCAGACCTGGCTTCCCAGCAGCGCGGGTTGCCCGGCTGGGGAAAGTCCCTCTGGGAACGCACGAGAAACCTGGGATAACCCCGACGCGGCCCGGCACATCGTCCTTCGGGGCCTGCAGGCTGAGCTGGTCCGCGTTGCGGTGCCGCAGCCCCACCGGCTCTGCCCAGGGCCACGATGGGCCCTGGGGGCGGCCGGGTGCGAGGGCATCGGCAGCCGGCCGGGCTGCCAAAATGCTGGGGGGAAAGGCCAAAATCGAAAAGTAGCTCCCATCTTCAGTTCAGCTAGCAAAGTAATACTTTTTTTTTTTTTTTGGTAATTTGTAGGGAAAAAAAAATCCACAAATCAGGGCTGTTTTAACTTAGCATATTTTGATGTACCGTTTCTCTGTTACTGTCTGCCTGCCAAATCTATTTTGTAATCTCTCGGGAGCAAGGACTCTCCTGGTTTCTACATTGTCGAAGCGCCCGGCCCTCGTTGCCCGACACAGGCAGCAACCGCTTGCTTTTCCGGGCACCAAACGCAACCCCAGCACCGGCCGATTAGTGCCAGCCTTGAAGGAGCCGCTGAGGCTCCTCCCGCACGAGCAGAGCCTGAAGCCGCTGCCCACTGCATTTAAATCCGTGACAGATGCCACCTGTTTGGGTGTTTCTGTGGAGTTAAGCCATCTTAAATCTCAAACAAGGCTATTACCAACTAAGATGAGTCATCTATAACCAGGGTACTAGAGGTCTGGCGCTGAAGATCAACAGTTGTCTTATAAACCCACTGTTTATAGAGAAAGTCTGGCTCATAAATAATATATAAACCTGGACCTAAGTGTTCAGCATTCAATCTACTGGATGTGCTGGCAGAGCTGGCTGCAAGCGCACGGGGCTGCAGCTTCTGATACACCCACATACAGCAAAACAAGTCCATCCCTGACCCCAGGAGTCACTGGCCCTCAAGAGGTAAAAAAACAAGGAGAAATCACGAGGCAAAAATCAAAAATCCCTCCTCCCTGGAAAGCACCGAGAGCATACGTAACTCCGACGCCCCGAGCCCTGTGCCGGATGCCCGGGGCTGCACGGCTGCAGGGGCTGTCACAGGGCCCTCGGGGGCTCTGGGGGCAGCCGTGGGGCGCTCGGGGCCGGGGCTGGCCGGGGGAGCCGCTGCCCTCCTCCTCCTCCTGCCTCAGGCAGGGGCGACCGGCAGTGCCGCCTCGCCTCCCAGCGCTGCGTGGAGAAAGGACCCGTGGTAGATTTCTCTGATGTCAAAACGCTTCCTAGGTACCTGCAGAGCAGGTAGATTGGCTGGAGATCAAGCAGGAACAAACTCTGCCTCTGCCCAAAACGCTGAGGGCCTCCGGAGCTGGAGGAGCTCTGGAGGAGGGAACCGTGTCTCACCTGCCAAGTGTCCCGACGTGCACTCAGGCAAGCCTGAAACACCCACGACAAGAGGGGCCGCGCGCGCGGCCCCAGCTGGGCTCTGAAATCTCGAACGCCGGCTGCGGCCAAGCCGTGCGTGCGGCTGTGAAGGAAAGGGGAGCTCTGACACAGATCCTCTGCTCCCGCCAGCCAAAGCCGCTCGTTTGCCAGGACAGGGCTTAGCACCGGAGGAGAAAACTCCAGTTACGCTCTCCAGACTTGCAGCAGGCAGCGGGGGAGACGAGCTAAGAGATGCCGCGCCAGCCACAGTGCCACGCGAGCAGCTGCCCCCCACCCCCGCACCGCCCACAAGCCGCTACAATGGCTTTTGGGCCAGAAACTGCCAGTTTTTTCCAGGAGCTGGTTCAGGTGCCCGACACGTCTCTCCCACCTCCTGACACTCTGGGCAGAGTATTCTGGCCAACCTGCCAGCATCTACGCTGGCAGGGAAAGAAGCAGGGCTATCTGGGGTCACTGTAGTTACGCATTTCAGTATGATCAGATTTTCTTTTTTTACACATAAACTCTTTTTTTTGCCTTTCCAGTGACTATTTAAAATTTCTAAGACTCCTAAGACATTGTCCCTTCAAGCTTCTGGGGTTTGTCTCCTACTGCAACAACTTCACCTTCAAATACATTGTCTTGCAAGAGTAGAGCTCTCTGTTCTTATACATATTCTACACATACAGAAATAGTGTTTGTCTTTGTCCAGTTCTGCAGCTGGACGCTTCTGGGGCATGTCCATGTGAAAGACACTAAAGAAACAGGTCATTTTTTTATTCCCTGCAGTTCACAACCACTGATCCTTTCTGCATTAATACAGGAACTAAAATTATTCATCTCATTTTTAATTTTGAACAAACGACTACTTATCCCAGGGACACAGTTTAAGATAAGATATACAACAGAAGGGTGAAATTGAGGGCATGTGCCACTACATATAACGCAGCCTGCTCTGGAATAAGCTAAGATCAAACTAGGCGAAGCCCCTGAGAGAAAGTAAGAAGGTATTGTCTCAGCATTAAGTATATTGTTAATCTTTTTCTAAGAAGTTGAAATATCCAGCTTCTGTGCTAGGCTCTGCCACCCATTTAGCAAACCGATAAAAGGAAGCAGTGGAATTGTAATAATCTAGACGAAAGCTGTGTGTGCGTCGCTTGGAACCTATTTTATGTGTTGTGTAAAGTTTCTGTATTGTATAGAAGTTGCAGCAGGACATGAGAGCAAGGGCAAACCTACTACATGAGTCCATTTTTTTTTTTTTTTTGTAAACCAGTGGTCATGGGTTTTTGCAACAGATTTCCAAAATATCCTTTTACAGAGGCTCACAAACTGTCACATGCTCACAGAAAAACAGCAAACAACTCGGGAGAGATGGTGATTTGCCTGTTCCCCCTTGGTCTCGCTGGAGCTGGCATGAGTTTTGAATGAGTAACTGTGTCTGTAAGTGCTCCGGAGGGACAACAGTTGCAGGCACCAAACCGCCACTTCTGACGATCGCGGGAGCTTTGAGCGCTTTCAGCCCACAGCAGAGGTTTCTCTCACACGTGGTGAAGGCATCGGGCCCAAATCAGCACTTTGAGGCCTGACTCATAAGCCCTAGTTCTTGAAGCCAGTGAGGGAATGACAAAAAAACACCTTTGATAAACTGCTAGGGACAAATCACCTGTGACCATCTTCTTTAACAAAAAACACATCATTTCCAGCACTTACAAGGAAAGCAAAGCCTAATTTCCACAGCACTTCAACACTTTACAGGGATGGCAACGTAATCATAAAAAAAAACTACCTAGCACAATGTATTTGCCTCTTCTTTCATGCGTGCCAAAAGCATGGCCAGAGCCCTGTACTCGTTCCGAACAAAAGCGGATTCCACAGAGTTGTGGTCCAGCGTGTTACTCCAAAGGAAATCCCCTACTTCAGCGAGAGTAAGAGAGGCAAATGTCATCCCAAGCTGGAAGTCAAAACAATGTTAAAAGAGAGGCAACAAGATGCATGTCAGGCCCAATAATGGATGCATCTTCCCCATGCTCGGGCTTGCTCCAGCGTGCTGTTGTCCGAACTGACTTACTCCGTGACAGGCAGTGCAGGAAGGCAACACCAACCAAATACACCGTGAGAGCAGCACTGGTAAGGGCCTGGTAAGGCCAGGAGGTTGGCGGCTACCTTACTGCACCAATTTCCACGTGGGAGACGACTTGGGAAAAGGCATTTAGCAACGGCCTCCGCTTGCACTGACCTCCCCGCTGCTGGTGGCTGATCATTTATTTGTATCAGAACCAGCCAAGAGTTTGGAGAGGACCCAGGCTCTTGTGGCTCGCGGTTCCCGCTCCTCCCTGCTTCAGACAGTGCCTGCAGAGCCACCAGGATTACCGAAACAAACCGTCTTTGGAAGCAGTACTGCAACAAACAGTGCTTTCCTGCTCCCGCTTTAATAAAACCGCCCATGCAACGCGATAAGTTTCCCAGTCTGGATCCACGTGGACATAGTAAACATGGCCCCTGCTGCCTTTCACTTACAAAACTCTGTTGACATATTTCAGTCCTCACTTTTCTTCTGTTGCGAACCAATACCTTTCTGTGCGTGCGTACACTGAGGTTGGCAGAGCTGTACGGGGTTCTCCTGACATATATTTGAGACCAGATACTTTTTGTACTGCTGAGCGATTCATCAGGAGAAAACCTTTTCAGGACATTTAACCTGTATCGAATCTAAAAAGGCCTTTTATTGTCATTATTTATAGTTTAGTTCTGGCAGCCTCCTTGCTACCCTACTCAACGCAAAATTTAGACACACAGTATGTTAAGAACTTACCCGTTAAGCAAAGCAGCAAATGGGTAAGATAAACTGACATGACCAAAGGAACATATTTTTTTTAAATTCCACTTAAACACATTTTCTTTTGTATTTTATGGCAACAAGGAGTACGTAGAAACAATTTTAATAGGGAAATTTCTTGCCCTGATGTACTAAAATGAATAAAGAATTATGGCTGATATTTTCAAATCTGTCTAAGGGATTCACATGTCCAATTAAAACAAACAAAGTGAGCATCCAAATCCCCCAAGCATCCCTGAAAATCCTCCTATCCATGTGCACAGGGCCATGCATATGAATATATATAGAACTGTATGCGTAGAACACTAACCATTTAATATTTCTTGCACCAAAACAACTGTTTCTAAGGATCCTGAAGATATACACATGTAAAAATGAACTCCAATTAGCTGCAGTATTTGAAAGACTGCTCAGCTAAGTCTGTCATATGATCTAATCAATACTGATTGTTTGTTTAACAAGAGTAAATTTGACCAAAAGGTTTCAAAAGCTTCAAGCACTCTAACACACAGTGCCAGTAGGATTATTTTAAGGGCATTTACCCCAGTTGCCAAACAGCAGTGCACTAACCAAACCCACACACTATTTGAGTTTGTGCGGGCCAGAATCAGTGCTATTAATAGTCATCGCAAATAGGGGAGAAGGCTCTGTGCATATAGGGCTGCACGTAGGTCTGTTCCTAATAACTGCAGCTTCACTGTGTCATCTGTGTCATCCTAATACGGCTTAATAAAGTTCCTTTCAGCATGGGTCACTCCCTTGTGTTTCTTCAGGTTAAAAGACACATTTCAGAGATGATCTTATTTTACAGATACACATACTTTAGTTTCTCAGCTTTGCCTTCCACAGGTAGGTTAACCAGGACGATACTACATCTTTGATTTCACTGTAACTGCAAGCATTCAAAATCTGAGTCTTTAATTCACTGCATAGGAGGGAACAGATCTAAACTGCAACATCGAATTGATGAAACGGGATACTATGCAGCTCACACGGGGCAGAAAAATCCCAGGGCAGGAGAGAGTGGGGGAATCATACCAGCTTTAGGTGTTCCCAAGGCTTTGCCTCCAGAAACGGCCTGTCTGACAAGAAAGCAGACAAAGCTTTCTGAAGAATTGTTATGGATGTGGCCTGCTCCAGAAAACTGTACGTTTACAGCTTATAACCGTACAGAGAATCTTTTGGTCCCGTGAGGCTGACCTGAATTTGAGGTTAACATCCTCAGGACAAAGGAAACCAGAGAGCCTCAGCCTGTCCTCCTTTTGTCTGTATTCATGTTTTGGCAATGGTCTCTGCCAGCACCCACTGATTGACAATGAGCTCCATGAGGATGGGATTTAATGCCTGCACATCCAGATACTTGCAGTGAAAGGCTTCATACACCAGCAGAACAAAAATGTGGAAAATGAGCCCACAAAAGGCTTTGTTAGGTAAGGTGAGTGAGTCGCAAGAGCCCTCTGAGCCACGTGCGATACTGCCTGCTCCACCTACACTCACCTCCGCGCTGGACATGGCCTTGCTTGGAACGGACATGAAGGCAGTTCCTGGTAAGCACATGGTCCTCACCAGCTAGCGTGGGATGTAGCTGTTTATTGACCGATGGCTAAAACCGTGCCAGGTGCAAAACAAACACACGTACACACACAAACATTACAACATCAATGTTCCTTCTACTATGCCTGGCACCACCAAATAAATGAAAATGGGTGGTTCCTGGAAACAAGAACTGGACACAAGCTTTCATCTGATAGAGACCTATGCTTTGTGTTCTGTTCAGTCTTTTGCTCAGAATCACTCACTGCACTGGAAGCAACATTGCAGAGTCACGCCCTCTTTCTTTCCACCAAATACCAGCATTTCCAGTGAGATGAAATGGTATTTTGCAAGACTCGTTTTGTCCTGCCACGACTGCAAACAGACGGTTCTCTTTCGACAGTACCCATGAAAAGGCTCAATGGACTGCTGCAAATGAACGTGTCAGTCAGTCTTCTTCATTTACTCATCTCTGTGCAAAAACAGAGCTTATTTGCAAAATCACTCCAGATTAACTCATCATCTGGAAAACCACTAGAAAAATGTTAAAACAGAAAGAAAAAAACCCCAATTTCATAAAGCTTAATATTTCTGGAAATAGTGAAAAACGAATGTCAGCTGTCTCCTGAGAGAATAGCTTTAGTTGCAGGCAAGCCTCCGCCTGAAAATGTTCCAAGCTGCCCTTCTAAACCAGCTCTGAGAACTACAGAGTTTGCAGCTAACCTAAAGAGGCCGACCCAGGGGCCTACAAAGTGGCTCCAGGTGGACAGGCACATTTCCATAAAGCCAACAGGACAGAGCCTCTCTGCCTACAATACCTCTCATTGTAGCCATGTCTAACAAACTACATCGTGGAGCAAATAGGTGCAAATCAAAACGTCTGACACAGGATAGAGGCAAACAAGCTGCTTCCCTGAACAGCAGGCCTAAGAGAGGTGGGTTCCTACAGATTTTGAGCCTCTTCTCTACATGCCCCATCTCAATAACCACATCATCCCTTTTCCTTGGTGCCCCTGCAAGATCCGCAGGTTTCCTCAACATCGCCTAAATTCTGGCCCCCAGTGCCCCACCACAGTATTCCCCCGCTCCTCATAGCTTTTACCCAAGTCTCTTGGTGGTGGGTGCTATGGCTGGGGTAGAGGCATGTGTGTATTTGCTGGTCACCAGCTGCCCGAGTGCTGAGTGGCCAGCAAACCCAGGAGCTCACGGTGGGATTCACCTCACCTTCCTTCATTTGTCGTGGCTGTCCAGACTCCCAGTATTGGCACCGGCGAAGAAGCCAACAGAGGTCAGAGCGCAATTCGTCTCACACTAAGGAAGGAAGGAACATGCTCAAGCTCCGTGGGTTTTATTAATACTCTACTAACTATAAAAAGAGCTATAAAGACAGACACTTGTGTCACAGGCACCTAATCTTGCATGAACCCCACCCATAGTGACTCTGAGTACATTTATATTCGCTTTGCTATTTGAACCAGAGAGCAACCTTGGTCCCAGGGTCACACAGTGCAAACTAGCTTGCTTCCCAACTGCTCACTGCAAGGGTCCTTTGCAGCAGGCGATCGGCATCCAGGGACGAGATGAGTGGGAGCATGCTGCCGCGTGACAGCCGTGCCAGAGCACTCCTCGCTGCCCAGGGCCTCCTTGGTCCACCTCGGCCTCCTATGCCGGCGTGCTCACTAGCGTAGGCTACACCCCGCAGCCCTCAGTGGCTGTTTTGCATAAACGCCTGCATAGAGATCTACGCCCTTCCAGGTAGTGAGCTCATCCCTGACTGTAGCTCAGCTCTTTTTCCCCTCATGGAGAAATTTTGGACCCAGAAGACAACAGCAACAGGTGGGTTCCGACTGCTGAGGCTATTGCAGGGTTGTTTGCCAGGAAATGGCCCCCACCCCTTACCAGGCATACCACTTACTGGATACTACAGAAAAGAGAACGACCATTGCCCTTTGGAGGCTGGTAATCACTGCAGATTTATAGATACCATAACCAGCTTCACAGGCTCAGCCCACAGTGCAGATGCTATTGGTGAGCTGCAGGACCAAGAGGCATATCCCCAGGGGCAAGCTGCACAGAGAATTGAAGGAGAGACAAGATGCCAGCACACTGCTGCCATGCAGGTTGTTGGGATAGGTTGCACATTGCATAACCTCTGCAATCTCCACCTAAATCACTGCACAAGGAGTGGATGTATCAAGGCTGGGTCCTCCAGCCTGCCTCTGCCTGTGGCACTACACAACCAGGAGGCCTGGTATATACCCAAAGATACAAACACCTCCCCCCTGCATTTTCCCACATAGAACATAACTGCTTCCCCACATCCCATGAGCCTACTCCTGTGTTGTTAACCGCAAGAAAGCAACTGGGGTTGAGTTGCATTTGCAAAGTCCAGGGGTTTGGCACATTTGATGAAAAGTCTTTGGGCGAGTTCTTCTGGTCATGAAAGCAATCCTTCTGCCGGGGGTCCCCTCCCATAGGTCTCTGATGAAACACAATCTGCACACTGTGCGTCTAGAGGGTAAGCAGGGATCTACTCTGTGGCCGAGGATCTCACACAAAACTGAAACAGCACAAATACTTATGCAGAGCAGCACCAAAGCAGGCTTTCACAGAGGTCCTTTTTAAAAATTTGAAGTAGTATTGCTCAATCCTTGTATTGCTGCCAAGAGAATATCTGAGCAGCAAAGCTGTGACTCTTATGACGTCTCTGTATATGAAATTCAAGGCCTTGATCGCCATGGGTCACTAGAGTGTCCCCTCTTTCCTTAGTTCCTGTGCCATCCTAAGAAAATAAATCTCAATTACGGATAGTGAGGTGATTGCGTAACAGCATGCCAGTAGCGTGTCTTGTACCATGATGCCAAGGGTGTGGTATGTGAGCACAGGCATTTGGCAAGAGACAGCAGCAGGATATGGGAGAGCTCAAGGCCTGCTGGGACATACTGGAGGAGTGTACTGGTGTACAGAGAGCCAGAGTGGGTGCAGTTTTGTCTGTATTGTACGTAGAACATGTTACCTGCATCTTCATTTGCCTTTTCCTATCCATAAATGATTTGCTTGCTCAAATGTAAACCAACACCTATGCAACGAGGGTCGGATCAAGCATTAGCATCAGAGAGCAAAACTGTCAGTAGAACTATCTAATACTGCAGGAGTCCTTAGTATCTCTATCTCATCTGCCACATGTGGTTGAGACTAGTCAATAGTACAAAAATCATTAAGAGTAAGTAGGCTTAAAGAAAAGAAGAGCAGGACCTTTGTTCATAAGACTTCTATCAAAATACTTCTATTTGGAAGTGCCGAAGTGCTCTGTTACCTGTGTTAGAAGGAGGAAAGGTGGAACTGTCCCTGCTGGCTTCCATATTCCATGAATATGTCAAATGAGAGGCCCTGGCCATACCACCATCTTTCATACCTCCAGAATTTATCCCATCAGAGGAACTCCTGAAATGCAGCAGCTGTGAGATCGTTATGTAACGACTACATTTTGTGCTGATATGAAAAACATACCAAGGGTGCTCCTAACATTTCCATCTGGAAAACCATGTATCTCATCATAGCATGGGCAGGTGGCTTTGTTATTTATGTAAGCTCATTCTGCAATGCTTAGAGGCTGTCTTATTCTCATCTGACTGGCTGACAATTCAGCTGCTAAGCCACCAGCTCTGATTTTGTTAACAGTAATTCAAATTGCTGTTTGAAAGAGATCTTTCAAACTCTATCTGCAAAAAAGCAATGCCATTTTGCTATATTCTTCCACAGGCATCCATATTCTTAAATGGGATGCCTTCACATCACACACAGGACCCAACAACATTGCCCTTTATTTGCTCTATCAACAAAACCACAAGCATTGCACAAGTGAAGGAAGAACACACAAGTTAGTTACTAAACAGAAGTAAACACATGATCACACCGTGCCTGGATATTTTTATCTACCTTGTTGAAACTGGTCAGTTTATCCAGTGTCCTGATGGAGTTAGACCACATTTCAGTTCTTTGTAAACACAGAAAAATATGAAGCATGACCCACATGGAAAGAATCAACAAATCATCCCAACATTAACCTCTGATTTCCACCATAGAGAATTCCCAGGATTTCTTGGATCAAGCCATACAGACAGTACACAACTTGGCTGGTTTGACATGGGCAGACATCACAGTTCTGGCTGCCCTTCCACAAAGACAGATGGGAAGCAGGGCTGTAGCTGACACCGTCGTCCTGTCCAGCATCCTGCAAAGAAACACAATTCTTGTGACAGCCACGGGACTTGGGAGAAGTTCTGGTTGATGTACAACCTGATCCTGCTCTACAACACATGAATATAAGACTTCTCACGGTCTTTAGGGGGTGCTGAAACAATTATTACCTTAGCTAGGCTCTTTCTACTCTGGCTAAAATAACCATCCATTTCACAGTTTCTCTGAGACAAGTATGTCTTTAACACCAGATGTTAAAAATATCCATTGGTGTCCCATCCAAAAAAAAAAAAAAAAAAAGGAATATGGCTTCCTACCTATTAGCATACAGAAGCTAAGATTTTAGGATAAACGAGCAACTTACAATTCCTACTTAATTCTGCATGGCAAAGCCATAATAAAGCACAGATAACAGAGCTGTATTTCCTAAGAGCAGAGTGAAATTCAGGAAATATGAGTTTTACGTAAGGACTGCTGGACAGGACTGAAGTCACACAGTTGGCCAGTGATTTACCAGCCACGTTGCCATTTTTTGCTCTAATTTATCTTCCCAATCCCATGACAATTTAGTTTTCCACATCAAAGAATATGACCTGCAGGCTGGATACGTGATTTCCTGGGAAATTTAAATTTAAGAGAGAGTGTAATAGGCATATATAAATAAATAACCCGTAAGTGTTTAAAAGTCAAAACTCCTAAACTTCTTCAGAAAAAAAAAAAAAAGGTTAGTTTTCCCCTAGGTGGCATAAAATCATGTCCCCAGCTTCTCTGGGAAACTGGATGAAAAATAAAACCAAATCTGAACGTACAGTTCAGATGCTTCCAGTGACCGCTAAAGAAAATCAGTTTTACTGAAAACTGCTCACTTGCCAAGAACTAAGTTTCTCTTATCTGTCTTAGGCTTCATTAGGGGCATTTCAGTTTTCTTCCTCCTGCCATGCCGTCTCCTATGGCAGTAACGCAAACATCAGTGCCAGTAACAACTTCTGAAGCCTTCCACTGAACAGCACCGAGCAGGCAAGGCAGAACTAGAATTGCCATGACTCAGGAACAGCCACAAATGCTCTGGAGGAAAGAGGACATGAGCAATACTTTGCAAAATGCACGTACGCAGTAACTAGGTTTAGTATCATGTAGGACAGAGGAGAAACACAATGCTACCAGCCAAAACAGGACTTCCTGGGTCTGGTGAAATAAACTAAAATTCTGAAGTCTTAACGTTAATTACAAATATGTTCTGTTTTTTTTTTTTTTTTTTTCACCTGGTACTCTAATAAGCAATTCCACAACCAGGCCAAAGCAGCTTTTTCCCAGGGCTGGGATGTGAGAGAAAAAGGGGATGTGAAGAGGGAGGGAAGGGAATTTACAGGAGACAAAAGAGGAGATAAGCTGCCTTGTTGTGGATGATGTGCTCCACCTCCCCCAGCTATCATCTGATATACAAAGCTCGGAAACTGCTGTCTCTAGTAGAAGAGACACTTTTCCAATTATTAATAAATGAATGAGAGCAGAAGTAAACGCGCCAGGGAAAAGAGAACCGACCCCCACTGTGCAACCTTCTCCTGCTCTGAACTCGCTTTCTGCTGCCCTCAGCCCTCCCTCCGGCCCCCTCCCCTTTCGCAGTTTGCTCCCTTCCTTCCTTCCTCTCATATTCCCTGGTTGCCACTTTCCTGCCATTTCAGAGCCGCTTCCCTTGCCACCCCCTCAGCCTCAGCTGTTTTCAGACACCCACTGCATTGCTCTGCATATGAAAATGTGCTGTCACATTTTCCAGCCTCTGAAGCAGAGATTATTTTTGGGAGAGGTGGTTTTCACAGTTTTGCCCTGCAGTTCACAGGCAGACGACACTTGCGCACGGGAAGAGGAGGGGGAAGGAAAGAGCAGTTCAACACACACGCGGGGCCCCTCGAAAGCCCACACAGTTTAATCCCCCAAGGATGTTCGGGGTGTGCACTCAGAAGGGACCCTCTGTGTGTGTGTGCGTGTGCGTGCGATGAAGCCGCTGTTAGGTGCAGGAGTCAAGGAGCAGTTAAATCTCCCCGCTTTGGAGGACTGCCCTTCTCCAGTCCCAACTCCAGCTGCTAGAGCTGCTGCTACAGGACATGTCCCCGACACGAGAGTCGAGCCTGTCTGTGGAGGACAGGAGCAGTGATGTCCAGCTCCACGCTCTCGCACAAGGTCAGCTCTCTTTTCCCCAAAAGTCTCTAAAGGCCAGGTGCATCCCTATTCCCCCCAGGCCACCAAGGCAGTCTTTTACAGAACCCAAATTCCCTGCTAAGCACCACAGTCTGCATCCTGCCCCCCAGGCTGAAGATCTGGCCTAAAGATCCCGATGCGGGGAGGGAGGACAGTAGGAGGATTTTGATCTACAAATCTCGTCTCAACCGTCCGTGCGCTTTCTCTGCGGCAGGTGAGCGCCAAACCCTGAAATCCAGAGCTGGCAGCGGAAGACAAGCACTAATGTGGTGGGATTAAACCGCGCAGGGGAGAGGAGAGATGGAGACTGGGAGATCGAGAGTAAGCAGGAGGTTTACCAAGGGCCCGGAAGAGCAGACACTGAGGAGAATAGCAGTTGGAGAGGGTTGCTCTGGAAATTACAGGTGAAACGAGCTGTTAAAAGAAGCAGACAAAAAAGGCAATTGGGAAGGTGTGGCTGAGAGCTGTGTACATTTTGGGATGGAGTGGCTGTAGGTGTCGGTCAGGGTCAGGGAGGATCTAGAAATGACTAAGGAGGCGGTCGAGTGAGAACGGCAGTAGGTGGTGCAGAGCAGGCTAGGACAGGCACACTGGGAAGGCAACAACTGGGAGAGGCTGTGACAGTGAGAAAGCAGCCTGGCTACCACGGGAAGTGGGGAAGGTGCACCTGCGAACCATACTAGGAAGGGAGGAGGTGCAAAGGGCACCTAAGATTGGCAACTGGCAAAGGTAAACTGTGAGGAATCAGTGGAAAAATATCACTGGAAGGGGTGTCACGAGTAGAAACGACAGTCCTGCACTAGTTTCAGACACAAAAGGCAGAGGAAGCCCGGGAGAGGCCTTAACAGGAGGCCAAGGCAAATATGGGCAAGAAAGGTGAGGAAAGGACAGGAGGAGAGAGAAGTAGAAAGAGCAAGAAACAAAACAAAAATAAGTAGGCCCCCTAGAAAGATACCTGAAATTGTCAGGGAGTCCTTTATTGTTCTTCCCCATATTTATACCATAGTAGAGTCCAGTAGTACTTATCACTGTTGTGTCACATTACGCTTGATATTGTACAAGCTGAGAGAGATGGCCACAGCTGCAAAGTATATACAACAGCCTGGTTCAGCGTCCCCTGAAAGTAACCGGAACCCTTATGATGACTCTACAAGGCACTTGATCCAGCAGAGACATCATTATACCAATTTCTAAAGTTTTCTTTTGGTTTTATATGAAAACGATTCCGAGTTTTCTTCAAAGAGCACTTTATCTTCCCTATAAAAGCACTATGGAGCCATCTGACCTTCCACAGATATTGTTGACAATACCAACACATACTAGCAAATCTTGTCATAGTAAGACCCCCCCCCCCCCGAAGTGTTTCATACCACAACAGCTCGCGGTAGGCTGTTAGTAGGGCGTGGTAGTTTATGCTACCAATTGTGAATTTTTTCCCATTGAAATTCTAACTGTGTTAGCAAATCATTTTTCTGGATAAGTATTACATATCTTTAAAGCTGAAAAAGCTACAAAGTTCCACCTATTTTGAGGTGTTTAAACACTGCTGAGACATGGGCAGAAGCTATTCATTTTGTGAGTGAATTTATTACCTAAAAATAATACTGTAATGTACTGCTGGTGCAACTTTTACAGATTTAGATTTAGGAACAATAATATGCTTTGAAAGATGCTTCATAAATTTTGAGATTAAAAACAATCACGATCACAAAAACTGTAACACAGCATGCTATAACAGAAACCACAGAATTTCACTAAGAACTTCTGGATTAGTCTCACAGCATTCATTCAAGTTGGAGTGGAGGCAGGCAGATACACTCACAGGTCTCAAAGTCTTTCCCCAGATGTGCCTCATGTGATGGTAAAACCGTTAGGCAAGGCAGAGTACATTCCAGGAGTCGAGCATCCATTTTCAACAAAAACTCTTCCCACTGATTCCCGTGGGGAAAACACTAAGCCTGATGGTAACAACAAGCACACTTTCTCCTGTTAAAAGATAACGGGAGGTGTGGGCTCCAGTCATTCGTAAACAACTGTTTGCTACCATTAGTGAAAAGGCTTTGGGTCATCCTGAATTTCTCACTTTTGGGAATTCCCTCTAGATAAGGCAGCCAAGCCAATAAGTTTCTCTGCAAGTACGGCAGGGATCTTGAAGAATCTAGCCAAAAGGCAAGCAGATACTCACTGCTGCTACAGGTTGCATAACATAAAGAGATGATGGGAGATACAGATTTCCCACTGGCAAGCAGTAACAGTTTTCTCAGATACTACAATAGTGGAAGCTGTGGTAGAACTGAGGGGAGAGGGCTCCCACTGTCGCTTCTCAAGCACGGAGGGACACAGTAGGAGAGAGTGACCCACGAGAGGTGCAAGTGAATAGCACTGTTGAGAGGAATAATAGAAATTCCATCTGTACAATGTATTAGTGGAAACTGTGGAATCAAAGCAATACCAGGGAAATGTGTTTTCCTTAGAGAGTAAAATTAACACTCTTTTGTCAATAAATAGATTTTTTTAGTTGATTAAGAATTGTTTTAAATTATTTTTTACTCTGTGCCATTTTTGCAATAGTTATATCCTCATTCTTCTTTCAATGTGTCTGCTACTCTGGCAGTATTTTTCACTTCAGACATAATAAAGCATTCTGGGAGGCTTCCAAGCAAGTTATAGGAGGACATAACTTGCTGCGAGTTCCTTTCCGTCCATGGGGACCTGCTGACAGGAGGAAGAAGAGCTAGGCAGAAAAAAACCAAATACTGCACCATGCCACCAGTGTTAATGGGGTAAAGAGAGGAAAATATTTTTTAGCGGAAGAAAAAATATCACAGGAAAAATGTTCTGAATAACTAGGGATAGAATTGCCTCGTAGGAGGAGGGGAGATCTCTGAAGTGAAGCTGAGTAAATAGGAAAAATGGAACTGAACCATAACGAAGCATCAGCAGTATTTCTAAAGCAGAACGGCACTCCAGCAAAAACAGCACTAACAACCACAGCACAGCCTGGCTTGAGATCCTGCTTCGCAGATGCTGACACACACGGCCATCTCTTCTGGTTGTATCACAAGTTTTCTGACAGGAAGACGAATCCACCTTGTTAAACTCTGCATCTAGCAGAAGGGCATGGAACAGCTCCTGCCCTTCTGGAGGGCTGGCGGCTGCTCTCCAGGCCTCCTGCCGCGAGCTGCTGGGAAGCAGGGTGAGGCAGCCCACACACGGCTCCTGGCAGCGCCGCTTTCTCAGGGTAGCTTGTTTACAGCTAGGCATACCCGCAGGGCAGCGCTCTTCGGTTTGCAGTGCGGACACGCCAGGAAGCCTCACCGATCAGGAGTTTTTACCTTGGATATCGGTGCTTTAGAGGTCCCGGTCGCGATACGGTTATCGTTCGTCGCAGCTTCGGCACGCAGCCCGAGCGAGGCCCTGCGTGGCCTCGCGCGGCACCCCGACAGCTGCGGTCCCCCACCCCACCGCGCAAGCTCAGGGCGATCCGGCGCGGCCCCGACACCCCCTCACACGCCCGCGGGGCCGGCGGCCGCGCCGAGGCGGGGCCGGGCGGCCAGGCCCGTCTCGCCGCGCCGCGCCGCACCGCGGCCGCGCTCGGGGCGCCCCAGGCCCCGGCGGCGGGGCTGCCAGCACACATCCGCCGGCGCCGAGGCGGGCTCGCCCACGGGGTCGCGTTTCCGGCCTCGCCGTCGCGAGGGGACGCGGGGAGGCCCGGGGAGGCCGGCGGGGCCGCCCCCTCCTCCCCCTCCTTCCCCCCCGGCCTCGCTTCACCTCAGCGGCGGCGGCGGCGGCGGGGGGGGGGGGGGGGGGGGGCCGGGCCCAGGCGGCTGCTCGCCCGGAGCCGCGTGATCTCATGTGTCAGGAAGCGCCGGGCCGCCCCCCGCCGCGCCCACCCGGATGCGGGGAGGGGACACTGACTCAGCCGGCGGCGGAGGCGGCAGCGGGGACTTACCGCGGGCCGGGCCGGGCCGGGCGGCGCGGCGCCGCGCACACGCCGCGCTGACACACGGGCCACGCCGCTGGGCAGCCGCCGATCACGCGCGGGCGGCGCGCGCCCATTGGCCGCCGCCGCACACACCTTTGCCGCCGATTGGCGGCGGGCGGCGGCCGCCCCCGCCCCCGCGCGGGGCTGGCGGAGCCGCCACCTGAATGGGGAGCTGCGAACAAAAAGAGAAAAATAACGGCAGCGGCCGGAGAGCGCCCGGGCGACGGCTCGCGTCAGCCTCGGCATCGGGCCCCGCCGCTCCGGCACCGGCACCGGCTGGCGGTGAGTGCCCGCTGCCCCCGCCGCAGGTGGCCGTCCGTGGGGTGGGAGATGTCAGGCCCGCCCGGGGGCGCGGGGGCATCCCGGGGCAGGGCTGCGGCCGGGGCTGCCGAGGGAGCGCGGGAGGGACGGAGGGACGGGCGCGGCGCTGCGCGGCGGGCAGTGAGCGCGGGATCCGGCGGGGCAGAGCGGGGTGGGGGGTTGGCCGGCTGGGGTGGGCAGGAGGAGGGGTCGCCAGCAGCGGCGTGGGCGGGCGATCGGGCTGGCAGGGCCTGAGCCGCAGCGGGGCGACGGGGAGAGCTGCGGGGTGAGAGCGAGGAAAAGGGGGAGCCCGCGTGAGGGGGGCGGCCGCCGGCGAGGTCAGGCGCCGCAGGGAGGAAGGGGGACCTGCTGGGGGCCCGCTGGCACGGGCGGTGCGTGAGCGTGTGCGAGCGGCGGGCTCCGCGGGGGCACGTGCGCGGCGGCGGGGGTCCCGCGGCCGGGGGCGGCGAGGCGGGCGGAGGACCGGCCGGCGCTGACTGAGCCTACCGCGGGGCAGCTCCCCCGCCGGCGCCTCCTAGACCCCCCCCCCCCCCGGCGGCGGCGGGAGGCGCCGGGTAGGGTGGCGCTGACCCCCGCCCGGCGCGGCGCGGCGCTGCGGCTCCCCGCGGCGGGCTTCCCCCGGCTCCCCCGCCCTCCCGCCCTGCAGTCCGTGTGGCTGCGGCGGGGGGGCCGGGGGGGGGGGAAGCGTGGCTGCCAGCCCTGCGCCGCCGCCGCCGGCGGGCTCCCTTCCTGCCAGGCCGGGGCCGCCGCGGCCGTCGCCTCCCTCAGGGCGGGCGGGGGCGGGAGGACGGGCGGGCGGGCTCGCGCGCGGCGAAGTGGGTGAAAGGTCTCCGCGCGGCGCTGCCCCGCTCACGTTTCCCCGAGCAGCCGTTGATCACGCTTTGTTCACATGCCCCCGCCCCGGCCGCGCCTCGCCCGGCGCCAGCCAATGGGCGCTGGCGCGGCCCGGCCTTGGGAGCCAATGGGGGCGGGCGGGGGCGGGCGGTTTGGAAGGCCGGCGGGGTGCGCTGAGGTGAGCGTGGCGCGCGCCCAGCGGCCTCCCTCCCTTCCCCCCTCCCTTCCCTCCCCCACTCGGCCGCGCGCTGTCGCCGCCGCCCGCCCGCCCGCCGCGCGCGGGGGAGCCGAGAGCGGGAAGGCGGCGGCTGGTAGCGAGAGCCGGGCCCGGCCATCCGCCCCCATTACTCAGAGGTTGGTCAAGTCCCAGCGCAAAGATGCGGCTTAACCGTGGCTCCGCCGGAGCGGCTTACACAGAACTTTCAGAAACGCGGCTTTGCCGCCCAGGCTCACCAGCTCAAGGCAGATTTTGCCAGCATCGAGGCACACCATCACCTTTGAAATCAAAAGCTGTGGTAAGGGTAGCAGCGTTAATAGCAGTGGCACATATAGCCCAGAAGACTTTCTGTTTGGTTAGTGCCCTGAGGAGATCACCCACATGGTGAACATGCACACATGTGTCAGTCCTCCATGTTGGTGGCTTTTTCTATGTGTATGTGTCAGCGTCGGTGAGCTCTGAGTACTTTCTAGAACGTTTTCTTTGGAGGCTAACAGCTTTTTAAGGAAATGTGCCTCAGTCTCAGTATGGTCTCTTTTTTGTATGTCAAAATAAGCACAATATTGAGGGCTGTATTTTAAGCAAAATGAAAGAGGGGAGGGGGGGGAGAAGTAATTTTAGTTTTCTTTCTCACAAAACCTTCAAAAAAAACTTTGAGATACTCAGCACTTGCAATACGGAATAACTTAAACTGTTCAAGAATAAAGAGGGATTCTTTTTGTCTGAAGAAACTTCATAATCTTTATTAGATAACCAGATTTCCCTCCCAACTTCATAAAAATATTACATAAAGAAGAAAGGGGACAGGAAAGTGCAAACGTACCAAACATTATCAAGATGTCTTGTACGGATTATGTTGTTCTGTTTTTATGATGCTTTCAGACAACAATTAAGTGTTGAAACTTGGGGTGAGGCTCTAAACTTTTTTTTTTCTCAAACCCAAACAGGAGAAAGAAATGGAGATGATGACTGAGAAACAGAGAGATACCAGGTATTTCTGGAACAATACCCCTGAAAAAAGTGATTATGAGGCTGTAGAGGCCCTTATATCTATGAGTTGCAACTGGAAATCAGACTTCAAAAAATATGCAGAAATGAGACCTATAACTCCAGCCTCTGATGTGTCAGAAGAGAGTGAGGAGACTTTGCTTCCCGGAGCAGCAGACTTCAATGCGATACCAGCATTTGTAAGTTTTTAATATTGTTTGTGTGCGTTTTTAACAATCAGTGTGGTAATATGTTGATAACAACGTCCCCCTTACTTTGCCTTTTTCCTCTGCTTAGTGCCTGACTCCACCCTACAGCCCTTCTGATTTTGAGATGTCTCAAATAATTCATCCGGTGGCACCAGCGCCATCTACAGCGCAATGCAAATCGTCTGCTGAGACTGGGAAGCCTCCTCTTGCCGCACCTCTCAAAGAGGCCGAGAGGTCTCCTGCACCGAGACCTTTGAAGGCACAAGCAACAAGTGTTATTCGCCATACTGCTGATGCTCAGCTTTGTAATCGCAAAACCTGTCCAGTGAGAGCAGCCAGTGTGCTGAAATACCAGGACAGTGTTTCAAGAGAAACAGATAATAAACAGAACAATGAAGCAGAACGTTTAGTTCGTTCAGCTGCGTTGTCTAACCGAGCGAGTCACCAAAGTAGTAAATCGCCAGCTGTAGAAGGAAAAACTGCAGAACCAGCTGTCAGTCCTGTGCCCTTGACAAAGCCTTCAGTCAGCAGAGCTGAGTCTGTTCCTGGATCAGCACAGCAGTCAGCAGTGATGGCACCGCCATGCCCTGTCCAAGGAAGTGGAGTCCCCCCTGTGCCAGTAATTTGCCAGATGGTCCCTCTGCCTACGAACAACTCTGTTGTGACAGCAGTAGTGCCCAGCCCGACACCAAGCCAGCAGTCAGCTCTCTGTCAGCCCATGGTGTTCATGGGTGCTCAAGTTCCCAAAGGTGCTGTTATGTTTGTTGTGCCTCAGCCAGTTGTGCAGAACACAAAGGCTCCGATTATTAGTCCAAATGGCACAAGACTCTCTCCTATTGCCCCTGCTCCTGGCTTCGTACCTTCTGCAGCAAAAGTTACTCCTCCAGCTGATTCTTCAAGAATAAGAAGTCACATTTGCAACTACCCAGGATGTGGGAAAACCTACTTCAAGAGCTCCCATCTGAAGGCTCATGTCCGGACACACACAGGTTGGTTACCATTGCTGGATGTTAAGAATCTGTGTAGAAAGAATTTGTGGCTATACACTGCTTGTTAAGGTTCTAGTAATGACTGGATTTGTTCATGGAACAAATTATGAGGCAGCAGTGAAATACTTCTTCTGCTAGTACACATTATAACGCCACCTCATCATTGACAGGAAATCTCCCAGAGCGGAAGTTGATTCAGCAGTTTGTGCTAATGTTCTTACGTGTCAGAAGGCATTCAGTAGTCTTTCTTAAAAGTACTGGAAGCAAGGGCTTGCCCAAGTGTATATGGCTTTCCGTAGTAGCTTATCAGAGAGCTCCACAAGACTGCCTTTATCAGAAGTGGATAAAAATTAAGAGTAAAGAGAGTGACTTAGGAAAGAATAGAAGCATCCACTGCAAACTGTTCCCATGTTGGTTACTTCAGAGTATTTTCTCTAAGCAGACAAACTTCAGCTCTTAATCACAGTAGCAAAAGGAGTCATGTGTGCTTTCGCATTGGCTTACAGTGCACTACCAGAGCTCTGTTACATACAAATGGGACTAACATGATTACAGGTTGCATTTCAGGAGGTCATTTTGGTAATGCTAAGTCATCGTAATCCACAGTACATGTAGAGCTGAGGGTGAAAGTTCAGCTGTTTTGAGACGTAAAGAGTGTCTCAAATTCTTCATTTTCCAGGGGATGCTTAACCCTTTGTACTACCTAGCTTTGCTAGTGAGTCCTCGTGTTTATATAAAAGTATATAAATGCAATTTTTCACGTTGGGTATCTAGATATGTATTTATATCAATAAAAATAGCATTTTTGTAGCTTTTGGCTCAACTGCCATAATAGAAACTTTTTACAAAAAGTCAAAAGTCAAGGCAATAACGTCGTTGCTCAGTTAGTATTCATGAATTTTTTTCACTTTTTTCCCCCCTTTAGGAGAAAAGCCCTTTAGTTGCAGTTGGAAAGGCTGTGACAGAAGGTTTGCACGTTCTGATGAACTGTCTCGTCATCGCCGAACACACACTGGTGAGAAGAAGTTTGCCTGCCCCATGTGTGAGCGGCGGTTCATGAGGAGCGACCACTTAACGAAGCATGCACGTCGCCACTTATCAGCTAAGAAGTTACCAAACTGGCAAATGGAAGTGAGCAAGCTAAATGATATTGCTGTACCACCTACATCTGCAACTGCACAGTGAAAGAACTTACCTTGAAGATGGTGGAATTAACTGTTGTCACTGGAAAATGCCAGTTAAAAAATAGGCTTTTGCTCCAGGTCTGTGATTCTCCAGTGCTAGCTGCTGATGGCACTGCAGCAGAGAGGCAAAGGCAGTCTGTGCTTGGTCACAAAAAATGTTGCTGAGAGAACCAGTGGCTGACTGTGGAAGAGCGTGTGTCTTTTGCACTGGTAAGGAGAGAGAGAAGGTGAAGGTTCTAGAGCAGAGCAGCACACACTGTGCAAGTTTTGAATTTTTGCAAATTATTCATATATACTACAGATTGGTCAAGCATAAATGTTACTGAGGGTTTGCTGCTGATGCTTGAGACCAACTCAAATTTTAAATTTCAGTTGTGGATCTTCAGTAGAACACAGATTAGAAACACAGCAGTGTATGGGTGCACACTTAGAAGCCCAGAATGCACCTGTATAAGATAATCTGAATCAGTTTTCCTACCGTTTGTCACTTTTTCTTGGTAGGATTTCCCCCTCCCACCGTGTATTCTCAGGCCCAGTCATGAGGAACGGTTTAGTGCCAAACTCCTGGGGATTTAGGCCTAACCTCCCGCATTAACTTAACAGGTATACCAACCAGCTTTATACTACTGTGCAAAGGGGGGTTTCAAACAGAAGTCAAGGGCTGCCACGTGGGCAGATGGAGGGTAGAGAAAGTTTCTGAATCCTCATTAGCTTTGTTGTAATATTTTCCCAGCTTCTTTTGAAAGCTTTGTGATTATTACAATTGGTTATACTTAGGCATCATACGATGCTTCTGCTTTTGTGTTGCTTATGGATTCCTTTATATCCTCTCAAAATTCTGTATCACTGCATTTTTCATAAACAGATACAGTGCACTTTTAATTAAAAAAGTAACTGTAAACTACTTGGTTTGATTACGAAAGAAAAACAAGAATCGTAGACTTCTTGATGGTGTTAATTCTTTGAAAGATGGTTTAATACTAGACGTGGAATATGGATGTATTCTGTATTGTATTAAATTAGAAAGTCAAGTGATTTGAAAAGTAAAATGAGGCAGTAAAGCCATCAGCCCTGAATTAAAACTAGATTTTGTGATAAATAATGCATCAACTTTCACTATTTCTATTTTATCATATTATGTTGAAGACACATATCTGAAAGTGAACAGTTTGAAAATAGTGTATTAGATACGCTCTTTTGTGACTACTTAAAAGATTTGCACATTTCTTATGTTGTACTTTATACTTTGTTTACAATAAAAACAGTTTTCTTTAATATGGACCTCTTTTTTTTTTCTCTTTTTTTCTGTAACAGAACTCGATTAGTGTTATTTCCTTGCATGGAAAATGACCTCAAAACAAGCATAGTGTCCATCAGTGTCTGGCTTGACCAATGAGACTCTCTTTCTTAACATTTGATTTATAGGCTCTATAAAGCCAACTTGTATGGAATTTGAAGTCAACACTTAGTTCTTCAAGTCTTTCCCCCCGCCTTTTCCCTCCTCCCCCCTTTCTTTCCCCAGACACTCAAAAGTAAATGTGCTTATGTGGGCCATTGTAACACTTGTCAAAAATATCTTTTTGCTAGTCATGGAATTGCAATTTCTTCTCCAAAATGAAATCCAGCCCCCTATTTTAGGTGGCCAGGCCATGTGGTTGAAGGTGCTAGATAGACTCCCCTTGTACAGTATGGGATTCAGATTCCTCTGAGGCATTGCCTACAGCTAGCCAGAAAGCAACACTGAGACAGAGATGTATACTGAGTCTCACCATTCTCTAGGGTATAGGTGTGTTTGCCCACTGAGGATCCTTACCTAGAGCTGTGTCCAAAAGGTAGCCTGTATATAATTCCTACAGGGAACAGAGCAGGGAGGTGTTTTTTTTTTTTTTTTTTTAACCTTTTCAGTACAGGAGGTAGCTTCACAGTTTCTCTACCTTCTACTGCTTCTGACTTTATGCAGCAGATAATTACTTAGAAAGATTTATGTGGGCCCTTCCATGTCCTCATCTGATTCCCTCCCCTGCCTGCAGGGATTCCCGAGTTTCATAATTGTGTGGCTGCTGACTCACTGTCGTTCCCTATTTGGGATCGGGGCACTCCTTACCTTTCCTGTTAGACGCAGCGCCTTGCATAATGGAAGAACTGGAGTCATTGCATTTCCTTCTTGTTCCAAGAGGGAATGCGACATCACAGCCTAATGCAGGAGATGCTTCCCCACATGCATGATCCTGGTCAGCTGTCTTGCTACAACCCCTTCCTGTATTTTCTATTTCACAGTAATCAGATAAAATATGTTAACAGCCCTGGGAGTAGGGTCTGAAGCCCTTCCCATGTATGCAAGCTACCCACTAAGCTACAAAGCCAGGTCCCTTCTTCAGCGTGTTTTCTGGCACAATGATCCATTAATTCAGTTTTGTACAGGGGCACCACGGAAGGAGGGCACAAAGCAAGTGCCGCCCCCCGCCCCCCACTTCATGCTGTCCACAGTCTATTGGCTGCAGTGGACCCATAGGCAGAGCGCGCTGGGGGTTTTGCACCCCCTCAGGTTCAAGAGGGAACTGAACTTCAGTCTCTGATTTCCCAAGCAAGCGCTCTAGCCACTCTGCTGTTGTATAAATGGGGAGGAAAGGGAGTTTCTGCACCATGACCATCTCTGTTGCCTGTGTCCTCCACAGAAAAAGCAGCTGCTGGCACTCTCCATGGGGCAGCCAGCTCCAGAGGTGTGTGTGGGGCGTGCTCTGTGAGCACCTACTGAGTGATCACCTTTGAGGAGGCTGGCAAAAGAAAGCTTGTTTCTGGATCCCAGTGAAGTATAGACATGAACTAGAGATTGAACTGCTCAGTTGTCAAGACTATGATACTTGAAGAAACTTAAGGTGGAAAATCCTGATGCACAGCCAATTCATGGGCAGTAACCCTTGGCAGCGCCCACCCTCGCTTATAGGGGCACAGTTCCTTCTTGCAAGACGGCTGCAGCTTAGATCAATGAGATAAAGAGCAGCATCCTGTCAGCCTTGCCTATATTAAGGCAGTGCTGCAAAGATTTCTTGACTTTGCCCCTGCCAGTGGGGGTGAGGCGATCTTCACAAAGAGGAATTTGCCAGAACGGATTAGGTACCAGAAACTTCTTGTGCTTAAATGTTGCAGATGTCATGTAAGCTGCCTCTGCAGCCTGGTGTGCTTTTAGTGCTGGTAGTGGAGCTGCAGCACCAGCAGCAGCAGGAAGGTTTTTAACTGCACCAAACTCTATAATGACAGAAAGGAAGAGTCAGCAACACAGGCTGGCTTTCATGAGGACT
Organism: Struthio camelus; assembly: GCF_040807025.1. Lineage (NCBI taxonomy): Eukaryota > Metazoa > Chordata > Aves > Struthioniformes > Struthionidae > Struthio > Struthio camelus. The sequence continues at coordinate 145,465,891 of NC_090943.1, forward strand.
AATATATGCAAAGCAATTAATTTATCCTAGCATGTACACATTCATTTCTACCCCTTTGCATTACCAATGTATCCAAACAACATATTGCACCGAGCTCCTGCCAGGCAGTTGGAGTGTTATATTGCTCCCGAAACAGGCACGTTTTCTGTCTCAGGTGAATGTGTTAGGTTAAATCTTCAGGTAATGTAGGCCCATTAAAGTCAGTGGATCAATGGTAATCAAACACCCACTGAGCAAAGCGAGATGTTTGACGGCAGAGCTCTGCGCGGTGTGCAGAGGTGGAACTATTCACCAGAAGAAGGCTTCCAGGATCCAAGGCGTCTCTGCAAACAACATGCAGCAAAATTCCTCACTGTAAAGGCAGGATTTATCAATGAGGAAATGCCCCTTGGATTACTTCCATCTGAGGACAGATTCCTAATGGTGACTCTACCTCACATACAGTTTTTTTAAAGCTTAATCATAGCAGCAAACACTGGAAATTAAACCAGTTATTGAAGTGTTTAATCCAAGTCTAATCTGGAACATGGAGTTGAAAGGATGGTAATCCAGGATGCTTTTAGCCACCTTTCTACTGCTGAATTTTTCGCACAATCAGATTTTGTTGCACGGTAGGAAACCTCGGGAGGGGGGAGGAGGGCGTCTTCAAAATGATTTTGAATTTTCTCCAGACTTCTGTAAGGAATTACATTTCCCTTAGTCTCCCATTTAAAACAAAAATGCACCTGCGATTTTATCTTCCTGCTTGTGATTTGGAGGACACGAAGATGAAGCCAAACATTCGCCGCAACCCCGCCGATTCGTACTTGGAGGCCAGCCCTCGCCGTGGCGGAGCGGGAGCAGAGGGCCGGGGCGGCGGGGGCAGGCGGTGCTCGCCGCCCCCCGCCAGGGGAAGCCGCTCGGGTGCTTTGCGGGGCAGAAAAGAGCCCGGGGGAGCCGCTGCGCCAGGCGGCTCCAGGGAGACCCGAGGCCTCGGCAGGGGAGGCCGCAGCGCTGGCAGGGCCGAGCGGCTCCCCGGCCGCTGCTCCGGCTCGCCGCGCTGCTCACGCGAGGCCGCAGCGCATGTTCTGGGAAGCAGATTTCTAAAGTATCTATAAACCTTTCCTCTTGCTGCTGAGCGCGGCTCTTCAAAGTGAGGCACGCACATAAACGTCGAAGTTGCAGTGGTAACGTCGGTTATGGAAACCGGAGCGGGAGACGTTGCCCGTCCCAGCTGGCAGGGCCGAGCGGCCGTGGGTCCCGCGGGAGCCGGCGGGACCGCTCCTGCAAACGCAGGGTGCGTGCTCCCCGGCGCCGGGACGGGGCTCTCGGCCACGGCGTCGTTCCCGGTCAAACCAAACCGATAGCGTTGGCGAAGGCGGGCAAGCTTTCAGGCTCAGCAGCCCTTTATCGAACACGACGAGGAAGAGCAAAGCAGCGGCCACCTCCAGGCAGCTGCGTGCTGGCCGTGGGGCGAGAGGGAGGGCAGGGAGTCACCAAACCCGCTGGTTATACGTAGAGCTCCACGTTGCGCCGAGGGACGCGGTGGTGAGCTCACCCGCCCGGAGCAAAGCGGCATAAGGTGGGCGGTCAGCTCAGCTGCAGCTGGGCTCGGGGCCGGCCCCCTCCACCAGGAGGAGTTGGGGCTCCGAGTCCGGTTATCCCCCCGCTGCCCAAACCGCCGCGGGGAGCAGAGAGGCGACGGTCGCGGGAGCCCCAGGGGGCCCCAGCCAGCGCTGGGACTTCAGAGTACGTGCACGGACTGTGTCTCTGCCTGTGCTCCAGGGATGTCAATCTGTTCAGAGAGGATGGAGAGAAGGCTGGAAAAAATACTCATTTTCCCTTGTGGTTTAGGGAACAATAATTTCCATTACTGCAGAAGCATTTGCGGGAGGCTCAGATGCTATGCGAGTGAACTAATACGTATTTTAAAAGAAAAGGGGTCCTGAGACGGGGCCACTCGCCTGGAGCCACCCACAGTGTCGGTGCTAAGGCCAGCGCCAGGGCAGCTCTTCGCTGGCCTTGCCGGGGGGCCCGGAGAGCTGCGTTTGCTGAGGTCTCCCCTGCTGAACTTCACCGTCCAGCGGCGCTATTTCAGGACCGCCTCAACCAACCAAGACGACGGTCCTGGCAGAGGTAGCGCTCTGCTCAGCGGCCAGGTTGGGTGCCATCATGCAGACGTGGCATACGCCGAGGAGCCGCGAGGAAGGAAGGGCTTTCACCATCGGCTGGCCTTAGACTTGCACGCCACATGCCGAAACATACGGTATCCCCCGGCAGCTCACCGCTTTGACTGTAAATAGATGATTCATTCGTCTGCTTTGGCAACAAACTTCCATCACCAAGGAAACACTTGCAAGCTGTCAGAAAAGTTATAACACAAAATCAGGTCAAGAGACATGACGAGTGAATGAATATATGTGTTACAGGCGCGAGCTACCCTGTGTCACACATTTACCTCAAGAGCAAAAGAGCCTGTGGTCGGAGGGGGTAACATGCAAAGCAGAACAAACGTGGGATGTGGGATGTGTCTTCCGAGGTAATAGGGCGTATCGTTCGGAGCTCACATGCTGTCTTTTCCAGGGATATTTTGGTCTGGAATGTATTCTGTTTTCACTGGAAGAAAATTTGATACTTAAGCAGTAAGAAAACAAGAACAAAACACTTCTCTAGCCGTCTCATTGGGCTCATGAGAACGCACAGGCTAACCTTGCTAACGCACTTGCTATATACTGATAAAAATGTAAAATGCATGAAAGCATCCAGACTCCCCGCTGGGATGGCCCAGCTCGGATGGAGCGTTACACTTCCGGGGCGCTCTGCTGTGAAAGCCAAAGCACTTTCCCAGGAAGGCGAATGCTGCTCTTCCCACCGTTTCACCTCTTGGGTAGGTTTCGGGAGATAGCGAGGTATTAGCTCGGCAAGGACTTCACAGATAGATAAACTGCTTTGGCATTGCCCAGGAACACCTCCGCGCTAGCAGCCGTGCTGAGGCTCTGAGCGCACCCTGCGGGCAGCCGAATATTCCCCAGGGCCCGTGCGAGGCTCGTATCGCTTTGAATATTTGGGGTTTACAGCCTCTCCTCACCGCTCAGCTTCTCTCCTGAAGGCTTATAACGCATTCAAGAGGGACTAACATTTGTCGGGTCTATTTTTTAAAATCTTCACAAACTTATCATTTCATTAATGCAGTCTGGGCTGAACTCCATCAAGTTGTCATCGTTTAATTGTGAATCCTGTGATCTTTGAAGCGATCGTTAGATGACTGACATTTGGCACTCAAAGCGAGCAGAAAGCTCAGACATTTTAAACACTTTTGCTTGGGAGATGGAGCTTTTAATGTTCAATTGCCTACTTGGCAGCTGAAAAATACAACCTCCGTCTCCCCGAAACACAGAGGAAAATAGAGAGTATCACATGCAATCTGACCAGAATTGAAGAAAACAAAATACAAAGAACACATTAATGGCCTAACAAGTCAGAATTTCCATTTCCTTAGTGGGGCGGTCAGAAAATTAACAAAAAGCTCCTCAAGCAAGCAATAAGAAAGCCTTTCCCGGGACCACCTGTCGGCCGCTACTCGGCGTCGGTCATTTGTTGCGGGCAGGAGGAGCGGTCGCTCAATAAAAAGGCAAGGAGAAGCGACAGCATCGCTGGGGTACAAACAGAGCCGCCGTCTTCAAATAAACGATGAAATCAGCTTAATTAAGACATAATTCTTGATCAGCTGTAATCCATGTTCATTAGATAACCCTGAATAAGGGGGGAGGGATTGAAACGGAAGACGTGAGCGTGAGGTTAGCCAAAGGGAGCCTCGTGCTTTCAGCTGGGAAGGGAAGCGTTTACCTGAAGAGTGTGGCGTGGGCCGCTGTAAGATGTTTTCCCTCCTCTGCTGTACAACCTGCATACGGTACTGCACTGCGCCGCTAATTTGGCCTGGCTATTGGGCGACCAGCTAGAGGAAATAGCTGCCTTCTGATGGAGCACAACTAGTTTGGTTTTGTTTTCTCCTCCCCGACAGCATCGTGTGCCTGTTTGCTGCTGCGCAGGTGCTCAGCCCCTGGGTCTCTGCCGTTCCCCGGCCGGGGACAGGAGTGTTGCAGACCGCGGGAGCCGGGACGTGGGACGCCAGCGCTACCGGTTCCCGCGTCCCGGTTGGGCTCTGTGGCAGCTTTTGTTCCCGCAGCCTTTCCGCTTGGCAGGTGGCGGTCAGCCCTGCTTAGAGGTAATCCTGATGGGGTGCTCTTATTTTTCACAAAACCTGGAAGAGCTTGATATCTTTGAGACCTCCCCTCCTTGGTCAGACTTGGCTGAGGTTAGCCGTGACCTTCGCAAATTACGAGGGAAAACTGGCAGCTGCTCAGGGAGATGATGTGATCACCTCCATTTTGTTTCACCAGGAAACCAGGTTAACGAAAAGGTCTTGCCGTTTTCTGAAATGAAAGGAAAACTTGGTGTCCCTGGGTAGTTCTCAAACCAACGCACAAATCAGAAATACTCATCATTGGACTAAGAAGGAGAAATAAGCTGTTATTATCTTTAAGTACTCAGAGGGAGGTAGGGTGAGTGGAAAGGACAGGCGCTGGCCTAGCTGGCGTTGCATGTGTCCTGCACTGATTCATTCTAACTACAATCCTTGCAGCCATGGGATAGCAGGAAGTATTTTAAATCTTTCCATAAGAAAACCTCATAAACGGTTAGTTGTTAATCTGCAGCTGGTGGGGTTCTTTTCCATTTATGCAAGAGACTTTTCAATTCCCTATTTAAGTGAAGCAACAAGTATGATGAGTCTACGATGAGTCACCAGGCCAGGAAAAAAGCGGCAGGAAGACTGGACTATTTTTAAAATGCAAAAGAAAGAAAGGAAACATATTCTAGATGCAGCTAGATCTGGAAGGTGAATCGATCTTCTTCTGTGGGATTGTGTGTTCCCAGGCCCTGGAACGAGAAACTCCCAGAAAGGAGGGACGAGCTGCTGGCAGGACATCCGTGCTTTTTTGGGTGGGTGAGACAGAAAGAACTAATTTACATTTCACGGATGAGCACGTGCCGCAGAGCCTATCGGCCGCTTGGAGAACGTGAGCGTCCTCCCCGGGCTTGGGAAAGCCGCAGCTGCGAACGCTGCGCGGCGGGGCCGGCCGCAGCCACGCGTCTGCGGCTCCCTCTCGTTGAGACACTCGGTCATGTCCTGCTTCACCAGCTGGCTGCCGAGAGGGGAGCTAAACCAGGGCAAGCGCTCTGCCGCTACGCTGTGGCCAAAACGTCGGTCGTGGGCTCGAGACAGCTTGCCTGGAGGCAGGCCGGGTGTCGTGGGACGAGTCAGGCTGTGTCCGCGGTGCGCGGACCACCACGGGGTCCGCGGGGCCACCACGGGGCTGCAGGTCGCGCTCACGTCCATCACACGGGATTAGACCGTGCCAGTGCCTGATAGTGCAGAGGGGCCTGAAGGCTGGACCCGCCAAGCGGTCTGACATGCCTTTGCCCTCCCTCCCGTCCCGTGCCCGCATCGTCTCAGCCAGGGCAAGGCACAAGCCTCCGTCCCCAGACCACGCCAAGGCACTTTGCGGGGCGTTGAACAGCGCACAGGAGTCAGAAGGTAATGCTTTTTCTTAATCTCTTTAGGCACATATTATGTGCCAGCGTCTTGATTCAGCCCTTAGTTTTCATTCAAGACGCTGTTTGGTGATGGTGGCTTTCCTGTAGCGTTGTTTACTGCATGTCACAGCAAGTAGGATTTCTATATAGCCAATGAGATTTCATAAGTTTAGGAGCTTACTTAGGTTCTAGTTTCATGAAGTGCTGAAAAAGAGGCTGGATCTTTAGTGTTCACGTGGTAATTTCTCCTGATTCAGTGTACCCAAGGCCAAAACTTGCTCCACACTATTTGCACGAAGTCCTACTTGCGCACCATTTCAGCGCTGTGAGCTGGATGCCAACGCTTCAACTAGTGAGTCATTAAAAAAAGCACCCAAATTGGTGTGTTTCTGGGGAGCAAACAAAGGGATGCCTCGCTTGAGGTGTGTTTGGTGTGCTCAAGTTAGCAGCATTGCCTGCCTTTGCTGCATGCAACCTTTAAGAAAAAATGGCAAACACTCTGCATGTGCTTAAAGTGCTGTTAATACATAATAAACAAACAAACAAAAAGAAGTGTTCCTGTGGGGGTATTTCAATAGTTTTCACCGCTGTCGTGGTTTGAAACTCTGCAAAAGTATGAATGGATTTAGTTTTGCAACCTTCCTGGTGCGAAGGAGAGAATTCTTCAGCAGCACAGCGTGCATCATTATCCGTACGTGGTTACGCATCGTCATACACGCGCAGCAGCACAACCTCTTGCCATAATCGCTTCATATCTAACAAATATGGGCGCTGACTCCTGAAGGCATTCGAGCATACGTTGAAGCCATTCTGACACTAAAGCAAACTTTTAATTGCGCTGGAAAGTGTTGTCTTCCATTTAAATAAAAATCATCACTGCAATAAGGAATCAATTTGTCTTATTTCTACGCATTGCTAATGGAGCTGGTTGGCTCTAACAGTCCATAAAACAAACCGTTCATTTTGTTTGAGCAGCGTTGCAGTCTGGTAAAATAGATTGGCTCAGAGCTCTTGCGAAGACGCTGTCGAATTCCGCGCAGATCTAGCACGCCTTGCTGGGTCTGACACTTTCAACATACGTTTCAGAAGTTCTTACAGTCTCTGGTGGTTAAGTACAATTTCCTGACAAACCTCAGCGCCACTTATCTGACTGGCAACGTTTAGGGTTTCCTTCTGCCGACCTCTTACCTGCTAGTCTTGGGCTCCGAGCCCTTGCGGTAGTGTTACTCTGTGCGAGTTTCCAGTTCTTATCTTTATTGACAGCTGCGATAAAAACTTGCTTGGCGTGACTGGGCAGCCGTGCCTCTTCAGAGAAACGTTGGGAGGGCAAAGCGGCACGTAGGTTCAATAGTAGGGGCTGGTTTTTTTCACTCGCCTCCCGTTCTGCGTCCATCAGCTGGGAAGGATGGAGAAGCCCCGCTGTGCTCTTGGCTCGGAGCCTCTGCGCTAACAAATCTCGGCAGCGAGGTCTGGGGGCGACGAGGGAAGCGAGGGGGCAGAGCGGAGCGGGCTCCGTGCGGGGGCCTGGGGTGGGCGCCCGCGACAGGCTGTGACACCTCCTCGCGCACCGGCACCGGGAACCGCGGCCACGGCACGGCCTAGGCGCTAATTAGTTTAATGAATGCTGATATAATAGGAACTCTTTACCACCCTGAGCACTGATTACCATGTAATTTAAGTGCTGGGTTTGAAGCCACGGGACTCTCGTAATGCCACTGGAGTCAAATGACGCGTTGCTGTGAATTCACCCTCTTACCTTTTTGTTTGGTCTTTCTGGTGCTTTTTGTTTAAATGCTGGTTCTCTTGTTTTGTTTTCCTCACTGCTGCCTATTTCTTTCTCCTTTTTTTTATTTTTTTTAAAGATAACAAGCAAATTTCATTGCCTCTCCTCTCCCCAGTCGCTTTGCCACCATCTTAATTTGTCCTCCGTTTGGTGCGTGCTCTTACAAGAGGAAGTTGAACGCTTTGATATGCTGGATTGCTTTTTAAAGTTTTGACAAACACTGATATTTACCATGGCAACGACACCAAGGCAGTAGCGCCCTGAACACAAACCTCGCTCTTAGGGAAAGAGACATAACCCTACGACGTCAGCCGGCTTTTTAAACAGCTGTTTAACTGCAGACGAGATACCTTAACGGCAGTTCTTGGTTGAGGGATGTGAATCCCCTTGTCCCGTAATTTCCTTTCCCTCCCCCAATTCCCTTCCTGTTCGGCCAGAGGAGCTGACGCCCACGGCCCCTGCTGAAGCGCGGCGGAGCCTTCCCCATGGCTCTGCCTCGCTTGGCGAAGGGCGCTGCCTCCCTCCCCCGGGCGGAGTTGCGCAGCGCCCTGTCACCCGCGAGAAGCGCTGCCGGATCAGGCAGGCCGCCAGCGTGTCACTGAAGGGAGCCCCGCCAACTGTTGCAGTCTCAGCAGCCACCACGCAGGCGCGAGGGGAAGGAATGTGCAGGATATAGTGACGGACTGGGAAATGATTGCTTCTGCGTTTTGTACTGAAGACTTGGGCTCTAGGGAAAGCGGCTACAGCATATCTGAGGCAGCGTGCATATAATTTAGTGGGTTTGGTGGTTTTTTTTCGGGTACTATCCCGTATGAGAGCCAGAGGGAAGGTATGGACCGTTGGGGCCGCAAGAGGGGCGCCGGGGAGGGCTGGGAGGTTGGCGCAGAGGCTCGCACGGTGCTGCGGGCGCCCCGCGGCGCGGGGGAAGGCACGCTGGTCGGCGGAGAGGTTTAGCAGAAGGAGCGGGGTAAGCCAAGGGTGCCCGGGCCGGGGATCGAAGGGGCTGTGACTGATGGCCCTGGCTGGGCTGAGATGGGGCTGGGGCTGGCAGAGGCCCCAGGCCGGGCCGGGGGGACCGGGGGCACCCCTGGGGCCAGGCAGTTTCTACCGACCGCTAGTTCCTGCTGCGGGGAGGGGTGTTTGGCCGAGTCCTGCTCTGTGGCCATGTCAGATACAACAAAATTAACTGCCTGAATTTACTGGACGTGACCTGCAACTCTGCAAAAGGACTAGTTACTGCTTTTGCGAGGATGGCAGGCAGTGCAAAGACCTTTTCCAAGAAGTCCCACGTTGCTCCGTGGCCGCCTGCCAGATCCCGTGGGCACCTGGAGACCACGGGCAGCTTGCGCCCCCTCCTCCCCACACGCATGCCAGCGAATCTCAGGTCTGGAAACTTGCTACCTGATACTCTCAAGTGTTAAACTGAGCAGCAGCTGAAGGCTCGGCTATCCAGGGAATTAATTTCCAAAGCCACACAAGACACAGCAAGCGCGGGAGCGGCTCTGGGTACTTGAAGCTGGAGCCTTGCTTCCCTGTTATTTACCTATTGATTGGCTAAGGTTGACAATTCAACCACGCCTCCCCATTTTCATTACAGTCCAATTTCTAAAGAGATCTTGGAAAACTCTCCTAACTCTAAGGCCCCAGGAAGAAAATTAAATCCCTTTTCTTCTTTTCTCCCTGCTGCTTCCTTCAAACAAAAGGTGGTATTCACTCGAGGAGCTTTACATTCTAATATTACCCGCACAACAGCACCAGGACTGGCTGAGCCAGCTTGTATTTCAGAGAAAAACATATAGTAGTTCCCTTTTTTCTTTTTTCTTTTAAATATCTGAAATAGTTTTGGTTTTCCCCTGACATTTTATTCAGAACAAGCACTTACACAGCTCCCAGCTAAGAGGTGCCTGAAGGGGACAACTCTTTTACATGATGGTACAAGACACAAAAGGTGTCTGCTAGGGCCTTGTAAATCTGCCTTTGCAGAGGTAGCGTTCAGCAATTTGCTATTTTTAATTCAGGATTAAGAGAGAACATACTTGTGTTCACCAGCAGAGACTCCCAGCGACTATGAATTTGGGGATCAGAACCGGAGTCCTTCTCCCTGTGAAAGACAGATGAACTGACCTTGGATGGCTGCAGCCACTTGCTGATGTCTGCTAGCCGCGCTACCACTTGCTGATAGCTCTGCTGCTGCGCGGTGGCTCTTAACGTCTTCCGGCTTTCTGGTTTACTTTGTTTCTGCCATAACCCTGAAGCTGCCTGGCTTCGAAGCCCTCGTAGCACTGGTCAGACATGGGGCCCGGGCCACGGCGGTGCAGCAAAAGGAGCTACGCAAGGAGGAGGTCCGTAGGGGACGGCAGGGCTGTGCTGGTGCTGGGGGCTAACAGTGGTGCGTGGGGACTGCGTCTCTGGAGATGGGGGCGGGAGAAAGGGGTTGCAAAGAGGAGAGCTGGTCCGAGGGGGCAGCGGGTACACGGTGGGAGGGGATGTCTCCCAGACGTGTTAATGTTTGGGAGTGGTGGCTCACAGAAACTCGGTTCCCTAGGACTACGCAAAGACTGAAAACTGTGGAAATGATGGAGTTAGCTGTAACTTGGCTTCCCTCTCTAGTGAGGACATTTTTAAAGAGCTTCATGCAAAAAGTCAACGCAAATAATGTTTTCCTTTTGTTGTTTTCTTCCTCCGTTCTACTTTAGTGTGTTGGCATTCCCCACGCATTCCTGTAGTTGACTCAGCCTCCTGGGAGGGAGAGCCCGAGAGAGACGGGCCAGAGCTAGAGCTCAGCTTTCTCCAGCTCGGAAACGTGGAGGTCTCAGCTGTGTGCAGCCCACTTCAATGTAGGGATCAGAGCCGAAAGTCAGCTCCAAAGTATAGGATTGTAGTTCAGAGGCATCACTATTTCCTGTCCATCATTTAGTTCAGAAAGGAGTGTTAGATAAGAATTGTTATCCAGAAGCTGTTTTTCTTGTATCTGTTCTTCCTTTTTCCGCTTTCAGAGTTATGAAATCAAGGGCATGAACTCTTCCAGAAGGGAGCTGAGGTCTTCTGACAGAAACATCTGCATGTCCTTTGCATAGAGAGTGATGGGGAGGAACGGATGAGGATGTCTGTTAAGAAGGGAGCAGAGAACAGCAAGTGTGGTAGTAGCAGCTTCTCTTTTGCTGCTCTTGAACTGCGAAAGCTGCTGTTTGCGGCCTCTCTAGCATCACCTGCAACCTCCTGCCTCTCAGCTTTGGAGCAGGCCCTGAAAGAGGTGGAGGTGGGAGCTGCATGTTGGCAAAACCATCCAGAGGGGTGGCAAACAACATTTTTCTGTCTCATTTTCTTTTTTCTTTTTTTTTTTTTTTTCTCCACATAGTCCTGAAATCACATAATGCGACTGCAAGGAAGAGGCTGAGGACAGAGCTGCCAGGGAAGAACAACAGTTTAGATGACATGGGTGTTCAGCTAATTTTGTGTACATGGGAAAACTGGACCGTGGGGAGAGAGGGCTAAGGCAGAGTTACTGCAGGGGCTGAGAGGCACTTCTGTATCACACAATGTCTTTGCAAAGCAGATCACGAGCTGTGCTGCTACTTCACTCCCCCATCCTTATTGCAACTGCATCTGCCTGCGTGTTAGACCCCATGAGCTGCCATGGTGAGACAAAATATTGTTTGTCACGTCTTGCTGAAAAAGGGCCTCTCCTTAGCATTCAGAGCTCCTCCTATAGCCCTGAGTGTGATGTTTGGATGTGTGACAGCCTCCCTCCTTCCGTCAAATTTGCCATGTGACACTCTATTTTGCAATTCAAAAAAAAAAAAAATCAGAGGAAAGCTGCTTGTATTAATTTTTCTTTTGGCATTAGAAAGGCAGATTGTAATTCTCAGCAGATTGAACTGATCTGATTAAATTCTGAGTGGTTCCTGTGCTAATGGCAGCACTTGAGGTAACTCGGTGGAGAGCCAAGAAAATACTGCTTTACTGAGAAATCTGGGAGTTTTATTTTTTAGTCCCTGTAGCTGCTCTGAGAATTTCTCCCCCCCACCTTTTTTTAAAGTTTTCTGAATCTTAATATGCTTATTTGAAAATGAAGGCATAAACTATGAACTAGACCTTGGTGTCAAGGGCATGACCCCAGTATTTTAGAGTGACGGTCACTCCATTTCATGAAGTTAGTCCTTCATCAGTCAAAGATTAGAAAGCCTGGGCCTGATTCCTATCTGTCATCAGCTGGAGTTTCCAAGGGCATTTAGGGGATCATAAATACAACAATAGCTTCTATGAAAGTTTCTTACAGGGGACTTTTTAAAGCTATGGCTGGCCCCCAAAGGCATGAAGAGCCCTGGTAGTTACATGGATGCCAGGATTTACAGAGTTAATTCTCTAGTGAGTGAGCTATTGTCTATGCTAGTAAAAGATGAAAAGGAAGACCTTCATCCCCCTGCAACAACACTGGTTTCCCTGCAATTGCACTGCTGGAACAAATTTTAAAAAAGAAAGAAGAAAAGTAAATAAGATAAGTAAGATATGGTAAATAAGAAGCAGGTTCCCAGCAGTGGCAGGCTTGTTCAGAAAGCCTGTGGTCCCCACGGTGGGAGCTGTCTCCTGCCCGAGTTGGGTCACTGCATAACCAGGAAAGCTGGCTCGGAGGCAGCCTGCCTCGGCAGCCAGGACACCCTCCTGGTGCCAGGCATGCATCTGATGCAGGTGCTCCCAGCTGGCAAATACACCAGCAAGTCCTGCAGCCCAGGACTTCCTGTCCCTGTGGGGGAATCCTCACCCCAAGGGCAGTCAGGTGCTCCTTGTCCCTGTCCGCTGCGGGGATTTCCTTGCCCAGCTCTGCCCTTCCTACCATGAATGGGAATTGCTCGAGGCTTGCTTGCTGCAGACTCCTGGCTGGCAGACGTTCGTGAGAAACGTGAGCTGCAAGGCTGGCCCCTTTGGGGCAGAAACAGCCTGGGATGAAAGCTGCAGCCTCCTATCTCTATGTTAACCAAGATGTTGTTGTGGACAAAGCATCTGCCAGTGCTTGGGAAAGAAAATTCCTTTACCTGGCTGTGGTCAACGCTGGGCGAAATTTAACTGCACCAGCAGTGTGTGAGCATGATTGGCAGACTGAGCCTCTCCAGGAATTTAAGCCCTATCCCAGCCACCCTAAAATCCCAGAGGAGTTTAATTGGGAGTGAAGCACCTCAAGACCACAGAGCCTTTGCACGCACACACGGGTTTATGATGAAGCTCTCAGGGAACTCGGCGCTCCCTGAAATTTGGGTGCCTGCAATCTACTGGTAGGCAGCCTGCATCCAGCGTGCTGCAAATTGTGGCTCTGTTCACTGCATAAATTGGAGCCAGTTGGAGCAGTGGTTCAGGTGAGGGACAGTTTTGTTTGTTCATTTTTGTTTTCTCTTAGGTCCACAGACTAGGCAGAACACCATCTTGTGTTGCAGATATTTTCGTATGCTGCTTCTCTGTAAATAAACCTGTGTCCAAGATCTGAGCTGTCACTTATCTCTGCCAATGAGGAGTCCATAAACTGCACCTGCTGCCCCTCTATACCAGCAGTGGTTGTTCTACACAGGCTCTGTCCTAAAGCCAGCAAACAAAAAACTGGGGAAGAGAAAAAGAAGAAGCTTGATGAGATGGAATGTCAGGGGATAAAGTCCATTTGCTATATGATTTTTACAACCCCAAAGAACCGTAGCCAAAAAATAAGCCAACCCCTGTGCTTCACTTTGGTTTCAGGTGACTTTCTGTCTGCACTAGCTATATTAGGTCATATGAAACTCTTCTACTATTGCTTTGTTGATAGAAAAACTGGAAAGCCCAACTATCTTGGAGTTTCAAGCTGGAACTGCTGTGGCATTCATTGGTGTGACTAGCAGAAAGCATGAGTCTGTGCAGCTTCCTTTTTCTCTTTAGCTGGATCTTTTTGGACTGTTTCTTTCCCTGATCAGTGACACCGATGGCGGTCACCTTTATTTCAGATGAAATGTGTATGTCTTAAAATCCAAGGAAGAACCTGCAACAGGCTGAGTCGCTCCTTCCCTTCAGTCCTCTGCGTGCTACCTGCCACAACCTAGTAAAACTACCCGAGCGGGACGTAAAGTGATTCAAGACTTCTGCAATCAAAAGTGTCTAGCTTTACTTGGTCAGCAGAGATGGATTTTTAATGATGTATCTTTGATTCCCAGCACTGAATGTACCTCAAATGTCTTGCTATATAGAAAGTGAAAGTTAGCATGGCCCACTGGAATCCCGCCTGCATCTGTTCTAGCTGAGTTTAGCTCTTTTATATGATTCTGGACACACCTTCACAGGCATTTATGTGCTTTACATAAACATAATGCAGGATATAGAGTAGGAAAAGAATAGGTGAAGTATGTGCTAAAAGATATATGAGCAGTTGCTATAAAAATGCTAGTGCTGTTTTGGGCCTCTTAAGGATGTTCAGTGACGTGCAGTAAATTATTCTACATGGTTTTGTGAGCAGTAGTGAATTTAACAGAGTTTTCAGGGAGCCAGAAGTGTCTCTGTAATCACAGTCAAGGAGCTTGAATAAAAAGTGTTCCAGTCAGCAAGAGTAAAAATATCTGGTCTTTACTTTTTGAGCCTTCTTGATAATGTTTGAAATCCAGTTAAACCTGTATAACCCAGGAGAAAAGTAGCACAAATAATGTCAGTGAGATTTATGTTAAAACGATGCAAGGGTGAGAGCCTTTGTCTCTTCAAACGTATGTGGTTACCCTTCCTCCTATGATCATCAAAGCACTATTCTAAAAATGTTAGATTTTAGAGACAAGCTCACTTCCCTAGATGTTATTTGAGGTATTCTGTTCCAGTGTAATGAACATAAGCGACGAGCTGCTCTTTCTGTTGGATCTCCTGGGTCTATGCACATGCAGAGGGTTTGGAAGCAAACAATTTTTCATCTGTGAATGGGGTGTGGAAGAGGGCAATCAGGAGAAAGCTGTTAATAGGTCAGAAAGAATAAGCTGAGGTCCAGAAAGCCACTTAAATTTAAGTTGAAAGTTTGAGTCTTCCTCAAGGTAGAGGAAGATAGACAACAGGAAAAGGCGCTGCGCAGTGGTTCTCGTCCGAGCTGACTCCCGCGACTGACTGAATAAAGTCAGGCGTCCGGTGCTTGGTCAGGAAAGGCTCCTGCTCAGGTTGGGAGTCTCAGAGATTTTACACCCATGCCAAACACTGGTGCACTGGGACTCTCGTACTGAGCACTGACACAACATTCTTGGAAGAAAAGAGCTCAAGGACGAGAATTCAAGTTTTAGAGAAACTAGAGCCTTTTGTGCACGGATACAAGATGCATCAAGGCGATTCAGGAGTTAAGAAGTGGTTAAACTTTCTCGAGTAGAGATCTGCTGTGCATTAAGTCAAGCATTTAATTAGTCATTTTATTTCAAATTTGAAAGAAACAGTTCCCTTATGGAAAATGGGACGTGCTAGGGTCACATCAGCATGGGATGGATCTTAGCTCCTTTTCATGCCTTAGAAGGCTAACTGAGTTACTAATCGAAACTTTCCCAGGATATTTGTGTGTTCATGAGAAACCAGTAGGAGAGTTTAAGGCTAGAAGGCATCATCAGGACATCTAGTTTGATACACTGTATTTCACAGACGATTAGGTTTCAGCTTCATATCCTGGTACTGAGCTAAATCTTGTGCTCGGCTGCAGTGTGTGATGAAAGGCGTCCACTACTGACATAACACATCAGTAGGTGGAAAAGCCACAACGGCTTTTAGTGGCGTGTTCCAGCCATTGTCTGCCTTTCGCGTTGCAGTTTGGTCTGGCCTCGGGCCATTGCATTTCCTACTAGGGACTGAAGAGACTACTGGGATGTGTTTTACCCTTGGATATGGGTGGCTGGCCAAAACTGTGGGATCTCGCAATGCTCTTGTTAGGAGAGACTGCTGAAGGAGTAAAGTATTTTTGGCGCAGTCTCGGTTTGTTTAGACAGATATCCCAAAGTCTGTGCCTCTTTCTCAGGGTAGGCTAGTTGTGCAGTCCTTGCTGGGATCCCTCTGCATACTCTATTTACATTTATTTACATCTACTTACATCCATTTACATTTCTCCAAAGTGAACTGTCCTCCTTGCATGCAATTTAACGTGTTTGATTTAAATCTGTCCAGCGCTCTGATGCGTTCCAAAGTTGTTTGGAACCTCTAGTCTTTACTCCTTTAATGTTTTGTTCATCTTTTTTTCCCTCAGATGAAATATATTTTATGAAGTTTTTCTTTTTGTACCCTCTGTACCATACCATGCTGTGTATCAAACATATAATTTTTCTGCTGAAACAGTTAGGTGCTGAACATGGTCCTCAGGCAGTCTGAGGATTCAGCATCTCCCCAAATGAGGCCTCCAATGTCCTCAAACGGGTGCTCTGCTTTTCTCTAGGAATCCTGATCTGAAACTGGCTTTATTTCTGACACGTTTGTCAAGGCCAAGTGTATCCTTACTCTTGCTTTGTCATGAACATATACCCAGAGAAATATCTAGAAAAACAGAAAGCTGCTGGGGCCGTCCTGTTTTGCGTACAGCCCCTCAGATGGCCGGATGAGCCCTGCCTGGAGCTGCGGAGGACTTGGCACATCACGGGCACCCGGTGCTACCTGCTCAGGAGCAGAGGCCGGAGTAATCTGGTTGCAAATTAGATGCAGTTTTTGTTACAGGGTCACCAGCACCCTGGGAACAGGCTGTCACCAATAAATTTGTTAGAGGGGACCTTTTGGCTGTGCTCCCTGCAGAGCTGCCTGGTTCTGACCCAGCCACCTGCAGGCAACACGTCTCTGTGCTCCCAGACCACATAGTCCTCCAGGAGACGATTTTTAAATGCCGCTTGTGTCTCTTTTAAACTCGATTTTATCTTGCATGTAAATCTTGCTAGACTGAGCCTCTGGCTGAAGACAAGCGCTGCTGCATCAGCTCTTCCGCTCCGTGACAGCGCAAGGTATCTGCGGGCACAGGGCCAGGGCTGAGCGGCCGGAGCGGATTCCCCGAGAGTCATGTGTGTGTGCTTTCTCCAGACTTCAGCTCTACCTCAAGGGCTCTGCTTTAGAGGAAATGAAGTAAATGCGGCAAAACGTGTAGCTGCATCCCACGCGGGCAGCCGGGTGAGCCGTCATTCCCAGAAGCACGCGTGAGCGTTAAGGACCGTCCTGGCCCATTTTCAGAATGGAGATGCCGCGTGGGCTGAGCCCCCCGGGGCGCCCTTCGCCGGAGGCGCAGCTCCGAGGCCCCCGCCAGCCCCGCGCCGGGGTCCCGAGGGAGCAGCAGGTTTGTCCTCCTGGCGCACCGGCGGCCCTGGGTGGGAGGGCGCGCTCTGAACGAGTCCCGCAGCGGCGAGGGCGCGAAACCTGGGACGGGCCAGAAGGGCACCCCGAGGCTGCCCGCGCCCGGGAGCGGGGAAGACGAGTGTCGAGTTCCCCGAGCTCCCTCCGAGGCCCGGCTCGCGCCGGAGGCAGCAGAAATCCCCCGCCTCTGGGGATGCCAGCGGGCCTGCGCAAGGCTGCCTCACAGCCTTGCTCTTTCCTTTCGGTGCTGGGTGTTGCCCAGCCCCGGGCCTCGATGGAGCCAATATTTAGTGCTGTGTTTACTGCTTCTCCTTTTGTGTGTGCAGCAATCTTCTGTCCCATCTGGGCTGCGATTGCTTTACCTCTGTTTTGCAGGAAAAGTAAGTGGCGTATATAAATGGTTGAATAATCCTACGGTACAGGTGCTGCTCCTGCTCCTTTAATAACCACTCTGGGGAACAAATGGTGAGTGCCTCCTCTGATTTGGTTTGCTGCTTTAATCTAATGCAAAGTGTTATTCTTTGTGCATACTTTGCATACTCCTCCTAGAAGAAAACTACTATATTATCATGAAATCAACTGTAGCATGTTTAAAACCTCATCACACTAACCGGGCACATAAGCTAAACTTCTTGTCTACGTGCACCAGTCCCTTGGGTTATTTTTAAATAATTAGGGTCACGTTACACTGCAGCATTAACATGAATAAATCTTGGTGGGTGGCAGTCATGGATTCAGAGCTAGTACCCTGCTCTCTTGGCGCACTGAGCAGTCAAGGAGGACCTGGGACCAGCATAGGGGATTAAAATTTCACACCGTCCCCAAGATCAGAGTTTTCAACATACTTTCCTGTTTACAGCAGCACCTGAAAGCATGCTAAAGGAGTCTCTTTTCCACCCCAAGCTGCTCTCTGAAACATGGACCTCTTTTTCAAACCTTTCATGTCTTGCTGCCACCTTTTATGCTTTTGCTAAGTTGGTGGTGTGGTTGGGCAATTCTGCATGTGCCATGACCAGATCAGCTGGACCAGTTCTGCAGGCACCGATCGCTCCTGGCTCTCCCAGCACGTGCCTCTCCGTACACAGTGCGCTCTTCGCTCTGAGCAGCACGCTGACATGTGGACAAATAAATGTCTTTCCATTTCCTTGAGAGGATTAGCTTTGCATGTATTCACATTAGCAGTCCAGTTCTGCGGTCTGCAGCTATTTCCCAGTGAATTTGATGGGAATAGAGAGTGCTCAGGATCTGCTATGACTAGAGCCCAAGCGTTGGCATTTTCATTCATTCATCTCCTTTTAAATGTTCTGCACCCTTACCGTATTTTACAGTCAGTACAACCTCAGAAAGGCCAATGTTAGCTGTTACATTCTGCTTTCATTGCATGCTACATATCAGGCTTTTTTTCAGTCCTTCTCTTCTGCTGTCCCTCTAGAAAAGGATGATCTTTGTCTTTGATGATTTATCTGCATGTTCCTTATTCCCTGTTTGTCTCAAATCTCACATCTGTTACATCAGTCATCTGTACTGCATCCTTCAGATTCTGCTTGCATTTAAATGTTTCTAGCAGGCAACCACGAGAGAGGGGAAATCCAAAACAGCTACAGAAGTAGGAGTTGTTAAGTGCGGGCATATAGCTGCCAGCGTACATGGGAAGCGAAGGCGAGCTGCAGCACCTTGGGGATGCTCTGATGGGGTTTGTGCCTGGGTGCAGACCCGCTCCGCGCACCTGGCTGGCCCCACTCTCTCCTCTTCTTGGGCCTTTTTCTGTCCCTTTGCAGGAGCACGGGACCTGCCCTCCGTGGTTGCCCTGCGCGAGCCTGGGGTTTGCGCTGGGCTCCGCACGGCTGCAGCGCTCTCCCGGCCCGCTGGCATGCTCTGGGCCCCTCCGTCGGTGTCTTACAGCCGGGCCAGGCCATTCCTTCCTGCCTCTTTTTATTTTGCACTCTCCGTACACGAACTTTGGGGGAACTGGGTCACCGACAAGGCAAGGAAAGCTCCCCGGATCCGGCGCCTGTCCCAGCAAGGGCGACACGGGGCTGGCAGAGGAAGAAAAACAGCTAATGTAGGAATTAAGCCTTCGGTAACTCATGGGAGGACTGAAGGCCAGAAATTATCCTTGATAATCCTAAAGCAGGGGCTCAGCTTTCAACATCCCACGAAACACTTCTCGCGTTGTGTTGGTGGAGGGCAGCGGCGCGGCGCGGCTGGGGGTCGATCCCAGCCGCTGGGGCTGCCGTGTGCCGCGGCACGTTTCCTTGCCCCACGTGGCCGTCCAGTGCCGGAGCTGCAAACGTTGGGGAAGGGAAAACGTGGAGGGGTCCAGGTGTGGCCAGGGAGCGGGAAAACGGGGAATTGGGAGCGCTGTCTGTCGGTGCGGGTTTCGAGCCCTCCCGCTTTCCGGGGCGTTGTTGTGCCCACGCGGATGGGAACGGCAGAGCAGATCCACTGGGCTGCCGCTTTCCGAAAATAACAAAGCGGAAGGGTGCTCACAAACATTTTAACCACCTTCTCCATCGCTGCAGGTGCCTTCGCCTGTTTCCGGGCGGTTGCACAGAAGGGCAGCGGTGCGCGCTGCAGGCGAGGAGCAACCAGCCCTCCCGCTGCCGCTACGCGAATGCGAGCTGGGTCCCACCACGGCCGGTGAGCCCTGCAAACAGGATCCCCACGCGGTGCCGCCGGCACACGCAGGTGGCCCTTTGGGGCGCTCGCTGGCGGCGGCGGGGTTTGCCGCGGATTCCTGCCGCGACCCACGGCGGGGCGGGAGGCGCGGGAAACGCTCTAGCCGGCCCCGCGGCGCGCGGCGGCTGCTCCGGACTGCCCCGGCTTGCTCAGTATCCTGGTCTGCTGGGGCCTGGGGACCTGAACCTCACCAGGGAGGCAGCTTCGTGCTTTGTCCGCTCTTTTGATAATGTTTTAAAGTGCCACGTCCGTTCATGTGACTGTGAGAACAAAATTAACCCCGGAAACTCTGTCTCTTTTCCATGCTTTTCCTCACAAACAGGCATAAATACATAAAACTCTTTTTCTTTCTTTCTTTTTTTAAAAGATGCTGTATTTTATTTTTCTGGCAAGTTAAAACCTGTACTAGTGAGGGGCAGGGGATGATGATTTGCCCTGTAATTTGATTCATGCTTTACAGTGTGTTAATTACAGGATTGTTTCCACTTGCAGGCCTTCAAAGGCTGCACGAGATGTCCCAAGGTAGGGACTAGCATGAAGAACCAAGGAGCCGAGAGACCTTCTTTTATTTATAATTAAAGTTGAAACAGACAAACAGAGAAGAACAATTCCATGTTTATGATTCCAACCACCTGAAAATAGCACATGATATCTGTTACCGAGATGATAACCTCAGAGCCAGACCAGCTTTTTGGAGCTAGGTTGCTTGATTGTGATTTAAGCCCTAGCGAAAGCAGTGCTTGGTCATCCCGTCCTTGCAGCAGCCTGGGACAAAGATGGGGAAACGTTTCGCTGGCGGTCTCCCGAGTGCACGAAGAAGGCAGCAGCCTGGGGAAACTGAGGCATCTGCCTGCACGTGGCTGTCACCGCACTGCCGAGGGAGTGAGGTGAAGGTGGAGGGCAGCGAGGGTGTTGGGGGGGAAATTAGTTGGGGAGGAAAAGTGGGGGGAAGAATCGGAAAGCTTTCAAAGTGAGGACAGAGCCTGGACAGGGTGCCCACAGAAACGCTGCTGTACACACACTGCGAAACAAGATGCCTCAACAAGGCCAGCAGTCGGGAAGAGCATACGTACAGATAATGAGCGTGATACAATAGCTCTGTGCGAGTCCGAAGAGTGTCTCCGAGGAAAAACAGAAGGAAATCCCAAACGAAAGCACAAACCACAGCAATTAAAATGGAGAGGAGGCAAGTAGAAAATAGCCAGAGATAAAAAAAATAATTAAAAAAAGAGGAATAGCAAGCATCTGACTAGTGACCAGGGAGGGAACTCGCAAGGTTGAACAGTGGGGAACAAGAGCCCATGTCCCACGCTCATGGCAACCTCTAGGCAGTCCTGCTAGAAAGAACAGTTTACTCCTAATCTAAATGTAATGCAGGATCATTAATGATGTGACAAGTGCAGAGTCCAAGGTGACAACAAATCCAAGAAGTCTTTGGTATAGAAATACACTTGGGGGTGAGAGCTCCTACTCTGTCTTCTAAACTATTAGTGCCTTCTCTGTGGGAGATGATGGAAAATATGTCCTGAAAGTTTTTCTGAGAAATTAAGGTGCCAAAAGTGTTAACAGGGACAACAGTTAATTTAACTTTAGGCACCAATGAAGTGTGCGGAGTAAGTTTCTCACCTCATTGTCCTGTAGGGAAAGTAATCAAAGGCAGCTGCTATGTCACAGGGCTGAAGTAATGTAGAAGTAAAGTACTGTCAGTGCTGGGGGACACCGGGGCAGCCTGCACTGTCCCATTACGTGGCTGGAGCAAATCCAAAAGCCTCTATGTGCCAGTGCTCAGCAGACAAGAAACCGGGGTGTGAAGAGTAGGGTTGGCCCTTGCAGCTCGGAATAACTTTCCTGGATGTTCGCTCATTTGCAAAAATCACCCTCTGGGTCTGGTACAGCCCTTCCAGAAAGCATGAGAAGCCTTCCCGGGGCCGTGGCAACGCTTTCTGGGAGAGCAGCGCACCAGCGAGCAGGGACAGCAAAGCTGGGATCTCTTCGCACCTTCCCACTGAGATACCACTCTCCCCAGTTTGCAATAGCTAGGAGAGAAATAATGCTTCTACATTACATAACCCTGCGGAGCACTGCCTGGCTGTAGGAAAACTCCCCGAAACACATGACTGAAGAGAGATCTGCAGCTAACATCCTCAAATGACCTTCTGTTACAAATTCCTACTGCTGTGTGTATTTATAAATGCCCCGATAAGGCTAGAGTTCAAGAATGCAGTGACGTTTATAGCTAGAAAGCCAAATCGCCCTCCCAGGCATCTTCCTCGCGCCAGGGAATTCCAAGAGGGCATTTGCTTCTGTGAGGATGGTCAAAAAGAGCCCACAAAATACATTTGTGCAACAATATGCTGAGGAGCGCAATAAAATCAACACCTGGAAGTCCCTGCTCTGGCTACGAGTCCTGACACAGGCAGATTGCTGAAGGCAGTGAAACTAGTCTTCCTAAGGAGATCTGCTCAAGGGAAAAAGAGTCGCAGGATCAAAGTTCAATACAATCCAGTGTAGAAACTTAATGGTCTCCTGGTCTGTCATGAGGGCCCTTGCATGTTGCAATTCCACAAGTGGCAATTCTGCCTCGCACCATCCTTTTCATTTGCTATTAGTGCTGCAGATAAAAGTGCAAGCGTCACTGCATATCAGCCTTATTGCTCTGTGAGTAATAGCACCTTTATTATTTTTGCTTTTAGAAGATATTTACACAGTGATAAATAAATAATTAAATAAAAATCTGCCACCTAGTGGCAAAGTAATTTCTTTTTGGGAGATGCTAACGTGTCTTGCTGTGTTAACGATATTTTTCCAAAGGTGCTTTCTTTTAGCAAAGTCACATCTAAGCAGTATTTGCAGTGTACAGATTTCATTCCTTGGGTATGTTCCAAGGAATTTATAGCATGTAGGTGGTATTCGCAGATCTAAATGACTCGTTGAGTGATTTGTTTCCATTACAGAAAAGGTCTTAGAGGTGCTCCTACCAACCTGGACTAGCATTTCACAGGATATAAAATGAGTTAGGGGCTTTCTTCAGGATGTCTGTTAACATATCACACAGCCTTCAAGTCATATGTGAATTGAAACACTGGGAGTCCTAATCAATAGTAAAAAATGTGGCTCATTTCTATAAGAAAAAAATATAGATCAAGTAGTTTTTCGCTGCATCCTGCTCCAATAATTGAAGTGTGCTTCCCTTCGGGATGTTTCTTAACGTCAGCTAGGCTGCCACGCAAATCCTCTCCAGGTCAGCAGTGGGAGAACGAGAAACACAGGCCACACTTGCAGCGTGCAGTCTTAAAATGGGCAGCCCCTTGTGAGATGTGGGAGCAGAGTGAATTGGCCACCTGGCAGAAGTACCTCACACAATGCAGCACCAGAAAGATATAAAGGTCTTTCAATCTTGGAAAGACTACAAAAGATATATATATATATAAAAGAGAGAGCATTGTGTATTGCCATAAGAAAGAGATGATTTCTTTTCTCTGTTTGCTGTGTTGATGAATGAGATATGGCATTACCGTGTGCAGTTCTACTGCCCACCCCTGACAAGGGTACTGAAAACTTGTGAAAGCGTGCAAGAAGGAACTAAAAGAATAAGAGTTGGAAGGCAGGTCTTAAAATGAGAAACTTCAGAGTTCCAAGATTCAAAAGTGACTTAATTACAATATAGAAGTTCATAGCTACGACTATGCTACTACTAAGACAGCTTCTGAGGACTTTTTTTTCCCTCTGGCAGAGAAAAAAATGAATTGATGATGCCAGACAATACCAGGTTGGTAACAAGGCACGGCATTTAATTACAAGGTATTAAGCCACTGGAAAAAAACACAAAGAGAAGTGTGGAGTCTGTCTCCTAAAGTCTTCAAATCAAGACTAGATCCCTTTCTGGAAGTTATACTTTGGCCAGTTTATTTGTGGTATAAGATAATATACGAGGAGATGATCTGCCAGTGCCTTTTAGTCTCGAACTCCAGGGATAAAAACATAGCTGTAAACCAAGTTGTGCTGTTTGGGAGTTTAAAAATGGTTTTAGGAGCCTAATTTAGGAACAAAGTGTGAACAGGATGTGTTAAAAGGTTGAGCAATAAAGATAAGCGCAGTCATAGGTAGCCCTGTGATCCCTCTAGGACTTTATATATTCTGCAAGTCTGGGTAGATGACAGGCATTGAAATAGATTTCTCTTCTGCACCCTTAGGCACTTCCTGTAGAAGTGGTTACAAATTACTACTAAAAGGACTGTATCCCAAGAGGTTTTATTTTTCAGTGGGTTGCTCTGTACGAGGGAGGTCTTCTCAGGGTCGTTTTTAGCACCCGCAAGCCCCACCCTTGCCTCTCGCTCTCAAAGGAGGCTCCCTTGCCACCTCCTAGTTGAGACATGGCCTATATCTAAACGCCTTCAACCAACAGCAGGAAAACTGAGCTACCTGGGTGTAGGCATGTACATACTGATCCAACGATATACCAAGCCCATAAAGCTTAGAATTTATTATCACCTCTTATTTAGATGTTGCCTGGATGCTGAAAATATGCCAGAAGAAGCCCATTTCTCTAAAATTAGTTAAATTACTAGCTGGATAAGGCCAAAATGATTGTCAGCCATTTCTTGTAATGTTTTACTGAACTGGCTGTCCAACGGCACCAGCGACTTCAACAGCAAAGCTTGTGGAGTGAGCTATCCTTGGCTGCGCTCACCAGAAGAGAGGCAAAAGTACTGCTGACCGCTCGAGCCCGGTCCGAAGGGCATCGCGTGGGTGCAGTGGGCTGGTGTGAGCCTTTGGAGAGCACGGGCAGGGTGTGCCCCTTCCTGGAGCCTTTTTGCAGCCGGGGCAGGGGGCAGAGGGAAGAGCGGCGCGGTCCCCTGCAGCCATCGTGCTGCCTGCGAGCGGCACGGTGAAGCAGGCAGGGCTTGACTCACTCCTTTGTAGCCCAGCCCCTCTGATTTCACCACATTCAGATGATGAATGCAAATTGTGAAAAGCAAGCCAGCTTTTTTCAGTCTGCAAATAAAGGGCTGGTTTTGTTTTCTTTAGACCTGAGTGTTTCCAGGGCGATACCCCGGCTGCTGCGGTGGGTCGGCGCTCTCAGCAGCAGGGACCTCCTGGGCTCTGGAAGCACCTTGCCGCAGCCGCGCAGGTGCCCAAGGCCCCATGCTAAGCGAATGAACGCATTTCTCAACCAGGCTCATGTCCGGTGGTGCTGTCCCAGTTCGGAGGGGGTTTTGACTGGACTCTCCAAGCTGCAGCACGTTTGCACAGTAACGCCGCAGGCTGCCCACCCGCTCCCGCTGACAGGTTAGTTAATGCTAGAGGTTCGTTCCTGCACTAGCGCAAACTAAAGTTCCTCTGCCAGGATAATCTGTCATGGGGGAGTGTGCACCACAAAGCGGTTGCAACTTTCCTCCCCCGGGGCCCCAGGGGCGAACGAGGCCTGAAACAGGTGGTGCTCTTTGGAGAGGCAGCTTAGCCACAGCTTGGAAATGCAGAGATTGAGTATGTTTTCCTGTTACTTGCCTTTCTAGAGCGAAAGTGAACGCTGCTTTCTCCTGCCGTAACCCCTGAGGAAGGGGCTGTGGTAGACACACAGCTCTCCCTTCTGCAGGAGTGAGTACAGAAGTGGAGGAAGCCAATGCAGCAAATACAGTCGTCCAATACATCTGTCCCTTTTGTGTCACCCCCTGTCCCACTGATTCTGTGTGCGGGTGTACGCAGAGCGAGTGAGGGCTATGGCAGCGGTCACGCACCTGTCAGCAAACCAGAGGGCTGTGTGAGGTCTCACTTTGGAGATGCTGCAGTGACTGGCTGAAATTTTTTGTTAACGTTTCCTTGAAGAAATGATATTGACAATCCCCTCCCTCTTTCAACATGAGAAATGTTTTCTTATTAATTCTGAACTATTGATTTTCCTCTACACTGCGACAGGAAATGCTTTTAGTCGTTCTCTCATCTGGTGGTAAATGCTTTGTGATATTCCCAGCGCCTCCTAAATAAACGCTCTCTGTCCTTCAAACGCAGTTCTTCCCAACAGTGCAACTTTCGTAAGAAGCAAATGGAGTGAACAAATGGCACAGCTTATTTTTTCATGTATTGCTTTCCAATATTTGTAAGGGAGAGTCAACTCTATAGGGGACCTATCTGCTCCTGTTCTTTTTGATCCAGATAATGGGCGAAAGACCCAAAAAGGGCAGAAGGCAGCAGCTTTCTCTGGGACGAGACAGCCTTAGGAGACTTGCACCTCTCTACAGGAGCCAAAGAAAGGCCAGGTCTCTGGGTGTTGCAACAGCCTTGTGGGCCTCTCCACTCCATGGAAAAAAAATGTTGCAAACTAGGGAGCTGGCCATGGGGGCAGGGAAGCCCAGGGAGCATGCACGCACCTGCTCGAGGATGCTAGAAACCACCTTTTTCCTGGCCATGAAAGCGCTGTGCTAGAAGGGAGGAAAAAGGATGATGCTGTGCAGGTCAGATTCTTGCTTCTAGATGGCGTGGGTGGGTCCCCGACAGGGATCTTGTCCGTTTTCCTTCGCTATGACTGGACATCATGGGACAAAATTGAGTTAGCTGAGGGGATGCTAGCTGTGACATCGTGGATAGTATATACCATGTTCAGCGTTTTGATGACTAAGCCTAAACGCATTTAAAAGAAACCTGTCTCCATGTGCTGTGGAGGGAAACCTCACCAATACCAGGGAAACCTCACTAGTTTTGTTGGCAGAAGCAGAGCAGCAGGCTCGTGGTGGCAGAAAGGAACAAACACCAGGACCAGGAACAAAAAAAAAGAGCAGTTGGAAAAACTGCTCGTAACCTTTTTGGATCCAGTTTTGTTAGTCAGAGAAAGGCGGCAGAGCACTCGCTAAGGGCTGGGCCATCCGAGCCGGGGAGCGCCTCGGTGCAACGCAGCAGGGCCATAGACCGGTTGCCTCAGCTCCTGCCTTCCTGGCCAGCTAAATAACATGTGGCTTAGGTGGTCATGTAACGACTGACCGAGGAGCCCTACTGCTGAGAGAAAACTGGGCATAAGGCACCCGTGCCTCAGCTCACCAGGCTCCCCCATGGCTCATTTTCAGTGTTCAGATGCTTTTCCTCCTCTTTGACTAGAAAGAGTTGACTAGACAAGCCCTGGCTTTTTGTTGGGGACTAGCACGCTCAGGGATAACAACAGGCATGAGAACACGAAGTGCACTCCTGTATACAATAATGCTAAGTAAACACATGAATGAAATAGGCTTTTTGTACTTCTGTAATCTGGGAATGGAACTGACTCGCTTATTAATTTCCTTTCCTAAGTGCTGGAGACTGAAATATCCCTATCCAGGACAGACTGAGCAGTGTCAGGGTGGCATTTCCTCCGTGTTACAGCATTTGTGGGATCACTACCAAAAAATGTTGTTCATTTCTGGAATTTGCATGGGGTGATGGGAACTGCAAACAAGTTCAGAAGAAGGGCTGCAAGAATAGTTCAAGACTGGGAAAAATGGCTTTCCAGTGAGAAAATGGAGCAGGCTCTATTGGTTTTTCTTCTCTTCAGGAAGCTTAAGAGGTGATCAGGTCACCAGTGTAGGGAAGAAATTTCTGCTAGAGATGGCTTTTCACAGGGACGGACAAGATGAGATGCAGGTGAACCTAGATAAATTTAGAAAAGAAATGAAGAAAACATGTTCCAAAGAGCATGGGTAGTTTACCACTGGCACACCTAACTCAGAGGTGTTGCCTAGGAATGGGTTTCCCCCCTTGAAGTCTTTATTATCAAGATTTTCTTCCCAGAAAATATCCTCCAGCTCAAACGGAAGTGATGCGATTGAGGGAAGAGTCATTATTATCGAAATGTGACTGATCATAATGGTTTCTTTCAGCTTTTAAAATCCATAAGCAACAGCAACACCTGTTCTGAATTATGCCACCTCCAGCAGTGTCTTTTTCATCTAGCAAGTGATCAAGTATTCCCAAATTGGTTTGTATCTTCCTGCTTTCCAGGTGGTCCCCCCCTTTGATCATCAAATCCCTTCAAAATGAGACTCACACACACCTTTTTGGAATGCTCTCTTTTGTTTCACAGGAGGTCAGAGGTGCTGCTGGCGCATGCTCAGCGCTCGGACCCGAACCCCGTGGGAGCTGCGCTGGACCGACCCGCACTGTGTCCATGAACTGTTTGGCTGCAGCGGCTCGCTGCTCCCTGCCTTCGGTCAGAGACTCATAAGACATGGGTAGCACTTGCGTGGAGTTTCAATCTTCACGATACTGTTAGGTCCTACAGAATACATCACCTCGTCTTCTTCCACCCCAGGAGGCAAGCTGATTTCTTTTGTGATGTTTTTGTAGTTATACTCTTTCCCTCTTATGGTGCTGTGTTCCTCCTCGTGCTCTGCTAACACTTTAACCTTCCCATCTTTCACCTTTACAGTAACTTCATCAGGGTCAAAACCGTTCACATCCATCAAAGCTAAAAGCTTATGATCATGGGAAGAGTTCAACATCTTATTAAGTCTTCTTCGCTCACTGAAATAAAAACAAGAAGACAACCTTTCAGTCCAACTAATAGAGGGATGGGTGGTTACCCTTGAGGACAAGAGAAGTAAACAGGAAACTGTTGGGTCTATCTTCACACATACACTGATGCACAGCCCTTGTGGAATTGTCTACACTCTCAAAATGAATACATGATGCTTCTTCGCATGCTTCAGCGATAAGGAGCATTTTGCTGTGTGCTCTTGGCATGGGGCAACTGAGAAGATGAAAAGTTCTTTCACCTGAATATACAGAAGCCACTGCTCCTCTTTCACAGGTAAACATGTCCACTAGGCCAAGCATGTCTATGTTACGCCTTGTTCTAAATGTTTAATGGATAGTTACAATGAATTGTGTTTTCCAGTTAGGCATTTTGTTTAAAGTGAACAGTGGATAAGAGACACATCTGGCAAAAAATACAAAAAATGCTCATGCAAAGCTGGGCTGGAGGCTTACTGATCCACTAAAATGATTTCTAATACTGTCAAACGGTAACTCTGCTCAGTCAAAAGAATGGCTGTTTTTCAAATCATTTGTAAAATATACAGTAGAAGGGTAGCCTCAGTTCTAATAGGCTAGACTGGATACAAGGCAACAAATTAAGAAGAAAATGTGTGTGATGGAACAGGAAAAGGGGTAACAAATGAGAAAACAGGTGTGACCAGAAGGTGAGAAATCCCAGAGTGGTTCATTACTAAAGTACACCAATTGCAGAAATACTATTTCTGTTAAAAAAGCCTGCAATGAATCAACATGGTACAGTGCTTTTAAAATGGATTTTCTGTGCTCTCTGAGAGCTGGCTCCACCATCTACCTCTTCGGTCTTTTTACATTGCTTGTTGGAGGAGAATAAGCTTCTGGGAGAAGAGTTGGTCATTCAGAGCATTTTGGGGGGAAACTGAACTGAGTTGAATTCTCCAGCCTGACAGGCTGAAATCCTGCTCTGGTGTGATTTCAGATGAAAGCGGTACAGATTCATTCACAGATTCATGACAGGTTCCATAGCCAGTTCTCCCGAGCGCGGCACCGACTGGGACGGTGAGCCTGACGCTTGGGCAAATAGCTCCCGGCAGTCCCACAGGCAGCTCCTGAAGACCTTCAGGATTCACACAGAGTTTCCATGCACTTTACTGAGATGCTGTGTAATTCTGCAATTGGATGCTGTACTTGTCCAGTTCTGACACCCAGTGCACTGACGAAAACCTGGGCTCTTACAGCAGCCAGGGTAGGGCCAGGGAGCCGGGAGGGCCCCGTCTGAAATGAGCTGCCCGACAGCCTCGTGTGAGCTGCAGCCAGCAGATAAGTTTAAAGTAACCTCACAGCAACTTTCAATTCTGCTGAAGTCAGTGTAAAATTAACCCAGGGGTCAGGCTTTTTCCTCTAACTTCTTTGCACCCACTAGATAACACACACGGCAGCCTGTGGCCGATACTCGCTGCTCTACGGGTCATGAAAATGTGACGCTTTTAATTGACAAAATCAAGGTCTCGTCTCCAGGCACAACAAAACAGAACTCAAGCAGAAGCTTGGGTAGTCTTAGTTTTGGGGAGGGAATAAAAATACAGGAAATGTAATAACAGGCTTCCACCACCGTCTGATTTCTTACCCCTTCTGCTTTCTAAGCATTTGTTTTTGCCTTAACTCTAACAGGAAGGCGTTATCATTTAACCATTGCCTTCCTGTAGGGCTATATTTTATTTTTATCTATGCTAAAGTCAGTCTGGAACTATATTGACAAAATAACATCCTCATCACAGTGGTCAAAATGGGGATTTAGAAATCCTGAAACTCACTGCTCCTACTTAGTATTTGGGAAAACACAGAGATACGTGCCCGGCATGCCACATACAGGCCCCTTTTGGGTATTGATGAAGATGACAACATGTTTTTACTTTAAATAGACTTAAATTGAATTTACATTGAAGATGGACTTCGCTCCACAGCTGAACAGCTTTGGATCTAGCGGCGTACCTTACTTTTGGACACAGTTGGTAAGACGGTTGAAGTCACGTTTTTTCATACTTAAGGTCCAGAGTATTTCAGGTGCTGCACCAGCAGCGCCAAATGCTTTCCCTTCCTCCAGAATTTCCCCCCCAGCTGGTATTTGTCTCCTGCCCTGCTTACCTATTTCCACCTTTGACATCCCCTTAATCCGGCCTCAAAAGACGCAAATACCCGTAGCAAGCCTGCAGGCGGCCCTTTTACCTGGCCAGCTCGCGCTCCAGCTCGAGCTGGGCTCGGAGGACCTTCCTCTCCCAGGCGGCGAGGCAGGACGCCCGGCAGACGAGGCCGCAGAGGCAGCGGGGACAGGGGTGCAGGGCGCAGCAGCAGCGCAGGTGCAGGGGCCGGCTGCACAGGCAGGGCGGCAGGGGGCTGTCGCAGAGCTGGTGCAGCTGCAGGCGCAGGTCCAGCACCTTCAGCTGCCTCTTGATCTCCCGGTCGGCCTTCCTCAAGTCCCGCTTGGCATCTTCCAAAAAGCGACTGCACAAAGACATGGTAGCGCTTTACACCATATTAGTGTACGAGTGCAACCGTGCTGGCTTGCACTCGCGGGGGGAAAAAAATTTGCCTGGAGAGCTCTGGCCAGACGCGCGCTGTGGAAACGGGGCCGCGGGCGCTGCTGCGGGGTCCAGCGGGCGCTCTGTGACGTCACGGGCCGGCCAGCGTGTCACAGGCCGCGTTGCCATGGGAACGGAAGCGGGGGGAGCGGGGCAGCTCCCCCGCTGCTGCGGGCAGGTGTCGGCTGCAGGCGCGCTGTGCATCACTACAGCTGCTCGCCGTATTTCCTTTTCTGCAACACGCACGGCACGCAAACCACCGCCGCTCTCTGCTCTCAGCCAGAAATCCCTGCGGACCGAATCCCCAGTCTTTGTTCCGTCCTTAAACTTAGTCTTCCGGCAAAATTCACGGTGAATTCGCTTTCTCACCTCCTAATCAGGGCTGCCGCCAAAAGCAGCCCGCACCTGGCCGAGGACTCGGGCGAAAGCAGCGTCGCGCGCTCGAAGCAGGATTACTGCCCCTCCCAGAGCCGTCTCCCGCAGCGCTCCCCCCGTCAGAGCGGGCGGCCGCCCCGTCGCCGCCACCCGGCCGCTGGCGGACCCGGGGCGGTGCAGCGAGGCCCGGCTCCCCTACAGACGCCCCCCTGCGCCCCGCGGGCCCAGGCCCTGCGCCCCTTCCCCGGAGCTGCGCGCCCAACCTGCCCCATTTCTGCCGTGTTAGAGACCCCTCCGTTTTATTATTCGGAGTTCCGTTTTCCCGAGGTTTTCTTCCGGTCATGACAACAGGTTCAAATGTGGCTTCACGGCCTGCTGCCCCCATCGGTAACGTCTCACCTACGCCTGTTAATGCTCTGTGCAAAAGCCTCCGTTTTTTTTTTTTTTCTGTGAAGGACGTTTGAAATGTGCAGAAATGGGCGCTTCCCTTTATATACTTTAATCGATAGCTGCAATTAAGGTACTTTTGGGAACACTTAGAGGACATACCTGAGACCTTTAATAATACTTTTGCCTCTGCTCTCACACCATATTAAACGAACAAGGAGCTAGTAAAAGCGGACCCAGGTATTCATCTCCACTTCGGGAGCCTAACGGATATCCCTTTGCAGCTTGCATCTGACTGCCCGTCAGGAAGCGCTGCTGTTTAGGCAGGAGCGGATGACACGGCGACTTCAGTCAAGAGAAGCCAGCAAGAGCGTTTTGCGTCCTGGCGTTATTTTCCAGGGAGGAGGAGGCCGCTGAGGCCCCGTGCCCGCTCAGAGCACGGCTAGCTGCACCGACCGGAGCCGACGGTCTTACCTTTTCCGATCTCGTGCGCGCTGGGCAACGTCTGCTTGCTCAGGGAACTCCGCCAGAGGTGCGTGAGTCATCAGCTCGTGCCTCGAGGACTTCCCGAGCCGTGCTGTTCCCGTCAGCTTGCTGTATCGGTTTTTGCCGAGAATGACCTGCACGAGTTTCGGTCTCAGCAGCGCTGGCCGCCCGTGCGGGTTTGCCCCGCTCCCTGAAGGACGCCTGCATTTTAAAGTGATTTGTGAGCAGCATTTACACAGAAGGGTCTCCGGTGTAAAACTCCTAGCTAATTAACTGCCAGCAGTGAGGGAGGCCGCACAGGCGCGTCTTTCCTTCCCTCGCCTCCTCCCTCCATCCCGTCTCTCCTTCCTTCCTTCCTTCCCTCCCTCTTTCCTTCCTTTCTTCCTTCCTTTCTTTTCGTTGACCATAGATGAAGTCTCAGTGGCCGGCTTGGACCGGGAATTGAGTATGGCACTGCTACATTTTTGATAGGACGTATCTCCCCACTTTACAACTGCTAGCTGTAACCAAAAGCCAAAATAGCCTCCAGCTAGAAAATTCCCCACCAGAAAAATGAACAGTGGTGTCTGAATCTATCTCTCTGAGACACCGGATGCCACGCGGTTGAAAAGTCTCTCTGAGGGAGATGTGCTGTTATTTGGGCAGAGGCCCTTGTCAAGAGACGGTGTTGGTGTGGTGCAAAATGAGCAAAGAGCTGCCATTGTTTACGACGTTGCTGTGAAATCTTTTGTTCCACGGTCACGGTTTTCCACAGCTGAAGCAGATTGTTCCTGGTATTGCAGGACAGTCTAAAAATCTGTCCTGTTAATCATGTGTAGGAAGAGACACATCCTCTGTCCCAAAGCAGCTACCGCCTAAATTGGGGAAATCGAAGCTGACGCTGACCTTTGTTGAAAGCCAAATGCTTACATACATACTTGTCAGGCAAAACTTCATAACAAACCACAATTCCCAGCAATGATATTCGCCATTAGCCTCTCTCCCATCACCTCTAATTAAGTGCCGTAGCCCAAGACATGAACCGTATTTCCTCAGCTTGTCCTGTAACACAAAAGCCAATCCCAGCCTTAGCAGCATCAGCATATATGTCTCTTAGGCATCTGCAGACTGGTGAACTGTATGATGTGTCATCTTCCCAAGGGGAAATAAGAGTTTGGCTTTTCAATAAATCAAAAGAGCCAGCTTATTTTATATTGAATGGTGGTTTCATCCAGAAAAAATTGCTTTATGCTTTATTACTCATAAAAGGCATCACTTTTTTGGTCTCAAGACAAATCTTTTATTTAAAAGCTTAATTCAAAGACTGCCAATGTGTGAACAGTCCCTCCTGTATGAAGTCTGTATACCTTTCTGACTGGAGTATTTTGCCTTTAAAACTCTGACACTCTCTAGTCTCTCTGGCTCCACATGAAAGAGTCTTTCAGGAGGTCTCTCTCGCATGGTAAGAGCCTGAATCATTTATTTCATAGAGAAAGTTTTGTGTGCCAAGTCACATCTGAAGAGATGAGATCTGGAGCAGACCACTCAAGAGTATCAGACTAAATCTTCCTGACAGAGCCCTAGGGGTACGTATAGCTCGAGCCATTTTTAAGGAAGGAAACCAAATGCAAAAATGTGTCAAAATAACAATATTTGTGCATGAAAAGTGACGACTTGAAAACAATCTCCTGCGGGGCTGACTCGGGAGCCTCTCATGGGAGGACCCTCATGGGGACCAAACCCACCAGCCCTGTGCACCTGCCAGCTGCGGCAGTTCTCAGCCCGGACACACGTCCCTGTGAAAATCGCTTCTCGGGCAGCAGCCCAGAGCCTGGGAGGCTGGCAGCTATCATAGCAGGTGATCCCGGTGGTCCCGGGTCTGCGCTGGGGAACGGACCTCGACCACTATGTGGTCCTTGCAGCGAAGCAGTGCCATGAGGACTCTGATTCCCAGGCCTAGGCACGTGCAAATGAATTAAGAGCGGTATGTATTAGGAGCTGCTATGTGACTGAGTTATGAGTATTGTTAATCCCCTTTTTATTTATTTAACTGCAGTTATTTGTTATTCTCCAGCTCATGTAATAGTAAGGAATTAGCATAGTGAAATGCAGTTTCATAAAGAAGGTCCTGACTCTATGCAGAATGTGGACTTGTTTCTGTACAGTGGGATTCTCCTTAAAATGTACCTTAAAGACTTCCACAGCTTCTGGGAATGTCATATCCCCCCATAGGCCAGAGGACTTGAGCTTCACGGCCCAGGCACTCTTACCCATGAAAAAGGAACCGTGTTTCACCCTGACCCCTACCATCATCAGTAAGCTACTGTCTGGCAAAGGGGGGCACAGCCAGCCAGCCAGGCATCCTGACCACCCCCAGCAGCAGTGGCAACGGCAGTAGGAGCGTGTCATCGTGGTCCGTTCTCCTCTGAAGCACTTCTGGGCAATAACGGATCGATACTCTTCTGCTGTTGGTAGCAGCCTCATCCAGACAGAGGAAAAAAAGAGAGTGAGAGAGAGAGAGAGAAAAAAAAAAAAAAAAGCAGGAAATTTACATTTGTCCAGAGTCTGGGATTTTTGATGTTCAGGTTTGGACAGAAGTCGTTAAAGAACTGCTAGACTTGAGGTACTCGGTTCTCTGGTGGACTGCATGTTGCCCCCCGGGAGGCTGAGTGAGGGATTGCCCATGTTGTGGCCCGTCCTGCTTGAGACCTGTCAGACTGCAAGTTGTTGAACTCTGAATTTTCATGATTCTAATTACCATCTTTGCAACCCCTTTTCCTTAATTTAATATTTTGGCAGTAAAGCCAAAAACTGTTCAAACCGCAAATACATAACTGTAAAGTCCAATGAAGTCTGCTACTGCTACCTACCTTTCAAATTCTTTGAATTTTTTTTTTTAGGTTCTAGTGGCTCTCAAAAGATCTGTGAATCACCTAGAAATTATATAGGGAAAAAAAAGAAAACAGCTAGCAAAGTAAAGCAATGGCAAGCATCCCCATCTCAGGTGCTGCCAGCGGCAGGCATGCTGTGGGGAGGCACTGGGCGCTCTTTAAAGCAAAGGACATTTCAGACCCCAGTTCTGAACCGGCGATCAGAAGAGAAAAGCTGAAGCCACATCAGGGAGAGATATACCAAGAAAAGCTGGCTAGGACAGAAATAAACACAATGGGCCTCACGGCAAGCAACCAAAGATACACTTCTACAGTTGTCTTTTGTTCGCCTCATAGGCCACTATACAAGAGCGGAGCACTGTGGTCCCTCCTGCTAACTCATCTGAAAGGAATACATAAAACTCCTTAACAAAACACATGAACAGAGTTGCTGCTTTTCTAGCAGGCAGCCACTGAAAGCCAGAAGCACCCTGTGAGATGGAGGTTTTGCTCGCATTAGGACAGGTGAACATCATCTTTAGACTGATAGTTTACAGTCTTTCACTTCGGTAGTTTGGGGCCTGTCCAAAACATTCAAATCTCAAGAAAAGAGGCTGAACGTTACACTCCCCTGCAGTTTTTTTTCTGCTGAGGAAGCTGGTTTTAGCAGCTGAGACATCTGGAACCAAGGGAAATATCCTCCAGCACTTCCAATATGTTTCCAGTATATATTTATTCTTATTTCTGGGCAGAAGTGAAGATTTTGCTGCCAGCATCTGCAGACATCACCCTCTGAGTGCAGGGGCACCTCTCCAGCATGTGCAAGCTCCCACTCAAGCTAGCATTCAAGATCCAGTTCATCTTGCGGCCATGCTTGGAGGATGCCTGGTAGGCATGGCGGGAGAAAGGACATCTGAGCTCCCATTTCCCAGGGGCACGGGTCCAAGTGTACCCTCACCTGCCCCACGGGGCGGCCAGGGCCTGCCAGGGCTCTCCTGCTGCTCCACGTCTTCCACATATCCCTTGCAGCAGTGTCACCGGTTTGGCATCAGGCAGGCAAGTTGAGCAGGCTCCTTCCTAGCCAGTCACACCGCCACTTGCCTGAAAGCCACAGGGAACGGTAAGGGTCTGAGCCCCAGTGCTGCCCTACTTGTCTAGGAGGCAAGAACTTTGCGTCTTCCAGTTTTCTCTCAGACTTGCGGTTCTCTGGAGAGCATCGTGGTGGGTTCAGGGTCATGGCCCAAGACCCTAAATACCAAGCGGAGGGACCCGCGTGTAAAATCAGCTCTCTGAGGGGAGCACCACACGTCCTACATAGCTCCCCGTGTTCGTAGAGGACACATAGCCATCCAAGCACAGGTTTGCTGAGCTCCCCTTTGCCCCTTTCCCACGCCATTGCCACTGGCCAAAGCGCACCATGTCATGCAGTTCCTGACACGCGGTGGCTCTGCTTCAGGGACCGTGCCTGCTTCTTCTCATCTTACTATGTCCTGAAACCTCCAGGGAGATACTGCAGTAGATGAAACGCAGTGTCAGCTAGTGCTCTCTGTGAAATCAATTAACACAGGGGTATCAATACTGTTTTATAAATATTTCCTGAAAAACCTGTGCTTGGAACTGCTCACCCCCAAAGGCAGTAAACATTCCAGAACTGTCATAAAATATACATACATACATACATATATATATATATATATATGTATATATATATATCTTTAGTGGTATTTTCAATTGGTCTTTAAAAATTTAAAAGATTATCCACAGGCAGGACATTTTTAATGCTCTGAAAACTGGGCTGTAGTTTTTAAACCAAAAGTGAATATACAGCGCTTAAAGTAATTTGTGGTGTTGTTTCTCTTTACAGCCATCAGCTATGCAAGACTTGTATGCTGGCAGTGTGCTTTTTCATGCCTCTGTTGTTGTTTTTAGTTAGAAAAAACACTCTAGACCTTTGGTCTTCCCTATACAAATCAGTCACTTTGCATTTAGATGGATAGGTGGCTTGACAAGAAAAGTTATTTTATTATCTTCTTAACAAGAAAAGTTACTTTTCATCTTATGCTTTATGATGTTTCTATAAAGATCTACATAGTGATAACCTATGCTGCTACTTCCCCAGCTTAGAGCAGAAGTGTGCCCCTGCTTTGGCTGTAATAAGTGGCACTTGCTTGCAGGTGCTTGTTAGAGCCTCTAACCAGTTTCGGGAGGCTGTTGCTGGCTCTTTCTAGCATTCTAGCACCTTTTGCAATTTACAGCAGCTGGGTATTGTAAATTTAGTTTCAGAGCTGTCTCAGTGGCCTGTGATCCTCGATTTCCAGTAGTGTCTCCACATAGTCTGTGGATGTCTTGGGAAAGGGACCTCGAAAGCATTCAGAGGAGAAAGACTGATCTGTTTCTCCATTGGCAAATTATGGCAGTGGATGGGTTGCCTGGTATGTCTTTTCAGGCTTCATTTCCTCTGGGTCATGATGTTATAGAGAAATCCACGGTCTATATTGTTCAGAGGAATCAGATCTCACCTCAGCCTGGTCTATAAAAGCCAGCAAACATTAACCATAAGCCGCCTCAAATTAGTGATGTCACCTGCATATAGTACAGCAAGAGGACTGTAGGACCGATAATGCACTTGGTGTTTGGGAAGTGGACAAACTGTGCACGCGATGACAAACTGTAAAGAGCAGGTTTGTCACCTCTGGCTCTTGCGATTTGATGCTGATACCAGAAGAATGGCAGATTGGAGGGAGCAAGGTTATCCCTTATGGATGCCAAACCAACAGTGTCTGGGACGAACTGAGGCTAGTGAGTCCTTGAACTGACCCTAGTCATGACATATCTCAGCTAGCCTGGAGAGAAGTACACAGACGGTCCATAAACTGGCTTAATTTTTGCCTGAGTACTCCAAACCATTCAGAGTGTGAGTCTTGTCTCCTGCTACCTTCTGTCTCCCAGTCTTCTTCCATGGTCTTGCTTTTCTTTCTCTATCTCTCTCTCTCTCTCTCTCTCTCTCTGAAAAGATGTCAGTGTAGTTGGCATTTTCTGCAATGTCGCTGTGAGGATGTTATCAGTGAGGTGGCTAAGGACAGCATCTTAAGCAGTTCGGTGCTCATCCAAGCTCCCCAGCCCTGAGCAGGCTGCTCAGTCCCTGTGCGAGGCTTGTCAGTGTCCGTGCCAGAGCTCACAGACCTTCACTGCCCTCCCGGGTGATACTGGGTGATGAGCTACTGCTCTCACAGCGGCATTTGTTGTGCTAAATTGCACAAACAAAAGGAGCCCAGAACCTCCCTGGTCTGTTTGTTCCTCTCTCTTTGTGGCTTTGTAGGGACAAACAAGGAATCTGCTGAGGGATGAATGAGGAAGGGTGGCACAATTTGTTTCGTTGTGTTATTTATGTCCTGAGGTGGAATGGAAGGGACAGATGAAAAGGGGCAGAAGGAAGGCAAAGGCAAAGGTGCTTCCGCACCTTGCTTTGCGCGAGAGATGGTGGTCGCGGACTCCATTGCAGGGAACTTGAACTCTCTCCACAGTGCAGAGCGAGAGGCAGGCGAAGGACAGATGACTGCCCCACTCTCCGGCTTCTTCCAGCTTACCTGCAGGCAGACTCTTAGCTGTTTGCTACCACCTCCTATCACCAGATGAGGACAAAACACAAGCTCTCCCACCATCAGGGCTGTGAGATTGACTCCCTGAGGGCAAGTACTGCTTTTTAAGGCATCACCATAAACAGCTGGAACAGACTTTTCTGAAGCTGCTCAGGGCTCCACCAGAGACCTGTCAGCTCCTGTAGAGTGGCTAAAGAGATGCAAGGCATTACGGCCCTCCAGCTACTTGCTACTGCAGCCCAGCTGAGCCACTGCAACAGGCTGCATGAGCCCTTCAGTCAGAGCCAGCCTGGTTAGCTCAAATGATTGCTGGTGAGGGATGAGAAGGGTTTTGCAGGCCATCTCACCTGCCCAGCAGTGCTCAGGTTGTCCCTAGGTGACACAAGGTCACCACTGGGTGGGGATACGACATCTGACTGTCCCCTCCACCATATGCATTTAGGAAGGGGATGTTTTGTCATTTTCAGCTTAACACAAAACAGAAATAAAAAGTATTGTAGATGGGGCTGCTAAGAAGGTATCTCTTCAGCAAAGCTGGCATAAGAGGTCCCCGGCCTTTACCTTCCACTCCCTCATGCCATGCATTTATCTCAGGGCTATCTTTAATCTAGCTCATTTCAGTGATGTGGTTTATGTCAAGGACCCACAGATCATTCATTTTTAGCTGGGGCCAACGGAAGAAAGGGTGGTCAGGGTGGGAGGGCACCTCTTTCAGGGGCAGTGGCACACTGATGAGGCCATGTGCTTGTAAAGCCAAATATGGAAAACTGGTGACCTGTGGAGGAAGCACAGGAACAGGCAAGCAGCTTTCATTGCTAAATAAAAGGGAAGTGGAGCTACACCAGTTTGAAACAGCTTCTCCAAAGTGTCTGCTTCTTCTAGAGCAATTTCTGAAAATATGCGACTCTGTAATAAAGGGCTGGGTTCCTGACTCATGAGAAGCAGTTTAGTTTACAGAAGCAGCACTCCTGGGGCAGACTAATCTGCTGTGTGTTAAACAAGCATTTCTTGATGGGCTGCTCCCACGTAGCCAGGGCCTGTGTCCACTCCTTCACTTCCTCCCCAATTCCTCAGCAGTGAGGCACCTACCCAGGCTTGATCAGCCCCAGATGTGAGTGGGCTGGATGGCTGAGCTGGGGCGTGAGAATCCGTGCCGGAAAACATCGTATGTCATGACTAATACTGCCATATGAGCTGCCAGTGCTTCTGGGATGCATCAGGAAGATCTCTGTGTTGCAGGAAGGTGAGCTACTTTATAATTATTCCCTGTGAACTGCAGGAGAACTTGCCTTCTCTTCTGGGCACGGATGAGTAATTACAGGCAGACACTGGGGGAATAACAGTGTGTAAATGACTTGGCCTACGTCATTGCTGCAGAGCTAAGGACTTCTCAGCCACTGGCAAAGTGGCACCTGGGTTCTTGCTGGCATGCCTAGCCGGCCCAGTTTGAAAGGGGCACCAAACCCAGCTGTGAAGGTATGTGGATGGATGGGAATTACTTAAAGAACAAGTTAACTCTGCCTTGAAGACCTGTTCTCTGCCAGTTCAAGAACCAGTCAGTTCCTTTCCACTGTGCATTCGAGCGATTTCTACAACATGCTTTGTTCCTCCAGCTGCTAGAATGGTTCCCATGCTCCCCCACATAAAGAGGGTTCTCCTTTACTGCATGTGATGTGGTGCTGTAAATGCTATGTGTGAGTTGCTGACAATATGCTGATATTTGACTACTGTTCGTTATTGGGATGTGAAGAATTACCAGGGGAAAACTGCTATGGTATGATATACGCTTCAGCTTAATCAAGTCCTTGTCCAGTGAAGTCAAGGTGAATTTTGATTTCTGCTAAGATCAGGCCTTCAAATATATCTGGGTCTTTCAAGGAAGTGAGGTCCATCATTCAAGCCTAATTTGAAAATGCTATTTTCAACTTTTTTTCCTACAATGAAATAATACATCTTCTTGCTTTCAGCTCCAAGTCTGCTGTATTCCTAGGGTGGCCATGCAGTCAGGTCTAACCTAGGGTGAGGAGGATGAGGCTCAAGGAGCACACACACCACAGCATCTATCTCTGATCTGGCCATTGGCAATCCAGGTAGTCGTTCCTGAGCTCATTACCACAGTGATATTAAAAACAGCAATATTCCAACACAGTTAAGCCAAACTCAGTTTAGGTTCTTTGTCTGTGTCTGACCCCTTAAGGGTCCCTGGTTTTCAAGATCTTCCTGACACCCATGAAGCTAAGAACCTTATTCTTAAAATGTAAAAGCAGAGGGAAGGGATGGAAATTGGAAGATGTCTTTTAGACTACTGCGTACCGTCAGGTGTTACTGCCTCTCCCTGTCTTCAGTGCTGAGCTGGAGACTCAGAGTCTCCCCAGAAAGACAGACTTTAAGATACTCCACATACCAAGAGATTTGCAAAAAAATCTCCACACCCTGAGGGCTAGAAGCACTGCTGCCTTCATTGCCCTTGCAAATATAATGGCTGAATTAGCCCAGTTTTTCAAGGCATCTCTTGGTTTCTTTTGAACAAGAACAGAATCAAGTACAGCAAGTACTGAGGTTGGCCAACATATTTTCAGACCTACCAGTCTTTGACAGTGTCTCTGACATATTGATTAACACATATTTGCCAGAATCTCTTAAAACTCCAAACATATTTTAAAATATGTTTTAAGGCTATGTCTTTTATCCTAGTCTGGACTAACACTCATGCAGAAAGCAAGATGTTGTTTAACTGAGAGTACAATTGCGTGCAGAGTACTGCAGCCACACACTGAAATCAGGTAACCATGAGCTCAAATGGATAATAATGATCATTTTTCCCCTCTCCTAATTTCCATATGTGATGGAAGTAATTAGCCATGTAACTGTGCACCTATGTGTCCAGCCAAGTATTGCTGAAAGACTTGGAGCAGACCCAGGGAATCAGGCTCTCAAGCTCAGCCTCCTCTTCTTTCAAGAGACATTGGCTTCCCATACAAAGCCTGTTAGAATTAAGTCCTGTGAATGTTATTTCTGGATTCCCAATACACTGTTTATGTAAATGAGGCAATCCTTTGATATCCTCTTGGTTTTACCAACATATTTAACACTCTTTAACCTTCATGGGAAAAGATATTCGTGTTATATCAATAACTGGGCTTTATGTCTTTCCTCAAGGAATTCTTTCTCCACTTGAAATTCATAATGGAGCAATATAGTTCCTTCAATTCAAATGTAAATGGTTGGTTCAATATTTTACACAGATTTACTTCTCACTCTCCTTCTCAGACACATCAATGCTTAGCCAACTTTAAAAGGGATTTTTCTTGCTTTACTAGTGCTGTCCTAAGGTGCCTTTCTTTTAAATAATGCTTCTTGCAAAACCTCGGTGTCTCCTCCACTTCTGCTCTCCCACTGGCACATAGCAGCAAGGATCTGAGAGCAGGGCTGCACTTTCTTACATTTAAATAAATAAGTATTCTTGTTCCAAACAAGATCTGATCTAAATAGGCCGGACAGAAGGGAACAAGTATTACCCTTCCCTTTTTTATAGCAGAACACTTCATTAATTGTCGAACTGTTAATGGTATTATTCACTCTAGCTTTGCATCTTTGAATACAATTGAAGCAGTGACAGACTTTTCCCTTGCACATTTCTGAGCACCAGAGAATCCAGCATCATTGCTAATGAGGCTTTATCCCATTGGTGCTCAGGATCTTGGCTCAAAACACCCTGCAGCATCATACCTTGGACAGCAAAAGCCAGTAGCATGCCTATTGTGGCATGTCATCAGTACTCTCTGTGTCTGCCATTATTAAACCCTTTTCTACCTCCAAAGCATCCCAAGATCTCCTTGCTAGCTCTGCCTTTCTGCCTGCTCACTGGCTCCCCTTGCATCACGGCCTCTGCAGCACCTCTGCTGTGGCGACCCTGTTGGTGCAGGGGACCGGTTGTGCAGTCTGTTTGGAAGACGCATGCATAACAATTGCTTCCCAATGGCACATCATGCAGATTTGGAAGGGGGTGATACTATGGAGTACCCAGAGTTCCTATCTCTCTGCATCAAGCCAGTCCATCCTTCCCAAAGGTAGCGTCTGAAAGCTGCTGCAGTGCTTAATGGAGAAGAGCCTGCTGCTTAGACCGAAATTTCTTCTCTCTGACGCAAACGGAATCATTTCCAGGGCCTTTCATCCCCTTTCTATAGTACAAATGGACTGCAGTAGTCTTCAGACCCTAAAGTTATGCTGGTAATTCCCTTGCTTCAGCTTTGTTTTCAGCCAACATTACTGTATTCCAACTGTTCTCATTTAGTTCAAACAGCTCAGCAAATTGTGCAAGTCTGGCACCCAGAAGAGATTTAAATTGTGGAGCAGCTGAAGACAACTGCTATCTATTCTTTCCAGTTATCAGATAAATGAAAGATATCTGAGTATTGCACAGTGGTGCACAACTGGCCCAGGAAGGTATGAACTCAGATGTGAAAACGAGTGCCGAGGGCCATTGGTCGCTGAGCAGTTTAATACTTAGTGTATTTGCAGATCCTGTTCTTGCATTTTAGGCATCTTGTCTACTAAATGTAAATAAAGAACAAAGTGTTATTCTCTACAAAAAATGTATTTTCTGTTGTTGATCAATAGTCTAACATCCACTTCTATTAAGGGATGTTCAGTCCTCTGGAAATGACATTCAGCTTTGCTGCAGGTGTAGAAAGGAATGCACTGGTGCAATGTAAGGGATATTGTTAATGAGAGCTCTTAGCTCTTTTTATTTCTACAGCAACCATGTTCAAGTCAACAGAAAATAGATTGTATGTGCAAGGCCACCTTTTGTTTTCTTCTCTGCCAATGATGCCGGTAAGGCCTCCCCCCTTGGGGAGGGGGCGGGGTATGCCAAGGTTACTTGAATGCGATAAAGTCCTCTGCATTTCAATCAGTGTGTTTAAGAAAGTATTTCCCCTAAAGACTATGTTGACACAGTCATTGCTCTTCCCTTGAAAGAGGTGAATGAGAATTCCCTTGTGGCAGGCTTGCTGGACTGGCTTCAATATCACTAATCAAAAAAAGGGATTTGTCTGTCAGCAGGAATCGTTGTGCTTCTTGATGCTTATTCAAGGTTGCACAGAGCTGTCTGAGTCTCAGAATGCATATTCTACTGGGAAACTTGATTATTTCAAATCTCCCTGCCTTCCAAATTAGAACACAATGTAAATGTTGTTTTGAAAAAATCAGAATAAGCTTATTGAAGTCCTTTGTTTAGATGTCGGTGTCTTAGTATTTAAGGGATTCATATTCAATTGAAAAAATCTGAATTAAGTGCTTGATGATTCTTTCATATCTCAATGAAATCAGTGCTTCTGTGAAACATTTTCATTCCCATCTGCTGGGAAAAAAAAAATCAGTCAATTTTAATGAAAAATGAGTTACTAAATAAATCTGTATCGCTGCATATTCCAGAGTACCAAAGACATGGGGTTGGACTAGATGATCTCCAGAGGTCCCTTTCAACCTCAACCATTCTGCGTTTCTGTGATTCTGTGACGTGTTTCTCCAGTGGTCAGTTCTCCTCACCATGGACTTCTTCTCTTGGGTCGTTTCTGTGACAGCTGCTTTCTGTCACAAGATGGAGAAAGGCATAGGCCCTGCCCATGACAGAAAAACTAGCTTTGCCTTAGTTCTCTCCAGCTTTTCTTCCCTGTTCAGAGAGGGATGAGCAAGCGCTTCTTGTTGCCCACAGGCAAGGGGCAGCAATGATGGTGGCCAAGGAAGGTGGGAAGGATGAGTAGTCCAGCAGTGCAGGTCCTACCCCATGACACTAAGCATGGGCCTTCTTTAGGAGTAGTAAAATGGGAGCTGTATCAGCCTTGTTTTTTCCAGTGAGTGTATCCTAGGGCCTTAGGGATTTTATCTATAATACCCTCACAGCAGATGTAAATAAACCAGAGGTTAAAATCGAAGAGCTTCTGGTAGTTTTTTCACAGTGCTAGCAACAGTGGCGAGCTTAAGGAAAAGCCACTTTAGAGTGGTGATCCTAACCTCCACCTGGGAAATACCTGAAGGTGCCAGGCGCATCCTGAAATGGTTATCTCTGCAGAGAGGTTTGGCTACTCGAGCGCTGTGAAACACCAAATTCCTCAATTTATAGATTTTCCACTTCATAAT
Source organism: Struthio camelus (assembly GCF_040807025.1). Classification (NCBI taxonomy): domain Eukaryota; kingdom Metazoa; phylum Chordata; class Aves; order Struthioniformes; family Struthionidae; genus Struthio; species Struthio camelus. The sequence goes on from NC_090943.1 coordinate 145,510,109, forward strand.
ATTTTTTTCTTTTCCATTGCTGGCTTCTAGTTTCGGGAGCACCTGGACACACAGGGGAAAAAAAAAACCCAGAAAAACAAAAGTGAATCATCTTCAAACGAAGCCAGATCTGGAGCTGTAAGTAAACTTCTCAAGGCCACATGAAGAAGCTGCGTCTCTTCACCACAGGGGGCTGGAACTTCAGAGCAGCTTTGATATCACAGGTAAACATGTTACTAAACGGCAGTTATATGGGGAGGAGAAAGAGCCCAAGATAACTGTGAAGTGTTATTATTCGAGATTTGTTTGAGGTGATTTTCTTCCTTGGTGGGTAATTATCAGATTAAATGGTTTAAGAATGAAAATTAGAAAAATTCTTCAAGAGGAAAAAAAAGTAGCCTCAGTCCTTGGTACTCTTTCCCAAGAAACCTATGAAGTATCTCTTATAATGTGAGAACAGTAATTTAATTGTATTATAAAGCAGACTGGAGAAATGCAAGAATGTGACAGACAAGCACTTCCAGCCACCTATGACTATAAAAATCCCAGTTTGCAGCATGAGTGCTCTCTAACCACATCCAGAGGGCTGTATTTGTGAAAGAGATCAAAGACAGCACAAAACTGTTGTCCTTACCACCTCAATTTTAGATGATCTCTGAATCCTCCCATGTGCTGCTGTGCAAAATTGAGAATCTTTCCCTTGTTCTCTGGCAGCGCTGTTAGAACGTGAGATAGGGTCAGAGAGCAATTTCTGGTGTTACCGAGGTGTTTAAAATTAAGCCTGTGCTTTGATTAACCATACCCACGACACCCTATTTTAGACGTCATGATCACGGGGACAGCCCCCTTGCTGCAGTGGGAGATGTCCTGCACCTCTGAGATGGATCTGTAAGGGCTGCTGCTTGGGATGAGGTGATGTTACCTATGCACACAGATGGTGGTCTGGTGACAAGCAAAGGTTAGGCTTGCTCTGGAGGGACGCTTTGGTGAAGACCCTCTCTCATGTCGGGCTGGAAGATGTGCTGCTGCAGTCAGTCTGTCCTAGTATGAAGAGTCAGATGGACACTTGCGGGTTGCATGTGACTGTGTGTGCCATGTACAGGAGCTGCTGAGGCTGTCATCTCAATGTTACTACAGTTACATTTTTCCTTGTGTCACACCTGTGTTTGAACCTGCCTTTCCTGTTCCTCTCCAGTACCCAGCAGCTGCATATCCGGCAGCATGATGTGCCCACATCCTGCTCTGCTCCATACGGCACTGGGTGCCTCGTGAGTGCAGGGATCCCACAGGCATGTAGTGACGCACAAAAATTTGAGGTTGAGGACATAGTTCACAGGAGGATCACATCCCTGCTTCAGGGCAAACAACCGTGACAGGGGACTGCTTCGGCCACCTGATAGTGAGCCAGGACCCTATGTGCCCAGAGCCCCAGCCACAGGGGCACTGCCCTCTGCATGGGGCCAGGCAGTCTGCTCCTGCCTTGAGCAGGTTCGCTTCACTTCACACCTCTACAGCAAAGACATCTGCTCCTGCCTAGCTTTCCTTTGAAGCCTGATGGGGAACCAGCTACTCCCAAGGTGTGATTAATGCTGTCATCAAGTGGGTTGGTGCCCATTTCTCCCCACTGCCTACACAGGAAGGGCAGAGAGCTAGCTTGGAGGTGGGCATCCACACTGTGAAAGCAGGTGGAGTGAGTGCTGCCTTTCGTGTCCCAAAGTGTGGGAACTGCTGGTCTTTGGATGTAATCCTACTCTAGCTAACACTACTGAAAACACTTTCTGCGTGTGTACGTAATCTTTTTTCAAACTCAGACAAACCTGGTCTGACCTAGGAAAGCTCCAGATGTTGCTATAGCTCTCAGAAAGCTTTCCTGTTCCAGAAACTACACTGGAAAAAAAAAAACTTTTTTTTTTTTAATTAATAGCTGAGTTTCAGCCATTATAGAACATCTTAAAGCCCTTCTTTCCCCAGCATCACCCAGGCACACAACTAATGAACATTGATAGACCATCCAGTGTAGAGCTAGTCTAAACCTGTCAGTAATAACCAAGGCTGATTCCGTACATTAATTATATGTTGTGTAAAAAAGGATTTCCTAACAGCTTTTTTTAAGTTAAACTGAAGATCTGGATCTTTCCTTTTTTATGTGTCATGGGACTAGATAAACCAGAATGCAAAATCCTGTAACAGCTGTACTTCACATATCAGCATTATATATCAGCATCATATCTTCTCCAGAGCGCCTGCCTCCCAATGTAAGGTATCCTGGTGTTTTAAAATGAATCTCTCTTCAAAGGTGCATCCTTGGGCTTAACACACATTCCGGGTTCCTCTTAATTTATTGCACATCTTTAGAAGAGTGGAGATCCCAGGGTCCACCTTTTGAGTACTAATAGCTGTAAGCTATGATAGGTCATCTTGGCACCCGAGTGTGGAGGAGGCTGGAATGTGCTGGCCAGGTTTTCACGAGGTAGCGAGGAGGGGCAGGGGCAGGCAGGAATTTGTCCGTGCCACCCCATCAGAGGGTTCCCACACAGAGGGAGATTTATGGAGACGCTTAGGCCATGGCCAGCTTGCTCTGCTCATGGTATTCACAGCACTCATGACTGTAGTGCTGTGCCTCAGATCTCCCATTCTTGGAAAAGGCTACTGAGGAAGTATAAAGAAAAGCAATCCTTGCAATATCTGATGTCTTTAGGTGTCTTATCCCGCTGACATGCTACACTGACAGATGAAAAATTGTGCCCTTGCTGATTCTCCAATATTTTAGCTATCTATTTCCTTGCAGAAACAGGTTTGAATGGTCATGTTCAGCTATGAAGTAGCTTTAGGAAAGAAATCAAGAGTAAGATGATTAAGATATCATAATTATGGCTACTTCATACAGAAAAGGGGGCATTAACATGTGCACCTGACACTGCAGACCTGTAACTTCAACATTTCCAATGGATTCACCTTAGCTTTCTGGAGTGTCCCCATGCAGAGAAAATGCCTGAGGTGGCAACATACTTGCATGAAATCTCTGCTGGCAAAAACCACACTGAGACTAACTGCAAAAGAGATGGGATGCTATGGCCCTGCCTCCAAAAGTGTTAGGCTGGCTAAGAATTACCATATTTAAATCTCAGCATTGGCAAGCTTAAAGCATAATTTCCCAGGCCAATGGAAACGAGGATCTTTCCGAAGAACCTCATTAAGACAACTGCAGACATGTGCTAGCAAAGCAGCATGATCAAACCTTATCTGAATACAGATGTTCAGGTTTTAGCAGCAGCGTGGATAGAACCTTAGTGTCTAGTCTTTAGTGATGGCTCTGGGAATGGTAAAGCTACAGTGATTTGAAGTGGACTGTGAGGCATTTCCTGATGTTTCATTTAAGGAAATGTACATTGACTACAATTTTGCACTTCAGTTTTTGGGAAATACACAGGCTGACAAGGGGTTATAATTCTCTTGCAGGTACATTCACTGCAAAACTGCACAAATACATTGTAGAGGTTTCCTAGCAACTTCCTTTCAAAGTCTCTGTGCTCAAATCTGTTTTGAGATGTAGGCTATCATAAAACAGTATTTCTGCCTATTTAAATTACTTTTGTTCTTTTAAGCTGGCAAGGCAAGCGCAGTAGCAGCAGTAGTGTCTGATCTATATCCTTTTCAGCTATTCACTCCAAAACTAACAAAAAGCTGAACTGATGAAGGTGGGTTTGTTGCTTTTTTCTCTAACCAGATCACTGATCCACTGCTCAAATTGCTGAGCAACAGGAAAACCCTAAACCCTTCTTTTTTATAAAAAAAGGCATAGGATCAATATGTTCTCTGACCTCTTCATCATTGCTAAGGGCATTTCGCATTTCTGAAGCTAACACACATTATGTGCTTTGGACAACCTTTTCCACACATGATAGACATCACAATTTTAGCCAAAAATCCTCTTAAAAACAAGCAAAACCAAGTAACTAAACCTTGCTAATCTCTGTGTGCATGCATGTGTATTCAGTTTAAAATTGGCCATAGGATTGATTTCAGTCTGTAAATCCACTGATAGCATCCAGGTTGGAATACACTGAAGTGCTTATTCAGTATTTTGTGCTGGCTCAGTCTGCTTGAAATGACACTCTTAGCTAAAAGGAAAGTGCAATCTGATGAGTAGAACAAACTCAAAAGAGTTTAGATATAAGAGGGAAGCAGGAGAGAAACCCAGATTATCTCCATCTCCTAAAATAGCACTGAGACATTATTTGTTATTGAACTCATTTGTTACATAGATTCATATTCCTTCAAAGATAGCAGGAAGAAAAAAAAAGAACCTCCCCACTCTTCAGCAACTGGCAAAGGAATGACAAGTGCCTCAGTGTTTTCACTGGCACCTGGGCTGCTCTGTGAGCTCTCTCTTGCAGGGAGCCATAAGCAACTGAAGTTCAAGAGGAAACATGAAATAAAGTCCTCATATGCTGCAGCCAGACTCGTTCTTGTGCTCTTCAGGAACCATCCCTAGCTAATCCTGAACAAACTGTATATTCATGGAGCTTGTCACCCCACCTGGGTAAGGTGGAGGCACAAAAATGATCTTTCCAGGACCATCCTATGTGAAACCTCTCCCTTTCTCCTCAGGCTTGGCTGCTGCTATGATTATTTTACCCCAGCATCAGACATCTCTACCAGAGATTAGCTGCACTTACACCCTTGTGTATATTGGGAATTTGCCCAAATCCTGGCATTTGCCATACTTCACTGCTGTAAACCATTGTATTTCTTGCTTAAACATTAGTGTTTGCACCATTGCAGCTATGTCAGTTGTTGGCATCAGTTGCAGAGATCAGGGCAAACTTCCAAAGCATATCAGGCCTTGGATTTCTATCAAAACCCATCTGTTCCTGGCTGAGAGTTATTCCCACCACCTTTATATCTGGGTGGGATAATGAGCTACTTGGACTCATAAATTAGTACAACATGTAGCTCTTTAAATAGCCTTCCTCTCCAGAAAGTGATAGCTCCTACTCTATCCTGTGTACAACAGTCAATTCAGACAGCTAGGAGGACTTCTAGTTGACAATGTCAATTGTTTTTAAAGTGCTAGTGCGCTGCTGCCATTTGAAAAGTAATTTAATACTTCTCCCGGCACTGCTTCAGTCACTTCAAATAGTTGGAAAACAACGTGTATTAAACAGTGGCCAACAGCCAGGATGCTTGCCCTTTCCAAGATATCCAGGCTGAGTTTAGGTATAGCTTACGCTGGGCAGGATTGCAGAGTGAGCGTTACAGCAATACATCTCCTCTATCAATTTAAAAACATTTGTTGTTAATTGAGTGTGTGCACAAGGGTTAGCCTCATACCCGAAGTCTTGTCTTAAGAATTTGGTAATTAAAGCCTGCAATGATTGGAAAGAATTCAAACAGTTCTATTGTTCCAGCACGTCGCAGTGAGCTGTAACACTAAGAGTTAACACTCTGCTGCATGCCACCACAAATCTGCATGATGCCTTGTATTTGGCAGCTTATTTGCATAATTTTAAATGAGTCTTTTGTCTTGAAAATAAAATCTAAAACAGAGCTTCAAAAATAAATGGTAGATATTAACATTTCATATAAGGGGAAGGTTCACTTAAGTATACTTGTCTGAACTCTTCACTTGAGGCTGTTAAAATAGTTTTTATAGAGAGATCTTGTTTCTTTATCGGAAAGCCTTGGGCATTCTTTCACAGCGCCATTTTGCCTATCCTAAAGAAGGTCTAATATACTTACACCACGCAGATGTGCTTAATCTGGCCTTGCAATGCCCAGACCACCTGAAGGGCTCAGCGGCCCCAGCCCAGCTAGCTCTGCGGCTGCTGCCATTGTACAGACAGGAGGTGGCTGCCTTTGAGAGGAGGGCCTGGCCCACCCTGCTCCTAGCGGGTGTCCCGACCGAGGGGGCATGTAATGCCACCCAAACTCCACCACCTGCACAGCCCTGCCCCAGGCACTCCCACTGACTTGAACAGGACAGCTTGCAGAGAATACAGTCTGACAAATGCAAAACTAATTGTGGGACCAGAGCTTTAACAATTTTGTGTTTAGATCATATTATAGCACTTCAAAATCCACTGCATTAAACTGGAGAAACAATGCCAGTGACTGGAGACTAAACCCACATAATAAGCACAGTACTATTGGGGATGGACTTATCTCCCACTTTTAGATGCTTGACTGTAGGTGTCTGCATGTAGGTGTACGAGCTCGATGTCCAACCTCCCACTGCCATGGAGCAGTCTAGAGACAGTGATTCAGGTCACTGGAAAATGGTTACCCATATTTGGTCAGCTGAGTCACACTCCAGGCTCCACTGACTGCAGCAACTAGGTCTCCATTGACTAAAAGGGAGATTCGACACCTAAATTTAGGTATCTTTTGTCTGGGTCAGACTCCCACTCTTAGTTCAGTTGGCGATTTATGAGTTCTTTGCTGGTTGAGCCATGAACCTCTCAGCTGTTCATGCTCTCATTTGGGAGGTAGACACAAAGCATAGTGCCTTTTACTTGTAGTGTGGTGTTTCAGTGTAGGAGAAGGGGCGATTAGCATGAACTGACAGTTTAGCATGTTTTAAATCATAGTTTATCAGAGCAGCAGAATAAATTCTAAAAAAAAAATAAGTCAAATAAAAAGATACACATTTAACTCTAAACTCACCTGTCATTATTATGACTGAAGCATATCTGAACTTCCAGCACAATCCCTTACATACTGTAAACTTTTGTAAATTCCTCAGGGCAGAGACTTGCAATTTCTTTATTAAAATTTTACAGGATTTCTAAATGTCACAGCTCAAGATGATGCACTTGTGCTCTTTGCAGTCTTGAAAGTTAGGCAATACCAGTAAACATTTTCCCCTTTGCTCCAGTTCTCATCTTTTACAATTCCAGTCAGGCTGTTCCTCTTTTTCCTGCACTTTACCTAGAGGAGCAACAAAGACCAGGAGGGCCTCTACCTCTTCCCTTGCCAGCCAGGGGGAATAGTTTCAGGGAGAGTCTTAGGCAAATCTAGATTGGTCTAGGTAGCATGTACAAGCTGTGTTGGGACAACGACAATGTTACATATGTAATCTGCACTGAACACAGCTGTCAGATGTTAACAAGTTTCTACCAAACGTGCTTAATTCAATTTCTTTTTGTCTCATGCTCACAACTCAAAAAAATTTGGATGAACTTTCATGCGAGTGATAATCCCAATGCCCTCTTTCAAACTAAGCTTTTAGTAAAATGTTAAAGACTATTTAGGGCCATCTTTTTCTATCTTCACTTTTTGAAATAGCTGGATTTTGTAGTTGAAACGTCTTTTAAGAACTAGCCAAAGGCAGATTTGCTGTATTAAAAATTTCAGCCCAAATAATTAATGCCTGAAAAATGTGTAAACACGCAGTTCATCAAAGTTTATAGCACCAGACAACATTCACTGTATGTGAAACTAGCTGCATATACAATCAGTATCAAGCAAGTCTCTATTTGCAAATTTGCCCATTTGCAAATCTTCATGCAACTATCTTCCTGTCTATATAAATACATGCACCAACATATATGCAGGCATATACAACAGAAATGTTGGAACTACTGTTATCCACAACACAATGTTCATCTATCAGTTAACTGTGTCCCTTTCCCCTCACACTGCAATGAAAGAAAACTTCCAAAATATTTATTCATATTTTCTTTACTCCATTAGTTTCCCTGAAGCTAAATGGTAAATACAGAAGCAGTTCTCAGTATAGGTCTCTGTGTATAGCATTTCTTACCGCCTACTGCCCTCACTGTATTTTTTCTCCCTTTTCGGCACTGAAGTTCCACTGCCATAAAAATCGTAGAACTTCATTTCATAGGACTTCCATCTATTAGAGCGGTCTCTTTTCACACGCAGTCAACATCTATTTTTCTGACATTTTCTCTCTTCCACAATGGGTTGTGATGACCTGGTGCAATTATGTCCTTAGTCTGGGAATATGCTACTAGGAAATAGGGGAACATTTAAGAAACACCTGTCCTGTTCGATGGAAATAGCCTTAGTGATCTAAGGTGGTGGTGGGGGGGAAGCTTACATGATTGTTGGCAAACAGTGAGATGTTTCCTGAAAGCAAAGCCCATCGTTTACAGAGAACAGAGGGGTCCAAGAGATGAGAAAGTCTTCACTTCTGGAGAGTTGTTTCAAAACCATGCCTGGATGCCTGTGATTGAAACCTCGGACTGATAAAACAAGAAAGAATTATTTTGGGACAGCTGATGAATTTGCTGCCTCTGTCTACACTCCCTCCCGCGCAGGCCAAATTTCTCAGATTTCAGGCTGTTTCTGAACAGCCACATGTACAAGTTTTCAACAGACATGGATTTTGATTGGTTTAAACGTCAGCTCTAAATGAAGGCTGCAGAGGGGCTGTTTCACAAGCAGCTCATTTTTGTGTGTCTGTCTGCCTATGTCAGTGTTCTGGTTCAGAGTAGGAGTTTCCCTCTTACGACCCTCCAGTTCATATTGTGGAGCAGTCTCAGAGCACAAAATCTGGCCTCCTTTCCAGTGAAACTGAACTGCAAGATGTGCTTCCAAAGTGCAACAAATGCTTTTACGTACCTGGTGAATGCTCAGTCCATGAGGCAAGCCTAGAGCTAGTCAGCATCAAACCCTCCCAAAATGCACGTAGCATGGATGCTTGGGCTCTCAGCACCCACTGCTTTACTCTACAGTCCACTCATCTTGACATTTTTAAATTTTAAGAATTTATAAAGTGGAATTTAAAAAAAATGTAATAACTAGCTATCATTTTCTTCTATACTGTAAGTAGATGGCAATGATACGGGGCTATTTGATGACCAACAATAGAGGACCAGAGGCTAGAAAGTAGGTTAACACAAAGAAAGTCGAATCCTGGCCCCACTGGAATCAATGGAAAAAATCACTTGATTTTGCACCGGAAGGTCTCCATTCTATTCACTGCCATTAACAAATTCACACTGCAATAATTTCTGAAGGTAGTATATGAATCAGGACCGTACATAACTATAGCTATGAATGCAGTTCACCCCTGCAATTTATGAAGGCTTTTTTTCCCCAAAACTTGCCATTTTTGAAGATAAATATTGCTGAAATATGGTTAACCTAATCAAACAGAGGAAACAGGAAAATAAAATCCCCTTTTCGTCCCAATTAATCATCCAGATTCCCTTTTGGTCTGCAGATAGATGACCAGAAGACAATTCTAGAGAGAGCTTAGACAACCTGCTTAGGCTACACACGTAACTTTTGGATTGCTAAAGTCAGTTCACATGAATTCTAGCCTTTGTTACCAAAATCTGCTTTGACATAAACAAGCAAAATCCTGCTTTTCAGCTGCCTGCACAGGAATACTTGCCCAGATGATGCAGGTGACATATCGGTTCAGAAATATACCCAGCGTGGACTCTGTATGTGTGCCCTCTCTGTACTGTCTTCCAGGAACAGTCTCACAATGCCAGTGTTCACCTCTGTCCTCCTCAGGAAGCTTCAGCTCCTGTAAAATGCTGGGCTGGGGTGGGGGTGGAGGGGCAGTAAACTCCTCCACTTGTAATACTCAGTCACATTTGTGAGCGGCCAGGTCTAGTTCTACACAAACACCATCTCTTAGATGTTGTGACCAGGCCTGAACAAGGAGAGATGTCCTGGATGCCTAGTCAGAAGGAAGAAGCAGAGGAACTGGCAGAGAAGGGTGCAAGTAAGGAGTTATAACAAGGGCGAGGAGTGATGTGAAATGAGTGATCTGCCAAAGGATTAGGGGCAGAAAACAGCATTTCACTCTGCCAGATGCTGGTGGATATATGAACTGTACTGAATAGTTGGAAGCGACCTCAGCATGATCCCAGCCATACTGTGCAAACCTCACATAACCAGGAGAAAGTGATCCTGAGGTATACTAAAGAAGGAAGGAATGGATGCAGAATCCTAATTTCTAATCTAGTTCTTCACTACAGAGCCAGGGAAAAGGAAACGGCAAGCAGCTCAGATAGGAAAAGGGAAGGGAGATCAGGTATCTGCCTCATTACCTGATTTTAAATGGATGCATTTTAGCCTGATTGTGTATGGTAGGAAGTATTGCATGAGCACACTGTGTGTCGATGCTTCTATCTCACCATATTAACTTTTGAATATATGAGTCCCAACCAAATTAACATAAGGTCATGGTCTCAAAGATCTCTGCTGGTTTCATTTATCTAAGTACTAAAGAAGAGGGAGAAAAACCTATTGGTACACCAGCTGACAGAAAGGCTGCAGTAGAGCTCACCCTTTATTAGCTGGCAGAGAATCCACAGAGGAGAGAGACATTACAACTGCTTCAGTGATAGTTTGGGCGCTATTAGACACTGAAAAAGCCACAATAACAAAAAACAAATCGGTGGGAAACAAGGTTTCATCAGCTCTGAAGTTTATAGTGCTATCTGCTTTTTGTGTGCTGGAACCACAGTTCTTTAAGATCAGTGTTACTTTGTACACAAGACGAATTATCTATTAAAGGAACCTCTTTAATTTACTGCCAGGTATAAGTCAGAAAATAAGAGATTATAAGCATTTAATAGATGGCATCGCTTGGCATCAAGTTTCAGCTATCATAAATCAGCAACGTATTAAAAAATCAGTCTATTACAATCCAAGACATGAACATGACAAAACATAATCCAAGACAGCAGAAAGCAAACTGCAGGCAGTGCAGTCCTCCTCAGTTGGAATTCTTTGCTTTCTAGTGTTAACTTGTAAACTATGCAGGTCATAGAAGTGTTACAAAACACACAGATGCGTTTTAAAAGCCTGATGTTCCCAGCCCCAGACAAATTACTCTTATGCTATACCTGAATAGAGGGAGACTAGGAGGTAGTAAGGAACTTGCTTTTCTTTCGCTTGGGGCACAAGGTGCTGGAAAGAGAATTTTTTTCTTTGAGGTGTACTTTGTTGATCAATATACAAACTTGTTTGGTCCTGCGAATAATTCAGAAGCTACAGTTTCCTACGCAGCATTTTTGTTGACGTTTTGAGGAATGCTGGCCTCGTTTCTTCCACAGCAAAATATCATCTTATCCTGCCAGTCTGTGATGTCATCTGTGTTGACATATGAAGTTAACAGCCTGGAAAATGCACGAGGCATCCTTAGATGCCTGATACGGTATTTCTAAGCCTGAAGCCTTGCCTCAAAAGCTCAGGGCCTCTACCCCAACTTTAGCGTGCTGCATCAGCCATAGCCACACTGCCTGTGGCACATTTGTCAGCATGTGCTTGCACTGCTTCCAGTGCAAACACCCTGCAGTCTTTCTACGATAATCCTCCCATCTCTACCAGGTCCCCTTTAGGACTAACGGACAATGGAAAGCAATGCAAACCATCTAGCCTGCAGCTGTTGTTCAGCAAGCTGCCTGGGAATAAGTCTCACTTGTTGTATATTTTTCGAAAGGTATTTCTGAAGGAAAAGTTCCTGAACAATCTGGTCTAATTGGACCTGCTTGGAGCAGAAGTCTGGACTAGATAAACGCCAGAAGCCCCTTCCAAACTGCATGAGTCTAAAAAGTTAGGAAAATGTTGACATTTATCAAAACTCAACTTCTGACATGATAGCAACAAAGCCACAGGAGTTATCTGATACGGTATTTCTAAGCTGGCAAAAGTTCTAGCAGAGACAAGTATACCAGCAAGAAACTTGTTCTGCTGGTTGGGTGTTGGTATATTTATAGTTGCACCTTAACAAGAAAGCTTCTTCTTTATCAGTAGGCCTGAAAATAGCAACTTTTTATACACAGAGGAATGCAGCAACATAAGGAACTAAATTTCTTAGGCCAAGACACAAGTCCCGTCTTAAAAGCACATGTTGAAAAGAAATAAAATTAGTTGTGTTCTTGAATTTTTACATGACTTAGTAAATGCAAATTTTTAAAGGCCATTTCATTACTGGATGCTGTCATTAGGAAAAGTCTTTTATTTTGAAGTTTCTAAGAAATAAAAACTTTAAGAATAAGCAGATCTTTGATTAGAAAGCAATTCTGTTAGGATGCATTTCAGATGAATCAAGGGACCATCAAATTCCATTGTCTATGTCATTTTCTTCTCAGAAAAACATCAAAGGACAACAAAGGAACTCAATGTATTATCATTTACTGGTACTCTAGAACTGATCTAGTATGATGTGGTCTTACAGCCTAATTAGGCAAGTATGGGCTACTTCCAATAGCACGTTGGAACTTTGATCGTGTTCCAAATTCCTGTCAGAATAAAATAGTCAGCTAAACATTAAATGTCCTCTCACCTACACCTAGCATTAGCTTCCATTCTGCACAGCAGTATAAACTCTTAGGTGTGAACAATGAAAGCTGAGATTTGCACCACCAAAGTTTATTCTGGCTCCAAGCATATGTTCCCGTGGAATCAATTTTTTTCCCTTTCTGCTTATGCTGAGTGTTTGCACTGGCACAGGCATAGGCAATGGACAGAACTGGGGTTCAGTCATAATGTAAATAAAGCTAGAGAAAATCATCACTCAGACATGCCTCAGTAGACTGCTGAGCCCTAACAGACATCTGCTCTCTTTGGGCTTTTCAAGCTGTTTTCCTGTCTTTTATCTAATAAGTTTCCACAACCCATTAACTTTTAAAACTTGCAGGTAACAGGTGGAAGAAAGAAAGAAACTGGTATCTCATCATTATGCCTAGCCCTTAACAGAATTCCACAAATTATGCTATTCCGAAGTGTAAATGCTTTGAAGAACTAGGTTGTAATCTTCAGAGCATACATAAATATCTGGAGCTTCCCAAACCCTACTAAAAATACCTGAAAGCATCCCTAAAAGATGCAGCAAGATCCACTGAAGGACTTCATGAAGTCCTTCCTACAGTTCACTGGAATAGAGAAATGACTGCCACAAAGGCAGATACTCATTGTGTAGGGGGGAAGGGAGGGGAAGAGAAATCAAACTGAGATGCAAGGTTTATCAATTGATTATCAGAACATGCAGGTCATTCTGATACAATGACTGAGGCCAAGACAACTTAGAGGAACTTCCCACTGCAGTAAACAATATAGACGTTTTCAGGGAAAATAAAAGCTGATGTTAAAAAATAACCAACCAAAAAGAACCCCCCCCCCCCGAGCAAAACTATCAAACTTCAATCAAGTGCAGAACTAAGGCATCCAAAAAACTATTAATTCTCACTTAACAGAAAAGAGGCAAAACAGCTACCCACTTAAAGTAGGACCCTTTGTTTTTAAAATACAGCTACGGCGCAGTGTCACTACAGAACAGAATTAATACTATTTTGACACCTTGCATATTTCCAGAAATGAGGATTTTTTTACAGTGTAAGCTAAATTACCTAAATTACATATCTGTACTCTCAAACCTATTTGACTGTCACTTCTGCCTGAGAACAGAACATGCTGAGAAATAGCGTCTGAGAATAGGAAATCTGGAACCTGTCCATTTAATACATTTTTTGTTCTCTTTACCACACTTCATCATTAATGATAATTGTATTGAAAAAACCTTCACAAGCTCCCCATGTCTTTGGGCTGCAAACAGCTATTTTAGTTCATTCTTGGATTAGCTCATTTCAGCTGTGCTGGGGAAAGAGCCAGGGAAGAAAGGGGAACGGGTGATGGCAAATGTCAAAGTGACATGCACTCCTCAGATTTGAGAGGGGAAGAGCAAGCTGAGATTTCTAGGGATTATGACTGCATAGGCCCAAAAAAACCCTATATCTCAGTGAACCAAGTTTCAAATTTTTTTGTAGAGTGGCAAGCATTCTGCACATGCTAAAAAATTCCAAGTCAGTTTTCTAAAATTCTGATTTCCTGCAAATAAACAGAATGAGCTGCAAAGACAGTAAAATCCAGTCAAAGCCAACGTTTAGTACAATCCCAGCCAAGGTGTTGGTTTCTGTAGAAACCAACGAATGTTTTGACTTTGTTACTCGACTTTCTGTAAATTTAGATATTAATTTCTTAAAAACCATCCCTTTTGCAAAGTATGTTCCCTTCCAAAAGCATGATAAAATCCCTTCCAGGAGCACAGTGCGCAGCCACTAAGGCACAAAGTGCTCCATGGTGTTTCAGGGATAACTTTCTACGCTGATATAGCACAAATCTGCCTGGAAAAGGGTGGAAAATTTTGGCTATTAGAGAGAAGACTGACTGTGCGACCGGCTAGTCATAGCCAGGAACTGAAAACCAGCCTCCTAACTTTGGGAAAGCAGATAACGAAGGGCAGCTAGTTCGAAAATCCCCTCTGAGGTCACCCGCGCCACAAGGAGGGCCTGAGGAGGCGAAAACCCACTGACACGCCTCGTTCGCCAGGCCCGCAGCAAAGCGTGGCGAGGCGCGGCTCCGCCCACCCGCTCTGCCTCTCTTCTCCGTTAAGCCGACGGGCAAACGGCAGCTCCGGCCAGCCCGGCCCTGGCGAGCGGAGTGGCGGCGCGGCGCGGCCGGCTCCGCCCGCCCACCCGCGGTGGCAGGCGCCCAGCCGGGGCCGCTCGCCGCCTCCCGCAGCGGAGGGGAGCGGGGCGGAGCCGCCCGCCCCCGGCGCGGCCCGCTCGGCCGCAGGGGCCGCCACAGGCCCGGCCCGGCCCGCGCCTCAGGGAGCCGCGCGCGCGCCGCCGCTGCCGCCGCCCCGCCCCCGCCGCACGCGCGCGCACGCCACCGCCAGCGGCGGCGGCCAAGGGGAGCGCCGGGGAGTTGCTCTCGGGAGCACGTGGTCTTTCACGTCCCTCGCGCATGACGTCACCGCGCTTTGCGAGACCTCCCGTCCATCCCGCCAATCCGCCGCCCGCTTAGTGGAGGGGCGCTGCCCGGCGGCGAGCGCACCACTCAGCGCGCGGCTTGCATAGCGGCCGGCCGGCCGCCGCCCCGCCTTTCCCCGGCGCGGCGCAAGGAGGGAGGGAGAAGGGCCCGCTGGAAGTTAAGATGGCGGCGCGTGTGTGAGTGCGGTGCGGGCTGAGCCTCTTCCCGGCACTCCGCTGCGGGCTCCCTCGTCCCCCGCGCCCCGCGTCGCGGCGGGCGAGCCAAGGACTCCGCCGGCGGCCCCGAGCGCCCCCGGGGGAGGGAAAGACGCCGAGCGCCCCCCTCCCCCCGCCGCCCCCCCCGCCCCCATTGTGTGCCCGGCGCCTGCCCGCCTGCCTCCCTCCGCCGGGGGGGGCAGCGGCGGCGGCGCGGAACATGACCTCGATCCACTTCGTGGTGCACCCGCTCCCGGGCACCGAGGACCAGCTCAATGACCGGTGAGGGGCAGGCCGGTGCGGCGGGGGGCGGAGGGGAGGGGCCGGCCTGGCGCAGCTCGGCCCCCGTGGGTGAGGGGAGGGGCCGGCGGCGGCGGCCGGAGCGCGGCGCGCCGAGGGCGCCCTGGGGCAGGGGCAGCGGCGGCGCCGGGCCGCGGGGGGGCGGCCCCGGTGTCGTCGTCGTCCTCTCCCCCCCCCCCCCCCGTCGCCCCCGCGCCGGGCGCTCCCGGCGCCTTCCCCGCGCGGGGCCGCGGCCGTCCTCTCGCTGCGGCCGCGCCGGCGCCGTCAACTTTGCCCCCCGCGGGAGAGGGGGTGGCGGGCCGCGACCTCCGCCGTGGGCCCGCGGCGGGGCCTCGGCTCCGCGTGCCCCGTGCCGATGTCCGCCCCAGGAAGGAGGTTATCGTGGCTCCCGGGCCGAGCGCGAGGAGGAGCGAGAATGTGTCCATTTTAATCAGAGATGAATCGAGGCAGACAATGCAGATGGGAGACCGCGGTGTGTGTGTGCGAGTGGGGAGGGGAGGATAATAGAGACGTGCATGAAGGATGTAACGCGTATGCACGCTTGGAGTCTGCTTTATGTTCCTCTTTATTTATTATTGCGGGTTATTTAAACAAGAAGGGTGGCCTGATCTTCAGATCGCTGGTTGTATGCGGCTTGGCTCAGCTTGGTATGACAGATAGAACAGAAGCACAGTGTTTTTTGGAAATCTCATAGCTAACTTTATTTTGGTTTATGGGAGAGAAATTGCAGGCTGGGAGAAAATAAAATACTTGGGAGAAAATTAAATCTATTACCTAAGTAGATTTCATTGCTGGATCTGTGTTTTACAGCCTTCTGTGTGGCTGTCAAATATTTCTTCTGTAGCAATTACTAATTGTATATGTTATAGTTAGTAAATTTCACTTGTGCCTGGTTATACGTAAATCCTTAAGAAATATGTAACTTTGCACTTTGAATTTCTTATGAATTTATGTATGAGCAAATCAAAATCTTTAATCAACACTGGATAGAAACCTAAGTATTTTTTACACTATAGCTAAATACTATTTAATATTTATCAGTGCATGTAAGTTTTTATAAATATACGTACGCTTGATTATATTTTTGTCTTCCTGGATTTTACTAAGTTTGAGACTAGATCACGGTCCATCTCACTCCACTGTTGGTAGTTTAGGCTAGGAAAAGTGATCTGTCTTTCCCGAGATGGCTCTTGTTAAAACACAGCTGAAGTTCAAGGGCTTATGAGGAGGAAAATAGGTCATTGTAAAGATAAATTTCTCCCAAACTGCATCATCCCTGTCCTTAAGCAGGGAGAAGATATTTCTAATGATAAAATAGGTCTGTGACCCAAAGCATGTTAATGTGGAGTGCATTTTTTTTTTTTTTCCCTTACCTGGATAGTACATTTTACAGGACTCGTTCTTCATGTGCCTCCTAGGAGGAGGCCTAACCTTTCCTAAGGGATTGATTGGCTTTCTCCACAGTCGTGCATTCAAAGTTGACCTACAGCTTCTTTCTTTAGAGTGACAAACTGTGAGAGGTAATGCTGTACTAGGAGTGCTTCTGCTTCTTCATCCTACTATTTTGATTTAGGGTAAGATCTAGGACTTTGATCTTGAAAGGACCTCAGTGATTTTTCTTTTTCATTTTTTTTAACGTTGATAGGCCCTTAGAAAACATTTAGCATGTAATTATCACACTTAGCTCAGAATGAAAGAGCTCATCTGATATTCTTTTAGTATGTCACCTGTTTTGTTGACTTATTGATGTTAAATACGATGTCGCTTCAGTCCTCATAATGCTTTTTTTTTTTAACCACAGCAGCAGCTCTTACAACTTTTATTTGATACAGGAAGCTTCATAAAATGTGGTAATTAATATATGGAGGAAGCTACAGAAGTGCTATTAAGTACTGACTTATTCTGAAAAATCAAGTGGCTCCTTGATCTGAGCTGCAAATCATAAATTTCCACTTCAGAAACATAATTTGACTAGAAATGTGGTAGCTATGTATCAGAACTTGTAATGCAGTGAAATCAGAATGATTCATAAATAGGACTGAGGCACATATGTATGTGCTGGAACTGGCAGTTCAATTTTATCAGTAGCATTGCTGCTAATTACTATTCTGTCAATATGTATCAGGATAGCCTAATAAATTTTCATATACGTGTACATGGAAGTTAGGATCTTGGAGCATCTCATGCATCTGCTGTGTTTCTTCCCTTTCTCACCCTTTAAAGGCTTTTTTGCATCTGTGCTACAAACAGCAGTCGGTAGCCCAAGTTATTTTTTTTCCCCATCTCCATTCTGAATGATAATTGCATCTCAATAATCAAAATTTCTCAATTTTTGGGACTATAATTCTGTGTTGCATACTTTCATTAGTAATGTACATAGCACGTGATAAACTGTATTACTTTCATGAGCACAGTTCATGAGTAGCTAGATGTTCTGCATGTAAGGAACAGTCACATTTTAAAACAATGCATTTATCAGTGTAGCCCCCATGCATTCAGGATACTTGAGTTTTGGATTTTTATAATAAAAGTATTTGATATGTCTGCACAGGTTATTAAGCATAGTGTATGAAAGGGGTGAAGTGATTTAGAAACCATCCTTCTCTTAAAGTAGATTGTATGTCTACTGCAGAATGTAACTGTAGAACCACAAATGATTGGGAATAGTCCTGACAACATGCACACATGATCTGAAAGTACTTTTTACCGAGTTTTTTTTTTTTTTTTTTTTAGATACTTATGTTGTACCTTGATGGTAGGTACTAGACCTCTCTCAAATAAACTGACACAACATTAGCTTGTCCGTGACACTCATTTAGATGTCTGGAAGCTAGCTGCTATGAAGAAAACTAATTGAATACAAGGTTATATTTACTTTTGTGTTGTATTGGATTATTTTTTGAGATTAATAATAGGCTCAGCTTTTGTTTAGGATGAACATAAGTAATTAAGCTTTTTCCAGTAAGTTTATTTAGGAAGACAGGTAACTTGGAAGCTTTCCCCCAAGCAATTTTTTTCTCCGCGAATGAAATGTGAAAAGTGTAAGCAGGAGAAAAATCGGGTAAGGCCTGCAGTTTCAGAAATAACTCCGTAAAGTATTGGGAAGGTAGATAACTAATGATTTTAATCTTTGAAAAAAGAGATGCCTAGCTTCTATTGCTGTGGGTGTTAAATATATTTTATTGATTATCTACCTGTTTGGTGGATGCTTCAGGCCTGGAGACTTTGTGCTTTGTGAAGGAAGTCTGGCACACAATTTAATAGATAGGTCCATTGTAGTGAATTCTTGTTAGTATTTTTCTTAATATTATATTGGAGGGGAGAGGGAAAAGTGGGTGGCAAAATGGCAAATAACAATTTATTGGCTATTGTGAAACCTCACAGGTTTCATAATATTTTTAACTACTCAACTCCCTATTCTGCAGAATGAGAAGGGGAGTCTTTCACCTTGTGTTAGGCTTCTTGGTTTTCCACACGTGAACTCATCTTCAGGGGCAGGATTTATCTTAAGGCTTTATGTTTGTTTTTACCCTATACTAAGAGAATTTTTGTCAGCTAAGCCACTTAAGTGCTGGCATAGACAGGGTAGATTGTCATTTCTGAAGTGGTCAATGATACATTGGTAGTGTGCTATTTTCCTTTTCCCTGTGAAGATGATATGTAGTGGATTTGGTTAAATAGAGAGTATTCTGAATTTAGAGTGAGTGCTAAGAAGTGGTATGCAGTAAGTTTTCTTGAAGTAAGCTTTTTGAAGCAAATAGTGCCTGAGAAGGTTCATTCTAAGCTTCAATGAATACAGTTAACTTTGGGGAAAGAAAAGAGTCTCTTTTTTTTTTTTTTTTTTTAATCTTAAGTGAGTTTGTGTTTCCTTAATAATATATTCAGTGCCTTTTTATAGTATTTGAATATAGCTTTCTTTAGGCCATGCCTAAACTGAAAAAGTTAGCTATTGTACTTTACATTACACATATTGTTCACACTCTGATAATCAATTTCCATGGAAAAGTACCTAGCAAGAACATACCATTTTAGTCTGTGCCTGTGGTATCTCACAGCTTATGTATGTGAAAATGGCACTTTAAGGTAATAGGCAAGTGATCATTCGGTCATGTGAGCTGCGGCTCTGGCAGGTTTTCTTACTCACTTTTGTACTTAGTGATAAGCAAATTGGTTAAAAATCCCAAGCAGATATTGCTGAAGTGAGTAGTGGGGAGGGAGCTGGTGGTAGGGCATGGTATGTTTTTTTGCAGGTAGCCAGCAGGGATGTGGAGCTGTTGTCCTGGCTCCAAGCATCTTCAGGAGCCCTGTGTTGAGAGGGAGAGTTCCTGATAAAGCAAAGGTTTGTCTAGGCCAGAACACCCTCTTCTATGTTCGTGGGCCTGTTGGGAGACCACCTGTCCTCTGCTGGAGAGGAAGGTGGCCCTAAGTGTAAACTTCCCTGCCATTACTTGTATGTAAGCTGCATTGCTGCTCAAAGCTGAGGAAAAGGAGGGATGGGTCAGCTTGTTTTTAAACAGAAAACCTGCAGACTGTGTAAGGAAAATACGGTACTGCAGCCCTCTGTGAATACGTATTTTAGCTTATGTGGTTTATTTTGGTGCACTTTAAACTGTTTCCTGATCTAACTTAGCAAAAGTGAAGTTAGCTGATCTCAAACAGAAATAGATGGTTTAATTAAAGGGAAACCGTTGCTAATGTAATGCTTTAATTCCCTGAGTTACAGATGCTTGATGATGCTTTAGTAGCAGCAGATGTATTGACTTCATTTTTAGGATTTAATTTTTCAAAAGCATGAAGAATCTTACATTCACCTGTTTTAGAAGAATGTCAGTGGGGGAGTGTGACAGCTATCATGGCATTCTTATTATTTGACTCTTAGTTAAAAACACTTTCTTAATAAAAGATGTTAGCTGTGTCAAACAGTTTATGCCACCGTTATGGTTCTACACACCATTGTACAATTCATAAGTTGAGAACCAATGTGTTAGAATTTTATCTCTTTATTCGGTGTTATTTAAGGATGATAATTTGGGAAGCTAAGCATCTTCTCCAGTCCAGTTTGTTATAATCTTTGTTTATAAATAAAAGTAAGGTCTGTGAAAATTCTGCCTGCGTAAGATTTACTTTCTTAAATATACGGTAAGATGGTTTTTTACTGTAGATCAGAATAAAATCTGAGCTCACACTTTTGTTCTTGGACTAACCTGACTCTAATTTGTTTGGCAAATAAGAATGTGTTTTATTCTGTTCTTTAACTAAGGTAACTTTTGTTGTTGAAACAGTATAAGAAGAAATAAATTGCATATATGCATACTTCACAACCTCCAAGGGAATTTCCAAGGGAAATTTCTGACCAGCTGCTCAGAATTTACATGAGCATCATTTTGTATATGGTTGGAAGTGAAAAGTTACTTCTGTGCAGTCCGGTAGTCTCTGCCTTTATGGACTTTGCTTTGTCACGATCCTCTTCTGGCTACAGTTAGGTGTTGCACGCGAGACCCAGTTTCTGGAGAGTATATGTGTAATTGACTGTGAATGCTCTTGCTGAAAGTTTCACGAGGTGGCATAAGTCAAACTAATTGCTTTCTGCTGATGGGGGAGGTTCCCACCACTTCCCTTACACTAACAAGTATCTGATTTCATGGTAAGCGGACTCAATTTGCTAAAATGATGTAAAACTAACCTTCGTAAAGTGAAGTGCATGCATTTTTGTGGATTAGGGAACTGAACTGGTTTATCTCCATGTCATGTGAGCATCAGAACAGATGAATGAATAAGGGGGGATTTTGAGAAGTGCTGTAGGAGGGAGGAGTGGGAGTGAAGAACAAGGGAAGAGGAAGCAGGATTGAGTTCCTTTCATTTTGAAAGCAATAAGTTTATTTTGGCTACGGTAATGTGAAACTCTACGGTGAATGTGGCTTGGGACAAGAGTAGTTGTGACTGAAGTCACGAGGAATTCAGTAATCTGGGCACAAACGTTGCCTCTTCTTCCCCCTCTCATTATCAGTGCGGTTTGGGCATTGTGTTGATTAGATCAGTGATCAAATAAGGTTAATGAAATAACATCCGAATGGCCGTATTTTAAGGATGGAGACACAAGCCAGCTGTCAGAAAACAGCTTTTTTAATTCAAAGAAAATTAAGATCAGTGAACAATATTTATTGTGTTAATTCTTTGTAAAAGTTAGTGTATAATCAATTATATACTTCTAGGCTAATTTTGATAAAATAAGTACGTGTTTAGTAAATGCTGAAGTTGCCACATAGGATACTTTTGTAAGATGATGTTTGTCATAAATTCATAATTAAACCCTGCAATAGGTGTAAAGGGTATCACTTTTTTTTTTTTAAATGTTCTAAAGAGTCTTTCAGAAGACACTGCTTAATAGACCAAAAAAAGTTATGTTTATGTGAAAAATTACTTCAGTTTTTCTCAAATGGTATACCTAAACATGGCTAGCTTTTCAGTATACTGTAGCTGCATTTTTACAATTATGGCTTGGTTAATTGTTGCTAGATTAACTGAAATGTACTGCAGTATGTATTTGTCAATTAGATAAAGAAGAGGGGGGAGGTTCAAGGTAGCTTTTATTGTAGTGACTACACTAACAGCAATCTAGGTAGTTAAATTTGCAAGATGCTCCCTATAAAAGTTGCTGTTTTGTCTTTCCCTGCATCAGCCTTACAGCTACTTAAAAATGACCGTATACAAAAGCTACTTGTGCTAGATTTTCAGTTGTATAAACTTTTTTTTTTAAACTCGATTCAGACAAATCCAATAAGGATTTGTCTGTTAGTAACAACTTCTCATAGCAGACTACAGCATAAATCCTGGAGAGAACATTGGGATGAGCCCTAGTATAGTAGCCAGAGGATTTTAAACTAGGAGGCAACGTTTAGGAGAAAAAATATTTTCCTAAGTCTGAAAATACAGTTTTTCAAGATGTGCATGTATTCTGTGCAATACTGTAAGCCTGTCAGCTTAAATGAGGATGATCACAGCACCCAGTCCACTACAGCAACGATTATTGAGGTTTCAGATCTTAAGCCTTTTATCTTTTTGGCATAGTACTGTTTTTGCAGTAAACTCTGCCCTTTACTTTTAAAAAAATCTATCTGTGCTTAAAAAAAAAAAAAAGGCAACGAACACCACCTCCTTCTTTTACACTTCCCCTCTGGGAAAAAAAGTTGTTTTGGTTTTGATTTAAAGGGCTTTTTGGTACATTTGAGAGAGAACCTGTACCACCTCACTGATAACGAAGATATGAAGTGTCTGCTTCTTATAAACACTTCAAACATAATGAAAAAAGGAGTAGAGGGACGTATGTAGTGGTCAGCTATATCTATATGTAGAATTGCCTGTTTGGATCCAATTGAAGAGTGAAGTAAGCACTGAATTTCTTCTGTCTTTGAAAATGTAATCTTCCACTCGCAAGTCCGATTGCTGCTGCTCCCCACTTGCAAAGCAAGTTTCTTATAGTAAATGTGCTTCATCCTGTTTTCCAGCAAATCTTAGCTACTGTGCTTTAAAATGCAATGTGCTTTACAGTACCAATTCATATTGATACAGAAAAAGCTTTGAATGTTAATTTGCCATCTGTTTTTTAACACCACAGCATGACTACTTGTTTTGTTGCAGTTCTAAAAGTGACCTTCAAGATAGCATAGTATTTTATGTTTTGTCTCATTGGCTGTTTTTGTAAACTCAAGTCCATTGATATTATGCTATAAGGTGTTTCTTAGAGGTTTCTCAATTTGTTTACATTCACAAAACAGCTGAAACATATGTGTTTTTGAAGTAAAACAATTCCAGTTACTACCTTTTATCAGAGAAGATACCAAAATAGCTTTGGCCCTTATGCGTCTGATTTAATTTTACATTATGATGTTTTATTAAAGAATATGAATTAAAAGCTTTGAAAACATTTAGATAGTTAAATTCCAAAGCAGTATTAATTATTTTGGAACTACCCACTACCACTGTTCTATTGCCAGCAGCGAGGTCTGCCAACTTAATATGTGACAACGGAAGTGTAGCTCAGCAGATGAAAGCATGAAGGTGATGGATGTTTTCATAATCTTAAGAAACTTGTGTCTTCAGGGGAAAAAAAGGGAACTTTGTTTTGTTTTTTTGTTTATTCAAGTTAATCAGTATTGTGGGCAGGCTGGGAATATCTTGAGTAATCTAGGACCATTTTACCTATGCAGCTGTTGTTTTCCTATTCATAATAAAATAGCCTAGAAGGAAACTTCTATGCTCTGTACACAGGTCTTAGTGGTATTGCTTGCCCTTGTCTGTAGTTCGAGCTGGACTCTAATTTTTATCTTTTTATATGCTGTGTGGCAAAAGTAGTTGGCTAGTTCAACCAAGCCTATGTTAAAACAACATTTTTTATTAGCCTAGTCATTCATTATAGTTCATTTTCTCTTCTCCTTTAGGTTCCCTCAAAATCTTTTCTTTGCTGCCTTTTTGTCATTTTATACTGTTAAGTTCTTTGGGACATAGATTATCTTTTTAGATATTTAAGTAGTTCCTGATGTTATAAAATTGATCTTGATTGGGTCCTCTGGATGCTGCTACAAACTCTAATTTCACTTTGTAGTTTCTAATATGGAGTCTGGCATTGACTTAATTTGTGCTACAGTATTTTTACCAAAACCTTAATTGGAAAATACCTACCCATGTGAATGCATTTGTATGAGAGCTGTATGCCTTATTCTGCTGTCATTTGAAGTCATTGGGTTTTTTCCCCCCTTTGAATGGCGGTGGTGTCATTCTTATTTCTCTTTCATCTTGTAAAATTATTTTTTTCAATATATCTTCCAGTGTTTCTTCTTTTGCTTATAGTATGTAATTTTACTGTTCTGTATCTGGCCTGAGAATGAGCACAGGGCTGTTTTTTATTTTTTATTTTATTTTTCTTTTAGCAAGTATCAAGAATTTTTGTTGTGTGGGTATTTCGTTTAAGGGCTTGTGGCGTTTAACCCATCTAACAGTTTTTCACTTTTACTAAAACTGCATTGTTTTTGTTGTCATCAGAACTTTAATGAAGGTCAGTCTTAGGTTATTGACCCTTCTCTTTTCTTCAGCTGGGTTCACACTTAACACATCAGTAAAAACAGCTTTCCCTCTCATCTCTCTCATACAAAAAAAAAAAAACCAAAACAATTTGCTGATTTTTGTAAAATGCATCTGTCTCCAGGGAAGAGTTTTTAAAGGTATAAAACATACCAATTACACAAATCATACCATCCTGTTGTTGTGGGGGCAGGTTAGCTAGGCAGAACGTAATATGGCTAGGATTGCCCTACTCTTTCTGGGAGTGTGTTTGGGGGGCACGGGGGGGGGGGGGGGGGGGACCGGGACGGGGAAAGGGAGACAGAGAGACACTGTTAGTAAGGTGTTGCCAGAATGGCCAAAGCCTCATTTTTTTTTTTTTCTCTTACACATTCTGCAGTGCATCTGGCAGGATTGTTACCTGAAATAGTATGGCTATAGGCAAAGTGTGAAGCAGTAGCTACGCAATGTGCTGCTTCATGAGTTTTTGTAGAGGAACCAAAATAGTAGTTATGCTGAGGGGAAGCACCTGGAGTTTTGTGGCTGCAGTACAGACAGATGGAGAGGAGAGAATTTGTTTTTGGGCAATGCAAAAAGTATTGCGATGAGCCACACACCTCAAAAGCTGGGTTTCTTTTGAGTTATTTTGCCTACAGTATGCATCTGACAAAGTGATTTGGCTGCTTGTTTTTCTGGCATGATGCTTGCTCTCTGTTCCCTGTGCCAGGTCTTATTCCATTCCTCCCTAAATCAGATAGGCAGGGTCTGAGAGGAAGGTTTAAGGATGTACGTTTATTCACAGAGTACAATGTGAGGAGTGGAGGAGTTTGATATTTAAAAAAGCAGTTTTTAACAAGTTTGAAAAAGTGACCCACAGATAATATTACAACATCACAGTTTTTGCTGAAAATTTCAGACCCTCAAGCAAGAGGAAGGAGGGCAGTCGCCAAGTAACTGATTGGGCATGCTAAATGATCTTTCTCTATTACCACAACTAATTCAGCATGTGAATAAGCAGGCAGGACTCTTTTTGCAATGTAGCTTGTTTATGCTTTCTTTTTTATTAAAAATCACTTGTACAGAATATATGATTTCTTTTCATTAGCCAAGACATAATGACTTAAAAATTCTTACTTGCTTTTTAAAATATTTTTTTGTAGCATTTGGATGCTCCGAACAGAGGTCACTTTCTGACTTTGCATATAGTGTTCATAGCTTCCAAGAGTTTAGAGGAAGAATGAAAGGGAAGATGGTGAAGAGACTGGCTTGGGTTCCCACAGTAGCCTCTGCTGGGACCAGAACCTGGATCTCCTGGCTTGAAGCTAATGTGCTGGTGAAACAGACAGCGTCCCTGGTGGCTCATAATTAGCTTGTGAAGGAGCTTAAGACTTTACAATGATGATTTTTGTTTTGATAGCAGTTGTTTTTAGTAAAACCGTTACAACAGAGACTCCATTAGTAAAAAATTTGAACATTCTTCCCCCAACCCGTTGTCTAAGTGTAGGCTTTTAAGTTTCACCCTTTCTAATTGAACAAGTCACTGTGTAGAGCGTGCAGTGTCCGAGCTATGTTTTGACAGTTAGCATTCATGCGTCTCTCAACATAGCAGTACTGACTCATGTTATTTTGCGTATTTGTTCAAGATCCTTGGACCCACCCAGCTGTATATGGGGTTCTAAATTCCCATTATCCACATTCTGCTATCAGGGAAGGATAAATTTACTGAAATGATGGATAATTAAATAGGTTACAACTTGCATTGTGTTAAGATTCAGAACCTGTGTCCAGCTAAGGTAGCTGGTCCAATTGCTTAGCTTTTAATGGTCTTTTGACTCAAGAAATAGGTTTATGCTGAATGGTAAACAGGAATTCTTTGCAACTACAAGGACTTTGTGCAGTTAAGCAAAATCTGAAAACACAGAATGATGATTTGATACGTTCTGCAACAGAGAACAGATTTCTATCTTGTATTACCTGAATTTGGGACCTGCGTTTTTGGAAGTCTGCTGTCATAGAATAAGGTGAGATTGAGGTTGACTCGTTCCCCTGTGGTATGAGTCTCTTTTTTTTTTTTTTTTTTTTTCCGTAGAAACACTACTAGGAATTAAGGTGACCTGTGGTCGTAGACTTTACTACCAAATGCTCTGAACGTTGCTCTAAGTAACGTGGCATTTGTAGGTATGCTTTAACTGCTATGTGCTAGTACTGTCAGGACTCATTTGTGATTTCTTTCTGTTTGTACTCAATCTTTTTATTACAGCTATATTCAGGACAGGGACCGTTTTATACTTTACAGTGGCTCACACAACAGGAATAGGATATCTAGGTGCATCCATAAAATAATACAAATGGGTGTTAAATGTGTCATAGCTATTTTAGGGCATAGGTGTTTGCTTATTTTAAAAAGCACAATTAACTTCATTGAACATGTCTCTGCAAAAGTAAAATTAGTTAAAAAAAAAAAAAACAACCCTCCTCTTGAGCTAATTATGGCTGTGCTTTGCATTGTGTGTATTTATTTATTTATTTTTCTCGGGACAGACATTTTCAGTCTCACTTTAATGGTGAGTTGTTTAGGCTGCTGACTGGTTCCCCTAGTTCAAAGTGTATTTACACCCCATGTTCAGGTTTATCATTTATCACAGGTATCTACTTCTGGCAAACCTAATACTGCATTTCACAAGTCCTACAGCTGGTCTGTTCCCTGATCTTGCTAGAGGTGCCCTGTTTGCGTTAGAGAAGCAAAAGGAAATACTTCCATCTGGGTGTTTTAATATCCATGAGTATTTTTACCTGATGTCTAGATTATACTGCCCGGACACTTCCCTCGCGCCTCAGTGTGTGTGTGTGTGTGTGTGTATATATTTTCCAAGTCACTACCCTTACAGGGTTTCTACAGTAAAACAAGACCTCTTAGCTTTTCAAAGGCAAAATCATTGTTTTCTTGCCAAACCTCCAAACCAAAAGTATGGAGATCCCATCCTATAAGCCAAATGCCCTCTCATAGAGTGATACCAAATCTGCCTTACTTTGTTAAACAATACCAAAACTTAAATATGTGCTTATCCTCTCTGTAGCATAAAGTAGGTAGTTAAGTCATTTTACTCTCCTATGCAGTGTGTGTTTAATGCTGACATTAGATGTTGGGGGGTATCTGTCTTATCTTCTGGTGTTATTGCCACTGTTTTGTCTTTGCTAATTTTTGTTGTCCTTCTGCCTTAACCATGTCTTAAGACTTCCAGTGATTACAGAAAACTGATTTTGAAAAGATTATTTCATTTGATGACTTCCATATTAATTTTCTAGTGCAGCTTCCTGTTTCAGCACCATGTTGTTATTGTTCCAAAAAGGACTATTAAACTGTCAGAATAGCCTTATCAACCAAACTGACAATCTCATAAAATAAAAACTCAAGTTTGACGGGAGCTGTTTTCTGTTAGTCAGACAAGAGGTCTGTCTTGTTGTCATCCTGTTTGTGACTGTGACCAGTACCGAATGACAGGAGAAGAGTATTAAAAGAGGGCAGATGTGTAAGGATGCTCTTCCAGCTTCTAAAAATTTGCAGCTTAGGGGTTTCCTCAGCTGGAGGTGTTGACTTAGTACGCTGTGGCCTTTGACATCCCATTTTCCCCTCCCTGCCTCATCTCATGTTTGTTCTACAGCTTAACTACGTGTTGTGCCCTTTTGTTCCTTTTGCACCTGCCGACTGCTAGTTTGATTTGTTGCTCCTAGTACCTGTATTAGAAGAGTTGGTGAAATGTCGTTCCCTGTTTATCCTTTCTGTGCCAGATGTCTTCATTTTCCAGCGGTAGTCTTCTACAGCTTTGAAGGATCCTGGTCTCCGTAGACGTTCTTTGGGCCCATACCACTTAACTTTGTTGCCTTTTTCTTAAACTTTTCCAGTTCTGCTGTATGTTGCTTGGAACAGGGGAGAAAACGTCAGAACCACATGTAATTCATGGTACACCTGGTCACTTACTGAGTGGCATTAACTTTTTGTCTTACTATTTCTTTCAGTGATCTGTGTATTATAGTCCAAATGCACCAGCCCACCTCACTGCTGATTAGTACTGACTTGAAGATCATAATTTTGTACTTGCACTGGAGATTGTTCTTTTTCTTTTGTGCATTACTTTACATTTTCCACAGTCACTTTATTGCATGCTTTTGTGTGGTACTTGTGCAGTTCTTTGTGGCTGGCCACCACCTCTTACTATCCAGAATGACTTAATACTTGAAGCAAACTTTATTTAACCCTCCTTCTCCCTCCTTCCTCCTACTCCTTGGAGGAGAAGAGATTTTTTTTTCACCTTTGTCCTAATGGAAAAAATGAAGAAACAAAGTTGCTTGGTAGAGGAGCTCTGGAAGGCTGCCTCTTCAGAAACTCTCTTATACGATTTGGCATGGCAATCAGGGCATGTGTAATAGGAGCAAGATCCTTTTGTATGCAGCATTAGGGCATGAAAGACATCTGGATGTGACTTTACATCGACCACAGCGTCCAGTATCTAAGACATCCTGGGATCAGGATACAAAAATAACACATTTATTTTAGCTTGTCATTGGTATGCATTTCTGAGACTCTGATTTTATGACTCTTATAGACCTAGAGGAGTTCACACACAATTTGAGATAGGCAGGAATGAAGGGGCTTTTATTTGGAAGCTATGCGGCTCTGCTGGGCTGAAAAGACTCAGTAGTTGGCTGCATAGCTGCCTTGCCAGAGCTGGCTCATGTGAGCTGTGAACACTTCATGGTGTCAACTGCGGGATAAAAGTGAAGGTTGTATTTACTTATTGGTTATTGGTATGTTGGTCAATACTGTCTTCCAATGTGTGAGGGTTTTTCCCTTGGATATCTGCCTATTCTTAATCTTTCTTTGGAAAACTTGTCTTTCTTATATGCGTTATATAAGAACTGATTATTCTGTTGCATATATTTCTTTCCACTCTGGTGAAGAAGTTTCATAAGGTTGTTGGCTTACAGACTTCATTGCCATATTAAGTTGTCTTAGAGAGGCCTGATCACTTAGAAAAACCTGTCAGGGCTAAATTTATTTTATTTTGAAATTCTCTACTTGAAGTTGTTCATCAGACCAAGCTGTTGTTTAAATGTATGTACCTTTCCTTTTCATCTTCCAGTGATGGCACCTTTGCCATCATCATCACGTAGTGATGAAGTTAGGAAAGCTCTTGTGGTGGGGCTCCTGCCTGATTCATAAACTTAGTTTGAAGTGTGCAAGTAACTTCTTAAGGCTATGAAGGATCAACTTCAGGAAAAAACGTAAGAGGACGGATCTTAGGAACATTGTGTCTGGGGCTCTAAGTGTTTCTTGCTTAGAAAGAAAGACTTCTTTTCTTCTTTCTTGGGGACATGCAACATGTGAACATTTAACTTTGCACTTCTGCAGTTAAATGTTTGGGTTGTTTCACTTGAGTGAATTTTACTGTGTGTTCTTTAAAAACCTCGCTGACAGTTAAAAATTTAGCTTACAGTTGCATAGTGAAAAAATGTTTTTGAAAATAATTTATGTAGTTAAAGAAATCCATCTGTGAGATGCTACAAGTAACTTTAATACTTCTAAATAAATGTGGCAGGTGTACTGTTACTTGACTAGAGCTGCAAAACATGTCAAATTGGTTTTTAGCCCCTGTATTGTTTCTATTTAACAGTAGGTAAGTTTCTGAGGGAAAACTATGTAAATCTTGCTACAGTTATCAGATGAAATTCCTATTTGCAGTGCACCATGCTTTGCATCTTACATGCCTCCTTGAGAAGGTCTTCCAGATGTTCACTGCGAATAGAAGATACAGGTGGTTTTTTAACTGTTAGTTTCTTAACACACAAATTGGAAAGACGGATGAACAATGAAACATTTGTTGGACTGTTTTAAAATCTTAGAGCGATGCAGAAATTTTGCTTAATATTGCATGTTACTGTAGATGGTTTTTGCTGGCATGATGGAAATACTCTTGAAAAACTGAAGGATGACTAGCTGTGCCTCTTGGAAACTGTGAGCCTGATGAGCAAGTATAGTAGAAGTCCAGTGGTGTCCCCCCCCCCCCCCCGCTTGGGACAACCTGCCTATTTCAAAATGTAAGACTTTAATTCTTACAGGTTGGGTGAAAGCATATGTTGTAAAATAAAACTTTGCTTATGTGAATTTAAGATTATAGAATATAGTGCTTGTTTAAACAAGTTGAAATTGCTTTAAAATGTATTGAAATTTATTATTTCTGTAAACAGATTAGTATTTTGAACGCTCCACTTGCTTATGGAGTCTGAGTTCCTGTAGCCCTGACCTAGAACATCTTCCCTTGCTTAGTGTGAGCATAGTTCCCTTGTAGTCTCGTCAGCCTGGAGCAGCTGGAAGTTCTAGCTGCTGAAGTTAAAATCAAAGAAATCTCTCCTCGGTTTGGACAAACCGACTTCTTGTGTCTCCTCGCAACTGAATTTGGTTTGATTTTTGTAGGAATATTTTAAAAACGTGTCTCTTAATGCACAGGCCATCGTCACTGAGCCTTTGGTTCAAAAATGTAAAGGGCCAGTGCTTTCCTCCCAAAATCTGTTTGTGAGCAAATGCCGTGTTCTTTTTGCCCTCATTCTTTGAAATAGTTTAATTGCCTTTAATGAGAATTTTCCAAAGCTTAGCCTGTCCAGCCATTAGTGTGAGATTCAACCTATTGCAGTAAGGTGTTGGATAAAAGGTCTCGGTAGAAGTGTGGGCCTTCTTTAATGCATGGATTCATTAAATCATCTCTGCCTGTACCTCTCTTTCCAGTGCATCATCAGTTAAAGTTATTGAACAGTACTTTTTAAAAGTAACCTAATCTTAAATATGCATTGAGTATTTTTGTCTTCAGATCTGCAGCACAATACCATGCAACTGTGCAAGCAGAAAGACTTAGATTGCTACAAGAACTTTTTTTGTGAAATTCTTTGCTTTTGAGTTTTTATTTGTACGTTCTGTGCAGAGGATAAACTTCTACAAGCATATCTTTTTGCCTGGTTCTGCTCTTTTTCAACTGATGTAGTTTTGTGGTTGTTAACACAAATGTTGGTGGCAGCACAAGAAAGAGGGAGGAATGGGGTTGAAATGACTGGCCCAGCATGGAGGAAGCGCACAACTGCTCCTTTTTTACTCAGTGCCGTTCCACATAAATTTCAAGTTTTATGGATCTCTAAGCTTATTTTGCAATGCTTTGTAATTTTATTATTTTGGCAGTTGTATAAGAGGTGAGGGGGTCAGGTAGTCTGTCTTGGGGAGAGAGCAAGTTCAGTACTTTCAGAATCATAGCATATATCCTCCTTTCTCCCCTTAAATGTTGAGAGCAGCCTCTTTTCAATTCTGTTAGGGATCTTTGTAATCTGTGCTTTCTGATCTTTGCTTTCTGTGCGTTTTTCTTCCCTATTACTTGTAAAAAATAAGTAAAAAAGGATTAAGATGATATTTACAAATTGAAAAATATGTATTTAATAGTCTCAGGTTTTATCTTGTAAAACTCAAGGAAACATTAACTGTTGCTCAGAGTAGTCTAGTAAACTGTCTCCTGCAGATACAGTGCTACCATGTTTGCCACCAGCTTTTCATATGGGCAATACGGTGAACTTAACTGAAGACCGGAAAACCTACTATTATTACTCATGCTTGCCAGGAGGAGAAATGCTAATGGAAAACTGCTCATGATTTCTGTGGGAAATGTTAGCTGATATACTTAAGACATGAAACTTCAGGGATGTTTTATTTGTCATATATTATGCAGCAGATTCCTACTTGCTTTACAGAGCCCTTGTGGTATGCCTTGGACTATGTCATTTTTTCCTGGGGATTTCGTGCTGGATTCTCCCCCCAGTGGTTTACTCTCGTGGGGGTGCCCTTTGCAGAGGTTGCTTGTGAAGGTTATGTCCTGTGTTTCCTTTTGTGGATGGTCTTCATAGAATCTTTTGTGTTGCCACTGTGTTGGCGCTTGGCCTGTGAAGTAGTTGTGACTGGAAATTGGGATTGCAAGAATGCCTATTTACAAAGCAGCAGCTTGGCTTGTGGAGCAGAAGGTGATAATTCTAAGCACGTTCACTTTCTGCTGTCCTTTCATTGTGGTTCTTTCTTATTGCGCTTGTATCAGACACGAAGTTGTTTGTATCAGTATAAATCATCTTGTCTCCTAAATACAGGTGTATCTTTCTCCTCCCCTCTCCTTCAAATAAGTGCTATAGAGTTAAAAACTTTCAAGCTGATAGCGTTACGATTTGGACGTTTGGACCTCTAATCTGTATTCTTTCTCATGCTCAGGGTTTGCAAGTAACTTAGACTGCTATGGACAACAGACTCATAGAAAATGAAATGAATCAAGTAAAAGGCTAGGGTTTAAAGACATGGATGGATGCAGACAGAGGAAAACAGTGCTGATGCGAATACCTTTTTTGCTGAGATTAGAAGGGTGTTGCTGATCAAGAAGGAGGTTTGCAGAATGCTAGGATAAATAAGGTGCAAAAGTTAGTGGTTTTTGGCTTTGTTTTCTTTTTTTAATTGGAAAGACCTTGAATTATTTTTACAGGATTCATCTCCCTTGGTTTTATTTCTGAATATAATGCAAATATTCTAGCTAAATTTGGAAACTGTTTAGGGGCTTCTTTCAGATTGTTTGCCGTTTTTGGGAAGAAAAGAGCCTGTGTTTCACCTGAACTGCTTACCTGGTATTATGAGAGTGTCTTTGCTGCCTAGAGACGATTTTTTCTAAGTGGATGAAAAAAGGTAGAGATGACAGTGTTAGTTTCTACTTTTGGACACTATGCCCCCTAAGCTGGAGTGTTTCATGGATGCTCTGTTTGGTGAGGTAATGTAGGGATAGCAAAGGAGGTACCTTTGGAAACCATTTTCTTTCCCCTTTTAGTAAGGGTGATGTTTTAGGTAACACCACGTACAGTAGCGACTTTTCTGACTTATTTTTTCTGTTCATCAAAGTTTGTCATTTATCACTTTTGACACTGGCTTTTTTGTGCATCTGTTTTCCTTTGTTTCCTGTTTTGGGGAACTTAATGTCATATTTTTACTCCGAGATACCACATGTTTGGATTCCCTAGAAAATGATAATCCTGTTTGCTCAGACTGTGTTCAGATTTATACCAAGAAACACAAATATATCTACAGTTTATGCTTACTGTTTCATCTGCTTACTTTGTATGTAAAGTTGGAAAATGGTAGTAACGAAGCAGGAGTGATGCTTTATTATTATTATTATTTTTTTTTTTTTTATAGTGGCTTAACCCTGAGGAAATGCAAGCAAAATCATGGGTTGGGTAGCATGGTAATAGATGGAAGTGTAAAACCCTAAAATAAAAAATACCCTCCAAATCAAAAATCTAATTTGAAGCTGAACACCATTCAGTTCTGAAGCAGACTCCCACCATCAACTAGTAGTTATGTTTTCTTCATTAAATGTGGTAGTCAGTTGTTCTCATAATGTACTTTCACCATCTCCTGGCGTAATGACATGAGACTGTTATTTTGCACTTTGAATCGTTAAATTTGGCATTAGGTGTTCGGTTCAATCAGTGTATAGGATGTTGAAGTATCCCTGCTAACTAAAAAAAATCACGTCATAAGCATGCTGCTTAAGGGAATGTTGTGTACCTTGGAGGATATCTTTCAAACAACAGCTTAATTTCTTTCTGTTTCAGATTAAGGGAAGTTTCAGAGAAGCTGAACAAATATAATTTAAACAGGTAAGACATACCAGGCACTGTTGTAAGCCATCTAGGAAACTTTTTCTGATATCATCAAGAAGTAAAGGATTGCACTGTAGATACAGCCTTAGAAAGCCTCAATGCTAACACTAAACTTCAGAAATGCTTCAGATAAGACAGTATGTAAGGAAGAAAATGTTATGTTTTCAATCATAATGTAGTCTAGTATTAAACACTCACCCTATAGAACAGGTCCTTAATTTTGAAGTATAGTCCCTACTGTTTATTACTGACCAAATAAAATGAAAAAATTTCTGTCACCTTTTAAGATTTTGTTCTGCATTTTCTGTGATTAATGACTGAAAATATATCATAGTTGCTTCAACTAATGTACATTTTTAGTCATTCTTGAATGTTTCTATATCAGTAATCATCACTGCACATTGTTCCTTCCATATGCCACTTGTTTTTTGTTTTTTTTTTTCCCAGACTTTAAAAGTTTAAAAATGTTATACATGCTCACTTTTTGTTTTCAGCCACCCCCCTTTGAATGTATTGGAACAGGCTACTATTAAACAGTGTGTGGTGGGACCAAATCATGCTGCATTTCTTCTTGAGGTAAATTACTCAAAAATCTGTTGAGATAACAAAGTTGAAATCATACAGTTAAAGCTAATTCTTTTAACATCAAATTGATCAACATTCTTCAGCAACTGAAGACCTGTTTACTTGTTTGTGTATGTGATTTTTTTTTTTTTTCCTGTAACTTTGTCTTGTATTTCAATTTTGGACATTTGGTTTTCTTGTTTTAAATATAGGATGGTAGAGTCTGCAGGATTGGTTTTTCAGTTCAGCCAGACAGATTGGAATTGGGTAAACCTGATAATAATGATGGGTAAGAAATACTTTTCTTTATATTAAATTATTATTTTGAACTGGATAAGCAGCTTGATGGTTTTTTGTTTTGTTTTAAGCTAGAACGCCTTTGAAATGGGTACTTGAAGTTGATATGCGGTGGTTACAGTGATGCAGCCAAAGAGCATAGCTTGACTGGTGTAGGAATAAATAGTAGATGTGGTTCTAAAAGAAGTGGTACAGGATCTCTTTAAATTAAAGAAACAATCAAACAAAAATCCCCCAAAACAACTTTAATGAAAGAAACTGGCTTATATTTTTAAGCCTCATGTAGAATCTGCTCTGAAAGTGGTCCCATCTGGAGGGGCTTGCTTTCTAGATCTATTATCTTCAGTCCAGGTAAGTCCTCCTTATTAGGACTACTAATCATATTTGGGTGTAAAACTTTTTAATACAAGTAGCGTACTTAGGCTCTGGTTTACAGATAGAACACCTGGCAATTACAATTTGTACATATCCGCTAACTGAAAACACTTAGTGCAGTGGCTATTTCAAATCACTAATTAGCTTAATATGCGTTTGAAACTATGTTGTTATGGATTGCTCATGTAAGAAAGATCTGTTAGGCATGCTTTCCATTTTATTTTTTTCAGCATACATCTTAACATACAGTTAGATTAGTTTGCAATATTCCCCAAGGGTGTTGCTTAAGCTGGTATGTTACCAGACTAAGTCCCTGAGAATTTAGACCTGGGATTCCAGGTTTTGTTCTTAACCCATTTGGGATTGTTTTGTGACTGATTTACCATCTTTTACTTTCAGTTCAAAGTTGAGCAGTGGCTCAGGGGCAGGAAGGACATCCAGGCCAGGCAGGACTAGTGACTCCCCATGGTTTCTGTCTGGTTCTGAAACTCTGGGCAGACTGGCAGGCAACACCCTTGGGTAAGTTTTGATAGGATTGAGGCTGCAATCTGTTTGTTCCATATTTGAGTATATGTGTATACACATATATAAATTGTATGCAGTATGTGTAAGGGAACGTATAATTACAGCAGTTGTATAGGTAGGCTATAACAAAAACCTGATTAATTTTATTAAAATAACAGATATGCAAGTGACCCTTCAGTGCCTAGGATATGGAGCATTCTTCATACATTCTGGTACATGTGTGAAGAATAACTTGGTTTTGGCTGTGTTGACTTTTTTTGAATGTTTAGTTCCTCAGTTTTGAAATCCAGTTTTTTTAGAGGGACACTATCAATTTAATAGAATAGTAGCATGAAGTAAAATGAGTGCATTAATACAGGAAAAAATCTTTACTATGTGTACTGACAGACTTTCATGTAGTCAGTTTTATTGTGCTCTCTTCTCCCTTGCCCCTAGTAATGAGCTGCTGTTTGTTAAGGTATTATACGTAGTAATAGGAAGGAAACATTTGGAAAAGGTTGTGACTCAGAACCTTTAAAATAGAAAAAGGAACATGAAAATACAGTATACAAACTCATTATATATTTTTTTTAATAATTAGCTTTAGAATTGATGGTGTCCCTTTATATAGCAATGTAACTTAATCTTCATTACATAATTGCAGTGGACTTTTCATTTTATGCTTTTGTAACACATTGAACAGAGCTGCTTCCTATGGTTACTAATTATACTAAGGAGATTCACTTTTAGAAACTGCAGTTTTGCATAAACGTTTTGTTAAGAGGGAAGAACTTAAGCTTTTTTTTTTTTTTTTCCTTTCCTCCCGAAATGAATTTGTTTCCCTCACTAAATGAGCTGATTTCATCTGGAATTTAGTTGCATGAAAGATCTGCCTACCCACGCCCTAACTTCTTGTGAAGTCTTCATGCATCCTAGCCTAAATCATGTGGTGGACTGTAAAGGAAAACTGATGGTGTCATGCTTGAAAAATTAATTTGGAAAATGTAGGGTTTTTTCCCTCAGACTAGGCATGTGTTGATTTTTTTTTTTTTCTTTTACCTGAGCATAATCAGTTAAAATTAACTGAAGCCATGTGCTTAGGAGACCAACCCTGAAGAATTTCTACTTTCTTCTCTTGCATAGTTCAGAAATGGATGATTGAGACTCACCAAACTAGTAGAGTAACAGAGGATACTAAAGGATATATTTAAAGGAAAGAAATACTTATTAATTTAAGTCCTAAAACACGCAAACTGCAGAGTGCTTAGATTAGATCACTGGATTTGGAAAATTGTTAGCATTTTAGTGGGCAGTGGATATATCTGGAAAACTAATAGGTCAGCAGAAATGAACAGAAAGAGTTCCCTTTCATACTAATACTTATTCTAGATTTAAACAGCTTTAGTGGAAATAATTGCGTCCTTAAGATTTTTCTTCATAACAGATCTATGCTCTCAAGCAGCTAACTTAGTGATCTGGCAGAGGGACTATAGCACTTCAAGTGAATTTAAGCCTGCTTGAGAGAAGTCTGAATGAAAAGAAAGATTTATGAACACTAGGGAAGTGCATTTCGTGAAGATAACTTTTTATCTATCAAGGTTGATCAGTAGATTTCAGAACTCTTAAAGGCATGTGTGTTTAACATTGCAAAGAGGTCAGGGAATGAAACATACCTCTTTTAGGAGAATTAAATGTGTCACTCTGGGTTTTTCTTAAAAGAACAACTTTAAACCACATCTTAATTAGATTGTTGTTACACTAAAAATAACGGTAGTGTGCTAACCCACTGGCTTTCCCCAAATTTGATGTAACTTGCAGTAGTACAATATACAGTTAGTGTATGTGAATTTAAAGAACACGGTCCTGTGATACCTTTTAATGCTCAAGTTAGGATATGCTTGTAATATTTTTTTAATTGTTATAAGAATATAAGTCTCTTAACTGTTAGATCTCTCAAGTCTGTCACTGATAGTTTATAATTTAAAATAGAAGAATGCATCAGTAATAAGTACTAAAACAGAACATGTAAGCTTCTCTTTACACCCACATCCTTCCTGCTGAGAGCTGAATTGAAAATTTTTCTCTGTAGGAATAACTTAGTTTCCCCCTTTCCAATAGCAAGAATGCACCTTTAGAAACAAACTTGCTCATTTTATTTAATTTAATGTCACACGCTTCCCTCCCCCCATCATTTTCACTAATATCTTTTTTGTGAGCTATTTCTAACTCATGAGACAAAACACTTATGCTGAAGTTGTCACTGAATTGGTTATTGTCTTATATTGGGTCATTGTCTGTATAGTTGGTGGCTAGGATCCTGAAAACGCAGATTTCTCTGAGGCAGGACATTATCTTAGACGTTATTCTGTAGTTTTATGGTCTTGTCTAAAAGAAAAATTGGTAATCAAAACATAAAACATAAGACTTTATTGTTATTTACTTAATTAGCTTTAATATCTGCAGGTGATATACTTTAAAATGAACTTTTTTGCATCTCAGTGGATATTATTTCAGAGGAAATACTCTGCCCTTACTAACCGGACTCCAAATCTTATTTTTAATCTTTTATTTTTCATGAAAGGAAGTTGAGGCTTAGGGTGATTGACAGCAAAAAAGTTCTACTGATACTGATGATTGAATAGCAGTAATGCCATATGCAGTATTCTTTACAGTATGTTTCTGCAACAAAATTTAGTTTATTTTGAGGAATAAACTAGAGTCTTTTTTGGCCTTTCAGGACCACAGAGTATCTAGATTTGTTTGTACAATAGATTCATTTGGAACAGTTCTCTGGTTTTCGAAGTTAGTGGATAGTTGTAATAATGGTGAGTTGTATGTTTCTAGAAGGCACTACTTTATATTCCCTTTTTGGATATTGACACACTGAAAAGAAAAAGCTGTTTGGTCAGTCATTTTACATGTTCTTTTTTGATGTATGCAGTCGATGCTGTTTACTCCAAGAGGAATAGATCCAGTAGTACAATCTCTCAAAAACCATCCACGTATGCCAGAGCAATATCTAGTGCAAGATGTATCTTGCAATCAAGGTTACTTAATTTTTCCAGGGCTATCTTAAGCGGTTTCTTAATGTAAATCACATCTCAAAAAATTTGAGAAGAGTCATCTGAATATTGTGACCTTCTGTGAAACACAGTTCACTGTTCACGAAGCTGCTGCTTATACGTGCTTCTATAGCAGGAGGGTTATGGTTGAGTTTTAGGTGTTACGCTACTTTTACTGTTGCTGTTAGAAGCTGCAGGAATTGTGTGTGAGTGTTTGCGTGCGGGTATGTATGTATACATCCACACAGCTATAGGAGTAGGAAAAGGTGCAAACTTCAATCTGAGTCATATTTCCTGTTTCTCCTGTGTAGTTCAGAGCTGTATCAATTGCCTGGTGCTGTTCTAGTTAGTTTTGAGAGATCCTTTCATAGCATTTGTCTATGAAGTCAATGTGCAGTATCTTTAAGAGATGTCTACAGAATATTCATAATAAAACTGAAGCCATACTTCTTGAAATAATCCTCAAAGTATGCTGCTATTTAAAAAAAAAAAATCTAAATCTTCTAGAAGTCGCTGGAGTTCAGGAGTTGGTGGAAGTGGAGGAGGATCTTCTGGTAGATCATCTGCTGGAGCTCGAGATTCCCGAAGGCAGACCAGAGTTATACGCACAGGACGTGACAGAGGATCTGGACTGCTGGGGAGTCAGCCACAACCAGTGATTCCAGCATCAGTCATTCCAGAGGAACTCATTTCACAGGTAAGAGCTACAGCGTCTTGGTGCCAGAAACTTTTGGCAGCTTCTCATAGCGTATGAACAGGAGAATGTTGTAATAGCAGTTTATTTTCTCCAAGGAATTATGGCATATAAATAAAAAGATTGACTTTCTCCAGCTGAATTCTTTTGTTCTGAAATCCATAATGTGCGTGATGAATCTTTTTGGATTCCAGAATTTTAATTTCCCAAGATTCCCTTAAGACGAGGGCTATGCTTAATTTTGATGAAGAACGTCATGCATTGTTTATTTGCAGATGGGAATGTAGTAAAAAAAATTAAAATATTTGAATATCTTATCAAGTATTTTTGAAGGAGTGTAAAGAAGCAGGGCAGATTCATGTCTTTTTTTTCTTGCTGGATGAAAGGAGTGATTTAATTTCAATTTAAATGAAAGTTATTAAATATATTTAATCTATTTAAAATGCTAATAATTTTTCTTCATGGACACTTCTACTTAATGGTTTAGTAAATGCAACTGATAAATGTTGGGCATCAATTACTCTGCTTTTACCCCTTAATGAACCAAAGGTCAAATAAGCTGGTGGACTTTATGCTATGTGATTCAATGGAATTTGTTAAAACAATATTTTTCTCCATTTGAATAAATTAATACCTTCAGAATATGTAACTAGTTAACACATTTTAATTCTTAGTTTAAAACAAGTTTCTGGTCATGATTGGGAATACAGCCAGTAGTTGGTGTGCCAAAGATTAGCTGCCCGTATGCTTTGGAGGGCATATAGCATAGCTGGCACAAGATAGGAGCTGGAAGGCAAAGTGTCTTAGAGACATCGGTGACAAAGTGGCTTCTAGTTCCTCTCTCTCTTTGAGTTCCAAATTCGGTAAGAGCTGGCAGCATCTGCTTTTGTAGAGGCAAGATGCTAGCCCATTAGGAAATTCAGCCCCAAAGCTGGAATTCGGTGCTCTAACTTAAGCTGAGAACAAGTTAAGTATTTAGCATAAGATATCTGGAAAAATCTGCATGAGTCTTTGCCTCTAGGTACTGCGTGTGACTTCTGAAGAACAAATAGTAGCATTCTTGCTTTTTGTTGGACTGCTTCTAGAATTAAGCTTTCTTATCTTGCGAATGGTGAGTTGAGAATGGCCAGTAACTAATTATGCTCTGCTCTTACAGGCACAAGTTGTTTTACAAGGGAAATCCAGAAGTATTATTATTCGGGAACTCCAGCGAACAAATCTTGATGTAAACCTTGCTGTAAATAATTTGTTGAGTCGTGATGATGAAGATGGAGATGATGGGGATGACACAGCAAGTGAATCATACCTTCCTGGAGGTTTGTATCCTTCAAACTAATAAGAAAATAACCCTGTGCTCTTATTTTCCTGTATTTAAGAATTGACAGCATGTTCCATGCTGTGCAAGGTATACAGGACAGCCCTTCCTTATAGAAGTGAAATGTCATGATGCACAAAAAAAAAATGCCCTGGGATGTAAGGAGGGATTAGTTCAGTCATTTAAAGAATAACTATTGACTCTACTTGTGGGTGACATGAAAGTGAATTTTTTAGGATCCTGGGCTTTGTAACATCAGCATTACATATGTATGTTGCTGCTCATTGAGATGACTGCTGTGTGCCTTGCTCATAAAAGCTAATTCTAAAATTGAATAGTGACTTGCATGTTTTTTTACTAATGCATTCTTAAGATACAGGGTTTTTTAGGCAAAAGTTATGCAGCTTTTTTATCAAAATGTCTCAAGTGAGAGTGAAACAGTTTACAAATCTTACAGTTAGACTGAGAATTTATTCTTCATCTCAAATGCCCCTCATACAGAAATGCTGGAAATACAGGTATAATATTGCTACTGAAGTTCTGTAGTTTTGAAATATTGACTATCCCATGCAATTTCTTTTCAGAAAAGACTTCCAGTCATCTTTTGCATTGACTAAATAACTTAGTCAAATCTAATATTTGCATGTGTATAGTTAGGTGTGCTGTATGGGGGGGGGAACCTAAACTCTGACTACATATTAGCTTTCCTTTTTATGTGTCAGAATGATATTTTGATATTTTTTCTAATAGATGTTTTTTCTGCTCATCTGGTTCACCAGGAAGGCTCATGGGCTTCCTCCACCTTTATCTTGATGATCATGTGATTAGATAAAGAGGCTTTTTTGTTCTGCAGTAGAGGCTTTGTAATCCATTTTACCTCTTCCGGTTTCAGTTGCATTTGACAAGCTTTTTTATATTGCTGTAGAATCAAGAATCCTCTGGTTGAACTCGTAGGTAGGGGTGAAAAATCCTTAATGTGAGTCTTGATTTTTAGTGATCAGTGTTAAGACAGATGCACTGGAGGAAGTAAATTCTTCTAACTCTGTCTGTTTATTTGAAGCAGGAGTTCTTCCTCTAAGCATACCAGAATGCCTTCCTCCAGAAACCGCCTTCAGAAGATAAATCACTGTTAGTAGTCATTTGGAGTGGAAGTTCATTTTAACCAGTACTGACTAGCTTTCTGCAGCATTACTATTCTCTTGGTGCTTCATGAGATCATAGGGATCAATTAGTAGGGACTGTCTGAAAACCTATGACTGCTCAGATTTATTATAGGATGCCTGGGCTACAGTCTGAGTCTCTTGTATTTGAGATAGGTTAAAGTAGTATGCCAGGTTTGGTTTCACTGTCTTAAGTAGATG
The DNA here is from genome assembly GCF_040807025.1 of Struthio camelus. Classification (NCBI taxonomy): domain Eukaryota; kingdom Metazoa; phylum Chordata; class Aves; order Struthioniformes; family Struthionidae; genus Struthio; species Struthio camelus. The sequence goes on from NC_090943.1 coordinate 145,552,300, forward strand.
CCAGAAAACAACTTCCTCATTGACTTAACTCTTAAAGCTTCTCCCCTTTTTAGACTCCCCTTTTTAGACTAATCATTCCTTTAAGAGATTGCAACCTCCTAATATTAGTATTTTTTCGACTCTCCTTTTACTCTGTGCAGAAACTTGGCTAACTTTTCCCCAATTCTTGTATGGAAGGAGGAGGAAATGACAACTGAAATGAAACCTGCTATGTCTCAACCTTGTCTTCAAAGATGTGATTCACAGTTGCTAGAGCATGCGCTGCCTTCTATATCTGTCCTTATGTTATTTAAGTTTTATGGGCAAATTAACTAGGTGTGTTGCACAGAAATGAATTCCCTCAGGATCAGAACGTGATCAAAGCAGAGAAGTCCAGTTGAGTAGCAGTCAGTGCTGTTATGACTCTACCATCGATATATTAAATAGTACAAATTTAGCAGTTCTCATCCTTATGACTTAGTCATGTAGGCTAGATTTCAGGTAAGTGTGATGACCAGAGAACCTTGCCTGTAACTCTTTGAAAAAAGAGCAACATCCTGTCCTTTCTGACTGCACAGAAACAATGTTTAAGTTTTTTGCTCCAAGAAATTTGCATTCTCCTCATTTTCACTTGTATTGCCTATGGATGTTCTTTTGGACCTGTAACATTAGAGTTCATGGGAGAAAACTGTAGGTAACCAGTAGCGGCTTTACACATTCAATCCTTAATAAGGTTTTTATAAGTGATTCTGAAAGATAACTTCTTTTGTGTGGTTTTTATCTTTTTGTGTGTATGTGTTTTTGTGGTTTTATTTTTGTTTTTAATGATGTCAAACTAATGCTTTAAAGCTCTCTGTTTTTGTTCCTCCCAAGCACAAAAAAAAAAAAATGACAAGACTACTTTTGCCTCAGGACTTTTGAGGCTCCTGCATTTGAATTAAAAGGATATGCTAATTTTTACTTTCTTCCTTCTGCATGTCTGGTGCTCTGTGACCCTTAAATTTAGGGGTTACTCCTCTAAATCTTACAAGGCAGAGAGGCTTTTTTTTTCCAATTTGCACTTGATTTTAAAAGGAAAAAAAGTACTAAATTACTTTACAGTTACTGTGAAATTTGAAAATTCTTGTTTCATACATCATTTCGTCAGTATATCAGTTGTGATAATCTCAGTTAGTATTGTGAGGATTATACATCTGCTTTCTTTTTTTTGGGGGGGGGGGGGGGGGGGGGGGGGGGGGAGGCTGTCGGGATGAGGGTCAGGATGACCAAAGTAGTTTCCATTCTTTCAGAGATCTTCAAAATGTCTTAAGTGAAGAGCAGAAGTTCTACTTTTCTGCACATACTGCCTTTACTAAATGTCTCTGTTTTTATTTTAGAGCCTTACATACTTTGGGGTGTGTTTTTTGGTTTTGGTTTTTTGTTTTTTAATCTAGTCATATTATTTTTGTTTTACAATGGTCATGTAAGAAGATTCTGTGTGCGTTTGATATATAGCAGGTACCTGGGGAAAATAAGGTAAAAACCTACATAAATCATAATTAGTTAGCATAGAAAAGACCTGAAGGCGTCTAGATTAATTTTCTAGCCCATAACAAATTGTTTTGGAGGCTGCTTCTAGGCTTTCTGTTTCTTTTAATCTTTTCTGGTTCTCTAGAGCTTAATATAATTTTTATAGGTCAAGTTTGTGCATGTCCGCTCATAACTTCTTCATATAGCTGGTTCTCACTACTGGAACTCTTGAAACATAGTTTTGGCGACATCCAGAATATCTAGACAACTTTAGATTTTTTGGAATCTGAGACAAGCTTGTTTAAAAATCTCTTTTTTTTCTTTTTTTTTTTCTCCCTCCTGAAGGAGAGGCAAGAGAGACTTGTTTTGTATTGCAGCACTATTTGTTTTGATTTGCAGCAAAGACTGAAATTGGAGTGTAATATAGGGATCAGTTTAAAACTGAATGTTCAGTGACTTCCCTTTTGGGACGACAACTAGGTGTATGGAATTTATTTAGTTATTTTTATTTTTTGAAGATGAATTTCAAGTTAGGTAATATAGGTAATATCCTGAATAAACATATGTCATCAAGAAATGAGTGGTGGAATCCTGTTTGACTTTGGTTTCTTAGGATACCAAAATGCACGTTTATGTCCCTTCACTGTCACAGTTTAATCCAAACTTCACAGAGTTAGAGATACTGAAGCCATCAAATTCCTGAACGTTTCATACAAATACGCAGGTGAGAAGAGGAGAGACCTTATGATTCCCCTTAAGGGAAAGGGCATAATGAGAGCTCAGTTTCAGATCAGAATCTATCCAGGCAAAGTCTTTCAATAAATGAATCCATGGCAAATAATGTGCTTTTGGTTGTATTATCAGTCCATATTCCTGGGCTTCACTGAAGCGTTGCGTGAATTTTTAGGAGGCTCTTCTGTGTGCAAATAGCATCTATGCTTTACTACACAGAAGGATATTGATAGCTCAGAGATGATTTTTTTTTTTTTTAGTAGTAGCCAAGATTGTTACAGTATTTAGGTTCATCTTTGTATAAAACAATGGTTCTTTCTTCCAGATAACTGTTGTTGTTTTAAATGTTGCTACCATTTAAAGCTTTGCACTGAGAGCGGCATCTACCAGCTTGTGAACTGAACAAATGTCATTCTCTGAAAGAAATGTTCCATGGAGGAATGTATGCTCTTTGATATCAAAGATGAGACTCTATGAGGGGCAGCTTTCATCATCAATTTTATCCTCCTTAAATCTAGGTCATCTTTGGAGTTCTGTGTATGTGCGTAAGTGTGTGAGCACCTGTATGTATGTATATTTACCTTGGCACTTCATTCTTCCAAGCAAAAAGCTAAGATTTGAATTTCTGGGTTACTGAGACTTGTTTCAGGTAAGACTCGTTTAGGAAATGTGGCTAGATAAGTGAGGGAACAGTTCTCGCAGGGAAGCTGGGTCTGTGCTCTAGTCGACCACGCTTGATCGTAAATGTGGATGAGGCACATCAGTTTGCACTGGTGAATCTGAAGAGCAGAAATTCAATTAATAGGTAGGGTTTTTTTTAATTTTGATATTCACCTAGTTGGTGGTCTCTCTAGCTGATGTTTTAAGTAGCTGATTATTCACTTAAGACCCTTGTCTCCTCTTATAGAGGATCTTATGTCTCTTCTGGATGCTGACATACATTCTGCTCACCCAAGTGTCATTATTGATGCTGATGCTATGTTTTCAGAAGATATTAGTTACTTTGGTTATCCATCCTTTCGGCGCTCATCGCTTTCCAGGCTAGGCTCATCCAGAGGTAATTTTGCACCTTTTTTTCTTTGTAATAAGTAGTTTTCTGTGCAAAATGTTTATGATAGTACACACTGGTGGTTTAGATTCTGATCTAGTGTGAAAGTAGACTGTAATATGTTGTCAAAGATATAGAGTAGATAAGTAGACTGTTACTCATGATCAGAATTATTAATGACTTTGAATATGAGCAGGTAAGTTCTGTAAGAACCTTGATAGTCAGATGATCACTGACGTTGCGAAGCGTTGTAAAATTTTTGCGTGATAAGTTTATTTTAAAATGTGTAGTATAAGTACCTACTAACTCATCTGTTGCATTAGGAATATTTAATTTTGCTCAGAAATCAGTAACAAGTGATGACATGCAGCATTCTTAATCAGATTGGGAGGGGGATTGGTCTTTATGCACTGTTCTTTACACTTTCTTAAGGTGTTCCATGACAGAGATTAATGTTATGGAATGAGGAGAAGTATGTTTAGATACAAGGGAGGGAGAAGATATCTATATTCTACTTTTTGGAAGCATTTTTGTAGTTGGATAGGGACAACTCCGTACAGTTGGTAATGAACACCTTGAGTAGCGTTAAGGTGTGTTACCTGTTTTTGTAAAGCCTATTACACTTAATAGAACATGGAGTAATTTCTTAGCTTTTTGAAGCTATTACACAAATGCCCACGGTATTTATAAACTGTTAATCCAACCTCTGCTGTCATTGTTTATTTAGTACAGTTCTGTTGCCTTTTGTGAACCTGTTATAGTATATTAATTGCTGAACACTTAAGTGCTGTTACAAAATTATTAGTCAAGGATCAGTGTGATGTTTGCTAGAAGATAGTAAGTACAGTACAACATGAAATATATTTGTAAGAGAAGCTGTTGTTTTTGGCTTATGTAAAAGCTTTCCCATTTGTCTAGTATAGCAAAAGACCCAAGACTTGGAGTAATTTATTGAAACTATGATACAGTAACATGGTCATCTCATACATGTAATTCCAATTGACTTTTGTGAACATAAATGAAGTACTTAATACGTTAAATGCATTATGTGCATGTACAAATATTTAGCATCTGACATAACTCCTTCTAAATTCCTCCTTTTTTTTCCTTTCCTAAGGTTATTCTATATAAGACGTTACCACGAATTTTATAATCCTTATTTTCCATGCATAGTTGACTGTTGGAAAGTTAGTTTGATTACCTGATTTAAAAAATTTATCTGCATGAGCGAACTGCAGAGTACTGGCTTTAGACAGTTTGTAGGCCAATTGGAGGGGAAGCCTTTTGGTAAGGAACATTTTCCTACAAGGATCCTTTTTAAAACTTGTCTGACTCTTGAAAAGTTTTCATTTGATCTACTCAAAACAGATACACTTTAACTTATTAAATCCAGTCCTATAGAGTATGGCTTTCAACAAAAGGGGTTGGATTATCAAAAGTTTATACAAGAGCTTTTTTTTATGCTTGCTTTCTTTAACCTTTTCAAATTATTGTTTTTTGGGGAAAGTTGTTATGAAACTCTCTAATAAATACTCTTTTTTGGTTTGCTTAAATGTATCTAACAGACGGTATAGATTTAGATTTTTTTTTTTTAACTAGATTAATAAAACATTACTACAAAACTCTGCATATTGTACTCTAAAACTTTAAGTTGCTATGTTAAATGTATTTGGCCTCTTATAATTTAAATGAAAAGTAAGCAATATGCTTTCACATTTTGTTAGTACACAAACTATAAGACTTCTTTATTTCTATCTTACTATTTTTATATTTAGTAATTCTAAAGTACATATGCTTGAAAGGGTTAATCTATTGAATGTTGCATGTCAGGACTTCTTTATTTTTAATCTTTGTGAGTAGTTATAACTGCTGTTAGTTGCATCCTGAAGGGTCTTTACTAGAGAGTGGCTTACTTTTATCCCACTGGTGTGACCCAATTGCATACCAGTTCTCCTTCTTCCCTTAGAGAGAGACTCTGAGCTGTTGCGTGAACGTGAGTCCGTTTTACGTTTGCGTGAACGAAGGTGGCTTGATGGAGCCTCATTTGATAATGAAAGAGGCTCTACAAGTAAGGAAGGGGAACCAAACCTGGACAAGAAGAATACACCAGTTCAAAGTCCTGTTTCTTTAGGAGAAGACTTGCAGTGGTGGCCAGATAAGGTATTGAAAATTTGTGTTTTATTTGCATGTTTTGCAATAGACTTCTGTTTGTGTCTTCCAAATAAATACTCTTTATTTCCGTGTTAAATTTCCCAGTTTAGTGTGTGTGAGATAACGTAAATAGCATATGCTTTATTATGCACTTAGGAAAACTATAAATAATTAATTATACCGGTATAATCATGGTCCTGCTATTATTTTTGTTTTAATTTCTTCCTTCGTGTATTTTTGAAGCCACCACCGTAGATTGCAAGGCTTGGTTTCTTTTTTTCACTTAGATGCTCAAAGAATTTCATAAGCAATAGGGAAACAGCTTAAACTATCCTTCTGTACAAGAAATAAAGAAAAACTTGGTTAGCATTTTTTTTTCTAGGATACTTTCAGTTTGATTGGATCAGACTTGTAAGAAACAGCAATGAAAGCTGGCACGTACTGGTTAACGCAAAACAAGACTGCAAATAACATAAATGAATATCGACAGTTACTTAAGAATCCCTTTGACTTTGATTAGCTGGACTTTTTAGCATCTCTAATTCCATTTTCAAGGAATGAAAAATTTCCCCCTGTGAGATGTAAGACTAATAGGAATGTTGCAGGCTATATGTTGCAGGCTGTGTACTTGTAGTCATCATCTTGATGAATTATCTAGATGCCTGGTGAAATGAACGAACTTTCCAGGAATGGAAGTGAAAGCTGGTGTTTATTAGGCCAAATTTTATGAAGCTGGGGTGTTTCTTTCTAGTGTTCCTGTTTCTATCTGTTTACAGTATCTGTGTGGTTACTGAAAAGGCAAATAATGTAATTCCTTTGGTCTGAAGTCAGTGTTTATAACTGAACACACAAGACTGGTTACAGTACCAGACTTGTATGTTGTTCATGCATCTTTGTGCCGTTACTCTTTTGAACGGCCTCATAGAGGCTTATGTAGTCTAGGTTCTGATTTTAGATCACAAGTGCTAATATTTTGATGGAAGGGGGAGAAGGGCTTCGAATGGCAGGTCTCTAGTTTTACCTTGTGTGTATAAAACTGTTAATTCATTTTATAACTTTTTTTTAAATAAGCAAGATAAAAAGTCCCGGTGATATTTTCTTGTAGCAAAAATTGCTTTCTATACTTAACTTTGAGACATTAGGCCATATAACTTGAAGATTCGTTTACCCTGATGAAGTAGAGATGCATCTCCTCAGACTGCTATATGTTGTGATGGCAGTTCTTTCTCAGAATATGTAGTATTTATATATTGGAAATTATTAATCATGACTCAGGTTAGCATTACTGCTACGTCTGTGGACTGCGTTGGTAGATGCCCTCCAGAACACGATAGTTCTCTTATGACTTAACTAGTACTTGAGCCTGTTATTGTACTATAAAACAGAATTCTTGTGACTTCGCCTGTCCCTTCCTGCAGCCTTCTCTTTCTTCTTTCCCAAGATATTCAGAATTTTGAGCTATTGGTTAGAGATGCACTGAGTACTGTGTCATTGAAGGATACGCTCATGCCTCTTGAAATATGCAACTCCATGCACACAAATAACAGAGAACTATGTGAATCTAGATTGATGAAACTGAAAACCTTTGTTTTCACTTGAAAACTTTTGTAGCTGAAAGGAAAGCCTCTTAACTGAAGGGACAGATAAATTACTGTTTGTTCTTTTTCTAATGGTCTCACATTGAGAGTTCAGTTTCCCATCGGATGACTGTATTACTTAAAACAAGGTATCCGATTGCTTTGTTGGCTTTTGCGATACAAGGGAGGCAGCTAAGGATACTGGTCCAGCAGATATCTAGTGTAGCGAAAACAGGTTTTGAAGCTGTAAAAGATAGAATTTTATAACATTTGATTATGCTAATTTAATTTAGCATTTTTTTTACACTGTATTTTCCCTTCAGTGGAAGGGAACTTTCAGTTTGTGTAAAGATTATTAGAAAGAACGTGGTTGACTCAGCAGTTGCTGAGGAGCAATGAATTAGCTGGCCTTACTCGTTCTCAGTAAACAGCAGTAAGTATTTTGTCAAGTTCTTCAAATTCACAGGTTTGTAGGTTGGGATTCCCATCAGTGCAATGGGAAACAGGAACTTGGAAAAATGAGATTGTAATTGCATAGGCGCTGCAACATACAGCCAAATCTAAGAGAAAAGGCCTGTGAGATCCAGGTAATGTGCAAGATGAAACAGTTGAGCAAAGTGGTATTAGCTAAGTAGTGGGAAAATACCACATGGAACTAGCTGAAGTGTTAAAAAGCAAAAAAGAAACCCGTAACCTGTAATTGGAAGCTTGTCCAGCGTGATGGGTCACAGTGATGGATTGAAGTGACATTTAGCACACTGAGTTTTAGAACTTGATCTTGTTTGCTGTTGTCTGTTTGCCTTTGGAAGTGGAAGATTTAACTGAGGTAGTGAATTGGAAGTTTGTTGAAAGATATCTTCATGAGCATACTGAAGATTAAGGCAATTAGGTTGCTTTTCTGTTCATTTCAAAAGGCCAGAATTCTAGAGGGAAACATTTCTTTTAGAAATGCCACAAGTCGGAGGTCTTCCCATCTTTAGTTTGATAAGCAGTATTTTGTTCTGAAATTATGTGGAGGTAGTACTACTTGTTTCTTTGAGGATGTGCTTGGTTTATGACAAGCTCATCTTTATTTCCAAGTCCAAAATTCTTTGACACGCTGAAAAAAAACTTAAGTTCATTTTTTATATTTAAATTTGTTATGTTAAAATTTTGATATGCAGATTTTGTAATAGTGCTGACTTAGACTTCATATTTCTGTACTTGTAGGATGGAACAAAGTTTATTTCTATTGGAGCTCTGTATTCTGAGCTTGTGGCAGTTAGCAGTAAAGGAGAACTCTATCAATGGAAGTGGAGTGAATCAGAGCCTTATAGAAATGCACAGGTACTGTACACCCTTAAATGCTACCTTCAGCATGCTTTACAGGCTTTGAATATCTAAAGTATTTTTCTTGTTTTCAAAGAATCCTTCGCTACATCATCCACGAGCCATGTTCTTGGGATTAACCAATGAAAAGATAGTACTCCTTTCTGCAAATAGTATTAGAGCAACTGTTGCCACTGAAAATAACAAGGTATGAGATGTGTGGTGGTTGCTGAATTTGGTAAAGCTTTTTTTCAGCTACATATGTTGTATTTGTAGTGAAGTTGATTCTTCAGCTTTGTCAGTAGTAGGAACTAATAATCTTTGTTTACTCGTTCATCTTCTTTTCTTCTATAGAAATGTAAAAACAAAACAAGCCTAATTTGTGTTTTGTAAAAATGCAAAAAGTAAAAAGCAGAAAATGTGAATGGAAAACTTGATAATATTTAGATCCAGCAGATTTGGAGTTGAAACAGTGAAAGGATATCTGTTTTACCTGATGATCTGAAACGCTTGACTGTTGCGCTAGAATCTGACCCTGGTTTTGGAATAGAGAAGCCTGTTAATGTTTGGGATGTCATTACTGAAAAACTAGTGCATTGAAGCTTTCAGTACTGTAAAGTAAGTTAAATAAATAAGCTTTTCTGCTCAGTCAAGAGTGAACTTGAAACTGTGAAACATTTGGTTTGATAAAGTGTATGTACTTACTGAAATACTTTTAGAACATGGTGACACATGTCCTCTTTTTTCCTGTCTGGGACTGGAAATAGAGGAAAGATGTCCCAGAAGCTCAGTTCTAGGGGAGGAAAAGGTGGTAGGGGATAATATCCCACATGGGGTTATTGAGATATCTATCTATCTATCTATATTTATTTATTTTTATATGTATTTATTTATTTATTTATTTATTTTTTCCTTCCCCAATCAGTAGTAAATGTTACATTAAACTTAAGGAGCAACTTTTTCTGTCCCCCCCCCCCCCCAACCTTTCCTGTTTCTTTCTTCCCTTTTCCCTTAGGTTGCTACCTGGGTGGATGAAACTTTAAGCTCAGTAGCTTCTAAATTAGAACACACTGCACAGACGTATTCAGAGCTTCAGGGAGAGCGGATTGTTTCCTTACATTGTTGTGCTCTATATACATGTGCTCAGCTAGAGAACAACTTGTATTGGTGGTAAGTAAATGTTGTGTTTGCATAGAGTGGTGTGGTTGTAATGGATATCTTCATATCGTTTGTTCTGAGAAGCACTGCAAAATGGCTGAATTGTAATTCTTCTGAGTTCTGTAACTCTTCACCTGAGCTTGATACCCATTGAAAAGTTTGTCTTCCTTTGCGCCTAAAGATTTTAGATCCAATTAGAACATCTTTAAGAGAATAAATGTATCCATAGAAGATGTTTGTGAATGCTTTGGTAATCGGATACTTCAGTACCGTACTATTTCACAGAATAACCTTAGTACATTTTAAGCCTTTCAGGCCTTTTTCAAATTATAAGCGTGGAACAAACTTAATCAACTGAGAGGTCCCCATTCGTGTCAGGGTCTGTTAGAAAGTCTGATCTGCTAGTTTATGGTCTAGATCCTAAATAAGACAGAAATAACATCAGATGTTCTGGAACTTGTTATTAAAATACATAATGCATAAACATTTATAAAATTTGAAATATTAGGCTGCTTAATAATTAAATTTTATATCAAGATATCTTAATTATGTTCAAAAAAAAAAAACTTTCAAAAACAACACTTCCAAAAGAGCTCTGAAAGGCATATCTAACTCGAGTGAATTTATTGAGTATCATTAATGCATTGTCAGTGTGTGTTTTTTGTCTCCGCTTTAGAAGTTGTTGCGCTATATATAATAGCAGAAGCTCAAGTACCTTTTGGGCATGGATATGTTAAATACTTGGTGATGAGTTGGAAATCTTAGCACTGAAAATCGAGTCTGTGAAATAGCTTTTTTCATTATATTCTGTTAACTCTAGAAAACTTCGAAGTAGAATTGTAGCTTTGCTTGTAAACCTAAAGTCCTTTTTTCAATTCTGAATTCTAGTCTGAAATCTCAGAGTTACAGCTGTTCTGTTTTTTTATGTCACTATGGACATACTTCACTCAGAATAATTACTTGGTATGGAAATTAATAAGCCTTAAAATTGGAGATACCTGTCTGTCTGACCCTTCTGTTTTTATTTCTTTTTAGAATAATCGGTCCAATTTATTAAAGACGCTTATTAGCATCTATATATAATCTTTGAATAATAAATTTTTTTTTTAATCAACAAGCCACTTGTGGGAAGGGTTAAATTTCCATGTTGGTAATTATATATTAATCAGATTGATGTAGGCAGAAGCTTCTGTTACTATCGATATACTTAGGTGCAGTGGTCTCTGATATGGTAAAGAGGACTTCAGTCCTGTGCAAGACTGGAAAACAGCACTTCTCATGTTTTGCCTAGCATGAAAGACTTTCAGATAAAAACATCTAACTTCATAACACACTGGCTGAAACATGAAGCATTGAAATTTTATAGTGTCAAAATCAAAATAAAAAGAGGATTTAACTGCATACTTAAGTATTATTTTAGAAAAGGAGGAGTTTCTCCCCCCCCACCCCTCAGCAGCTTAAATCTGCCAGAAGACCCCTGGAGTCCTTCAGCCATGTCCACAGAGAGGAAGTGAGGTGTTTGGAGTGTAAAAGTGACAAGGCTTATCCTGGTCCCTAGTGAAGACAAGACAGCAAATTCTGGAAATTACCGCTAGTCACGGCCAATATATTATCAGGTTCAGAGGGGACAGTGCACGGCTTAAGCTGTGTCTGGAGCGCAGTCTCAGGCAGAGGTCTCAAGGCATTTTGGAATAGAATGGTAGTTATCAATTGGCAGTGACATTTCTTATGCACTGTCCCCCTTTGTCCTCCTCTTCCTTATAAATTAGAAAGTTGAGATGAATTTTGGAAGGTGGGGGTGCATATGGAAAAAGATGTCACTTCTGCAGTGCTTTGGGATTTTGGAGAAGGTAGCACAGAGAGCTGTATATTTAAACATGACTACATTAAGCAGAAAGAATAAATTGTTCAAGGATATAAAGACAGTATTTCTTTCATAGCCTTTTGTTAATATTATGTGTTTTTTCCGCAGGGGAGTAGTTCCTTTCAGCCAAAGGAAGAAAATGCTAGAAAAGGCCAGAGCAAAAAATAAAAAGCCCAAATCTAGTGCTGGTATTTCCTCAATGCCAAACATAACCGTTGGAACACAGGCAAGTGCAACTGTCACATGGGACACAGTTGTAGTGGTATATGATGAACCTACAGCCTGTTCTTACACAAAGAAGAATTGCAATTCAAGCTCCTTTCCTGTTATGCACAGGCGTTCTATAAGTAATCTAGAGTTAAAATATATGATTGAAATACTATGACTATGAAGTGATATATCTTGTTAGTGTTTATATTGTTTTATTAGTATGATTATTACTGTAAACATGGAGGAACAAACAGTATCCGTACAAAATACCTTTGTTCTCACTTACCTGCATCTTTCCTACCAATTCTGTACTTTGAGAGAAAGAAAGTGTAGAAACGTTATGCTTTAAAAGAGCATTTAGCTTTGTAAATGACTAGGCATTTAACTACCTACAGGATTAGGGTCTGAGATTGATTCATGCAGGACTATAGGGCTTTGGTTTGAATTCTTTACTAAAAAACATTAATAACTGATAAAGAAGTTTAGGTTTCTTCTTGTGATTAATAGTATAACTAGTATGAGCCGAAACAGCTCCCTTCCAGGGACTCTGCTGCTTTTGGTTCCCAGTGCCTTCTAATCTGCTCTGGGATGAGTCTTCATGTTTTTGCTGAATTGTTCCTTTTTGGGCTGAGCCTCTAAATAGTGTATATCTAACAGTTACACTTCTAAAGCTGTTTTCAGCTGCCAGTTGTACAACGACCTCTTTCTTCTAGTAAAGTGCATAGTACATCATGCTAACTTTCCTCTTCACCCAGTTCCATAAGTTTTCCTTTCCTTTTTTTCTGGCTGCTACATGTCACCAAGAAAATGCGTGTAATCCAGTGTTCTCATTGAAATAAATACTTCTATTTTTAGGTGTGTTTAAGAAATAACCCCCTCTATCATGCTGGAGCAGTTGCTTTTTCAATCAGTGCTGGAATTCCTAAAGTAGGTGTCTTAATGGAATCTGTTTGGAACATGAATGACAGCTGTCGATTTCAGCTTCGGTCGCCAGAGAGCTTGAAAAACATGGAGAAAGCTAGCAAAACTACTGAGGCAAAGTAAGTATGTTGAATGAAAAAACACACACGCACGCACACACAGAGCACTTGTTTAATATTCTTGTGAATTGTTGATTGATCAAGATTGGAAGGAAGGTCTTTTTCTTATTTTAAACTTGTTGATATTTTGTAGGCTCTTAACTTTCTTGTAAACTCTATTAAATGTGCAGAAAGGCTTACTGCAAGAAAGATGTCTCAGTTATCTGAAATAACTATGGAAATGTGAAGATGCAAGAAGAGTATTAGATGAAGACTTAAACACCCCTCCCCCACCAAGCATTTCATAATTAATGTTTCCATACACTCAAATATGAGATCTTGGAAAGTGGTTTTGTTTGTGGAACTAACTACTTTCAAGCCCTTTGTGGCATTGTGAGACATCTTTCAGCCCCTCAATACTTGGAATAAAATCATTTGGATTGGCAGTTGTCAGTTTAAATCTTTCTGTAAAGGTTAAAGTTTACCAATTTCAGAGTTTCAGATGACTGTATAAAACTAATAATTCTTTCTATCTTCAACATCTGAGGATATTTATGCTTGATATTGTTGTATTTATGCTCCATTAATGTTATAAAGCTAATCTTCTGATTAAGAAGCACAGCACCATCCAGAATATGGGATATATATAGTCATGTTGGTTAGGACATTTGTTCTGAAGTATGAAGTTATTTCATTAAAGTATTTGCCAAAAAAATACTTTTGTTATTACAAAAATCAGGATGTGGTGCGTGGCTGGTTTCTTGGACATAATGACAGTCTGTCTGTCTGTCTGTCTGTCATGGAAGAGACTTCACCTTCTTGTTTCTTTATTCTAAGTAATGCTTTTTATTCTAGGCCTGAAAGCAAACAGGAACCAGTGAAAACTGAGATGGGTCCTCCTCCATCCCCAGCTTCTACTTGTAGTGATGCATCCTCAATAGCAAGCAGTGCATCAATGCCATATAGTAAGTAATGTAGATAGTTCATAGTATGGTAAAATATTTGTGCAGATAAGATGTTTTAATAAATGGCAGCCCTGGAAAGATATGATATTAATTTCAGAAGTCTGAGGAAAAGTAAAAAAAAATTCTTTTTGGCCTTTCACAATGAACCGCAATATATATAAAGGAATTTAAGTGTATTAGTGTAAGTAATGACTACTTGATGTAAGGTGTAACTAAGTAAGCATAATATTTAGTTCTCTTCAAAATCAGAAGGTGATCAGCAGAAAGCCAGAAAATAAAGCTGTTTTTGTGTTTAATTGGAATGCGATAGTGAGGTTGTTTACAACCCAGATACTGAAATTGTTTTGGAGGATTCCTTTCAAGATTAAGATGTTTGTGCACAGTTTGCCTCAAAGATGGCCTTCCATGGGGCAAAGCAGTAGTTGGTCATCGTTATTGCATTAAATGTCTAAAACCAGACATTCTTTACTGGATGTGTACAAGTAGTCAGGAAAGTTTTTTTTTTTTTATAGTGTAAAATTGAACTTCAAGACCTAAAATACTCTATTAGAATTCTGTGTCCTGAGCCAATGTAACTGACTTCTGATGGATCTTTGGGTTTGTTGTTTGTTTTTCCCCTCCATTTAAATGCGTAGATTTTATAAAGGGTTTATTGCAATATCATCATTTGAAAATCTTTTCTGTGGCCCTGTAGATTCTAGTTGTTCACAGGCTGCAGTTTTAAGAATTGTTCAGCTAGAGAATCAAATGGCCTCATGCAATGATTGAGAATTTCTTATGCTCAGATCTGTAGTACTAATTTATAGTATTAGTAGAATCTTTTGTTATTGATGCCTTCTGTTTTGTAGTTCTTTCAACTGTAATTATCCCATGACTATAACTTTATGTGGCATTTTGAACTACTATTTGAAGTTAGCGTCACAGTTGGCTGAAAAGTTCTCTGCTTCTTAATTTAAATTATGTTGATAATATTAGTTATACTGTAGATAATCATTTCAGGAGATGAAAGTTCTTGTCAGTGTTAATTTAGCCATGTTATGTATTTAATGTTTTTTCCTCAGTGATTTTGAATTTACTCTAGTTGCTGTTCGGATAATGTCTCTGAAGCAAATCTTACTATATTGCAATTGCTATGAGTCCAAATATTTTTTTTGCCTCAGTTACTACTGTTTTAGAAATTTCTCCAAAAATCCATAGGTTAGTAGTCCTTTGCAAAGGGTGAAATAAAGTACTCTTCAGCAGTGCTGAACGCAGGGTATTACAATCTCAGTCTTGTTACAGCATGAATATCTGAGCCATGCAAAAATTACTTCATATAATAACCTCCTTTAATCATGTTTTTCTTTTTTTTAATTTATAGCTTGAATGTCATTAAAATATATTTATTTCTCTGATAAAGAGTCTTTATTGGTGCTAATTCAATAGAAAAGCATGAAAGTGGCATGCTACATTATGTACCTTTGACTTAATGTAACTTTAAGATTCTTGTTAACCTCTGTCATTAACCTCATTAATTTTAGATTTGAATATTGAAGGTGTCTTTGGGAGGGGGAAAGGTTTGGTGTTTGTTTGTTTGTGTCAAGTGACTTTTTTTTTTTTAATTTTTCGTAACTCTCAGAACGACGACGATCTACTCCTGCCCCAAAAGAGGAAGAGAAAGTGAATGAAGAGCAGTGGTCTCTGAGAGAAGTCGTGTTTGTGGAAGATGTTAAGAATGTTCCTGTTGGCAAGGTTTGTTTAAAATGCACTGTCCCACTGTCCCATATCAATTAAAGATATATCTTAATTGATAAAGATATATCAATTTTTTCTTTTAGATAAGCTAACTGGTAAAGTGTACTGTACTGTTGTACATTGTAAACTGATAGTTTGGGGTGACACCTGAGAATGTCTTCTGTTTCTTATTTCTTTGACTTGTTTGCTATCATTTTGTTGTGCACAAATTAAAAAAAAAAATGCAAACAAGAGAATATGTTCCAAATAAAACATTCTGAATCTTAAAAATAACCTTCCGGTCCTTCAAGTTGAAACAAAGTGTTATGAAACACAGATATAATTTCACATAAACTTTTCAGTGACCAGAACCATAGGTCCCCTATTTGTCCAGTGAGACTGAAAGGTTACATGTGGTGTGACTTTAAAATATGGGCTGAATGCTTAGGTGAATTTGGCAATCAAAGAACAGGAATATTTTGATTAGACATAGGTAATGTGCGTACTAGAGAGTATTAGAATTTTTTTCCCCATTAATATAACTATAGAAGTATTCGATTTCAGTAATACAAAAAACTATTTGTTTGGTCCTCGTAATCATAATATTCTCTTTAGTAAGCCTTCGCTATGACTAAGAGTGCCACAGAGGAAAATAAATCTTTTCCATACTCCATCTCTCCTTCCATGTTGTGTCCTATTAGGAGGGATTAGGTCATCTAGACAGTTCTCTGTTATGCCCTTCAAAAGTAGGAAAGCCAGTACAGGTTTCCTATGAAATGAAAAGATTGGGTTGCTTTCTTTTTTTTTTAAAAACAAACCCACAAACTTCTTTGAAGGGAGGAGGCCCACAATGAATTTTCATCATCTTTTGTAGATCATTTCTGTATAGGGACCTATGGAACAAGTTAATTTGCCAAAACGCTTAAATTAAGTCTCAAAACCTTGCTTACAGTTAACGTCACTGAGATCATCATCTGCCTCTCTCACCAGCTTTGGGCAAGCAATGTTATCTTTCCTTCCTGTTTTAGATCCTAAACTCTTCAGGACAGGGTCTGTTTTACTACTTTTGTATACAGTTGTAAAGGTGTCTTGCTTAGTGGGCTGCATCAAGAAGTACTCAAATATAGATGAGTTGGAATTCTGATATGCTAATATGTTCACTGAAGTGCATTAAAGTGCTAAAACCACTAAGTGGGCTGTGTTCTAAATAGAATTATTAGTTCTGCTCTATTCTATATCGGTCACTTATGGCAAAGATGCCTTTTTTCTTTTTTTCATAAAATATGCTCTATTTTTCCACTCATGTGTATTGTCATTTACAACTCTTTCCTGATACAGTTTTGCAATGCTTTATCTAAACTTTAAAGTTTAGATAGACTCCAGCACACAAAACCATACACAATATTTTACCTAGTGATGTCCAGATTAAGATGGAAATACAGTTTATACCCTTTTTATATGTTCTGTTTGTAGTTTGGTTCAGGTCTGCCATTATATGAAGAAGGTTGGAGGTACAGCAGTCTGCAGAGAGGACGCTGTTCAGTGTTCTCTTACAGGCCTTCAGAATAGTTAATGTTGTTCGTTGTGAAACAGTAATGCTTAGTGATTTAGCTTTTATTAAGTTGAGTTGAGCAGGAAGATAATTTGACTTCTGAACAATCTGAACTGTTATTTGTGTAAGTAATTTTTGAGTGTATTCAGATGTTCAGACTGCAAAAACATAGTCAAGTGGGTTTGGGCTTTTTAAAATGTCCTGGGTTAAGGAATCCAGTCTTTTTAGAGAACACTCCAGGTATACCTTCATCTGGTCTTCCATGACCTTTTGTTTACTGAATGACTTTCTAAAAATTCACATTTCTGATATTTTGCTATGGATTGCCTTTAGTGGCTTGAGTACCTTGCATGAGAATATACTACTTCCCATGTAACCTGGGAGTTTGTTACCTTTGGCATCTCAGAAAACTGGAAAGGCTTTGAAGCACTGTTTTGAGTTTTAAGTACTTGCTGTTACAAGGCATTATGTCAAAAGCACAATACTTAGCTTCTCTCAAATTGCTGTCATTAAGTAAAATACTGGATGAGCACATGAATAATGGGATGACTTTGAGAAATACTGACTGATAATGTAGCAGAGGTACTTTGACCACAGCATAAAGTGAATGGTACTAAAATAATCCCTCTTTGAGGTCAAAAATCTTGCCTTACATAATGGTTCAGGTCTGAAATAGTAAATGAAGGAGCAAAGAATTAATTGCTGTCCTCTTATCTGTAGCAAGAGCATCTGAAATTCTGTAGGCTTATATTCTGTAGAATAAAATGAAGTAGCTGTTTGCCCCTTTTAAAAATATTTTGGTAATACTTTGTGGTACAGAGATAGGAATGTCAGCTAATGCTTCAGAATATGGAATTCAGAGAGAGGAAAGTAGTTGAAATTTATTAGACCTTGGTCTGTATCTCTAAAATTTATCTTTATAAGTCTTTAGTTCTGGAAAATTGATGTTCCTGTAATCTTAGATGTATGTGACAACTTTATGGAGACTCTAGAAGGTGCTTAGGTAGTTATGATTCTTCCTAGGCCAAATGTTAAGTTCTGTTTGTAGAACTGTGAGCAAGCAGTTGGACTTAAGTTTTAACATGCTGGTTTTCTCTTTGGACTCGTACTTACCCTGAGACATTAGCAGCCCTCCATTGAGTTCTAAGGTCAGTGCTTGTGATAATTCTGATGCCAGTAGATTGTATAACCAGCGTTTTACACACTGCATCATAGATGTGGATTATGTTTGGTGCCAAAGGAACAAATGCCCAGAGTGTAGTGAAAGTGCGAAAATTCTTACATTGGTGTATTCTTGAAAGAAACCGAGAAAGCAGAAGAGCCTACCAGATAACTCTTGGATTTAGTCATCTTTCTCCTTGAAGCGTATTATTTTCTGATCTTATTTCAGTTAAAATGCTTTCATGGACTTGGAACAAAACCGAGCCTTTATTCCTTCAAGTCCATCATTAGATGAAGCAGGTAATGATTAGAAGATTATCCACCTAATGAAAGACTGACAGAGTGGAAAAGCCTGGCACCCGTCTCTTCTGTTGCCTGCATTGGTACAAACAGGCCTGCTGGTCTGAGAAATCTGAAATCATCATCTTCCAGTGTAGCTTAGGAAAGGCATGGGCTGAAATAAGCCTTCATTACTGTTCACTGAAACCAAAGGAACAGAAGGTGGTTGTGTCTGTCCCATGCATTTTGGGATATCTACTTACTGACATTAGCTTCTGGATTTCTTGTTCTGGAATGACTTAAAAATGCTGTCTGGAACCACTGTTAGAAAAAAGGGTAGGGGACCTGGGTTGGAGCTGCTTTTTTCTTGTTCTTTGGCAGCTGCGGTTCGTTTTGGTCTGAGGCTTTCCATTGGCAGTGTCCAAGGCCTCCCCAAACTGCCTCTGTTCATCAAAGTTGTCCTGGATCAGGTGAGACTTCCATATATTATCAATTTTGAAGTTCCTGTGCCCAGAAATCTTACCCAGTCCTATGGATTTTGCGTAACATGAGTTGGATTGAATGGTTTATGTTCCTTAACTTGTACTTTAGAATATATTGTTTCAGTCAGTCACTTAAACTTTTTGGTTTTGGTTTGATTTCTGTCCGAGCTTGAAGCGTTCCAATCAGAAGGATGACTTGAAAGAGCCCAAGGCAGAAACAGTGCTAGAAAAGCTATCTAATCTCTCATAGGACTCTTGTTTTGTATCCTCTGAAGCTGAATATTTTTTAAAATTGTCAGCATTTCTTTGGAAATGCTCATTCTACTTTGAGAGTGGAGGTGGAAATGTTTTCTGGCATTACAGTTATTTCCATTCCAGCAAGCAGAAGACTAGATAAGAAAGTGAACATATATTTTCCTTTGTCTTCTGCTGCCATGTCTTGAGAAGGAATATGGTGATTCTGGAGAGGGAAAAATTCTATAAATTGTCAGTAGATCCAAACAAGTTTAATTTCAAAAGGCTCAAGTGCTGATAGTCAACTTCCTTGTTTTTAGAAGATACTCGGCCTATCGTTAAGGTAATTTTAGGCAAAGAACCCTAAGAGGAGATGGTGGAGGAGAAGAAGCAGGGCTCAGGACCTGTCTGCGTTTGATTTTGAGGAAGGAACTTTTGTTGAAAGCTTTCTGCCAATCAGTGCGTGTGTGAGCGTGTGGGTGTCTTTTGTTGTTTGAGGGGGTTTTTTTCTCTTTCCAATTTGACTTTTGCGTAATGCTTTAGAGGAGTATAACAGTGGACAGACAGTAAAGGTAGAAGAAATAATGAATACTCTGATCTCTCAGTTATTTCAGTTTATCAATTATGTTTTTTCTTCCGTTAAAATAAAAGATCAGATCCAGTTATATTGTAATTGAAAATGCTGTAAGAAGAGAGATTTTTCTTTTGGAAAAGCTAACTGAAACTTTCCTTTTGGTGTTACTTTTTTTTTTTCATTTGTTTGATTCAGTTCTTCTAATTTGGTCCTTATAAGGCATATGTTTGTATATCTAGTTCTGTTAAATGCTTGTTTCTAACTGATGAAA
This sequence comes from Struthio camelus, assembly GCF_040807025.1. Lineage (NCBI taxonomy): Eukaryota > Metazoa > Chordata > Aves > Struthioniformes > Struthionidae > Struthio > Struthio camelus. Next base: position 145,572,086 of record NC_090943.1, read on the forward strand.
TTTTTAGAAAGTCCACAAATGGTGAAAAGTTGCATTAGCAATATGAACAGTGAAAGCACATTGGTTCTATAAGCTGATGTGTCTAAATCCTTTAAGCTCTGTGTTGTATTTTTTTTTTTTCTTGTTAATGTGTTTTTCAGTGAGTTCAGAGTTTTGGCTCATTTCAGTTCAGAGGAATGTTAATGCTGCTCATTTATCTTGTTTAATGCCAGCCTGTTACAATACATCTTTGAGTCTGTTCTCTGCAGTTGCTATCAAATTTCCACTTAAGCTCCTAGTTGTTTGCTACATCAGTGGACAGTTTATTTGTATTTCTTTTTGCCTAACAACCAGTAACTGCAATAGTAACAGTTTAACTAAAGAACTTCATTGTAATAGTCATTTGAAGATATGGATTTCTTCTCAAACAAATCCTAATAAACATTTTCCAGTTTTCCAAGATCAACTCTTCAGTGGTTGGGTTTTTCTTTTTTCTCTCTTTTTTTTTTTTTTTTTTAACCACAAATGAAACCAATTCTAGCATGTGCAAATTAAAAGAATCGTGATAGGGTTCCAGCCCTTAAGTTCTCACATGTTCAAAGAAACTGATAAGTGATTTAGGTGATAACACTAACAGCAGCCAGAAAGCATGTAGAAAAAACTTTTAATTATAGAGGTAGGATAAGTTGGTTTTTTTCCCCTTCCTCCTCCCCCCATACCAACTTGATTATCAATTTGAAGCTTTACAAAGGAGATTTCGTAGGTCCTGTTAGACAATGACCATGTAGAATCATCTCTTTTCAGAAGAGACCCAAATTTAAAAGGCTTTTCCAGCAGCCTTTAGTCACTAAAAAAAAAAAAAAAATTCTGCATGTCAAAGCAGGAATTATGGTTGAACCATCAGCATGTAATCGCATGCTAGAAAAAAAAATCTGAATGTACCTTGATTTGAGTTATTTTGACCAAGTCATGATTTTTCCCTAGAATGTTGTCTTGTAAACCTCAATACAGATCTGTCTTTGTATATTCTAGATCAGAGTTAATGCTCGTTAATCTTTTGGCTAGGTCTGAATTTTGAAATGTTTAAGTAGTATTTGTACAGCTGTTGGTGATAACGTGCCACTAGGAACTCTGCTACTAGAGTAAAGTTTCAGTGTAGGGGAACAAGTGGTCTGACTCCATCCACAATCCCTTACAAAAAATTGACTAATAACCTTTTGCATCTATCAGTACATCCTTTCTCTAGAGGACTTAATAGGCTGCTGCTACCTGGAGAAGTTGGGAGAAAACATGGAAATGTCTGAATGTTTGTTACCTGTAATATCTTGAAGAGTAAAGAGTTGCTTTTGATGGGAGACCTTTGAAATAGAAAGTTTTTGTTACACCTAGATCTTTAATATTACTTATTTCTTTTTGTTTAGGCCCTCATTTCTGAATAATTTCTAACCAAGTTCATGGTTGCTTTTACCTAGTTTTGACCAAGACTGAAAGCGTAATGAGATCTTATTCCTTCTCAAAATTAAAACATCTCCTCCCTCCCCCCGATAGCTTTGTGTACCTTTTGAGGGAGTTATGGTGTTAACTGGTACTTCAAAGGGCCTTGCTATTTGGTTGCATTGTAAGAGGTATCTATATCAAGGAAAGCTATTTTGACAGTTCCGATTAGATATGTATGACAGCAACTCTTTAGAGATGCTTAGAATCTCAGAAGTGACTGTGTATGCAGGATTGAAAAACTTTGTTCCCATTTTGAGGGGGGAAGGACACACATTAAGTGTTTCTGGATACGTGTCTGTATCCTTTGATCCTAAGGGACTGAGAAAACTTCATTGAATGTAATGGTAATGAACCTAATTGAAGGTAATGGACCCATAAAACAATACTCCGTGCGTTCTTGTCTTGAGGAATGAACATTAAGACTGCAGTAGAGGCTTAAAAATTCTTAAATGGAAAAGATGAATAAAGAATGATTTCCTGTTTCTCATAGTACAAGAACTAATAGACACCTAATAAAGTAAGAGGCTCAGTGTAGATTTTTTTTTTTTTTTTTTTAGTAGGATGGTTAGCTAATATTTGGAATTCATTGCCACAAGAGTAGTGTTCACTTCAAAAAGTGATTAGACAAATTAATAAAAGCAGAGTCTATCCAGGCTATTAAATATAAAGTTGTCCTGCAGTTTCCAGTGGATGAAAGTTGGAAAGATATACCAGGGAAGTATCAGTATCTAGCAGTTGGGGTAGATTCTTGTTGGAGGTAGGGTGTTGAATTGGAGGGACCTCTGAATCAGATTCGGGATGCTCATGAAGTCGTTAAGAAATCCACGTTTCTAAGTATTCAGTGATATTAGCAAAAGTAGTAAGGCTGGTAATCAAGAGCTGTAGAATCTTATCACTGTCTTTTGTAAATTTTATTTTTTCCTGACAAAGGTCTGGCTTATTTTGAAGCAAATCAGCCTAAGCTATTTTCAGTCTCTTTTTGAAGCTTTTACTAAAACTGTACTGTGTTCTGCTTGTAGGTGCTAAAAGTGGATGGTGCTTATGTTGCTGTGAAATTTCCGGGCACCTCCAGTAATGCAAACTGTCAGAGCAGTTCTAATTCAGATCCTGATCCTTCCTCTCTTCTCCAAGATTGTAGGCTGCTCAGAATAGATGAACTGCAGGTATGGCTTTGTGAAACACTGAGAAAATGAGCAGTGTTTTGGAATGTGAGCACCATGTGCAAACTGCCTATTAAAATTTTACATATGTTTTTAGGTAGTAAAAACTGGTGGAACTCCAAAAGTTCCTGACTGTTTTCAAAGGACACCTAAAAAACTGTGTATTCCTGAAAAAACAGAGATTCTAGCAGTAAATGTAGATTCAAAAGGTAAGTAGAACTTTACCTTAAGATACTTCATTGTGTTATTTATTACCTGCCTCCCTCCCTAATGGAAAACTACAGCTGTCAAACTGAAAAAAAAAAAAAATTGTTTTCATTGAGATTAATAAATCGTTTAAGCTTCAGTAGTTAAGTTCTTTTATGGAATGCCATCAGCAAAGAGATTAACCTTTCTCTTCATGTATTTTTAAAGGAGTGCATGCTGTCCTGAAAACTGGGAACTGGGTTCGATACTGTATATTTGACCTTGCTACAGGAAAGGCTGAACAGGAAAATAATTTCCCTACTAGCAGCATTGCGTTCCTGGGTCAGAATGAGAGAAGTGTTGCCATTTTTACAGCTGGACAGGTTTGTTCTGCATGTCAGTCATTTAACCTCCATTTGTTTCACTTCCTTCATCTTCAAATGGCATGGTACAGCTTTTGTGAGGCTTTCCCAAAGCTGGCAAAAAATAGGATCTAAATGAGTTGTGAAAGATTTGCTGCTACCATTAATATTTTAGAAGAGGGGTGGGTAGTCACAGAATCACAGAATGGCTGACGTTGGAACGGACCTTTGGAGATCACCTAGTCCAACCCCCGTCCTCAAGCAGGGTCAGCTGTAGCAGGTTTCCCAGGACTGAGTCCAGTTGGGTTTTCAGTATCTCCAAAATGGAGACTCCACTACCTCTCTGGGCAACCTGTTCCAATGCTCAGTTACCCTCACAGTAAAAGAGTTTTTCCTTACGTTCAGATGGAATTTCTTGTGTTTCGGTTTGTGCCCATTGCTTTTTGTCCTGTCATGGGGCACCATGAGGAGAGAGTCTGATATGGGAGGGAGGCTGTAAAGAAGATGGATCGAAATAATATACTTTGATAAAAATCCCCCCCCCCCATGAGCTTCAGCCTCCAGGCTGAAGAATGCCAGCTTTTCTTCATATGACACATGTTCCGGTCCCTTGATCATTTTGGTAGCCTTTCTCTGGACTTGCTCCAGTAGCTCCATATCCCTCTTGTACTGGGGAGCCCATTTCTGGACACAGTACTCCAGATGTGGCCTCACAAGGGCTGAGCAGAGGGGAAGAATCATCTTCCTTGACCTGCTGGCAACACTTTTCCTAGTGCAACCTAGGATACCACCGGCCGCCTTTGCTGCTAGGGCACATTGGGGGGTAGCACTTTTTATAATCTTATTCATAGTCTTTCTTGGTCCTTGATAGAGTAGTTTGTGTTAAAACTTTTATTCATTTTTTTTTTATTGTAAACTTGCTATCTAACTTTGGAAGAGAGTGGATTTTCATCTGACTCACTTGAGGGGGGAAAAAAAAAGGAAATGTTAACAAAAAAAATTTGCGTTTGATATTAAAAATAATACTGAGTTTTTGTGCAACTCTTTCTACCATCTACCATTTTGTGCTACTCTTTCTTAAGCATCCTATTTTAGCTGATTATACAACTGATTGCACAGTACAGACATACATGAGGAGGGCTTAGAATAAATACCAAATTCATTTTGTTAACTTCCATACAAACAATATTCTTCGCTTTTAATAGTTGACGGAAACATTTTTGGCAAAGGAATTCAGCTTGTACATTTAATTTTATATGTTCAAGTTTCTGTTGGTGTGCTTCAGTAAGCTAAGTTTCAGTACCTTATGTTTCATTATTAATATTTCATTAAAGACACTTTTAATAGTATTTACTATATTAAACCTGTTCCAGGCATTTGAGGAAAGGATTCCACTGTCTTATGCTTATATGCCACTTGTAAGGATAGGAGACAAGGTGTAAACGAGAATCTTGGGTAGACTGGACTTCTTGTAGGCAGTCAAGTGGACCTTTTGGGAAGGGTAATATTTATAAATTGTGGAGATACAATGTTAAAAACCTTTTTTCCCAAATGTAGGAATCTCCTATTATTCTTAGAGATGGAAATGGTACTATCTATCCGATGGCAAAAGACTGCATGGGTGGGATAAGAGACCCTGACTGGCTTGATCTTCCACCTATTAGTAGTCTTGGAATGGGTGTTCATTCCTTAACAAATCTTCCTGCTAACTCCACCATCAAAAAGAAAGCTGCTATTATCATTATGGCTGTTGAGGTAAAATACTTTCTTTAATATGTCATAATGTGCTCTTTTTACTGCTTGCTTTTATAAAATGATGCTTAAAACAGTTTAGTGTTTAGAATATGTATTAATACTACTTTAAAGAAATTAATACCAGCTGAAGAATCTCCTATAAACATGAAAGTACAAACAGAGGTATGTAATAAGTGAAAGATATGTTTTGGTGGCGCATAGCTTCAGTATAAAACCTGGTCAGGCTTTTAACTAATATTATATACTGGCAGTATGCACATGAAAGAGATAGTTTTAGAAGTAATGCCTAAAAATAATTTTATTTAAATTTTGGGAGCGTACAGCTTTTCTGACGGGTATAACACCTTAGTTTATCTTGCTGTGAATGCAGTATATCTCTCTCTCTCTCTCTCTCTCTCTCTCTCTCCCCCCCTCTCTTTCTCTCTCTCTCTTTTTCTTTTTTCAAACCTTATATTAGGACCATAAATGAGAAAATGATAAGAGAGAAACAAAGAGTTTTCACTTGAATTAGTTGTAAAGCCCTGTAGTGATCTGTGATGCTGTATGAACAGGTCTGCTGTGACTTTATGTATAGTGCTTGTATAAATCAGTCAGTGATTTGGTGCAGCTTAGTTGCATCTGCTCTGTGCTATGCTGCCACCAGGAGGTATTGTGTACCTATTAGGCTGAGATTGATTTCACAGTGGAGTATTCAACACCTGTGGAAAAGCTTGTTATATGGGGGGAGCCTCCCAGGCCTGAGGAGGGTTTGGGAGCTTTTATTCCTTCATTTTCCAGCATGTATATCATTTAAAATAAATATGTAAACCTAGTTAATGTGGACACCTTAGTCTTCCAATTGTGCCATTCTTACCATTTGATTTGTAGCCATGAAATTTGAAATAATCTGTGTTAAGAACCAAACTGTGAAGTCAAAGGCATACTTTTGTGAGCCTGCTAGCTTCCGTTGTTTAAGTACGTCCTTTCCTCAATCTGTTCGTGTCTGAATGCTATTTTCTGTTTTTTAACAGTGGAATAGTTGAGATGATGCTTACTCTAAACGGGTCCTGCACTGACTGCCACAGGATGTCCTAGATTTAGACCAAGTTTAGAAGTACTTAAACTTGTATATCTGCAGTCTGTATTTTCATTTGTTACATTATTTTATTCTTTTGAGCACAGAAACAAACTTTAATGCAGCATATTCTCCGATGTGACTATGAGGCTTGCAGACAATACCTGATGAATCTTGAACAAGCAGTTGTCTTGGATCAGAATCCACAAGTGCTGCAGACATTCCTCGGCCACAGATGTGATGGAAACCGCAATATTCTGCATGCTTGTGTATCTGTATGCTTTCCAACCAGCAACAAAGAAACAAAAGAGGAAGAGGGTGAGCTCAACAATGTCTTGAAAACAATTTGAAAATAAACTTTTAATGCATTTTCAAGAATATTTTAAATACAGACTGCATTCCTCAGCTATGGGTATCTTAAAATTTAGCACCTGAAATGTGTCCTAACCTTTCCGAGGTGCTGGGGCAAAAAAAATTTTTTTTTTTTTTAAAAACTGTCATGAGGATTTATAGAAATTCAGTACTTACCAATACTAGGCTATCTTTATTCATTGTAAGAGACAAACTTTCCACATCCACATACTGATTCTAGATGAAAACAAATATTTTCCTCTTTATATCAATAGTAATTTTTTAACAAAATATTTAATATTTTTCAAGGGTTATAGTTAATGCCTCAATTAAAAAAATGTTTGCTTGCCATATATATATTAAGAAATGTGAACAAATAATTTGTTAAGCCAGGCATTGACACCATTTAAAATGTCTAAATGCTACTATGTGAAAAGTATATTAACAGAACAACAAGGTTGCTAAGTCAAGCACTCAAAAATTAGGAAATGCCAGAGTTAAGTTTACCCATGTGCTATACGTGGGTATGCATTGTGATATGGTCTTTAATTACACCGTCATACTATTTTTTTCACAGGACTACCTCATTCAGTGCACAAGATGGACGGTGCTCACCGAATGGGTAGCTATTCAATATTTCTTTTTATCCTCATCATTCAGTGTGTGGCCCCATTCCTTACTTACTACGCACCATACAAACCCTGCAATGAATAATGAATAAACTTCCTTGTGGGATTTTGTATGGTGCTGTCATTGAATTTTTAGTCATTTGTAGACCTTAATTGTTCCTCATATCCCTATTTATAAAATGGGGATAATGCTACAACTTGCTCATCTCTTGAGGGTATTGGAGCTTGAAGTTCTTATGTATTCGGAAGTATTAGCTCATTTTGAGAGTTCTGTTTGAGAAGCCTAGGGTCTGATCTCATTCTTTGAGTAGATGTTTCAAAACACTTTATTCCAGAGCTGAGTTAATCATAACTTTAGTTGTTCTGTGAATGTCAACCATGTCTGTGAGTCAGGCACTTGTTTAGTGTCCAAAAATGAGTAAAATGTATCATGATCATCTGTAAAAGCTTGTTTCATAAAGTTCTGTGTGCTGTTAGATGTGGCAGAAATAAGATCCAGTTCTCCCAAGTGATGTTTAGTGGCATTAAACACAAGACAATGTTTCCCCCTCTCCCTTCTAGGCTCTTGTGGCATTGCTACACAGCTTTACAACTTTTGCAGCGAATAAGGCACAAGCAGCTTCCTCACCATACAACCCTTCATCTTTAGTGTGTCGTCCATCCTGTGCACTGATTGAGGCAGGGGTCTTGTGGGGGGGGGGGGGGGGGGGAGGCAAAACAAACCAAAAAAACCCCTCAAAACCAGCAAACAAAATCCAACCAACCATGCAACCGAATATTGTGTTTTACTATAAGCACATGAGGAAGCCGAAATAAGGATGCATGGGCAAACTTAATCTGACTTTTTCTAATTTGAGTGCTTGTCTCTGCAACCTTGACATTCTTTGAGTAATTTCATTTGAATGTATTTTACCCTTTGAAAAAAATATAAACATTTGAAAAATGTGAACTTCATAGACTTTCACACCCCTCTGCCTCTCTCTTTCCCCTCACAAAAGCTGTTTTTAGAAGGGGATTCATATCCTTAGATTCAAAGCACATTCACCTTCCAATGGAACTGCTAGGAATTGATAGGAGGGACAAGCTTATTTTCTATGCATCATCTGGAGGGCAGTGGTGACTAATATTATTATCTGTAAGTTAAACTGCAAAGATCATTGATTTAGGAATAACGAGTTCTGTTCAAGACTCCAGATATGATGCTCCTTAACAATTATAAACCCTACGGCACCTTCCCACCTAATGCCTGCCTGAGATCCTTCACTCTTCATGTGGCTTCCTCTTTAAATGCCAGAGCAGGAATATTGAGGATATGGATCAATCTTTTTGTTTGGAGATCCTGTTACTAGTTTCATCATAGCTCCCATGGAGATGGATAAAGGAACTGAAGAAAAAGTGGGCCCAGACATGCAAAGCTAGTGAAAGGTTGCTCTGTTGTTCTGTGGTTTGATACTTGCTCAGTCTAGCCAGTAGAAAGGATCTTTGAAAAGACACATCCAAAAGACACATCCAAAGACAGCTAAAATGTTAGAATTCTGATCTTAAATTTCAGTATCTTTACTGAACGTCTGTATACTGAGTTTTTCTAGAGATTTAGGGCAGATTTCATAAGGCAGTAAAACAGCTAATTATCCTTAGAGCCAGGGCATTTACTGTTGATGGATTTCAAAACTTGATCTGAACTGAATTTTAGCTATTCTCTTTAGTTAACACTGGAACCAAAGATAGGTGAAATATCTCTGCACAGAATTATTCATATATATATATATATATAGTGTGTATGTGTATATATATGTGTGTGTTTATAGCTTGAGGGGTCACTCTCAAAGGCTCCTATTTGAGGACTATTCATAAGTCCTGATGTGATGAATTATTTCCAAATGAAATCTTGGCACCAAAGTTTTTCTTATTTTTTCAGAAGCAGAGCGCTCTGAAAGGAATACATTTGCTGAAAGACTGTCAGCTGTTGAAGCTATTGCAAATGCAATCTCAGTTGTGTCAAGCAATGGCCCAGGAAATCGGTCAGGATCATCAAGCAGCAGAAGGTATACTGACTAACTTTTTCTTGTTTTCTCTCTGCTAATTTCAGTATTAATTACAAAGCTCTCAATTCTTTCCTTCAGGCAAGTTTAAGAAAGGGTTCTATCGCTAGTTTAAAATCAGATTTCCCTTCTTCAAGCACCAAACAGGGGCTATAGTGATTTTTTTTTTTTTTTTTTTTTTTTTGCCTCTTCTGGCATGACCACCAACACTGGTATGTTTCTAAATTGCTTTGGTTTTCTAGGGTTGGTGAGGTTCCCCTCCTCAGCTGTAAAGTGGAAATACTTCTCCTTAGAGGGGAGGAAATGTGGTTTGTAAGGTCTAATGTTGACAGTAACTGAGTGGTTTTCATGTCAACAGAACTTAAAGGAATCCGTACTGAGTTATTGTCAGTTCAGTGCTCTCTGGATGAGAATGCTGTATAATTTTTGTACTTAGGTCTGTAGTTGAAGCAATTCCTGTGAAACGTCTTTGTCTTTTCTAAGCTACAGTCTTCATTCCTATGAGGTGGAGGAGGTTGACGAGAGGGTTGATGCTTCCCCACCACGTCCTCTAGGAGGCATGACTCTTACTTAAGAGAAAGTGTATTGAAACAAAGAAAAAAAACAAAACACACTTTTGAGTTTATACCTCTTTCCTGGTATCACACTGAGCTCTTCTGCTTCTGCATTATTCCTACCACCTTTCCCTCTGGTATGGTGATACAGAATTTCTTAAAATTGTTTTATCCTCACTAAAGTAGTTCTTTCACATTGCATACTTTTAGACAAATTACTTCTTTCAAATGATAGATTTTTCAAGTCCCTTTTTTATTCCTTCATAAACCTCTCTTTCTGAAGTTAGATTTACAATGACAACAAATCCCTTCACAGGCTTATCTCCCCTGGCAACAAGTTTTAGGTATATAGTGTTGGTAATGCCCATCAGCTGCTGCTCTGTGCAAAAGGCTGTGCTGGAGTGACCAGGGAAAGGCTGAGGAGGAGTGGTAGATGTGTTCTGGGGTCAGCTGTGTCTTGATTCAGTGTTAGCTGACTGTCCTTCAAAGGACAATGCATTGTGACAAAATTGAATAAAGGAATGAAAAATACCTCTTTGTTCATTCTTCTCTATGCTGAAGTAAACTGGAAAGAAATTTGGTTTCCTTTTTGAGTGCGAAATTTTACTTTAATGTTCTCTAACTATTTAATGAATGAAAATGTATTTTTGCCTCATTTTTGTATTCAGTTTGAGATTAAGAGAAATGATGAGAAGATCCTTGAGAGCTGCTGGATTGGGCAGACATGAAGCTGGTGCTTCATCAAGTGATCACCAGGATCCAGTTTCTCCTCCAATAGCTCCTCCCAGCTGGGTTCCAGATCCTCCTGCTATGGATCCAGGTAAGTCTGCTAGTGTATCAAACTAAACTGTAAAATCAGATATTTAACAATGGTACCAATGACTTTTAAGGTGAATTGCCTTCAGCATGACATGAAAATATTTAATGTCATTGAGCTAGTGAGACTTGTTTTAAGAGCTGACTCAAGACTTAAAAGCACTTTCAAATCCAGGATGCATCTTTCTATTGCTGTTGCCAATTTTCTGCAGAGTATATTTTGTAATGCTGGTTACGCTGATGCTAGTCTAGGAATGTAGCGGCTTGTAGGAAAGGGCACCAATTAAATGCAGAAAACGTGCAGGGTGTTAGACACTGCAGAAAGAGCATGTTGCTAGGGGTGTTTTTATATATTGATGTACATCCTGCTGTTCTGTTTACTGAAAGATGGTGACATTGATTTTATCCTGGCCCCCGCTGTGGGATCTCTTACCACAGCAGCGACTGGCACCGGCCAAGGACCTAGCACCTCCACTATTCCAGGTGAGAACACACTACTTACATAACCATGATGTAAAATGATCTCAAAAGCTATCTTTGCTTGTGTGGACTTTTTGCATATACAAGCATGTCTTTCCAAATGAAGAGATTGGATTGAAAGAGAATTTTACAAGTGTACAGAAAGTACATAAAGCCCTATGCTGTGTTTTACATAAAAACTGTTTTTATCTGGAGATGACATGTATGTGAAAATAGAGTGATCGTTATGCCATTGGGCTTACTGCCTGTATTTCAGAAATTTGGACCTGAAACTTACAATATTTCAGTGAAATGGTGCTGAAACTAGAAAACCCATGAAAAGTCGAGCTACTGATTAATCACTCCCTTCAGTGAAATATCAAGTTATTTGCTTTTAATAGCTACTCATTTTTGGAGAAAACTGTTTATATATTTTTTTCTCATTACAGGTCCTTCTACTGAACCGTCTGTAGTGGAATCAAAGGATCGGAAGGCAAATGCTCATTTCATACTGAAATTACTATGTGATAGTGTTGTTTTACAACCCTATCTTCGAGAATTGCTGTCAGCCAAGTAAGGGTTTTGAAATGTATTCTCACTATCCTTTTTAGTGGTATATCACCTGAAATTTGTTGTGTAAAAGCCTTTTTAAAAAGTTGTTTAAAGGCACATTATTTAAAATGGAGAATTTTAGAATGTGGACTATGTTTATATTTCGCAGAAATGAAATGAATAAGAGTGCTTATTCACTTAGTGTTTTTTCTGTTTGTGCAAGATTGACAGTGTTACAATGTTCTGATGTATTTGTTTCTTATTTTTCCTGTTGTAACAAAAAACCGATATGTTTTGACTTTCCCCCCCACCCCCTCCTAGGGATGCGAGAGGCATGACGCCATTTATGTCAGCAGTTAGTGGCAGGGCATATCCTGCTGCAATTACAATTCTAGAAACTGCGCAGAAAATTGCTAAAGGTAAATTACTTTCAGTATTAATTAGTATATTGTTTCATTCTAAAGTTTGACGTTAGGATGTGTGCAAATTCTTATTAACAGTACTTTTTTGTGTGAAATTAAACGTGTGTTTGAGCAGTTGCTGATGGTAGTAGACCCTGTTCTGGAAGAAGCGTTTACCACTGCGTGTTCTGGAAATCTTACTGTTAACCAATATCTTTCTAGTGTGTAGTGTATCTATATTGCAATGGAGTTCTATGAATATTATCACTTTTGTGTACTATTTAATCCTTTCAGCGTTCCATTACTTTACAAAAATCAGCGGATTAACTTGAAAGTTCTTTCTTTGAATTCAAAAATAGCACCTGATTTAAAACAGTATGCAGAGTTAGATCTTGTTGCTGTGAAGACTCTTATGCAAACACCTATTTTGTGACTCTCTTTTTATATTGAGATTTTATTGCATAAGAGAAATATGTGAGGTTGAACTTGAGGGGAAGCTTGAGCAATTAGAATGGTGGTATGTCAAGATCTGTAGGACTGTGTGTATTTCTTATAAGAATATTGCTTGTAAGTTATTTTTAATCCTTCAAAATGGTGATGCAGTGAATTGATTAGGACAACCTTAATTTTAAAACTAAAGAAGAGTTGCTGGTTGTAATTCTCAGTCAGGAATTTGCAGCTTCTTCCATAAGAAATACCTGCAATGTGGCATGCAGAAATTTTTCATTAAAAAACTGTTAGGGAGGCTTTATTCAAACTTCTGTATGGGGTTTTATATTGGCAAACTTCCGTCAAGGATGGGCTCTGTTTGTGGGGTCTTCCCCCCCCCCCCCACCTTTTTTTTAATCTTTAACACTGGTGGTCTGTTCCTCTTTTAGCTGAGGCAACTTCAAGTGAAAAAGAAGATGATGTGTTTATGGGAATGGTTTGTCCTTCTGGTACAAATCCAGATGACTCTCCTTTGTATGTTTTGTGTTGTAATGATACATGCAGTTTTACTTGGACTGGTGCAGAACATATTAATCAAGTAAGTGTTTTTGCTTTTTTTTTTTCTGTACAGATTCTATTAGTCTACTAATCTAGTTTTTAAATGATTAAAGTTGTAATATTTTAATGATTATAACTTTTAATAGTCTGGGATAGTTATTGCTTTCCTTAATTGCTTCTTACTCTTCAAGCTGGCTGTGGTATCAAAATATTGTTGCTAATAGGTGGGGGTTTTTCCTTCTTGCTAGGTTGGGCAAAAATGTTGATGGATTCTGTGTTTTCAAAGACTTAGCTAATAACAAAATTTCACCTTCTAAAATTGACTTATTTCTAAGTGAAGCCATCAATCTGCACAAGTGCAGTTTTATTGTAAGCTCAGATGTTGCAAGGTAGCAAGTGTTGAAGGGAGAAAACTATGCATTACGCTTTTGGTAAAACTGCTTTTTTTGTTTTAGGATATATTTGAATGCCGAACATGTGGCCTACTGGAATCTCTTTGTTGTTGCACGGAATGTGCAAGGGTCTGCCACAAAGGACATGACTGCAAGTAAGTATTGTGTTCTGTTTCTTAAATTAAAATTAATCATTTGGGTTGTCATTTGTTTACTGATGGATAATAATTTTCTTTGTTAAATTCTTCAGGTATTAGAGAACAAAAGATTAATAAAATATTTCAGATATCTTAATTTCCTTTCCTTCTGCTCTGTAAGATTTATGGGTCAAGATTGAAAGCAAGAATAATATGAAGCAGACTTGTACTTTTCGCTTTGGAGGGTTAGAGTAAAGGAATAAGGTAGTCTAACACCCTCAAAGTATTTAATGAATAAACACTGTTTTGAAAATAATGTAGCTAAATAGTACCATGATTTCATTTTGGATGCCTCTAAAAGTTTCTGATGCCAATGAGCCCTGATGAATATGCTACACTTCCTTCTGAAACTTGACGGTAACAGCCTGTCATCTCCAAGATCAACTGTAATAAAGGGAGAACTGAGCTAAACAGTCACATGTACACTCGAGATGTCTCTGCCCAGCCTGGCCACATCTTGGAAGCTACAGATTTTTGTACCCCCTCTTACAGGGTGTAGCTGTTACTGGATTAGTATCCTAGCTGTAATAAGCTAAGAAATACAATTATAAAGATGTTCTTGTCATTGTAGGAATTAATGAGATTTTATTGCATGTGGAAAGAATTTTCAGTTCAGCTTTCTTGTCTGGAGGCTATTTTGGGGAGGGGTCAGCAGGCTTGGATGAGATTTATTAAGACTCTGTGAAAAGCTCTGCAATGAAACTACCTTCCTAAAATCAGTTGTAGGAATAGAGAATAGCAAACGCCAAGTGTAGCCGCTTAAAATGTCTGCATTTCTCTCCTAAGCTAGTTTTTGGTGCCTTTAAAAACTCTAGCAGCAATCTTAATGCGTACATAAGCACCCTCAGTCTGTTTAGAAGGTATTTGGTTTGTACCTGAACAGTGTTGTCCCTTACTTTTTCTATGCGTTGTAGGCTCAAACGAACATCCCCTACAGCCTACTGTGACTGCTGGGAAAAGTGCAAATGTAAAACGTTGATCGCAGGGCAAAAGTCTGCTCGCCTTGATCTGCTCTATCGACTGCTTACCACAACAAATCTTGTTACTATGCCAAACAGCAGGTAAGTTATCTTTTCAATGAATAGGACAACCTGTGTTTATGATTTTAAAACACATAGTATATTATATCTCCACCAATCTATTTTTGCATTACAGGGGAGAACATCTTCTGCTGTTTTTAGTACAGACAGTTGCCAGGCAAACAGTGGAACACTGCCAGTACAGACCACCTAGAATTAGGGAAGATCGTAATCGTAAAGCTGCAAATCCTGAAGGTAGGAGCTGTTTCACTGGAACAAATGGGCAAATTCTCTATTTCTGTATCTCTTTCTCATATTGCTTTTTTGTTTCTTTAGATTCTGATATGCCTGATCATGATTTAGAACCTCCTCGATTTGCCCAGCTTGCTTTGGAACGTGTTTTGCAAGACTGGAATGCTCTGAAGTCTATGATCATGTTTGGCTCCCAGGAAAATAAAGACCCGTGTGTATTTACAAATACTTGTCAATGTAAAGTTTGATCTGACATTTGAGACCTACTCACTTACATAAAGTTTATTCCTTTCTTTTTATTTTTTCCAAGTCTTAGTGCAAGCAGTAGGATAGGTCATCTTTTGCCTGAAGAACAAGTTTACCTTAATCAACAAAGTGGAACTATTCGCTTGGACTGTTTTACGCACTGCCTTATTGTCAAGTGTACAGCAGATATTTTGGTAAGCACTCTTAGCCATGTTTTAAATACATTTCTGAATAATGTGACTTTAATGTGTATCTTGGGTGATATATTCAAATGACTAACTTGAAATCAGTTTTGTTAGGGTTTTTTTTTTTTTTTTTAAATTATACTGTTATGACTATGGTCTGCCTTTGAATCTTGATCTCATTTGTTTCAAGCTTCTAAATTACACACCTTTATTGTGTTGTAATCACCTTTTTCAATAGCTTTTAGATACTTTGCTGGGTACTCTGGTAAAGGAGTTACAAAACAAATATACGCCAGGACGTAGAGAAGAAGCTATTGCTGTTACAATGAGATTCCTGCGTTCTGTGGCAAGAGTGTTTGTCATTCTTAGTGTGGAAATGGCTTCCTCAAAAAAGAAAAAGTAAGTGTTTCATTTTTTTAAAATTCTTTCTGTAAATGAGTTGACACTCATCAGTAATAGGCAGAATCATTTGAATTATTTAGCAGCCTATAGTGTTATGTGAAAAGCGTATAGATCAAGATTGGCCAGTAGCTCCTAGTATCACATGCAGCCTTTTAAATAGATTGTTTATTAAGCTTACATTCTTTTAAACCGGTATACTGACCTTTTCTCTCAAATCTTGAAATTTTTAAACAGAATTAGGATTTTTTTATGTATTTATCAAAACTATTACCTATAGTTGATTGTCAGTGATAGATTATATAGCCAGCTTTAGTTTTAAGTTATTGAATGATGCGTATTTTTAACTGACTTATTAATAGCTGTGCAGATTGTTACTACACACCCACACACAAACCCGTGTGTGTGCACACATGTATATATATTATTATTTATTATATGTGTGTATTAAAGATGGATATCTTTTTGGAGAAACTTTGATATAACTGAAATTTTTTTTGGAGAAGATACATTTGACCTTTCTTTTTCCTTCCCACCTTCCACCCTCCTCCCAGCAATTTTATTCCACAGCCAATTGGAAAATGTAAACGTGTGTTCCAGGCATTATTGCCCTACGCTGTCGAAGAGTTGTGCAATGTAGCAGAATCTCTAATTATTCCAGTAAGGATGGGAATTGCACGTCCTACAGCACCCTTTACTCTTGCTAGCACTAGTATAGATGCCATGCAGGGAAGTGAAGAACTATTTTCTGTGGAGCCTCTACCACCTAGGCCTTCATCTGACCAATCTAACAGGTAAAGCTCACTGTATGCTCTGTTCTCCTGAGGTTTGTCAGAGTTTTATTTTTGTTTTGTTTTTCTGTTAGCTTTTTACTTATAGGCCAACCATTCTGGAAAAGCTTTCCTACTGACAGAATTACAGAAGAATTGAAATTGATTCAGACCTTCAGAGGTCATCAGCTCCAACCCCACCCCACTCCCCCACCAGTTGCATCAGGTTGTTCAAGGCCTTGTTCATTTGGGTTCCGAATCTCTCCAAGTGTGGAAATTCCACGATGTTTTGAGGCAACTTTTTCTGATATTTGACTAGCCTCATTTTGAAGAATCTTTTTCTTATCTCTAGTAGGAATTTCTTCTTCTAATTTGTGTCCGTTTCCTCTTGCCTTTCACTGTATACTTCTGAGAAACAGCCAAAAAAAAAGTTAAATTTTTTTTTTTCCAGCAGTAATGTGAATGGTCTGCTGTCTGAAGATATTTACACAAGAAGCATGGAGTTTCTCTACAGGCTTTGAGAAGACTTCTGGTTTTAGGTCATCTAGTTGTGCTATGTGATATTTCAGCTTAGCTTTACTGTCGTTGAGCTATTCTCCCTTCCCACTCAACTGTCTAAGAAAAAGATGTTGATCCTAGTTTTTTGTTAAACCTGGGAAAATATTTTAATTCTTCCAGTCCAGCCATTTCAGCATGTTTTTTATATTTCCTTTGGAAAATGGATTTGAACTCTTGCTTCTTGAGCATGCTTTTCTTGTTATAACAAAAGAGAAACTTTTTTTTTTTTTTTTTTTAAAGTTCCAGTCAGGCTCAGTCATCCTATATCATAAGGAATCCTCAGCAAAGACGAATCAGCCAGTCGCAGCCAGTTCGTGGCAGGGATGAAGAACAAGACGATATTGTTTCAGCCGAT
Source organism: Struthio camelus (assembly GCF_040807025.1). Taxonomy (NCBI): domain Eukaryota; kingdom Metazoa; phylum Chordata; class Aves; order Struthioniformes; family Struthionidae; genus Struthio; species Struthio camelus. The sequence goes on from NC_090943.1 coordinate 145,589,243, forward strand.
GTGGAAGAGGTCAGCTTTCTTAATTTTTCTCAGTATGGCGTGTCATGTGTATTACAGTACACTAGCACAGGTTTTCAGCTCTGAACCAGTAAGTCATGTGTCAAGGACTTCAGTTCACCAAAGATGTTGAGAAATATTCCCTAGTGCCCTATAGGACTTTGTGAAGTCCAACTGTGCCGTATGCGTTCTGTTGTGACAGAGCTTTATAATCAAAGTAGCTATGTCTTTCTGTAGGTGGGGACAGAAGATATTTAACATGTAGTCATTTCAGAATGTACTAAATGCCTTGAATTTGACAGAATTGCAATATGGTTTAGAATAGTAACATCTCTAGTCTGTTTTGCATGTAATCTTACCCTACGTTATTACACCCTGTTAAAACACTTTTAAACAGTCTTCCAGCATATGGTTGCTGTTAGGTAGGTTCCACTAGAGAGCAAGAGGGTCTTTTGCCAGAAGGATGGTTCTTCAATATTTGGAAACTAACTTTAAGTTTTGTAGTCAGGTTTTCCCTTTCAGCATTAAAGTCTAGTGTCATAGGCTGTCTCGTATTTACGAGCCTGAATTTTTCCATAATGCTGTGAATTGTAAAATAAGATTGCCTAAAAACCTACACCCCAGCTGCTCTCTCCAAATGTGCACCACTACTGCAGCTGTAAGTTGGTTTTTCTATCAATAGATAGATAATTTTTTCCTATTTCTTAGTTTTTAAAGCAAATCTTAAATTGGGTTTTTGGAAATATGTAGATATGGAAGATACAGTAGCATAAACCTATAATGCTGTTTCTAGGTTGAGGTAGTTGAGGGGGTAGCTGGTGAAGAGGACCATCATGATGAACAAGAAGAACATGGTGAAGAGAATGCTGAAGCAGAAGGACAACATGATGAGCATGATGAAGATGGTATGTGCTTTTTGTAATGATCCTTTAATGATTTTATCCCATAATCTAGAAATAGACATGACAAAAGAGGGTAATATTAAAATGCCTAAAGAGTGAGATGATAACTGTTTTGTTGTATAACGTAAATCATGCATATTAACAGTAGAATGAACAAGCTGTGCATCAAAAACAGTAGGGATCTTCAGAAGTCACCAGTGATAATGGTTTGGGACACCTGCATAAGCAGAGAGACCTGAAGATGATATTGGGCTGCACATCTTAGGAGATGAGTAGAATTATGGATAATTAGTAGTAGGCGGACACATAAACATTTTTATTTTTTGCCTTTGTGCACAAGGAGAGACTATTAAGGTACCAAAGAATAAAAAAAAATATGTTGGCATTTGTTTTGTTAGCAATATCCATTTTGTCTTTGGCATTTGTTGTTTTAAAATGTCATTGACACAAACTATTTGAAGTATTTAAAAATAGCCTAGCTCTTGTATGGTTAATGATAGAGTAGTGATTATGGTAGATACATTCCCTAAAAGGGATCTGAGCCATTGTGCTCGAGTTTTTAGACCAATCACCTGTTGTTAAATTGTAGATGAACTTTCTGATGGAATTAAACCGTTACGTGTAAGGCTTTTTGTCATTAATGTGACTTATCTGGTATCACTCTCTTTGAGATTAGGTGACCCAAAGTTCAGATTAAAAAACGTTACCTTCTACTCTTTTTAAATGTGCATCATGTTTCCAGTCAACCCATTCTCAGTACAGTGTTAATTCATTTTCTGATTATTTGAAACATTAATTCTCAAAACTTAAACCTGCGTAGAAACTGTATTTTTTTAATTAGGTGTTTTTGTTTTTTAAGTTTTCAGATATTCCTTGGATAGTCATTTGAAACAGCTTAAGGTTAATTGTCCAAATATATGTGCACAAAGAAAGTTGTGGAGTCGTTTGGCTTGAGTGGCTAATTGTGAATTCTTAAAGTCTTACTTCTCAGTATGTCTTAATTTTCAGTGTTTCTGTTGAATGTACATGTGCAGTACAGTGTGAGAGGACATGGAGGTTCTTAATGTTTTTTGTAATTTTAATCTACCTGTAAGTGTAATCTAAGGAGTGGTTTCTGTGTGAAACAAGATGAAAGATGTATATAAAAATAGGAATGGTGTGGAGATGGTGAACAGGGATTGATTACATCTAATGAATGACTAGAGGCAACTAAAGACCTTGTTAGGTGTCAGGTTTAGAACAAATGAAAGTGATTTTTTTGTATGATGTTTAACTATGAAAATCATTGCTATCGGATGCTATGAATGCCAGAGATATAAAGGAGTTCAGGATTAGGCAAGTTTAGAGGAGAAACTTTTGTGAAGGGTTATCAAGGAGGAAGATGCAGTCTGAAGGCCAGGTATTGCTAACCCCTAGAAAATGGGAAAGTATGCTGCAAGTGTTTTTGTATGCTTGCGTTGCTTTTATGCCCTTTCCCTGCGTATCTGTTACTTTCTGTGGTAGTAAGAGGCTGTGGATTTAGTGTCTTATCTGAGACACTACAGTCATTCTAATCTTTCTCTTTTAAACATGAGATGTTTTTGATACTGTTTTTATAGGCAGTGATATGGAGTTGGATCTGCTGGCTGCAGCTGAAACAGAAAGTGACAGTGAGAGTAACCACAGTAATCAGGACAATGCTAGTGGGCGCAGAAGTGTTGTCACTGCAGCTACTGCTGGGTCAGAAGCAGGTATGCCACATCTTGTGTTTAATTTAGCTGTTTAAATTTAGGTATTAGGATTAAGTTGTACAGGAAGAAGAAATCTTTTAGTGACTTGAATACAGCTTTAACAAGGGCAGGACTGGCTCTATCTTAAAAAAAAGTGATACTGTCCTTTGCCTTTGGATCGGGACTGCATCCAACATTCCAAAGATATATTGGAGAAATGATTTATTTTATGTCTAGGTTGGATAAAAGGAGAATTACCTGAGCATGCCATCTTAACAAATATCTTTCCCTTTTAATCTTATTTTCCCTTTCTTTTTGTCTCCCTTCACCCTCCTTCCCCTCCCACCTCTATTTTCCCCGCATTCCCTCTTCTTCCTTTGCTTTTTCTTTACCTGTAAATGGAAAGAACTATGCAGACTTTTTTGATGAGTGAGTTGTATTAAGATGCGACCTGTCTGCTTATTTGCTTTTAGGGAGTTTCTGCATGTGTTAGTGAGAGATTATCTGGCACGCTTGTGAAATGAAATATTTTCACTCGTTTTTCATGTAAAAGTGAGATATGGTTTAATACAAAAACCTAACCAATTATTTGAAGATCTGAAAGCAACTACTGTACGTTCTGATTTGGAAGTGAAAGTCTTGAGTCATTGCCCGAGTGCAGAATCAGGCTTGCTTATAAATGAAGACTTTTTAAAAATCAAAATATTTCTTAATTTATTTTTTGAACTGTAAGTAATCTGACTGCTTTTTCATGAAACTGTTATTGAAAATTAGCAGTATGTCATAAGGACGATGCATTGAAGATTTGCAGCAATGGTATCTGAATCTTTTTAGTATGTGTAGTCTGTTCTCATGAAGAAGCTTACAACACTGTCACAGTACATGTACGCACGCAAACTAGTGCAGTTGTCAGTTACTGTTTATTGCTTATATTCCTTATATAGGAGCTAGCAGTGTTCCAGCATTCTTTTCTGAAGATGATTCTCAGTCAAATGATTCCAGTGATTCTGATAGCAGCAGCAGCCAGAGCGATGACATAGAGCAGGAGACCTTCATGCTTGATGAACCTCTGGAACGAACCACAAATAGCTCACATGCCAATGGTGCTACCCAAGCTCCCCGTTCAATGCAGTGGGCTGTACGCAATACCCAAAACCAGCGAACTACTAACACTGCTCCTTCTAGCACATCAGCCCCAGCAGGCAAGTCTGAGTAAAATGAACGCATGAATGCCAATTAACTCTGGCTTTGTTCCTTTGCCTGTTTTAGTTTGTTCTGTTAAGGGTGAGATGTTACGTGCTTGTCTCAGAGAGACAGAGGTGCTGTATCTTGACTGTTCCAGTTCTGATTTTGTGTTTAACAAAACAAAGCATCTGTTCTAGCTCTTAAGATGATGAATGTGCTTACTTGAGCTAGTAGTTTTTTTTACTAGCAGAGTTATGATGTCAGTACTGTATACAAGTTTATTCCTAGAAATAATATCAGCAAATACATAGCAAAGGGTAAATAAATTCATTAATGTCATACCTTCTCTTATGTTTAGCAAGTTCAGCAGGCTTGATTTACATTGATCCATCAAACCTACGCCGGAGTGGCACCATCAGTACGAGCGCCGCAGCAGCAGCTGCGGCTCTTGAAGCCAGCAATGCAAGCAGCTATTTAACATCTGCAAGCAGCTTAGCAAGGGCATACAGTATTGTGATACGACAGATATCTGATCTGATGGGTCTGATTCCCAAGTACAATCATCTAGTGTACTCCCAGATTCCTGCTGCAGTGAAGCTGACTTATCAAGATGCAGTAAACTTGCAGGTAAGAGCATCCAAAACTTTTGTGGATAAAATTTCAATACTGTTGGGTTTCTCTAGATACAGTTGAGTTTCTTTAGATACAGTCATAGAATTGTGGAGGTTGGAAGGGACCTCTGGAGATCATCTAGTCCAGCTCCCCCTCAAAGAAGAGTTAGCTAGAGCTGGTTGCTTAGGGCCAGGTCCAGTCAAGTTTTGAAAATCTCCAAGGAGGGATACTCTACAACCTCTCAGGGCAACCTATTCCAGTGTTTGACCACCCTGACAATAAAAAAAAGGCTTTTTTATGTTTAAATGGGATTTCCTGTATTTCAATTTGTGCCCATAACCTCTTTTCCTTTCATTGGTCCCACTGAGAAGAGTCTGATTCTGTCTCCTCTGCTTCCTCTCTTCAGATAATGAATCAATAAGGTGCTCCTGAGTCTGTTTCTTGAGGTTAAACAATCCCAGCTCTCAGCCTCTCCTAGTGAGAGATGCTGTAAGATGAAGTAGCTGTAGTTACCAGTTGCATCAGATTGTTCCTACATCATGCATATGCTTTCTAAAGTCTTTCAAAAAAGGAATTTCTGTTGATTTTTTTCAACCAAGTCTGACTGTTAATGTTTTATAATTTTTTCAATTGAAGTTTGACTGCTTTGGATATGATAGTGAACTATCTCTTGCCCAGTTTTTTGAACTGAACTGCTGAATCTATAATAAGAACACTAGCGAGGGCCAAACAATTAAAAAAGACGGTAAACGATTTCCAAAAGGTAGTGTCCCCCATCCTGTATTTCAAGAAAAGATCATCTTTAACCTGTTACTTGCACATTTTTTGTGGTACGGTGCACTTGACTGTCACCATATGTATGCGTATGTACCGTTTGACTGTACCGTTTGAATGCGTATGTAAAATGGATCTTTAGGGAAATTACTTGAAATAGAAGACTGGTGTCTGGCATGTATAGGAAGAAACAAATGAAAGACAACACAGAAGGAACTTAAGTGTTTATAAAATATATATAGAACTTGGCTGTAATATTAGTGCATAGAGGGGAAATAATCTGGAGATGTGAATTAGCAGCCTGAATTTAGTACAAAAATTTCTGTTCTGGAGATTCTTAGTGCGGATAATATTTTCTCTGCTGGCTAGAGATGTTTTGCAAAGGTTAACTTTTTGCTATTTTAGTCTACAGAAGAGAGCTGTCCAGTTGAGGCGGAAAGTATTTGTATTAGCCTATGAAAGCTTGAGAGCTGAACGTTTATTTGGATATAGAAATGGAGTTGCGAGAGCATTCTCTTAGTTTAATGGATACGAGAATATCTTTGAAAGGGGAGGGATGTTTTTGAAAACCAGAATTTGGAGGAATAAAGAAGCCAGACTGATGTTAGATCAAACAAATAGATCAGTGGAGTCAGGAAATGGTACGAGTAGCAGCCTACAGAGCCTGTACTGGGAACAAGAGAAGGGAGAAGCTGAAACAGGAGGAGAGTTGTGTATGCGTAGTTCTTTGTGTGGATCTTAACTTTGTCCTCCTCATTGAATAAGTTGCTAAGTGGCAAAAGATGGTGAAGGATCTGTATGGTGAGCACTGTAACAGCACGAGGGCTGTTAAAGCTACAGAAAGTCAGGATTTGGACCAAAATCTCCGAAATATGTACACCTAGGAGGTCCTGTGTGGTCATAAGGTGAGGAGCAGAAGACATCTTCAAAAGGAAGAAGGATGACGAGAATGCTTTAGAGACACCAAGGTAGTAAATGATGAGAGCTGCACACCCCTATGGCAAATAATCTCTCTTGGTAGAACTGTTGGGAAGTTAATTTATAGGTTGCTATTGAATGTGGTTTTACAGCCCCTTTGTCAAGAATTGGACTTAGCCATGGTGGAGCTTGTATTGCGATTAAATTCTTGTCACCTAATTTTATTGTGTGCCTAATTCATTACATCTCATTTTCTATAGAACTATGTAGAAGAAAAGCTTATTCCCACTTGGAATTGGATGGTTAGTATCATGGACTCTACAGAAGCTCAGCTGCGCTATGGTTCTGCATTAGCATCTGCTGGTGACCCTGGGCATCCGAATCATCCTCTCCATGCATCTCAGAACTCGGCCAGAAGGGAGAGGATGACTGCCCGTGAGGAAGCTAGCCTGAGAACGCTTGAGGGGAGAAGGTATGAAAACAGTTAGATTGTTGCATGTGATATGAATTACTAGCTTTACAAGCAAATCCTTTCGTTCACTGATGTTTTGGGAATTTAATTGTGAAATACAGCAGTGTAGTAGTTGTGATTTAAGATGGATTCCTCTGTTATTGCTACTGTTTGATTTACTCTGAAGTACTAGCTTTATCTTGAGTGTTAACTGTTTCTATTATTAGCACTTGAGCTGTTTATATACAGTAAAGCTTAAAACCATAATTGTTGTTCTTGTTATCACACTGCTTTTCTGTTTTTGAGTTTTCACATCCGTATTTGAAACACACAGACAGATAGGTAAAAGATTTGGTGCCTGATCTCTCTGTATTCAATTCTTTCCTTTCGCTAGACGTGCTACTTTACTCAGTGCCCGTCAGGGAATGATGTCAGCACGTGGTGATTTCCTGAACTATGCGCTGTCTTTGATGCGTTCTCACAATGATGAGCACTCAGATGTTCTTCCTGTTCTAGATGTCTGTTCACTAAAGCATGTAGCATACGTTTTTCAAGCCCTTATTTATTGGATTAAAGCAATGAATCAACAGACAACGTTGGATACTCCTCAGCTGGAACGGAAAAGGTATTGAGGCTGACTCACAGAAACAAACCATTTTGTGAAAAGTTGCATAAGCCTTTTGTTTCACATGCTTGAGTTGTTATGCAGCTACTCGTATATGTTTGAAGACTGTTAGGCCAATTGCAGCGTCCCATTCAAATCTTGTCCTGGTGACTGCTGTAAAAGATTTTCTTATCACTGAAACTTAAGTTTGATTTTTAATTCATGACAGCACCTCTAAAAGATTTACTAGAGACAATTTATCAGCCCCAAAATACAATCTGCTCATCATATTTAATGTAATAATGACTAAGTAAGTGTTTTGTCAAACATGCTAAGAACGAAATGAGAGAATTCTTAAATTTGGTATAAGGGGCACAGGAGTTCTATTTTCTGTTTAGTTGCGGGTACTTCAGACTTGCCCAGTTATTTACTGTGCAGTAGGGAAATCAGTAGCTGAAAAAGCCATCAAGTTGAACATCTATCCTATTTGAACTGTAGCGTTTTACAAAAACATACAAAAGAGTAATGACTAGCAGTCCTCAGTTTTAATTCCATGCTTACCGAGCTGTGTAAGCTTTCCTCGTGTAGCACAGACTCAGCTTTCTGAGCTCACAGGTAGTGACCTTTGATTTGAAACAGCAGTTAATAATCACAGGAATGTCTGTACATTAGGAATCTACACCATCTGTTTCCGTTTCTTTTAAGTGTTGAGGTAGTATGCCTGAACAGTCCTTGTCAACAGTTAGGTAAAATGCAAATCTTTGCACCTTCCTGCTGTGAATTTTCAATATCACAGGTCATGCTTAACTTTTCCTTTTCTCTGCAAAGTTTGGTAACTGTGATATACATGGTATCAACATTTCAGAGATGTATTGGACTACTGATTTAGTTCCAATGTTATGTTAAAAGTATCTTAAGGCCTATTACAACTTCAAAAATGTGTAATCCTAATTTCAGAACATATTCCGGAATGCACAAACTTCCACAAATGTATACTAATCAAAGTTCTTGACCTGTTCTATAATACAATCAAATCCATTTCTTTAGTACACTTCTCAGAGTTATCTTTTGGACTGTGATCAGTGAAACTATTTCCTTCCTAGGATAAAGTGAATTCTACACCAGTGAACTCTAGAATAGTATTCACTAAATGATTCTTTCCCTAATTTGGGGTTCCTATTCTGTTTATATTGACATATTCTCTAAACAAACAAGCATACCCATCACTGTCTGAAGCTGTAACTTTTTTAGATAAAACTTGGAAGTAGATGTCTTTAGATGGCCATATAACTAGAGGCAATGGTAGGCGTGAGTCTGAAACGAGAAGTACTGTACAGCTTTGAAAGCCATGTCCCAGTGGAACATACCTAGTTGACAACCAGTGATTTCAGTGAGAGTTCTTGTTAGCTTATATAGCTCTCAGGTAACCTTACTGATTATACTGTTGCTTTTATCAATCAGTCTATTTACAAACTTTGTTTTACTTTGTTTTTAGAACTCGGGAACTTTTGGAACTGGGTCTTGACAATGAAGATTCAGAACATGAAAATGATGATGACACCAATCAAAGTTAGTGTGCTGAGATCTGACACTTTCTGTTTTTTCCTTTTAGCTAGCTGTGGTTTTGAATAAAATTTGCTACTTGTTTATGTTATGTTAATACAGTGAAAGAATGTGCTGTGCTTTTAAAGTTTGATTTTTAGTGAGACTTTCTTACCGTCCTTACTTCACCAAACATCTGTCTTTGCCTGTTCTCATTCTGGTGCTCTCTTTTTTGTCTCCTTTCTCTCAAAATTGCATAAGTTGTGCCGTAGCTTATTGGCCTGCACAATGACAGAGTTTAAATTTTGAATCTGAGTTGAACTGACTTTTGGTCTGCTGAGAATGGTAGAAAATATGCTCTGTAGAAAACATTAATTGTGTAGGATTGCACGTTCAGTAAACTTGAATAGTCATTCCTGTTACTGTATGGTTTGCCTAGCTTCAAATTAGGTTTCCAACATCTTTAGATATATTGCACAATTCAGATAACTGAGCTCTAGGAAATCTTGGAACATGTTCCAGATTTGTTACTGACTTTATTTTTTTGTGATCCTGAGGGTGGGGTGACCAATTTTCTGTTCATCCATTATATTCCATCCCCCAAAAGATAAGGTCCCCGACTCTCCCCTGTTTATTTACTTCGTCTCTCATTTTACTCCTGTGTGTCAATTTTAATCAGCAGTCAGCACTGGAGGAGCACTGCTAAGGGAGAGTTGTCACTATAAAGCTGGTTACAATAAAAGGAATAAGGGTGACAACTTTTAAGAACTTAACTTTTAAGAACAGAGGATTCTTGGGAGCATCCTGTAGAACTGTTAAATTTTCGGAGAGAGATGGATTGCATTCCTGCTGCTCCAATCAGATAGCTAAGATGGAAGCTCCTTCATTTTTGATGTTTTAAATCCTTTGCTTTTATAACTGTAAGCGAAAACGAAAGTAAAAGCTGCTCTGATATTTAGGTGCTACGCTCAACGACAAGGATGATGACTCCCTCCCAGCAGAGACTGGCCAAAATCATCCATTTTTCCGACGGTCAGACTCCATGACGTTCCTTGGCTGCATTCCACCCAATCCTTTTGAGGTTCCTCTGGCGGAGGCCATCCCCCTAGCAGACCAGCCCCATCTGTTACAGGTGACATCAGAGATTGTGTTCTGGAAGATAATTCCTGTTTGCTTTTTCATTTCTAACTGAAGTATATTATTTACCCAGAATGCTTTTGTTAATTTTCAGCCAAATGCTCGCAAAGAAGATCTGTTTGGCCGACCAAGTCAGGGTCTATATTCGTCTTCTGCCAACAGTGGGAAATGCTTAGTGGAAGTGACAGTGGATAGAAACTGCCTTGAGGTAGATTTAAAGGTTTTGTTATTTTGAACAGTGGGGTTAACTTAAGCTACCTTCATCCCTTTGAAAATATTAAAGTATCTTTTTAAGAGAATCATGTTAAATATCTTTCGAAATGATAATTTGAGAGCGCGATAAATACAAAAACTTGGACTTGTTATGAAAAAGTATACTCTAGTTTTTAATTCATTTTAAATTTGTGGGACTCTTATGGTTACTGACTAATCTAGAATCTGATTTCAGGCAGTATTTTAAGGGCTGTAGTAGAATCTGCACTAATTGTGATATACCCATTATACTTGATTCTTTTTATGACAATTATATCCCCATGCCCAGTAGATTTGACTTGTCTTTAGACTGAACGTTAAATGGTGTGCATATGAAATGCAAACACAAAACAGGAATATTGTTTTGGGAAATTATTCTAAAACATTAAGATTATTGTGTTTTTACAAAGCAATTACAGGGCTTATATTTGTGTGGCTTGAAAATTGAATAGATCCTGGAAAAAAAAAAATGCAATTTTAAAATGCAATTAAATTTTACTTCTCATTGTTTAGGTTCTTCCAACTAAAATGTCTTATGCAGCCAATTTAAAAAATGTTATGAGTATGCAGAATCGACAAAAGAAGGAAGGGGAGGAACAAAACGTGCCTACAGAAGAATCTGAGAGTTCAAAGCCAGGGCCTTCAGCGCATGATCTTGCAGCGCAACTGAAAAGCAGCTTGTTAGCAGAGATTGGGCTAACAGAAAGCGAAGGGCCACCTCTCACATCTTTCAGGTAGCTGCAGTTCAAAATTATGCTTTTAAATATTGCTGAACTGATAGAAGGATGTTTGGGAATCTGAAAGGGTTTGGGGAGGATTAATTAAAATAGGTAGCTTCGTTTAGTTTGAATTTGTCACTGTTGTTTGATAGGTTTTAAACACTTGAATGGGCTTGAAAGAAGAAATTTTTGCAAACTATAGTAAGTCTTACTACCTAACTTCATGCTGCAGACAAACTTTGTGACTGATTGCTGAGGTGCTAAGTTAAGTGTTGGAATTGACAGCTTGCCACCTCTGTGTTTTGTGATAGTGACTGGTTTATGTAGTTCGGGACTGAACAGCTCTTACTTTGAATTAGAGCTTTTTTTTTTTTTTTTTTTTAAAATGAAGATCTTAATTGAATGGAACCTGATAATAGTGAATTCCATGTAGCAGTGAGGTTACATGCTTTTAGAAAAATTACTGTTTGGAAACAAGACTTGTGGTTCAGCTGATGCTAAGCAGCTTCATGTAAATTTTTTGTTGTTGTTTTCTTACTAGTATTGCTTACAGGCTTTGTCTACAAATTTATTATACGGTGATTATGTTGTTCTGTAATAGCATTTATGTAGATGACATGCCACTTACATCTGAGCACTTTAAAAAAAAAAAAAAAGTTCAATTGTTTACGCTGTGTATACATATGTAAACTATAAAGGAGCGTTTTGGGAAGGGTAGGGAGGAGTGAACTTGCTAAAAATATTTCTTTTCTATATGTGAAAAGAAGCAGATTGTTCTCTGTAGATTAGACTTTCTTTGCTATTAATAGCTGTAAACTTCTAAACGACATTAAAAAAAAAAAAAAATACATGCAAGTAATTTGTATACAAGAGGCTTGAAATAGCTGACTAGGAAGATTTCTGGCCTGCTGATGTTTATCTGTAAATTTTGCAAAAAGAGAAATTCTAAAGTAGTCCTAATACTGTAATAATATTCCCTTTCAACCAGCTTTAGCTAATGTACATTTGACTTCTCTAGTTAAGAAAAATGGAAAAATAACTGTAATGATTCATTTGGAATGAATGGAAGGATAGAAAAATAACTCCAACCAGCCGGTTATTGCAAAAAGTAGACATTTAATTTCACAGAAAAAATCAAGTTAAAATAATTTGATTCCATAAAAGTTGCATGCCTATGTACATGTGAATAATTGAGGCTTTAGATCATCATTGCGCTCTGATTCAAAACATTTCATGCATGTTATAAAATAAAGTTTATGGAAAATATATAAATGCTGGCTATGCTTTTTGAATCTAAAACTTCCATTGAATGAAATTTATTCATAGCACTCCCCAGAAATGCTAAAAAGTAGTTTTTGATACCTGGAAATACAAAATCAATGCTGAAACTTGCAGATGGTAGAAGAACAAGCAAAATCCTGAATGAGTATCAAGAAAAGATAAGTAATCCAGATAGTAATATAGGAACAGGGAATTATGTTTCCAGGATTTGCAATAATAGCATAGTACTGAGAAGTACTGAGTTCCTGATAAGCTTTTAGGGTTCATGGTTGCTAAAAGGGACTAACGAAATGCAGTTCTGTGTACAAAGAAGGACACCAAGTAACAGGGTTTTTTTTCCCTCTCCCTTGGCGGAAAATGTGGGCTAGCGTATCTAGTTCTGATGCCTATGTTAGAAGAAGGCTAAATTGGGACAGTTAATTCATTTAAACTATTGAAAATACTGTCTGGATAAAATGTTTTACCAAGATGTGAGCTCAGTTTGCTTATTTTATTGGGGGGGAAAAAAAATCCCCAAAGTGACTCGAGTATGTATTATGTAGAAATAGAACCTCCACTATGTATATGTAGAAAGGATTAAACTGGTAGCCTTTTTTTTTTTTTTTTGAGGTGTGTTTGTATGTTAAAAGGCAAATTAAGTTATCAGTGGTTCCTCTATATGCTAATGCTTAGTAAGCAAAAGTCATTTTAATTGACCAAACTCTATGGCCTTATAAGACTAAGGTCAGTTTACAAAATCTGATTAGTCTATTCCTTTTGTGTTAAGCTAAGTAGCCATCGACTAACACTGCAGTCTGTAGCTGGAAATGCTAGCTGTCTCTTAAGACAACTTATACTGAAATTCTTACAGTAATTTCCAGGTTTTATTATTTAAAGTCTATTATTTTATCAATATTGGTCAGTGATCTATAGAATATCTTAAACTAACATTTCTCTTAGTTTATATCCAACAAATTAACATTGGTGTCTGAGCTCTGCGCCTAGAAGTCCTGCATATTCCAGTTCCAAGTATGAGAAATAAGAGAACTTATTTTGAAGGCAGAGGGATAAGTAAAAGCAGAAGTACATAAAATGCGACTGAGATTTAACTTACTTTTTGCTTGTTTATCTTTTCCTCCCTCTGCCAGGCCACAATGTAGCTTCATGGGCATGGTTATATCTCACGACATGTTGTTGGGACGTTGGCGCCTTTCTTTAGAGTTGTTTGGTAGAGTGTTCATGGAAGATGTTGGAGCAGAGCCTGGATCGGTATGTATTTCCTAGTGTAAGGACAATGCTTTTGCAACTGAATTGTGAACCTCCGTCACTATTCTGGATTTTTTTACAATTTTATTTTATTTTTTGTTTTTTAAGATTTTGACTGAACTAGGTGGCTTTGAAGTAAAGGAATCAAAATTCCGCAGAGAGATGGAAAAGCTTAGAAACCAGCAGTCCAGGGATTTAACATTGGAGGTAAAAAATGTTAGTTTGTTTTCCAAATATGTTTTGATTAAAAGCTGAACTGACACACACTGCGTAACTTGATAGGAGAAGCTGTGTTTCAGAGTCTGCAAGCAGACGTTTTAAAGCTCACTGCATGAGCTGTATTGCAATTACACTATAGTTTTGCATACTCTAATTGACGTTTTCTGAGTCTGCGCAGAAGTTTCCAGCAACTTACTTGTGATTTCTTGTGAAGCTGAAATTTTTCTTTTCAGTGTGGTGATTGGTAAAGAGAGGAGAACCCTGAATTTTGTGTTTTCACTAGGTTGATCGAGACAGAGATCTTCTAATTCAGCAGACCATGAGGCAGCTCAATAATCATTTTGGTCGCAGGTGTGCTACCACTCCAATGGCTGTACACCGAGTAAAAGTTACTTTTAAGGATGAGCCCGGAGAAGGCAGCGGTGTAGCACGAAGCTTTTATACTGCCATTGCACAGGCTTTTCTGTCAAACGAGAAACTGCCAAATCTAGATTGTATTCAGAATGCCAACAAGGGTACCCATACAAGTAAGTGTTATATAGCAACTAATCTACAAATAGCCTTTGTTAAAGCCTTGGATGTTTTTTTCCATTGAAATACATGCAGTTGTTTGACTTCTGTGGATTCTCTTGTTAGATCAGCACAGGAATTAAGAAAATCTTATATGTTAGTTATCGGAGGCCAAAAATGGGCTGTTTTTTGTTCCTAGGAACAGGAGACCCTTGCTTTTCTCAGGACGGAAGTCTGCTTTAGATGTTCTTAGCTTTTTTGGAGACTCTTTCTCTCCGTACCTTACAGTAGATAGTAATTGTCTCATTTTTGCTAGGAAGTGCATACATTTAATATGACTACTCCATCTAGTCTGTCACAAATACATTTCAATCAATGCTGGTTTTGTGTGTGTATATAGACTTTGAAGGCTTCTGCCATTTTAAGTTTGTGCAAACGCTTTAGGTTCCTTTCATAAGCTTGACTGAACCCAAATCACTACTTAAAGCGAAGTGGTTCTGTCTCATTAGTATCTTTCAAGCTATCTTCTAAAAGGGTGTTCCCCTTGGTCTGGAATTTAGGTATGAGAGAGAAGTATAAAGGTGTTTAAGCTTCTGAGTTTTCTCCTCCTTCAGGTCTGATGCAGAGATTGCGAAATAGAGGGGAGAGAGATCGGGAAAGGGAGCGAGAGAGAGAAATGCGGAGAAGTAGTGGCTTACGAGCTGGTTCTCGGAGAGATAGGGATAGGTAAGTGACCTGTTTTTTAATTTATCAGAGAGATTTTGTCAAATAGCCTTGGTTATCTTCAGGAAAGATCCTTATATTTCCTAAATTAAAAGTACCACTCTTTATCACTTTCAAGAGCAAGTAACAGGGTAATTGAAATTCAAGATACACTTCAATTCTTTAAAGAAAAATTATGCTTATCTCAGCATTGACAGATTATGTCTCAACCATATGTCATAAATCTCTCCAGCTGAAACAACAGCAACAACTATTGTATTAGAGTTAAATTTTTGGGTGGTTTAGAAGCAACATTGCCGTTTCTGGTGGCATGTCTGGCTGCTGTATCCAAAATACTATTAGTGGCAAAATCTCTGGTCTATTTTGATTCTCTGTTTCTGAGTCATTCTCTCCAAGCAGCTATGAGAGACGCTACTACTCTAGCACAAAAGCTAATGCTATTTTGAATATGGGTGTGAACGGTCCTATTTCAGAGGATTTTTGCATATTTCCTTTGAATTTAGTATAAACTGCTGTAAATTTTTAAGGGACTTTAGAAGACAACTTTCCATTGACACACGGCCTTTTAGACCAGCATCAGAAGGAAATCCTAGTGATGACCCTGATCCTCTTCCAGCACACAGACAAGCCCTTGGAGAAAGGCTCTACCCTCGAGTACAAGCAATGCAGCCAGTAAGACTCATCTATGTAATATACTTAATTATATTTTGTTCTTGCCTTCTTTTCATTTAAAAATGATTTTTCTGTATCCATTGCTGTTTAATGTAAAATATTTGAATGTGTAGGGATGATGTGATGTCCTTTGGGATCTTCTTAACATTTCATTTCTGTAATTTGTCATTTAGCTGATGCGGTATCTCTTAACGCATTGCATATGGAAAGCTTTAATATTTTAAATAAAACTGTATTTGACAACTAAAGAGCTGGAGAAGAATAGTAAGACATTCAATTTCTTATCCCCAGGCTTTTGCAAGTAAAATCACAGGAATGTTGTTGGAATTGTCTCCTGCTCAGCTGCTTCTGTTACTAGCTAGTGAAGATTCCCTTAGAGCAAGAGTTGATGAAGCCATGGAACTCATTATTGCACATGGAAGGTAAAATATTAAAGATTTTGATGAAAGATGAAAACTGGTATTGTGGCCAAGGCACTTGAACTGTGATATATTTGACTTTGACACATCTCACTTGTTCCTAGCTTTGTTCTAGACCTTTTTCTTTGGACAAATGGCTTGTTAACTTTGGCTCCCTGTTAGAAAAGCAGGAATGCACCTCTTTTCCACACACTCTGCTTTTTCTTTCTGAATTGTAAGCCCCTTGAAACAAGGGCTGCTGCCTAATCCTGATCAGAATTGTGACTGCGTTGACTACTGTGTACAAATATAAAATCAAAATCCTAATGGACTTGAAAATCCAAATGAGCAAAAACTGCCCTTACAACTCAAACTACAATACTTGCGTACTTATGTAGTTATTGTGATTAAGGAACATAAAGCATATGCACCTAAAGGAATATGATTCCTCAATTATTATGATATGTAAGATCCAGAAATTGAACTTAAATATATTTAAGTGAATTCGTCTGCTTCCAGAATATGACCATTGCTTACTGTGAAATTAAATCTTTTTTTTTTCTCCCTCCCCCCCTCCTTCCTCTATCAAGGGAGAATGGTGCTGACAGTATATTGGATCTTGGTTTACTAGACTCTTCAGATAAAGTGCAGGTAAGGAATTCTTTCACCAACTGAAAGTTACTCTAAGATTCAATTGTACCAGTTAGTTTAAAAAAAAAAAAAAAAAAAAAAAAGAACCAACTAGAGCCTTATTTGATCATGCAAGACAGAGTTTTGCTTAGTTATCCCAATAAATATACTGTTGTTTTTTTATTATTTATTAGTTACACAAAATTATAAAATGTTATCATTAGGAAATCTAATGGAACTTTTTAGCTAAAGAAAGTTGAATCTTTGGATCTAGTGGCAAAGAACTTGCTGATGTTGCTCAGTAATTAGAAGTAAGTTTGATTGCTCTTTTGACTTTTGAAATAGGAAAATAGAAAGCGACATGGTTCGAGCCGCAGTGTAGTAGATATGGAATTAGATGATACAGATGATGGGGACGATAATGCACCACTTTTCTACCAACCTGGAAAACGAGGTTTTTATACACCAAGACCTGGTAAAAACACAGAAGCAAGGCTGAATTGTTTCAGAAACATTGGCAGGTATGTTATTAACTTACTATTCTGAAAAAATATAAAAGACTAAAATATAAAATGCCAGGGAGAGTACCAGAGATCCAAGTTGAAAAATTTTATTTACTCCTTATATATTCTGTATTTCTCACCTGGAGCTGTGTAGTAGGGAATTTTTATACATCTGCTTGAGGTTTCTCTTCCTGTTAAATTTTCAGTTTATCTTGTTCACGATCTGGAAGTTTACAATCTGGAACTTTTATAGTGTAGGAAATGATCTTTGGAAGTGGATTTGAGGAAAAAATTGCTTGTTTACTTCTGTCTTACTGATTGGGGAAGGAAAAGAGAATTACCAGTTTTCCTTGACAAATGATGTTGTGGATAAGACTGTACTGTGAAATGACGTATGACAGCAATTCACTTTTGGGGATTTATGGGGCGGGAAAATAAACTGCAGTTTACTTTTTGGAATATTCTGATTATTTTTTTAAAGAAAGTTTGCTAAAAGATCTCCAGTGTAATTTATGTTATAGCAAAACAAAAACCGAACCTTTATTTTCAGAATCCTAGGGTTGTGCTTGTTGCAGAATGAACTATGTCCCATCACGTTAAATAGACATGTAATCAAAGTTCTTCTTGGAAGAAAAGTAAGTTGAACATAGAAATCTGAATTTCCTTTAATTATATACAATTTCATCTTAACTGCATTTTGTTTTTTCAGAGTGAATTTGTTGACTAGTGGGGTTGGTCTGGAGCTGTCAGGATGCCTTTAAATTAGGAAATTTTCATTTTTTTCACTTCTTAGATTTTAAGAATAAGAAGTGAACTGCATAGATCCCCTGGAAGTGTTGTAATAGGTTAGCCTTTGATTCTCCTCAGAAACAGCCTACTGCTTTTTTTTTTTTTTTTTTTTTTTCCTCCTCTCCTCCCTTCCTGAGACTGAAGTCTCGGAGAGGTAGTATTAGACAGTACTAGGAGATACATCTTAGCTTACTCAGAGGCACTTTCCTCAGTATTTGAGAGAGCTCATTGAATTAAATTGTAATTGAATTTTATCTCAGGTGTGGGTTATGATTACTCTGAGTTAAATTATGCCTACATTTTCAGCCAAAACACTTCAGTAGGTTTTGTGGGTTTTTTTTCTCCTAAATGCTGATTATGTAGTACACGTTTCAGGCATTAGTCAATAGCATCATGAATTCTGTCTGATAAACAGACTTAAACCTAGGTTTGTTATTGCTGGCCCTTTGTTAAAAACAATGCTGGTCACATAGTCACTTATCTAACTTATGTATGATCTTTAATGAAAAGAGATTAATGACGAAAAGGTATGCCTTCACATATCCCCTGGTATCTTTCAGAAGAGATTCTGCCTGCTTGCTTTCTTTCAGAATTTTCTTCTTGAATGAATATTATATACATATATATATATTCCTTGCATTTAAATTTTGGGTACATCAAAGAACGTTTTGGTTGGAAAGGAATGGATAGCTTTCCCTTCTGTCTGATAATGGACATAGGAACAAGGAACTTTAGAAAACAGCAACAAGTAGTCTTTGGCTAAGTCTTGGAAGCTGTAACGTGCAGCTTCTGGGCCCTCAGTCTTCAAACACGTACTGCTGTTGAATGTTTAAATTGGGGAGGAAAATTTTTTCATTGATTTGGAGCACTGATGCAAATTATTTCCGGCTTCAGTCAAAGTTCATCAAACCTGTACTGATGTAAGTGATACGTAGGAGAAACTGTCCAAAAACCCTGTTCAGTTTCTTTGAGCTCTGTGCCCTTCATAGCAGAAAAGGCTTTGCAGGTCTCTCTGTTCTGCTAATGCACTTCAGTCCAGTATTCTGGTTATGAACCTTCAAAAGCAGGCTGAAAGCAGGAGTTTGGCTGCCATTATTTCCAAGTGTTTATGTGCTTCCATTACGTGTGTAATGCTATGGCTTGTACTAGTGTATGTATTAGGCAGATTCATGTTATTTTGAATAAATTCTTCAACAAGTGGTATATTTCAAACATCTGTGGTTTTTTAGGTGAACTGGCATGATTTTGCTTTTTTTGATCCGGTTATGTATGAAAGCCTTCGGCAACTTATCCTCGCTTCCCAGAGTACAGATGCTGATGCAGTGTTCGCTGCTATGGATTTAGCATTTGCAATAGACCTGTGTAAGGAGGAGGGTGGAGGGCAGGTAAGTAGAGCTAAGCTTGTCTCTGTAGTTTCGGAGTTTGACAACTTAAGCATGTGGCAGTATGCACGTAATCCAGGCTGTTCTGTGGCGCCAAAGCTAGCGTTCTACCCTTTCTACATTCAAAGTGAGGAGTTTTCTTTAGCCGTTGATGTGCGGGATGTTTTTCTCCAAATGTAATGTAGAGCCAGCCATAAAGCTTGGACAGATCCTAAAGAGTCTCTAAAGCTAACCAATAGTAGTAGCAGTAATTTTTGCCTCTTTTTAGAGTGAAAAAAGCATTATTAAGTTATAAATCACTGTTCAACATATCATATATCATGTCTTGTAATAATCTCGTTTACTCATTGCTTTTTTTTTTTCTTTTAAAATGGTTCTTGTTACTTTGCCATAGGTTGAACTTATCTCCAATGGTGTAAATATACCAGTCACTCCTCAGAATGTTTATGAATATGTCCGGAAATATGCCGAACACCGAATGTTGGTAGTAGCAGAACAGCCTCTACATGTAAGTCTTTGATTTAAAACCAAACAACCCTGCACCCCGACAAAGATTCCAATCTCTGTAATTGTTTTCCTCATGATGGTATTGCTAATCAGGTTCCTTTTGAAGTCTGACGGCCTGGTTAAAAAGACTTCCTAATGTCCTAACTTTTTTGTGATTGTACAGCTGTTTATGCAATACTATGAAGAAAAGCACTTGAATAAATTCTCTGTTTTGTAGAATGAAAGATTACTTCTTTTAAACTCAATCTCGTTGATAAAGTACATATGTTCATTTCTTGAGCTTAAATAGGCATCCTCTGGGGATTTTTGTATTGCATTTAGCAGCTACTTTGTTCTACTTTGTCACCTTTGACTTTTTCAAACTTTATTTATAAAGATAAAGAATTTCAAGGTGATTTATGTAAATATTCTGGAACTGCTGCCTTGATTGTACCTTTGCTTTAAAAGAAAAAATCAGTTGTTATGCATACAATTTTGTTCTTATTTTTACTACATACATTTCTTGTCAGAAATGTAACATTACACTGTAAAAATTATATTACAAGGAATTTGCTTTTTGAAGCCATTTTTAAGTGAAAATTATGGAATAAGATTTTTTTTTGTGCTTAGCGTGTAAAAGACCAATGCTTAAACCTGCTTACTGTGCTCTCAGATTTCTCTGTCGTACGATACTATGTTGAAACTGGGTCATTTTTGCTGACCTTGGTTTCCTGCTGTGGTTGAGTAATGGTAACATGCATGTGAGATGCATTTTTGTAGTTCTAGTCAGATGCAGTGTAGTCAGATGCAGTGTAGTCAGATGCAGTGTAGTCAGATGCAGTGTAGTCAGATGCAGTGTAGTCAGATGCAGTGTAGTCAGATGCAGTGTAGTCAGATGCAGTGTAGTCAGATGCAGTGTAGTCAGATGCAGTGTAGTCAGATGCAGTGTAGTCAGATGCAACTCAGCAACGTATCTGAACTTTTCAGCAATAAAGTGCATTTGTTTCTGCTCCTGTTGGTAGAATATAAATTCAAACTGTTACTGCTTTCTTTTGTGTGTGCCTAGTACTAGCCTATGACTTAACACAGTATTTTTAATGCATTTAAGATTAATCTGAAAGTGATGCGGCTACAATGTAGATCTTGTGGTTTTTATTTAAGGCAATGAGGAAAGGTCTCCTGGATGTACTTCCAAAGAATTCATTAGAAGATTTAACAGCAGAAGATTTCAGACTTCTGGTAAATGGCTGTGGTGAAGTAAATGTGCAAATGCTAATCAGCTTTACCTCTTTCAATGATGAGTCAGGTATGAAATAACTTACTCATTTAGAAACCGAGTTGCAAAGATAACCTAACGCTATAGTCTGTTGGGTAGAGTAACCAGCACTAAACGGTCTCCAAGTTGACTTCACTTAACGACTCATTGAAAGTCATAATAAAGTTCTTGCTGTGTTTTTTAGATACCTTTGAAAATATTTACTCTCAGATGGGGGCGGGGGCAGGGTGCATATGAGAAAACACACTTTCCAACTTTGGTGTCATTTGACATTAAATACAAGGATTGTGTTACTGGTAGTGTGTCTTTCCTTCTGAAAGTTCTAACCTATAGAACTGTAGAACTATAAATATGATTGAAATATGATTAAATAATTTTTAAACTACTTTTAGCTGTCATTAGACTCTTGGGGTAAGGAGGGGGTGGGATTTGTCCTGATACATGTCGGAATTGGCCTTTGCATTCAAAAATGTTTGTATTAGTTATATTGGAGACCAAACTAATTCTATCAAGCTTTAAGAAGAAGAGGGATTGTAGCTGAGATCCAACGTAAAGTAAATGTAAAAAAACAGATCTCCAAATATTTGTTGTCCAGTGTACCAGCTGAAGGTATATGTATTTTCATTTCACGCAGGAGAAAATGCTGAGAAGCTTTTGCAGTTCAAGCGTTGGTTTTGGTCCATAGTTGAGAAGATGAGTATGACAGAAAGACAAGATCTAGTAAGTTGTTCTTTCACGGTGGAAACGTGCAGAAGAACTGGAATTGCTTTTATATCATTACTGTTCTAATTGTGTTTACATACAGAGACTTTATATGTGAAGGGTAAAGTGACAGAGTAGGGAAGTTGTAATTGATGAGACTTTCATTTCTGGAAACATGAGATACGAATCCTAGAGATGCTTGCAGCTGAAAGTGTGTGGTGTGTCCTCACCCGAATGCACAAATCTCTTGCAGATTACAGATGCTTACGGTCTCAGCAGAGTAGTTCTCCTCCTTCCTTCTCAAGGCACTGTAGCAAAAGCTGATGAGAAGCATAAAAGAGCAAGATACTGTTCAGGGGATTTTATTCCTTTGCTAAAAGGAAACGAGGACTAATCTGATCTGAAAAGCAGAAAATCTAGAGCATATGTCTTAAGGCATATCTGTGGTTACACTTTGGTAGTGATTCTGCAAGTCAGTATTTCACATTTGAGACACCAAAATATTTTCCAGTGCTGACTTCTGTCTGTACAAGTAGTATATGTTCTGCAGTCATTGACTGTTGGCAGTTACCCTCTTCCCAGATGACCTGAGGATGTCACAATTTACTGAGGATTTCTTGATGTGGGATCATTTTGAGTTCTGCTTTTATTGTTTTTGATAGAAATAGGTAATATAATCAGCAGCTGAGGAAAGGAAATCTGTTACAAAAGCATGTAGCATGACCACTGAATTTAGCTGGCCTATCAAAAGGACTGTATGATCAAACATACTGTGACTATTCTGTACCATTCTTCTTTCACCCATGCCACAATGGCGATCTGTATGCAATGTGAATTTTTATGATCCTGAAAAATTTTAAATCCGATCTTCTTTTTTCAGGTTTACTTTTGGACATCAAGTCCATCATTGCCTGCCAGTGAGGAGGGATTCCAACCTATGCCATCAATCACAATAAGACCTCCAGATGACCAACATCTTCCTACAGCAAACACTTGCATTTCTCGCCTTTATGTCCCGCTCTATTCCTCTAAGCAGATTTTGAAACAGAAATTGTTACTCGCCATTAAGACCAAGAATTTTGGTTTTGTGTAGAGTATAAAAAAGTGTGTATTGCTGTGTAATATTACTAGCTAAGTTTTGTAGATTTTTCCATTTGTCTATAAAAGTTTATGAAAGTTAATGCTGTCATACCCCTGGTGGTACTTTAAAGAGTAAATGCAAACATTCCTGTACTAAATTTGTAACGTAAAGGCCTAAGGAGCGCTAGCGATCCTGATTGTAACAGTTTGCTAGTCAATAACTCCTTGGCCTAACCCCAGCCAAAGATGACAGCAGAACTATATAATTTACACTGTGATTTATCTTTTTGCTGAGGGAAAATATGTAAAATGTTCTGAAAATTCACTGCTGCCTTTGTGGAAAGTGTTTCAGCAAAGGTTCTTGTATAGAGGGAGTAGGGAATTTCGAAATAAAAAATTAAGTATGTTCTGTGTTTTATTTTAACTTTTTTATGGTGTTTAATTTGTGGTTGGCTGCAGTTGTGTATCATGTATATTGAACTTGTAAAAAAGTTCCTGACAGTTCAGATCTCAGACTTGGGATCACTCACTTATGAAACCACTTTCATTGCAATTTTTGTTCTGATTGCATTGAACTCTGGCACATCAGATACCATCACTAATATTTTGCATGTAATCTGTACTTTTAGTGGGGTTTTTTGTACATATGATGAGGCCAATGCACAGTATTTCATAGTTCACAATCAACATTTTTTGTATCCCTATTTCAGTGAACAGACAGTCAGGAGATTGTTCCACTACCAGTTCTAACCAGACACTTGTACTACGTTATCTTAACTATGTAAACTCAGCCTGGGCACTTTCTGGTAACTGTAAAATGTTTATAAGATCATGATTATTGAAGATACATTTTGGAAAACTTTAATGTTCGTGAGCAGCTTAACTTCTTTTGTATCTAGCCTTTTTTAAGTATCTTGTTACAGTTTTTTAATAAAGAAATTACAGACAAAATACCAAGTCATATTGAAGAAACAATAGTTTTTATTTATTTAGCCATTTATACTTTAGCTAACAGCATACACCAAATATAGTTGTTCATTAAAAATCTGAATTTTGTAACTGAAAAATTGACCTGCGGAAGACATTCAGCCCACATTTTACAGTTAGCAGAGAATCCTGAATGAAATGGGCCAGGCAACACCTTCTTTTCACAGAATTGGTTTGAAGGGAAGTGGCTTGTTCTGAAAAACCTCAAGGTTATTAGGTTAGAATAAAAATTTAACTGCACTGTAGTGGGTTCTGCTGTATGTTCACTTTTGAAGTGGTTGGTTTGGGGAGGGCAGTCTTCGAACATAACCTAGAACTTGTTTTTCCTAATACTTGAGTGTTTTGGGGGTTTTTTGAGAGCTAGGAAGTGATTAATAAAGGAAGGAGTTACTTTTTTTTTTCTCCTTTTTCTCCTGTGTCATAACAAAGGTCTGAAAGCTTAGTGGACTGAAGTATTGAAGGTTAATGGCTTTTGTGGTGGTGATGTTCTCTTTCTTCCTCTGCTTCTCTAGCCCTGTAAGTCCAAGTTTGTGATTGATGGGGAGAGCTAACGTAAGGTTCCATCAAAATCTGTGTGGAATTCAGCTCTGCCAAAGGTCTACTGGATTTTTAATTGAGCCAACTAATTGGGGATGTCCAGAATTTACCTATAACCGTGGGTTGTTTTATTTGTTTTTGGAAAAAAAAAAAAAAAGCCTCTGTTTTCATCATTTATTTAGTTGCCACAGGTATGCAGCACGGTTTAGGTCAGAAATTCTGATCGCCACTTGCCAAATTGATCCTGAAAACATTGTTTTCTAAATGAAGCTGACTGTTCCAGGCTTGTGTAGTTAAACTGCAGAGAAATCAAGTAAATGGATGTAGACTCATTTCTGCATGTACTGATACTTCCTGAATCAATCATTCTAGAAAAAGTTAGTTTTGATGTACGGGGATTGGAGTCTATTCTGGATTTACTGTTGTGACCTTCAGTGTATCTTAAGTTCAAAATTGTATCAGTTTTTATTATGCTAGTATAAATTTAAAAAAAAAAAAAAGGCAGTACAGCTACACAAGTCTAGCTATAGCTGTATTAGGGTAGTGATTTATACTGGTATTTATAGCTGTTCTCATATTCTAAGGAGAATAGTGACAAAGGTACAAAGCAACATATACCTTTTGCCTGGATTTCTAACTGGTGTAATTATTTCCGTTACCAAAAAAGCCTCTTAACTGAAATGTGTAAAGTTAGTTTAAAGCAAAAAAATAAACTGTTTTAGAGTAGGCCTCAAATCTACATTTTGTAAAATAAAAGCTCCCTCCCTCACAAAGCTTTGTGAGACCTAATGATGTATTAAAAAAACTACCCAAGATCCTTGGATGAAAGGCCATATAAAAATGTAAAGTACTGTGTGTATATAAATATATATATATATGTATTGTGTGTATATGTATATAAGTGTATGTGTATGTATAACATATAAATATATGTTATATGTATATATATTTCTGTATATAGCTTAAACATTTTTTAAATCCTGTAATGTATAGCTAGACAAAAATTATGCAGGTTAACTCACAGTAGCTCACCATATATACACACACAAGGCATTCTGATGACACAGGTGGAGAGGGAACCTAGAATGATTTATGCTGTCGTCATTGACTTGAAATGTGTATGTAGCTTTATAAATAGCTTTTTTCCTCTGTATGGTATATTTAAACTATATCAAGATTTTAATAAGAAAAATGTTTATTAAAATCATACACCTCATCTCCCTTTGACTTAAGCCCTTCTGTTAGTTCTTTTTTAAGATGTGGTAGAGAAACAAGTTACAGGAAAATTCCGTAATGTTTACATTTTTTTTTATAGTCTAAGTCTTTAGCTGTTCATAATTGCTGAGATAGGAGATAAAGGTAGCTACTAATAAAATGTTATCACCAACATATCAGTTCCTATTGTGAATCTAGGAAAAAAGTGATACCATAGTGCTAACCTCCCATGGCTAATTCTTAACCTTGGTTTCTGGGACTTGGTTAACTGTATCCAACACAGCAGCTAAATTGCATGCTTCAGCTTTGTTACAGTTTTCCAGAAGTGAAAATTTGAATGGTGTTTTCTCATCAAGTGGTATTTTCCAGCTGTTTGGTTTGGGAGTTAGTCTTTTGGTTGTTAGATAACAATTTGGTTGGGGGGGAAGGGGGAGGGAAGGAAAATCTGTGAATCAAAAACAGTGCCCTTCTTGAACAACAACAGTCATTCAGAGAGGCATAAGAAATCACATTTTGCTAACTCTTTAACCTAAATTTATATGTAGATTACTGTTTTTTAAACGTTTACTTCAATGTATTCATCTAAAAACGAGTGCATAGCGAGCAGAAAGCAGGAAATTTTTGTTTGGTTGTCATGCAGGTGGGAGAAGCGTGGGAGTCGCCAACGCAGCTCCTGTTGCCGTTGTGCTTCGCTCGGTACGCGTTTTTGAGGCCTCTTTCCGAATACCTCTTTGGTGCCATCTTTCACGCCATGTGAAAGATACTTCTGTAGTTGTTACATAATAACAACTTCCACGGAGGAAGCTTACCTGCTCTTCTGACTCCCTTTTTATAAGGTCCTCATAGCCTGTGTATCAGGTCTCTTGTGTATGGATCTGTGTAAACGCCATCTCTAACTGCCTCTGTACTCCTCGCTTCACTGACTTTTCCTCTGGCTTCCTGTCTCTTGGCTAGGCTACAGATCTCTAACTTCCTAGGGTTGTTTTTTTTTTTTCTCCTTCGTCTTTTCAGACTTTGTATAACTTGACCTTTTTCTGAACTTTTTGGTTTTCCTAATCCTTTTTTTAGCAGTGGGTCTGCCAAAATCAAATATAAAATCTTGCAAATCCAAACCCACTAGATTTCAGTGTGTGGCGTTCATTTATCCCTAAGTCTGAATGTTCACGCACAAATTGAAATCTGTACGGAAATTGGTCATATGAAAGCTTCAGTGACAGTCTTGAGCTCGCACTGCTGAAAACTGCCGTGGCCTGCGTGGAAAGGACACTGCTATGCTCTGCAACGGAAATCTGCGTTTGTTCGAAAGCTAACTTGCATCACGTTGCAGTCATTGCCCGCAGGAGTTCCTAGCCTCACCAGAGCATTGACGTCTCCTTTCCTTGCTGGAAATTGCTTTCGTTGCTTTAATTTGCAACTTTGGGTATTTTATCATTGAACGGATTTGCTGAACTGAGAAGCACAGAAGGCATTAGCGGGGTTTTGTTTTGGGGTTTTTGTTTTTGTTTTAAACAAGACAGCAAAGTACTCTCTTGAAACAAACCTGTAAGTGAGATTCTTCCCCCCCCCCCGCCCCCTCTTTCTCCATGGTTTAAAACTGGTATTAAGCACTTGTCTCACAGACTGTGATAGTTCAGTATTTCACATGTGTCGATGTCTCTGGGAAACTGCAGTAGAACTGCAAAGGTTTTTTTCCTTAGTATAATGTTAATTTTTTGCATTAAACATCACCAGTTACTATTATAGTAATACAGTGTTCAGTAAATTGGAATCGATTGGTTGCTATCAAATGTTTCAGATTTTTTTTCCCCATAACAGTGAAACTTTCAGTATGCTTCATCCAGTGACAGCTACAGCTAACATGTGTGGGTATGTTTGAGTATCATAGTCATATGAACTTATTAGAATAATAGGTTGCTGCCATAACTATTACAGTTTCACTGCAAGGAAGTACTTGCTTTGGCCATGCTGAAATTATTCACAAATTAATTTGCACATAGTGAATAGTTTTAAGCTGAAAAAGCAGCTATATCATTTTATAAGTGAAAATGAGTTAACGTCAAACAGTGTTTTTCATATAAAAATTGATCTTTAGTAAAGCATTTTTAAAAAGGGGACTAAGTATTCCCAAAATAAATAATATCTTTTGAAGGTGAGGGAAGAGGTATTACAGTTCAAGCTGTAATGACTGCCTTTTGGATGTCTCGATAGATAAGTTCTGGGGTGAACTGTGAATCAGTGCTTTTGAGTAATTTTTTTTTAACCTTGCTGTGAAAGAATGTTCAAGAAATTTTAGTTGCTGTTGCATTTTTTTTTAATTGCTTTTGTTATTTTCAGAACTACTACATATAAAATGAATTTGCAGATTGTTCTTATTCATGTATTTCCAAAGGAGAAGGTGGGCAGGCTTTTTCTTATTTTATACATACACACGTGAGTGTGTACATATGTATGTGTATATATACATATATGTATATATGTATATATGTTAAAGCTGGACAAAACTGCTCTGTTGAACAGACCAAGCTTCAGGGATACCAAGCAGTGCTGAGAAGCAGCCAGTAAGGTCTAGCTCTCTCTTGCAATGTACTCAATGCCTGGGCTACTGCTGCCCTTACTCTTGTGCCTGCCAGTAAACTATGGGAGCTGCTGCGAAGCCAGCGGCAGCCCAAGGGCAGTGCGCTCTGGCAGCAGGCTTGCAGCCCAGCCTTCGCCCTCCCCTGCTCTGGAGCTCAGTGCAACACTGCCTGGCGCTCAGCTCCCAGGGCGTCTGTCCCCGAGTTGGCCCAGGCCATGCAGGAATACCTGAGCCTCCCCCAGCTCCTGGGGCATATGTCCCGCTGCAGGAGCGCAGGGTCGCTCCCCCTGGGATGGAGTGGGTCAGCCGCTGAACCACCACGCGGCTGGGAGCTATAGATCAAAGACAGCTTTTGCCCTCCCCCTCGGAGCTTGTTTTAAATATTGTAGTACAGGTACAGTTGAGTAATCTTATGTCCTACAAAGCTATGCATAGTGCTGTATTTCGTGTGTATTTTATTTTGCCTGTAAACTACCTCTTTTAAAATTCTGCAACTGCTTTTCCATATTTCAGTATCATGTTTGTTGTGTAATTAAGGCGTATAAAACAAAGGTAGCAGAAGTTAGCAGATTTTTGTTGGAGGTGCGAGAACATCCAGCTGCAGTTTTGTTGATCCTTCCATCTTTCATGATACGTTTACTTTGTGGTACTCTTCCTCTATATATTATAGAATACCATTAAACTAGGCACTAGATGAATAGTCTCCTACTGTGCATCTGTAAATGGGAAAGTGTGTTTTTAAGAAGCTATCCCAAAATACTTGGAAGTCCATTCAATTGTTAATTATATTCGCTTATGGTAGTTCTTACATCGTGACAAATACTCGAAAGGATAATCCCTTGTTTAGAGAATTTTGAACCAGCCGCCAGATTAATCAAGTTAGAAGCAGGGGATTAAGACAGTTGATAAGCAGGTCAATTTTATTAAATAGTGTGATTAATATACTTCAGAGTTGTAGGGTTTTTTTGGTTTTATTTTTAAGGGGGTGATTGATGTATGAGCTACTGGGCCATCAGCACACTCAAGCTTGTATGCACCAGAGTAATCTGTCAGTGCTAATGGGTCCATTGGGTTTGCTCTGTAGCAGTGCTCCTCTAATCATATGCCCTGGACCAGAATTGAAACCGTTAGTCTTCAGTGCTCTAAAGTATGGAGCTGTGGTGAGTTGGAATATTAAGGAATTTTGTGTGCATATCCTTGGGTAATACATATTAAAGGCTGACCAAAAAAGAGTAGTAGTCATATAATGGCAGATACTTTTAGCTGTATGAAACCATGTTTTCTCATTTTCTTACTGTTAATGTGTTTCTGGTACACTGCTTAGTAATGTGATGCTTAGGCATGTGTGTTTGCTCTCATCAGAAAACTCGATGTAAGAAAAATGAAGCTCTCTTCGTGCTTTGGACCAGTCAGCTGCCCTGCACGGATCTCGCCACTGAACTTTCCTAAGCCCTTGTCCCTGGTGAGACTTGAACTCCTCTCAGCAAGATGCCTAAAAAGCCCCAGGGGTGCAGATCAGGTCCAGATGAGTTGAGTACCTGGTCCACCTCCCAGTTCCCATGCTTAAAAACCTCATACTGGAGAGGGGAGATTTCAGTAATTCTGTGGCAGCTTTGAAACTCCTGAGAAGTCTTTAAAAAACAAACAAACAAAAAAAAAACCAAAACCTGAAAATCCTTAATGCTTGAGAACAAACAAAACAAAAGCTAAATTTCTGGAAAACAGTATGAGAATCACTGGCGCGTACCTTTCTGCGGTTGTGGGTCAGCTGCAGCTTGGATTTGGGAGCGCATGGATGGAGCGGCAGCGGGCAGGGCTCACCTGTGGGTCTGCGGCCTCCCCTCCCCTGTGGGACACCAGGCACCAAATCTTCCCCCCCCCTCTTCCCCCCCCCTCTTCCCCCCCCATCTTCCCCCCCCCTTCCCCTGTCCGCTGGCCTGTTCTCACCGCCTTTGGAGAGTGGTGAAAACAAATTTTAATAGTACTGTCATTAGCGTTGCTTGTGCTCAAAGGACAGTGCAGGCAAATCCAGGGAAAGAGGCAAGGACGTCTTACTGATGACAGATGTCTCAGCATGAGAGCCATTAGCTGGAAGCCGTTCTCGTGTCTCTAGTAGCCAGGGCTGGTTTGAAAAACCTGTAGGCTTTTTTTTTTCTGTACATAGACTGTTTTTTCTCATACACTTTTAGAGTGACTATGGCCACCTTCAGCTCCTGTATCTGTGACAGCTATCAATATTATGTTCAAAGCTGTACGTGTTCTTTAGTAAATTTAACAAAACGATCAAATCTCCCAAGTTTGTCTTCATTGTCATCTCTTAGGCTAGTCTAAAATTTTTTTTTCTCTTTTTTTAAAATTATTTAAAAGAAAAAGAACTGCAGTTCGTGCCAACTATCTCGTTCGTTATTCTGTCCGTAGCCGTAACCAGGGCGAAGGCGCAGGCAGCAGCAGCCCGGAGCGAGCCCGCAGCAAACTGCCCCGGCTCTGCGCTGGGCCCGGCTGAACCGCGGCCAGGGCCTGCTCCCCTAAACCGCGCTGAGGGCGTCGTGCACGCTGCATTGCTACGGATTTTTCTACGCGGGTCTGAAATGGTGTATCTCTGTGAATGTATTCGGGTGTCCCTGTCGCCCCCCCACCCCCCCTTGCTAAGGGACACGCACTTGTGCAGCACCTGCTCTCTCTTGTCCCGGCGCGGCCCGCGAGATGACCGTGCTCCTCCCAAGCCCCCCCGAGCCGTGATGGCTGCCCGGGCGCCCGCCGCTGCTGGAAGGCAGCGCCCGCGGCAGCGCTAACGGCCACGCCTGGCCGCGGTGCTTCACCCCTTTTAAACGATTATCCAGGCGCAGCGCCCGCTCCTCGCCTTCACGGCGGCAAGGAAGCGGGGCGCGCTGCTGCGGCGCTGCCGGCGCAGCTGGAGGCGCCGCGGCGGAGGAGGCGGAGCGGCGGCGGCGGCCGTTCCCCCTTCAACCGCCGCCGCGGCCCAGTCGCCGGGGCCATGGGCGAGCGCCGGGGCCGCGCGGCGCTGCCGGAGGCGGCCGGGCCCGAGCGGGTAAGGGCGGCCGCCGCGGGGCCCTGGGCGGCCGTGGGGGCCTTGGGCGGAGCCGGGGGACCTGCCCGGGCCGGGGCCGGGGCCGGGGCCGGGGCCGGGGCCTGGGCTGGCTGGGCCCTGCCGCTTCCCTCCTCGGCCCTAGGCCCTGGCCCGGCTGTCTGAAAGCTGGGGCCACCTGCCAGCTGGGGGTGGCCTTGGGGGCCACCGCCTCCGAGCGGTGCCGGGCGCGGGGGGCCGACTGCCCGGGGGCTGCCGGCGCGCCTCAGGTCAGCGTCGCCTTTCCTCGTGCTTCGGAGAGCGCTTCCCCCCCCCCTTCCTAAACTTAAACGTGGTTGAGCGCTTAGAGGAGATAAAAACGGGAGAGGCAAGCGCTGTGGCTTGGGAGGGTTGCGATAGTTGTCGTTTCGCGACTGCAGAGAGTACTAAAAAAAATAAGCATACTAAATAACGACAGTGATCCAGGATTTGGAGCCTAGCTGCGTTGGCACCTGCTTTCCCGTTCAGATACAAGGAGGTCACAATCTGCTGTTAGTTTAGCAGGGCCCAGGAGCTTCGAAGCAAGTTGGTCTGCTATTCTGCAGTGGTACAAATACTGATTAAAAGCCGTCCCCAGCTCTGAAGAGTTTACTGCCTAAATAGGTATCGCACGACAGGTCAGGTGCAGAGATATCGTGCAGCAGGTCGGTGGCCGGAGGCACTGGGATCTGTTCAGATCCACAGCCATTGCTCCGGGAGCAGAAAACTGGGCTGCCTGTCGTCTTGTAGGGACATAGGAGCTTGAAAATCGCCTGTAGCTTGCTTTATGTAGAGTGATTTTGGAGTCCATTTTTTATCTGTCATCATGTCATCGCCATGTTCTGCTGGGAGTCGTCTCGCTGAGGTTCACCTGGGCTTGCCCGAGTCCTTGCTTCCCAGAGTGAGCTGGGAATTTGCAGGGCCGGATGGAAGAAGCTTCAATTTAGGCAAGTCAGCTTTTCTTCCTCCCCATCCATAGGAGCTGTGATAAATGGAAGGCCTTAGCGTTACCAGACAGGCCTGTCTTTGTGGCCCTGGTGGACCTGGCCAACCTTGCCAGCACTACTCTTTTCCTCTTTCCTTAGCTATAACTAACACCTGTAGCTGAAGTACTTGTGGATGCATCCTGACAGCTTTTGCTGTGGGGTCATGGTTGTATACATGCATATGTTTACTATTTCCTAGTTTGCTGAATTTAAAATTCTTGGAAGCAACTTTAGTACTACCAGTTGGTCTTAGTACGTGCATTGGTGTTTTATTGACGTCAGCAGAGAAGTTTATCTCCAATAGTTGCAGAATAGCTGGGAGATGTGTGTTTGGCTCATGCTGACTGAATGGAAAATAGCGTAGTCTCGTTGTGAGATTGGGTACTCTTTGGTATTGTGATGAATGTTTGCTCTGTTTTATGCACCGTTGTGAGGTGAAGGACAAACCCACCCAGGATGCTGGATGGAAGCAGGAAGCAGATAGGCTTTCTGAATGTGGAGGCAAACTGGGGAGACCATCTCTGCTAATGCCCCCAGCCAGGAAGGTAGGACCAGGAGTGCGTTGTGCTCCTACAGTGAGGGCTGCCAACTGCTCTGAAACTCCAGCAGTGGTCAGAACATGACGTGTATCAGAAACTGAAACTAAAGGAGGATTTTCTTCCATGAGGTTTCAGATGAGTTGTACCAAGAAGTGTACTGATTAACAAACAGACTAGGTAATAAGTATTACTGAGATGAAACTTTGCTAAGAGGGATAGTACCCAAAACTAGGAGAGGCAATACCTGCTCTGGAGCCAAGCAGCACATGCCTGCTCCTTTTTGGAGTTTGCAGGCATGCAAAACTCTCCTCTGTCTCCAACAGGGATTATATGATATGGGAGGTGGGTTGAGAGGCACATTCCAGTATGATGTATTCTGTAGGGTTTGACTCTTCCTTTGTTTTTAGTTTTATTTATCTATTTATTTATTCTTTTAAATCCACACCACTTTATTGTTCTGCATTGTGGCCCTTCTCAGGGTCACAAGATCCCTTTGAGTCTGCTCCTGGAAGCCATCCTTCTGCTTCCCAGCCATCAAGACCTCCTGTTAGGGTGCGTACACTGCTTCATGGACCTTTTCATCTTTTGCTACTTTTCTGTCTTTACTGTGCATTGACAGTGTTTCTGGTGGGTGTTGGCCCCTCTGTCTGTGGCCTGTGGCACAGTGGCAGCTAAAGGCCATAAGGAAAATCACAAATACTTTTTGCTTCAGTGTTAGTCTTCACTTTTCCTGCCTTACTGGAATTGCTATTTGCTCTTTCTGTGCTCTGCTGTACTTCCACATGCTAAAAGTGTTTTCCAAATTATCTCTGTATGTTATGGATCCAGCATACTGGTTTTTGAATGGCTCAGGTAGCTTTAGTAACTGCTAGTGCATCCTCTTAGGCTAAAATTAATACTTGGGGGTAGTCCCCATGCAATATTGAAGGATTTTGCTCAGGAAAACAGTGGACTAATAAGGAAGCCTTACAGTGTTGCCTTTCACAGGGATGACAGCTGATGCAGAAGTAGATGGAAGGACTAGCTGTGTGGCAGGCCCTGGGGGCATAAGCGCTGAGGCAGAATGCAGTCCCCTAGGATGCTTGAAACTCTCCCCTGTTCAGCAGCGCCCCTGCAGGGTGATGTTGGAAGAATTGTCTCATGTAGTTGAGTAATAACCTAAAATATAATAAACTGGTAAAACTGTAAACCATGATATGGTTTTTGCTGCATTTTCGGTAGGAATCTATGGTAAATATGCCTGTCATGCAATACGTACATATATATATATATACATATATATATATATATATATATATATCTTTAAATGTGGGCAGCACCAATAAGTGATAGAATTATTTTACTTTGGGGTACTTTCCAAACTGAACTAAAGGTTTACCTTTTAGCGTGTGAAAAGTTGCAAGAGGACTGGGTAGAGATAGGACCTTGCCAGTACCTAAGGTGGTGGAAGCAGTGGTGTTTGAACACCTTTTGCTCCCCTTCCCTGCTATATTATAATACATTGTATAATGTTTATTGTAAGTTATCCTCTACAGCTGTGTCAGTAGGATCTCAGATCTCAAGGTGTCCTGCTGATTAAGCTTTTGATGATAACTGTGAGGTCAACGGCACTTTTTGGAGAGGTTGCAGCATACCGTCCTGACAGCTTGTCACCACATCTGTCTTCAGTAGGTGTTTGGTGGTACGTGTCACATGGATGGTGTTAGGCACTGATCACAGGAGCCGATGGCCCTGCTCTTGCTGCTGTTCCCTGGCATATCTCCTACGTGTCAATCTTCCTCTGGTTCTGCTGGGCTCGTAGGTCTCTGAAGGAGCGTTCTGCCCTGGAGTTGATGGGGAGCCTGCGTGCGTGCCGGTGCGATGTACTTCCTCCTGGGGATGCGTAGCTCCAGGCGTGGGGGCTTCGTGCTACCTGCTTTTGAAAGGAGAAACACCTTACTTTGGGGCAGCGTTTTGAGGAAGGAGGACTGCAACCGGACGGACTTCAGAACAGTACCAAGCGTGTGGGCTGTGCTCTGCCTTGCATCCTGTGGGATGCTGTAGGGCATAGTAAATCACTGTATTGTCTATGTGAACCTTAAGGGAAAGAGAATTGCTATGAGATAGAGCTGTTTTGTGTAAGACAGGACTGATCACTGTGATCCAAATGACAATTTTTTTAGGAGAGTCCATGTGGGCCTAAGAACTTTGAAGTAACAGCTGAATTAATTTGAGACAGCCTTGGAAGTGAACTCTGGATAGATATGGTTGGCAGCTAGTGGTAGGTGACCTTGCACGTGTTCCCGCAGTATACACTACCGCGGTGTTTGCTCTCTGCTCCCTGGGCTCTGAGTGCAATTGTGATTTCCTCCTCCTACCGCAGAAAGACTTTCTCTTTTGCACCGAAGTATCAAACACTTCCTGGCACCTGGCAGGAGGACAGTATGTTTAAATTGTGCTAGATAGTGCCAGGCAGAAAGGCAGTGTTCCTGGCCGCAGAGAGGGCATATGGAGGGCCAAAGGGCAAGTACCCTGGGAGAGGGTAATGTCACCCCCTGCGGGGGGCAGGTGAGTGTCTCCATGATGAGGATGGCTTTTAGGCCCTGCCGTCATGATACAGGGAAGCCGAAGGAAGGCAGTAACTGTGCCCTTAACCACAACTGTGCTCTATCTGCAGAACTCCTCTTCGGGTGCCCTTGAAAATGGTTTGAAACCTAATGAAGAGCCCCTTCTCAGGAAAAATCCCCATCGATTTGTCATCTTCCCCATCCAGTACCCAGACATATGGAAAATGTATAAACAGGCTCAAGCTTCCTTTTGGACAGCAGAAGAGGTGAGCTCTGGGGCCCGTGGGGTGGTGCAAGGCTCTTGGACAGGGATCCTGGCATTTCATTCCTGGCTTTGCTGCTGGTTTGTGTTTTGTAACCTTGGGTGGAATTAATTTTATTGAACATCAGGTGTCTGCAGCTGAGGAAGGCTTTCTTCATAGTCAGTGGAAAGAAAGACACTTCCACAGGGCAAATCAGCTGACGTGTTTTTGGTGTCCAGTTTAGGTTGAGGTGGAATTGCATTCAAGGGAACCTCTTTTCTGACTATAGAATGAGTCTAAATCAAATTTGAGGATCTGTATGTGTGAGTGTATGTGTGTATATATATGCGAGTGTGTGTGAGTGTACACCCCCTTCTCCCCACACACACACATTGTGCTATGGTTTCTGAACTTCAGTGTTCTGATTCTCAGAGTGCAGCTACCTCCTTGCCTATATAAAATATTCTGAGCAATTTTATGAGAATGCTCATAATTAGGTACTTATTTTCCAGAAAGGTGATGATAACTGGGGACACTGCAAAAAAAAAAGCCTCTAATTTACTCCAGAGCACCCTGGTTAGATGCTATCCCTGTATTATAAAGCAAACTGTAAGTTAAGACACTTTGTTTTCCCTGAGGTCACTGGTTAGGCAGACCCGAGTAGTGCTGTCTTAGCTAGCTGCACGGAGACTTCGCAACGCCGTGCTGAGCTAGAGCGATCCCCTGCAGGTGAGTGGGGTGTTCAGCTCAGAGCTTCGGTGGTCTTTGGTCTTCTGTGAGCAGTGACCTCCAATTGCTGAGGGATAAACTGAAATCACCGACCGACTCTAAATAGGCCAGAAATTATAATGGGATGAAATGAGTTTGTCTGTAGAAGTGTTATGCCATTCCCTGCCAGGGAAACTTGTCCTGTGTCACTAGAAGTTGATTTAAGCTGTAAGAAGCATTTAAACTCCTGTCTGATAGCATTGCTCTTTTACTGTATTAGTGGTTCCTTCTCATACTGCCCTACCATGTGTCGGCCTATTCCCAGCTGAACTGAAAAGTTAATAGGGAGTGTGTGTGTATATGTGTGTATGTATATATATAATATTAAATGTGTATGTATATATAATATGTGTGTGTATCTATATGTATATACACACGCATGTGTACCTGCTGTATACATATGAATATATATAGTATTTCTGAAAACTACAGACAGACCTATAAATTTTTATACCTATATATTTACATATATATGCATTATAGATACTTATATATGTAAACACATGTATGTTATATCTACATATATAAAAACATTTTTAGGTCCGTTGATAGTTTTCACATCTGGCCCTACTTAACTGCTGCTGTGGTTCAAAACTCCCTCAAAACAAACAAATAAACAAACAAAAAAGGCCTATGCTAAGGAAGTTGTGGTTTTTCTACCGTGGCTACAGTTCAGTCTTCTAGAGGAGAGCAGTTACACAGCATTTGCCCAGGGCTGTTCTTGGGAGGGATGGAGGGTGAACACCTGTCAAAGGCAGAAATGCCCTCAGTGCATCTTCTGGCACACCTGGCTGTAGGTTTCTTGCAATATCAACGTTCTTTGCAAGTAGAATATTAAAGCATCTCGGATTGAGCTCTGCGTATTGATGCATGTTCATACTCATGCCAATGAGATACTGATATTTTTCATAATCTGATTTATTTATAATTCAAAAATTAATACTGTTTTTTTTTTTTTATTCCAAATCATTTCCCAAAATGTGGAAAGCTGCTATGTAAAAGTAAATTAATCCCTTTTTCAGTAGAAATATTGTTGCTGAAGTTTTAGGCCTTCTAGGATTGGAACCCTGAAAGGTTTTACGTTTGCTATGTGTTTCAGAAGATTCACACTTGTTTGTGGGGAAGTAAGCTGCAAAACAGTCACATGAAGTTACAGTTACAGAAACAGAGATACTGCAGTATCTGGTGTACATTTTACATGTATTAAAATTCTTTATAAGTAAAGATTTGACAGCAGACTCCAAAATCCTGCCTCAGTGGTTTGACTATGCTGCTTTTGTTCTTGCAAAATTACAAACACAGAAGGGTAGTAATGTTTTTCTTCTTCTTTTCATTAGGTTGACTTGTCAAAGGACCTGCCGCACTGGAACAAGCTAAAAGCAGATGAAAAATACTTTATCTCTCATGTTCTGGCCTTTTTTGCAGCCAGTGATGGAATTGTAAATGAAAACCTGGTGAGAAAGCTTTACAGAGAGCCTAAATGCTTACTCATTTTTATTAGCAAGCGTCTTTTCACTTTGGTGATCTCATATCAGTGCCATAATTTTGTTATTGAATGTGTAAACTTTCTTCTCACCATCATCTCACCTTTGCCAAGGGAAATAAGCAGCTTATTCTGCTAGGATGAGTGTCTGAATTAAATTAGGTCAACTCTGGTCAGCAGGACTCCAAATTATGTCATTCTTGGACACAGTTTTTTAAGTCCAGCCTTCTGACTGACAGTGTTGATCTGCATTTCTCAATGAATTAATTAAACTCCATGCTCCTTCATGTAATTGTGCTACAGCAGAAGCAGGAGGAGAATTGAGCTATGCCCTCCTCAGCTTTTTTGTTTTGGTAAAACCTCTTTTGCCCTCACTAAATGGCATCCTGGAATCTTTCTGGGCTATAAATGGGTGCTACTGAAGTGCTGGGGAAATCTCCTCTTTCTGTTGAAATCAATTCTGGAATGCAGTATGTCTCATCCCCGGATTACCTCTGGTATCTGAGTGGAAATACTCATTTTAGATCTTCAGCATCTTGAACACGTAGAATATGTCATGAAATATATACACACATACTATGAACATGTCATTGTCATATGGTTTATTTTTTTCAATAATGAACAAAAAGTCTGAGGCTTTGTTCGATGTGAAGTTTTTATTGTTGCGATATTTTGCTGTTCCCCTCCTGTGTGTGTGTGTGCTGTCATGCTTCACTGCACTTTTCTATGCAGTATGCATAGCAGATGTACTTCATCTTGCTTTCTTTAATTTCTTCTGCACCACACCTGGCTTTGTGACATAGCTGTTCATAAAATAGGGCTGAAATGTCCCCATCCTTTCTCCGTGGTAAAGATCAATCATATCTCCTATTAGGCTCGAGAGTGCCAGTATTACTGTACTCATTGGTATGCTTCTTTTTTTTGTTGGTAGGTGGCGCGTTTTAGTCAGGAGGTGCAGATCCCAGAAGCTCGTTGTTTCTATGGCTTTCAGATCCTTATTGAGAATGTTCACTCAGAGATGTACAGCTTGCTTATAGACACTTACATCAAAGATCCTGAGAAAAGGTAATTATCTGAATGTGCTACAGACCCGTGGGAAATGTTGTCCAGTCCAGGGGCACAGTGGCTGGGCAGCAGCTGCGTCCTTCTGTTTCACATTGACGTAGTGTTGGAGTTGGAGACGGTTGGTTAAAGCTTTCTAGGTCTGCCTCCCTGACCCCCAAAACGGAGAGAAGTATTACTGACCAACGAAAGTCCATGAAAGTGTTGAGAAGGTTAGTTAATATTTGTATAGGGTTTTGATTGTAAGAAATGCAGACTGTGTGAACTGTTGTTAAAGATTAGACAAGTCCCCTCTGGTTACTGTGCTCCTGAGGTGCCTGTTCTCACATCAGCAAAGGATCTGCCTCTATGAATTTAGTGCTCTTTACCCAACTGGGGTTGGTAATATATGCTAACCAATGTATTACTTCCTTTTTTTTTTTAATGGTTGGTGCTTTTCCATACAACTTGAGCTATTAATTTTAAAGTACTGAGTTTTTTGGAGAGACCCATCACCTTTGTCACCTGGAGATCTGCCTAGTCCAAATGATAATACCTTTGAAAAGAAGCACTTCCCCTCAGAGACTGTGCTATGGCAATGGGCAGGCAGAGCCCAGTTTCCTAGAGTGGCATCCTGTGGGGTGAAGTGTTGTCCTCCATCCTCAAGGCACAAGGCTATTGGGAAAGCTGCAAGGTTTTCTTTCAGCTATTTAGCATGGGAACAGAGACTGCGCTTGTGGGAGCTGTGTCCAGTTCTTTTTGTGGAAAAAGGAAAGATGGACGTTTTCATGGAACTGGGAAAGGTGAGGTTTAGCTTCTTGAGCAGGGACTAGCAACCAGCTGGCTTGGAGTATGAGAGGCAGCATGGCCTGGTGGATGGACGGGCACTTCTTCGATAGGTAGGAGGCCCGTGTTTGCTTCCTGTCTCTGCAGCTCACCTTCTCTGAGACCTTGGGTAGATCCCTTCCCCTTTCTGCCCATGTGCTTCTGTCTGTGCCCTGTTATCAGAGATCACACGGTCTTTAGGGTAACGACTGTCTCTGATTTAGTTCAGAGCCTAGCATGGTGGGTTCCACTGCCTGTTGGAGCCTGTAGAGACATCCAGAACAGGTAAATCACTTTTGTGTGATTACTCTGATGTTTTATTTGTTTCCTTTTATAGGGATTTTTTATTTAATGCTATTGAAACAATGCCTTGTGTCAAGAAGAAGGCAGATTGGGCTCTGAAGTGGATTGAAGACAGAGAATCTACTTTTGGTGTGTAGCCTCTTAAAAGTTGTTTCTGTTGCACATGCCACAAACTAAACCTCTGGGAGTGAGCTGCAGTCCTGGAATGTGAAACAAAATTTTCCAGAGGTGATGCAGTGGCTTTGTGGGTCTCCTGGTTTAATTAAAGGACTAGAAATAGCTTCTGGTGAGCATATATGTTTTAATCTTCAGATAAAGCAACACAGTAGTGGGGATGCCCACAGGAATCACAGCTTGAAGTGCTTGTGGGTTCCTCTGTCTATCTTTTTTTCTTCATACCAAGCAACCCTAGCTCTTTCAATCTTTGCTTGTAGATCTTGTTTCTTAGACTTCTGATTCTCTCTTCCAGTTGGTTCCTGTCTTGTACTCTATTATTCAAAACTGGATGGCTGAAGTCTGACAAGTCCAGCCTAAAATGGAAGACTTACTCCACGTTCTCATAGACAAACCCCTGTGTGACATTAGCCTTTTTTGCAACAGCATGATTGAGTCTGGGCAAAATCCAAGAATGATCTGCTTCTGGTGTTACTGGCTTGCTCGTGGGACCATGTTTCCAATATCCTCTCTCATCTCAGAGCTGCCACGCTGTTTCAGCTTCTGACAGCCTGATACAGGACGTCCTTTCTAGCGTTCTGCGTCCAGCTTACGATGCTGACTCTGAAAGATATGTTGTAGTTGAAACGAATAATGGGCAGACTCTGGTGGATTTCCTAAACCAAACACCCTGTGTGCTTAGGGACTGGATAGGAGATGGAGAGATTCAGACAGACTAACAAAATACATCTGGGTATTGCTCTCCCTCAGCATCTGTTGTACACAGCACTTGTTTGAATGGGCTTCCCTTTGTAGTCATAGATTGTCCTGTCCTGGAGCCTTCTCTCCAGTTTGGCTTTTCCTGCCCTGTGCAAAGTCTCCTTTTCATCTCCTCCACTGAGCTCACATCAGCACGAGGTGCACGAGGAATCAGAAGGTTTCTTAAGTTAACGAGCAATGTCTTTTGTTTCTCCAAACATCCTGCGTCCTATCCAAACGTTTTGGATTTTTTTTCTTTCAAAGTACATTTCTGCTCTTCTGTTTTTCCACCTTATTGGGAAAGTTTCCCAAATTTAAGATGTTCTTGGACCCAGGTTTTACATTTATGGAATATGAGATCAACAGGGAGTGGCTGGCTTGCTTGGTGTTTCCTTCCAGAGAGGGTACCTGACCTGCGGCAGCATTTCTCTAGGTTTGGCTGATTTCTTATGCTGAGGGTTCAGTTCATGTACTTGTTCTGTGGACTCTCAGCATGCACAGAGATCCCAAATTGCACTTGGATTGGTGCTGCTGATGGGA
Source organism: Struthio camelus (assembly GCF_040807025.1). Taxonomy (NCBI): domain Eukaryota; kingdom Metazoa; phylum Chordata; class Aves; order Struthioniformes; family Struthionidae; genus Struthio; species Struthio camelus. The sequence continues at coordinate 145,630,504 of NC_090943.1, forward strand.
GATTTTGCTTCAGCACGACTCATTTATATGATAGCTAGTCAGGTGGAATGTAGCAAAAAACATACTGGTAGTCAAGATTGCATTTCATTCATCATCTGTTGTATGAGCAATCTCCCTCTTCTCATCTCTAAATGTAACCTAGGAGATTTTTAGTGTTTGAAGATAAATTCTTTCCTTATAAACTTAAAAGTATCAACAGAAGTTACCATGGCTCTGCATGCTTTTCTCCTAACTTGAGTTTTCTTCAGATGAGCCAGCAGATGGCGTTTGCATCTCGTTAAAGTGGGACATCTGATTTTTTGGGGGATGTTTATTTATTTATATATTTTAAAACAAACAGAAAAATCTGTGCAAATCTCATGAGGAAGAGGCACTGGCACTTAGTACAAAAGCCATTCACTTTGGAATATACCTAGGGATCTTGTGTAGTTGTTTAAAATAAAATATGTGGAATGACGTATCTTCACCAAGCAGTCAGATGATCCTGTAATCTAAAGAAATACTTTCCTGTAGGAGAACAGGAAAAAACTTTAGGGGAGACTGGGACCAATAATGCTATGATTTCCTTGGATGAGAGGTGAGATAACAGCACAAATAACAATTTGTTGTATCTTGGTGAATTATGTTCTGTATTCTTTCACTCCTTATAAGAAAATGCCTGTAATGAAGGTTCCTGAGGAGCAGAAGTTAAGGTGTTTTGTCTGTTTTACAGGAAGTGAGCTTCTCTGTTCTGTATGTTAATTACACAGCCATTTTCCTGCCTTTTAGGAGGAAGATGTAGGGGTACAAGTGTCTTAGCTAGTTTGGACCATTATGTTTCCCTTCTGACCTTTTGTGGCAGTTTTCAGTGGGTGTCCTGGTTCTTCTGTGCTGCTGTGTGTGTGTGTGTGTCTGTGTGTGGTTAAGTGCTGTTGCACCTGTAGGCCCTGTGTGCTTCGGGATGTGCTGAAAGATGTGGTCAGATAAGGCACCTGGTGCCACAGTGGGGTTACCTCTCCTCCAGTATTGGTCTGTCTGATGCAAATGATTAGTCTTGGTAACGAGCAGTGTACTGTTTTGTGCCTAACTGCAAGTGTGTTACATTAAACAGGTGAGAGGGTGGTTGCCTTTGCTGCAGTTGAAGGGATCTTCTTTTCGGGTTCCTTTGCTGCTATATTTTGGCTGAAGAAGAGAGGCCTGATGCCTGGACTGACTTTCTCCAATGAACTTATTAGCAGAGATGAGGTAATTTGTCATGTCCTACATATTGTCTGGGGAGGGAGCGAGTTTCCAGTAGAAGGGTGGAATTTTTTTCATAAAGATCCCACAGTCCTGCCAGAACAGCCCACCTCTGTTGGTGGGCAGGGTGGGAGGGAAGCTGGCGCAGGGCAGAAGAGGGACAAAGCAGGTGAGTGGCTGCAGAAGCAGTGGTGGGGCAGGAAGCAGCGAAAAGAAAATCCAGCAGCGCCTAGGGGCATGTTCCTAGGTAGGACAGAGCCCTCATAACATTTGCAGTGCCAAAGGGCAAGGAGATGGTTTGGAATTGCACAGCCTCTGACTGCAGTGTAGGCTTGCTTGGCAAGGACCTGGCTTGCTTGTGACTCTGAGCCTGCCTCTGGCTTAACTACTTTGGTCAGGCTCAAGCAGCCTCTTTGTCCCACTCCCTTTCTCCCTCCAGTTGTGGGTCCCAGGGCTTGCAGATAGCCTTCTGCATTGCTTGGCCAGCTGCAGGCGCGTTACTGCAGAAGCGGCAGATCTTGTTCCTCTCCGTGTGCTGACGTTACTGCACTGGATCTCATGGATGAAGCTGCTACAGGTCTGCATTAGAGGGGAGAGCTTTTTAGCTTAAGATGTGATGTGTCAGAGGGGCTACGTGCCAGTACGCTGAATGTAACAGGCCTCGTGCTAACAAACACCCTTTCTTTTCACTGCTTCCTGGACTGCTGTCTGCCAACTGGCAGTCCTTCCTTATGGCTGGGGCATGTCTATAAGGCACGACACAATTTATGGCACTGCCAGCACTGAAAAAGCTGAAAGACCAGTTTTATTTGCAGTATAAATGTGATGGCTGAACTTACCATAATTGATCTAAAAGGATAAAGAGCTTTATCATAATGGAAGTAAGCTCCGTGGCTTAGATAAATTGATTGGCAAGGAGGCATCTTACAAGATGCCTTTAAATAAAAGACATTTATTGAAGAATGTGTTATGACAGGAAAATAAAACCAAACAATCCTTCAGCCTTGACCTTTCTTATGTCTCCTGTTTCTGTGAGTCATTATGAGCTGATTCATTCAAGTGAGGAAGTACTTCTTTGTTAGAAAGATGACTTGCAGATGAATGAGATGTAAAAGCCTCTACACATCAATGTAACCATACTTCTCTGCAGTGTCCAACACCAAAAGACTTGGTTTTTTTTTGAGCTCCAGTGGCATGATTCCAAATGCATAGCTATTAATTATGAGGAGTAAGACATGGTCCACAAAGCACTTGCATTAAAAAACCAGGGAGTACTGCTAGAAAAGCAGCAGCAATAAAAAATACCTTCAATAGAAAACTGCACAATGAGCTATTTTTTGATGCACCTAAACAGATAAATGATCAATGCTCAATATATTACTGAGCCACAGGCTCTGTTCCCAGCCTTTTCTTTGAGTCAGTGTAGCCTCTGGTTCTTAAAGGCCCAAAGCTGCCAGGAGCACCAGTGAGCAAGGTGCGCCAGTGTGGGTGAGAAGCCAGTCGCGTCCTGGATCCTGCTGGTGCCATTGCCCAGAGGAGACCGCAGGAAGCCCTGCCGTGGGCAGTTAACACAGTTCCTAGAGGGGGAGTATTTCCCAGCTTACTTTGTTTCAGGGCTGTTTTATGACTTGAAGCTTGAAGATTTCATAGCCTTGCTGGAAAAGATTTGCTTCTTGGTTTTGTTTTAACTGTTGTTAATGAAAACACTGGATTGTCTCGTTGCCCGTAGCCTGCTGAATCCTTTTGACTGGTTTTTGCTCTGAACATGCTCTTGTGGTACTCATATGCTTTAATCACCATATAGTAGTAAAGAGGAGACAGAGGGTGCCACAGTGCTCTGTAGTCTGGCAGAGGTGGGTATGGCTGAAGCCAGAGGCTGGAAGCTGCAGCCAGGCAAGCTCAGCTAGAAATCAAGGTATGTCTTAGAGCAGCAGTCTGATAACCACCCTTAGACCCTGGTGGACTGCTTGTCCCCTCATGTTGTATGCTGGCTAGAAGCTTTTCTGGAAGTCTTGAGAATGGGTGTAATTTATCGGGCTCCATGCAGGATAGCTAGGTGAAAGTAGAGGCTTGTATTTGATGTGTTAGGTTGGAGCACTGTAGTCTTAAATATTACAAACCTATGAATGTTGTGGTAGCAAATTTTTCACAGTAACTGCACATTGTGTGGAGAAATGTTTTGTTAGTCTTGGATTTGGTTACTCTAATCAGAACTGACCTTTTTGAAAATGCTAGGAGGAGACACAGGGGAAGAAATGCTAGTAAAAAGAACTTAAAACAAATACTTCCATATAAGTATTTCAAAGCTGAGAGTGTGTAAACAGCTTATGTTAACTGACGGATACATTTGTGGGTCCTGATGCGGGAGTCTTTCTGCAAAGCTCCCTGATAGGAGGCAGGAACCCAGCAGGGTTCTGCATAAAATCCTTTACGGTAGAGCAGTTCTCAAAATATTTACCTGAATGAATTGGAGAAAAATGCATGCTGATAGTTATTTTGGCATAGATGTATTGGATTTCAAATGTTAGTAATTGGATAGTAAATGATAAGTGCCCTTATGGGTCTGCTGCATGCAGTAACATTGGGACTGTCATGAAGCAGGAGACTAGGAAGCTTAAGGCTAAACGAGGCTGCCTCAAAATAAGAGCACTGCACAGAGGTGGGAAAAACTGTGTTTTTTTTTTTCATTTGGTTCTCTGATATTTCAGGGTCTACACTGTGATTTTGCTTGCCTAATGTTCCACTATTTAGTGAACCGACCATCAGAAGAGAAGGTCCGTGATATCATTGTTAACGCAGTTGAAATTGAGCAGGTAAGCCTGGCCAGGTCAGGGCCATGGGCAACACAGCAAGAATTTTATGTGCAAAAAAAGATAAGAAAAACCCTTTGAAATTTCCCATATTTAATACTTGGCTCAGGCCTGGATCCCTGATGCATTCTACCATCTTTTCCCTCTTCCTTAGCTGTGGGAATAAAAGGCAGAGACTTTCTGATGCAGCTGTCAAGTAACTGTGAGAAGCTGAAGCTGGCAGCTAGGTTTCCTCTTTAATGACAAAAATGAAGAAAGGAGAAGAGTGTGTTAAACCCCATCCTTCCTGGATCCCTGTCTCTCCCTACTAGTATATACATACCTTCATCCTCCATGAGAGCATAGGGCTTGTTCTGGCCAAATGTACAGCTCTGTGTTCTCACTTTTTTTGAAGTTGCTGTCAGATCCTTTCCCATGAAGTGCTAACAGTCTTTAACTACAGGTTTTTGCACTGCTGAGTGTTTTGCACAATCATAGTTTACTTCCTCCCATTGTCATCTTACTACTGCCATGATGATGAATACCTCAACTTTGCTGTGTAACACTGACAGGTATTGCCTCAGTGCCTAAACATGTGCAAGGCTGGGTTCAGCCCTCATACATCACTATCCCCTCTGATTTGCCATTCTATAATGGCTGGAAGCCAAGGAAAACTGGAGATTTCTGGGTCTATTTCTGTTCCCACTGGTAAGGTCTCTAGGTTCTATGGAACTTGGAGGTAAACCTGTCACTGAAGCTTGGGATTTTTTTTTTTTTTAAGTCACTAATAAAAATTCATGTGCTTTTTTCAGAAAGACTTGGTAAAAATAAAGCAAGATTCAAGCAACTACTGAAACAGGACAAGAGACACTTGTTGAGTTCAGCGATTCTAGTTATTTATTCAGGCAACTGCCTGGGGAGCCTGGAATATCACAAATTGTGTTACTTTGAGGGATAGGTGTCTTCTCTCCTTTTCCCACTCTTAAATTTCATTTCTCTAAATGTCACCTGTGTTTTAACTTCTAGGAATTTCTAACAGAGGCGTTACCTGTAGGTCTAATTGGAATGAATTGCACTTTGATGAAACAATATATTGAATTTGTTGCAGACCGGTTACTTATGGAGCTTGGGTTCTCAAAGGTAAGAGATGAAATTGCCAGAAATGCTGGCCTCCTAGAGCAGCCCAAGAAAGCTGTCAGCACAAAGAACTCTCTTAATGTGCCTGGGACCAGGTCACATTTAGCTGTGAGTGACAGCTGAAACCACAGCATTAATGTATGTGCTTCGTTATTTAAAAGAGCAAGAACAATTTAGGCCATTGTTTCCCTTCAGCTGCTGTGCACGTTTGTAATGGGAAACTTATGCTGTTCTCAAGCGCTGCAGTCCTAGAAGGCTAATAAGCACCTTGCATGAGTGAACTTGACCATGGACCAAACTCCTGGGGAGTGACAATGCTGAATTTGCTTAGGTAGATGCCCATAAATTCTGCAGCGTACTACAGCTAGGGGTGATCTAGTTTGAAAGGGTTTGACTTTTTTTAAAGTTGCCCTATCAGAATCACCATTGTAACAGTGTCTATCTTCCCCAGATCTTTCATGCAGAAAATCCTTTTGATTTCATGGAGAATATTTCTCTGGAAGGAAAAACAAATTTCTTTGAGAAGCGGGTTTCGGAGTATCAACGTTTTGCTGTTATGGCAGAAACAATGGACAATGTTTTCACTCTGGATGCAGATTTTTGATACCTTGACCAAGAAAGGGTGACAGTTTCCCTTTCCCCATCTCACTTCCTGCTGTGAAGTTGTCTCTAGTTCCTCTCCTGGAATTGGAGTCTACTGGAATTTTTTTTTCCTGGCTTTTCATGATCTTTGTCTGCAGAGGAAACACATTTTGCTCTGTGTCATTTCAAAAAAAAGAAAAAAGGTCATTTTTTAAAAATTTATATGACTTTTTAAAAGGATGGCCTTTTTAAGATTCCCTTGATATATCTGCTGTGATTGCCGACTTCAAACAATGACCCGGATACTACTACTTTTTTAAAGACTACATTAGTGTTTTAAGAAAGCAAGCTATGTGTTTGCCTCATATTATGGTATTTTGATCTGAAAACCAGATGAGGTATCACTCTATGTATATATGTTGCTATAAATTATTTTCATGGTTTGTATTTTCATGTTTATAGATTTGATCTAGAGTAAATACTCTTTCCTTTTTTCCTGCTGCAGAAAGAGTAATAAGTGAATTTGGAAAGATGTCAATAGGCTATGAGCTGTACAGTCTTATTAAGCCTAAGGATACAGTTTGATATCCCCATTAACCTGGGTTTTGTCTGAAGCAGTTTTCACTCTGATTGCCAACATGATGCCTACTGGTAGAAGTTTTAAGACAAAAATCATATATATTTGATTTACAGCTGTTATTAAATAGGTCAGTGTACCTTGAATGGTCCTTGGAAAGGCAAGCCTGTAAATAATGGAGTAAAAACACATCCTATAGTTTGGCTTGTGCAGCCTGCTTTTCCCTGCTTCTCTTAACAAGTGCCTTACTAAGAAGCCTGTGGCTGGGCTGAGTTGCAGCCAGCATCGGAAACTGGAACAGCTGGCTCTGGGTATTGGCTTTGCTCTCACCATTGTACTGGGTGATTTGATATTCTCCCCTTCTCAGTTTCACCTGAGCATTGATGGTGTGAGAAGGCATATCATTCCCGGGTATTATCTCTTGAGGTACTACAAACATGTGACCTGAGCTGTAAGGAAACCCCATAACGTATTGAGGTACTTTCAGAATTGCATGTTTAATGTGACCCATTGAAATGTCGTGAGAGAGCTTTTTTAGCATAAGGTATTAAACCCTTTTAAAAACAAATCTCAAAGTAGTATGGGTTATCAACATTTTGCAAATGACTGCTGTATGGTTTTTGGTGTGTTCCAGTGCCTGAAAACTTTTTAATTTCCTGATAACAGGCACAGAGAATAGAGCAGCTGAAAAACGGCTAATACGCTATAGCGATACTTGGGATGAAAAAGATAGTATTCATTTGTAGGTGAATTATTTGCAATTAGATAGGCTCACTTTTTTTTTTCCTCAAAGGTGAAGAAAGTGTATATGAACTAGATGATGGGTTCTGTTTTATTAAATCCAAGCATTTTTTCATAATATCCAGCACTTCATGTAAGAGCTTTTATAAGCGTCTGTCTTGTTGTTCCAAATGTCTTGTGCCGCTTTCAATATGCCTGGCCTAAGATGAGCTGACAGTTTAGGATTATCAGTGATGGAATGATACAAATTTATTTCCCTGCCAGCCCAGATGAGCCACGGCCCAGGCTATCTGAGTTCCTTCAGATAGATCTGTCGCGTGAGCATGGTTCCTAGTGAACAATTATCCCTGGGGTAAAAATAAGCAGCAAAACTAGCTCTTGCTTTTTCTTTGGTCTCAGCAAAAGATCATAATTTCTTAATGAGCATAAAAACAGGACAGCTCTTTTTCCTAGAGAATAGCATGCCTCATTTGCTATAAAGTATGTGGAGGGCAGGGGGGGGCCTGAAGAGTACAAGAAAAAGCTGGAACTGGTGTCACTCAGTAATGTCCTGCAATTGCAGAAGACCTGCAGGCTCCAGAGAGACAACCTAGCGCCTTTTGCAAATATTGTGTTGATGTGGGGGAAAGACAGGTCTACTGGAGAAATGGAACCTGTTTATAGTCACTAAAAGTAATAAAAACCATTTTTTTTTGGTGTTGTGACTTAAGATGAGAGTATACAAAATATGTAAAAGTTTCATATTTGAATGTCCTCAGGTTCTCTAAATGTATATGAGATACCAAAGTGTGGTTACAACCCCATTCCCCCATATATGTGTAAAATATTTATATAGTTTCAATAAAACTTGAACATGGAGAGGAATATACCTTTGTTTGTTAGTTCTGTGCTTTATTGTGAAATCTAAAATAAAATTAGGCCATGTCAGAGTAACCTGGTGTTTACAGCTTTTGGCTTGTGGGAGAAAGTTCCCTGTGCTCCATACACTGTCTTGCACTTGTGTGCTCTCCACTTGACCTTTCTTCTTCTGGGGAATGGGGTTTGCAGTCTAGGGAACTGAAAAAAAAAATTTATTTTTTCTGGGTCAAGGAGAAATTCTTGGGAGCCCCTTTAGATTCAAAGAAGAAACACTCCAGAGCTGTAATGTCGCTGGGTGCTGTTGGATAGCTGGGATGGGAGAGGAGCTACCCCTCCACCTCTCCTGGGCATGCTGGTACATACCCCTTGCTCCAGGTAGCAGCCTGGAAAGCTTGTTGCCTGTTGTTTGGGGTTAAAATGACCTTGTTCTCTGTGGCAAAGAGGTGGCTGAAGCTGTGATCTTTTCTAGGACGCCAGGAGCCATAAATTGGTATGTATGAGGGCCACCTCATGCCTGCAGTCCCCCACAAGCCTCTCCTGACCAATGGCAGAGGCTGGGTCCAGCGAAGCGCAGGGGCAGCTCCTGCCTGCCGGGGCATACTGTGGGCTGCCGGGACACAGGCTGAAGATGCCTATGGGAGCTGGCAGGGTGAGCCTGGCAAGTAGCATAAAAAAACATGTAATAACAGCCGCTCCCGTGCAGGGACCTCACTAACCCATAGGAGATACCAGAGGAAATGCAAGTGCGGCCCCTTGTTGGATGTGAGAGGTGCCTGAGGGAAGCTGCAGACTCCATCCTGTGACGGAGGGACAGGTTAAATACCGTTTGTGGCACCTGAGCCATCCCTCGCGCCACGAGCGCCAGCAGCAGAGTTGCGCAGCACCCTCCAATCCCCGGTGAGGTGCTGCTGCTTGCCCAAACTGGCTCAGTTCTGTGGGGCCTGCCTGGACCGCTGTCTTCCCCCAGCACTTGCACAACCTCCCTGCATCTGTTTCCCTCCCCGAGGGTGCCAGCTGTGGGGCTGGGCACCCTGGGTGCATCCATGCGCAGCGTTGGGGGGGCCCGGCCCCCTACCTGAGTGTCTGCTCCTCGGCTGTCGCGGCCCTGGTGGGGCCTTCTCGAGCCAAGAGGATCCCGCCTCCCGAAATCCAAAACTGCCTTTGTAGCTCCCACTGTTTTCATTCAAGCAGAGAAATTTGGGCCTTAGCAAAGGTGATGCTGATGAGCACCAGCCACAAGCACTAAATAAAACCTGAGGGCTCTGCGCCCAGCCCTGTCCTCTGCTCAGCTGCCTGCCGCATGCAAGGACCGTGGCGCTCAGAGGGGCATCAGCTGGTCCTGGTTCTTGCTGGGAAAAAGAAGAAAGTAGGTGAAGACAGGGCAATTAGCAAGCTTTTGATAAACTATTCTTGACAGCTCCTAGTTTATATTGCTGGAACGGTAAGATTTGTTATAGGCAGTTAGGATGTCCGGTGTGTGGCAGCACACCTCAAACTGCAGCTATACCCTGGCAGCTGACAGTGCACAAATCTAATCCCGCTGCGTTTTTCTTCCTCGCCTCTGACTGTTATTAAACCGCCTTCCTGGCCCTCCCCAGCATCCCACTGCTGTCAGCAGAGCTTCTCTGTGCTGAGCGGCTGAACGGGGCTGGTTTTCCTCCTGGTGGAGCCCTCGAGTCATCAAATCCTCATGTCGCAGCCAGCAGGTTCTCCAGAGCTTCTGGGAGAGACACAGTCACCCAACAGTCATATGTTAGTATTAGAAGTAGCTCAGCATGCGTTTGCCGGGAGGATGTCTGTGTGACTGGGAGGGCTGATATCTGCACTAAGCCATGCAGAGGTAGACACATGCATGTATTTATGCATATATAAGAAAAAAATATAAATATATACAATCATAGAAGTCCGGTACACACTTATAAAAGAAGACTTGAGGAGAGAAGACTACAAATGCCAGCTTTTATCAAACCCTCTCCCTGCAATGGAAGGGTGACATGATCAGCTCAATATCGCTGGAAGAAGCCCTGTTTCTGGTCTGCCGGGAGCCCCCGCAAGCTGCTCTGAGCCCCCGCACCTTGTCCCAGCCCAGGAGCCTAGGTTGCCTGCGCCGGGGCGGGGGTCAGGGCTCTGGCAGCAGATTGTGCTGCTAACCAAAATCCTAAGGTAAGATTTTTCAACACAGGCAAATCCTGGGAATGGCTCCGTTTGTCCTGTATAGAGTGCGTGTAGCTGTTTCCGAGAGCAGCAGCTTCAGGCTTTGGGTGGTGGAGAGAAAGCAAGTCCCAGTTCAGCTTTCTCACGTGCGCGTGGAGAGGCAGCTCTGTTGGGTCCTGCAGCTGTAGAGGGGCTATCAAAAACTAAAGAAAAGTCCATGGCCAGCTCAGTTTGCAGGACATGTTTGCACAGCTGCTGCAGAGACAGAGTCAGGAATTCCCTGTTGCAGTTTTGACCTTTCTAATGGACTAAAAGAGGATCTGTGAGTGACAGGCTCAGGATCCATATGACAAGCAGCAGTGCGGAAGGGAAAGCAGGAGCAAATTCCACTGCTGCTTGTGAAGCTTGGCTGTCCGGGGGCTCATTCACTGCAGATCCTTACTCCTCTCAAATCTGCTTCAGCAGCTCACCCGGGGTTGTATCCCCCAAAGGATCTGCTGTTTCTTTGCATGTACCATTCATCATGACATTGGCTCTAGAAGAGCTGCTGGTGAATTCACATGCACAAATCTTTATTGTCAGGCTCTTTTTTTTGCTGTACCCTATAGTTCGGTTAATGTTACTCTGCAAATGGCCCTGGCTAGCTGCTCTAATGGCAGTACTGTGTTCGATAGCGCTGAGGACGGCCCATGCCATGGAGGTGGACGCTGCACAGGCAGCTCCAGCTTTCTGAAGGGTGCAGTGCAACTTCTGTAAGTGGCTGCCTCAGGCTCTTAGTGAGAGAGGAAAGCAGCTGCAGGGCGCTGCGCGGAGCAGCTCATCATGGAGGCAGAGGAAGCGACCACAGTCCTGCCACGGCAGATGGCCGCCCTTGCACCCTGTGCGCCGGCGATGCAGGGTGCTTGGTATTGCAACAGACAGCATGGGATCCTTTCACGAGCGCTGCAGAGGCGTGAGGAGGTAATCACCAATACTGAGATTAGCAGATTAATGGAAAGAAGGTATTTTCAATGCTTCTGGGGTTTCACAACTGGGGACCAGCTCTTGCTCCTGTCCCTCTGGTGCCCAATGAATGTCAAAAAAAGTCTTTGCTGTGCACAGCGCTAATTCCTAGATGGGTTGTTACGTGACCTGGTCAAAACCTCTTCCTAAAAGCCCTTCCTAAATGCCATGCAACACCTCCTGCTCCATGGCCACACAGAGAAGGAAGCGGCTGGGATGTAGCCAGGAGGTCTGGGCGGCTGCTTTTCAGTCTGCTCTGTGTGACTGTTGGTTTAGTGATACAGTGACCGTTCAGCTGTGGCTCATGCTGACGTCCTGCCTTGCTTGGACTCAGCTCCTGATAAGCTGCCTTCCAGGAAGCCTTGCCTTGAAGCACACAGGAAACGGTGTCAGATACAAGATCTGCAGTGCAGCAACCGCGGGCAGATGCTGGCAAGCCACACGTGTGCTAGTCCCAGCCTGGGCTGGAGCAGCCTGCACACTGATGTGGCTGGAGCAGTTTCAGGGGCTTTTCCTCTGCCAGTTATAACCAACAAGGTCCTATCTCAGAGTCTCCATAAATTGTTCGTTTTAGAGAGGAAGCTTCCAAAATCAGACTGCAGACTCTGGGCAAACAGCAGAATAGTTGATGTGATTTTTTTTTTTTCTCGGCAGTTGGCAGAGCCAGGAAGAGTGTTAAGAACAAGTCTTAGTGTGCAAATAGTTTTTAATCATTTGATGAAAGCCTCTGGCACCGCAGGCTAAAATTCAGAGCTGCATGAAAACTTTGGCTGCCCAAGAAAGTTTCTTAGCACAGCTCCAAATTTTGTTCTGCCAACCCCTTCCCTGCAGTGCAGTGTTGAACAAAGATGCATTTCAAAATAGATCAAATTCAAGTTATTTTACAAGGAAATGAAAGATGTGTTAACCAGTGACCTTAAAATGCAGGAAGTTGTTTAATCTCTGCATTTCATAGGGGGCTCTTTGGGTTTGCTACTAAACAGCCTGCACAGCACCTGTTATGTGCTCATGGTGGTAACCTGTGCTGGCCTGTGCCTGGGGGATTTTCAGAGTTTGGACCGTTTGACTACTCCTATAGTCAGTTTTGAACAATTAATTCAATGAAGACTGAGGTTATGTCTGCTGTCTCCTGGAAGACAAGTACCATCAAAGAAGCGAAACTTCTAGTTCTTCATTAATTCACTTTCTTTGGTAGCATTTTGGATGATTGATGGGATTGATGGAAAGGTGTTATGGGCTTCGGTTGACTCAGGACATGAGTACGGAGTTAACTGAGGTCCCGCTCCATGCCAGAGCAAAGTGTGTCTTGGTGAGAGGCGTGGAGGGTCTAGAGTGGGTGCACCTGCCTGCGGGGACATCCCAACACAGAAGTCTTGTGCCTTTCTCCAGGAAAGGTGCTGCGGCTGGCTGAGTAATGGCAGTCTGCAGCACGGCTGAGCTGCAACGTACAAAACACCAGGCAGATCTGTGTCGCCCTGCCTGAGCTGGGGCTCTCCGACAAAATACTCTGAGAACATCTCCTGGGGCTCTACAACATCCCTGGCTCTTCTGAGTCCCAAGCTCACAAGCAGGCAAGGCCCAGGGAAAGGCCAGGTGCTCCTGAGCAGCGGGGAAATGCCTATGAGTAGGATGAGTCTGAAAGCCAAAGATGCGTGGGAGCATCTGGCAGTGGGAGCAGCAGGCAGGCAGTTCAGCCTGTTGACTTGACGCTGGCAATTGTGTGACAAAAAATGCTCATCACACACAGACTTGGGCAGTCGTTCGTGTCCTGCGCTTGCTTTCCCAATGGCACCATCACCCTGACTCTGAGGGACTCAGCCTGATGGTGGATAGCATAAACATTGCGCAGCCAACAGAGGCAGCGAACAGAGGCAGCAGTTTGCGCAGCAGTGTCTGGGCTCTGCCTGGGCCTTTTGTGGGCCTTGTTGGAAGTTGTGGAGACTTTCTGGGGACCCCCAAGGAACTAGACGGTGCTTGCTGCTAGCAGGAAGGGAGAGCTGGGCAAGGACTCCTGCAGGGGACCTTGACTTAACTTCTCCTGGGAAGCTCTAGCCAGGTGGGGCTGCTGCTAACGAGCTCTCTGGGCTGCCCTGGTCAGAGGAAGGTTTTGTTTCAGGTGGCTCCTGATTGGGTGGGTCGAGCACCCTTGTGAGTCACTGCTAGGCAGAGGCCTATATAAGAGCCAGGCCTAGAGCACAGCTCCCAGAGTGCAGCCAACAGAGGCAGTGGACAGATGCAGCAGTTTGTGCAGAAGGGTGCCAGAAGGCAAAGGTGGCACCTCTCCGTTTTGCACAGTGGTGTGTCCTTCCCCGGGGCATGGTCATGACACGCCGCAGAGCACATTCCCCAGTGGCTGCTGGAGGTGCTGCATCGGCTGTGTCTGAGGCTTCAACCCAGACAGACCCTCAGACAGCAGATGCAGCCTTGCAGGTGTCAGGCTGCAGGGAGTGCCTGGGGCCCCTCCATGGGGCCTGGGCTGACAGTCAGCTCTGCTGTGTGAGGTGTGCTGTGGCTGACCAGTTGCATCACCAGATAAGGGAGTTACGGGAGGAGGTTGGTAGGCTGCGTAGCATCCGAGAGGATGAGCAGGAGATTGACAGGGCGTTCTCGGAGACTGTTCAGCTCCAGGAGTCCCCTGCCCCCACTGCAGCGGAGTTGTCAGAGGGCTCAGCACTGTGTGTAAAGGTGCATCATAACGCTGTTGAAGAGGGCTGGAAGCTGGTGACCTCTCGTAGAAGGAGAAAGGCTCTTGCTCCTCCTCAAGACTTACTCTTGAAGAACAAGCTTAGCGCCCTCCAAGCTGAGGAGCAGCTGGGCATGGCTCCAAGGGAGGCAACTGGCCTGGCAGACCCTGTGCTGTGCAGGAACCCCCGGAAGAAGCAGAGAGTGATTGTTGTGGGTGACTCCCTGCTGCAGGGGACAGAGGCACCTGTCTGCCGACCTGACCTCTTGTCCAGAGAGGTTTGCTGCCTGCCAGGGGCTCCAATAAGAGATGTCGTGGAAAGACTGCCAAGGCTTGTCCATGCATCGGACTACTACCCTCTGCTGATCTTCCATGTGGGCGCTAACGACACGAAAGGCAAACTGGAAACCATCAAACAGGACTTCAGAGCTCTGGGAATGGTGGTCAAGGGTCTGGGAGCCCAGGTTGTTTTCTCCTCAGTCTTGCCTGTGAGGAGAAAGGACAGGAGGAGGAGTAGACGAGTTTTCCAAGTGAACAACCGGCTGCGCCGCTGGTGTTGGCAACAGGGCTTTGGTTTCTATGACCATGGGACCCTGTTTGAAGATCAACAGCTGATGGGGAGCGATGGGATCCACCTTACCAAGTGGGGCACGCGCGTCTTTGCCAACAGATTGGCCAGCCTGGTACAGAGGGCTTTAAGCTAGGCAAGATGGGGGAAGGGGAGTGGTATAGTGGCAGGGGAGTCAGTAAAACACCGCTCAAGTCAGGATGCCTCCAGCGGGTGCATACAACCAGGGGAGACAGCATGCAACGTGGCTATGGAGGATCCTCTTGCACCTCTTCTGGGAAGCCTGCATGCTTGACTGGCTCTCTCAAATGCCTGTATACCAATGCACGCAGCATGGGGAATAAGCAGGAAGAGTTAGAGATCTGTGTGCGGTCGCAGGGCCATGATCTCATTGCAGTGACAGAAACATGGTGGGATAGTTCACATGACTGGGATGCTGTCATGGATGGCTACGTGCTTTTTAGGCAAGACAGGCCAGGAAGGCGAGGTGGTGGAGTTGCTCTTTATGTGAGGGAGCAACTAGAATGTATGGAGTTCTGCCTCGGGGTGGATGAAGAGCAAGTTGAGAGCCTATGGGTAAGGATTAAAGGGCAGGGTAACCTGGGTGACACTGTTGTGGGGGTTTACTACAGGCCACCTGATCAGGAAGAAGTCATCGATGAGGCCTTCTACAGACAGCTGGAAGTAGCCTCACGATCACAGGCCCTGGTTCTCATGGGAGACTTCAACCACCCTGACATCTGTTGGGAAGACAGTACAGCTAGGCACAAACAGTCAAAAAGGTTCCTGCAGAGCATTGATGATAACTTTTTGCTACAGGTGGTGGAGATGCCAACGAGGAGAGGTGCAATGCTAGACCTTGTACTAACGAACAAAGAAGGTCTAGCTGGAGATGTGAAGGTTGGGTCACAGTGACCATGAGATGGTGGAGTTCAGGATCCTGCGAGGAGGGAGCAGGGCAATGAGTAGGATTGCAACCCCGGACTTCAGGAGAGCTGACTTTGGCCTCTTCAGGGACCTGCTTAGGGGAATCTCATGGGGTAGGGCCCTAGAAGGAAGAGGGGTCCAAGGAAGCTGGTTCATATTCAAGCATCACCTCCTCCAGGCTCAAGAGCAGTGCATCCCTCTGAGGAAGAAGTCCAGCAAAGCGGGCAGCAGACCTGCATGGATGAGCAAGGAACTCCTGGCAAAACTCCAACAGAAGAAGGAAGTCTACAGAATGTGGAGAAGGGGACAGGCCACCTGGGAGGAATACAGGGACGTTGCCAGAGTGTGCAGGGATGCGGCAAGGAAGGCTAAGGCCCAGTTGGAATTAAATCTGGCAAGGGATGTCAAGGACAACAAGAAGGGGTTCTTCAAATACATCAATAGCAAAAGGAAGACTAGGGAAAACGTGGGCCCGCTGCTGAATGGGGCGGGTGCCCTGGTAACAAAGGAGAAGGCAGAGTTATTGAATGCCTTCTTTGCTTCAGTCTTCGCTGCTAAGGCCAGTCCTCAGGAATTCCAGACCCTGGGGACAAGAGAGGAAGGCTGGAGAAAGGAAGACTCTCCCTTGGTTGAGGAGGATCGGGTTAGAGATCTTTTGTCCAAACTTGACATCCATAAATCCATGGGCCCTGATGGGATGCACCCACGAGTGCTGAGGGAGCTGGCGGATGTTATCACTAGGCCACTCTCCATCCTCTTGGAAAGGTCCTGGAGATCAGGAGAGGTGCCTGAGGGCTGGAAGAAAGCCAATGTCACCCCAGTCTTCCTAAAGGGCAAGGAGGAGCCAGGAAGCTACAGGCCTGTCAGCCTCACCTCCATCCCTGGAAAGGTGATGGAACAGCTCCTCCTGGAGGTCATCACTAAGCATGTGGAGGACAAGAAGGTGATCAGGAGGAGTCAGCATGGATTCACCAAAGGGAAATCATGCTTGACCAATCGGATAGCCTTCTATGACGGAATGACTGGCTGGGTAGATGAGGGCAGAGCAGTGGATGTTGTCTCCCTGGACTTCAGCCAGGCTTTGGACACTGTCTCCCATCACATCCTCCTAGGTAAACTCAGGAAGTGTGGGCTAGATGAGTGGACGGTGAGGTGGATTGAGAACTGGCTGGATGGCCAAGCTCAGAGGGTTGTGGTCAGTGGCACAGAGTCAAGTTGGAGGCCTGTAGCTAGTGGTGTCCCCCAGGGGTCAGTCCTGTTCAATGTATTCATCAATGACCTGGAGGAAGGGACAGAGTGCACCCTCAGCAAGTGTGCTGATGATCCAAAACTGGGGGGGGAGAGGCTGACACACCAGAAGGCTGTGCTGCCATTCAGAGGGACCTGGACAGGCTGGAGAGGAACCTCAGGAAGTTCAACAAAGGCAAGTGCAAGGTCCTGCACCTAGGCAGGAATAATCCCATGCACCAGTACAGGCTGGGGACTGACCTGTTGGAAAGTAGCTCTGCCGAGAGGGACCTGGGAGTGCTGGTGGACAACAAGTTAACCATGAGGCAGCAATGTGGCCTTGTGGCCAAGAAGGCCAATGGTCTCCTGGGCTGCATTAGGCAGAGTGTTGCCAGCAGGTCGAGGGAGGTGATCCTGCCCCTCTCCTCAGCCCTGGTGAGGCCTCACCTGGACTACTGTGTCTAATTCTGGGCTCCCCAGTACAAGAGAGACATGGCGCTACTGGAGGAGAGTCCAGCGGAGGGCTACCAAGATGATTAGAGGGCTGGAGCACCTCTCCTATGAAGAAAGACTGCGAGAGCTGGGCCTGTTCAGCCTGGAGAAGCGAAGACTGAGAGGTGATCTGATCAACGTGTACAAGTATCTGAAGGGGAAGTGTCAAGAGGATGAGGCCAGTCTCTTCTCCGTGGTGCCCAGCAACAGGACAAGAGGCAATGGGCAGAAACTGAACCACAGGAAGTTCCACCTAAACCTGAGAAAAAACTTCTTCACTGTGAGGGTGACAGAGCATTGGAACAGGTTGCCCAGAGAGGTGGTGGAGTCTCCTTCGCTGGAGATATTCAAAACCCACCTGGACACGATCCTGTGCAATGTGCTCTAGAGGACCCTGCTTGAGCAGGGAGGTTGGACTAGATGATCTCCAGAGGTCCCTTCCAACCTAAACGATTCTGTGATTCTCTGATTGATTAATAATAGGAATAATAGAAGGAATGAGCTCCCTCTGCTGTGACACACAACCCTTCTCAACCGGATAGCCTTGCTCCCTGCAGCAGGGTCAGTGCTTGAGGACAAGCCCAGTTCAGCCTAGCCTAGTAAAGCACCTCTGGAAAAGCTGTTTATGGCACCTCCGCCCAGCTTTTCTTGCACAGCTCCTATTCCCAGATACTCAGCTCAGCCAGGCTGCAGGTCCCTGGGAGTCTCAGTTCTCAGTTCCTGCTACATTTCACTGGATAGCCTCAGTCTGGAGAGCGGGCATCATCCCCATCACACCTGAGCAGCATGCAAGGCCTCTGAAGCCTGCTTAAATGTTGTGTGTCCAGGGCTCGATTGCTCTGATTATTTTGCTTTCATGTTCTCCCTTCTGCTATCCAGGAAAATATCAAACCAGATCTAGTATTTTCTCCCCCCAAGTTACAAGCAAGCTCGCTGGTTTTGGCATTGTGCAGTGGGAGCACCAGGTGCAGCTGGGGACTGCTGATGCCTGCACCTGGGTGGCCGAGGGACGTGATTGGTCATCTGGTCTCCTCTGCCAAAGTAATAGGACCACAGTCGAGGGTGCTTGCCAGGGTAACACAGCCCTGACCTGTCACTTGGGAGAGCCTGTTGGTTGGGCTATCACAGTAAAGGTCATATTGTCAAAGGGAGGAGGGTGGAGGTGCACATTTGTATGCATGCACACATGCACGTGTGCTGCTCAGGCTCTGAGTGGCTGCAGATGACTGCTGAGGCACCTCAGACCTGGGTTTCTGGCCAGCTGCCCCACATGGCCCCATCCTATGGGATTGTAAGCAGTGATAGATATTCCCCAGGCTTTAACTCTGCTGTAGGCCTTTAAACCCTGTCTCTGAGATAATTTACAACTTTGGAAAAAATATGATTCTTTACTAAACTGAGCATTTTATTACTACATCTGCAGCATGTAAATGCCTTTCTATAGGACTTTATTGGCTTGTTTGCTACTGGGTTAACTCTTCCCAGATTAAGAAGTATAACCTGGTGCAGTTGAAGCACCCTGATTCTCGCAGCACAAGCAGGGCTTGAGGTTTCCCTTTCAGGAGGGCGACTGTCAGTGGGGCAGCTCCTCCAGAGCCGAGCTGGCTCCAGGGACAGCAACGGCATCTGCAGCACCACCTAAGGCATGGAGGCTTTGCAGAGGCACCCAAGCAGGTTGGATTCCCCCTCCTTTTCTCCTGCCTTTGTGCCTGTGGCGCTGCTCCTGCCCCGGTGCCGCTCACGCGAAGGGGAGCTGGCAGCCCTGCGTGCCGAGGGGAACGGCTCTGCTGGGAATGGCTCCGCGAGCAAAAAGGGGTTGGAGCGAATCATTCCTGTCTGCAGATAAGAGGAAATCTAGGTTGCGAGGGCCTTACAGGAAGATGGGCTTTGGGTGAGGTTAAAGGAACGCAGGGGGATTGTCTTTGAAACGCATCTCAGCTGGGTAATTTCTTCTGTCTAGTTAGCTATGGTGAAGAGTTTACACTAAAGTAGTTAAGCCAGATTAGTGAGTAAAAGCTGTTCAGACTTTGGCTGCAGATTTGACCAGGAGGAAAGAAAGCCGTGTTTATCTGCTAGGCTGACGCAAAGGCAGCGCTGCAGCCTGGCCTGGGTCAGTAGCTGCAAGCGTGGTGTTTGTAGGCATTGCTGTTGGTCCCAGGGTGGCCCGGCCAGATCCAGCATGGCCCAGCACAGCGGGGCAGCTCCTGCCGTCACCATCAGCGAATGCCTTTGTGGCTGTTCTGTGGCTCTGGTTCATTCAGCTGCTTCAGAGGCCCTGCCCTTGGTCAGGGATGGAAAGGGAAAAGGTAGGAAAGAGCAGCATGTGCCTGCAATGATCTTCCACCACTTCCAGGAGTCTTCAGCAGAATGCACGATAAAAGGGAATACTATTTCTGAGCTCTGATAGAGAACGCTTCTGCCACATGAGGAGAGCCTTGCCTATCAATTATTCATTTTTTTTCCTTGAAGGTAAAGGGAGATAGAGTTAACTTAAAGGAAAACAGAGTTAACTTACAGCCTATTAGGCTGAATGGAGCCATGAGCGTGCTAATTGAATGACTTCATTCACAAAATATAATTGCATGCTTCAGAAATGTGTGTTATGGTAAGTCCTTGCAGAGATGTTTCTTTCTCAGTGATAGTCACTCTCCTGTTTACTCATGCCTCAGCAGAGCAGAGGGACTGTTTGTGGACAGGGTTTGCATTTACTCTGTCTTACAGATGTTCGTTACTATATGTGCCACGTTTTAGATGAATACCTTGGAAAAAGCATTTCTTGGTTCACTTTGCAAAGAGTCCTCTCTTATCAGAGCCCACTTCCTACAGTTGTGTTTCTGTAGCTGGTTCAGCCTGCTTAATTTTTTTGGTAATCTGAGCATGAGATAGGGCCTAAAATGTTTTCCCAGATCCCCTGCACAGAGCACAGTTTGTGGAGAAAAGCAAGGAAGTCTCCTGTGGTTGGAGCCACCTCCAAAATGCCAACAACGAGTTAGCTGCACAGAAGTGACGCCCGCTGAGTGGGCTCTGGGAGCTCTCCTCGTGCCGGTCGGCACCGAGCTGCTCTGCCACCTTCCTCACCCCCAGGGCCGTGGGAGCTGGGAACCCACCAGCGAGGGGGACACTGAGGCCTCGGCGTGACCAACCTGGTGTTGTGCGAGCCGTGGAGCTGGCAGAGCCTGGCTGCCCAGGGTTTGGTGCGCTGTGGCCCGTTTGGCTTTTAGTGGGATGACATTGGAGGGACCACAGCTGTGCCAGGTGCTGGGGAGACAATGTGGGGAGTCACTGGCTGGGGTGGCCTTTCACTCTCGATGAGATATGAGCTCCTGTAGCATTTTCCTCCTCACCAGGGGCCCTGACGGAGGGTCTCTCCTTGCCTCCAGCCCCTCTGTTTTTCCTGAGCTTGTAGGGACGCAATGCCTGCAAAGCCTCTAGCCTTCTGCCAGACCGTACTGAAAATGACCAAAGGCTTCAAAATTTGCCCTAAAAGTAACCCTAATAGGAGTCTGAAAAAGAAACTGAGGTGATGCGGAGCCCCTCTTTCCCTGCCTCCCCCTCCCTGGGCTGCCTTGCCGGGTGGTTATCACTGAGCCCATCTAGTCTTTCCCTGCTTTCTCACAGCTGAAGCTACCGCTACTCCCAAGCCTGTTTTTCGAGGCCAGCCTGCATTACTTTCCCATCCTCTCTTTCTTACGCTTTCTGACTAGCAGTGTGTGCTCATGCGTTCGGGGAGACGGCCCGTTGCCCGCAGGAAGCACAGAGCGGCCAGGCAGCAGTGACCAGCGCCTGCCCCAAGGCTGGCTACGCTGCTTTACCTGCGGCTCCCGCCTGCTGCAGCCTGCCGCAGCCACACGCAACTCCTGGACGCTTTGGGGGAATACTATACGCAGCTGCCGAGTTAAACGAAGAAGCTGTCACGCTAGGAGCATGGCTTATTACAGTGTCTGTACACTAGAGTACACTAGAATAGCGCTTTTAAAAAACCGGAGACCTGTGAGGATGTAGTCCAACAGCCCGGCGAGCCAGGGCTGTGAGCACGGCTCTGCCCTCACACGCTGGTGGTGGTGGTCATCTAGCCCTGCAAGCACGGGCGTAACTTCGACTGTTCCTCATCAAGCTGTTGCCATATAGCAGGGCAAGAGGATAAGAGCTGGCAGAGATGGACAAAAGGAGGGGCTTTAAAATGCTGGGTTAAACTGGCTTCATTCATTTCTCCATGGACATCCCAAAGGCCCTATCTGGAGCTAATTGTCAGCAACAGCTGTCCTCGTTTTATGACAGCTCTCTGATTCCTCTAACAAAAAGCAAAAACTGAAGACCATAAGAGAGAGAGAGTGCCACGTTTCAGCTCAGGGTGGGCAAATGCCTCCGGGGTATATTTATCTCTGTGGGGCAGCTCAGCTGCCAGCTCCTGGGGCCTAAAGGCAGCCACAGCAGACTTGGGCTGGAGGCAGCAGGTGATATTTGTACAAAGCAGCTCAGCCTTCCTGCACTTGCAACTACCATTCGCTGCAGATCCTGGAGGCGCCTTTACTATAGCCTAGTGCTCCTTAAGTAAAAAGGCTTGCGGTTAAGTCTCATGCACGCTATTCGTAGCTCCTGGAGCCCTCTTTCCATGGCAGGGAACATTTACAGGCCCATAAACTGTATTTGAGAGTTTTTCTAGATTAGTGGACAAATTTTGCAAGAGCACATGCAATGTGCTTCCACCTGGAAAGGGTTTGCATTCAGAGCTCTTTCTCTATGGCCATGTGTGTTGTGGTCTGGGACTGTGTGTTTAATTAGCAGGCTAGTGCTAAGTGAGTGTGACTGCCTTCATTGACCTATAAATAGTCCAGAACGCTGCAGCCTGGAAAGTGCCTGTGGTGTTACCCAGTGGGCTTCATTTCTTCTGCTTATTCTGGTACGTTTCTGGAGCTGGTGTAAAGCAAAGGAAGATGTTGTCTTGGGAAAATGCAGGCCCATCTGTGAGTCGACAGCTATAGCAAACACGAAGTTTTACAGCAACTCATACTGTGACTTGGTCTATTGGGACCTTTGTGTACTGTCTATTGTCTTTCGATTTACGTATACTGTGAGAGAATCATGTGGAAGGCAAATTTACTGTATAAAAGTAAAAATAAAACCCAGCCCCCTGCTCAGCTGTTCTTTGGCAGCCTGACTAGGACTCTCTACTCCGGCTCTCTGTTAATGACTGATTCATTACTTATCCAAGTGACGCCAGCCCGAATGGTCTGGATACCCTCCTCCGTGGAGGTGGCCGCCAGCTGCTCTGAGATGCCAGTGACTCTTTCTGTTCAGGGACCAATAGTCAGGGCTCATTTTTGAAACCTGGGAGGAAAAAGCCACAGAGGAACCTGATGTGTCCTTCTGTCCCTTCACGCTGTCTGACAGGGGTCCACACTTCTGCACCTGTCCCAGCCCCGTTTCCCCCTGCTGCTCTGTGCCGTGCCGTCAAAATGCTGTGGGAAAAGCTTCCCATTTGGAAATTACCCAGGCTGTCCTCCAGCTTCCCCAACACATCAGTTATGATTTACCCCCCTGAATAAAAGTGCTAGCCTTCTGCCCTCATATGACCCACTGAGGACTCAAACAAGTGCCAGTATCAGCACACAAGAAGTATCTTTGAGGGCATTTCCTCAACGCTTTCCCTTTGCAGTGGCACTGGATTACAAGCAGGGGCGTAGTTTAGTCTGGATCAGCTCTGATGGGCAGCTGCTGAGGTAGTATAGTACTGCTATCAAGCTGCATTTGTACTTCTATCTATTTATTAACATGAATCTGGAATTAGGAGCCTAAACAGTGTAAGTCATGGGCCCGCATGCTTGAGGCAGAAGCTGCAGTGGAAGCCAACTCTGCAAGTGCAGGAAGATGTGAATTAGAATAATTTTAATGTAGTGTACTTTAATTTACACCTTCCTAACTTCTGTATGGTTCTCTTCCAAACCCACAGTGTCAGCAGCACAAACTGAGGCTCTTTCTTTGTTTAAATTACACCCGCTGATGAATAAGATTCATGAAATGTTTAAAGTGGAGCAATCACGGGAAGGTTACACTTCATTAATTTACATTATCTCAGGATACAAACCAGCTTTCTCCTGGATTTCGGTGCAATATCCAGCTCCCAGTCCCAGGAGCTGTGCGGTGTATGGGTTCTGCCCCCCGGCCATGGAGTGCTCCGAAAGCCTGATGGAAGCCAGGACACCCGTGGATATACAGCAAACTTTAACCATACAAATCTCCCAGGTTTGCCAAAAGACCAGTGTTGTTCACTGCCAAAGCCAGAAGAAAGGGAGAAGTTTTGCTGTTGCTTTTTGAGTCTGTTAGGCAGAATCCCAGGCAGAACTCTTTCACCGTTCCTGCAAAGGGTGTGAGGAAGCAGGTCAGCTGCAACTCACTTTCGAAGCTTTTAGCAGAGCTCTGGTAAGAGCTCCAAAAGTGAATCACAAAAAGTTCCCCAAGTGCAATATTTAGCAAGAACTACAGCTATTAAATACAACAGATGACTGCAGCTGTGGTTACTCTACAGCCATCACACTGGCATCACTTGTTCAGCACGTTCATTCCCTTTTCTTTGTTAGAGTAAACATGGCTTGTGCCCACATGGTTAAACACTTCCCTCTTCCACCCCCACAAACCGTGGTGGCCATGTCTCTGTGTCCTACTGGGAGCAGGCTCTGCTCCCATTCGCTGACCTATTCCAGAGCACCAGTGGGGAAAGTGCAAGTGTTGCTGGCAGGGGCCATATCCGTGCCCAGGAATATGCTAAAGGTTAAACCTTGCAAGTAACTGCAGGACAATGCTTGAGCCTGTTTGAGCCCTTGTATGGATGGTCATTTTCTATTATATGTATGGCCTGGTTTTGCTTGGGAAATAGATAATTGCTCATTAGATGAGTTTTTACCTCTGTGCCATGAAAAGCCAAAGATAATTTTCAAGGAGGAAAAAAGAAAAAGCATAAAATCTCCTTTTACAGTACAACCCTGCTCTGGGTTATTCAGGGTTGTGCTTTTTTCTCCAGTTACCTGCTGCACATCTTGATTCATTAGCTCTGTCATATCTGCCTCATCTGGTCTGTCAGCCCTACTGCGTGGCGAAGATTTGCCCCTGTACAGTGAAAAGTGCTCAGGGAGGCTCTTTTTTTGTTTTAAGGACTTCGCTACTGGAAAGCCCACTATGTACTTGAACTTTCCACATGTTACGTGTTTATCACAGTGTGGTGGAAGGACCAGAGCTTCCTGATCTTCACGCTTCTCTGTGTGCTAGCGTGGCTTCTTCAGCAGCTCCTGTGCTCGGGTTTGCTCCTTTGGGGCTGCTATTGGGAGGGTACCAGGCAATTTTTGGTGCAGGTGATCTGTTAATTATCCCTATTTCAAATAGTCTTCAATTTCTTCTAAGGGAAAAAAGCTCCAAATCATTTCACCCCCTTGGCATGTGGAGATATTAGCATCCTATAGCAGAAGGAAAATGCATTTAAGTGAAGTTAGTTAGGATCCAGCTATTTCTGGCTACACCAGTGTAAGTCGGCAGAGAGATCCACTGGTGCTGGGAGTGTCACTGGAAGCACTTTATTTCTTTCAAGCAGAGTTTCCATTTCACTGTCAAAACTCAATCCAAGACTTTTTTAAAGGGCACATCCATTACTACAGGGTCATTTTACAAAAATATAATGTTGTACTTAATACATGTTTGAATTTTCAGCCTGGTTGTTTACTTGCAATCTCAGTGTGCTTTCTTTCCATTCAAAAAATCCTTTTTTCCAAACAATGTCCTTTTTATCTCTGCACATCCCTGTTCCTTCCCAGTTCCGCTCCCTCCCCCTAATATTGCTATGAGATAAAGCAAGGACTAGAAGGACACATCAGGTGTTGACGGGCACGCACAGTGACGCTGATGATGATGATGTGATTTTTGCAGGAGTTTGTTTACTTTGGTAAGTTGAAGAGGGTCTGAGGTAAGTTGCTGAAAAACAGAGAAGTCTCTAAGAGTGAGGAACTGACTGCCTCAGCTGGTCATTTCCTCGTTCTCACTAGGCTGGGGACAGTGCAAATCGGTCCTATTTTTAGGGTCTTCTTCATTATCTTTACATAGTCCAAGTCTTGTGAAAATTTATTATAGTAAATAACAGCAACAAAACAGTATTTAAGAGCTATAGGCCCTTTCCTGGTGGGTTCTAAGATAGAAAAGGCTCTGTGGCTTAGAGCAAAGTCTCAACGTAGCTGTTACTAAGTAACATTCATTTTTTAAAATTCGATATTTGATTAAGTTTTGAAGAGCTGTATGTACTGGATAACAAGATGAAATTGCATTAACAATGCATAATTTAATTTCACATCAGACTTCAAATAAATTTCCTACTCATGTGAAACTAATTTCAAAGTTGTTATGGCTCATCTTCCAAATGTCCATTCTTTTTGAGGTTAGTGTAAAAACATATTACACAAACCATGGGACAAGCAAAGTAATTCACTTTAACATCTTTCTTGACGAGCCACGAAATGTTTACTTGTTTGTAAAAGAATATATGCCAAAAGGAAAATATTTTACTGAATTTGATCAAAAAATGTTATTTATACTCTTCCTTTCACCTAAGAGCTTTCTGAAATACCTTACTAGTAGATTGGAGAAAGTATCTTTAAGTGGAGTTGTGTCAGCTGAAATGTAACCTCTTGGATAAAACATGGCAAAATATCCAGATTCATTAAAAGTGTCCAGAAATACAAGTGAATCACTTACTCTTGGTCTGAAAGTGAGTTTCCTCCTGGACATTCAGAGAGGTTCCGTAAGCAAGGTTGCTCAAACTGGAGCACCGTCTTATAGGATTAAATCTGATCTACCATGTTTTTACAAAATTTTCCCTTGGCCTTTAACAACCATATTGGAAAAGAACATGTCATTGCTAATACTGTCTTGCCCCAAACTAATAATTCTGTGGTTGTATGAAATTAAACCAATTCTCTATCCATTGCTATCTGGCAAAATTTTTTTTTGCCTTCAGTAATCTTCTAAGGTGCAAATAGACAAAAAGCATGGTAAACAACCCTGGAATGGAACAATATACTGTGAAAGAGGAAAGAAAATTACACCTTATATTTTGAAGGAAATAGCATGGTAGATAAGAAGTTTATATAAAAGGAAAAAAATTTTGAACACAGTGCAGGATTATCACTGCAATTTACTGATAAAATATTCAATAGTTTAGTCTCCAGGCAATGTCCAAACCCGTAAAGTCTATAATTTGAGTTTGTGGGTTGGATGAGATCTATTTCAGTCTGTAAATGTGAACTGCTCTTGTTGTTTAGAGAAGATGAAGTTTATTGGAGAAATCCTACCATGAGGACTCATTAAGAGAATTCTAACTGGCTGTAAATAATCAAGGTCATATCTGTTACTTTGCTAATAAATGTCACCACCATAAAGATTTCTATAGACTTCAATGGAGTTGTGAGTCATTGAACATTATTTTTTGTAAAGAATAGATTTGCACACCCCACAGAAAAAAATTATGTGAAGACAGTAAGTGAAATTTTGTTCTTGGCTGCATTGCCAGCTTTCACACACATAAAACATGCTGATCATTAATGCTGCAGAGTGGTTATGTGGAGCTGAGAGCCAAAGTATACTGACAGTACATTCAGTCGAGGAACAATCCTTTCCGATGGTCATTGAAAAGCTCTTCCGATCATCATCACAAAGTTAATCATTTGCATCCCAGGTCTTTCTGGCATATAGAATATATTTTTTGAAGCCTTTGAAGTTTACTTTGCATTATGTCCCACAAAAACTGTTTATTGTATGAATTCTCTTCTCTTGAAAGCCAAATGTGATATTTTAGAAACATATTACGATTAATTGTTTGGAATAAATGCCTCTAGCAGAGAAATTTCTACATTTCTTTTTCCTGTGATTAATATTTTTCATTGTGTTCCTCTGTAAGTCCTGTCATCTTCATGAAGTTCACCCATTTCAATTAATACTTTCAGGACACACTTATGCTAGTAAATTAAATGTGCACAGGGCTGTTGTCTGGTACCAAAGTCAAGGGGCCTGGAGCAACCTGCATCTATACTTTTAAACTTTCTTACCTTCTGATGTGGGGCTGTGTCCACAGCATCTATTCAAACGGTGCTAAGTCCTGAGCTGTGCCTGGGGTTTGTTTAGGAGAGTATCACTTCGTTTGGGCCAAAACAGTACCAGGTACTCTTCTAATAATTCCACAGCCCAGACAATGAGCACAATCCATCGCTCAGGAATGTTGCCTGGTAATCTTTGATTTCCAAGTAAAGGTGTGTCTTGTATTGATAAAGACATGAGGAAAAAACAGCTCAACAGCTCATGCACCAATCAGTGCATGAAGTGGAGTGCCAGGAATGCAGTAATGGTCATTTTAGATTTGCCATGACGGACAAAGGTCATTGCCAGGCATGATTTTGGGGGGAGAACATGGGAACTGTCCAAGGTAGTCTGTCCCCACCGAGCTCATCCCATGCTGATCCCAGGCTCCTTGGAGGGTCAAATCCTGTGTTCTTAGTAGAGATGCATGGCTTCATTGCCTACCAATTGCCTAAAGCAAAAAGGGGTTGGCTCCATTTAACAGTCTTGTGAGTGACTGTGCTATAGAATTTGTGAATAAGGCCTATTTTTCTGCATTTTGTTTTATCCTGGACTGCAATCTATTTCCAGTGTACAATAATATTCTTGTGCATACAGACATCCTATACATATCTTGCTGCAAGTCTTATTTCTGGTACAAATATGGCATAAATCAGTACGGGGGCCTCCAGTTCCACTGGTATCCTGGCAAATTAGTGATCAGCAGAGGCTTGATCTTAGTGCAGTTCACATGCAACATGGAGAAATATATCAGCTTGAGATGAAAATTGATGAACAAGATAGTCTATGCAGAGGAATCTAGTCTTGCAGAAATGGGAATGCTGCAGTACAGCTACCCAGCTCTGTTGTAGGCTTTATTTCAATAGGCCTAAAAAGGGCAGGAGGAAACAGTAACTGTGAATCATGGAAAAATAGGACTCCTAGGGGCCTCAAGAGGTCATTCAATCCTCTCTTCTGACTAAGGGAGGATTAAGCATGTTTCTGTCATTTCTGAAATGATAATCCAGCCTGCTCCTGACATGATAATCCAACCTCCAGTGCTGGAATCCACAGCCTCCCATGCTCCAGGCAGTTTAGTTTAGCACTTCATTAGCATTACAGTTAGCTGGGCTAACCCCCACCTTCTTTCGTATAATTAAAAAACCCTTTTACTTCTTACTCACCAGGAATGTAAAAAAGATACCTTGAAGTTAACTCATTGCCACTATCACATCTACATTTAAAGAATATTCTGATGTCCTCTCTCACTCTTGTCTTCTTTACGCTGTCCTTTCCCCGCAGACCGTGGCTTCGAGACCCCCTTACTGGAATCACAGAGGAAAAACTCTAATATCCTAACTCTGGGTTTGATCCGAAGGGAGCACCTGGCAGCTTGGGTGCATTTTCTTCAAAATCTGTGAATGCAAGGGAGGAAGGGCAGCTTTTAAAACCCCCCTCTTAAAAACCTATTTTGGGGTTGAATGCATTTAGGCTGGTCTTCGAAAGCAACTACCACCCTGCTGCTCGGCTTCTCAATCACTGCTAAGTCATGCCTTCCAGTGCTGACTCAGTCACAGGTTCCTTATAAAGGGAACCAGAAAAATATTCTACCTTTGAAAAACATGATGCTAGGTATTCTTCTGGAAGGATTCTCGAGGGAATCCTCCCAAAGGCCTTCCTCTGTCCCCATCTCTGCAAGCTAATCACTTCTTTTAGTCTATGAACACACTCGTATTTTTCAAGAACAAAGTATATGTGATTCCCGGTCAATGCACTAAATTAGGCTAGTTTAACTCATATTTTTGCATTCTTCCGTAGTACAGAATGGAGACATTTAATTTACTTGGGGAAACTTAGATATTCTTTATTCTGTCATCTCCTGCCTTAGAACAGCAAAAAGACTTAGGTCCCCATGAAAAAATTCCGTCCGCACAACTATGCTGGTTAGAGGTGTGAAGAAGTGTGGGACCTGATGTACATAGCAGGGCTCCTTAGTGTAGTTGCAAATATAGTGGCAGAGGTGCTTCATTTGAGGAGTGTCTGCCTTGCCATGATAGCTGTATCTAAAAAGCAGTATTCTAGCAGAATTCCTAAGCTTGGAAAGTGGTTGTTGTGGGCAGTGCAATGCACTCCTGGTTAGCCAAGAAGAAACTGTCTGGAGACTGGTCTCTGCTAAGGCCTGGCAGCAAGAATCACAACTTGAAAGTAGATTTTGGGAATATCCTGTTATAACGCTATTATATTATTGTTTATTTGCAGGCAACTAGATTTCCAGTGACATTCAAGTTGGGTATGGCACCTTGTTCCTTGGTGTTTAGAATGCTGTTGGCTATTAGATCGCAAGGGAATCAGTGTGTTGGAGATATCCAAAAGACTTGTAAAACAGCTTAGAAAAGTTTACATAATTGCTGTAATGGCAAATCATTTCCTTCTTCATCCCCTGAATTTTCGTGCAAGATAAACTTTGTTCCTGATGTGGCCTTAAAGTATAGTCTAGAAGGCCAAAATTTCACAAAGCAGTGCACAGCTGATAAACAAGCACTAGAACAAGAACACTTACATAAACCTTAACTTATGTCCACTGCCACTTTTATCAAAATGCCTCTGACTACAAGTGTCTGATTCGACTCCCACTGAGATGGATGCAGATATCCTTATTGAATGCAGCTGGAGGTGCAGTGGATCCCCAAATTATTTTTATTTTCTTCCTGTTTTGCTTCAATCAATTTTTCTTGCAAAATAACGTTGACTGTAACGATTGCCATCACGCTATGGTGACAGCTCAGGAAAGTGTTGCTCACAGTGGCAATGCTACATTCAGTTTGCTAGCAGCTTCTGGAGATGTCTCTCATGGAAACGGCCACTGGTTCTGTGAACATGTAAGTGAACGTGCATGGCGGTACTCCATGGGATGTGCCCTTCACAGCCACTTTGTTTTGTCATTTCTAGGGCCACTATTGGAAATGACATTCGCTGTGATGTGTTCATCCTGGGTGGAGGTAATTAGAAACATTCAGCTTTAATTGTTTGTTTTGCAGTCCCTGTGGTTCTATTTTGATAAGACTTTGTCATGTAAATCCTAAATGAAGCTGAAGAAGTAGATTACTGCATGTCATAGCTCCTGGGTAATGATTAAAGACAATACAACGTGAGATACAATCTCTAAGAGTGGGAGGCAACTCTGTGCTTTGCATTAAGAATTCATCTCAGGATTTCCAGGATTTTCCTGTATTATTATTTCTCTATATCCTCAGACTAATACTGCCATTCTTTGCTTTCCGATATCATACTCTAAAGACTTCTTTATGGACTGATGCAAGGGCAGAGGGGACGGGCTGAAGGGCAACACAGGTTGCACACTGCCACCTCATTTGTCTCCAAGCTCACACTGTGCAGGGGGAGCGTGGCGAGAACAGGGCTCCATCCAAAAGCCTTATGCCTCTTCTTCTCTCTATTCTTCTCACTAAACCTCCAATTTTTGCTCTTCCTTTTCAGGCACAGTTTGGGTGCCTGTGCAGCAAATGTGCGTTTTGCCTGCACGTGGCCCAATCT
The DNA here is from genome assembly GCF_040807025.1 of Struthio camelus. Taxonomy (NCBI): domain Eukaryota; kingdom Metazoa; phylum Chordata; class Aves; order Struthioniformes; family Struthionidae; genus Struthio; species Struthio camelus. The sequence goes on from NC_090943.1 coordinate 145,661,100, forward strand.
GTATAAAAAAAGGCTGCATATTCTCTAGCTCCTGGCTCTGTTGCAGTTTCCCCTGCTTATGTATAAACTTTAAGCGCTGTCTGAAGTGTAGCAGAGAAATGAATTGCAGTTACAATTAATGCATACAGAACAAACTTAAGTAAGAATTTTCCCATAAAGTCAGACCAGCACATGAACCCTTGATAATGGGTGCGCTGATGACAGCACCCTCGGAAACATCCTAAGTCTGGGGATCAAGACAGATTTTTCATATTTTCAAACTAAGCCAAAAATAGGGCTTATGAACAATAGGGCTTAGCCTTGACCAGGATGCTGCCATTTTGCCTGGGTGACAGCTGTGGAGTCTGACAGCTAATGCCAGCGTTCTTGCTCCCAGACTGATCCTCTGTGTTATGTGCATCTTGCATTCGGCACCCCTCTGAAATCACTCAGTTGCTTGTAGTACTGACCTTTACCCAGAGTGATTTTTTTTTTTTTACATCAAAGAGAATAAATACTCATTCTCTCTTTTTTGGAGGGTGCTGCAATGAACAGAGAAAAAATTGTAGGCATCAGACACAAGAGCATAAATCAGCTCTCGACTGACAGCAGTATGTGCAATTTATACCTTTGTGGGACGCACAGCCTAGGGCACTCCGTGGCCACATTCTTCTCCCAGCACTACTGAATACCTCTCTGTCTGTGAGACAGCTCTGACCACCACTCATTCCTTCCCTACTTACACAAAAAAGTTCTCATATTACCCTTCCCCACAGTTCAAATACAGCCCCTAAGAAGACATGTCTTCTTTACAGCTGAGGATTTTCCTATCCAAAAGATGTTGGCTTGCCTACCCCAGCAGGGTCTAAGTGACACCGGCCACTTAGAACCAGACACCCTCCCTGCACGCAGTGCCCCTCAAATTTGGCTTGCCCTTCCCTTGAAAGTCCTTCTCTCTCTGGGTAGGTGCACTAGCAGATCATGATTTGCCTTCTCTGATCTCCGAGCCTCTCCCCTAGCCTCCATACTCCTTCCTCTCCTATTCTCACCCTGTCCATATGTCTCTTTGTTTTGCTCTTGATAGTTTTTCTACCTTCCTCCTGTCCACCTCCCTTCTCCCAGCTTGATTTTTCCAAAGTGGTCTACCTTGAATAAGCAGTTGCTGAGGTCAAGGACCTGCTGTTGTTCCTTGTCAGGCAGGGACAACCCTTTCAACCTACATGTAGAGACATTCCCCTGTCCAGCAATTTCCATAATAAAAACTTCATTGTGTAAGTCAGAATTTGTACTTGAGAAACCAAATGCTTAGACATGTGCAGCAAAAACTCTAGCTTAGTAGGGAAAATGCTAACAGCATTTACATTTTATGCAATAACCTTTTAAGAAATATAAATTACCTTTTATGAACTTATGATATTATCTGGCCTCCAACCAGCTAGGATGAGAAGCTTGACAAAGAGCCACAGAAGTTTCCACGGTGATTTGAAGCCTGCTGAATGCACCTTACACAGCAGGACAAGCCTCTAGAAGTCCACGTGAGTCCACTCTGAGGCAGAAGGCAGCTGCCATCAGCTGTGGCTCCAGATTTAACCCGCCCCTTGGTCACACTGCTCTCTGCAGCCCCTCTGGCAGACCCCTCACTCCTTGCCTTGGAGGCACTCACTCATGCTGCCTTGCCTTGGTTATGGGCAGGAGCACAAGGAGCTGAGTGGCAGCTCTCCCCACGGCAGGGCGCAGGGGTGCCTGCCGGAGGGAGGACCTCTGTGCAGTGGGAGCGAGGATGGACCCATGGGCTGTGGGGATGTCCACGAGCCCCACATCACCGGGACCCTTCAGGGAAGGGGGCAGAGCTGTGTTACTAGCTCGCCTGCGCTGTGAATACGGAGCCAAGGGCTGCGCTTTCCCCCCTCACAGCACACGTTCAGAAGCCAGGCACCACTCAGCTCTGCGACGGAGAGAAAAGGAGAGGGAGAGAGTTTAGAAAGGGGGGCAGTGGGGATTAGCGCACAGCTGTTCAGCCAGCTCAGAAAATATTCCAGTGCTACGATAATGCTGTTACAGGCTGAAGCCATGCCCTGCTGGAGTCTGAAACGGCTGCTTGCACAGCAGGGAGACCCCCCGCTACTAAGTGAAAGCAATGAAACTGCGAGGGGTTGTTGCACAAATAAAGTGTGTCACCTAACGTGGGCAGAGCAGTGACGGATCTCTTTCCCTTTCCACCAGTTTGGGAGATAAGGGTGAGGAGGGCGTCCTTCGGAGATGCGTGGGCTGAGCAGCACTGTGGGCACGGGAACGTAAGCCTGCAATGCTCTTGCGCTTCTCCTTGCTCCTTTCCCCTGCTGCATCTGCAGCACAGCAGGACCCCGAGGATCCACCCATGGCGGTAAATTAAATGTGCTGAGGCACGTTCTCTCTCCCCGAGGCCAGCTGGCACGGGACAGGTCCATCCTGCTAAGCTCTCCCACCTGCCAAAACCGACTGATTGCATCCCACCTGTCCGTCAGGAGTCGTCCATGGCTTGTGCTAGCGCCCAAACCGTGCCCAGAGATTGTGACGCCACCAGCTGCCCTGAAGCAGTGCTGGGCCAGGGACCGCCGTGACCCGTCACCGCACCGCCAGGCTTCCAGGGCCGCCAAACTCCCCGGCGCTGCTTCGTGCGCCGAGCGAGCAGGCTGCCGGGCGAACACAGCTCCCAGCCTAGGGGCCGAAGCCGAGCACGTCTGCTTTTAACCAGGGCGTAGGTTACTTCCCATCTTTTACCAGGCCAGGGAAATAAAGTGAAGAGTAACGGTAGGAAGAGTATTCGGTGCAGATAACAGTCCAGAAAGAGCCTAAGACTTTTCTAAATATTTGCTTGCTGGAGCGGGCAAGCGATCTGAAGAAAAACAAGTCTTACATAACTCTGTCTGGGTAGGTGAAAGTTTTCTCCTAACTCCGTCTTAATGTAAATTAGTTGCAATTTACTTTCCTTTCGGTTTGACAAATATAGCCAAACCAAAATAACTGTTATTAAAACCAGACCTTGAACATTAAGGAAAAGGTGCCATTTTCAAAATCTTTTCATTACGGCACTGCAGAAAATTACAGGCTATTTAATTAGCATATTTTAGGATTCTCTGAAACGCTCAGTGTTAACCCATTTTTTATCTTGCGGTGCTACCTTATTCCGTTTATGTGATACACTTTCTATAGCACTTCTTCCTACGTACTTCAGATTTACTCTCCCAGCATTGTAGAAATGATTATATGTATTTCTCTGTTAACAGCCCACTACTGTGTAGCAGCACAATTACATAATGATGGATGACAGAGAGAAGTCTTCATCATTACATGGAAAAAATCTTTTAACTGTTACCTGTCTTGTAACAAGGAACAGCATTTTTAAAGCCCTTATGTCATTTCTACCCTTTAAGCTCAAAATCTTATTGTAAATCTCCTGTCATCACGTATGCATCTTGATGCTTTGTACACAAATTAAAAATAGCATTTATGCATCAGTTTTTTAACTGGAGAACTTACAGAGCATTAATGGCCTTTAGAATTCAAATTTTAACTCCTAGTCTCATTTCCTGTTCTCCTAGATTCTTAGGTCAAAAAGAAGGCTTATTTCTCTTCACAAACACACACATATACACACACTAAGAGGCCTTTTGCAGAAGCAAATTGTCCGGCCTACCCATTTCTGAATAACAATTTCTCAGAAATATTCTGGAATAACTCCCTGTGTAAGCTTTTATTCCAAAATAGTGTTTATAGCAGTGGCTTATTACAGAATAGCTAAAATACAGCAGGGCAGTCTTTCTGCCAACCAATTTCTCCTAACCACAAGTCCTAAAATACATTTCCTTTGTTTTCCCAGTGTGATTTGTTATCTGTCTTAACATATAACCCCCTCCCCGAAGGCAGACACCTCTTCTTCTTTTGTATCTTAAACACATAGCACAAGTTTAAGAGGTAAAGAAATAATAGTGTAACGGTAATAACTAGAATATAAAGATATGTGGCTATAATAAAAGTTGTGGTAGCAATATTGGATTTTTGTGGTTTACAGTTCCAACTTTGACTTTTAGAAAGTGACATTTATATGCGTTCTGGGAATGTGATAATAATCTTGGTACTCCAAAGTAGTTTTCCAGTTTGAGGGATAATGTAAAACAAATTGATTTCGGTTCTTAGATCTCCCCATCCCTAGATGGTAACTACTCAAAGCTATCATAATAAAATGCAATGACTGTTGTACTATATTTGAATTTTTTTTTTAGCTCATACACACTGGGTTGCTAGCATAAAACGACAAGTTGGGTAGAACTTGGAAAAGTAAATCCAGAACTATTGATTGAAGATATTTCCATACAAAACTACCTGATAATGTTGAGTGCTGTTTGTACTTACAAATTAATTATAACTGTACTGTTCAAGAAAAGAATTTTGTCCACAACTCTGCACAGACTCTATTTTTTCCCTCTTAAAATATTTACAGGAACATTTTCCATTAAGTATTTTCAGTGGATGCTGCCCAAGAAGCGAGTTGCAGATTTAGGGAATGAACCCAACGGGTATCAGCTCCAAATGCTACTGCCTTTGCTGAGTGTGCAACCTGGGATTAATGTAAATAGGCACATTACAGGCTGCAAACAGTGGGGCCATTTGGGACATTAACATGCTATAGCCTCTGATCGGGCAATTGCTGCTGTTCAGACTGATCAAAATGTGGAGAACAGCAGCAGCATGCTGTTAAAGGTGACAGGCAGTGACAAAAATGACCTAACAAATTAGCCAGCTGAACTGTATTAGTAATCTGATGCTGCTTTTCAAGGGACCCTTTTTTGTCTCATTCAGTAAAATAAACTATCAAAAAGACCATCATGAAATTGCAGCTCCATTTAATAATGAAACAGCGATGTCCTGCCCTAGGGAGAATTTCAGAGGTAATGTGCCTGGCCCAGGGACTCTGTGGGGAATTGTTCCCAGACGCATGCAGAAATCAGGCTCTAAATGAAAGGCAGCACAGATACTAAACTGCCGATTTGAACGAATCCTATCCCTTGTTTAGTCAGTTCAAGGCTCTTCCTGAAGTTATCATAGATCTACAGCATACCTGGGATATTTAGCTGTTGAACATATAAATAACAAATAGATGCTCTGCATCTGAATGAACGAGCAGTTGAAGATAAATTGGATTCCTCCCTCTGAAGGTATGTATGTTGTTCATAGGAAACATGAGCCAGACTTAAACGATGTTTTAGGACATCTCTGTGTATAGCTGCGGGAGATAACGTACTTTGGAGGCAGACAGGAACTCAAGTGAACTGACTTGGATTTGTCCCTGAAGCTTTTGCTGTGATCTCGTTCACCGATGCAGAGCGAGATGCACAGAGAAGCGTCATTAAAAAATGCTGGTGACGTGCTCTTGCATGTCTCTGCAACTGTGTGCTTTAATATTGTACTTGCTGTCATTTCATGTTTTTAATGATGGTTTTTTAGAGCTAATAAAACACTGAATTTTACATTTCCAAAGATCACAGAAACGTTTAGAATTAATACAGTCAAGCTTTTAACATTTAACATCTTTACTACAAAGAGCTCCACAGAAGTGAGCCATATCTACACTATAGAAAAGAGGAGGGTTGATGCGGCAGGACGCCTTTTGTAGGGTTCAGCATCGGTAGATGTGGAGGCCGAGAGGACGCGATGGCTGGACTTTGTAGCTCTCAGCAGCCACCCTACGGCATTCAGGAACACGCTCCACACTCCCAGTCTTCATAGGCTCGTCGGCTCGTATGCACAAAAAGCCTGAGTGATCACAGCATTCGGCTGGAGCCCTTGGCATACAGGTGCCCACGCTCCCGCTTTTGGTGGGCACGTAACTATGGTGACATAAAGGCTTTATACTGATGCAGTTTAGTTCTGTCCCGGGCACCAGTTTGTTGGGAATGGCACTGAGCGCAGTGTGGTTTCCATAGCAATGCTCCAGGCAGGGATCTGGCGCTGAGCGCTGCTGCCGGTATGGCAGTATGTCCATGTGTGCCCAACGCACCATATCCCTAGACGCCCAACACACCGTATCTGCATATACCTGACGTACCATACCCAGCCTCGTCGCTCGGGACGTGGCCAGCCTGGCTGCGGGGACACATCCCACGGGAGAGCCGGGGTGGTGCTGAGGGCCAGGGCCCTACACGCTGGACCAGTTGAGGCCGTGGCTGCTTCAGCACGGGTTGGGGAAAGAAGAGGAGCAGGCGGTGGTGGAAAAGCTGGGGGTGAAGCCCCTGGGGAGCAAAGGGAAAACACACATAAACTTTGAAACTTCACTTTTAAGAAAGATCCCCAGTTGTGCAAGTCTCTCCTTCTGCAAAGCAAATGAAGGGTTATACATCAAGAGTCATCATCTTAGTTTAATAACATGTATTCTGACCTTTCAGGCAGGATCCCTGCCAATACCAGTATTACATGGAGTTACTTTTTGGCACAGAAATGAATGGAAATAGTGTAATGTAAAAATGATAAGAAACTTAAGGATATTGCAAAAGATGCTACTTTGGATCATGGGTTTTTGGGTTTTTTTTGGCATTGTCTTTCTGTTGTCTTTCCAAATGCAAAAATGTGTTTATCAGCAGAAAGATGAATATTGTGGGAATTTTATAGTCATAAAGCAGAAGTTTAGCTACGTTCATAAACACAGTTATCCTGGCCAATAAAAACAGGGAAAGCCTAGTGTTTTGTTTACAAAGAGATATCTACCCTCCAAATATTTACAAAGAATAAAGGCAAATTCAAGAGCAGCTGGCAGAAGGATTGGAAGCGGTAGTGAGCATCTTCATGTAAGCTTATTATTCTTGGGGTGAAAGAGGACTTTGCAAAAACAGTTAATTCTGAAATTATGAGCATTATTATGAAGAAAAAAAAGATGTAAAAGACAATAGAAGCCAAATGAGTTTTGGATCTGTAGTTATACTAGTTGATACTATTCTTTCAATTCCTTTAGTGTTAGCAGGCCGTATGCCTGCGGGAGGACTTGTGTTAGTAAATGTGATTGATACAAAAGCTAGGCATATTCACACCTGTGTGGGGGTCCTGAGTACTGCATGTTTTAGTAAAAAGGTCATGGCAGGGCAAAGGAGAGGAAGAGTCTGTCTACCTTGACCTGGCTGAGCTGCTGAGGTTTCTGCTCCCGGGGGTGGGAGGGGACTGCTCAGCTGGGAGACCCTTGTGGCGCTGGGGATGGGGCAGAGGGGACATGTGAGAGCCAGAGCCAGGAAGCGAGGAACTCACAGCACGTGGACACGTGGGGAAACTCCTGAGAGGAGTTTAAACTCTTTCTGTTTAAAGACAATTAAGACAATTGTTTGCCTTGTCCTAGTTTATTATTTTGCCTTGTAGTGAGTCATCCCTCCAGGTGTTAGAGAGCTTTTGGTGTGCTTGTTTGAAAGAACAGGTGAGGCACTTCTGTCCGGAGGCTCTGGCTGGCTCAGGGTCTCATCGCAGTCAGACTGGCAGATGCGGCCACGGTTAGCTAAGCTGTGCACAAACCTGCCAGTCTTACTGGGGGTCTTTCACAGCTGCCTTCAGCGTCAAAAATTTGGCACCCTGAATAAAAGGGTGAGAGTTTACCTGCTTTCCTCTGCACAAACGGATGTGCAGAGCTGTTTCTGTTTTGCTTTGAATGTGAGCAGAAGAGGCCTGCTTGTCTTACACGGCTCAGACTGGACTACTTTGTACGGCAGTGCCCACGGAAGGGGAAGCGCGTGCATCTCGTGTCTCCTCAGGCTCCCATGGGCAGGAAGAATGGGTGGTCAGGCCCCTTCAGTTCTGTCTTATAATGTGACAGAGGAGTTATTGCATGCTATTTTTCAAAGATTAGCTTCATTTAAATCGTTTCAAGACTAGTTTTTTTTTTTTTCCCAACTGATTTAGGAGGAAAGCTTCCTTCTGCCCTCCGCCCTCTACTTTCCTTGAATTTAAATTGTCAAGACTGTCAACAGCAGAAGGTATGTTCCTAACCAGGCAGGCAGTGAAATTAGGTGGTTCCCCTCACCCATGGCTCATAGTCTTTCTGGTCCCAGAACCTCATCACTCCAGTGGTTAAAAATACAATTTCCATCTTAGCTTTATTTATGGCCAATTTATTTCCATTTGTTTTTGTGCTGAAACTGTCTTTCACTTTAGCTCTTCTCACTCCCTGGTATTCCCCTTCCTCCAGGGCTATATATAAAAAGCTATCCTATTCTCTCTCAGCTTTCACTCTGTCACGCTGAGCAAGGCAATCTCTTTTAATCTCTCCTGACAAGGTGCAAGCCCTTTTCCTGCCCTGGTCCAATTTGAACTCTTTCCTGGTCATGGCTGATTAGACTGATTGTCAGCACCTCACTACTCGAGCTGCTGTAACTTGAGGAGAGCTTAATTTAAGATATGTCTGCTAGAACTGTTTATGCACTTTGGACCTTGCTGCGCACGTAACAAGAAGAATGAAATGGGAAAACCAGCACTAGTCACTGCTCTGAGGCAGATACGTCTATCTACCTCTGGGACTGGCCAGAGAAAAGAAGAAAAAAAGACACAGTAAAGCTAACACAAGCAAAATGTCACACGAACGTCTTGGAGCCATCAGATCTTGCAACATTTATCTGAAACACCACACCCTGATGAGTGACACTTTGGTAAGGCGTTGGATAAGCAAACAAGATGTGCAGGCCTCTCATCTGTCTGGAAGACATGGAGCTCTGAAAATACAGCTCCTAACACAGGGTGACTCCAGGACATCTTCCTGTGGTGGGGGACAGCAGCGAGAGATAGCCTTCCTGAGCCCATAAGTGGTGTAGCAAAGATCTGCCACTGAGCAATCTCCAGCCTTGTTTCCCACTGACACCACTGCAAATCCCACAGCCTTTGTAGACATCACCAGGACATTACAGTTTCCTCCTACAGAGGCCCAGTGTGCTCTGATCCGAAGGGTGAGCTGCAAAGATCAAGCAAGACTGAACCACGCGCTGCCATAGACACGCAGCTTTGGAGAGCCCCTGTAGCGCGCAGCGTACCGGGATGCGCGCAGTGCCGTGGCCAGGCAGTCGCCTGCGGGACCTGCAGGCTGTGCCTCCGAGGGGCACTGCCTTGGAGGGGCCGCGCTGCTCGTGCAGCCACGGATGGCCCCGCTGGCGGCGTGGAGGGGCTTCTCATGTGGGTGAACAAGCAGAGCCTGCACCAGGGTGTCCGGCGTTAGCAACAAACCCCGTCTATGTGTTGCACTTGAAATAGGCCAGGCTACTCATCAGCTCCGGGACCCTCACTGGCAACTTGTGAGGCAGTTTTGCTCACTCTACAATTTGGTGCCAACGTTTTTTTTGGTCTATGTATGCACAAAACACTTCTTCCGTCAAGGACTTTCATGCAGAGGAAGAGAAGTTAGACTCTAGCTGTTTTGAGGAGCCGCCAAACACTGAATTAACTGCTGGGTCAGACCCCAAATTCAGGCGACCTGGACTGTAATTTCTGTTCAGTTGGAGCTTTTCCTTCTCCATCTCTCTGGAAAAGATTATGTTCCTTGGAGGACTGATGCTGCTGGATAACTGAAAAAAAGAAGTTAATAAAATCAGTGTGTTTTCCAGTGCGGTAGTCAATACAGACTCAGTCTGCATTTTCACTGGGATCTGCAGATGTTAAACCGGCTGATGTACATATAGATAAGCTGCTTATTGCACTGTCTTGTTTGCAGCATGTGCCATGGTTTTGTACATGTCAGTTATTCCTCTCCTACACCCTACACAATTTTTCTTTAGACAGTTTTGTTTGGAAATGCTTCTCGAGGCTACCATATCATGAGCTGAAACTCTTTCGAGGCAGTAAGACTGAGTTGTTTCTATTATCCATTTTTTTCTTTTTTCCTTTGTACATGACAGCTTATCTGGACTCTGGCTGTAAGATTATCCCAGCTGGAACATTAGTTTTCATATTGTTCTGGTCCTTGGTTACTCTATGATGTGGCTTATTTTCTCTTTGCACTGCACACTTGCCCACTCCTTACTTTCTTCTACATTCTTTCCTTCTCCCTGTCTCTATGTCATCTTCCCACTCTTTTATGTTTCTCCCTGACAATTTGTGCTGTCATCCTCCTCTTCCATTTGCGTATTCCTTCCTTTTTTACCTTCTTTACTTTCCTCTAGTAAATTAACATTCATTTTATTTGCTTTGGTGTCTTTCACTTCACACAGATTCTCAGTGTTCTCCTCTTTCCTTCATTCATTCTTTTTTTTTTATTGTTGTTCTGTTTTTCACACAGTGTGTGATCTGTTTCTGGCTGCCTCTTCCACACTTGCATAGCAATTCCAGCGTGCATCTCCTCTGGAGCATTTTAAAGAACTGGTCGTTGGCTTTCTAAAAACCTTCCTCTCAGCTATAATAAAGCTTCTGTTGGTCGCTGTGCGGTGTGATAGCTTGTGGACAGTTCACCAGTGTCCATGCTGCAGCAGATGTTCAGGGCAACATATTAGGAAGTCAAAAAGGGGGAGACCAAACAGCCCGTGGTTCAGCAGCACCCCTTCTTCAGGCGTCTCCGCTGACGTCTGCACGAGCTGAGGGCGCTCATTGGTGCCTTCCAGCATAACAGCGCTGCTCGCTCCGCTCGCTCATGCAAGGAGGCTTCACATGTTGACACGGCGAGTGATTTATTGCCCCGAGTCAGACAGAGGGGAGAAAAGAGGCTGCGGGGAAGCGACTGGAGGACGCGGGGAAGGAGGGGTGCGGGAACGCCCAGCAGCGCCTGCCGACCGGGGAGGACAGGGCCATGCAGAGCTGTGCCCTGGGGCGGGGGGAAAATGAAGGACTGTGGGGAGCAGAGAGGTCAAGTGTTGCAAGAGCCATAAGAGGGAGAACAGGGACTCCTATCGGGGAGGAGGGACGGGGGGGTCGCGCAGGCTTGGTGGGTGGCAGAAAGACGGAGTAGGTGATTTAGCAGTACAAGAGGCTGTACAGGTGGCAGATAGGGAGCACACGGACAGAAAGAGGGGCGGGAGGCCCCTCGGGAAGGTGCCGAGTACCTGGCCTGTTGGACCTACCGGCTGTGTGACCCGCTAAATAACAGCCGCTATCTTCAGTGCAGGAGGCAAGACTCAGCAGCCACCACCATGAGCACCATGTACCTCGAACTTCATTTTATCATTAATGTGAAATAATACACTTCTTTCAAAAGCTGGCTATTCAACTTGCATGATCCTGTCCACAGTGGTGGGGCAACTGCTTCAGCTCCTTCGGCTTTCTATTTGGTCGTCGGCCTCCACTTTTAACATGCACTTTGCCTTCAGTGACTGAGTGAGTGTTTGGTTGCTGGCAGTGGAGGGAGTCTGAGAGACTGGCACAAATTAATCCACGCAGAGGCTGCTGAGAGTAGCAAGGACCTGGGGTTTATATAAGCCAAACCGGCTGCCGTCTAGCGCGGGTTTGAATTTGCGAGTGCTGGTAAGAGTCAAGAGGGTTTTTCTGGGTTGGAGCAGATGGAGGGCAGGCACCTGGGGAAAAGGGTGCACAGTGCGGGAGAACTGGGCTTAGGATAGGGCCTGCCTGCCTAGTTACAGCTGGCCTTTGTAATTTAATATTGTAATATTGATTTATTAAACATGGAATGATAAATATAATGGCTAACTACTTTTTACTCTGCAAGTATTCCATGATAAAACACTATTAGTATAAAATCAAGACAGGGGTTAATAGACGCTTACCCCTCTAACAGTTTAAAATAAAACATCCTAAACCAGAATGTACTGAAATTTCCCTAGAAAAGACATCTAAAATTGTATCTGCTGGATTTGTGAGAGCGATATTTAACATCAACTGCACCAATACCCTGCTTTAACGTCTTGTCTGCAATGGTAGCCAAGGTTTAGTGCTGCAGAGTAAGATGAAGAGGCTAAATAAACAACTATAAAACAATCAACCCAAGACAGGAATTTATTTCTAATTCACTCTAAGTTGGCGGCTTACAATGGCGTTCAGACTGCCATGAGCACTTTGTTTCCTAGTGAGCTATGCAGTTCTTGCTGAAGAGATACTGGGCACTAGTTTGCAAACTTACTCCAGCACTTGATCCCGTGTACTAAAAAGCAATTTACTTTAAAGAAACAAATGCCATAGTATTGATTGTATTAAAAATGCCATTTCAAATTAGTTTTAAGCTTATGCTCCCTTTGAGAAAAAACAAAGAAAGAAGTCCTTACCTCAGCACACAATCTTTACAATAAAGATATTCTTGAAAAGTGTCACCTCAGACAAAGAGATAAATGAAAGCATAACTCTGATGTGGTTTGTATAGCAAAAGCAAATAAGTTGCAGTTTTTCTGGAGGGTATGCTAGCTTACCTCTGGAGTGGGAAGTCAAGCAGCAAGAGATTTCTACGGGAGATGTACAGACGTACAGTTAGGGGCTCATGAAATTTGCCTTGGAAATCTGCGTTCCTCAGAGGAAAACACCTGCAACCTGGTCTGCCCACTGTACAGGGCAGCTTTTTCCTCCTGTTCCTACCTAACACTGGTTTCCCTGACTTCTTGCCTATCTGTCTTGACCTCATCTCTCTGCAATTCTTCCTTATCCTGACTGCTGAAGATGAAATGCTGTTTCGCCTAAACGTGTGCCAGCGCCTTGTAGTGTTTTCTCTTTTAGTTGTTGTTTTGGAAATGTGGGACATGAAGCCTTGGTGGAAATTTCAGTAGAATCTCTGAACTCTTCAGAGATCACTAAAAAAAATGTTCATTGGCTCATGGGCAAATCTACAAGCAGAATCCCCTGGAAGATTTCAATGTGCTTTTCAATTTGGTGTGCTGCTGAAATGGGGATTCTCATACCTACACTGCAGTGAAGGTGGAGACGTAGCCTTGACTGGCAATGGTGAAAATAAGGAAACTGATATCTTTTAACCTAAATCACATCCAGGGCACCTTGTCTTCACTAGTATTTCAACCTAGTTTCTAACAGCGTGTGGCTAACCCAAATTGACCAGTGATGTAGCTAATTTTTTAAAGTTTTAGGATATGCAGGTGATTTTCAGATAATTCTTTGCTGATTATTACTATCTGCCACTCAATACTGATTTTTAGATCTATTTGGTTCTGAACAAATAGCAATAAATTTGAATATGAGATGTTACCTGTTCCCACTGTTTTTTCATTAAATCTTTGACTGAACCTTTTATACTCAGTATCAGAGCAATTGTCTTTGGTATTCCTCCAGTTGCTTTTTATGAAAATTACCTTGCGTTTCCACGCTACAGTAAATGGTGATCCTGAGTTAGGCTGAGAAATCTAAACTGCCATGATTTCAACACAATTTCAAGGCATTCCTCACTTTATTATGATTACTCAATAATGTTAGAAATATTTACAGTTTTACTGAAAAATTTCATAAAAATGCAATCAGTTCTTCCAGTGAGTTCATAATGAAAAAGCCCTCAAGCTTATTCATTTGTGAAATCTGACATTTCAGTACTCCTGATGCTGTAGATCCTGTCTGGCCTAATTTAAATGTAGACAAATTTCAAATTTTACCTTGACAGCTGAATGGTGTTTCAAGGAAGTTGAGGATTTCTACAGAGCTGATATTTCTGTCCAGGTAGGAAAAACCCTTCCCAGAAGTTGTTCCAGGAAGCCAGGGAGGTTGCTAAACACTAATACAAATGGATTCATTTCTGCAATATGCAAATAGGCCACTAAGTGTTCCTCCTGTTGGTCTCTGCCCTTACATCGCACTGAGTACTCTGCTGCAGGCTCAGGCCGTTGGTGATTACTGGACTTTTAATGCATTTTACATCACAAAAAATATCTGCAAGTCCCATGAAAACAGCAATTTATTGATGATGTTAAAGAGAAAGGTTTACTGATTTTGATGGCTTGCAGCAAACTTGTCCATATCTGCAAAGATCTGCATGTGATTGTTACATCTAGTTTTCTAAACTTTGACAAAACCAAAAAGAAAGTATTTGAAGGTTATTTTGATTTTCAGTTAATTAGGGACATTTTAACAGGAGAGAAGAAAAATGTATTATACCTTCTGAGTGGTTATAAAGTAGGATTATAAAGCACTTGTCGCATATCTTCTCTATTGTTCAAAAGCCTTTGCTAGCATAGATAGGCTTAAAAAAATTGACTTTGAAAGTAATTTCATTTTAGCGTTCTTAGCTTGATGTTTAGTGTGTTTTTCAAAATGTAACTTCTCTCTCCGGAGTGCACGTGAACAGCAGTGCTGAAAATAGCTGCTAGTAGCAGTAGAAATTGGCAGCTTTTCTCATGCTGCACATTCGGCAATTGGTTTAAGAGTCTTCTATAATTTCTTGTTCTGAAATAATAATTCGGTGTTTTATTTCTGAGATGCCTACCACTGTAGCACCTTGGCACCCTAAAAACTCTGCAGGGAGCTATAAACACCATACAAGGACTGTTTCCTCACCCTTTTTTCTTAAATAGTGGCAGCTGCAGGAGACAGTGGAAGAGGCTGCACTACAAATGTGATTTGAGTTTTGAAAGCAGCAGAAATCAGCTATCAAATATTTTTGTAGCTGAGTTCACCATTTTTGCACTGAGGTTTTGGAAGGGCTGGCTGGCCATGCTGCTTTTCAGAAAGGAAGAGGTACATGCATTCAGGTACATACTGCTTCATCTGGGAGGAAGGAGGATCTGATAGACTGATTATGCCAACAGGTTTATTATGGCTTCTTGTCTGTACTCCATCTCGCCATTAATGATCATGAAGGGGCAGGCAACGGTGCGGCAGCTTGGGCTTTGGGTAGGCAAAATACTGCTGCCCTTGAAGCTGCTAACCAGCAGGTGGGCAGGCACATGCCTAGAACTGCGTATCAGTAAGAGTTATCAAGTCTCTTCTGTAGTTTGGAAATATCTGCGCTTACGTGACTGGGTCTGATCCAGCTCCTAAAGAGAAAACACGGTTAAGAAAGTAAGCAAGATGCTGGGCCAAAGAGTGAGAAAAGACTCCACAATGTCATGCCAGCATATGAATTCATGAGATAACCTTTATCTGTAGTATTACACTCGGTTTTCATAATCCTAAAAAAAAACATACCAGGAATTTTCAGGTGTTTGCAATGTAGATGGTGAAAATGATTTAAAAGGTTGGAGACGTTTCTCTGAGGGGGAAAAAAAAAGGGACTTTCAAACGCAAGCTGTGCAAGCAGGGCATAGTAGGGGTGCATGGAGGGATGGATGACAGCGAGAGGCAAACTGCTTCCAGTCTTCATGAAAAATAATGTGACAATGCATCCTATAGCCAAAAAAGGATGAGACACACAGGTCCCAATCTGGCTGTACATGTCTAGCCTTGATGAAACTGTCTCTAGTGGCTTTATATAGGATTATATTTACAGCACCAACAAAGTGCAGAGTGTAGAGCACGAGGGAAAAGAAGCAGGAAGGAGGAACAAAGTCCCAGTTTATCCCATTTCTCTCTAGCTTTCTTCCTAAATTCCTAAATGAAGCTTGGATTATTTCCTTGAATAGCTGTCATGAAATCATAGCAAATAATGGACTGTTTTGACACATGAACATGAATGTGTCTGTGTGCAAGTAACTCTAAGCTCTTGCGTTTCTGTATCTGATCCGAGTACCAAGTGCTGCAGAGCTGGAAGTGCCTCTTCGGCAGGGTACCCTGTAAGCGTCCTTTTGAGAGATCATGTCTCGTGCTGACCTGTTGCTGGAGAAAGGCTAATGGACTAGATGGAGCAACAGGAGGATGTGTGTGTCAGTGTGATAAAAAAGGTCATGGAGATGCATTAAAACTGGAGTCCCTGAAAAAGTATATCTATATATGTATTTAAAGAGGACTCTCTCCTGTTCCTAATTGCTGATAAGCCTGGGTTTCCAATGACCTGTTCTGTGTGTATGTGTGTTCGTGCACGCAGGGTGTAACATCCACTCTGCATCAGGCAAATTGTCTTGGCAGGATCCTGACAACTGCAGGCCTTTTGCCTGTAAGGCTAGGTAAGAAGATCGCGCTCTGTGTGATATCACCAAGGGTAGACTTTCATTAGTTACTACTAAAAATATCAATGGCTGCCTATAGGTAGTAATTGTATCCAGCCACCTATAACTTTTGTATTCAGCTGGTTTTTCTTAGCCTGAATATTAGCTGGACTTTAAACTAAGTTATGTTTCAAATTATCTAAGTATCTGTGTACTGGTCTGTGAACTGTAGCTTACTGTTTCTTTAAGTATGATTATTTATTTCTTTCCAATCATGAGAGAGTTTCTGTATGAAGATGATAAAAAATATCTTTCTGAAGCAGCCTTGGAAAAATTATTTTTCTTTCCAAGCTTCTATATTTCCATGTTCAGCCTCTGTACCTGCCAGTGCATGAATAATGTCAAAGCAGTGTAGTATTAACAGCTGTAGGAAGGAATGCAAAAAGCAGAGCGAACACCAAACTGCAGCTGCTCACTTGCTGCTCCAGAAACTCTGACGACGTCTTTGTTTTTCTGTGCTGGAGGAATATTTTTTCAGGAAAAAAAAAAAAAATTCCAGAGGACCAGTCCTCACCAAGCTAAATAAACCAACAAAATCCATCTCCTGCATCTGCGGTCTGGCAGTGCGCACGTGTACTTCCCCCAGGGTAGCGGAGGCCCTGGGGCGGTGGGAGCCGGCGGGGCTGTGGGACAGGCAGTTTCTGGCTCCGCAGATCCCTCTGTCCTCGCACCAAAAGAGCCTCCTCTTCTTCTGCTCCCCAGCTACACCTTCCCTCCCCCCAGCTTTCCTCCTTTCCCTTTCTCTAGACAACTTAACTTCACCCAGCGCTGCGGTCTCTAAGGTCTTTCCTCCCATTGCACTTCTGCTTCCTTGTTTATAAAGCAGATATATTCCGCAGAAGGGAAAAATCATGCCCTCAGGGAAAATTAATGCCTCCTGCTCCTCCCGACCCATCCATCTCTTCCTTCTCCTACCTCCTGCTCCCTCCCGCCTTTGTCCCTTCACAGGACCAGTGGCTTGAGTGGCACCTGCTTGCGTGATCTCGGCCCTGACGTCTTCCAGTGCTGCACGAGCGCTGCTGTGGAGCAACGGAGCCAGATCTGCGCTGGCCGAGGGGAAACGCAGGAGCACCACTCCTCGGCTTTCCTCCCGTGCGATTTGCAGGCAGCTTGCTTCCCTTTCTGCAGTCATCGGGGGCCCCAGCAGTGCCAGGGAGGGAGCAGTCCTTAGCTGACAATGGACCAAGCAGGGCCTGCAAGGTAGTAGTATCTTTTTTGAAAAGTTAATTAACATCTTCCTTTATGGAGTATTTTGAGCGGCAGTAGCTGCCAAGTGACTTGCAAAACAGTTTGACCTTCAGTACTAGCGTGGATTGGGGCTTCCGTTTAAAGGGCCCAAAAGACTGTTTTCTGCCTTTCTGCTGTCATAGTGCCTCACTGCCCCACACATACAGTAACCGCTCTATTTTTACGGTGGTTAGAGTTTTAGCATTGCTGAACAAAAAGGAAAAAAGGAAAATGATATTTTCTGGATGTTTTTCAAAGGATTATAGTGCAAAAGAGGAAATGCAGGGAAGAGCTCCTTTTTGCTCTTTGGCTGGTGTGCCCCCATGGCAAAGGATAAAGAAATTCTCCTGTTTGTAGGCTTTTGCAAAGCTTGTGTATGTGGTCATGGGGTAGAGAGGCTCAGAGGAAAAGTATTATTAATGGACATCATAACATAGGAAAAGACTCAAATCACAGTTCCTCACTTAAGCCTCAGAAATGAAATTAAAAAAGGACCCTCACCAGTTTGAATACACGGTTCAAGCATGAGAAGAATACGGTCCAGGAACTCAAATTGTAGAGTGTGTGTGTAACTAGGAATGTGTTATTTTCAAACAGCAGAGCGCTCTGCAGGTGGTAACTAGTTCATTCTGTTGTCCGGCTGTGAGGAAATGTGAAAAACGTCTTTGGAAGGATCAGCGCATCTTGCCTGACTGTGCAGGTCGCTCACTCAGAGTGAGGGTAGAGAGCGCATCTCTGCTCGCAGAGGCGACGTGCCGCCTCTCCGCTTAGCCTGTGTCACAGAGACAAAAATGGCTAGAGCTGAAGTCCCTTTACATCCCAGCAGGAAGTCTGCCTGGCGGCTGTCCCCTTCACGGGCTCTTTAACAGAATCAATTTGATGCGTGGGCTGAACAATCAGATTTAGATTATGAACGTTGGGGATGCTCTCTCCTGCGCAGCACTTGCTCAGAACGGGAAGATGATGGGAAGGAGCGAACGGCAACACACTTGATAGCTTATTGCACATCTCCTTTAGGTGACTTTCTCAGTAAGCCACAGGGGTGTCACTCCATCACTCAGCTCTGCTTCCTAAGGCACCTACCAAAACCATTTATTTCTCCCATTAAATCAATACAGACTTGTGAAAATGGTAGTCTGGGGGCTTTTTATTCTGTAGTGACTGACAGAAGCTCTTATGAATCAGAGAACTGCAATCAGTACGGGGTTTGTATACATTAAATCTGCAGCTCTTCTTGGAGCCAAGGACCTCTAAACTGTCTCATAAGCTTCTAACTGCAGAAATTTAATGTGTAGTCAGAAATAACCTCCTTCTCTTTCTTGGACCAGATTTTAACTCTGGCTGAAGTGGTACTTGGTGACACATCTGTACCATACAGTGATATATACAGAGGTGACTCAAGCTGTGAAGAGTAGCAGCAATACTTTCTCAAATTCACTGTGCTCAGGATGCTGCTTTCAAAGGTTCATGATATCAGAGGCTTGATGAAACCCTTGGTATGAAAAGCAGCTTGCTTATGACTTTGTCTCCATAAATTATGATATGCCATCAACGTCTATGCTTTCGTGATGGTGTGCATGTGTAGCAGGAGTGGTTTGTTCTTATGGGCCTCAGGACTCATCACAGATCAGGGTTTCACTATTCTACGATGTAATAACAGATCTGAGAACACGGCCCCCACTTTAGGTGCTCCCTGCTGAGCCAAGTACCTGCTGCAGGGACAGGCCAAGCCTCTACTGACAAATACCGTGGGGCAGATCTGGAGGTATGGTGGAAAACCTTACCCTTCCTACGATTCAGATGTTCTCCATATCTATGTCTTTGTTCCAGACTGTCAACTCCAAGCATCTGCTGATACCCTGTGGTTATCTTTCACAAACACTGACTATTTCTGGCATCAAAATGATAGCTCTCTCCTTTCTTGTCTTTCATCCTGTGACCATTAATGAAATAATTAACAATGACTCTTGGCAGCAGCGAGAGCTCTGCTGGGGTGAAGGGACTCATGTCACAAAGCTGTGGTGTTAGTCATCTCCGTCTATGCTTTTATATTTATCTTTAAGAACCTGTTCAAGAAGATTGATTTTTTATACAACAGTTACTTCAGGGAGCCCAGAGTATTTTTGCTTAAGCACAGCTCATGGAGAATACCCTATATGTAAACAAACCAGAAAAAAAGATTGAGAATGTTTTTCTGTTTGAGGTTGCTGCCCTGATAATGGAATCAGAGTTAATTTTCAGCCAATGTGAGGAAAAAGCAATCACATTTGATTAAAGGCCCTAATTCTCACTTTCACATGGAGTATTCTGCAGCAGATTAATGTTACGCTGTTAGAACAGGACAATATGTTCAGAACATCAGCTAGAGGTAAGTGGGACACCAGCCAACTCACTGGATTTGTCTATTTAAGTATTTACTTTGTGGTGTGTTATATCCTTATAGGGAAATGCTGAACTTCCATAGCTCAATTTGAATATAATGCAAATTACAGATACTCAACCTCTCCCAGGATTGAGCTTTATGACTGATAGATGTATAATGCAGCTTTATCTTGGCACCATTGATGTGTTGTTCTCTTTTTGACCACCAAGGCCAGTAAGTGCAGAGAAGAGTAAGCTTTTTGCTGTGCCATGACATGAAACAGGCTGGTAGCGTAGATAAAGCACGGCTGGAAGGTCTGTACTCTGTTCCTAGCTGTACTCTAGACTTGCTATATGATTTTGAGTAAGTACCTTTCTTTGTGTCTGCTTACATGAGAACCAGAGACGACGAGATTCACCTTGAAAGCCCTCGGTAGCTTTCAGTAGCTAATAGGTAGAGGCTGTGTCTCTGCTCTCTGCTACCCACTCAGTGCTCTTTGATTATCATCCTACCCCGGGTCTGTCTCTCATTGGTATCAAACCATTTGCATCATTCTTCGGCATGTTTGTGTGTGAACTGTGTGAGTGCTAGTGTTTGTGGTTGCCTGAGATATAACAGAGCCTAAACAAGCATGCACTCAGTTTTGAACCCCACCGTGCCATGGGGTAGAAAGTGTTTCCTCGCAACAGGTGAACAATTTTTTATAATGAAGTATTGGACCAATTATTAGAAATTTTCCTTTACTATCTAACCAGGCAGTGGTTCCACTAGGCATGCCCAAGAGAGAGTAATATACGAAGATAACTGGAAGCTGTCAATAACATTGGAAAGGAGTATTTAAACTAGATTGGTCTGATTGCCTGTTGAGCTTTTGCATCACAGGAAGTTCTTGGGGGAATGGGGAAGGCTTGAACCTGGCCACAACCCCAGGGAGAAAACTGGTATGTCAAGATGTGTCCTGAAATCATGATCCTTCTAAGGCATACCTAAGATGACTGTCTCGCCTAAAGATACCAACTGTGAGAACTGTGTAGCTGTTTCAGTACCTTTTTAGTTGAAGAAAACATGGAGGAGATCTTGGAGCTGAACTATTTTATAGCTAGCTGTATGTGAAGCCAGCTATTTAAGTACAAATGTCTCTAACGCTAGTAATTGTTTTGTCAGTCTTTGGATTGTACTAGGTAAATTAATTCTTTACTTTACCATAGCACTAGTCTACTGTTAATAGGGAAGCAGATGACATAGCATCTTGTTTGCAAGAGAGTGGTGAAGCTTAAGCAGAAGAACTAGCCTAGTCTTATATTGCCTATTGCTCTTGTATGAGGTCAAGAGTATTTCAGAGTGAGCAGGATTTTCCTCTAGTAGCCAGAATGGGTCAGTGTGGGAGCTGATAGTGCAGCATGTCTGTTCTGAAGAGATGTTTATCACTGACAAACGTGAAGCAGAGTATCACTGACATTCAGCAAGAAAGTGAGAAAAGTTCCTGATCTCTGAGGCTCCCTGTGAAGTTGTAACAACTCTTAACAGTTTGTAGATGAAAACCACCAAAAATATGCTGCAATCAGTAAAATCAATGGATTATTCATAACACATTACTAAGCTTTGTTAAGCTTGCAAAATTTTGAAAATTTAAATGGGTTTTGTTGTAATTATAGTCACATTTTACTTTAGTAATTGACATAATCCTGTCCTTTTGACCTGTGAAAATATGTATTTAGGAAGTTACTCAGGGTAGTGGTATTTTACTAGAGCCTAGGACTTGTTGATATAAAATCTAATTTTTGAGAATTATCTTAAAAAGAACTGTTACATATGTTTTCAGAATATTATTGTCTTACAATATCAAAAGTGGGTGAGGTGCTCTACAGAGCAGATTGAACACTGAGAATTTATGAGCTCACATGTCACAGTGGATTATCAACGTGGCATGTGGGTGAAGGTTACGGTATATATAATCTCCCAGATCACTTGTACACTTTGATTTGTTAGCTGAAGGAAACTTTTATATTCCTTTTTTTTTCATTCTTGTTAGTGACAGTGCTTCTTCTGACTATGCAACAACTTGCTTGACTGAAGGTGCTGGTGAGCAAGGTATTTATGTATCAGAGCTCCACAGCACACAACTGAACACAGCGTGGTCTTGTCAAACTGGAAGACCCACTCTCAAGATCTCAATTAACTGGTAAATTTAGGGAGGTAGTTATTTAGCTGGTTGTTTTGATTTTGTCAGCCTTTGCAGTAAGCAACATCCTTAACATATGGGAGTCCCTTACGAAAACCGCGACTGGCTGCTTTGGTGTGGTTCCATGAAGAGTACGGCAGTGTGTGGCAGATAGTTCAGATGGCTTGTATGTATGCATATGCTTTGCGCTTTCTTTGAGCAATATTAGTGTTGTAAGTGTGCACAGTAGCTCTGTCATGACACATTTTTCCCTTCGTAAAGAGAATGCCTAAGGCAATTCCTAGGAGATATCAAATCTGTCTTAGCTTTAAAGTGTCTGTTTGAAGAGGCCTCGCAGCGTGAACTTCCTATCACTCAGAAGCTGTCAGAGGGACTGCATCTTCAGCTGGAAATAATTTAAACAAGCAAATGGGACTTGCAGAAAGTTTATATCTTCTGTTTTAAAATGACAGCTATTTCTCTCTTTCTGATACTCTGAGTTCAGAAGCAAGGTGCTGCCTGTGAGCATGGACCTTGGCAGTCTCCAGCTGGGCCTGGGAAATGTCTCAGGCTGGTGGTTTGCCCCTGTGGGGCTTCAGGCACTACAGACCAAGCTCAGCCTGAACACTAGGGAGAGCAGCTCTCACTGAAATAAAAAGGAGACGTATCTGCTGCCAGCCTGGCTGAGCGTGGGCCACGGGCAGCAGAGAGCCTGGCTTGCCCGGAGCCGCCTCCTTCACACTGCAGAGAGCTCTCTGAAAAGTGACGGCCTCTGCTCTAGCTTCGAAAATGGGATTTTTATCTTCACGCGTCTCTCTGTATCCTATATTATCTATTATGGGGGAAAATCACTGCATAAGTGACACTGGGGATAAAGTAAACTGCTAGGAGGGGAAGACCACTGGAGAGCTCTTCGCTCCTCCCATCCCTGCCTCCCCCTGCTTGGAGGATGGAAGAATATTTGAAATGATTTGTGCTTCCCTGGGAGAAGCACATGGATGCACCAGTCGCCCAGAAATCCCACACGTTTCTGTGAGCGTTCAGAGCCCCGCATGTCCTGTATGTACAGGCTTACCCCTAAGAGGCCTTTATGCTACCGTGTGCAGAAGGCAGAGAGGCAGAGGGGAGGAGCAGCGTTGCTCCTCCATCGGGCTAGGGCAAGCTCCAAAGGGTTTGCATCCTGCAAGGAACTCCCACTTAGGTGACTGCTGCATTTTTCTTTCTTTCAGAGCATGTCATTCCTGCATTTTGTTTTGTTTGCATTGAAATTGAAGAGAAAACAAAGCGCTGATGAAATGCTGGAGTACATCTGCAAATACAACATTTTGTTAAATAACCCTGACCCTGGTTATGCTGACAGAGATTATTCTCATTTAGCAACATGAAGCTGAACTTAGTCTTTGCAATAGAGATACGACTGCAAAGGATACAAGGCAAAGATTGAGAAGGCTCAAAATAAAGTGCCCTTGGCTGCAATTTGGATGACATCATATCCTTTTTGCTTTTACCATAATAAAAGTTTGAGACTTCTCTGGCCAAAGGCCACCTTATGATGGAGTTTCTCTTCTCCTAGAAAAAACTTGAACAGAAAACACATAATTTGCTACAAACACTGAAATGTTTTCTTCTGATCTTCTGCATGCCTTTGCTTCGTTTTCATTATGTTTTAGTATTGTAATTAGTATTTCTGTAATCATATTATTCAGTGCATGTAGCACTCCTTCACAGACTGCGTTTACTGGACAGACAGTAAGCTTAGCTATACTTCTCTACAAAATGCAGTATTTTAATAGGATCGCAATCTGATAATCCTTTTCCAGTCTGACACATTGTTTCTCATGTTGAAGAACTAATGGAGACTGCTGAAATTTCTTGAAATAGCCAAACTTTCCTGTATTAAAATAAAACACGGTGTCAGGGCACTGTGCGGGCTGGCGGCTCCCCAGGGCTGGTAGCCCCCAGGGCTGGTAGGGGGAGGTCCCGGCGGTAGCAAGGCCAGGCCTTGCCGCTGGGACACGTCCCACCGCTGGCATTGTGAGGCAGGGACTGACGGCCCCAGGCTGGGCTGAAATGGGGTCTGGGGCCTGGGCAGAGTGGGGGACACCTGGGGAGGGGGCCCCCAGGGCATGGCGCATTGTTCCTTTAAAGTGCGGTTGATTTGAGGTGTCTGTGCTGAACCTTTATGTTTGCTTTCTTGCTACACTTTCAAATGAATCTTTTGTTCTGAATCTTTTCATACTTCTTTCTACTTCAAGGCTGAGTTTTTGAGATACATGGGAGTCAATGGTGAACTCTAATCATCTTTTTTTTTTTTTGATTTAGCAATAAAACTTAGTTTTATAAGAGGTTGCATGATGGAAAGCTGCAGCTATCATTTAAATCTCTCAGGTGTCAGGAAATTCGGAGCAAACTTTCTCATAACATTCTTCACTTCACTCTGGCTGTTAGGTATATGCTTGAAAAAGGGTCTTTTCCCACATGACTACCTAGCTGCTTGCTTACGGGTGCAATGCTGCTTCCCACATCGCTGTTACACTACCCCTCAGGTTAAAAACAATGGAACGAATTTGCAGTTTCATCATAAATCTCTCAATATCAGATATTTTTTTCCTTCTTAAAACCCTGCCTTCTTTAATCCTGGGAATACATGAGGCTCTCTGCTTTTATGAAAAAAGAGAGTAAATTTTTTCCCTAAAGATTGTAAAGAAAAGCTTTTCTGTATTATCTAAATGAACCCAGAAACAAAAAATAGAAGTAAGAGTCACAAATTAACATTTCCCCCCCTTTTTTGAAGATGTCTGGATTTGCTGACTTTCAACTACTTGAAAGTTCTTGTACTTTGAGGCTGCAAGTGGTCCAGGCAGGTGTCCCTTGCCTGTACCGTTCATTGCTAGCACAGTCCTGGCCTATCTGTAGCCATGGCCCAGCCCAGGGAATTTCCATACACGGTCCAGGAGTCAGCAATGGACTGGGACCTGTCCCAAAAAACATCTGTCTGTGACCACCTTGTTTTGGAGGCCAAGCAGGTTTAAAAGTTTTGATGCATCAGTAAAAGCTGTTCTGTGCCAGCTGACTTCAGTGCCAGAGAATACCCTAGGCACATTTAATTTACTAGTATAGATGTAGTGTGGAAGTATCTTCCCTGTTCATTTTTCCCTGAGTTTGCTCCTTTACATAAACCATTTGGGGTGTACTTGAGATGATTGGTGTGTTTACCATATCCACAGTCACTTTCAAAATTGTTGACACATTTCAAACAAAATTTTTGTGGAAGTAATCATCTCAAAGATACTAAATTTCCCCAGGTTTAATGAAAATATGAGAGCTAGTAGCAGAAAGGCTTCAGGTGCCTCCATGGAGGAAAAGGGCAGTGTGAGAATCCACCTCCTGCTAGAGGCAGGAGACATCACATGGGGCTTTGGAGACTCCGTGCCCTTCTTGGCTGTGTGCAGAATTGCAGCAGGACATTGTGTTGGTGATGCACAAAGGAGGCTGCAAGGGGGGATCTCGCCACCCTGAGCTGCCTCGCTCCCCGTGGGGGCAGTGGGAGAGGGGCTCCACCCAGCCTCTCACCGGCCATTGCAAACTCAGCCTCATCAATTGGCTTAGATTTTCATCACTGTTAGATTTCTGCAGGTGTTGGATGGAGCCCTGCCAGGAATTTCACTCCTTTCACTGTGCCTGGAGCTAGCTGCTGATTTAGTGGATGGCTGGTCTCATTATGCCTGTGGCACGCGAAGGGGTCTCGCGGGCTGTGGCGTGCTGCAGGATTTACCTGGCGCGTGCAACCTGTGAGGCCCTGGAGCACGTACGTATGGTTTATTTGGGACACAGGACATGAACAAGCCTGCAAAAAGGCTTAAAGGCTCACAAGGTATTTGGAGAGCGTAATAGGCGGTTTGTCTACTCTCAGAAATTCAACATTTTTTCCTCCTGGTTCATTCTTCTTTACCCATATATCATCAGCTGCTGACATACCTGGGAAGAGGGAGAGGGGCCGTTTAAAGACCCTAGGATGAACCAAGGAGGCCACCAAAAGTTGACTGGAGCAGCACTAAATGTGAGCGCTGGCCCACCTCTGGTCATGCGAGCAGAGGTGGGCAGTGCCACCTGGTAGCCTTCTCCGGGGCCTGGCACCGTGGAAGTCCTTGGTTTTATGGATTAGGTTTTTTCCCCTCTAAATGCTCTCACTGACAAAAGAGATGGAAAAAAGTTCAGATCCTGACCATGCCTTCCCATTCATACTTGGAGACCTCTGCAGTGTCTTTTGCCTACGCTGAGGGGCTCTAACCATCCACTTCTACAGTCCTAAAAAAATCTTCTTTCTCTGAGCTTTTTGCCTTGCTTTTCTTCCAGCTTTCAGTTTCGAATAAACAGTGATGAGGAAATCATTCAAAGTAGAATTGCCAGAAACTCCTGCCACATTTGTATATAGTTTCTCTTCAGACCAGACCTTTCTGAAAAACTGGTAAATAGACAGAACTTCCTATATCCCAATATAGAATGACTCTGCATTCATACTGATGTTTCAGCCCAGGCTTTGTATAAACATACATCCAGCAGAGACTTCCCTAATGAAGTATGCTTACTTCCAAATCAGAAATCTGTTTGAAGAACTGATTTCTACTCTGACTAGCTGAAAGCCTATTAAACAGTGCAATAATGGCCTTTAAATTATAGTATGCATTGAGATAGACCTGCAATAGAGCGTATTGTCTGTGAATCGAACTTTCCCTTTTTAGCAGGTTTGTGCTGTGCCTATGTCCTTGCCTGGCTTGCACAGCAGGCTCCAGGGGGTATTCTGAAAGCTTCATTAAAAATGTTGTGATCTAGCAGGCACAAGAAACCATGTCTGTATAACCTGGCCATTCGTACAGAGCAGGGGGTGAGTACCTTCCCTAATGTCCATTCCTGTTATTGCTTTAAATAGCTCTCCTTCTTGACACACGGCAATGAAAATGGCTTACTGACAAGTTTCTCTTAGCCCTGTGGCTGTAAAGTCTGTTCTCTGAAGAAAAATAGATGTGGAGACCATTTGGCTGAAAACCCCTGAAGCAAGTGAATAAAATTAATCAGCTGTCTTTTAACTCTGATTCATTTTTCCTTTAATTCAATTTGCAAAAATGTGCAGGCAGAGTCTCAGCCTCTGGGTATATTAACATTAATAAAAAACAATTAAGCAAATGTTATTATGTTGCCAGCAACAAAAGGAATGCCCCTGAGTATACAACTTCCCTTTGCCATAATAAATATGCAGACACAATTCTTGTGTCTGCAACCCATTGCTTAAACAGACTTAGAAAAAAAAAATAACGCTTTGGTTAGCACAAAGGAGCTTGTAGAAAGAGACTGTAAGTTAACACACCAAGACGTATTTGCCTGAAGAGGAGAAATGAGGGGTGCCGGTAGGAAAGTTTTGCCTTTTGCATTCAAATTTAAAGGTTCAAACTCGATTGATTAATGGGAGTTGCAGACCGCTATACTTAGACCTTTGAGAACGATCACGTTTTCTTGTTGCTTCTAGAATGAGCCACAGAATCAGAACTGTATTTCCAGCGAGAAGAACAGAGGCATAAAAAACAATAAGGTAAGAAATCAGTCACATTAATAAACAGATGGGAAAACTGATGAAAAATAAAAGTTCTAGTGGATTTTTAAGTGAAATCTGATGACCTAATGTGACTAAAAGTATACATATTCATGTACTCCTTATAACTGCAGTTTTGCAAGATCCCCTTATAAATTAGGATGTAAAGATGAAGGTTAATTTTCCATGTAAAAACGCTGGCTTCGCAGCTGCAAAGTAGCTATGTACACTCTGTGCAGAAGCTAGAAGGAGTTTGATTTATCGAACTTAACATTAACTGTACCAATACCTAGAGTTTATATTGTGCTACCCATCTTCAAGCCACTGCATTAACTGTTGCCAGGTAATTATTAGAAGTATAAATAAAATGGAAACATCTGGCCAACAGCATTTAATTTACTCCTTTGACATTTCATTGTGACATTCAAAAGTGAATATTTCAAAAGACTGAGTGTCACAGTTTGTGTAACGCAGGAGCTATTTTCCCAGTGTTTGGATCCCAGGTACTGAGGTTATCTATTATCTATTCTTTTCTTAGACTCTTTTCTCCATGTCTTGTAGCTCTGCCAAACTGGGATAAATTTTTATGTTGATCCATTTTATTGCTTCATCAAAAAAAGTGATGCATTGTTTCTAAACATGGACTAGGGATTTTGTTTGGCCAGGATTCAATTCTGAAGGCCATTTAATTGTGATTCTTTGATGACTTTGGAAAAAATATATGGAATTTGAAACAGTGATGGTCCATTTTCCTATCTGACTAACTTTGGCCAATTGTAGGGCTTTGAAAATGGGTCTGATGCTGACCCCACTGAGACACAATAGGGATTTGCAGCCGTGTCCTCTGCAGTCTCCGTCTGCAGTGAGCAGATGTCAGCCCAGCAGTGCAGGGCCTGAGCAACCCTCTCTGCGCACTTGGTGCCCAGGGCTGGCTGCGGTGCCGTGTCCCTGAGCACAGGACTGCTTGGATGAACGGGGCCACTCCAGAGAGTTGAGACACACTTCTGCGGCCAGTGCTTCTGTACTGGCAGCCTCCTGCTCAGCATGCAGCTCCTGGAGGCTCTTTCCAGAGGCATCAGGAACAATCACTCAGTGTCATCCTGAAGCCTACTGAAAGGATCCTAGCTCCCTGTCGAAACTATAAGAATATTCAAATTATGCAATGGGCAGCGCTGGCTCCAGTTTGTTCAGGAAACTTGTCTGGGGTAAATGCTGTGCTGGCAGGCTTGTCCTCATCAGGGACCTGCTGGACTTCCTACAGCCTTCCCAGAGGTGTCTTCACCAGTGCGCCGTTGCTCCACCTCTTTACCCACTGAGGTCCTTGTAGCCAGGTAGTTTTGCTATCTTTTAAATGTAGTGTGGCTGCAAGTTTTGTGCCTTCTCCTTGGAGAGCCCCTGCTGACTTTTCAGCAGAGCATATTGGCCTCTTCTGTGTTTGAAGCCTCTTTGGTTGAGGAAATGGCTGGTCTGCCCCAGCCAGGGCTTCTTCAGTTCCCAAGAAAAACCCACAGAGCAGGCTGCCACTGGCGCAGATAATCAGGCCTCTGGGACATTTTGTTTTTGTCATTTTCTGGGCAAGCAGCCAGGCCCTGGGAATTCTTCCAAGAAAGCTGACTAGCACTGCCGTTCAACTCGATGCCCTACCTGGCCCCACACATCTGGAGCTGGGTCCATTTGGTGCTCCTGTCTGAAGTGGTCAGTGTCGAGGGCAGCTTAGAGGCCAAGATGGTCTCCCGTAGAGGGAGAACCATGAAAAGGACAGTAAGGCCTTTGTGTTGGGCTGAGACGGCGGAGGAGGGAGGGATGCATCTCGCCTGCAACGCCAGCACGGTTGGAGGAGTCCATTCGCAAGAAAAGCTTTTATGGTCCTTCCTATGTCCAATATTTGGAGGTGACGTAGGACAATGCAACCTTTGAATCACGCAGCTGGTGCTGGCTCCCCCACCTTGAGCTGATTAGCAGCTGAGCGGTGGGAACCCAGGCTCTGCAGCTTCCAAATAGCCAGGGCAGCCACATTCTCCACAGTCAGGAGCATGTTTGTCATCTGGCACAAAAAATAAAGGATCTGTTGCTCAGCATAGATTTCCAGGAATGTTGATTTGGCTGTCCTGAAGTTTTCCTCCTGTTGGCATTTCCCTCATGTTTGCAGTATGATTATTTCTCTTGCAAACTCAGATATTATGCAGAATGCGTGCCCGATATGTAAAGCCAGCAATAATGCTGTCATTTTTGGCAAGATTCATCATGTGACAAGATCAGGATCTGTGCGCTCCATGCTGCAGGTCACCCTGAGCTGAGAAAAGGCAAGCAGAAGAGCTCCTACAAACTGCCCATGTGCTTGAAACAAAAATGACAGCAGATCTAGAGTCCTGAGCTGGCAGAGTTCCTGCTGCTGCTGGTGCTGCCCAGACGGGAGGTGGTCAGAGCTGCCCCCCGCAGAGCTCTTTCATAGGACTGTAGATGCTGGAGGACCAGCAGGGACCCACATGAAAAAGTCCAGCGTGCTTCAGGAGTGGGATGTGGAGATCCATGGGCAATGCCCGTAGTGGGCTCTGGCACGTGAGGGAGGTGAGATACCAGGGGGCATGGCCAGGGCTCATGCTGACACAAAATCACTCTTAGCTAATCTTATTGAATGGGCAGTCGCCATTTGTGATCTGACTGTGTAACTTTGCTTTGAACTGACCCACACCTGCTTCGCTGGGTGCAAAGTACGGCGTAACTCTGCCTGCACCACATATGAGACCTGCTGCCTCCAGCTCTGTGTTTACATTTCGTTCATGTAACAACAGTTTTCAGCTTAAGGTGGATTAATTTTGCTCTGACAATTCTGGCATTTCATAGTTGCAGAGTGCTTGAGCATCCAACTACTACTTTAGCATGGTTTTCTGTGAGTAACTGCTGTGTGTATTTAGTAGGCTTATATTTGTATATGTGCAGACGTGCAACTTGTGCCTCCTATTGAGAGTGTAAATGTATGTGGAAGTGGAAACAATTTTCGTGATGGCTTTTTACATATCGTGGGGGAATCCTTGACGTAAACAGTGACTGCATACCTTCCTTTCTGTCTGATCCATGAGTCTTCAGGAGCCCTACTAGGCTTAAGGTTTGCCAGGGGTCCTGGAAGGCACTTCCTGAATGTATTCTCTGTGAACTTGGTCTCCGGGAGTCCCTTGGCTTTTAAAAGGCTTAAGAAAGAAAACTGAGCTGTGCTTTTACTAGAGCAAATGCAGAGCTCTTAGACAAAAGCTTTAGGTCGTGACTCATCTGGCAAGTCAAGCATCAAATCTTCCTTTGGTAACTTGCACTTTGTATCACAAGACTGTTCACTGCTTAGTGGTGAAACAAGCTATTTGTCCTTATTAAGGGTTACCAGGTGTTGTGGAAGTGTTAATGGCACAGAAGTTCACAAGATGTTCAGCTGTACAATGCCAGTCATCACTGCATAGGTATTCCACTGTGACTTTCAGACAAAAATAATTTGCTAGTTTTTAATGCTTCTGATAAATGGTACCCCATGTCATAGCAGGAGTCTACTATAACTCACCAAATAAGGAAGATGGACTCATTGAGATAGTTCAGCTCCTTTGTAAAGTATTAAAAGCATAAGGCTGGGCTACCGGGGAATTTAACCCAGACATCTGCTGAGGAAGGGATACAGCCACACACAGGCTGTCCTACAAGTCTCAGGAAGAGACAGGGTTTTGACAAGGATTGTGAAGAAAGTAACTAGTAGGGAAGCTCTTTTTGATTTGAGCGTGACAAATCTGGAGGTTCTGGCTGAGGCTGTGAAAGAGAAGGCAGTTTGGGTGTGAGTGATCAGGGAATGGTAGAGTTACTTGTTGGGAGGGAGAAGAGTAGAATTAAAAACAATGGATGAAAAATAATGTTCAACCAACTTGGAGAATCAGTAGATATAATCTCATGGGAATAAGTCTAAGGGAAAGACATATGAGTCATGAGAGAAAGACTGAGCAAAAAGTTGGCCTGCTACTCAGGGCAGAGGGAAATCTATTCCTGAGGAGGCCTGTTTAATGCACCTCTAACAGCTTTGTTATGCTTCTGTTTTCTTTAGAAAGGCCAACTATTCAGAAACATCAATAGCAGTAGCAGCAAAAAGGGAGATGAACCCAGGCTAAAACAGGAAAAGAAAGGATCAGCTGGATCTCATAAAATCATTGCTAGAATACTTGGAGAAGTGATGGATGCAAGCTTAGAGCTATCGTTACTGGATTAGGAGAGAGCATTTACTGAATATGCAGGCCATATTGTGAGATTATGAGAAGGGGGATACCATGGGACTGTGAGAAGCTGGAGAAATAAGCCAAAAGAAATAAGAAGCAATTCAGTTACGAAATACCACCTATATAAGGAAAGTCTGAAAAAAGTTGAAGCTATTTACTCAAAAGAAGTCTGAGGGAACATGATAGCCTTCTTAAAATATGTAAGAAGTTGCTGCAAAAAAGTGTATCATTCTTTATGTCTGCTCAGTTACAGCAAGAAGCAGCGGACTTGAAGTTGAAACAAGGGAGGTTTATGTTAGAGGATTCCTAATGCTTTCTAGGTGTTGGGAGATTTAGGCAACTGAACAGAGTGCCAGAGGAGACAGTGCAATAGTCTCAGCTGGAAGTTTTTGGAAACAGGTAAGCAGAGCATTATTAATCGGGAATGGTTTGTACATGCTAGGTCCTGACTTGGTGCATAGGGATGGACTAAATGATTTCTTGGGATCTGTTCCAGCCTGTTTGCTAAGATTTCTACATTGCATAAACTCCAGAGTAGGTCTGACCTAGCTGGAATGTTTTTGCCATTAAGCAAAACAAAAGGCTT
This sequence comes from Struthio camelus, assembly GCF_040807025.1. NCBI lineage: Eukaryota > Metazoa > Chordata > Aves > Struthioniformes > Struthionidae > Struthio > Struthio camelus. The sequence goes on from NC_090943.1 coordinate 145,693,256, forward strand.
ATAGATGTGAATGACAAACTGTGTACTACATATTAAAGCTTTAAATAATTACGGATGGCCTTTTCACATTGTATTTATACTTTATGAATTTTATTTTAGTTCATTGCATATAAATAACAAGTTGAGAATTGCTGTCCTTAATTGAAACCATTTCTACTTTTCTATGGCAGAGATTACCATTTTTAACAGACTCTTTGTGATCCGCTCTGGCTTATTGTAGGATTTTTCTGCATTGTTGCTAGGCAGCTTCATGCATGCCAGCAGACAGACACTGCTGGGTATGTCATGGCTAATTAAAAAAACTCTATATTTTTGAGTATACAGCAGCTCAAGTTTTAACACTCACTGCTCTGGATAAAGACAATTTAATTGATACGAGGACTGATGAGACAAAATTATAGCAACTGTGCAATGTTCTAAAATAATTTGTTGTTTAGAGTCCCTTGCATCCACTGGGTGAATGAAGTGGTAAATATTTAAACATGATTTCTTGCAAGAAAACAGCACTGACCTGAACTGTTCTGCCTTTGGTTTTGTCCTGGTAGTTTCAAAGAATTAGGCATCACATTTGAATATAAGATTTGCATGGTTTCTTATAACGGAGTATTCAGCATGGAAGAATCAGGAATTTTTAAAGGGGCATAAATGCTTTCATTTCTACAATCTAGTTTGCAATTGAAAAAATGTGTGATGTTATTACCAATACCACAACAGCCATTTTTTCAGAAGACTAGCCAACAGACTGGGTAAAAATGCCTCTGCAGAATGGGCTGAGGAGTTTTTATAGCAAGGTATACTGCTGCGGGGTAATAAGAGCGAGCAGAGAAGGAGGCTTTGGCCGGGCGGTCCTTCGCTGGGCAGAGTCTGCTGCGAGCTGCACCCAGCGGGCGGATGGGCGGCAGGTTAGTGGGCCCCGATCTGTGGAAGCTCCAGCCCGAGCGCGTTTGCTGCTGCAGGTGGATGTAGCTGCCTGCTTCTGTGAACTGGCAGCACTAAGTACCTTTTCTGCTGGGGACTTGCACAGATTATCAGTGCATGCAGCTGTCAGATGTTAGAGAAGAATCTTTGTATAAATTAAATATGTTCAGGATCAGTCATGATTGCCTTGACCTCCATTTACCCTGAGGAGAGAGCACCAGAAACTTAACATTTCTCTGAAAGGGGATAGGATAAATCTTCATTTAATCTCTTAGGAAGTTATAATTTAAAAAAAAAATTTTGAATGCCAGGCTGAAGTACAGGGATTGTAGAAGCTGAGGGAATCTGACACAGACACAGAGATTTATCAGAGTTAATATATTTACTAGGTGCTTGGTTTTTCTTTTACTTTAGTGGGATTGTTTTTAATCTGGGAATGAACATATTGAAAGAAGCTTTAAACTGCTGCTGCAACTAGACAAGAATTAGATTTGCAGGGATCTTGGTGGAAACTTTTGAACTCTTTACAGATGTCCTTAACATAAGGTAGGTGAAAGAGCCTTGCACAGAAGAGGAAGCCACCTTCTTCTCCTCTTCTTCTTTTGAACCTTATGTTACTAGTTCAGTTTTCTTTGCTTTATCCCTCCCTCCATGAACGTAGCATATTTCTTCTTTTAACCCGTTCATATAAAGCACAGTTCTGAAGGAGACAAGGAGGCTTGTCACAATCTTGGGGCATTCAGTCTTTGAGCCTGACGGTTCTTCCAGTAAGGGAAGACTGGATTGGCAACCTTTTTTTCCTGAATAACGAAGATTTTTTTTGCTGCTGTGTCTGATACTGGCTACTCAGAGAAGAAAGTTTCGCTGAATGTGTGTTGAAACAGAAAATCACTGTTGAAACACACATTTTGTTGGTTTCTCTAGACTCTCTGATGCTTTTGAAAAATAGGCTTTATGTGCCCCATATCCTTAAACAGGCGGTACAATCACTCCCAAAGCCTAGATCCTGGAGGTGCAACCAGCTGAGCTGCTTGAGACACAGGCTGAGATTGAGTGTACGAGCGATGACAGATGTGAGGAAGCTGAGTGTGGTGAAGTTCCTGATAAAGATATGATGGCTTATCGAGAAATAGAAATAGTCACAAGCAGTGCGGCGAGGGATTCAGGTATCTTTTAGCAAAAAAAAAAAAAAGAAAAAAAAAAAGAAAGGATATATCCTTGATAAATCAGTGCTATTTTGGAGCAATGGTCTGTGTCAGTCAGCTGTCGGTTAGGAGGCAGGAATCCTCTCCTTCTGCCCTCTGCGCTGCTATAAATACAGCAAGCGCACAGCAATGCTTGTGCCTCTGAGGGTGGAGGCGTTTATCCTGAGAGGCCACTGAATAATTTAGAAGCCATTGAATGCTGTAGGAGAGGGATTATATTAGCAATACTTGAGCAACACTCTGCATGCAGTGAGACCTTCAGTATTTAACATAAAATGACTGTGCTGGCTAGAGCCACGCGGGAGCCACCCCTCCTTTTATAAAACGCGGTAGCAAGGCATGATTTGGCAGCACCGGGGATGAGGATGACAAAATGGGGCCAAAGGAGAAGCTCTTTCAGAAAGTATAGTCTCTGCCGGGGGGGAAGTTTGGGCTATTTTCTGTGCCACACACTATTTCACACAATAGACATGGTGGGGGAAGGAGATGAGGATGGAGTAGAAAGGTGCAATAGAAAAAAACTGCACTGGTTCAGGACAGGGGGGGTGGGTGTGGGTGTTGAACTGTCTGAAGTGCTGAGCATGTATTACTCCTGTTGTCATGATCAGAATTTACTTCTATTCACTGTTTTTAACATTTGTGTAGAAAAATGTTGGTATGATGGCACATTCCATCTTCTGTGTTCCTACAAACATAGCTCATCTACCTCCACTAACGCAGATTATCTGCTTCGTGTTTATATCACATGTTCCTTCAGATTCTTCTTAAAATGGCATCTACTATTGCTTTATAGTATCTCTCTCCCCCCCTAAGTATCTCTTCTTGCTCCTCTTGTTGTTCCAAAAGAAAAAAAGCAAAACAGCCCCATTTTATGCTGAGATTATTGACTCTAAATTACCGCAAAACTGCTATGTCAGATACGAGGCTTATATCTAGGTGTTGGAGACTGGTTTCTTGACATTCATCTCAAAGGCACTGGGAATTTTTCATGTGGAAGGGTTTCTTAAATAAATGTGTAAATCCTTTTAGTATTAAAATACTGAAGAAAGTGCTCCCAAGTTCATTTTTAGCAGAGTCTCTGAAGAGCTAAATCTCCTGACAGTGATCTTTCACATCCATTCAGCATGTCAGTCTGTAATATTTTGGCACTGCAGTGATTTTCCTCAATTCTATTGCCTCAGTTCTGCATAATACACAGCCTAGAGCTACTCTTTAGACAATGCTTTTGAAAGAGAGTAGACAGACTATATTCACCCTCTAAGAAGGGACCCCAGAAATGATGCTGATTTCAGCAGCGCTGCCTGTTAGATGCGAGTAGCTGCACACAGTGCCAGCATGGCCCCTGAGCGCTACCGTAACGCAAATAAGAAGAAGGAACATTAGACACACAATTGCTGCCAGCCAAAACATGATTTTGCATACCTTTGAGAGTGAAATAGATCCAGAAGTGAAACCCTGTTACTGAAGGAGTGTTTGCTATCCTTAAAATTTCAGCAAGAGGCAAAAAACAATTTGATTAAGTTAGGACAGCATTCAATTACAAGAGGAAATCTGTCCAGAAGCAAAGTTTGGCAATGCTCAGTATATTTATTTAACATTAATGTCTGTTGCAACTTTCACTGTATAATGAAGGATGGGTTCAATTGCTTTCTGACTTCTTGTGAAAAAAGATGCAATTGGATTTTTTTCTTAAACACTCTGGCAACAACACATATATTGTGTTATACATCACTAGTGCAGTAAATTATTCATATGTATTTCATTTTGATCAAGACAGTGATTTGCCAAAATGGTAGATCAACTCACATTTTATGTGCATGCCTGCAGATATTGGGATCCATCAAACGGTGTTATTTACGTGAATAGATAGGTACATCTCCAGCCGTTACCACATACTGCGGTATAGATCTGTTCACTTGCAGCTGTGGAAATGCACTGAATTTAAACCTAAACTTGTCTGCTAGGGTTTTAATGTGAAATAGCATAATGGTGTGTTGAAGGCTGGTTCAACAAGGTGGTGGTCTGGGCTACTCCTCTGAATGGGGACCCTAGGGAGTACCCAAGCGTTTGGTCTTTGATGGCTTGTGAAGCAAGGCAGAAGTGATCATCATTTAAATAGCATACGTATACGTCCATCAGAAACTTATATCTTGTAGATGTGAGTGAATATTTAAAAACTGTACCATAATATTTCTTTGCAATAGTATGTTTAAGATCAGACATCAGAGCTCAATTTTCTATAATTACACAGATTTATGGAGCTGTCATCAGCATGTCAAGACAGCTAGGAAACAGAGCTTGGCTTTTTAATTCTAAAAAAAAGTCTTTCAAGGATAATGTTACTTTTAATATTTAAAAAGAAACAGAACATAGCCATTGTAGATAGTTATACCTTTGCAAATAGGCAGGTGGGATGTACTATTTACAACTTTGCTGAGTTGCAACTGGATAAGCAGAAGCCTGTGCATGCTATGCATTAAAAAATCACTGCAAAATTTTGTGGCTATCGTCACAGAATCACAGAATCGTTTAGGTTGGAAGGGACCTCTGGAGATCATCTAGTCCAACCTCCCTGCTCAAGCAGGGTCACCTAGAGCATATTGCCCAGGATCACATCCAGACAGGTTTTGAATATCTCCAGGGAAGGAGACTCCACCACCTCTCTGGGCAACCTGTTCCAATGCTCTGTCACCCTCACAGTGAAGAAGTTTTTTCTCAGGTTTAGGTGGAACTTCCTGTGGTTCAGTTTCTGCCCATTGCCTCTTGTCCTGTTGCTGGGCACCACGGAGAAGAGGCTGGCCTCATCCTCTTGACACTCCCCCTTCAGATACTTGTACACGTTGATGAGATCGCCTCTCAATCTTCTCTTCTCCAGGCTGAACAGGCCAGCTCTCGCAGTCTTTCTTCATAGGAGAGGTGCTCCAGCCCTCTAATCATCTTGGTAGCCCTCCGCTGGACTCTCTCCAGGAGTGCCATGTCTCTCTTGTACTGGGGAGCCCAGAACTGGACACAGTACTCCAGGTGAGGCCTCACCAGGGCTGAATAGAGGGGCAGGATCACCTCCCTCGACCTGCTGGCAACACTCTGCCTAATGCAGCCCAGGAGACCATTGGCCTTCTTGGCCACAAGGGCACACTGCTGGCTCATGTTTAACTTGTTGTCCACCAGCACTCCCAGGTCCTTCTCGGCAGAGCTACTTTCCAACAGGTCAACCCCCAGCCTGTACTGGTGCATGGGGTTATTTCTCCCTAGGTGCAGGACCTTGCACTTGCCTTTGTTGAACTTCCTGAGGTTCCTCTCCGCCCACCTCTCCAGCCTGTCCAGGTCCCTCTGAATGGCAGCACAGTCTTCTGGTGTGTTAGCCTCTCCCCCCAGTTTAGTATCATCAGCAAACTTGCTGAGGGTGCACTCTGTCCCTTCCTCCAGGTCATTGATGAATATACTGAACAAGACTGGGCCCAGGACTGACCCCTGGGGGACACCACTAGCCACAGGCCTCCAACTTGACTCTGCGCCATTCACCACAACCCTCTGAGCTCGGCCATCCAGCCAGTTCTCAATCCACCTCACCGTCCACTCATCTAGCCCACACTTCCTGAGCTTACCTAGGAGGATGTGATGGGAGACAGTGTCCAAAGCCTTGCTGAAGTCCAGGGAGACAACATCCACTGCTCTGCCCTCATCTACCCAGCCAGTCATTCCGTCATAGAAGGCTATCCGATTGGTCAAGCATGATTTCCCTTTGGTGAATCCATGCTGACTACTCCTGATCACCTTCTTGTCCTCCACATGCTTAGTGATGACCTCCAGGATGAGCTGTTCCATCACCTTTCCAGGGATGGAGGTGAGGCTGACAGGCCTGTAGTTTCCTGGCTCCTCCTTCTTGCCCTTTTTGAAGACTGGCGTGACATTGGCTTTCTTCCAGTCCTCAGGCACCTCTCCTGATCTCCAGGACCTTTCCAAGAGGATGGAGAGTGGCCTAGCGATAACATCTGCCAGCTCCCTCAGCACTCGTGGGTGCATCCCATCGGGGCCCATGGATTTGTGGATGTCAAGTTTGGACAAAAGATCTCTAACCCGATCCTCCTCAACCAAGGGAGAGTCTTCCTTTCTCCAGCCTTCCTCTCTTGTCTCCAAGGTCTGGAATTCCTCAGGACTGGCCTTAGCAGTGAAGACGGAAGCAAAGAAGGCATTCAATAACTCTGCCTTCTCTATATCCTTCGTCACCAGGGCACCCACACCATTCAGCAGTGGGCCCACATTTTCCCTAGTCTTCCTTTTGCTATTGATGCATTTGAAGAACTCCTTCTTGTTGTCCTTGACATCCCTTGCCAGATTTAATTCCAGCTGGGCCTTAGCCTTCCTTGTCGCATCCCTGCACGCTCTGACAACGTCCCTGTATTCCTCCCAAGTGGCCTGTCCCCTTTTCCACATTCTGTACACTTCCTTCTTCTGCTGGAGTTTTGCCAGGAGTTCCTTGCTCATCCATGCAGGTCTCCTGCCCGCTTTGCTGGACTTCTTCCTCAGAGGGATGCACTGATCCTGAGCCTGGAGGAAGTGACGCTTGAATATGAACCAGCTCTCTTGGACCCCTCTTCCTTCTAGGGCCCTACCCCATGAGATTCCCCTAAGTAGGTCCCTGAAGAGGCCAAAGTCAGCTCTCCTGAAGTCCAGCGTTGCAATCCTACTCATTGCCCTGCTCCCTCCTCGCAGGATCCTGAACTCCTCCATCTCATGGTCACTGCAGCCAAGGCTGCCCCCAACCTTCACATCTCCAGCTAGACCTTCTTTGTTCGTTAGTACAAGGTCTAGCATTGCACCTCTCCTCATTGGCGTCTCCACCACCTGGGTCAAGAAATTATCATCAATGCTTTGCAGGAACCTCTTTGACTGTTTGTGCCTAGCTGTGCTGTCTTCCCAACAGATGTCAGGGTGGTTGAAGTCTCCCATGAGAACCAGGGCCTGTGATCGTGAGGCTTCTTCCAGCTGTCTGTAGAAGGCCTCATCGATGACTTCCTCCTGATCAGGTGGCCTGTAGTAAACCCCCACAACAGTGTCACCCAGGTTACCCTGCCCTTTAATCCTTACCCATAGGCTCTCAACTTGCTCTTCATCCACCCTGAGGCAGAACTCCACACATTCTAGTTGCTCCCTCACATAAAGAGCAACTCCACCACCTCGCCTTCCTGGCCTGTCTTTCCTAAAAAGCACGTAGCCATCCATGACAGCATCCCAGTCATGTGAACTATCCCACCATGTTTCTGTAACTGCAATGAGATCATGGCCCTGCGACCGCACACAGATCTCTAACTCTTCCTGCTTATTCCCCATGCTGCGTGCATTGGTATACAGGCATTTGAGAGAGCCAGTCAAGCACGCAGGCTTCCCAGAAGAGGTGCAAGAGGATCCTCCATAGCCACGTTGCATGCTGTCTCCCCTGGCTGTATGCACCCGCTGGAGGCATCCTGACTTGAGCGGTGTTTTACTGACTCCCCTGCCACTATACCACTCCCCTTCCCCCATCTTGCCTAGCTTAAAGCCCTCCGTACCAGGCTGGCCAATCTGTTGGCAAAGACGCGCGTGCCCCGCTTGGTAAGGTGGATCCCATCTCTCCCCATCAGCTGTTGATCTTCAAACAGGGTCCCATGGTCATAGAAACCAAAGCCCTGTTGCCAACACCAGTGGCGCAGCCAGTTGTTCACTTGGAAAACTCGTCTACTCCTCCTCCTGTCCTTTCCCCTCACAGTCAAGATTGAGGAGAAAACAACCTGGGCTCCCAGACCCTTCACCACCATTCCCAGAGCTCTGAAGTCCCGTTTGATGGTTTCCAGTTTGCCTTTCGTGTCGTTAGCGCCCACATGGAAGATCAGCAGAGGGTAGTAGTCCGATGCATGGACAAGCCTTGGCAGTCTTTCCACGACATCTCTTATTCGAGCCCCTGGCAGGCAGCAAACCTCTCTGGACAAGAGATCAGGTCGGCAGATAGGTGCCTCTGTCCCCTGCAGCAGGGAGTCACCCACAACAATCACTCTCTGCTTCTTCCGGGGGTTCCTGCACGGCACAGGGTCTGCCAGGCCAGTTGCCTCCCTTGGAGCCATGCCCAGCTGCTCCTCGGCTTGGAGGGTGCTAAACTTGTTCTTCAAGGGTAAGTCTTGAGGAGGAGCAAGAGCCTTTCTCCTTCTACGAGAGGTCACCAGCTTCCAGCCCTCTTCAACAGCGTTATGATGCACCTTTACACACGGTGCTGAGCCCTCTGACACCTCCGCTGCAGTGGGGGCAGGGGACTCCCGGAGCTGAACAATCTCCGAGAACACCCTGTCAATCTCCCGCTCATCCTCTCAGATGCTACGCAGCCTACTAACCTCCTCCTGTAACTCCTTTATCTGGTGACGCAATTGGTCAACCACAGCACACCTCACACAGGAGAGCTGTCTGTCAGCTGTCTGCTCTGGTATTACGCACTCCCATCTCTGAAAACTCAGCTGTGTATGTACCTGTGAAACCTACACTGTACCCATCCTCCTTCATGTCCACTGATGTGGAAATTAATGATGGAGAGTATAATGGGAATTATGGCAAAACTGAGACTCTGCAGATGCAACTGGTCAACCACAGCACACCTCACACAGGAGAGCTGTCTGTCAGCCCAGGCCTCGCGGAGAGGCCCCAGGCACTGCCTGCAGCCTGACACCTGTAGAGCTGCATCTGCTGTCTGAGGGTCTGTCTGGGTTGAGGCCTCAGACACAGCCGATGCAGCACCTCCCGCAGCCACTGGGGAACGTGCTCTGCGGCGTGTCATGACCATGCCCCGGGGAAGGACACACCACTGTGCAAAATGGAGAGATGCCTTCTTTGCCTTCTGGCGCCCTTCTGCGCAAACTGCTGCTCAAACTGCTGCGCAAACTGCTGCGTCTGTTCGCTGCGCTCTCATACATCATCATCATAAAATGGGAGTCAGTCTCCTCTTATATGCTTACCTCTGTTTCCATTTGGTGATAGCATCAGTAGGAGGATGAATGTTAGAGCTAATAAGGAATTCTCCACTAAATTGGTATTTTTACTTATTTTCAAAAAATGTTTTTGTCACATCAATAAGCACTTTGAGGAGGATCTGATTTTTTTGCCCCTCATTTTTTGTATTTTGTGGGGAGGATCATACTATTTGGCAGGATAGTGTTTGCTCCACATTGAAACAGTTCAGCTCATTGACTTGGGTCAAATGGGGAAAAAAAATAATCTATCCAGAGTGCCGCAGTGCCTGGTAGGGGTTGTAATTTGCATCTGATACACCCCTTCTTTCCTATTGTCAATGCTTCTTGGATGTTGGTATCTGCCACTTAGGAATTTTCATTGCAGCCTCTTCCTTCTTCCTCTTGTTTCTCAATGGCTATTTTGGTAGTATTTAAAGAACAGGGGGAACCCGTGCACATGAAATGCATCCCAGGAAGAACATCTCTGTGAAAAGTTATAGCAGATGGAGTTCTTTAGCTGAGTATAGTAGATTAGCTGTGTTGAGTTATGGAATTTGTATCCCCAAGTGATAGAAAGCATTTGGGTCCTTAATGATGGTGATGTGAGGAGAAAAAAAAGAAGAAATTGTATGAAAACTTTTGGTTCAAAAGGTTTCAAAGAGTGGCAGGGGTGTGAAGAAAAGTGGCAGCAGTCTCTTTTACTCTTCCTTCTCTCCCCCTTTCCGGCCTGTTTAATGTTGTTACGTGCTTCTCCCCACTTCTGGGATGGGAGATGCAATGAGAGATGGATTTGGAAGTGCTGAGACCACCTCTCTGTCCATCAGCCCATACCCGAAAGCTACAAGTCCACCAGTTCCAGCATGCCTCACCCACTGTCCTCTTGGGACATTCAAACGTACCAGTCCTCTCTGCAAAGCAGTTTTGCTTTGCCCCAGCACACTACAGGGGAGGATGTTGCTAGCTACTGAAGAGCCAGGAGGGCACGAGGTCCCTTCCAGGCCTCCTTCTTCCCCACTACCCACCCAAATGCTGTCATCACTGGGGCAGAATAAAAAAAAAATTCAGGAGTGGAGGTGGTGCTGCAGACTAGCAGGTATTAGGCTGAAGGCCCCGGTATTGCAAGAACGTCAGTGCCCCATTGTTTGGTACTGACTGGTATCATGTCTCTGCAGAGTCTCAGTTTTGCCATAATTCCCATTATACTCTCCATCATTAATTTCCACATCAGTGGACATGAAGGAGGATGGGTACAGTGTAGGTTTCACAGGTACATACACAGCTGAGTTTTCAGAGATGGGAGTGCGTAATACCAGAGCAGACAGCTGACAGATATGCTAGCACTGAAGCAATTAAAGAAATCTTTCCGGTTATTTATCTTGCTGCTTTCTGTCCAACTTTTTCTCACTACTTATTATACCACACTCTGTGCAGGTTCCTGTCTTGGAGACAGAGCTGTTAGAAATAATAGCTTTCATGAAAAGAGTTGGAGGAAGATGCTTTAGGAGAAGAAAAGCAGAGTAGGAGAGAAGTGTAGAGAAGACAGGGCAGGGGTGAACGAAACGGAAGAGAGATGAGCTGAGATAAGAAGGGACAGAAAAATAGTTCTAGCACCATAGAAACATTGGTGTGTGCCTATTGTTGTGAACTGCAGTAATGCTAACTACTTAAATGCTCAGAGAAGATGTAACTATGATCCAGAGACTTTTAAGTTCACTAATATTATAGTCAAGGGCTCCCATATAATTCATCCAAGCAAAGCTCCTTAGGAGAAAGTAATTAAAGAGAGGAAATGAGAGAGCTTACAGTAACATGTTAGTACAAGGAGATATATTAAGAAAGTATTTAATTAAGGGAGTGCTGTTTACAATGTAAATAAGGTATTTTAAAAGTACACTTGTTTGCAAATGTACCAATGTAGTATTTAGTAATGGTGTCAGTGAATGTTCCAATTTTTTTTACTTTGGTCAGCAGAGTGATTTAAAAAACGCACTTGTGGGTAAGTGGAAGCTTTGTATTTGTGTGGGAGATCGTATACAGCCATATTCCCATCATGTATTTAGGTACCTGTATTTTCACATCCTGGGTACTGCAGACTGCTTGGTGAGTACTGTTTTCAGATCACTGCCACGCAGGGAGGCCCTCAGCTCCTGCTGTTGAGTACCTGGGTGATCTTTTGCAAGTTGATTAGGGCTGGCTTTTCAAAATTAACCTTGAATTCTAACTGCTAGATGTCGGATGACACCATCTATTTTTTCAGAAATGTTGAGGCTTCATGCCATGATTTGTAGCCCCAATAAGAGCCATGAGATCTGAAGTGACTGTTGAACTGAAATCCAGCTGAAGTCAGTAGCTGTAGAAGGTTTTCACAGCCCTGAAGGTTAATATCAGTCTTTTAAGAGTGGTTCCCAAATTTGGAGCTAGTTCATAAAAACCAAAACAAAACCCAAACCCTCCAGAAATAATCTTAGCTTCCCTGCATTTGAGCTGCCTCCCCTGTTCACGATCTACTTGGGGATTATGGTGGAGTTTTATTCATTAACGTTCATTAGTTATCTCCCAACACTTAGGAGAGAAAGTGTCTTTTTGCCAAACAATACAATACACAGGAAACAATTTAATTACCCCGTTGCTGTATCCTACAGGAAGATTATATAGCTCTTGTTACATATACTCGCTTTCTCACGGTCGTGAATGGAGGTCATTAAACAGAAGTCAGTACTGAGGTCTCAGATTGTCTTTAACATTCCACATCAAGGTCCTGACATTATATCCTAGTATCCTGGTCTATGTCTAATTTGGGTGATGCAATTTTCCTTAGCGAAAATTCCCTATGTAGTTTCAGTGGAATACTGCATTCCTTATTTCTCACTATTTTTTAGCATGTAGTGTAAGAGATGCTGCAGTCCCTTGATATTCATTGGCAGTATAAAGGTGGTGGGAGGAAGACCGATTTATTTCTAATAAGGCCTAATGTAGTATTTAAATTAAAAAAAACCTTGCAGATTATAGCATGTTAATTTATAAAAACATACATGATTCTCGGCTTCCTATAAGAAAAGGGCTGTAGGAAATGTGTTAAGATGACAGGTACTTTTTCAACAAGTAAATAAACTGATTCAAATAGGTCACTTATGCAAGGAAGGAATTAGACTTTGGAAGCACATTTCTTCTAATTGTGAGTTGTGTAATGATATGTAACCAGTGCATCTTTTCTTTTCTGAAAGTACACGAGGCTTAGAAAGAAGTACTGCACTTGTACGAGCTTGTATAGCTTTATAAAAGAACACACTGCTGATGTGATTCCTCTCTACATGCTATTTCTTCCTGGAGGATGTTTGCAGCTACCACCTTTCCAGTGAATTTTTTTCTCTTTTGCTTATTATTAATATGCTAGTGATTGAATTAAACAAACCTGAGTGAAGCAAGCTGCTGTTTCTAGATATAGAAGCATGGCTAGAGGTATCTCTAGTAATTGTTTTGTATATGGTTACCATGGAAACTTCTCTATGAGTCTTAATTTGGCTTAATTGGTCTATGAAATTTCATAGAGGACATGTCAGGATGCAATGTATCCTTTCGCTGTAGATCTCGATTGCTTTCTCTTGCAGCTTGGCCAGGGCCAGGCCAGGCCAGCTGGGCAGGTGAATCTATGGGTCTGCATCAGCGACATGGCTGGACGTGGCCGGATGCTTGCATGGCTGTGGCGCGGCTCACGCCGGGGCCAAAGCTGAGTGCAAACGCAGCTCCCTGGAGAAGTGGGTGCAGGCCCCCAGCGGGTCCCATCACAGCTCCTTCTCACGCAGCTCTGTCCCAGCAGCACGATCCCAGGTTGCTGCTGCGCCACATCAGAGCTGCTGCAGAGCCCTGACATGCTGCTGCTTTCACCTGTGCAAGGGCTGAAACCCACACGTGGTGTCAGCAGACGCTCTTGCACCAATAGGTTTTTAAAACCCTCACGATCTGCTCACATGAAAGTTTTCCATCCTTTCCTCCCTTCTCTCCCCTGTGGAAAAAAAAGAGTTGGCTACGGCCATAGGCAGTTAAAACAAATCAGATCTGAGCTTTGGGGAGAGCCAGCTGGTCACCTTTTGGAAGGAGTGGATCAGTGATGGATCTGGAGGTGGCTGGATTTCCTAGAAGGGAAAGATCTGGATTGAGAGGGAGAAGGAAAGGAGGAAGAAACTGGGGCAGGAAAGTGGAAATAAACTGACTGCAAAGGAAGGAGGGGAGAGACTCCTTAGAGGATTTGCCTGAAGCCCCGAGACAACTGAGCCGGTGAGGGACTGTGCTTGGAGGGTCAGGTCCAGATGTATCTATTCCATCCACTTCTGTCACTGATGTGCATTCTTTGGACTGAAGTAGTGGGTGATTCGTGATTGGATCCAAGCTGTGTGTGACGGTCTGACTTCCTGGAGATGTTTCCAGAAGACACGAACCGTAAATTCTGTGAATATGCTGGGCAGCCTGTGAGATGTTTCTGCAGCCTGGGGGTATCACTGCTGGACTGCGGGTTGTCATTGCAGCGGGGCTGAGAGGATCTGTCTTTGCAAAAGGGTAAGAGATAAATAAATAGTCTGTCTTTAGGCAGTACCAAGGGCTTCCCCAAAACAAGAGAAGGAGGAACTTAGCATTTTAGGACTGGAGTATTTTGATGAACAATGGATTCATTATTTTGGAGCTGCCCCCCTCCGCAAGAAAACCATGGAAAATGTAATTCTTTTCCAATGTAAAGAGATTCTTTTTTCTCCCTGTTTTTGCAACAGAAGGAAAACCTGAAAAGAGATAGATTGCTTTGGGGCAGTGTGAACCACTTCACTGAACCCAAAATTAGAGTCTCTGTTTCCCTTTTGAATAATCTGTCCCCTTATAACAATTTAAAAGTCATTTTGAGTGGAAATTGCCATTTTGAACTGAATCAGATTAACGTTATAAATAATGAAAGGAAACATTTTATCTTAGAAATGCTGAAATGAAAATTTCTGACGCTCAACATTTTGGGGTGATTAAACTGTTTGTTAGACTCTTGCTTTTTCTTTTCTCTTACCCCTAATTTCCTTTACAGTCATATGAAATCTTTCTACCTGGCTCTAACTGAGGCTGTAATACATTGGTCTTTGGAGCCCGAATAGTGGAGATCATATGACAAAAGTATTTTTGTTTCTCATTTGCTACTGACTGCAAAGGACCAAACAGCTGGAGTTCCTAATATTAGGTGAAATTTGGTTCCTGCTTATGTTACTGTGTTGTTACTCTATATTTACATTGCTTACATGATTTTAAAATTTGAGCTTTTAAAATCGTGCTTGGATCTTTCTGTCTTCAACAGAGAAGGAGAAAAATCAGGTGGAGGTGGTGCTATTAGTGTACAAAGTACATTAAGAAGTAGTGAAGAACTACAGTAAGAAGTATTTCCAAGTACAAGCAGGGAGAATTTGGCAGTAAGATGGTGCTGAAATACTTTGGCGCCATATACAAAAACAGAAGAAAGAAATAAAGACTCCCAAGACTGTAGGAGTGAGGGTGAAAGTTTCTAGGGATTACTGGCAAATTTTTTGCATTAAGAGAATGAGTAATCCATCCAAAGTGGACTTGATCATTGATTAATTGGGAAAGAATGGTTTTATGGCTAAATAGAAGGTGCCATGAGTTTTGTGATCTCAGCTAAATAGCTTTATCTCTCTGTGTCCCATATTTCCTTTGTACTCAAGAGAGAATTCACAGAAACTTTATAATCACCATATCAGAGATAATATTTTTCTTCTTTGAAGAAACACTGTGGAACTTGATTAACCATTTTCTAAATAGCTTTGAGAGTAGAGGGGAAGAGTTGTTATGAAAAGATTTTCAAAATGACTATTGGCTTTAAGAGATCTTATGGCTTCATTTTTCCGAATGTTGCTCTATAAGGAAGTTCAAGTTGGGCGCTTGAAATCATTAGCCTTGATTCTTGAATGGCTGCTAAATATTGTTATAAGCATTATAAAGCTATTATCTGCTTCCTACTTACAAATTAATTCTAGAAAATGCCCAAAGATGTGAGCTGGGATAATGATGGCCAGAAATGAAATTCATTGTGGTAAGTTTATCATATCTAAAAAAGTAAATTTGGAATCAATACAAAATCCTAGTAAGTATGCTGCAATTGGAAAAGCAGGTGTGGTAGAGGCAGAGGAGCATTTAGACACCTTCTGGATGTAGAAAGGATAAAAGAAAGTAGCAGTCATGCTGCTGAGATCTTCCCAAAGATACTCAGATAAAAGTGAACCAGAAAAGGTGGCGCAGAAGGGTGAGGGAAACGAAAAGAAGATAAACACTCTGTTAAGGCTTTTGGAAGAGAAAAGAGCTGCATAAGGATTGCAAGAAAAAAAGAAGAGAGCCAGCAGGAAAGAGTGGGATGCCTTCACCTACAGGCTGCTTCAGAGCTGGCAGAGCAGTACTGCTCCAGTCGGCCTCCTCAGGGCAGGTCTGTAAAGTGGGCTCAGGGTACGTCCTTCCTTTATCTGAGAGGGGGAAGAAGGTTGGAACAGACCATAGTTGATAAAGTGAACTAGGAAAATTACCCAGCCCTGGGAAAAAAAAAGCTTTCAACGCTTTGTCTGCATCTCTGGGAGCATGCACCCCATGGGGACAATGAGGTGATTAACTACAGACCTGTAGCAATGTTAATATTAATAAAGAAAAAGAAGAACCATCTCGAGAAATTCTCTGACATAATAGCACTGATTTCAGTCCAGGTCAAATACTGGGGAGACAGAGGGGGAAAGTAGGAAACCACTTTGTGAACAGCAATAGAATCATCATTTATTAGCAAGCTAGTTTTATTAGAGCAGGTCCTACCGCAGAAATGAGTCTGTTGTGGGTTATTTTTGGCAGAACGAAGAGGATGGCACTACAACTGTGGCTGCCCCCTTGAGCTAGCGCAGTGCTCTGGGCGCAGGAGGAGCGAGCGCAGATCTCCTCTCCCGTGCCACCAGCAGCACGGCTGCACGCGGGCCAGCAGCAGCTCCCGCCCGCGAGGAGGAGCGGCCGAGCAGCCCGCTCCGGCGGCTTCTGCGAGGGCGAGCACGCGCGAGCCAGGAGCAGGCTGCACCAGCAGCACCAGCTGCAGCTGGGCGGTCTGACGGACAGTTATTGAGAGAATTAAGATTTGCTGAGTTTGGCCCAACAAGCAGCGGCGGTGCCTCCCGCCAACTAGCCACAGCTCGCGCAGGCAGCTGCCTGCGTCTGTGCGCGCGGTGCCAGAGCTCAGCGGCAGGCCGTCCCGGGCAGAGGCAATTGCTGGATTCTGTGGATTTGTCAGTGTCTCTGGAACTGGACTCACTTGTTCAAATCCATCCTTAGGATAAATCCACTAGCCTCAACTGAGTTAGCTAAGAGCTTAACTTGGCTGGGCATGTGAGGGAATCTTGCTTGCAGAAGTAATAATAATGGCTTTTATAAGAGCAGTTTGCAGCTTCATGTTGATTGGAAATTGGCTGAGAAATTGTAAACAACGTGTAGTGATTAACACCAATGAATCAGGCTGCAAGGAATGGCCAAAGGGACTGCAGTCTGATCTTCCTTTCTATCTTTAATCATAATTCAAAACATTTGTATGATTACAAAGTCAAATTTTCACGTGACAGACAGTAGGTATTGCATTCCCCTACTAATGAAATAATAAGACTAAAAGGTGGGCTAAAAATTAAATAGAATTCACTTCTGAAAACTGCAAACTGGCATCTGGAGAGAACCGTTTGAAAAACTTATTTTGGAAGAGGGAAGAAACTTTGCAATGAGTCAAACATCAAACATCAAACACCTCCTTACAGGGACAACAGGACAGTGAATTAGACAGGAGTCTGCAAGCCAGTAGTGACCTGTATGATTTCAGAGTACTACATACATACACGTTTATACTGCATACAGAAACAAGTTCACTTTCTCTGCAGGGCTCTTATAGGCCTGTTGTGCAAATACAGGTGGATGGACTTTGTTTTAGGTATCAGAACTTCCTTGGTAACTGCTGGTTAGCTGAATATGAAGTCTATCACCCATAGCACCTCTGGTCTGAAGAACTTCAGATGAAATAAAGACAAAATCTGGCAGAACTTTGTCTAAATTGTGGTGAGCTGCTAGGGAATCCAGTGCATCCTCGTCTCTCTCTCTTGGCAGTCAGCATGTTTCCAGGCTCTGTGCCTAGAAACGAGACAGATCTGGATGTGCTCACCCCTATTTGGGCCTCCCAGGGCTTCCATGATCACTGCACTGAGCTCTGGCTGTCCTCAGACAGGTTTTTGAGGCACTAGGACATGTAATCCGCCCTGAAGCAAGAAATATCACTGTTCCGGCGATCTGCAGTTCTATGGGAGGAAGCTGCACTAAGGCTGGAGTCCTGCCTCTAGCTGGGTGCTCCTCGGCCTTCCTCAGATCTTTTCCTAAAACATCTGGCGACCCTTAACCTTCTCTCACAGGGCTTCCAGGCTCCCCAACATGGGTTTTGGTTTTGAGACTGACCATACTACGATGTGCCTCCAACATCTGCATGTGTTGGCCAAGTCCTCCCTTCAGA
This sequence comes from Struthio camelus, assembly GCF_040807025.1. Lineage (NCBI taxonomy): Eukaryota > Metazoa > Chordata > Aves > Struthioniformes > Struthionidae > Struthio > Struthio camelus. The sequence continues at coordinate 145,710,901 of NC_090943.1, forward strand.
CTGTCATGAGTTGTGGATCCCAGCACTGCTAGACTATGGCACCTGCTTACTGCAGTGCATGGCTCCCAAATAGCTTCCAAGGGCTTTTTCAGAATTTCCAATACAAAGGAAATTTTTAGCCCAAATTAAAAAAAAAAACAGCAACATTTTATGAATTGGAAAAAACACCATATTGGTGAGCTCCCAATGGAACCATCATTTGGCCTTGGACGCCTCATTACTTGGGAGATGCTGACAAGCTAGCATAGGACTTTTGCTGTAAGAGTGATCAAACACTGGAGCAGGTTGTCCAGAGAGGCTATGCAGTCTCCAGCCTTGGATGTATTCAAAACTTGACCGGATACGGTCCTGGCAACCTCTTCTAGGTGACCTCCTTTGAGCGGGGGTGTTGGACTAGACAGTCTCCAGAGGTCCGTTATAACCCCAACTGTTCTGTGATTCAGGAGCATCAGTAACAGGACCGATTTCTGTAGCAGGACTAAAAGCATCTCTTCGACCACTGGTTTTATCTGCATGCTCAAGGGTGGAAGTTAGTGGCAATTCTCTGGTTAGAGAGGTAGGGAAAGAGAGCATGATGGTATGTTTTCTCTCCTGCCAGCAGTCAAAGGAGCAAATTCTGCAACATATTTCTTCCTGTGTTGGGCCATAATTCCCTGCCTTTCCCACTTCAAAACATAGATGGTGGAAGTATGCCAGGTCTGAGTGTGGGCTGCACACAAACTCATTGCGCCAAAGGTTGAACTGTAGAAGACTGAATGTTGAATGAGAAATTATGTGCATATATAAAAATATATATACATTTAATTATAAAGCCATGCATGGTGACAGGCTGCATTCAAGTGTATAAGTCTTATCCTGATTTTCTTGTTATGGTGCATCCAGAGCACATTAAAAATGTGTAGTAAGTGATAATGCATCAGTGCAGTGCTCCTTTGTATTTGCTGGATGCGTGGATGATACCAATGCTCTTTGGCTGACTGGCTTTCCTCAGCTGCAGAGAAGACGGTTTGGATTGGAGCAGGAAAAAATGTCTCCTTACAAGTGTGAGGGCTGTAGCAGAGTTATGCTACCGGGACGGTGAGCGGGTGTTTCTTGGCATGCTTACAGACAAATTGTGTGGCCCTAGCCATAGGTAAACCATGACAACCTGTTACACAATTCTGAATGAACGTATCTGAGGAATGACTTGCCAGAGGTCAACATTAAAATGGAAAGTAAAGGGTACAAATGGCAGAAATCCAAAATCTCATTCCAAACACTGGTTGCCTGGGACGGCGTGGAAGCTTATCCTCTGGGCCAGATTTCTCCATGATTGTCTGTTCCTGTGTTTTCTCTAGACATCCAGTACCAGGCTTGTGACTCAATGTGGCAGTGCAGCACACACTTCACGTCCCCTTCTTTCTTCCTCTCTTTTTCTCCTCCCCCTCCCCAGTGTGAGATCCGTATCTAGCTTTCCTTGTCTTTGCAATAGATGAAAATCCACAGCCATGTGCAAATACAGTCTATGCAGCAGTGATATAAAGTCATAGCAATTATCCAGCCCTGAGAGGAGGTCTCAGTTATTGAATGTTGTTGGCAAAGGAGGGAGATAGAACTGACGATGTAAGGGCAAGTATTTCCTTTGTTAAAATGCGTCTTAGGAACATTAATCTTACTGTTTGCGTTCCTTGTGCTCGCCTCGTAGTGCAGTTTCATTGGTAAGTTGCATGAACTGGTTTTAATCCCTTAGGGCTTGCCTTGGCATAAGAGCACATGAGTTACAAGGGTGGGAGGTTGGCAGCCTTCTCTTCAGCAGCAATTTCTGTGGCTGCTGCTGATTTCAGACATTTTATTTTCAGACTTCATCCCTTCCCCTCTCCTCCCCCCTTTTCCTGCTCTCAGTTGCTGAATCCTTCCCAGCCTGAGTGTCACCCTTGGTGGCCCTGCTTTCTCTCCCAGATCCAGAATAGGGAGACCAGATTGGGAAAGTGTTGAGAAGACAGATAGATTACAGGGAGGCTCAAGAGGCTGGAAAATACGCTGTGTACAGAGAAGTGGCAAAGGAGGCAAGATGCTGGGAGAAGTTCATGGAGGTGAAAGAGCAACTGAGAACAGTGGCAGGAGAAGGGGCAGGTGTGGAGCAGGGTGGAGAAGGAGACAAAGAGGGAGCAAGGGACAGGGAGACGGAGTGGCGGAGGGTGCAGCCAAGTCGGAGAGCCAGTGAGGGCTGGATGGGAGAGTCTGTGCAGGTGGACTTTGACTCTCCTGACGAGGCAAGGCTGAGGGACAAGGGCTGGGCAGGTTACCATTATGGTATTTGAAATGAAAGAGCTTCTTAAGCATGAAAAGTAGTGTTTTCAATGGGTATGCCCTGAGCCTGGGGAGGTGTCACCATGGCCACTGCTGAGAAGAAGAGTCAAGATGGAAGCTGTTGCTCCTCAGCATATGTTTTCCTTTTGCCTGTGTTGAGAGACTCTTCCCAGTAGTCGTGGAGGTGTGCAGAGAGCAGGTACTTCTCATGTACCCACCAGGCAGGCGCTAGACTCAGCAGCTTCTGTGGTGGTGCTTGAATGTGCTCGGTGATCCTCAGTTTTGCCCTGGCTTCAGCCTGCTGCTGCTGCACAGGCATTTCTGTTATGCTCCTACGACAGCACTCCTATTAGGAGTATGAGTAACTAAATCAACCAGATTTACTCTATAATCTGCACTGCTAAGGTGGAGGAGCGAGTTGTGTTGCGCCTGGTTCTTACGAGAGGCTGTGGTGAATCCTCAGAGATACAGGAGGATGCTGTAGGGTGCCCCACAAGCAGGGAAGAAACGTGAAATGCTGTCTCTTTACTGCGTCAGAGTTATTTCATAAGCTTTTAAATTCCTTCATTGTCTGTAAGAAAATTCTGCTTCGTGAAATGGGCTTCATAACACATGGCAGCAGCAGGAGTATTTGTGACTGGCGTTTCCCTGTGATGTTATGCGATCGGGGTGAAGTTTCCTAAGTTTCACAAGCCGCTATCTTGCATCCCTTTTTTCTCCTTTTCCCTTTCCTATCACTGTAGCTTATGATATAGTAATATTGTTGATGTTATCTGAGCATCCAGGACGCAATAAGAACATGGCTCCATTGTACTATCCAGAAATAAAATGGAAACCGAGTGGTACCATAGGTACTCGCCTGTGCTATGCCATTGCCCTTGGGCTGCTGCGTGCCTTCCGGGCGCAGCTCTTGCTGCATGGTGTGGGCATGGGGCCTTTCTGAAGAGAAGCCACTCACAAAGCTATGAATGTTAGTACTGCAAGTATGTACCATCTGGTGGCTTTTCAGCACTGTGTATGAACTGTGGCCTTTTTGTGAGACTTAGAGCAGACCCCTTTGGGTGCCCCCACAATGCTATCCCTCCCGAAAGGACCATAGGAGGTGCCAGCAGGCGTGTCCGTATTGCCCAGCATGGCTGCAGCGTCGGGGGTAAACCTGTATGTGAATTCTCATGTGTGCATGTTTCATAGGCTTTGGATAATCATATTAAATTTATTATTTGTTGAGGAAACCAAAACGTATTAGCAGCACCATGAGATGATATCTAATTTCCAGTTTCTTAACTTGTTAAAATAAAAGCATTTGTTTCAGTTGGAATTGTTTTTAAAATACAAAGAAAAAGCAACGAAACTCCTTTGCTCTCTGCAAGAGATGTCAAAGCTTCCCTGAAATTACGCGATACAGCAATATTTTTAACAAGCAGGAAAATTCCTGCTTTTAAAGGCAGCAATGCAAATCTGAAGTAAGACAATGTAAATTACAGAATGACTTCAGTGAGTTATTTAATGACCTTGTGCTCTTTAGAGCTATTGAAGGGAGTTAACTGTGTTTATGGTGGGTGGCTACATAGTGGAAATGGAAGAAAATATGTTGCGGGGGTGAGACTGCTTGGCTGTTGTGATACATAACTGATGATTTAGGGTTAGTGAGGATGTTCATGTTGCCTTAGTGATGACTACCTTGGATTTTTGTGATGGAGTTCACAAGACTGCGGACTTGCACCCTTTACATAGGGTGGCTGGGGTAGAATAAGCTGGGCTGCAAATTCAAAGGTAGGGTACAGGCACCGTTACTCATACTTATCCTCTGCTGAGTGCCTCTAATTGCTTCATGTGAATCCCCTTCAGTTTATTTCATTAAAAATCTCCCTTTTTTGGAAGGCTTCCAGAACTAACTAACATGGGATATTTGGATGGGAGTTAGAAGATGCAACACACTAATAATCCTCCTGCTTATTGTGTCTTAAAGAGCCCAACCAAGCCAGTAGCCAGCATCTGCCCCTGCTTCTGCCAGTTTAAGCAGCCATTGCCTACAACATGGGTTTGCTCGCTCCTTCAAGTGGACAGATGTACACTGCAAACAAGAAAAGTTATTTTCTCATTGCTTATTTTCTTTCATGATAAGGTTTTGTTACCTAGTCTTTAGTGATGCTGGACAGCAAGAAATCAACAGAAATTCTCTTCCTTTCTTTGCATTCAGGACATCTCACCTTTTTGTAATCAGCACACCGGCTCGGAAGTGCTTACGGGTCGAGAGGCTGTAGTGCGGGACCAGCACCTGACAGGTCCCTGGCGCAGAGAGCAAGGCTGCGGCCGGTGGCTGGCTGGAGGCCAGCCTCGCTGAGCTCTCTCGCCGCTCGCGCCCCAAACCCAGCTGCTGGCCGTGTCTGCTGTTATGTTCACGTACAGCAGCAATATCCTACTGCCTCTCCCCTTCAAAAAGTAAAAATAACTGTTCAAGTGTCAGCTGTGGAGCTGTTGTCAGGCTGAACTTTCTTTTTTCGACAGAGGCGCTATACTCAACCCACGGAGAAGTGACTTAGCGTAGCTGAGGTGGCAGCCGGTGCCACAGCTGGAAGAGCCTGCTCGATTCACCTCTCTGCAGCCCGGATGACCAAAACATTGCAGCACCTTAAACCGTTCAGAAAAACCTTTGTGATGGTGGTACCGCAGCCACTGACGCTTTTTCCCACACACCGCCTCCGGTTTCATAACGGTTCCTGAGAAATCTTTGCAGGGGCTCATTCCAGCAGTCGGCGTAGAAACGTTCATCGGTCTCTGGTGCCGAGAGCACGGGTTTTGCAGGCGTGAGAGAGCAAGGTGCCCTGATCCTCTGCCTCTGGGGTTAGAGGGACGATCCCCGTTCCCGGGGGAACAGGAGTAGCCTCAGCGCCTGCAGACTGTTTTAACGCAACTCACTTTGCTTATAAAACAGTCAGCTCTTTGGCTATTGTTAAGTAAGGAACATTTTTTTAAAAAGGTCATGTTGTTTGTTTTAAGCTTTTAATTGACTGCCATTTATGTGAATATATATGAATGAAGGAAGAAAAAGCTTAAAAAAATCCCCCAGGTTCATTCTCCATAGAATGGAAATATGCCTTGACTGTTTACAAGTGTTCCTTGTTTTGCACTTGGAGTCCGGATCTTTGACTTCCTTTTGGACTATTCTCCACTGGAAATGAGTATTTGCTGCCAAAATAGTCCACCTTTTCCTGAAAGATTTGGTATTAATAGTTTTGACAGAACATCTTGTTCCTGTGTAATACACTGATTCAGTCTAGCAGTTGGTCTTGAACTGGGATACAAAATGCAGTTGCATAACTGTTTTATTTTGAGAGGAAATTATCTGCAGCTTAATAAAGAAATTCTGAGCTTACACTGTTTGTAACACAGCGTGTATCTCCAGAAGTTAGGAGGAAAGTGTCAATGTTAATTATGTAGCAGATTGCTGCCCTTGCTTTTGTTTAAAGAAACAAATGATTTTTATTAAAATGCAGTATGTGGCCTATAGCGTTTCAGAAATGCAGTTACAGTATTTTAAATCTCCGGAGATGGCTTTTCTCATTGCTCGCTTTGAGACTGTGTTTGTCCTAGCACACACAATGCTCCCGCTGTTCTCGCTCTGCACAGCCTGCCAGGCCTGGAGTCTTAACTTCATTGTGGGCTCTTAGCTGATTATGAGCTCCAGGTTTTCTAACTGCAGAAGACCTTTGCAGATGTCCTTGCCGAAATACTCGTCAAGCTTAGATGCTCTTGACCTAGCACACATAATAGGAACGATACCAAGCTTGGCTAAAAGCACATTTGGAAGGGCTTGTGACATCTTCTAATTTATTTCTTCTTAGTTCCCATTGTTTAATCTTGGTTGCTACGTTGTATTAGCAATCAGTCGCCATGTGACAGGGAATGAATGATCTTTGATAAGAGTTATTTGGTTCTTATGGTGGACAAAAAAAGTGATTTATGTTCTTGCAAGACTTTTCCCAAGCTAACTCAGTAATTATTGCTATCGACTGTAGTGAACAAACTGAAATGGCATTGTGTACTTTGTGCCACCAAGGAGCGCCTGAGTGTTTTAAGGCAATGTTACATTGCACTATATCTGGGCTACCACTGCAGCTCTACACAATTACTCTTACATATTATTTGTTTTTTCTAGCAATTAAACAATATTGTAATTTTTTTTCCAAGGCAAAGTTTTATCTGCCTGTATACAAAATGTATATATATCGGGAGAGTAACCTCTCTGCATTTTACAGCACAGAACAGTATTAGACACTTTTAGGGACTTAAGAGAACTGGTAAAAATTCTTGAATATCCCTTTTTCCTTGACAACTTAACTTCATCTAAATTAGTGGAGTGGTCTAGACCATCAGTTCAGGCAGGCTTTCAACTGCTATTGTTATATGTTATAGAAAACTGGCCAGGATTTTTTACGCTTTGTGGAATTTCATAAATTTTGTTCTCCCTTTTTTTCTAAAGACTTACTGCCTCAATGTCATTGCCAGTTTGGGACTGGGCTTCTGTTGTACCAGTAAAAATGAGTTCCTGATTAAGTCAAACAAACCTTATTTTGTATCCATTGGCTGAGTAAATTCAGAAGGAAGACACTCAGAACATTTAAAGCTGAGAATATAAAATGTGGTTTAACAACACAAAGACTTAATCCTCTTTCCTACCTCAACTTTTCATTTATAGATAACCGTTTATAAAGAAAACAGCCTGATAATTAATTAATTAAAAAAAGCATTATGTGCCATTTGAGAGGGAATGTAAAGCAGATAAGGGGTGAGGGTAGGGAAAAAGTGTGGTCAGTTCTGCTGGTAGCTCTCAAATTGTTTTGTTAAATTTGGCCAAATTTGACCTTGTTTCTTAAGAGGAAGACAACTCAAGACAGATACACATCCTCTCTCTCTAAAGATTTGCCATTCTCTGCAGAGAATGATCTCATGAATGACAAATTTGTCTTGTCAAAATAGGCCAGTCAAAATCAGTTTCTCCTAGACCACACTGTAAATAGTAAGATGGAATTCAAAGGGAAATACGTTGCTGGGAGTTCATAATGGGGAAAAAAAGCTCTTGCTTTTAGTGTTTTAAAAAAAGGCAGGTGACAATATCTGGTCACCCTGAAGGGTGTGTTTGAGAGCTGCGGATGAAAAGAGCTGCAAGCCTGGATTTTCACCTTTGCTTACTCGTGCCTGAACTAGCATCTATGTTTTGTAGTCAGCAGCACCTGGCAGAAAAGAGCAGCTTTTTAGGTTTCGTAGCTTTTTATAAACAAGAGCTATGTTTGTAGCCCTCCGTACATTTCTCTTCTCTTTTCTGTCACTGCAAACAGCTTTTGAGCAGCACAGTACAGTGCAGCCAAATTTTTTGTACAGCACAGCAGAGGATCCTTCTTCTAGGGGTAAGTGCACATCTTACTGTGGATTTCACTAGAAGTCAGACTGAGCACACGGAGAAAATGGCATGATGAAGTAGGTCTATTATATGAAAGTATCCTCATTTGTGAATTTAGATGGAAAAGCTCCCTAGCTAGGACCTCCTTTATTTTAATTATTTGAAAAATAAATGGGCGATATTTCTGTTTTCAGTATGGAGAGGGATATCGTATGACATACATATATATGGGTCTTCTCGGGTGGACGGTAGATATAGTCCAGCCAGAGATCCCAGCCCATAGGAAAGAGGAGGACGAGGCTATTTGCCTTGTTTAGTGGCAGAGATAAAGCTTAAGCTTAATCCTGAACTGTCTGCAGAGGAAATTATTTTACCTCTCAGGAACAAAACAAACAAACAGTCTTTTCAGACTAGTGTCTTCTCCGAAAAGTTTAACACTTTCAGTTGTTTTTCTAAAGCTGGGATGAAGAGAAAACAGAGAGGCAAACGTTGAAATTTCTCTAGTGGTGGAAACGTGAGCCTTTTCGTGCTTGTTATGTAAGAGATCCTTGTTCCTGGACACTGAACTGTGTGAAGACTTAAGCGATACAGGGTAAAAATTCCATTTCAGTTATTGATACCCATACGCAAGAATCTGCAGCACTCTGTACAGTAATATCTCACTTGTCTTGTCACTTTAAAAATCAGGCTGAGTGCATAGGTCGAGGGTATGTCCTCCACATGCCTTGTGGGGTCAGTGTCTTTTGGGAGGCGTCATTTTCTCTCTGAAAAAGATAAAATAAGAGTCAAAGTGCTGCTGACTCCTAATGGACATGCTTACTGAAAGCAGGGACATAATGATGCCTTTTTCACTAGCCCCCCCTGCCCTCAGCAGGAGCAAACCTGCTGGTGGGAGACATGGTTAGAGTGCGCAGAGCAGAGTCTGCTTTTTTATTGTTTCATTTATAGAGAAAATGCTGGCAGAGAGGTGGCTGGTGTGTGGTGCTTGCACCCTGCTCCTGGCCTCGCTGGCAGCACGTCGGCCCTTGCCTGGTGAGATTACATGCAGGTTGACTGGTCAGGATCAGTCCAGAAAAGTTCTGTGTGCTCTGAGCTGTGTTAGATAAAGCATGTTCCCCTCTGGCTTGTCTAAATTGTTGCATGAAAGGTGGAAGTTAACTCCAGTACACAGTGATCCTGGGCAAAACAATAGTACAACACCACCTCTATGTAGTGTGGGAGACAAGGTGTCTGTATTGCATGCATATCTAGAGTAGTGTCTGGAATCCTGTATGCTGTCACACCCCTACATAAAAAATAAAGCTCTTGGTAAATTTGTCAAGGTGAGAGTAGTATTTGGAGGCTATGACAACATTGCCAAGTGGTGCAGAGCAGTAGGGTGCATCTGCAGAGTGAGGCAGTTGGTGCTGGGCTCTGTCACCAACCAAGGCACGTTTCAGGAGCTTTATACTGTGGACCAGCTGTTGTCTGGTCTCCCAGTTGAATGCTTATTTGCAGCTGGAGTGCATTCAGTGCATGACTGGATCACATCTTTCAGTTATTTTTAATCTGAAGGCATCCAGTTCATGGTCTGAGCCTGTTCCACAATGGGAATCGAAGCAGGGACGATCAATGGGTTTACTTCAAAACCACACTCCTGATCTACGTTAACACACAGAAGAGGACATGCCCTGAGCAGAGACTAGCAAAAGTGACACCTGTATTGAAGAAAGGGCAAGAACGTGATTCTGTCAGCTCCAGCCCTTCTTAGCCTGGAGCTGTTGAACTCCTTGTGGAGGACATGTTAAAAGCAAAGAGCTGAAGCTACTATGGCCAAATGTTTTTGATAGATGGTTATTTTATGCAAAGGAAATGAAGTTCAGTAGAGCGTCTGGTAGGGTATGCTGTGGAAAATCCTGAGGTGAAACAGGGCTAGAGAAGGGATTTTAAAATAGGTAAAGAGCTGACTGTTAGGGCCTGGTATAGATTGCTTGAAAAGAAAATACAGGATGGTTTGAAGACTAGAGTAGCAGAAGTTAAAGAAATAGGGTGGAATGTAATAGTAAAAAGTGCAGCTCATGCCTTTAGCAGAAAATAATTTTCTACCAGTCCCTGTAGCTCCTGGGAGCAACTCAGACAGAAGCGGCAGGAAGATGAAGTCTGGGATGCTGTGGTTTGCCCTGACGGAAAGGAGCCACAGGGTGACATAGGCACTAAAAAGCAGAGGTGAGCCCGTGTGGGATTTTCCATAGAGACAGGGATATATTAATGCCATTGTGTCAAACCCATTGAAAACTCATCTGGAACAGCAGGGTTTGTTTTGATCCTGTCGCTCAAAAAAAGAGACGAAACTGGAATGAGGGTGGAGGGATCTAGCTAGGACAAGGAGCCATATGAAGAGGTGAGAGTAACACCATCCATAAACAGCTCGGAGTGGGTGGTGAACGTTGGTTATGTGGTAAAGGACAATGCTGGCACAGGAGCATATGTGTACAAGCTGCTGTAAATAAAGTAATAAAGTAGACTAGAGTTTAGGGGGAAGGTAGTAAATATCAGAGCAGCCAACCTAAATAGTTTTAAGGTGCAAAAGGAGCTTTTGCAGGGATCCCATAATGGCCTTAACTGCAATACAAGGAAGTAGACTTGTTGACTGGGTCCCTTTCAGTCATACAGTTTGTGTTTCTAAATTTCAAGTAATTCATATAGCCACACACTAATTATGTGTCTATATTTGCATATATTACTATACAGTATGTGATTGCCTTAGTTGCCCTCTGCTAATAGGTAAGCGTGTATATGTACACATGCATGCACCTGAGAAGAGAGAAGGAGAAATAAAGGATATCACAACAGAAAATGCTTACTATTAACATCATAAATTTAATTCTTTATCTATCTGTTTCATTGAGAGTGGTTGTTTTAACAGTGATCAATTCTTATTTGTTGTAATACTCTGTAGTTAAGAACAAGGGAAGGTGACCACATCCTGCATGAATTTTCAATAGCGCACACGAGCAAGCACTGCTGAGTATTGTGCTTTTACATGTGTCAGTCCCTGTGAGTTTTAGATGCTGTCATCCATCATTAGTCCAATGGTTCACTCTCATTTCCTCATTCAATCTTTTTAATTTGTTTTTATTTTATTGGCGCATTTACTCCTGCCCAGGAGTGGATATTGTTTCTGAAGTCTGAGTACCTCCCATAGGTATGGTTAAAGAAGAGCTGGCAGGGAAAAAACACTCCCCTGACTCAAAGCTGAGCTATTTTTACAGAATTTTATGAACAGTCCTTGTCTTTCTGTAGCAGTTGCTGGAAACTTGACAACCATCACAGAACCCTTTTTTTAGTTTATCTCCTTTTTAGTTGACTGGTGAAAATCCAATGTGCTGTATGTTTGTCATATGTTGCTGTTTAGTATATGTACTAAAAATATGCTTCTCGGATATGTGCTGAACCCTCTCCCCCCCTTATGACTATCTTATCAAGGATCTTTGTCCATGTGTGTTTTGCTGAAAGCCTTGCAGGGAATCACAACTCCTCTCATACAGCATGTACCCTGCAGAAATACAGCGCTGCTGCTCAGGAGGTGTCCTGGTTTCTTCTGAGCAATAACTGCTGTAAGAAAGCAATTATGTTCCTGTCTCCTGCTACAGAAAGCATGGAGGTGGAGGAAAGCCTGGAGTTTTGCCCCATTGACTGTAGATAATAATCCTAAGTCAGCAAAATATTTAATGGCATCTTTCATCTGTGTGAACAGGTATGTTAACTAAGGAGCTGTGTGCAAAAAGCCACGAACAGGACTTAAAGATTAAAAATTAAAGCACCAGAGTCTGGAAATGATGAAGCTAAGATGTTATACTCTTATCTGGAGGCTCCTTAGACTGTAGAGAGGAGGTGAAAGAAATAACATTGCGGTAAAACCTTCACTTTTTGTAATTGCCGTTAATTTAGTTTTTCATTGTTTTAACTGTTACGGAACCAAAATGTGATGCTTACTCTGCTCATTTGTTACAACTAAGTTAGAATTGAGTTTGTTTCCCTGCAGGTAAGTATTGAGGATGTATGCTTTTTTCTTAAACAAAGGAAAAAGTGATGACTTCTGAATGGTGGTGGTTCACTTAAGGTTTGAGTTTGTTTGTTTTTATTACAATACTCTTAATCTTTTTGTTATTTTTATTCTCTGAGTGATTCTCTGAGTCCTATCCAGCTGCTTACTGTTTCATCAGCTCTTTCATGGAGGAGGTTTCTCTGGAGTGCATTTATCTTTCAATTAGCAAAGTTTTCTTTGTAGCTCTACTGATTAATTTATTTTACCTAAGCATGAAACAAACTGAATATGGCGTGGCAAGTGTAGGAGTGAAATAGCAAAATCCTTTAGAACGTTTTACAAGCATTTTTATCACAGCCGCTTTCCTGGACTCCTTACAAAAGCCTTTTGTTCAAGCATTTCCAAGGGCAGGTTGCTGGCTTTGAAAATGTGGTAATCTGGCAATTTATAATATACGCTGTGATGGTACCTCTTGTCTTAGAGCTATGCATTGCCTTTGTGACTTCTTCAGTGTGTATTGCTTTTTCATTTCACAGCTAGGGACACTAATTGCGTGGTGGTCAAGGCCTAGTTTTACAAGATATTTTGGTACCTCAACGTATGGACATAAAAATACCATTAAGTGCCCATGCATCTAATGCAGGCAGGGACTAGGATGCGAGGTGCCTTTGGAAGTCCCATCAAGCGCCCGTTTGCATCTTTACTTGTTAATATCTAGTGTTAAATGCTCAGCCTCAATTGATGCACCTAGAGGTCTCAAAACAGGCCTGCTACACAGCTGTACAGAGAAGGCTTATTCTCATTAGTTTGATACTGTAGATTTTGACTGCTTAGCCCATCTAAGTGACCCTTAGTTTGCTGACCTAACCTACACCTTCAGTTTTTGCAGGAGAGAGGGGAGAGGTTTGGAGCCTAGCGAGACTTCTCTGATTTGGGAAGATCTGTCATTTTTAGAAATCAATTTTTATCCATTTCCATTGCAAAGATAGCCTTGAAAATGCAGAACGGTCATTAGGGAAGGCAGCATGGCTCTATGTCGTTGTTTAGGATCGAAGGCGTTACGTACGGCCCCTCTTTGCCCTGCCCAGCTCCCGTTGGGGGCGGTGGATGCCACGGCCGGAGGTGCTGGACTTGCAAGCTGGCGATCACCAGCATCAGCTGCAGATAACCCTAGCTGCTGGGGGCACTGGAGGCAGCTCTGGTGGGTGGGTGAGCGAGGACATATGGAGAGCTGCCAGTGGGAACTGTGGTTGCTAGAAGTGAGACAATGGGCAGAAGAGCCTTGGGTTGACCGGGGATCTGTGAGCCAGCCTTGACCTCACGTCAGCATTGGTCTCTGCCTCCCGTCTTTAAGCTTAGTTTACCTGCACTGAGCGCAGGAAGCAAGCGTTTGTCTTCCTGCCTGTTTTGGCGCTATTTTAAGGTTATTACCAAATACTAAGAGCAGTATGGAGCAACAGGGGAGGTAGAAGGTGTGTTTGAGTCCAGGTGAGGACCCAACCAGCAGGGAGAGCAGGTGCTGGTGAGCCCACTGGAAGCACGGCTCCATCTGGGAGAGACCGGCTGGCATTGCTATGGAGCAATGGGATGATGCTTCTAAGGGAAAGAGCTGAGTGGAGAGCAGAAAGCAGTATGCTGGAAAGAGACATTTTCTTGAGCTTTATCATTATTTAGACCCTCCTCCAAGCCTTCTGCTCTGCCACCAATACAAAATCCAGTCTCTGCCAGTTACCAGCACCTCTTATTCCTGTGCTGCTTCTTATGCTGCCCCTACAGACAAAATGTCCATTCACAGTCTTATTGCCTGCAACCACTCTCTGCTCTACTTCCAGGTCCTGTCCCAGGTGTCATTATTATACCCTAGCAATAAGCAGTACAACCATCTTTAGGTTATTCCAGGGTCTTTGCTTGCCTCACTGGGCTTTTACAAATCTCTCCTTTTAGTAGTTGCTAACTACTCCGGGCAGCAACATCATGTCAGTCTCATATAGTTTTCGTGCAGTCGGTGCTGTGCAGGGCAGCGGTGCAGAGTGGAGCTGTGCTGGGGCTGTGCTGCTGCTGCCTCTGCCGTGCTACACTGGACGCACCACTGAGGAAAGGTTTGACAACGATGGTGCAGCTGTTGCTGGAGGAGCGAAGCTCTCAGTGAAGAGTCCTATGGGAGGCCTTTGGAAAAACAGAGTTGGATGATTCCCCACTGTCTTTGTGATATACTCCACTAGAGCATACCATCTTTTAAATGTAGGTCTCTGCAAATACATAACTTGATGCTCTTCCATAGCTGCAGGAGTAATGATAATATATGAGAGGCCAATGCATTCTGTCCCCAATGAAGACTGTGCTCTCTACTGAGAATGGCATTTTCGAAACCCCTGTGGCTACATGTGCATACAGGCATCACAGTTAGCTCCGAGTCCAGGAACTTTGGTGTCAAAATCAGAGATTTTTACTACACAACTAAACTGAGATCCTCCAGCTGTAATCTTTGGCAACAGGCCGGTTTATTTTTTTTATTTGCAGCGAATATCTTCATTCCCCACAACACCTGAAATGTATCGCCAAAGAAGACGGGTCCTGCTAAGTTGGGGTGGACACTGCAGTCTGTGCTGGCACTGTGGGAAAAAGCAAATTCTGGTCTTAAAGCTATTGCTTTCAGGTGCATCAAAACAATCACGATCACACCTATTTGTAGTGTTCCAGTGCAGTCAGCAGCATTTATCATCATCTTCATTTCTGTCCAGTTTTATTATAAATAGTGGTGATAGGGTATAAATGGGTGGAATAGGGTATAAATGCCCTTTTCTAGGGCATTTTGTACTACTCATTGTCTCTGCTTCAAAGCCATTTTGAGTAAACAACCTTATTTTAACAAAGCAGATGGAAACCTTTTTATAGCTGTTGAGGCATTGGCAGTATATACACACCTCATCTAGCTCTATTCTGCAATATCATTTTTTGCTGTAATCAGGAAATGTCCAAAGTCACTGAAGTGTTGGATTTTAACCCATCCCACTTCAGGGAAGGTGGATTATCAAGGTCCTAATACTGCCGAATTAGTCTTACAGCTTATCCAGAAGTACTATTGAGAAACTTGCATGGATTTCTCTTGCTTCCCATTAGAAGCTGTTATTTGGAATCTGAAAGTAAGGCAAAAACATCAATCTTCCTGCAAGAAAATGCTTGAGAATTACACTGGAAAACACTAGTTCTCAAGAATCTTGTATATGCCCACTTTGTGTTAGTCCTTTTGCTCTGGCCTGCCCGTTGCATTGTTCCCGTTCGTGGAAAGATGCTCACCTCATGCTGGAAAGTCAGGAACGGCATTCAGACAGTTGCTGCTATTGAAAAAACGCCCTCTTGAGGTTCAGGTCTTTCCGCACTGACTGTATAGTAGGTGATGACGTCCGTTTTATGCCATTTCCTCTTTCCCCCTGAGAAGCTGCAGATCTTTGACCTTCTCCTCCATTCCTGCAGAATGTTATTCTGTGATTCAACAAAAGGAGACTCTTGCTGTGTGCATGCATTGCTAAAAAAGTCTGGACAGGTTATTTTAGTTAACCTCTGTGCCATTACACAGGTTATTCCCGGGTAGCTGACCTTGTTACTAGCAAAAGAAGATCAAGAGAAACACACCTCTCATTCCTCTATATTAAGACAAACATTCACTTTTGCAGTCCGATGTGCCTGTGAAAGGCTGTCTTCACAATTTTGATGCGGCCTGGTCTTTTACAGAGCTACTCACCTTCAGATTTACTGGGTAAGTGACACCCTGAAAGCCTGCTGGTCCACAGGGAGAAGCCTCATTTTTGTGTGGTGTCTGCATAGGTTTGGACCCCCATGGATGTGGGAGCAGCATTCGCACTTTCACCTTATACAAGCCTTTGTGTGTGCTTCAAAGGCTTCATCAGGCTCATGAGCCTGGATCTGCCATCTTTGAGCTGATACTGTGTTCTGGTACTTTCTGGGGCTTCAGTGGCACTTTCCTGAGGCTGGCTCCACCGTATGGAGCCCCCTATTTCCTCAGTGCCAGCAGCTGCTTTGGTGGGAGAAGAATCCTCTGGTTGCACGGATATGTGGTCATTCACACTATTGAACTGAGTGTGCTTTCTGGCATGGTTTTGGCCCATCCCAGCTAGCACTATGCCAATCGTAACATGTCCCTGCGTTATCCCTGGAGCTCTGTGCACATGGTTAGGCAGCATTGTTTCTGGAATTAGCCCGCTTTCCTGCCTTGGAGTCCCTTTGACGTGTCCCTGCCCAACATCCTGGGAAATGACCAGATGCCATTTTGAACTAGTGAGACGGGTTTGTAACTTTACCGTTGTATTTCTGCACAAAAGCCCCACTTACACCCTTCCTTGCAGTCCCACTGCGAGTGACTGTGGATTTCAACATATTATGGGCTGTATTAAATGTTGTTGAAAATGGAGGATCTAGCTGCTGCCCTTCGTAGGTTTTGAAAGCCATTAAGTGATTACTGGAGGATGTTTAGGAATGTGGGCTAGGTGAGTGGAGGCAATTTGCTGAGTTATGTTAGGTGGAGGGGTGGGTGTCATGTTCTTGAAAGAAATAGGCCACAGAGGCGGAGACAAGACAGCAACTAAGCACCAGGCACTGACTTAGACACACAGCTAATGTGGCCCTAAGCGAGAGCTGAGCGCTTGCGGGCTAGTGCTGGCTGGAAAGGGGCTTGCTGTGCCACCATTCACCATCAAAACCTCCCAGAGAAACCTGAACAACTGCTAAAGGCTTATGTCAAAAAGGCATAAGAAATGGGTGGAATTGAGGCATCTGAGGACAACACAGACGCTTCTAAAAGCAGCTCTGAACGCTCAGTGCCACAGAGAGGCATCCAGACAGTCCTACTTGATGATGCTTTTCTGAGAGGTTCAGGCAAGGCTCTTGAAGAATCAGAGGTCCTGGTAAGTAACCTGCCTACTTAGCATCTGTTTTGAAAGCTAATTTGAAAAGGAAGTTAGTAGTCCTCTGTACTCAATCCACAAGCAATTCAGAAGAGAATGACAGCTCCGTATTGCTGTTGTGGCTCTTCTGACGGTGTTGTTCTAGCTGCGCTTGCTTCCTTGAGAGCATGCTAATTAGATGAAATATCATTAAGTGGTTTCCAATGAAACACTTCTCTTATCAAATTACTTTTATAGGTCAGACAATTGACATTTGGGTTCACTTTCGTCAAGCTCATTCAGTGATTTTGCTGTTTCAAACACTACGTTAGAACAGAAGTGCATCCCTGAGATCTCTTAGGGCTGAGCTGAACAGGAGGGCAAGACTGTCCCTTTCCGTTGCCTGGTTTTCCAATGCAAGATAATCACCTGGCCTGCAGTTGTTTGAAGGGGAAGGACAGAAAGGAGGATGAATAAAACATTGTTGTTTTCTCTTTTGAAGTAGAGTTGCTTGAAAAAATTTTAATGTTTGGTTTCTCGTCCATCACAAATGCATTCATGAGTTCCCAGCTTTGTCAGAAAAATACTACTTTTTTCACTGCTGATTACCCTCCTGGTGTGAACTGCATAATTTCTTACTCAGAAGAAGATTATTGTAGCCATTTATTTTCTGGTTAAACTGGTGTAAATAAAACAATTACACTGAAATGATTGAATTTTCTCCTTAATGCATGAAGCACAGATGCAGAATACACAGTTCATTAAAAAAAATGTTCCCACTCCAGTCAAATTTATACTAGAAAATGATCAGCAAAAATATATCTTTTTTTTTGCTATCTATTTGGGGTAAAACCATAGCAAGGCCATATGTTGTATATGAGTCCACGTTTTATGGGGAATTCATGCAAGCTAATGAACGTCTGCTGTGTGCTAAGAGACGTAGGGTTGTCCCTTTATTCCCGCAGAGGGCCTTTCCGTGCTTTGCTACTGATACGGAGGCATGAGGAAGGCAAGCCACAAATGATGGTGCAGATGCTGTAAGGGCTGTATTCCTTCCTTTTTTTGAAATATGGAAATGAGAAAGGGTCTAGCTAGGAAACCTACTGTACTTGTTTGCTTGTGGGCCAGGTGCATTAGCAGAGATTGCCCAATCCAGTCACTGTCGTGTAATGGCAAGTGAACAGAAAGCTAACTCGTTTTGAGCATACAATGACATGTCTGCTTTACTTCTTTGATGAAGGCTTATATGGCTCAGCTCTGCTCCTTTTGATGTTAATTTAATTCTCATCGGCCTTTTATTGGAGCTCAGGGCAACAGACATCAGTTCCTTGCAGGATGATAAGTGACAAGCATCCACCCTAATTCCTTTAGGAAACCTAAGTCAAATGGCTTCTTTGCAATTATGCTTAGGCTGACAATACCAACCTCTATTTTCTTACGGGGTGGTTGTCCTCCAGTGTGCAAGACTATGGATTTTTAAAATACATTTTAGACCCCCCTTCAGTAAGTCAGGGCTTGAAATTGACTTTTCATGACAAGTCGCTGGGCAGGTGAGAAGCTGGTGACATTTTCTCTGCCTTTTAATTATGTGAAATATCTGCTTATCTTAAATTTTGCCGAAGTGCTTAATATTCTTAGGACACTGCAGCTTGTGGTAAGCATCTTAATGAGCCACGCTGATGCCTCCCTTGTGATGGATTATAAATGATTAATTCACTGATGAAGTATCTTCAGTCTTGGTCACCCAGGGCTGATTACTGTGAAATCATTTAAGTTATAAAGTGGATGCACACCATATCTCTTGGGATCACTTCTCCTTGGTATACCACGTGGCAGCATATTTTGGGTTTTCCAGCTCCTCAGTGAGTGACTCAGTACATAATGGTCATTTACCCTTTTTCTTGCTAGAAGCATTCTCTCTCTCCCAGCTCTCCAGCAATAACGTCATTTGGTTTCTTGCTCTGGGAGCTAGAAAGATCATTTTCCAGTGAAGGGAAAATGTTCAAACATGTTTTTGCCATTACTAGCTGTGTCATTATTGTGCATTTCTCTAATAACCATAATGAGCTCTCACATTGCTCAAGAAGTTTTGCAAAAAAATCTGTAAGATAATTACCCACAGTGCACAGCTAGAGAAATGGGGTCCCTCCTGGGCTACACAGGTACTTAAAGGACGTGCTTAAGCACTTTCTTGTGTCAGGGCCTACTGGGCCTGTTTGACCTATGTGAGGCCTAAGAGATCAGCTTTAGAAGAAAGCACTTTGCTCATTTAATTTTTTGGTCCTATTCTAGCTGAATGAGAAAAGGTAAAGTCGGGATTTCAAACCAAATCATTACAGGGAAACGTTTATATAATTTCTGACACCATATCAAATGGAACGATATTCATCAAGTCTTGTTACTGCTAATGTATTTCAATGTACAACATGCCAAATGCGCACGAGCAATAAGAGGCGAACACGGGGTGTGCAGCTCCCTGCACGGCTTGGGTGGCTTGGGGCTGCAAGGGAGCTGGGAGTCCCCCTAGCGAGAGGGTGCAAGTCCTAGAGGGTGAAGAGTGGCCTATGTTAAAATAAAAAGAGGGAGGGAAATATCCTTGCACAACAGGCTCTGGAGTGCTCAGGGTGGTTTTTCATTTTCCAGAAAGCATCCAGGAGTGCTGGTGAGGCAGTAAGAGAGGAGAAAGAAAGGGCGATGGCTACAGGGCAGCGCGGCCTGAAGGCTGATGGCAGGTTTCGGGACGTGGAGCCCTGTGCCAGAGGAGATGGTCGGCCTGGGCTGCGGGAGCAGGAAGGAAACTCTTGGGGGTGAGAGAGGCAGAGAGCGCCGGGGACCCAGTGTGGCTGCCTGCTTCTCGTCCGAGTGATCCCGCACGCAGACTGCCAGGAAGATCATGACTTAATTTGTTCATTTTTGTAAATGCTAAACTCTGGGGTTAATTGCAAGTATTTTGCTTCCGTTATGGCAGCAGCAAAAGCCTTACTCTAGATTGCCCAAGGGGTGGGGAAGGAAGCTTGTTAAGAAGCATTGAGAAAGAAGAATAGCTTATTGTTCTCTTTGTCCAGTGAAGTTAGCTGTTCACCTTTCTGTCAGGTGATGAAAATGATCAAAATGGGTATTTGATGCAATCTTTGTTACTTACAAAGGATGAGCATACAGTTGCTTTTTTTCCAAATGGAGTAGGGATGAAACAGAAGCTGGCTTCGGTGCTCCCAGCTCCCGCCCCTCCTCTCCCGAGCTCTTCAGCCAGCAAGCCCCTTTACTTTGTTTTCTCTCCAAGGTATGTTTCCAGGTCTTCTCTTTCCTCTGCTTGACTTTTTGATATCGCGCGCTGATTGCAAAAATTCTCCCTTTACTTAAGGCATTTCTCACCTGACCATGAATGACCTATGTTTTCACGGGGGTGCCTTATTGTTTTAGTTATCATCCAATTTTGACCACTTCTCACATTCAGTGGAGGCAAAGGCTTCCTCTCACATGCAAGGTCTCAGCTATAACAGGCTTGTGAGCACAGCTCTCATGTAGAGTCCTGTTTACCTGGAAGGAGCAGAGATTGCTAATTCATTTTAGAGGTGAATTTGAACTATCCACCTGCCCACACTGGCAAAATTGTCCATTTTGTTGTTTTACTCCCACCTCTTGCCCCCCACTCATTTTAACACACTTCCTCACATCCTTTCCCTCCATTGTCCCTCTCCAGACACACACTCACTACACATCTGCTTTTTATAAGCAGCCAGCTGCCCTCCTACTCTCCACCTAATCCCTTGCTCAGCCTACGGACTTTCATTTTGGTCATCTGTTCCCAAACCACTCTCCCTACCCGCTGCCGCTCATCTGCCTTTCTGGGCCTGTCTCCCCACTCCTTCCACCCTTCACACCTACCCATGCTTTACCTGTCCCTATATCTGCCGAGCACTTCACCAGTTGCTTCTGCTGTTTGGTAGTTACTCTTTTTTTCCTATCCTAATGAGTTTTAAAATACTCTGTAAACAGATGTTCCTGTTGCAGGGCGTAGGGGCTGAGCATTGCAGGCTGAATACGTTTTCACCTCCCATAAAACCACCCTGAGAGATCTACCCATTTCCTCTCTGATTCAGTCACCAGCAAAGTCCCAGCTGTATATCCTCTACAAAGATACCACCAGCACTCCTCCTCCTCCTCCAGGGAGGCAGGCTGCCTAAACCAGCAATAATAATGTAATGAAAGTAGGTCATCTGCTGTCTGAGAATATGGAATACGAAATTCAGTCGCCGAGTGCTGGATGAGCACAGAATAAGAAAGCTAAAGCAACTATCAACCATGCAAAGCAGAAGTCTCCCTAAATTTTAAAACACAGTGTATTTCCCCTCCCTTGCATCAAAGTGTCGCTGCCAGCGTGCTGGTTAGCCTGGGCTCTGCCCTACTCTACTGGAGGCAGCTCGAGTGGCTTATTGCTGTCATCTGCCAGCTGAATGTGGTAGCAAAGCCTGTATCACTGATCCTAATTTGAAGGCACATAATTATACTGCATGTTGCCATTTTTCAGCATTGCCACATGTTTTTTTAACATGGTCACTGTCTTTACTTCATCACTAAAATGACTTCTGTTGCTCTTTGCCTTTTAATTTTACTGGGAAGCATTCTATAGTATTATTTACTATAAATGTATCCAGGAGCCACTTAATATTCCTGTGCAGAAACAGGAAAGGGGAGGGAAGAGGCCATACGCACAGATCAGCAGTCCCTCTGTTCCAGTACCTTCTCTCCCAGGTCGATATGCCGCTGAGAAATGGAGAAAAAACTTCAAATAGTCAGAAACGGAATAACCTACTCACCAAGAATGAGTCTTTCTAGCTGCCATTATTCGGTGGGTGACTTATGCCCTACAGCTTGAAGTTTTATTGAGGCGTGTGTGCAAAAAATTGAAAAAAATCATGCTGCCTTTGACAGGGCTTCAATTTTAGAAGCAGACAGAGTGAGCACAATGTCATTGTGTCTGGCCAAACAGTCCCAATAATGTTGAAAGGCATTATTATTACTGAATCAGCAAGCCACTTCTTCGCTGTTAGTCTGCCATGAAACTTCTGAAAAGCATTTAATGGACTTCTGAGACTGATTTCCACTGCTGTGTGATCTGTATCTTTCTTTATTCTAGAGTGTTGCTCTTTGCCTTTCCTCCTTTATGCTTGCTGCATTTCTCTAGGCAGAGCAATCTTACTTCTCCACAGCTGATCTTTGTGCCTTGCTCACACTCTGCAGCCTTTTATCTTCACAGTGTCCTCTACGTTTCTCAGTTTATACCAAATCCATCTCCTTTTTGAAATGCATACTTTCTCCCCTTTAGTGAACTAAATTGTGAAGAGAATAGCAACATCTGATGTGATAGTTCAGTGCTGTAGCAGTTTGGGAGACGTGAACACGGTAAATGAACACAGACGAAAGGGGAAGAGAAGCAGTTGGCTTTCATGCTTTCATCAAGAATGCCTAGCATCTTGTATTGTCCTTGGGAACTGTGTGGAGAAATGTTGATGGTATGAATGAAGTTATAGCACCTTTGTAAAAAGCAAGAGCTACAGGAGAAAAAACGAATACTTACCACATCACACATTTGGCTGGAAGGTTGGTGACTCACAATTCTTACACATTTTTAATCCTAAAGGATTATAAGCACAAGGCAGGCTCTAAGTAGAAATCATTGTAATGCAAGAAGAATGCAATTCCCTGTCTCTTCAGAGATGGTCAATATGCTGTTCATTGCAGGTTGCCATAGAGATGCAATATTATTTTCTTAGCTCAGTGATGTGCACTGAATTCTAATATTTTTATAGGAATGGCATAAGTTAATAGAAGTCTTTACAGCGCCCATAAATGCTTTTCTTGCTTATCCTTCAAATAACATCTGAAATTAAGGGTTTGTCTAATGCACAAATTCCTCCAGTTTGACTAAAAATGTAGTGATAGAATAACATTATTAAACCTGTGCACTATGTTTAAATGTTCTGACAGAGATTTTGACTTTGCTTATGAAAGATGCTGTTGCACAAAGGTGCACTGGCTTCACTAAAACGGGGAGTAAGGAGAAAGGGGGAAAGAAATGGATTTGGCTTCTAGGCCAAATATGGTTTGCAGTTTCATGAGATTACGTGTGGTCAACGGCTTCTGAATAGCCCACAAACAATTTCAGCTATCAATATGAGAGTCTCAGCACCTCTCATGAGTTGTCTTGCCTGTCAACTTTGAAAGTTGTGCCCGAAATTATGAGTTAGTGGAAATAAAAGAGGTAGAGGTATTGCATGCATGTGATGAAGGTGAAGTAGATAACACTAGTTAGGTGAAGTAGGTAGCACTAATGTCCTGTGTGTTGCTTGCCAAAGGAATATGAAAGTCTCATTTAGCCCCCAGTGAGCCCAAATAGAAGAGTTTAATACTGCTGCTGGAGAGGTCATCCCATCCAGCCATCGGCTATGTCTGTGGGACCCTCGTGCAGCTCTTTTCTGCAGAAATGAAGCTCAGCTGTTCCCCTGAATAGTCACTTGATTCTCAGTCATTGGTTTTCTTTGCTTAACATTTTCAAGCCCTTCCCTCTAACTTTTTCTTCCCAAAGAGTCACAGAGAGAGCCCTTTGCTGGCCGTGACATGCTGTAACCCTGTTGTGGACATCCCTGGCTGCGTGTGCACTGGTGGTGCAGGGGCAGACGAGGCAGCATATGTCATGCGTTGTAGTCCACTGAGCATGAACGCGGTGGGTACAACGTGTCACTGAGCAGCGATGAGGCCAAGATGTGAAATTCCAGAGTACACACAGATTTCAAACACCCTACCCGTACCTAAATAAATAAGGAAGGAAGGAAATGTTTGTGGTTTGTCAAAGCCAGAGCTTTGGTTTGGATGTATTTCTGGTGACAAATTTGAGCAAGAGGAATGTGCAGAAAGTTCAGATCATTGAAGGAGGATCTCTGTGGTCTGGTTTTGTTTGTTTGGCAGTGAAGATATGTTTTGCTTACTTAAATAAAACATGCCTGTTGAACATTACGAGGCTATAGATAGGCTGTCGCTGAAATTGTGACATATCATTCTGCAGTCCTTGGTGGAAACGCAACTCACAGAAGTTCTTCAGATCATTTCATGCTGTGACCAGATAGTTGCCTGCCTGCAGCTTCCAGAAGCAGCAGATGTTGAGCTAAACAGCCATAGCTTTAATACCGAGATTTAATTTATCCAAGGTGATTGGAAGAGGTATGAAATGAAATTTTACATAATGTTGAAGCCACCACCAGAGCACTGAACGCTGGAAAAATTCCTGGCAAGAAAACCCTGTACATTGCGGAACTAATCTTTGCTTGGGAAGCTGGCAGTTTGGGGCTGTTGTCCTGTTTCTGACATTCTCTGAGGGTGGCTGGAGTGGCTGAGCAAAGGGGATGTGAAGCACTGGCGCTGGGCAGATGGGTGGTGGGAGCACACCCTCCAGCAGGCTGCGTGATGGGTGCGTGTGCGCAGCACGGCCTCCCCGGCCAGGGGCCGACAGCCCACAGCAGCAAGGGTCTGGGGGCTGCCCTGGGCACAGTGCTGGGGGCAGTGCCTCTGGGGAAGCATGGGTCCCACCGCACAGAGACCCCGTCCGGAGGTGGCACGTAGTGGAGGGGACAGAGCGGTGGCTGTCACATCGGCATTTGAGCGCCTGGGCAGCAACGCAAAGGCCTGTTTGTTGCACTGGGTAAGAGGGAGTAGATAAAAGGGTGGCATGGCGGGAGGCTGTGCCAGGGACCCTGCTGCCCTTCACGGCTCCAAGCCACGGGAGCATTGTACAACTGCTACTGCTGGCAGCAGAGCCTGTTTCCAGGGAGGGATGGTGCCAGCACAGTAGTAAGCAAAATCCTCTCCTTGGAGTGTGTAAAGTGGGCTGCTGCTTGTATCTCTGAATGACTAATTTGCCAGGGAAAGGCTGGTGCAATTTGATGTTTATAAGCCTGCTAAACAGCTCTGTCTGAGCCTTCTTTGAAAGGCTGCCCTGGCTGACCACCTTGCCTGTGAACAATGTTATGGAGTGAGGTTGCAGAGGGAGAAGCTTTGGTGCACTCCAGATTTATTGTTCTAAAATTGCATGCACTGGCTAAGCGCTATCCAGCCTCTAAAATCCAGCCTTCAGACTTTCCAGGTAGCACTCCCTGGGGCAGCGTTTTACTAACTTGTTGTGTTTTGCCAGGTTGGCCTGTAACTCTTCATCTCCAGTTGCCCAGATGCACCCTTCTTCTCCAGGAAGCCCTACCCATGGGTGGGTGCTGCGGGTGGTGGGAGATCTCGCACAGGTACCCTCACCTCCATGCCACATCCGGCTCTCAGGTTTTGCAGAGCTGCACCACGGTTTCCTGCTTGTCCCGAGTGGCTCCGGGATGCAGGATGCTTGCCAGCCCCCGCGCTCAGCAGCGTCCTGCCCCAGAGCCCCTTCCTGTGTGTTTTGGGGGAACGCTGCTCTGGGATCACACATGTGTTTGCTGCATCTCACGGGCTTGCCCAGCCCTGCTTTCCCTGCCACGTGGCCGGACCGAGGGCATGCTGTGAGCTGGGTGCTTGGGTTGGCTGGGAGAGCTGCAGAAGGTGCACTTGAGGGCTGCATTTTGGATAGCGCCTCTGCATCACAGGTACAGATTTACCCCAATTTATGAAAACGTGTGCTCATCTTCTGACCGTTTTCAAAGCAGACAGAGGTGGAGCAGTTAATGAACTTTAAGAATTTTGGCAGGCTTTGACTGTACAAATATATGAGAAACATTGAAAAAATACAGACATGCCTCCTAGTTTCTAGATTTGTCTAGGGCTCTTCTCATCCACCTGCCAAGCAGGGCATGACTAGCCTCCGCTCTGCTCCTGCAGTGCGCATACAGGTCCCTGTTCACCATCCTCACTTGCACAGCAAAGGGTGCTCTGTGTGTGGTTCGCCTGCAGAGCTGCTCCCGTGACGGAGTGAAGCTTTTATTTTGTTACAGCGGTTTCCATCTAGGTCACTGTGCTGCTTTTATTTCCACTTACTCACTGTTCAGTGTGTGCAGTGATAAATACCAGACGACAGAGCCTTTGCACAGCGCTGGCCTGAGGGGTGAAAAAAGTATTTCTCTCTCTGTGTGGGAAGAGCTTGATGCTTGGTAGGGCTTTTTGTTTGCTGGTTTTTTAATGCCTTCTTGGATCTGAAAGGGCAAGGGCTACATGGGGCCTGGGGCTGCTCATCTGCTTTGCGATTGCAGGACCAGCCCCCGTCTGCACATCCCTTGCACACACCGGGGTAGTCCTCAAGCACAGCCTTGGCACCTTTCATAAGCAAAGTTAGGTATAACCCAGAGCAGCAGAGTTTGTATGTCCTGTACGTGGCTAGATTAAGCATCTGTCATGGAGCTCAGCCCTGTGAAATATTTGTGAAATCTGGATGTGGCCCATATCACACTGTGTCACGACTGGCTATTGCTGCAGCCTGCCTGTGGCACTGAATTGCTTTACCTTGCTCTTACCTATTTCTGCAAAGTCACCTATGTCCTGTATGTCATGTGTCAAATGAAGGTGGAAATCACTGTGTTTGTTTAGAATAACAACTCGGCAGCGCTGACCTCCAGGAACCTGGCCTGGCACTGCCTCCTAGCAGCAAAGTGCAGAGATAGTCATCAGCTCGGCAAGGTGACTTGCAGTGACTGAGGCACCTCTTTGGCTTCTTGCAAAAGTCTCTGTAGGCTCTGAATGACTCTCTTTTCTGGACCTCAGTGCCCCAGACCCTGAGGAAAGTGGGAACATACCATGAGAGGTTGATGCAATTTTCTCCAGCTGTACCAGTTCAGCAGCTTTCATGTGAGACAGGACATTTTCATGACAGCCGTTTCCTCCTTTCAGGATCTGATAGCACAGGCTGCTGAATGCCTTTGCTTCCTGTCAAGTAACGGTCAAAATACTCAGAATATTGCAGGTTAGTTGTTTGATCTGAATAATTGATTCAGTCATTATTTGATAAATATTTGATTAGCTATTGAATGACTGCTTGATCACATCAGAGCTCAATCATGCTGTACAATAGCTATAGCAAGAGCCAGGCCATTTCCTGCAAGCTAAGGACAGACTGGCCAAAGAGAGGAGAAAATATTAAGAGGAGAGGAGAAAATTCAAGATCATACAAATGTTAGGGAGCCTTTCTCTCTCCTGAGCTGAACTTTCTTCAGTGGAATTGTGGTCCATACACTTCTCTTAGTTACAGAATACAAACGTGGGGCAAAGAAAATCTCTAGCCTCATCTGCAATGAAAATTCAGTGGAGAAGTTAGTTTTGTTTTTAGTACCTGAATGTTCTTGGTCGGGAGAGCATTATTTCATTGTGATAGAACTGCTGTCATTTGTTTAAGTATTTATATATCAATTTATGATTCTACTGGTATTTTATTGCCAGGATCCTAAATGGTTAAAAGATTGCGCTTAGTCTAGACTGTAAGTGCAGATGTGGTGGTAGGCTTCCTGTTTCTTTAATTTGTATCAGCTCATTTTACTTCCTTTGCAGATAATGTAGGCCCACCACTTTTTACACAGGGAGTGAAATATTGGCAGTGCCTGGACACTAGTATTACCTCACTTTGGACTGCAGAATTTGTTTACATTTTCTCTTGTGAAACCATCTGTTAAGAGGATTCTTGACATTTTGGGGGTAGTAATCTAATTTGAAAGAATGGGGCTTAGCAAATTTGAAACCCCAAGGTGATAGTTGGCATGTCATTGCTACAGGGAGTTAAATTCAATTGTGCTCCAAAGGGTTATTAAAACTGAAAATATTTTAGGAATGCAAACTCTCTTCTCAGGCTTACAAGGCCCACATGATCTAGCCGCATATTTTTCTTCTTTGCAATGTCCATTTGCAGAAGCCAGAACCGTGCTTCCCTCCTTTGGAGTTTGTGAAACATCCAGCAGAATATGAGCATTTGTCTCTCCGTTTCTTAGGGCTTTTTTACAGAGAGAGGCTACTGGCCCATCATGAAGGGCGTCCTGTAGGTGGAAACTCACCTTATATGTGTGTGAGGTGGGAACTCACGTAACACGTGTGTTCTTTCTCAGATGTGTTATCCCCACTGAGCTGTCCACACAATTTAATTTTATTTTTGAACGAGCCCTACCTCAGGAGCCTTTTTTCAGCCTACCGAATGCCGTCACTTCTCACTGTCTGTAATGGGCACGGATGTTCAGGAAGAGCTCAGCCCTCTGCAGTGGGATCTGAAAGCTCAGAGTGGATTTCTTTGCTGGATGATTTCATGGTGGATGGGTATTTTAAAGGGCAAGCTAAAACCCAGCATCTGTGCAAGGCAGAGAGCTGAAGCAATTTGATTACTGTAGCTTCCTTCTTGCACATTGTGCAGCATGGCTGCTGGAGTTTAACAATGCCTGTGCTCTCTCTGAACTTGTAGGCTGCAGGGATGAATGACAGAAGCTTAGGTCTGATTTTTCTTAAGCTTATTTATCAGCATTCACTTCAGTCTCTAGTAGGTGTCAATAAAATCAGCTAGGCTTTATATCTGGCCTAAATCTTTGTGACTGCTACAGAAGTGGTACCCACTTATGTCAAACAAGGACTTGCACTAGTGCATCTTCCTGAAATGTCCTAGATCAGCCTAGAAACTGTAACACTTGATACGTTAGATGCTTGTGGATGAGATCGAGACTGCTTACATCCTGGCAAGGCTGAGGCTTCGGCACCCAACCGCTGGACAGGCTCCAAGCCTCCCGCTCCCTGAGACTGTGTCCCTTAGCAAACCCTGCCCCATGGGGTCCGAGGGTCCTCCAGCGTGCTCCTTTTTGGCTGTCTTTGCATTCAGAGGAGATGAGCACTCTCTCCTACCTGAAGTCTTGCTGCTATCCTTTGGGTAGCTGGGCAGCTGAACCATAACTAAGCTCCTGGAGAAAACCAGAAGTTAAGGTGTCTGTCTTTTGCCTTTGGGCTCAATGGATATGACGATGAGCCAGAGAACAGAAAACCTGGCTTTTACATTCAGAAGTTTTAATAACACAAAAAACCCTAGCCAGAAAGTAAGCTGAAAAAGGATCTCTGTAATTGCACTGTATTCCTTTTTGTAGATCCAGATACATGTACACTGCTAAACAAAAGTAACCTACCCTATTCTGAAGGCAAAACTGACAACTCTGTATCAGTCATCTCTGAGGCTGTTTAGAAATACAGCTAAATAGTTGCTCGACTTGTGAGTTCAGAAACCAGACCAGCGAGCAGCAGGGCTGGTAGTGCTGTGTGGTGTTAAGGTTGCCTAACACTTTCCATTAAAGCAAATCCATTTTTGTTTCTTTTGACCTTACCAATTTTAATCTCTTTGGGCCAAAATTTGACATACCAGGTGTCTGCGTAAGGCTGATTAACTCTGGAAAATTTCAGCCCAAATGATTTATTAGTTTCTAGGAACAAGGTGATAGGATCAGTTGGGTGGGCTGCCCTTTTGGGAAACACAGGAAAGCTATCCTCTGAGCAGCTCCTACACCCCAGCTCCTGGATCGGGCTCTCATCACTCCTGTCCCCCCAGGAAGCAGGTAGACAGGAAGCTGTCAGGGAGCAGCCTTCTGCCTGCCCCGGGGAAATGGCTCCGATGGGGGCAGGTCTGTGTGGACGCTCCCCTCCCAGCAACTGAAGGAACTGAGGTTTCCTGAGCGTGGTGGACACCTCTGTAACTCCTGAGGCCAAGCAGCCTGCAGTGACTGCAGATGAGCTACCTAAGGCACTCACGGTGCCCTGATACTAAGGAGAGGGAAACCGCTTTTCCTTCCCTCCCCCTGCCACAATGCAGCACTAGGTGGAAGAGCTGAACTGGGTGCTGAGGCGACAACTCATAGCAAGGCCAGGTCAGGTCTGACCCGGGGTGACACCTGGGCTAACAGGCCCAGGGCAGTGCAATGATTTTCTTCCCATTAGTGGCAGACGAAATGCTACTGCTTCTCACCCTGTCCTTTTCTCCCAAGGAAGTATGCGCTGCGCCCTTCAAAGGGGGAAACAGAAGGTGGCTCTGTCTTGCCGACGTTGCCCTGGTCACGGCTCCCCAGTCAGATAACCACGGCTGATGCCGGCCTTTGCCAAGCAGAGCAGGGGACGTCTGTGCCCACAGGCTCCTGGCAGCGCTACATGCAGCCCGAGCCACCATCGCTCCTACTCACGTCTGCTAAGACACCTACTCCCATGCTCCAGTGTAACACACCTCTGCTGCAGCCCTCCTGCTTGCTTGCTCTTTGCATCATGGTGACTGTCTGCTTGGGATCTAATAGCTATTAGCAAATGGTGAAAAATAAAGAAGGTCATAAATTCCTTGACTGTGATTTAATAACACTGCTGACTGTGAAAACTAAAATCACTTTCCAAGTGCAATTTAGTTTTCGTGTACTGTGCGTGCCGTTCATGGATTGAGTGAGTGTCAGGCGACTCTAGCTCTGGAATTGAAGCGATCGTAGCGACCTTTCCTTTTAATCACTTTCTAAATTGTTTCACTTTTGAGTTCTCATGGCACCATTCTCAGTCTGAATGTGCTATTAACGGTGCCTCCCCAGGGGCTGAAGAAGGTTTTGATCACTACCACATTCACAGAATGACAAAAAAAGCACAGCTGCTGCTGCAAAGCAGAGCAAAGTACCGAACCCAGTGGCTGCAGCTCCTTCCCAGCACTCCTCCAATGGCCTTCCCAGGCTTTCTGCTGTCCTTCTGCCTCTACCTTGCTCTTCTCTGCAGCAAAGAAGATCCTCCCGAGCCTCAGGAACAGTGCCCGTATCTGCCTCTATCCAACCCTCTTTCAGCAGTGCATGGGTAAGCCTATTTCCCAGGAACTGGTTCAGCCAGTTCAGGAATTGGCTGTTCGAAATAGAAATTGCAGAAGTTCTGGTGGTAAAACCCCAAAGCCAAGGTGAAACCCTTCTGCAGAGGGTAATTGTACAACTCCTGGTGTGCCAGTACGACACACTGTTGTGCTGTTTCAGTTACTGCAGCTCAGGGCCAAGATGCAATAAAAGCTCTGTTGAAAGCTGTCCAAAGAGACGTCCTCTTTCTGTGCAGATCATAGGAGTGGCTTGTTGAGTCTGACAAAACCAAGTTCCTCTGTTGCATTTTGCTCAGGTCTGGGACCAGTTCTGCTAGTGGGTGACTGCTAGAGTAACTTACATATGTGGGTCTCCCTTGACTTCCTAAATCCTATCCCAGGCTTTTTAAACTTCTCCCTTTTAAACCCCGAGTGGCTGTACAAGTGTCAGAGCTTGGGAAGCTTAGCACTACGTTGGTCAGAGCTTTATCAAACTATATGGCTGGGGAGCTGAAATAGATACTTACTGGGTGATTTTTACCACTAACACAACTGTAAGTCTTTCCAGAAATATGTTAAAAGCAAGGGTTAGCCAACATAAAAAGTGCAGAACAGGTGAGCAAAGGACAAGCTGGAGAGAGGGAGCATTTGGTCATTTGCAGCGTAGGGGAAGTCTCACCTGTGGTGTGATGTAAAAGAGAAGGCAAAGGGAAAAATGACTTTTAAGCTTTGTTCTTTTTTCAGCTGCTTGCACTGGGTACCTTTTTTTTCCATCCCAGAGACTGATCACTTCTGTATGGAAAGGAATTGAAAGTATATAATTGATGAACAGGTTCCTGACTAGGCAAAGTCTTTTTATCTGTGATCTCAGAACAAATAACTCAGCTTAAATAAACTTGAGATGCCCTGGGACAAAAGCTAATTCTCACAAAAATATATACTTTTAAGAACCATTTTTTATAACATGCAGTTGTAAATAACTGGGCAGAATTTAGGTAGTCATCTGACTATCTGACTTGTGGGTGATGGTGAGAATTTGCAGCTGTAGGATTTAAATCCCATTGACCAATATAAAAAAACAAATCTGAAAAAATGACATATATAAGGAGGCCAGAGAAAGGCTGGGATGAAAATTAGGTTCCACATTCGATGATATCTTTAGGCTTCTGTCTTTTTAAGAAGAGAAAAGACTAAAGAGTGCAATAGCAACTGGTATCTGGCTCCTGGCCATTTTAAAGTACTGTAGAGCTCTGAAGCACTTTAATGAGATTTATTGCATCTGCCAAAGTAATGTACAATAAATCCTCTATTGCGACTTTTCATGACTGTGGCCTTCAGTGGAATATTTCTTTAGTTAAATGGTCAACAAATTGTTAATGAAGACAAAATGCTAGTCAATCAGAAACAAACTCTTTACACTAGCTTAGGTATTGTTGAGAGATTTATTCGAAAACATGTAATTTATCAGTTAGGCACTATTTTGTTTTAGGCAACTTAGCATACACAGCAACCTCGTTTCAGCAGGAAGATCAGAATCGGAATATCGTTTTGGAAAAACTGCATCCTAAAGAAAGCAAATCAGTTGAAATAGTAGTCTTCTTTTTTAAGCAGAAGGAGGTTGATCTGATCAAGTACTGGATGATGCTTCAAAAATAGTAAAGGATGCTAAGGGTGTATCTCATCAGAGCTCTGGGATACATTAAGAGAATTATGTCGTTGGTTCATGACCTGCCAAATACTTTACAGACAAACATAGAAATCCTTAAGGGCCCTGTTAAACTCTCATAATTTCAATCAGTCTAGCATATTGCAGTGTTGAAGGTGCAGAGCACAGGGGTGATGACAGAGCCTTCAATCTGATGAGCGTCAGCTCTCTGGCTTTCTTTGATCTAAAAATAGTGTGCATGTGCCCCGCTGGCGCCCACCACACCACAGCTGGGCTCACACAGCTCTTGCAGGGAGGGTGGTGTGAATCTCACCACTGTGGCCCTCAGGACCTTGTTGCCTTCCTAGCAAGCAGATAACTACAACTTGAAGCTCAGCCCCTCTCCCCTCAACATCCCTTGTGCCATGGAGGAACATTTTGAGAATCTTCAAGCGCTTCGCTCACAGATGGGGAAGTCACTCCAGAGCTATCAATGCTTTTCCACATGTCTTGGGAACATATGGTTACCTTAAACCTGCGCAGGACCGGTGGCTGGGGTCAGCAGCTCTCCAGTCTTCCCTTCTGTGGAAGAAAGAAGTTTGTGAGGTGTTTTTTCACTCTTCAAACGTAAGCAGGGAGTGATATGAAGTTTTCAACTCTCCCTTCAGCTCCCATTTAATGAGAAGAAGACTAAACAGTCTTCCTTCCTGCCTGTGGGGACTGATAGCTGGAAGTGGGGAGTTCCCACAGGCACCCCTGGAAGTGCTCTGTGGCTGCCAACTGGTTGGCCCACCTTGCTTGCATGAGGGGCACAGGGGCTGGGGTCAAGTAGCCACCCTGGCAATCACCTCTTTGTGAATCTCCCTTTCCCAGGGGGATGGCCAGCAGTATAGCGGTGCTCAGCAGGGAGCTGGCTTCACTAGAGGGTTAACAGAGAAGTATCGGAAATGAGTTTGGGCACGACTCAGGGAAAGACAGGGAGAAAGTCTGTGGGCATCTCCCCCTTTGCCTCCTTCTACTGCCAAAGCCAGGCAGGGTTTCTGAAGAGCTTTCTCCCATGAGCACGGGATTTTGAGGTTCAATACTCATTCAAGACAGATAGACATCCTTCACCTTTTAGAAGATTACGGCATTAATTAGCAATTGGAAACATGTCAGTCCCACTGCTTCCAAGACAAAAGGAAAGATGCAGAATGGATTTCCCTTTAGGAAGTCAAAAGTTATTCCTAAGAAACATATGAACATTTAGATTTTTATTGGTATCTGACAGAGAAGTTGCATCGCATGAGGTAGATATATTGCCCTGGTAAACTCTGGAAATTATATACACCGTAATTTGACATTTTTGTTGGCTTAATAAAACATATTCATTACCTTAATTTTCTACCTCTTGATGTTAGCTGGTTGTATGCAGAGCTTAACAAAGCTGATCCTTTCATTTAGTAGATAATGCAAACACCTTAAAGCTTAAAAAGCCTAGTAGGCTTGAGCGCTGGAAGCTGTCAAGACAATCAGCACTTTATGCATTGAGATCCAGAAAGCCCTACTATGTGCTGAACATGCCTATGTCATCATGAGGGCTGATGCATGACAATAAATGATACTATATGAACACAAGTAAAAGGTAAGTCAGTGTCTTCCAGCTCTGAACAAAGAACTTCTGGCTAGAAAAGGATGTCAGTGCCATAGCTAAAACTTCTCTTTCTTTCTTTACCATGCCATTGGCCTCATCTCATCTTTCATGATTTCTTGCCTCAGTTTGAAGAAACAGTACTTGTGGTCCCAGGCTGAATGGTGAGCAGGGAGCAGCGCTGGACGAGGGGAGCTGCAGCCCCAGGCCAGGCATGCTCCCGGCTGTCTGTGGCAGCTGCAGCCTTGGTGCGCCTCCATCTCCTTTCCTCCTTCCCCTGTTGGACAGCTGGAAGCAGCCCTGCCAGTTCCGTCTTCAGTGCCTGTTGTGTGGATAGGGCCTGAAGCAGGGCGTCCCGAGATGGGACAAAGCTCCGTACCTTACTCATGGCCAGTTGGCACCAAGTAATCATGGAAACCCAATACCAGGTTCAGGTCACACTGGTAGTTGGTGCCAAAAGGTGCTTCTGGAAGTATTGCAGAATCTTTGCTTTGCGTAGCTACTTCCCAAAACAGGTCTAGAGTTGGAATAGCAATGTGGAAAGTCTTTGAAATTATTTGCTGATATGAATGAATAGGGATGAAGCTGATTTTTCTCTCCAGGACGAACCTATGTTAAGGGTTCCCAGAGCATCCCCCATGGGAGGGCCTATATCCTAGCCAGACTCTTTGCAACCACGTGTGGCAGGTCACAGGGTCCCACAGGCATGGTTCTTTCATTTCTTATGCCATGGGAAATAGAGTACAAACAGAAAAAGGCATAGGGCATTAGAAATATTTTTCATGTGTGCCTGATGTCAGAGCAAGGTCTCCTACTGCATTTCAGCTCCGTGCAGTTAGGCACCCAGCATGTGGAACCTGTTGACACTTGACAAGCAATGTAAATATTGATCTGTGAAAAAGAAAGCTCTAGGCCAGTCTGCATTTAACTTCATGTTAAAACCTAGCTCCATTGATTTATCTTTGCAGGCTAGAAAATATCACAGAACTTTCTGAATGATTGTTTATGTCATAATGTAGTTTATGACAGATCTGTTGGTCACAGTAACAAAATAGGTCACAAATTGTGTAACTTCATAGAAGCTAATCTGTAAGGACTGCATATTGACTCTGTAGGTAAAATACCTTGTTTGATTTCCACTGTATGTTACGCTCTGACAAAGGAATTTCTATGGCCATCTAGCCATCCTGTGGTCCTGTTTTTTTTAATATGTGTGCTTCTGCTCTCTGCTTTTAAAACGATTGAAGTTTGTATTAGAGCAATTTGCAAAGAGCATCTGTCTATCTGACATGTGGCTACCCACCCCTCATGTGGGTACCACTGCAGTATTTATTTCTGATGTTATACTGTTGGTTCTTGGCGTTGTATTTTCCAAGCATCTGTGAATGCAGTTTTCTTTGACATTTTCAATAAATGGACCAGAATATTGCATAGATTTATAGAGAGAAAATCCATATGAATTAATTTTCCTCTGGTACTACTGTGGAAGGATATTACTTCCTTGTGTCACCTTCACTTGAAGTACTGACAAAAGAGAACTTCATTATTTTTCCATAGATGACAGCTGTTAATACTGAAATAAAAATTGGGGAAATACCTGTTGCATTTGCTAGCTTGGCGCAGATGAGTTATGAATGCAGTCCTTTCTAATG
Source organism: Struthio camelus (assembly GCF_040807025.1). NCBI lineage: Eukaryota > Metazoa > Chordata > Aves > Struthioniformes > Struthionidae > Struthio > Struthio camelus. Next base: position 145,746,226 of record NC_090943.1, read on the forward strand.
TGCACCATTAGTTCAACGTCACAGTACACCACCATTGCTTTTTTCTCTATTTGATCCTCTGAAATTTTCAGTTTTTTCTTCAACCTTTTGGCACCTTATGATGCTACAAACATTTTCTTCTCCCGTTCAAGTGTGTCCTTTTTACTTTTAGCAATGTTTCTGACAAGACATACATCAGATGGCTAGTTTGCTCCATGTATGTGCTGTGCATTTCAGTCCTGATACGTTTGACTGTTGCGTATGTATGCAAGATCTCCTGGGTCACGTGTGAAGTATGAGTAGCACCATATATTTATCACATATATAAGTTCCAAGTTTCCCTTGGAAGTAGGATATGTTCCTATTGAGGTTTTTATATTGCTGCTCATCACGACGGTTGGTTGAGTGCTCATTTTCAATAAAATTTATTTTAATATCACATATTCCCACTGAAATGTAATTGTTTATCATGCAAAGACAGAAACAAACAGCCAGATTTTTGATGGATTTTTTTTTCTGATGTGCTTGGGTGCCCCCTGTATATTAAATATATTGTTTGCAGTCAATGTCACTAAGTCAGCTTTCTTCTCAATTTTGTTTAGAAAAGCAAATACACCTCTTTTGGGCATTAACTAAATGTGGAACGTTTTGCTTCTAAGGGTCAAGCATCACAGAAAAACTAAACAGAACCAGAGTTCTACAGTGAAAACTGTTAAGCACCATAAATGTCATTAATGCTACATATCACCTGTTTTTGATGGCATAGGCAGGATTGTGATAATGTAAAGAAGCTTTTCACAGTGACCTCAGAACATGGGGTCCAACCCTGCGCTGGCTGAACACCATTATATCTTCAGTGGCCCGTCCTGAGCTGGGCCCCAAGTCACTGGGAAGCTGGTGAAGCGTGGGAACCTTCAGTGAGGTGTTGACACTGGCAGTGGGATGTTGCAAGTGCGCTGCCACGGCTGCAGAGCAGGGAGAGCTGCATTTCGGCTGCTTCACCCTCCTGGCAGAAAGGAATTTTGTGTGTCGCCACTGAGTTGTGGGTGCTGCAGTTGCGTAGGGGAGGTGTACAAAGTCTACAAGCATGTGCAAGGTCTACAGCAAGTCTGCAGAGTGTTAACGCACCTCACATTAAAAAACCGCAACCTGATCTGCCTAGCGTGGAAAAAACACAAAGCAGGACCAGTAGCATGCAGAGCATGTCTGAGCAGGGTATTTTGGAGCGGGCCTCACATGAACGTTATTTAACCGATTTTTTAACGTTTAGAGGAGTATACAGTCTTGATGGGGGAGATGCCAGGCCCCTCATCACTTCTGTTTGACTTGTTGTGGTAGCAAGGAGCTGCAGCAGTTATCCCCAGACTGAGATGATTGACTAGAAGTGATTTTTCACCAGGTGACATTTGCAATAATTACATGGTGCTTTGCTTGCTCTGGAGGAAATAATCAGCATGACCTTCAAAGGGCTCTGCGGAAAGTGGTTCTTGTAAAAACAATTATTTGAACCTCCTACTACGGCTGCTGCTGGAACAGATATACTGTGTATAAGTTAACTGCTGTTGGCCACTGAATAGACAAGCAGTAAGTCAGACGAGAGAAGCGGTGACCTCAAGGGAAATCAGATTTCCTTTTAAATCCTGCATATTTGCAACATCTGCTTCTCTCTGCTGGGCTGCAGGTGGGGGAAAAATCAAAATGAATTGATGGAGTAGCTCTGGGGCAGCTGGTCTCTAGGATGGGCTGAGACACTGCTGTGGGGCAGAGCTCTGCTCCAGCCTCCTGAAGAAAGTCTTTAGGGCGCTGCTTTGCCCTCGATTTTACCACAGCCTACTTCTGGCTGCCATAAGAGGCTGTGGTTTTGCACCTCTTGTGGTCAGGTTTTGCTGTGTTAGAGCTACAGGCCCAAGGTAAATCTCCAGATGAGTCTCCTCACCCCTTGCTTGTGATGGTTTGAACTGAAAACGGAGGCTTATTGCCAGAGATTGGGTGCCAGATTTCCAAGTGACTGGGTTGCCTCTGGGATTTCAAAAGGGTGTTAGCTGCCTGAATGCCTTATAAAGAAAGAAAGGGTCCTAGGTGATTTTTAATCCTGTGAGTTCATTCTGCCCGTAGTAAAAAGCGTTTCCATGCCGTTGCCAAGCATATCGTCCCTGTAATGCCTGCCTGTGGACTGAGACAGCCATCTGTGAATGCTGCTAAGAGCTGCTTCAAACCCAGTAAGACCATGCCATATGAAAGACCAAGTTTTAATTTTCTGAGCTCAGACTTTTTCTACATATGGTATCTCCATCCAAAAATAACACCTTACAGTTAGCTGATTTTTTGAACAGTATAGGAGAAACAGCTAGTAACAAAGTTACCCAATAATAATCATTTTTCTTCTTGCTTTCAAGTTAACAGAATCTGGGATGGAACATTTAAAATGGTATTTTTTTTTCTTTAGTGAGATTATACTTATTATTCTCTAATTAAAAAAAAAAAGAATAAACTTTAAATAAACAAATACATAATAATCATTTTCAAGCTGGGAGAAAGCAGGGAAAATGACTCATATTGGTTGATCCTGAAAAGGAAGCCAGGCGTCTTGTCTCTCTGTCTTCTCTTTGAGCCAGTAAAGCATGCTGCCTTATTAGAGAAATCTATTTATCTTTTACTTTGAAAAGGGTTACTAGGCACATATTATGTGAGCATGGCAACTGTGCAGTCCTAGCGACGGTCCAGGGACCTCTGTGAACCCCTGGACCAGTTCCCGGACTCTGAATCCCAGCCGAAGTGTTGGGAAGGCAGTCCATGGCTCAATGCGTGGCAGGGAGATGATGTTGTTTCAGTTTGTGAGCTTAGAAGAAAGCAGAGTTCTGCTTTGGGCCTCCCGTCGGCTTTACGCACGCTCTGGACGTGCTTTGGGCTGGATTCGGGCTCTCTAACGCTGCTGCCCTGTGGCTGAGGCCAAGCACGCTTGTTGCAGTGTGGAGGGGCTTGGGGGAAGGCAGCTCCCAGGTGGTTGAGCAGGGCAGACACCTTGTTTTGCTAAACCTGGCCATATCCGTGAGTCATCCTTATTTGTGCCAGCTGCAGGGTGCTGGGTTAGAGAGCTGGCTGAGACCTTGCTTTATTTTGGCAGCGCACCTGCAGTGCGTGGGGCAGCGTTGATCCCTAAAGGCAGAGCCTAGAGGCACCCTGCCCTTTGGGAGTGCTCCCAGAGCCAGCACTTTGGGTGGGGATGATAGGCACCTTCCCGGCTCACCTTGTCTCCTTAACGGCACTGGGACAAACTCCTGAGCAGAGCTGAAGGTCTCTTTGCTTGTCTAGCTCTTTAGAGAGCATCTGCTGTGTTTGCTATAGCTGCTTTCTACAAAAGCTGGATTCCCTCCAGCGGGAGTCCCAGAGCTAAGCCTGCGACACACGTGTTCCCCGCAGCCAGAGAAACCTCTGCCTTCCCCTTCTGCAAAATTATGCAACCTTTTCCCCCTTTAGGCTCTGCTTCTGCAAAGATAGTCTAAAGGACAGAGGAGATGTCTTTCTTACCTGCCCTGCAGGTAACATAAAGCCCATTTTGGTTTCCCCTGACACCCAAACAGTGCCACCTTCACGAAGACCCTTGCACATCCTCTTCTGAGGCACGCACCCTTGTAAGGCGATAGATGCAATCTGTGAGCTTGCCAGGGCTTGGAGTTTAACTCCCCACACCTTTTGAACTGGAGCCTGAACATCTGCTAGACTACTGGGGATTGGTCAGAAAGCTAGTGGTGACTCAGTGGAGGAAGCTGAGGTATGGGCAGTCTATTTTTAGCTCTCAGTAAATGTACTAAAGTAGTTTACTGCAGAGTTGAAGAAAGGATGGACTATCCCTGCTTGCCCTATTTAGGGAATAAACGTGAAATACTCGTACCCTCTCCGAGAGTCTAAATTATAGGTGCTGCTGGGAGAGGGGTCGCTGGAGGGGGGAAATCTCTGGCCACCACTCTGTGTGGTTCAGGGTAGACTTGCCTTCTGGAAAGAGTGCGAATAAGTGAGGGGAATCAAGAAACCCAAAGGGACTCTAAGCTTTTATCTTACAAAGGGGAACAGTAAGAAAGACTATGCTAAAAGTAAACACATTATCTACATATAATATAAAGAAGCTTCTGTTCACTTTGTATCAGAAGACAAGAAGATATTCAGAGGGACTGAATGGTTGTAGATTCATAACTGACAAAGACGTATTTTTCAGCCAGCAGAGAATTAGTCTGCAGAATGCATTGTCAGCAGATACAGCAAAGATAAAGACTATAGTAAGATCGCAAGAAGGATTAGCCATGAATATGCATGAAAGGCTACACATGGAGATGTTAGTAAATTTTAACAAATCACATTTCTGCCTGAAATGTCTTCTGTTATTATTGACAATAACTCTGTGGCTGTGATTGAAAAGGAGAAGAAAAAAGTCACTTTTCTTTGTATGTGGCCTTGCCGGTGCCATGCTGGCACATTTGCTTCTCTTGTCTTTGCTTTCAAGTCTTTCACACAGCAGAGGAGAAAGAAACCTTTCAAAAGTAGGGAAGAGTTGGCTTCCCAGACAGCAAATGTTGGCAGGGGCCAGTGGGCCCTGCATGTTGTCCCCACGACTGCTTTAAAGCTGCTTTTGGAAATGGGCTAAATGGGGCCGATGCTGGGGAGGACAGGGCCAGTGATAACTCTTCTCAAGAAGTTGTGCCACTGGCTCTCCCACAGGGCAGGGCTGCACAAATCGCATGATCTTAAGTGAATTGCTGAAATGACATACCCACTAATAAAATTGTCTTCTGCTTTCATGAGAACAGATTGGTTTTTTTGTTTTGTTTTGGTTTTGTTTCTGTCCTTGAACTGCTGTTAGCAATGAAACAATTTTGGAATACAAGGTGACATGAAAGACTGACCATACCAACATGGGAAACGAGCCCACAGGCTCGCTGTAAGGAGGGCACGGGTGCATGTTGCCTGGCAGGAGGATGGCACAGGCTGGATTTTGCCAGGTGGGAGCTGTGGTAGAAATTGTATGAGAAGCCTGGGATTTGGTCTGTGGGTTTTTGCTGGAGTAGCATGTTCTCTAAAGAAAAAAAAGGATGAAGAAAATTTATTTCACCTCCATCTGTCAATGGCAGCAGGATAGACTGCTTTGCCACAGGCATTGCTGTTCTTTAAAAGCTTCCAAATGCTTCTCCACTGAGATTTTGTTGAAGTTTATTTTCTTGCAGTGGTTACGGTCACAAAACAGCACAATGGATTCACAACAGTGGGAAGCAGAGCATCTGCTGAAATGACTTCAGTTCAGAGTTGCGAAATGATTCAATTCACCTAAGAAATTTCTGGTGAAGAACAGAAAAGGGGAATGACCTCAAAATGGAAAAGGAAGATTATCATCAGTCAACATTTATTAACAGTCTACTGGATATTCCTCATTATTTTCTAAGCATTAGCTGTGAGTAAAGGAGATCTAGGGGAATCCATGTAGTGATCAAATTCTAGATTTTATTTAAATAAAAAATGAGATTTCTTTGGGGCTCTGTTATGTGCTGGAGCTGTACGAGGTGGCCTTGCTGGCTCTCCAAGACTTGTGACACACAGTCACTTGCAAGTCAGCAGATATGTTAACAAACCTCCTGTGACTTTGCCTAATAGAGACTTGTGATCTGTCCCTGACAGCTTTCTTGCATTGGCTCCAACTTCCTGCTGAAATAAATGTATAACAAGCTTGGTGCTGCTCTCCTGCCCCTTGTCTGAAGTCGTGTCTGACCCAGGACTGTGCTGGAGCCAGTTCAATCGGATCAGCCACTTCCAAAACTACGCTGCTCTCCTGGGACTTGCACCATTTGCATTCAGGGTGGTCCCCAGAGCTCATCCTTCTCCTCTGCCTGCTCCCCATGCCAGCCCCATTCCTGATGCTGCCTTGGGCTCCCTCCCCAAGCTGCTGGTCATCTGGCAGTACAATGCCTCGCTGAACTCCAGTGGAGCCACACAGGCATTTCTTTCTTGCTTTTCCTCTTCCGGCACCTCAGGTGTGTAGGCCTGTGGGTTTTGGGGTGGGGGGTGGGGGTTAGTGTAGGCTGGCTTCCTGCCACCTGGCAGAAGCGACCACCGGCCCTCAGAGGTACTGGTGCTGATGGCTGAGGGTTATTGCACTGAGCCTTCTCCATTGCTCTTCAGAAAGCTGGATGGGGCTGCTGCTGGGGTAGTCTCCTCCCCGCTGTCACTGGTGGCTTGTTTGGCCACCAGGTCAAGAGCAGGCCTTGTTTGTCAGCTTCAGCAGAGGAAGATACAGGACATACAAAAAATAACATTTTGAGTTTTTCTGTACTAAGCAAGAGCTTATTCCACTACTGGTGTTAATGCTGGTGAAAAATTGAAGACTAAATGATTAAAAAAATACTCTGCATTGGAGACATTAGTGCCTAAGTAGTTTTGGTAGCTGAATCATCTGTCAATAGTTTTTTTAACTTGCTGGGCTAAGACCAGAGTTACATCTCCAGGAATGCCACATAGTAAAAATTCAATATTAAAGTTAATAATATTAAGTTTTCCATGGAGAACATCTGTTGGGGATTGCATTGCCTTGTGGTTGTCTGCTAATCTCCAGATGTTCTTCACCAAGAACTACAGCTCCTGCTTTTTTTGTGTTTCAAAGCCCTAACAAATGATAGCCGGCTGGAGAGACAAGGTACCAATGTTACAGGATCTTTCTCTGCTTTGAAACCTTTTATTTATGGTGTATCATTTCCTTCTTTTCAAAAATAGCTTTGCGACTTCCTTACTTCTTTGACGTTAGGAGATACTATGCTTTGCAGTGAACTTCTGTCACCTGCGGTTTGCTTTTGTGAGCGCTGTGCCGGACGTGCCTCCATGCTTCTCAGCTGTGCATGACAGCCCCAGTGCTGGTGTCCTGTGCCAGGCATGAGGTGCCCTCCAAGAGCTGCCGGGGCTGTGTCAGAGACACCTCTGGCTTCCCAAATGCTTTTCTGCATTTGGTCCTCAAAATCTTAAGGGATCTGCTCTGCAGACTCTGATTTTTCTTGGGTGGCTGCCCAAAACAGGAACATTTGAATTTGTATTTTTAAGGCCTGATCTCAATCAGTTCTGACTGCCTATCCTCTTTATTTCATGTTGGATCCTGAATTAGCAAGGACTTTTTCTTTCCATTTTGCTTTGGAAGAAGCCAAATGTTCACAAGAACAACCATCCTGGTCAGTGGGGTCCAGGATCCAGCTCCTCTGAAGCTATCTCTCTGTGAAAAGGCCACAGGGATGTGCTAGATGGTTTGTCCTTTCCCATTGCTGGATCTCTCCCACCTTCACTTCAGTTTACATCTTTGTAAAATGAGAGACAGGGGTTTATAATGCACTATAACATAATGGTGAAAATGCCTTACTGTTTGTGGCTTCTGCTACTTTGGATAGACCTTTGGTTATTCCAGCACTGAAAGTGGTACAACTCAGCCTTATCACAGCATCGCAGAATAGTTGGGGTTGGAAGGGGCCTCTGGAGATCTGGTCCCACCTCCCTGCTCAAGCAGGGACACCTAGAGCAGGTTGCTCAGGACCATGTCCAGTAGGGTTTTGAATATATCCAAGGATGGAGACTCCTCCACAACCTCTCTGAGCACCCTGTGCTACTGTTCAACCTCCTTCACGGTAATGAAATGTTTTCTTGTGTTTCTTTTGTTATCTCTGCTTTTATTTCAGCTCCTATCTGAGACTTAGTAAGATCGTCAATTGCCTCCATCTTTAGTTTGTTATTCTTTTATTTGGCTTTAAATCACACAGATATATAATCTCAGTCCTCTCTTGCACTTGTCAAGAAGCTATGTAGTTTGCGATGTCTTGCGTTCTTTTGAAGCAAATTTTCATCAGTGTTTTCCTTGTACCTTAGTTTTACACAATTGCACATATAAAATATTCAGTGAAGCTGCCTGCTACTGCAGACAAAAATTGTACTTGTGTGTATGGACATTGCTTGCCACACTAGAGAAATTCCCATTGGCTTTGAGTGTGCCTATTTAGTGTTAAAATATAACGCTTGGTTATTTTGGGTAACTTCCTTGTAACAATCTTTGCTGCAGAGAACTGACCAGTTGTCTGACTCCTGACTCTTTAGATGATGTCTCTCTCTCTTAGGCCTGGATGTTCTCCTGCAAAGTGGTTGCATGTGGTGCTCTATTTTAATATTGTCACTTCTGCTCCATCTTTATAACTTCATTTCCTTCTATTGTTATGAACAATAATATTTTATTTTGTTGTAGCAGAATATTTATTCTGCTACATGGGAAAATACTTTTTTTAAAATGCCACATCATCATTTTGCTTTTTTCTTCTCTCATTTAGAATGCGCTTGTTCCTCCAATTAATCCTATCATTTGTTTTTTGAAATATTTTGCTTTCTTTCTTTTCATCATATTGTTATACATCGGCTGAACTGCATTAGCTAGATTGATAGTCAGTTTTAATTGGTCAAAAAGTACAAGATGCATTTGCTTTTCCTTGAAAACTATGTTCTGCTCCATAACGTATTTTAAGCCTTATAAAACGCGCTAATAGTCTGCCTGAATGCAGCTGGTGCTAAAGAAAGCAGTGTGGAATTAAACATAGTAAAGTCTGCTCCATTGAAATAGCAGTTGCAGTGTGGAGCCCATATTACTGTTTCTAATCCCAGTCTATAAAGGCAGTGTGTGCATTTTGGGGCTGGGAATTCTCTAATGTGGTGAGTAATCAAGCGAGCCACTGATCCGTGTTATATCCTTGGGACTTCTGCTGAAAAACAAAGGTAGAGCATAGCCAAGAATGAGTATAAACCCCCTTTTCTCTGATAGCCCGTCCTCAGCTCCCATCACAGCTGTAAAGAACCACCTGGACTCCCTGTCTGAGGACTGGGAGAGGGACTGGCTAGGCCAGGGATGCACAGGATGGGTTCAGGCTTTCGGAGTGGAAAGGGGCAGAATTTGTCCTTGGTTTTTGGCCAGAATCTGCCTTATTGAACTTCCTATGCTCATGGTCTGTGCACATGTAACAGCAGGAGATGAGCATGCACATAGCTGCCAACAGTGTGTTGAGTGGTCCCACTCAGTGGCAGGGCTTGGTGGTTGCATTTCTCATGCCATGGTGTCCTCCCACCTCTGCTGCTGCCCTGGTGCCATCCTCCACGAGCATGCAGGCTGCTGAGGTCATGCACGCCTCTGCACCACTCACTACTGCGGTGTGCCATGTGGCATTGAACCAGGTGCTGCTGGGCTGCTTCAGCTCAGCGTAAATACATGGCAGTGTGGAGAAGGAGGGAAATGCCATGTGCAGAAGAAGCTGGTACCAGCCTTGCAACAGGGATGGTATCCATTTTATGAACCTCTCTGCTAAAGACACGTGGATTTCCTTCTTACAGGCAGCTTAAAACAGTAAAACTGAACTACTGAAAAGCAGCTTTTAGCAGCTTTGTTTTTGTCTATTTTAGGCTGAATTTTCCTTTAGTAGTCACGTTCCATAATTCCTTTCACATGCAGTGCCCTGTCCTAGCCCTGTAGGCTCACAGCTCCTCCTTTCCTGCCGGGTGATTTCCTTCCATAAATGTTTACATTCAGATATTAAAGTTGCAGCTAGCCGAAAGGTCAGCGCCTCTACAGCTTTCCTTTGGGACAGTGATGCGTTTCAGGTCCTGCACACCTTCAGCTTTCATTTAGAGAGACTTCTGACAGTTTTCACAGCAGTTATTTAACCCACCAGTGGCCACAGGCATGGCTACAGCTGTCACTCAACATTTCCTTACTGATTTGGCCTGGGACCAAAGTCTCCCCTACCTTCTCAAACACTTGGCCTTCTAGATTCTGTCTGCTAGATAATCTAGGACTCTGGATTATGAATGTGTTTCAAAGTATTAATTTGCTCCAGCTGTTAAACAGGAAAAACAGCAAAGAAAATTCTCCAGTTTACTCTCTCATAGTCACATTTGCTATGTGTGACTTGAAGGAATAAAACCGAATAAGCACTTATTTTGATCCCTTGAATTTTAATCCAGGTTGTCCAGCTTTCATGCCTCTGGAGACAGATGCAACTGATCTGCAGAGCGATGGGAGTGAGGCGAGAGGTGTGAGTTGGGGCAAAGCACCAAGGCATGTGGAAATATGCAGGAAGAGATAGAAAGGAATATGCTGCCCCAGCGGCTGTGGCTCTGCTGGACTGTCAGCAGGACAGCCCAGGTGCAAGAGATCTGAATATGAACACATACTTTAGGAGCAGATCAACTGAGAAAGACTGAGCTGTTCTTATATGCTCCTTATGCAAGAACAGGATCCATCTGTAGGTGCTTATAATGGCTTGTATCTGGTCTGCACTTCTCCCTGTCAGCCTGTGCAGTATTTTGTATTTAGAAGGTATTAATTGTTGCCATAGTACGTGTCCTTTATCTATTGCTCTAGAGGAAGCCTAAGTGAAAGTTAGTTAGGCTTTCATGTTGACTAAGTGGCAGCTGCAATTAATGTACCTCTGTGTAATTACAGTGCAGCACCTGGCCATGCCTATGAGGCTTGATCAGAAGCCAAGCCATGTGGGTGGAGGGTTTCCCTAGAGGCCATTGCAAATGTGGGGTTGGGCGATGGATTGATTACAGCTGCGTGTGTGTTTAAAAATAGCTTTCTAACTTTCCAGAGGAATGTATTTGTTATGGAGTTACTGAAAGGCTGTAGTAAGAGATCCAGGAGAGAGCAGCCGCTGGGAGTAAGCCAAGAAACAGAGCTTCTTCTGGGCACAATGCTCTCTGGAAAGACAGACTTGGACTGCCGAACAAGGAACCTGCTCCTGTTTGTTTGTTTTCTGTGTTCAGGGAAACAAGACTTAATGTACATTTTGTATGATAAATAAACATAATTGCACCAAGGAAATGCTTGATTCTTATCATCAGTTGTATTGTAGTGGAAATAACCTGGCAAGACCCCATGTACTGGCTAATGCTCAGTCCAGATGGGAGTAACAATATGTTTTAAATGATAATTAACTAGTTCATTACGTGTCCAGTTTTCCCTTTCTAAACAAATTGCTAGAAAAGCTTTTTTTTTTAACAAATGCATATGCTAATGCATCCTGATTTACCACTTGAACACACAAAGTCTCAGCCTTAACACCGAAATTGTTAGCTTGGCTGTAGCAGTAGAGCTAATCGGTAACGCATGTAAAACAGAACGAAAAAACTGCAAAAGGACAAGGAGCACAGCAGAGAACTGGAATGAGGGACACGCACCGTTATTCCTGCAGGAAAAGTGCACTGCTCTGAAGTTCCCACCTTTATATATAAACAGTGATAATAATTAACTCTTTATGATAGTATTGCATTAGGATGAAAGGAGAAACCCATAAGTGTAGGTATGGAATTAACGCAGACTTTCAGGTGAGCCTTTTCCCAGTGAATTTCTCTAACACACAGCTCCAGCATACACTGGGATGGGAGGAAAGGAGGCAATGGCATTCAAGTAGGTGAGGGCGGAAAACCTGTTTGGTTTCAATATTTGCGTGTGGAAAGGATTGCGTTCTTGCACGCAGGAATAAAACAGGAGGAAGGGATTATACTGAGACAGAAATAGGGATGGGGCTAGTGTGCAGAGAAGCTGGGGTGGAGAGACCACGGAGGCCAGGCCAGAGGGCCTCCTGGCAAAACACCATGCGACTGAGGGGTTCTGTAATCTCGGGGCCATGACTGCTTGCCACAAACGTATATTCAGTAGCACAGAGGCATGGGAACATCAGCTGTGTGTGCAATGAAAGGTAGTTTGGGCTTAGTAGGGATGACAGCTTGTAGAGTTGGAGGGGAAGCGATTCAGAGCCATGCCTTAGCCTACGTATGTCCATGGAGCTACGTCAGTGGGCAGGAAAGACCTATTTGGGCCTTGCAAACATTTATTGCAGAAGAAGCAGCGCTAAGTGTTAGTGGGAGCCAAATCTCACAATGTGCTCTTTAACATCAGTTTTCAGAGGATAACCTTATTCTTTGGCCAGATGTATGCTGCAGTTTTGTCTGTAGACTTACATCTGCTCAAGGTATGACAAAGTCATGCTATCTTATTGTTATGGATTGCTATATTGACTAGATCCTCAATGCCAGGAAGGTGTCAGGACTTCCAAAGTCTTCATGCGTGCCCTTTCAGGATGCAGGCAACTCTGCCTGAGGAAAAATTCCTCCCCTTGGCATATCTTACACACACGGAGGCTGGCTCAGACATTTATGGCAGCAAAACATCCATGGTGCAATCTGAACAGCCTTCCAATGGCACTAGCCTGGAGCTTTTATTTATTCTCGCATCTCAGATAGTAGATTTGCCTATCATGGTAAGACACATGGAGGCAAGGGATTCTAGCAGTTAGAGGAAAAAAAAGTGTTGTTCAAATAGTTTCCAGAACATATTCTAGGGAAGAGGGGATCTGTAAGGCAGAAAAGAACAAAATTAG